>NC_143579.1:64878454-66342542 GCF_048544385.1 Mastigoproctus giganteus
AGCCATATTGACTATGGCTCATTAGCTGTTCCGACTCTATGATCCAGACGAGTCTTCTGTGGATAATTTTCTCAAGAATTTTGCTGAGGCAGCTTGAGAGAGATATGGGTCTATAGCTATTCGGGTTGGATGGATCTTTTCCAGGTTTCAGGAATGCCAAAACTGTACAGTGATGCCAAGAAGCTGGAAAAACATTTTCTAAAAATATGCGATTGTAAAGGACCAGGAGGCAGCGCAAAGCTTTGTCATCAAGATGTTGTAGCATGACATAATAAATCCCATCTGGCCCGGCAGCACCATTGCGGGCAGTTTTAATGACATGTAAAAGTTCAGAATATTGCAGAGGTTTGTTATATGGGAGAAGACGGGCAGTTTGAAAATGAATAGCATGCTTTTCTTCAGTGTTTTTAATTCTTTGGAATGAGGTAGGATAGGCTGTTGCTGCTGAAATTTCGGCAAAAGTATTTCCCAAAGCATTAGCTATATCTACTGGATTAGAGAGATCTTTCCCATTCCAAGAGAGGATTGGAGAAGGTATGGTAGGAAACTTACCAGACAGCTGTCTAATTTTTTTCCATATTATTTTGGAATCAGTATTTCTGTGAAAACTAGAGGCAAAACGGATCCAGGATTCTTTCTTTGCTTGCTTTTGTATGAAGCGTGCTTTTGCCCTTAACTTCTTATAGTTAATAAGATTGACTGTGCTCGGACATTGCCGAAACAAATTCCAAGCTTTATTTTTTGCTCTCTTTGCTGTGGTGCATTTGTCATTCCACCAGTAATTATGATGCTTTCGGCCCGGGGGATTTGATAGTGGTATTGTATTTTTAGCCACATTTAGAAGATGCGACGTGATGTAATCTGTGGCATCATCAATATGTTGGAGGCGGATTTTTTCCTCATCAAGGTCGATTGACGATTGAAATTTTGCCCAGTCTGCTCGGACAAATTTCCACTTTCTGCACGGTTCAATTGAAGGAGTCTTTGCTATCAGAAAGTTGCATACTATTGGAAAGTGGTCACTGCCCATGGGATCATTTATTACATTCCACTCTATGGTTGGGACTAGTACTGGTGAACAAATTGTGAGGTCTATTGCTGATGTGTGTCCTGCTGGGAGCTGTACGTGTGTCGGTGCACCAGTATTGAGTATACTGAAATTTAGTGCCTCTAAAAAGCTTTCAATTAGTCGGCCACGTCTATCCAATTTGGGAGAACCCCATAATGGGTGGTGCCCGTTAAAGTCCCCTAATATACAGAGAGGTGGAGGTATCTGTATAAACAGGTCTTCAAGATCTCTTAAAGAGTAAGAACGGTTTGGTGGTAGGTAGATTGAGATAAGTGTTATTGCACTATGGAGAGTTATGCGAACAGCAACAGCTTCTATTTCAGTTTGGATTGGGATATGTCTAGTTGGGATCTTCGAGTTTACTAGGATTGCTACCCCACCATGGGCAGCATTAGCGGTATTTCGATCTCTTCGATAAAGGCAATAGTTCTTTATCGAAGGAGAAATTTGTGAGGTCAGGTAAGTTTCCTGTAGACAGAAGGCAGCTGGAGAATATCGGTTAATTAAGTATTGAATATCGTCGGTGTTGCAACGAAAACCTCTGCAATTCCATTGTAAGATACTGTGGTTCATTTAGGTTTAGTTGAGGATGATTCATCAGACTGTTTTTTGTTTGAGCACTTTTTCCGGTCTTTTTTTGGGAAGCTGGGGCGCCCAGTATCCATAGTGTCATTTGCATGAAGTTCTAGTATGGGTTCCTCAAGATCTGAGTGTACATCTACTTCCATACTATTGGTGGATGATTCAGGTTTCTTGTTGTCTTTGGTAGTTTTTAATTTTTCTTTATCATGCGAGACTGTCCGAGTATCAGTTGGGATGCTGATTGGAGTGTTGGTCGATTCACTGGTTTTAGTTTGATGTGTGTCTTTTCCTGAATTAGATAGTGTATTTTTAACCCAATTAGCCATAGATGTGCTAGGGGGTATTGATACATCTGTTTGTACTGCTGTTGAAATAAAGCTTCGAGTGCGAGACGCATATGAACGACTGGGCATGGTCAACATAACCTGTCTGCGTGCCTCAGGGTATGTGACTTTGTGTTCAATTTTATACTTTTGAATTTTCTTCCCTGTTTTCCACATTTCACAGGATTTTGAAAATGCTGGGTGACTTTCTTTGCAGTTAGGGCAAATGGGACTTGATGCTGAACAGTCTGCTTGTGTATGTTCCTTGGAACCACAAATAGGACAAATAGCTTCTCCTCTGCATGCTTGTTGGGAATGTCCATATTTTTGGCATTTAAAACAACGAATCGGGTTAGGAATATAAGCCCGAATTCGGCAGTTTAAATAGCCAGCTTTTACTGAGGATGGCAAATCTGGGGTACTGAAGGTTAAAATGATTGACCTAGTTGGGACGAGATTTCCATCTTTTTTGGTCATTATGCGTTTGGCGTTGGTTACTTTTTGATTACTCAGTTCTTTAACTAATTCCTCTTCCGATATTGTAAGTAGGTCCCATTCGGTTATAACGCCTTTCGAGGAATTTAAGGTGTTGTGTGGAGTAATAGATACTGGCAGGCCACCGAATGTAGTTGTTTTGAGCAGCCACTCGGAATGTTTGGAGTTGGCTGTTTCAATTAATAGGTCTCCAGATTGCAGTCGTTTAACCATTTTTGGTGTTCCAGCAATCGATTCCAGAAATCTTTGGATGACGAATGGTGATAATTTGCCTACAGGTTGGTTGGAGAGAGAGTGTATGACCAGAAAGTTTGGCATTTCATTGCACTGAACTTCTCTTCGGAGCCTTTTTGCTTGGTTCACGTCTTCATCATTAGGTTTGTCTAGCCTTGAGTTTGAAGGCTCTAGAGGTGGATATTCATTTTTATCCATCGTTGCTCCTTTTAGCCCTGGGGGATAACTTTTCCCCCAGATTACCGGCCCCGCCACGGGGAGGCAGGAGCTGTGCCGCTCGGAGGCCAAGCGGTTGAAGTGTTAGTTGGTTAATAGAACAAGAAATATAGGAAAAAGAAAGGTGTGTTTCCTTTCTGTGTTCTAACTTGTGGTTTTCAAGTATAGAACTAGTTATAAAAGAAAGGCTTTTGGTAGAAACGTAGGAACTTAAAAGGAAATAACTTCAATCACTTTAGAAGAGCGCTCTATATATCACCAGAATATCGCTTGGCCTCGAAATACGCTTGGCACCCGGGGCCACTGGCACATGCATTTTCCCTGGAGTATTGGTGTATAGTCTTGATGAGAGTCTTTCCACTTGTTGTTGAGTGGCAGATTAGCCAACTTAGCAGCAATATGAATAACGATCCACTAGTTTGTTTCCTGGAATTGCCATAGGCCCCAGGACTCAGCAGAAGTGTATATTTCTCCAAAGTTCTGATAAGGTAGGCAAAGAGGTGGATTGTTTCTTTTAAAACTGGATGGGTGATGTTCATGATGTTTTTTAGTGCTTGAAATGCACTTAAACAATCTGAGAAAATGATGCTGTTATTAATACCAGAAGACTCAATGAAATTCAGTGCAACCTGAATTGCCATTAGTTTGGCAGAGAATATACTGAACTCACATGACAATTTATAGGCTAATGTGATGTTTGGGAAAACTGTGGTGATTCCAACGTGAGTATCGTTCTTTGATCCATCAGTACGTATTACGACAAAGTTGGGAAACTGGTTTACTAATGCATGGTATAATTGCAAGAAATTTTCTCTATGTAATGTTGATTTATTCCATTTATGAATGTATAAATTGCATGAAGGTGGAGTGATGCTCCAAGGAGATAGGGGTAGTGGAAAGATGTGCGACATTGTCTAAGGTTAGATTGAGTTCTTCTGAAAGGTGTTTTATTCGCATATCCAAAGGACGGTTAGCAGTAGGGCGATTTTGGTATAACCTGTTGTGCTGGGGTGTGAAAAGTTGTTGTTGGTTTAGGGATTTATTAAGTGCATCAGCAGCTACGGCCATAGTGCACCATACATATGGTAAATATTTATGATATTTCCTGTCAGATAGAGATAACTGCAAAAAATAGTACCAGCAAGTTAGATTTTAACTAGTGAAAGGAGGTGGTATACATTAATCATTTTGAGAAAGGTAAAAATGCTTGAGACATTTGTTTTATTGCCTAAAAGTGAAGTAAGTATAAGAGGGTCTTATGCTGTGACTGAAATAAACAGATTCTGGCATTCTCTTGCATACGATTTACTGACAGCACTATGCTGCAGTGATGACACTCAGGGGGATCTCCCCTCTTAATAGGTAACTATGAGTGATATTTGTGTGACCTATTCGTAGGCACACCAATAATACCTGCTGTTTTCGAGAAGGTTAGTATATTCAGGTTAGTATATTATAGGTTAATATATTAATAATGGTTAATATATTTTAATTAATAACTATTATATTTAATTATATATTCCTATATGATTTAGGAAGGTAAACAGTTTTTTCTTATTAGGATCATCACCAAGAATCTGTAATAATGTTAAAGGTGACTGTGCATTGGTAATTGATTTAAATGTGCTCGAGCAGATATTAAAAAGGTGAGGGCAGTCCACTAATAAATGATGAACAGTTAGTTGTACCTGACATGTGCATTGTGGGGTGCTGTTACTCATTAAGAGATACAGGTGAGTGAAGTGAGTATGCCCAATCCTTAGCCTTGCTAGAATTACTTCTTCTCACCTGCTTTTCCGGAAACTGGAGAGCTACAGCTTCGGGTCTGGTTTTATTCGGAAAAGTTTGTTTCCCAGATAACCTCTCTAGATTGTTGAACAGTTCTTATTACATGCTTTACAGATAATGTGTTTGTAATCAGTATATGGAACTTGAAAGGTCTGTGAAATAGTAGTATCTGGTTGCTTGATTGCAAGATCTGTTCTTTCATTTCCTGCTATTCCACAATGCCCTGGGATCCAGCAGAATGTCACAGTTTGGTTCAACTTGCTGCAAGTATGTAGTTTAGAATATATTTCTTTTGTTATGGGGTGAGGGTAATTGGTATTACTACTTAGAGCAGAGACAGCACTGAGTGAGTCAGTGTATATTAATGCAGGCATAATTAAAAGTTCAATAATCTGATCCAGAGCCAAGTTTATAGCATAAAGCTCAGCAGTGAAGGTAGTGCATTCTATTGGTAATGAGACAAAAGTGGTGAATGAAGGGAAGACTGGTGAAGCACCTACTTGTGTTTTTGATCCATCTGCATAGATTTTACAGGCCTGTGAGTTAGAAGTAGAGTGAGCTTCATGTAACTGTGAGATATTGGAGGATGACAAGGTGTTCTTTCCCCACTGTTGGAAATAGTCATCATAAATTGCAGGAATATTTGTCCAAGATGGATCAGGAGGTGTCTCAATATTTCCTGAAATATATTGCCGATTTCTATATTCCATGATTGAGCTAATTCTCTAAGTGGAGCAGTCCAGTTTTCATTTGGTTTACTATTGTAAAATGACTCCCATTCAGTATTGTACAGACATCTCCAATTAGGATGACAAGACAGACTGTGAATTTTTGCGGCATATGAGAGAAGTAATGTTCTCCTGCCATTATGTAAAGCAGGAGAACATTACTTCTCGCAGGAAAGTTTGTGGGCTTCGGTAACGGCTCTGAACTGAAGACGTTCTGAAAGCCCCTATAGAAACTCTCAGAGGACTGTGCTGAATGGTGTTTAATCTCTCTAAAATACTTTTCCTTACAGAGTCATACACTTGAGAGCCATAGCATGATGATCAAGTGCAAGCTCTAGCGTTGATGTGGGCCACTGAGAGCTTGATGGGCCCCTCAATTTAGATCCTTCGAGGGCATCCACCCAGTCCTTCAAGCTCTCATAGAGGCCCATAAACAACGCTGAGTTGTCGCCTCATTTCCTCACACTCCTTACATCGCGCACACATGATATGTCATGTCCCGTACTTGATTGCTCCACAAACCTCAAGCAAGCAGTGCATTTTAACAGGCTGTAATTCAGAGGGCAACTGCCCCCCCCTCAGTTCTCCCCTGAGCCACAGCACTCCATTTAGCTTGAGCCTTTTGCTTTGCTGCTCTGGTCTGAGCCATGATTTCGATTCAATTTCAATAAAATTTGAATTTCAGTACAAAGATTATAACCCTAAACTTGTACACCAATGCAGTTTTAACACTATATATATATTTTTTTCAGTATCAACTATTATCTTCGAGTTTCTTTATATAACTTCCGTATCAGTTATGTATTAATTAATTATGTTACATCTATAAAATCTAAGTCGTTATATGTATTTAGTTAAAAAGTACAATTTAATTGACAATGAAGTTCAACAAGATTAATAAATTTACTGATTAATTGTTAATATTATATACTACAATATATTACGCTAACGCTATCTAGTTGGAGATATAACGTTGTATCGTATAACAATGGTGGCTAGTTACGAACGGTAAATCTACGGACACTTAAGTATTAATTAACTTTCAAAATCTCGCTGTCTCAATTCAGAATAAACCAAGGATCTTGCCTAGGTCTATAAGCTACTTATTGAAAATAATTTAATATAACAATTAGTCAATAAAGCGGCTAAATATAGCTAAAAAATTTTCCATTCACCAGCTCTGCAAAATTTGTAAAACACGTGGATTGGATACCCTTACCGATACTATGTAATAACTTACAAAATCTCTAAGTTAAAATTTAAACTAAGTATCGCAACAAGGAATATAAAGCTACTCTATAAAATAAGTTAATATGCCGATTTAAGATAATAAAACAGAAAAAACTTCTCTATTTTCCAGCCGTATAAACTTCGCCTGAACAAGGCTACTCTCATTCCCACTACTGTCAAAATAAATTAGAACAACTACAAGTGTCCTCTAACTTAGTATGAATTGAATTAGAAATAACAAGAGTTGTTGGCAATCCTCAATTTTCAACAGCAGATTCCTGTTTTATGATTCAAAAGAGGGTGATCCTTATGAGAGGGGTTCTGAATTGCTCTGATTGAGCTGAGAAAATCAGTACAAACTAAATATTTTGCGATGGGTGAAGAGTCAAATTTTCTTGTGCTAACTGTATTGCATATAGTTCCACTGAAAAGTTGCTGTACTCAGGTGGAAGAGAACCTGATATGCTAGCAAAGGGAAACACTGCTGCTGCACCAACAGTTAAATGAGATTTGGAAGACGTTGTTTCTGTAGGTAGTTGAACAGAGTTGGAGAGCCAGAGTTTAATCGTCAGATTATGGTTATCTAGGAATGTTTCAATTAATTTGCCTCTCCTATCCACAGTGGAAGATCCCCATAATAGATGGTGACAAGTGAAATCACCGAGTAAACAGACAGGAGGTGGCAGTTGTGTTAAAAGGTTGTTAAGTTCAGTCTGGAAACAAGGATAAGGTTGGGCGTCCTGTGTCCATGGTATCATTGGCATGTAATTCTAGGTCTGTGTCTTCATCCTCTGACTGAACCTCCATTTCCATGTTGCTATAGCGTGGTTTCACTGTCTTCTGGTTTTCAACACTAACAGATTTTGTTTTTTCGGGCGAGGTTGAAATGGCATCAGTTGGGATACTGATTGGCGTGTTGCTGGTTTCATTAACTGTATATTTTTATTGCACGTTAGCAGAGTTTTGGCCCATGTGGCAAAGGAAATGTTTGGTTCTATGGAGACATCTGTTTAAGTTGCAGCTGACTGGATTTTTTTTGCCTGTTTTCAAAAGATCACATGCTTTAGAAAATGCAGGATGGCTTCCTTTACAGTTTGGGCAAGTAGGAGTGGAAGATGTATAGTATCCTTGGGGATGCTCCTTAGAGCCAGAAATAGAACACACAGCATCACCTTGGTGATGCTGTGTGTTCTATTTCTATTTCTGGCTCTGTTTGTGTTCACCACAAACGGCTACACTTAAAGCAGCAAATGGGATTTGGGATGTAGGGCTGAACCTTGAAGTTTAAATAATCTCTTAACAGAAGATGGAAGAGTCCGAGTACTAAATATCAAAATGATGGACTAGTTGGTAGTAGGTTACCATCATTTTTGGTCATTATTCTCCATGCATTAGTCTCTTTTTGTTCCCTGAGTTTTTGTATTATCTCTTCTTCAGACATGGAGAGCAAGTCCCATTCGCTGATAATGCCTCTAGAGGTGTTCAGAGGGTTATGGGATGTAACTGACACTGGAATACTGTTAATTTTAACAGCTTCTCTGAATGAGTTGTCATAGAAGTTTCAATTAGGTCTCCAGATTGGAGATGTTTAACCATTTCAGGAGAGCCAAAAACCGATTCTAAACATTTCTGTATAAGAAAAGGCGATAGTTTGCCAACAGGTTGCGTGGATAATGAGTGCATTATAAGAAATGCTGGCACGTCTTTATTCTGATTTTTCGTCCCTAGTCGCTTCGGATGATTGGAGTCGTAATCAATGTCAGGAATTTCTGATTTTGAGCTCGAGGGCTCTAAAGGTGGATAGTTACTTATATCCACGATGGCTCCTTTTGGCCCTGATGGTTTGTTTTTACCACCCAGTTTTCCGGCCCCTCCACAGGGAGGCAGGAGCAATGCCTGGTGTGAGCAAGTGCAAAGTGGTAATGTATTAGTAATAGAACTATCAGAAAAAGAAAGGTGGCTTTCCTTTCTTGACCTGTACAAGTACTTTTGTATCAATAGCTGTTATTAAATAAATATATTACTTAACGAGAGGAACATAAAAGAACTATAGATCGCTTTTAGGAAATCACACTTAAGGCACAGAGAAATCAAATCGCTTGGCACCCAGGGCTGGCTGATTGGTGAGCAGCAGAAAACACATTTATCTGTGATCTGATTTGCTTCAAGACAGGGTGGAGTGGCGTGGATGAATTTTTTAATGCTGTTATTGCACTGAAAGAGTCAGAATAGATCACTGTTTGCTTATAAAATAGATGAGTCATGTGATCTAGAGCTATCTTTATCGCAAACAGTTCAGCAGTATAGACACTGCATTCCTTCAGAAGAGACAGAACTAGACAGAAAAGATATTGACCCACGTCTAAATTCGAGAATTGTGTTAACTGTAACAACATTATCCCAATTGGCTTGTTTTCATTAGGTATGTTGTGATAAAAAGTAAGGCTCAAATAAGTATGGCCAGATAGGATGAAAGGGGAGGCCTCATATTTTTGCTGCATAGTTGAGTAGCAAGATTTTCTTCTGAAGATGGAGTGGACGTTTGTGTGCCTCTATATATAGACTCTGAACACGGGATATTCTGAATGCTCCTAAAGCAGTCCTAAGAGCACTGTGATGGATAGTGTCTAGCCAAATTAGCACACTTTCCTAGCAGAGTCATAGATTGGAGCTCTGTAATCCAAGTGAGATTGGATTTGGATTTGGTTTGGATTTTGGTGCATTAGCAACTAAGGCTATAATGCGCCAATGCGAGATCGGATTAATACCCGATATAGCCGAAGCAGTGTATCAGTCAGCACCCCATGTGGATGAAGATAATACTCTGAGGATATTTAATTTTTTCAAGCAAATGGTTCTCAGTTATGTGATATGTTGTAAGAAGTATAATTTATTGTCAAGGATTAGGCCAAGAAATCTGATACTATTTGATAGAGGAATGGTGAGATTTTTAATTTGTAATTCAGGCTGCCTTGGAGAAAGCTCTGAATAAACAAAGGAAGCCTGCCTTGTAATCGAAAGGTGTGAAGATCTCGTAAAATACTGAAACACCACGTTGTATCAAAGGCCTTTTCTAAATCCAAACTTACCATAACTAGGTGGTCGTTTCTGACAAAAGCATTTCTGATGTTTGATTCTTCTTTAGTCATCATATCTAATGCAGATCTATTTTGCTGAAAACCATACTGATTTTTATGTAAGATGTTATGTGACTCTAGAAACCAGCTGAGGCACTTCAGAACCATTTTCTCCAGTATTTTCCCAAAACAACTATTTAAGAAAATTGGATGATAATTAACTGGATTAGAGAGGACTTTTCCTGGTTTAGGGATGGCTAACACAAGTGAATGTCTCCAAGAGAGAGGATAATGATGCTCCTGAAAAATTCTATTAAAAAATATTAGAAGAGTTTGTAAAGTCACATCATTCAAGTATTTTATCATAATATAAAAAATACCATCAGGGCCAGCTGCACTATTGGGTGCTCTCTTAAGAGATTCCTTTAATTCGGGTATTGTAAAAGGCTGGTTATATGGAAGAGAGCAACTAGTGTTGAAACTTAACAAAGGATAACAAAGGATATCTGCCATTCAGATGTTGGATTTTCCTCCAGACTAATCTAGTATCGGTGTTTTTTGTGATAGTGGAAGCGAACTGTATCCAGGAATCCTTTTTGGCTTTCCTTCTTATTTGTCTCGCTTTAGCATTAATTTTCTTGTAAATGATAAGTTTAATAGTAGTGGTATGCTTGAAGAAAATATTCCAAGCTTTATTCTTTTCTTTTTTTTTGCCCTATTACATTCATCATTCCACCAGTAGTTTTTGCCCCTGCGTGGATGAGTCGATGACTGAGGAACAGCTTTATCAGCTGGTATCTGTTTAGTGATATGGTCAGTAGCTTCGTCTATTGACTTATTCTGAATGAAGTTTTATTTAAACCTGCACTTAAGGAAAATTTTATTGCCTTTGTAAATTTCCAACTTTGGCGAGTTTCGGGATAGGGGAGGTAGTTTGAAATTTACAAGTAATTGGAAGATGATCGCTGTTGTCGGGATTATCCAATACTGCCCAATTTATACTTTGGTGAGCAGGAGAGCAGATAGTTAGATCTATGACAGAAGTATTTCCTGTGGGAAAATGTACATAAATATGTGCACCAGTGTTCAGCAGAGTTAGACTGTGTGTGTGTTTGTGTCCATTAATGTTTCTATTAGATGCCCTTTTATCCATATGAAGACTTCCCCATAATGAGAGGTGTCCATTAAAGTCACCCATCATACATATAGGAGATGGTATCTGGGCAAGGAGCTCATCAAAGTCTCTAACTAAATACGTTTGGTTCAGTGGAAGATAAATAGAAACAAGAAATAAAATTATTACAAGTTCTAATCTAACAGCAACAACTTCTAAATTAGTTTTTAAGGGGATTTGCCTAGATGGATTAGTAACGGATACTAAGACTGCTACACCTGCACGGGCTGCACTTGCTGCATTTCTGTCACACCTGTACAAAATATATTTCTTTATTGAGGGAGTCACTTGCGGATTTAAATATTGTTTCCCATAAACAAATGCCTGCTGGATTGAAATCTCGGATTAGGTCATAAAGTTCATCTGTATTAGTGCATAGTCCTCAAAGTTCCATTGTAAAAATTCAATTTTGCATAACAAAAAACACACATCCTCCTAACTTTCTTGTTGTTTGCGTTGAGTTTTGTCATTAGAACGGAAAGGGAAACGTGAAAAGCCAATATGTGGTAACACTCGTGTACAATATTTAACAAATCCATAACTACTTCTTCCCAAAAGCTTCTTATTTTTATTTGTTTTCGCGTAGCACTCTTGCATACCACGTACAAATTGACAACTGATATTCTTAGTATATATTCAATCACTAATTTCTGGTACAACTTTAGCCCCGTTCTTAGTGTTGTGGCATACGAACCCATTTGATCCGACAGATCAATGCCTGCCTTTCCCTTATTAAAAGCTAGAATAGGACCTTTACTTGTAGAGGGTCCATCAACCATTTTTGGGGCATGCTTCTTTGTTAGTAGTCTCAAATCTCGAGCATCTCGCCACTTTAGAACAATAATTCCATTTTTTTTTCCCTTGGCGATCATCTCCCCTTTATTCAGCTTTGATTACATGACTTCTTTGGGCATGAATTTTTTATTCACTTGTAATGTACCAACAGCGTGAGTTTTTTTATGAAGAAACAATAATGCCAGATGGTAGCTGGTATAAAAGTTGTCGATGTACAAGGTGCGGCCTTCATTTAGAAGTCCTTGCGATAACTCTTCGCAGACCTTTGCAGCTAAACCTATGGATTTTATATAATTTTCAGATTTACCTGAATCAGGTATATCCTTCAGTGGAATATAACTTGAACAGCATGATTCCATACCTGTGAGCTTTATTTGATATATACTGTTGGAATATCAGCCTGCCCCTCCAAGGAATAAGTGTTTTGTCAATGACGAAATCTTCGCCAGGGAAAAACATTTTATGATATTTCAGCTGCAAAACATCTATCAGGTGTTGTATCTTACTGAGCCTGTCCCCTGGAATAGTGGTTTCATAGTCTGAAAAGTGAATGAGGCGCAACAACAATTCAAATCTGTTGCGAGACAATTTTTGTAACTAAATTATTTTTATAGATAGGTTTGGTTAACCAGTAAGATGCAATACTGCCCAATCTTACTAGTCCCATCCACATAAGAAGCCCGAAAAACTTTCTCATCTCATTGGAAGTTGTTTAAACCCACTCTTTTAGACGACTCTGCCGCGAAGCACGGGTACTCTGAATTTTCAGTTTGGCATATCTGTTTGTTTTTTATTACAATAAGATTTATTACTATTTTACAACACACTTGTACAAACTTGCGGAAAAACACAACACAACACAATAATAATGGGGATAATACAGTGCGTTAATGAACTTGTTTTCACAGATCCCCCTTGCAATTTGGACAAACTGAAGATATTGCATTACAATCTGTTTGAACTTGAGATCCACATTTTGGGCATACATTGTTTCCTCAACATGTTGTTTGAAAGTGTCCAAATTTTTGGCATTTATAACAGCGAACTGGATTTGGAATATAGGGCCAGATATGGAAATTCAGATAACCAGCTTGAACAGTATTTAGTAAGTTTGGCGTATCGAAAGTGAGTATTATACTATGGGTTGGAATGAGATTTCCATCCCTACGATTCAGAATTATCCTAGCTTGTACAACCTTTTGATCTTTCATTTCTTGCACATCTTCTGTTACATTCAATAGATCCCATTCAGAGATAACACCTTTGGAACTATTTGGGGTTGTGTGGGGAGAGATTTTAACAGGAATTCCCTCAAAAGTTGTAAGCTTTAACAACAATTCAGAATGTGTAGACTGTGTCGTTTCAACTAGTAAATCCCTTGACTGTAACCTTTTGACCATTATAGGTGAATCGGCAACATTTTCTAGGAATCTGTGTATCCTAAACAGAGAGAGTTTACTCACAGGTTGACTAGTTAACAAATGGATAATAAGAAAAGTTGGATACTCTGGTTGGTCAATGTCTTTTTTTAAGCGCTTACTTTGCACATTACCTTGATCAGAATTGTACCGATCTTTTGTATTTGAGCTCGAAGGCTCTAATGCTGGATAGTTTTCTTTATCCATGTCAGCTCCTTTTCACCCTGGGGGAGTGATTTTCCCCCTAGGTTACTGGCCCCACCACAGGGAGGCAGGAGCAGTGCCGCTTGTGGCCAACCGCAGGAGTTAGTATGGTTAGTAAACTAATAAATAGTAAAGAAAAAGTTACTTCCCTTTTCCTGGCTTTTTGTATACTTTTAAAAAGTAAAGCTAATTAACAAAAGGACTTATAAAACGAAGTACAACAAGGAAAAACTCAGTCACTCTAGAAAAATTGCTCTAGGAAGTCGCAGATTGCTTGGTCGCAGAAAAGGGCCTGTATAAATTGGGAAATAATCAATATATCTATGAGTGTCAATGCACAAAGTTGTTTGACATTTGATGCCTGCAGAATATTCTTTCCCCATTGGAAGAGGTAAGTATTACAAGTTGGTAGAGAAGCAGGAGTCCATGGTGGTTGGCACAAGTTATTACTTGTTGTATAAAATGAATGGAAATATTCCAAACTGGCATCAGTTCAAGAATGCGAAGACCAGCTGGTTTTACTATGCTAGGTTTATTTCTGTAGAGGTTTTCTAGTGGGGTATTGAATAGGTATGACTGAATGGGATGTGAGGAAAAACTTTGTATTTTGATAGCATATTCAGTAACAATGTTTACCTATGTAATGTTCTAATTTTGTTTGTCAGCTTACTCTGGATTAGACCACAATGGCTGAAATTTGTTTTTCATTGTTTAGGCTAAATTTGAACAAGAAACATTATCAGGCTTATTTTCCATATGCTAGATTCTGATTAATAAAAGAATTTTCACATAACAAAAGAAATATATATTTTACTTAAATGGAAATGAACAGGTAATACAATTGCAAAGCAATGGCATTAGCATTACACAGTGGTTTTCAACCATGGTGTAGCAGCACCTTAGGGTGCTGCAAAAACATTCCAGGGGTGCCACATAATTTTGGATTAAGCTAATTAAAACTTATTAGTATTTTTTTTTTAATTTATTTATATTTATTTCATTATAAAAAGGTGTAAGGTATCTTTTTAATTTTGTGGCATTCTATAATTGATGTCTATTTTATGCCTCTATATAAAGAATAAAATTATTATTATATATATAATTTGTTTATAATTATATTATTGTAATAACTATCATTTAACATATTTTTTAATAAATATATAAATTCAGAGAGAGAGAGAGAGAAAATCAGATCTAAGAGGCAGAAAATTGAGTAGGGGTGCCACAAAATAAAATAAATTACTTAGGGGTGCTGTTATTAAAAAAAAAAAAAAAAAAAGTCGAAAACCATTGGTGTTACATTAGTCATTAAACTATCATTAAAATAACATATCATTAAAATAATATTAAATTTGCTTAAACTAATGCAAAAATTAATAATTAATATATACATATTTCCCCCCCCCCCCTTTTTACTTTCTTTAGAGATGGGATGTTGGATGGGAACTGGTGTGTAGGGGTGGGATAAGGAATCTCAACTGGGCTTAAAAGCTTCCCAAAGAATGACAAAACATATGCTGAGAATTTGATAAGAATCTGACTAATTTCTTGAATAATTGATCCTAAAACCTTTAGTAACTAAGAGAATACTTCTGAAAACTGTGTTCTAACCTTTCCTTATCAAGTAATATCCTTATCAATACATAATAAAAAAAATAATTAGAAATTTTATGGGCTCAAAAAATAATATTCCCTCTACTCTTCACCTGAGATTGACCTCAACTACAGCATTACAAACATAGAACTAATAAAAGTGCAAATTTCTCCACAACTTTCTCAGGGAATTTGTGTTTAGGTGAGAAATGTAAGAAAGATCCTCTCTCCACTGTGAAATGAGAGAAATGGAAATGATATTTTAATAACAAAAATTCATGCTTCATTCATCAGACAAACTTTTTCTTACCATTAAAACATTGTGCCATGTTTACCATGGATGGATGGACATTTTATCTTGCTTTTTTTTTTTTACTACTAAATGTTTTAAAAATTTGCTTTTTATTTCAATTAATTCAACAACTAGATTACAGCAATTTATATACTGATAGTTGTGCAGTTTAAAAGAGTAGGATTTCATGTTTCAAATCTTTGTAAAAAATTATATTTACAATATCAGTTTGTGCAGTAAGTGGAGTATGCACTATTTTAGACACAGTTGCTTTAGTTTATTAACAGAACAGCCATTTCATATTTCAGGTTAATGCCCATTATAATCAATTTTAATATAAACAACCATTACAAAACATACATTTGTATAATGCGTGTATACAAAAACACACTCATACACTTATAAAACTGACCCATTTTATTATTAATTTTGTATGTAGGAAAAAGTTAATTTTGATTTAATGACTAAAATCATTCAAAACTTACATTGAGTTTCTTCAGCTGAGCTTCAGTATCAGTACAACTTTCTAGCAAATGCTCAAACCCATCACTTATTCTTTGAAGGCCTTCTTGTAATTGGTTAACAGTTGCATGGAAGTCTTTGGTAACACCACTAGCAGCATTTAGGTTTTTTTCTCTTTCTGTCAGTTTCAGAGTAAGGTCCTCCCACTGATGACGAATAATAGTTATCTGTTCAGTAATTTTCTTTGCATTTGGATGAGATGTACCCAGCCAATTTAACACTGATTGTCCTGAATTAACCAACCTGTCTAGCAGTGTTTTTTGAGACACAAATTCATCCCGCATAACCTAATTAAAGTTAATTGAAACAAAATATCAAAATTGGTATAAATGATCATTCAGTGTAACTGCATGAATCGTAAAAATTAAAACTACTAATTGCATTTATGAAAATGCAACAATTAATTCTGAGAGGTAATAAAATGATGTAAAAGAAAAAAGGAATTAAACCAGAAACAGTTACATCCCCTAAACAAAACTATTCACACTGTGTCCCACATGTTCAACTTTTTTATTTTTGGAAAAAATTGATGTTTCTGAATTCTACTTGGAATATACCAGTTCTTGACTCTTTAATCATAGATTGCATTAATTATTACATTAATAATTTAAAAATGGAATTCTGTTGAACGGAGGTGCAAGGGCATTCTGCTAAATTCCTACATATAGCAACAGAATTAATTCTTACTGTAAAGAGTGTGGCACTGAACAAGAGGCTTGCGGTTCCTTGTATATATGTTTGAAAAAGTGCATTATGAAAATGAACTTTAAAAGATCCATTTCTTTAGTAGTTCTGGATGAATTTTGGAAGATGGTCTTGCAGGCCAAAGCCATGAAAATCTTGAAGTACCCCACCACCTGGTATATTAAGAGCTTTCCCCCAGATGATCTTTGAGCCGTCGTTTTGTGGGCGAGACAAAACAACGGCTCAAAGATCATCTGGGAGGAACATGCAAATGCTATAAAAACCGCTGATTACAATAAGTCTGCTGTGGCCGAACATTTCTGGGAGAAGCAGCATCAAATCTCCCCAGAGGATGCGGTTATTGTGGATTGAGCGCATGGGTTCTGGAACCGTAAATGGCTCAAGAGCCTACGTATCTGTTCATCAGACCACAATATTATGAATAGGGACAGAGGTATGCGTATGCATCCTCTGTTTGAAACTATCATCCTAAGTACGGACGAACGGTTTTGCTTGACACCTTCCTGAGCTGTTTCCGCTTCCAGTTCAGACCATGCGCCGACTGAACCACGTGTATAATAAGTACTGCGAGCCTGTTATATAAGGACGTGCTGCAGGAAGTTTCGTTACTGCTGAGGAAGGAAGCCGATGCTTCCGAAAGCTCCAGATTTTTATCGTTTTTATCGCTTTCAATCCGGTTTATTTTAGTGTATTTTATCGCAAGGATTTCATCATAGTTTTAATGTTTTTTACAATGTACATAGTTAAATTTAATATAATAGCAGATTTGTAAATATTTATTTTATTTTAGTTACAGTAAAATACTTATATTTTCATGGATGGTGTGTGAGTCTATTTATTGCTAAAATAGAAATGAGCAAATATTGATAAATGTAAATTTGTCTTATATTTATCAAGATTCTCTCATTTCAACAATAGCATGTGGTTGTTGAAATGTAGGATGTGGTAATGTATTCCCCATCCACTGAGTGAAGGATACACTGCTGTGTAGATTCATAGTGGATTACATGAGTGTCCCAATGAATGTTACAAAGATTCAAATTTCAGTTGTGTAGTAGTTCTTTAAGCTGCAGAAATGTATAGGTTATGGCTTCATAAAATGGAAAGTACTGAGGATCATAGAGATATTTCCAGCAGGGATGTGTGTAAAATATTGAACTTTTGCTGTACACATACATAAGAGAGTTTGTCCCCTGAGAAATCGTGGGAGTTCATTATACTGGAGACATTTTAAAACTTCTGAGGACTGTCCAAAGAGACCAATGCTGCAATATTCTTTTCCTTGCTGATAAATATAGTAGGAAACTATAATCTAGCTCTGATCTGATTGATGCTTTACATAAATGAGTAAAGATTCACTGACTGCATCCTGTGATGTAGCTGCTACTGATATAAAGATATTTAATTTCTGTAAGCAGTTATTGCAAAGACATGTTACATGTGCCTGAAAGTTAATTGTCCATTATTAGTCTTAAAAAGTTAATGGCCTTTGAAACTGTAATCATGGTATTCTTTATTTGCAGCTAAGAAAGTGGTGCAAATCTTTTGCTGGAATGGATAACAGTGGATTTTTGGTCAGAAATTTAATAACAATTTCCGAGAGTCCAAAATTATAACTTATCACAAGCTAGGGTGGGCTTTTAGGCTTATTAGCAACAAAGACCATTTATGTGCCAAGACAAAGTCATAAAGTGTTGAAAGTATCTTTTTGATAAGGCAATCTTTGAAACAGATTACCTCATCAAAAAGTTATACATGTATAAAATGGGGTAAAAAGGTAGTATATTGATTGAAAATAAATATTCTATTTTATATTATGCACACTAATTTATAAAAAAAACTCAAAAACAGTTAACACGCTCGCATTGTTGGATTAAATATGAATGAGTGTACATGGCTTAATCAGATGGTTAAAAGTAGTAAAACATGCATTTTTATAATTTGTACATTTGATTAAAACATGCTTAAAATGGTGTCACACAGCTTACAACATAGGATGAGCCCTCAGTAGAAAGTAAAGTGTCAAGTGAGTGTGCTGCATCCTATGAGGACTCAAGCAAGCACAACTTTCTTTGATTCCTGTACAGAATAAACTTCAATGTTTCAATCAAAGTTCTGATATAGTTTATTTGTTACCTACCCATGCCAAGAATCTGACATGGGTAGTTAACAATATATCTTATTATGTGTTATTTTCTTGTTATCTGTATAGGGGACTGATTGGCCAAAATTATTCACAGGAACTGTTGATATGTTGATATCATTATCAACATATCAACATATGTTGATATGTTGATAAATCATTTCTCCTAATCAAAATTGCTGGGGGATTCAGCAAAAGTGGATATCAAGTACACCTTCATAGAGTGAGAGTATCATCTGCTGAACACAGGACAGTGTTGTATGAATAATGTACCTCAGAACTGATAAAGCTTGTGGAACACTCAAAGTATCAGTGTATAAAATAAACTGTTGCCATTGGCAAGTTCCTATGTGATTAAAGGCTAATTCTACAGCACTCAGCTCTGCAGTGCATTCAGAGAGAACCTGCTAAGATACAGTAGTGTCTGAAAAGACAGTAGAAAATTCTATATGCAGATTGGAATTTCGAGATGTCTGCGTAAACCAACAAGAAGTCAGAATGTTCAAATTGATGCACTGAATAGAGCAGAAAGTAAATGAAGGACAGTATAATATTTCATCCAGTTGTTAAGGGAGAAGTCATGTGTTGGTACGTGAGCATGATAGGGAGAAATCGGATGCCTTGGTGATTGATCGGGCAACCTTGTTTATATATATTATATGTAGGTCTTTGAGTAGCTCTTAGACATGAATTTTGAATGGACAGTTGCCAGTTTGATGCGTATCATGAAAATTTTTCCATCATGGTTCAAAAATGAATGGCGTGATTTGGAAGGGATTTAAGTCTAAATGCATATTGCAGAGACAGTGGCTTCCATCGAAGCAAAGATGGTTCATTTGTTTCTATGTATAGTCTTTGCACAGGAGATGATCAAAATGCACCAGTTGCAATAGAAATAGCTCAATGGTGGACAGGGTCAAGCTACTGAAGGATGTTGCTTCGGGCAGATGCATATACCCGAGGCTCATATTCTAATTCTGATCATACCGCTGCACAATACAGAGTAAAGTGCACCGATCTGCACCCAACAAAGTAGAACAGAGATGATGGAAGACATTCCATCCCCTCATGCAGTTTATGTGCATTTGGCGAATATGTTGAAGAAAGGTAAACTTTTTTTGGTTTCCTGAATTTACCCTGAATCTGAATGGGGTCAGATACCCTGAATCTGAGCCCAATTCAGATTCAGGATAAAGATTACACTTGTGACAAAAATGTAGGCAAACGGTCTTCTGCAGTGAGAACCTGAAACTATTCGCCATTGGCCAGAATTTGAGGCAATCAGTGGCTTTAGAAAACAGGCCTTGTGCATTGGGTTGCATTATATCATCAAAGTTTCTTGCGACGACCGACTAACTGGTTAAAATATATTTATTAAGATAAAAATGATATATACATAAGATAAAACAGAAATAAAATAAGACAAAAGCTTTAAAATACAATAAGATAAAAGAGTTAAAATACAGTAATACCCCGAAGTTACGCGATAGGTGGGTCCAACGAAAAACGCTTAAGTCGAATTCGCGTAAGTCGGGGTACAACTTTGCATATAAATACATATAAATTTTGTTTAATTGGGACCAAGGACTAACAAAAACATTAGTTTAGAAGAAAAATATTTAATAAAATTGCAGTTATTTATACATATTAATACAAAATATGTATTAAAAAATAAATGAGTTACGTAAAAAAGTTATTTCGATGTCGATGGCTTCATAAAATCTAACAAATTCGTCTGACGACACAGCGACACAGCGTTCTTTTTTCATGCAGAATTAGTAGTAGTAGTAGTGACATGTGATGCAAGAAAGCAAATGTATGGGCTTATGCAGCATCAGCCAAAAAAAAAAAAAAAAAATCACACTATTCCCTCCAAATGCCTGTCCAGTTCCTCCTTAAATTTATTCAACCTATCAACTTCCACAACGACAGATGGAAGTTTGTTCCAGCAATTAACCACCCGCTGGCTAAAGGCAAATTTTCGCACATCTATTCTACATCTGTCTTTTCTTAATTTGAATTTATGCCCCCTTAGGTTCGTAATCTGAACAAGCGGAAGGATCCCATCAGAATTCAGCATGCTCAACCCATTCAAGGCCTTATATACCTCAATCAGATCACCGCGCAGGTGCCTAGTCTCCAGCCACTGCAATTTGCAGAACTTAAGCCTCTCTTGGTAAGAGGATCCCTTCATTCCCCTCACCAATCTTGTTGCCTTTCTCTGTACACGCTCAAGTAAATCTACATTTCCTAAAATGAGGCCTCCAGACCTGTACGCAGTACTCAAGGCGTGGCCTGACCATTGCCTTATACAGAGGGATAATCACCTCCTTTTCCCTGCTAGCAAAATTCCTATATATCATTGACAAAACCCCATGACCTGCCCTGGCAGCCTGTCTGCACTGCTCAGAGAACTTCATATCTGACTGCACAATTACTCCCAGGTCTTTTTCATTTTCTACCACCTTAAGTGTAGTACCACACAGTTGGTACGTTTCTCTGGGGTTACTTCTACCCATATGCAGTACTTTGCATTTGTCAAGGTTAAACTTCAGTTGCCACTTCTTAGCCCATCTGCCCAAATTATCTAGATCCTGTTGCAGTAGCACACTGCCATTACTGTCATTAACAACCCTGCCAACCTTTGTATCATCTGCAAACTTCGACATTAAGCCTGATATACCTTCATCAATATCATTGATAAATATACAAAACAACAGTGGACCTAACACCGAACCCTGTGGGACTCCACTAATAACATTAGTCCAAGAAGAGCAGCACCCATTGATTACCACCATCTGTCTTCTCCCACTTAACCATCCTTTTATCCATTGTAGCAACTTACCCTTAATACCATTCTGCTCCAATTTGTACAATAGTCTTCCATGATCAACAGTGTCAAAAGCTTTCCTGAAATCCAAATATATGATATCAAAATTATTTTTTGCATCCAGTTCCTTTGTAACAACATCATAATATCCTATCAAATTTGTCAGACAAGACTTTCCCTTAACAAACCCATGCTGTGTCTGAATTATTGCTGCAGTCTTGTCTAGATGATCCTGCAATGCATCTTTAACCAGCGACTCCATTATTTTACCCGGAACAGAAGTTAAACTAACTGGTCTGTAATTACTTGTGTCACCCTTTGATCCCCCTTTGTGAATTGGGGATACATTTGCACATCTCCAGTCCGTGGGAACCTCCCCTGAGTCCAAGGATGCTCTCATAATTATGGCTAAGGGTTTGCTTAGTTCCTTTGCCACCTCCTTTAATATAACTGGATAGATCCCATCCACCCCAGGTGCTTTTCTTACGTTTAACTTCAACAATTTCTCTTCCACTTTGCTCTCAGTTATTACAAGATCATTAAGCACCCTGCTACAATTTGATAACCTTCTGCCATTTTCAAACCTTAATAACTCCTCATGTGTGAATGTAGATGCAAAATACTCATTCAGTTTGTTTGCTATCTGAGCAGGATCATCAACAGTCGAACCATCGATGTCAAGTGGACCAATCAGATTCATTCCCTTCCTTTTAGAGTTTATATAAGTAAAGAAATCCTTGCTGTTTTTCTTAGCATCTTTTGCCAAGGATTTCTCGTAATCTGCCTTCGCCTGCCGAACCTCCTTTGTGACCTGATTACAGATTAACTTATATCTGCCATAGGCTTCTGAGTCGCTTGATAATTTATATGCATCCCATGCATTTTTCTTCTCTGTTACGAGTCTCATTAGTTCATTTGACAACCATTTAGGCCTAAACCTTGAACAATATTTCTTAATAGGTATGAAACTTTTAGTAGCTTCCACGATTAATTCCTTGAATGCTTCCCACTTAGAATTTACTGTTGGTAACATCGTCAGTTGATCCCACTGTACAGAATTTAAAAACTGTCGGAGACCACTGTACTCGCCTTTACGGAAGTAAAAACCCTTTCCTTTACCCCTGATGGTAATTAAATCTTTAAGAAAATCCCACGTCAGTACACTGTGATCACTGCCACCTAGTGGTTCTTTTATCTGCAAATTCCTAATACATGAATGATCACTGCTGATAACCAGATCAAGAGTATTACTTTCTCTGGTTGCCTCTCGAACATGCTGCTGCAGAAAACAATCATCCAATAAATCCACAAAAGTCTGACTAGTGTGTGAGTGCCCAACCCACAAGTTTCAGTCAATATCTGGGAAGTTAAAATCCCCCATTATAAGACATTCCGATTTACTAGCCCACTATTTCTCTGTACAATTGTTCATTGTACTCATTCGAGTCATTAGGCCTATAACACACTCCTACTCTAATTTTTGCTTTCGCATTGCTTATGTCCCACCAAACTGACTCAACAGTGCACTGTTCATCTATATCAACTAGATGCACTTCTTTTGATTTTATGTTTTTCTTTATTAACAGCATAACACCTCCTCCCTTCCTATCCTGTCTATCCTTTCTGTACAAATTGTACTCCCCAAATTCCAGTTCGGCATTCCTTATATCTGTGTGACACCACGTCTCTGATATCCCAACAATATCCGCCTTTGATGTCTTGACCAACACTTCAAATTCATCAAATTTATTTACTATACTTCTAGCATATACATGCACCTATTCCTATTCCCAGCCACTCTAACACATCCCATATACCCACCTGTTTCACGAAGACTGACATCCGTCCCTGAAACCCCCAACACCCCTCGCTCCAGGTCGCTACTTATTCTAATAGAAGTTGTGCAAGAATCACCTTCACCTCTGCATACGGCTACTGTTAAACTATTAGTCCTTGTATCCCCCCAAGCTATCAGTTTTCCGACCCACCTAACACTGCCTCGATAGCATCAGCAAATATTCTTGCACCCTTTCTATTTAAGTGTATCCCATCCCTGTAGAAGCAATCTCTCCTGTTAACAAGTACAGTCCAGGCTGAAAAATATTCTACCCCTTGAGCCTTGCACAATCTTTCCAGGGCCGAATTGATCGACAAGGCTCTCATCATATACTCCCTCCTATCGTGTCTGGGCAGAATTGCAGACACTTTCAAATTCAACCCTACTTCACGGCTTTTTTTCAACAGTGACCTGTACTTGTTAAGTAATTCTGCCGGTCTCCTACTCTTAATATCGTTAGTGCCAATGTGTACAACTATATCACCTTTTGTGCCCTTAAAAGATGATATCTGCTCTACAACGTCATCAACCTTTGCCCCTGGCAGACATACCCTGGTCCTGTTCCATCTATCCTTTCTACAAAGGATGTTTCCCTGACAATAGAGTCACCAACAACTACTAGTTCCTTTGGAACCAGCGCAATCTGCCTTGGGGGTTGCTGCTGTGTTACGTGATGACCAAGTGCAAGCTCTGGCATTGATGTGGGCAGCTGACAGCCTGATGGGCCCCTCAATTTAGATCTTTCGAGGGCATCCACCCTGTCCTTCAAACTCTCATATAGGCCCATAACAACGCTGAGTTGTCGCCTGATTTCCTTACACTCCTTACATCGCGCACACACAAAGACATCCCCCATGGCAATATCATGTTCCGTTCTAGATAGTTCGGCAAACATTTCACAAGTTGCACATTTTTTAAGGCTGTGATGCATTGTAGAATCGCCCCCCTCAGTTCTCCCCCGAGTCACAGCACTCCTGCCACTTTGTGCCCGTTGCTTTGCTGCTCTAGTTTGGGGCATGATATTTTAAATTTATAAGATCAATAAATTAAATTAAATTAAATGTCAATACTATGCTATCTAATAGAAACAGTGAAGCGTATTAATGTTTCTATAATTATATGTTAGAGCTACCTAGCTACCTCAATTAAAAATTTGAATTCCCGATTACTATATACAAAACAATGCCTGCAATATTCGAATGAAATAACGGTTTTATAAAGTATTACGTATATCTACAAAAACTGTTTATACAAATTAAAATAAAAATAACCAGCGTAATTAGAACTATAAGACAACGTATTAAGTACAATATAAAATAACAATTATGTAAATAATAAGCAAAAACTTATCGTTTTTTTCGGAGCCTGTAACTCACAGCTGTATTTTCTAAAGAGAGTCAGCGCCCTCTGTTCGTAGCAAGCTAATAAATTTTTATTCCTTGCTTTGTAGCTATAACGCGTTCTTCGTTGGAGTCTATGTGTTCTAAAATTTAAGCCCTTTTCAATTGAGCTGAGACCTTCTGTCAAACTTGCAATTGTCATGTGCTTTTCGGATACTTCAGCTCGGATACTTTTGCTCACGCATCTCTATGAGCTCATTCATTGTCAGCTCCTGACTATGTGAATCCAACAACTCGTTGACATCATCACCATTGACTTCCAAATCTAATTAGCTGGCAAGATTAACAACTTCTTCTATCACATGAGCGACATGATCAGTTTCTGGCGTTGTTTTCGTCTCGTTTTTGAAAAAAAAATGGACAAAGTTTCTTCCAACACCATTCAATGTTTTTTTGTGAATTTAATTCCAAGATTCTATAATGATTCTTACGGCATCTAAAACATTGAACTGTTTCCAAAAGTCTTTAACAGAAATCTCACTATTTTGTCATAGCTTCATTCAGACATGCAAACGAACGCCTCGTGTAGTAAGCCTTGAATGTTTTGATGACTACCTGGACCATCGGTTGAAGCAAGCTGGTTGTGTTTGGAGGCAAAAACACAACTTTCACACGTGGGCCGAAATTAATTACGGTGGCAGGAGGGTGACCGGGTGCATTGTCAATAAGAAGCATCACTTTAAATGGAATCTGTTTAGACTTGCAATAACGTTCGACTTCAGGTATGAACTGGTGACCAAACCAGTCCTCAAAAACGGAAGCTGTCACCCAAGCTTTATGATTTGACTTACAAATCACTGATAAGCTAATTTTAGATATATACCAAACGAAAAAAATCAAGAACCGCGTAACTCAGAGTTCGCGTAAGTCGGAGTTTTACTGTATATATAATACGGGAAATATATATAATACAGTATACGGAACCACTCCGTAGGTTCCGTATATTATATGGGCGTGTCGGAAGTCTTGTTAGAATTTTGCATCTCCATCATATATGATGTGTGCAACTTCCAGAGAGGAAATTACAATCTATTATTTCTAAAGTGAAAACACCTGTTCCTCATTTCTACGGAGTGGTTCTGTCTACAGTATTACTTGTCCGGATTGTGTGGGTGTTATGTGAGTCTAGTAGAAGATTGAAAGATCGGGTTTCTGAACATGAGGTGGCTCTGCGAACTGCTAATTTTGAACACTCCGCAGTCGCCGAACATTATTGGGTTGAGTAGAACAACAATCTTGATCCCCAACAGGATATTGAAATCATCGACTATTCACGTGATTGGTTTGCAGCACTACACGTAGCCACCAATAATAGTACTATGAATCAGACAAGGGGAGTACCCTTACACCCTATTATAGAATGTACTGTATTACAGTGCGATGAGCGCTGGCAATCATCGCGTGTAAGTAATTCTGCTTTACTGACACCAGACTCATGATACATGATCATGCCCAGATGACTTGGGCACCATTGTAACCATCAATATATACTGAAGTACACCATTCACAGACTAGCTGATAAAGAGGCACTTCACTTTGAATACTATGTATGTATTTTAACGCTTTTATTATATATATTTTAACTCTTTTATCTTATTGTATTTTAAAGCTTTTATCTTATTTTATTACTGTTTTATCTTATGTATATATCATTTTTATTTTAAAAAATTTATTTTAACCAGTTAGTCGGTCGTCGCAAGAAACTTTGATGAAATCAGTGGCTTGTTATAGATATCTTTCATTGACCTTCACGTTGCATGACCTGGAAAATATGCTAAAGTCATCAACATAGAGGGCACCTATTTAGATAATGTTCTATAATGGAGTTTACTTTAATGTCAAAAAATGGTAACACTTAAAACAGATCCTTCCAGTACTCCCTCCTTTTGGCAAAAGGGACAAGATAGAGTAGACCCTACACAAACTTGGAAAGGACAAGGAACTAAAAAGTTAAAACAGGGAGGTGACTTCTTAGACCAAGGCTATAAAAGGTCTTTTAAAATACGAAATCTCCAAGTTGTGCCATATGCTTTTTCCATATCAAAGAAAATGGCATCAGGTGCTCTCATAACACTGTGGCATCTGACTGTGATAACCTCACAAAATGAGATAAAAAAATTACTTTGTGCCTTCTGTTTAATTTAGCTGATTTCAGGAAGTACAGTACAGCACAGTGTATTTTAGATATTTCAGTATGAATAGAATTTGTTCTTTTAGTTCATTTTGTTACAGAATAAAAAGCTTTGTAAATTCTTTTTGCGTGGTTATCCACAAAATAATTCATAATAACTTCAAATTAGAATGTTTACTCAGTATTCTGCTATTAAGAACATTTTCCTTTTAAAAGAAGATAGATCCATAAGAAATCTGTGCCATTACGAAAGATCAATCTCTTCAGTAAATGAATTTTACTCTTTTTCAATGAAAACTTATTATTTGCAAGGCTTTATTTTATATTAAATGGAAATGCATCCATTGTTAATAAAAGGTATTTTCACATTATAGAAAATGGGTGCATTTTCTGATAATACTGATGCAACATTTCTATCTAAAATAGTAAAAGGAGCTTTTAAAATAAGCTTCTTTGCTTTTATATTGTACACAGAAATTCAGTTTAAACAACTGAATGAAAATGATTTGAAGCCTGACTATCTCACACGTTAAACATTTCTTTTAAAATGACAGAGTCAATGCCATATTAAGTGTTACATAGTGATACCCATAAAAGTAATTTCTGGGTCTATAGCATAACACTGCCAACAGATAATCATTACCTGAACTTGCTGCATCTGGGATGTAACCATTCTAGGCTCTGGGGCAATAGGACCTAATACATGAAACATCTTATCCCTCTGTGACAGCCAGCTACTTAAAATGGAATGAGTGTCTTGAAAATCTTTTAGATCTTGCAGAAATATGATTTGTTCTTTAAGAGTATTCTGTAATCCAATCCACCTTGATACTAGTGAATAAGAATAAAAATCACTGATGATATATTAAGGAGTCCCTTATGTGCTGTGATGTAATGACTAGATCGTAGATATAGCTTAGCTTAATTTTCAGCACTCACTTCATAGTAATCCACTTAGTTTGTTGAAAGTTTCACCACGTACATATTAGTTATGAAATTTTAACAACTTAAAGAAATTATAAATTTAAAAATTACTAAATTATGAGCTTTAAAAATTTGCCTAAGAAAGGAAAGTGCACCTTTCCTTTCTTAGTCACGGAAGTTACATGGTCACGGAAGTTATACATTCCTATAACTTCCGTGACCATATCTGAAAATGATATTCTTGCATCATCCTTCAACATTGTCTCCCTATATACAAACGTGCACATTGAAACCATGCCACTGGCTCTTAAAGAACTATTAATTAAAGACAACATTTTAACAAAACGTACTGACTTAAACATTAATGACATTTTAGAGCTCACGTCACTGTTACTTAATGCCAAGCAATTTAAATTTCAAAATAACACCTATGAACAAACTTTCGGTCTTCCTATGGGCCTCGGTATCTCTGCCCCTTTATCCGAAATCTACGTCGCTTCTATTGAAGAAAAAATACTTCAACCCTTTCCCCCAGGTATTAAATTGTATATGAGATACGTGGACGACGTCCTTTTAATGGGCAACAAAAACACTATCGACACTTTATTTAACACAATTAATTCAACACGTGAGACTTAAAATTTACCCTTGAAGTAGAAACTGATAATAAAATTAATTTTCTAAATCTCACTATATACAAAATCGTTACATTTTTAGGCACCGAATTATAGAGAAAGAACACACATACAGGTAAGTTCTTACATTACTACTCACACCATCCTCTATACATCAAAAAAGCAGTTATCTATAATCAGATATATAATGCCATCAAATATAGTCACACACAAACAGACCTATCCGTAGAACTGCAATACCTCACAAAGAAATTTATCGACATGAAATACCCATTACAACTAATAAAAGAAACCATCACTAAAGTCCATAATAATAGCACTAATAACCCTAGCAAAATTAATAACCACGTGAATAAGATACACAAACCCCCTTATCGCCCTTCCATACCATCAACAATATGCTAGATGACTTCAATAGGTATTTAAGAATACAGATATCAAATTAATATTAACATCTTATAATAAATTAAGTTCGAAATTTAATTCATACAAGACAACATATGAATATGGGACACAGGATTATAATAACATAATATATTTGATTAGATGTCAATCAGATTGTCAAGCATGTTACATAGGCAGTACAACAGCAAATTTTGGGACTTCAAAAATTTCTAACACATGTGCACACTACCACTTTAATAGCTTCAAATCTAATTTATCAAGTACAGAACTAATATGTTCAATCGTATAATCATAACCTACTCATTGATTCAGCTATTACAGTAGTTAAACTAAATTCCAGTTATAAAATTCTTCAAAATGAAGCCCTCATCATTGAGTGGTTTAAGCGCCACACATCGTTCAACATATTAAACAAAAAGATTCCAACCAACTTCTCCCCTATTTGGAATTTAACATGTATAAAGTTTCCACAAGCACTAAAATGCATTTTGGGAACTTAACTAGTATATAACATACTTTGTGCCCTCTTCTCTTCCCACTATAGCTAACTGAAGACGGTTTCGAAAGTTGCTCATGCGTGGCTATTAGCTTTTTATCTCACTTTAATTAATTTTAATACATAATCTAATTAGACAACCATAAAATGGAAGGTGCACTTTCCTTTCTTAGGCAAATTTTTAAAGCTCATAATTTAGTAATTTTTAAATTTATAATTTCTTTAAGTTGTTAAAATTTCATAACTGCTAGGTACATGGTGAAACTTTCAACAAACTAAGCGGATTACTATGAAGTGAGTGCTGAAAATTAAGCTAAGCTATATCTAGAATAAAAATCACTTAAATAACAAAATACATATAATATATTTAAAACAAAAGTGATTGTAAAATTACTCTATGCATACCTATCACCTTTCAGAAATTGTAAAATTTTAATAAACATTGACTTTCATCTGAAAGAAACCAAAAAGCATTAAAATTTCAAAACATGTGCATTTTAAAGACATAAATCAGTTTGTTTTAATATAAAAGGCCTAATCAGGTTATATTAATTATATTCATGGAAAAATTTATACACTGTCAGAAATATAGATAACTTAATTGCTGCTGCTACTAGCCTACAGTAATATGGCTGATAAAATTAAACCCATGTTAAGAAATTGTTTAATATTATTATAGCTTATGCAAATGCTAAAAGTGGACAAGATGCTCCTACAATTTAATACAGGAATTTCTGAAAAGCAAATCATAAGTGAAAGATTCTTGAATTTTAAAGAAACTTAATTTTTAAGAGTTTTACAATGAAGTATATATACAGGGTGTTTCATAATCTGTATGTTATTCTTTCAGGATTGATTCAGCACCGAAAAACAATAAGAAAAGTTGAATGGGGCAATAATGAAAAATTTTCTAGTGTACAGCTGTATAGATAAGCTTAACTTTCAAAGAAACCTAGAAAATAAAATTACTGGTCAAGCAGAGAAATATGAATTTAACGATGTTATTAGCACTTGGAAATACATAAAGATGCTATCCTAGAAGCGTCAAAAGACACTCGGCGAGTTGGTGGTGAGATGATTCTGTTTGCTTCTAGATAAGACACACTATGGTTGGTTTTATATTTCTGGATAAGTTTCTCACTTTTCCAGTGCTCATGTTCTAGTATAAGCGGAGTGACCATTTTTGTTTGAACATACTGGTTGAGGAGCATTACAGGTTTCGCAATTGTGCTCTACTGAAACACACTTTGCGCAAGTAGGGGTTCTCTGGCAAGCTGTCTGGGAATGTCCATACTTATGACATCAGAAACACCATAGCGGGTTTGGGATATAGGGTCTGACCTTGCATACCAGATATCTGGGCTTAATGAATGTTGGACGATTCTCTGTGTTAAAGGTCAAGATCAGATTGTGGGTAGGGGTCAGCATCTTTTCTGGTGGTGATTGTCTTGACATGAATAACTCCTTGGTCTTTAAGTTCTTCTAGCATCTCTTTGGATACATCTAGTAAGTCCCAGTCTGAGATCACTCCTTTAGAGGTGTTCAGTGATCTGTGGGGCATTACAGTTAATGGTAGTCCTGCAAAGAAATTAATTCTCAGAAGTCTCAGACCAATCATCAGTGCTATTGCTGTATATTGCTTAGGAAAAGTCACTTGGCACTCAGGGCCATAACATCAAGTAAATAGAATATTAATATTAAAAAAAACTTCAAGATGGAAATTTTGCAAAATCTCAGTAAACTGACATAAAGCCCACCATGTATACTGTATCTATGGTCTAAATTTAGTTAGTAGGTAACTGCATTATATTAACTTATTTACTGATAATTTAACTAATAAATTAAACAAATAAGCTAATATTACACTGATTTAATAATATTATATCAAATTTTAATATTATATTAACTTATTTGTGACAGCGTTTGGCATAACCATTATTTTTTTATAACTGCTTTATTCAAGGAATTAACTGTGGAAGCTGCTAAATGTTTCATATCTATTAAGAAATATTGTTCAAGGTTTAGGCGTAAATGGTTGTCAAATGAACTAAAGAGACTCTTGGCAAAGAAGAAAAATGCATAAAAATTACCAGGAGACACAGAAGCCTATGGCAGATATAAGCTAGTCTGTAATCAAGTCACAAAGGAGGTTAGGCAGGCAAAGACAGACTACCAGAAATCTTTGGCAAAGAATGCTAACTTATATAAACTTAAAGGAAGAGGATGAATCAGATTGGTCCATTTGATATCAATGGTTCGACAGTTAATGATCCTGCTCAGATAGCAAACAAACTGAATGAGTATTTTACATCTACATTCACACACGAGTTATTAAGGATTAAAAATGCCAGAAGGTTATCAAATTGTAGCAGGGTTCTTAATGATTTTGTAATAACTGAGCAAAGTGGAGGAGAAATTGAAATTACACAAAAGAAAGGCACCTGGGGTGGATGAGATCTATCCAGTTATATTAAAGGAGGCGACAAAGGAACAAAGCAAACCTTTAGTCATAATTATGAGAGCATCCTTGGACTCAGAGGAGGTCCCCACGGACTGGAGATGTGCAAATGTATCCCCAATTCACAAAGGGGTATCGAAGGGTGACAAGTAATTACAGATCAGTTAGTTTAACTTCTGTTCCGGGTAAAATAATGGAGTTACTGGTTAAAGATGCATTGCAGGATCATCTAGACAAGACTGCAGCAATAATTCAGACACAGCATGGGTTTGTTAAGGGAAAGTCTTGTCTGACAAATTTGACTGCATATTATGATGTGGTTACAAAGGAACTGGATGCAAAAAATAATTTTGATATCATATACTTGGATTTCAGGAAAGCTTTTGACACTGTTGCGCATGGAAGACTACTGTAGAAATTGGAGCAGAATGGTATTACGGGTAAGCTGCTACAATGGATAAAAGAATGGTTGAATGGGAGAAGACAGAGGGTGGTAATCAATGGGCGCCACTCTTTGTGGACTAATGTTATTAGTGGAGTCCCAAAGGGCTTGGTGTTGGGTCCACTGTTGTTTTGTTCTGCAAACTTCGACACTAAACCTGATACACCATCAATGATATTCATGGTGTATCAGGTTTAGTGTCGAAGTTTGCAGATGATACAAAGGTTGGCAGTGAGCTACTGCAACAGGATCTAGAAAATTTGGGAAGATGCACTGAGAAGTGGCAACTGAAGTTTAACATTGACAAATGCAAAGTGCTGCATATTGGTAGAAGTAACCCCAGAGGAACGTACCAACTGTGTGGTACTACACTTGGGGTGGTAGAAAATGAAAAAGACCTGGGAGTAATTGTGCAGTCAGATATGAAGTTTTCTGAGCAATGCAGACAGGCTGGCAGAGCAGGTCATGGGGTTTTGTCAATGATATACAGGAATTTTGCTATCAAGGAAAAGGAGGTAATTGTCCCTCTGTATAAGGCAATGGTCAGGCCACGCATTGAGTACTGGGTACAGGTCTGGAGGCCTCATTTTATGAAGGATGTAGATTTGCTTGAGCCTGTACAGAGAAGGGTAACAAGATTGGTGAGGGGAATGAAGGGATCCTCTTATCAAGAGAGGTTTAAGTTCTGCAAATTGCAGTGGCTGAAGACTAGGCACCTGCGAGGTGATCTGATCGAGGTGTATAAGGCCTTGAATGGGTTGAGCACGCTTGATTTCTAATGGGATTCTTTCACTTTGTTCAGATTACAAACATAATGGGGCATAAATTCAAATTGAGGAAAGACAGCTGTGCATCAATTTGCCATTAGCCAGCAAGTGGTTAATTGCTGGAACAAACTTCCATCTGTCATTGTGGAAGTAGATAGATTAAGTAAATTTAAGGAGGAACTGGACAAACATTTAGAGGGATTGGTTGTGCAAATTTATTTTATTTTTATTTTTTTTTGGCTGATGCTACATCAACTCATTCGCTTGCTTTCTTGCATCACATGCCACGATTACTATTACTATTATTACTTACCAACTTCTGTTATTTCTTTTCTCAATATATCAGCTCCTTGGACATTTTCTTTTCTTTTCAACAAATCTTTTGTGTGTGTTTTCAAGTGGTCAATATCAGGCTGCTTCTCATGCATTTCTTCTTGAATTGTCTGAAAGAATAGTAGTACATATTTCAAAACAGGTTTTGAGATAAGTATGAAAGAAAAGACAATCTAGTAGATTCCGGTTATTTGGGTCACTTGTTAATCATGGCAGCCGTTTATTTGGGGCAAATCTTAAAAAACAGAACCTAATCGAGAAAACAGCCAGGGTTTACTTCGCTTAATTGGAACAATATGCCGTTTAATCGGGGCAGGAGACCACAGCACTGAAGATTATCCTATGATTGTCTCCGACTGTACCACGTGATTCGGTCAGATTTCTGGAGGTCACAACCATAAAACAAAACCAATTAGCAATCACCTATTTATTAGGCTTTTCTGTTAGTTCAATCTATCATAAATGGATAGTAAACTCGATCTTATTGAATTTGCGATAATAGCGATAGCTGGAATTCTGTGGGTTATTATGGTGAAATGTGTTTACATTTCCATGAAATCTTCAATCATATCTTCTCTTCATCCCTATTTTTAAAGCTTCATAACTTGTTACTCCGTTCTCAATTGCATGTATCGTGTTACTGGTAATTTGTGTGTGCCGTGTTCTTTGTATTGATTGCTTATCTTTTTATTTTTAAATTTTAATCCCAACCCATAAATGTCAGTGAATAGAAATGCCAACTAATTAGTATGCACATATTACAGTACGTATTAATTATTCTGATTATCCCGTATATTCTTCTGATTTTCACGTATCATTTAATTTTTTTATTGGTAAGGTAATAAAGGGTAAATTAAATGATACATGAAAATCGGAAGAATATACATGATAATCACAACAACTTTTATAGCCTGTGGATAAAATTCCTCCTATTTTCGCTAATTAGAATCGCTGTTTAATAGAATTAAAATTCAATTCACAAACATGATCACAATGACCTTCGCTTACTACATATCGTATAATGAATGGTACTTTACTATGGTGAGTCCATCATAACGCGATTTGATTGTACAATGAACCAAGTGTAAAGCGGGGGTCCATTGTATTTTTAACTATTTACGTGAAACTTCGAATAATTGGGGCAGCCATTTAATCGGGCTAAAACGCACTAGTCCCTATGGGTCCCAAATAACCAGAATCGACTGTACTATCTTCCAACATGCACTGGGAACCGAAAAAATCTGGGTTTTAAAAAAAAAAAAAATCTTGCTCCATATGTCCCATGAAGCTATAGCTAGTTTTTTTTACTTGAAACAGGATATCATGTCCTGGCTCTCAAATTAGGACTGGCCCACTGCCACTGTTATTCAAAAACATCCTAAAATGTTTAAACTGGATTGAGTCCTGATTGCAAGCTGGAAAAAATAAGTAAAATGCCATTTCCAGCCCATAGCTCAGATCCATATTTATTCTCTATAAATTAGTTATACGAACTAAGGTTTTGATATAGGGTATGTTCACCTGACAGAAATATGATTCACACCCCTCCTCCTCCAAAAATAGCAGGTAATACAGGCAAATAGACCTAAAACATTAAACTACTATCACCAAACCTCATTGTCAATGTAATATGATCTAAGTGAAACTGTTCTTTGGGCATACACCACACCCGTGTTCTTCCTTCTGATGCTCCTATTGTGTACCATCTTTGTATTCATCACTCACTACTGAAATGCTGAATGCTTCCATTCCCTGCACCAGAGATAGGTAGTGAGCTGAAATGCTAGGAGATAACTTCAGTTGATGTTGTTGTTGTTTGAGAGCTATTGGCGCAAGAGCATCTTAGACTATAGAGAGTTTCGTATTTCGATATTTTTCAGTTTTCTTGATGTTGTTTAGAAGGAAGTCAAGATTTTGTTTATAATTATGTAGCTTTTTTGTAAATGCTATACTATTAATTTTTATATGTTTTGGTAGTATCCAATTAACTTAAGGAAAAAGAAGACCGTTAATAATTGGCTGGTCATGAAAAATTGTTTTAAGCATTACATTCTTTTCTGCATTCATTATTGTTTGAAAGGCTCTTATATGTTCTCTATTAAATCTTGGACAGTTCACCATGAATTTATGTCAGTGAGCGTAACTTGACAGTTTTGGCATTGAGGAGGGTCTTCACCTCTGAGTAGGTAAGAATGAGTCATATGGGTATGCCCGATTCGCAATCGAGCAAGGATCATTTATTTGTGTCTGCTGGTTTGGCAGCTAGTAGTCCATGGTCGGAGTATTTGTTTAATTACATGAAGTTTGTCTTCATCTGATGAGCATCTGCACAATCATGATAACTCATTCTATTAAGTACTTTTCTGATGGTTATTGTTTCCAAATTCCAATTCTGTCAACTGTCTTTAAGTCAGTTCATTAACAGTGGCTTTGCAATTTGTTCTCACTATGCTCTTGAGCTGTTGATATGCTCTGTGGGTAATTAACTGATATACAAGCAGTCATAAAGTGGTCATTTTACAAACTGGATTTAGTATGTAAACTTGTAAGTTGACAAAAATACATTGAAGTTAACTGAAACTTTTGTATACTCGTAACACTTAAGGCAATAATAATAAAACTGAATTAAAAATGTATTCTGCATTTGTCTCTATATTATCTAGCATTTATTTTTGATATTGGTGTTGAATCAACCTATGGTTTATATGATATTCTTTCTCTAAATCACATCTAAAACATTCTTCTGATGTTTGGAAAATATGTCACAGAATACCCTCTTTGTGTGTGTGTGTGTTTCACATACACAGTATATATATATATATAAACAAATAATATTGTCACTCAAATTAAATTACTTTCAAGGAAGGGTGACCACCCTAAATGGCATACAGGCAGAGGCAATTACATCAAAATTAATATAACAAATATAAAAACACTGAATTACAAGCACTAAAAGGCTTCATACATAAACAAAAATTGATATTTGGATATAACATACACAAGCACCATTTGTTGTTATTAGGTTTAATGACACAAGGGCTACTTAGGCCAAATTGTGCCAATTCATAGTTTAATTGCATGGCCATATCCTTATAGTTGTAAAATTATATACTCTTGTATAGGCCAATACATTTTAAGTATATTAAAAGTTCTTCAATATTTGTATCGTTTCTAGAATATGAAATAAATCGTGTGATACGTTAAGCCTGGAAACTGAGTAAAAAAGTGTTTGACCACATGCCTGAATATAAGGGACAATCAAGCAGAAAATGGCTGACCGTAAGCTGACTGTTACAGGATGAGCACTGAGGTGGGTTTTCTCACAATAACAGGAAGAGATGGATATGATGCATATGTCCAATTCTCAGCCTTGCCAACACCACTTTCTCTCGTCTGTTTTGTTGGAAGCCATAGAGCTACAGCTTTCTTTCTTGTTTTATCTGGTAAAGTTTATTGTTGATGTTACTTTTCCAGATCTGTGACCAGTTGTCGTAACTTGCTTTATGAATAACAGGCTTATATAATTAGTGTAAGGAACGTGAGCATGGTGGGAAGTGTTTTACAAAGATCATTAATATATGAGTTGGAAGAAAAATCGGATGCTAGCAGGTCAGCTTTATCCTTAGCTGAAGTGACAACAGAACTATCTGGTTTGGACAGAGGTGGGAGCAGAGATGGGCAAAAGTTGCGACCAATAGCTTTGGCAAGGGACCAGAATGCTCGGCTACCATTAGGGCAAGAAGCAAGTTTTCTACTCTTAGCCTGTTCAAACTCTAGTTTGGACTGATTAATAACTGCTTTACAATTGTTGCGAGCTTTGGTGTAGGCAGAAAATGAAACTGAAGAATTAGAAACAAGCCAATTACGATATGCAACATTCTTCTCTTGAACAGCCTTAGCACATTTATTGGAAAACCAAGGTGTAGATAAAGGATGAAATTTTAAAGTGGAGTGTGGGATAAAGGATTCCATCCCTGCAAGAATAATTTCACTGACACGATCTGAGCAAACGTTGACATCAGAAGTTTTGTAACAGTAATCCGACCAAGGAAAAGAAATCTCGCAGGTCATCCCATTTTGCATTCTTGTAATGCCAAACAACACGAGGTTGGGAATAGCCATGAGATAAAGGTTCCATTGGAGAAGAGACAATCACCAAGTTGTGATCTGAAGTGCCTAAAGGACCTCTCACTTCGACCGTGTACTTAGAAGAGTTGTTTGTGAGAAAAAGATCAAGCGTGTTGGCTGTATGATTAGGATTATCCAGTATTCTTGTAGGTAAATGAACAATCTGTGCAAGGTCATTAGTAATTGCAAAAGGCGCAGCATCTCGACCAGCTGGGTCGGTGTGACTAGAAAACAGAAACCAGCTGGGGTTGTGAACATTAAAATCACCAAGGAAAATTACCTCACTGTTAGGAAAGTTGGACTGGAAAAAGACAAGTTGCAAAGAGAGGAAGTCAAAAAGCTCCAAGTGATTAGTGGAGTTGGGAGAACGGTAGAGACAACAGGTGAATTTTACACAATGAGGTAGAGAGATTTTAAGCCAGAGAAGATCAAAGAGAGTAGATTCCAAATTTCCAAGTCTCTGACAGGGAATATTAGAATGGACATATGCACAAGTACCACCTTTGAGGCGAAAGGAATCATACAGCGAATAATTTGGGCATCTGAGATGAGCAGTAGTTGAATCAACCAATAACTGAGCTTCTGTCAGAAAAAGTACATGGGGTTTGGCAGACTGCAAGTGGAAATGGACATCGTTGAGATTAGAATTGAGATAATGTATATTTGTGAATTGAATTAGGAAGTGCTTGGGAGGTTTAGATCTTTTCGCAGATAAGCTTGCTCTATTAGTTTGACAATTCGTGGTGTATTCAATAGTAAGAAAAAGTGGGTGGGACATGCTGTATGAAGTAATGAAATTTTTGGATAGGGCGTACACTTGATAAGAATATACCCAGAACCTTGACATAACGTGGCCTCAACAATGCTCCCCGCATACACACTACTCGAACTCCCTCCAGTCACTATCTGGCAGAGTAGAGGTAGCAAGATTATACACTAGCTGATGTGGAAGCCTCCTAGAGAGTTACCATTAGGTTCGGTCTGGTGTACTAACTAGCGGCCGGCCTGCGAACACCGTTATAGAGCTGTACCCTCAAAATGTAAGGAATATTGGATCTCCCCACAATGTTCATGGGGAGCACATCGTGGGGAGATCCTCCAATAAGTGGTGGTATTACACCAGTTGATGAGAGTCATCTATCACCTAGTGCTGCCTGGTAACAGAGGGGCAGCATTCCTCCATGTGGTGTGAGCACCACACCTCGACCTCTGCTTACGTTGGTTCACACCTGGGTGGTCACCCACCATGTACTTGTGCATGGAGGTGATACCCAGGATTACTAACAGTTCCACCATCGTGAAGGTGCAAGCAGAGGATTTTGCTGTCACAAACCATCCGGACTTCGCCAAAATTGGGTCCACTTGACTTGAGTGTCACCTGAATATCAGTTCCATCACCGTTTTAGACTCCCAGGTAGCAAGTGGTGCTTGTCTGGCATATCTGAGAGAATGTCTGTGACAACCTCAAGGACCATTTACCATACTTTTAGCATCTCACGTATACAGTAGGTTCTGATAGCGGACCTGAAAAGAGCAATACCATAGGAAATTCTGAATTACGTTGTTGTTGTTATGGAGGTTTAATGGCAAATAAGCTGCTATGGATAGCAGCTTATGTGCCATATGTCTTGAATGAATGGGAGCTTGAAGTTTTCTGTCCTTCAGTGAAGAGTTATCTTGAGAAAAATAAGCTTCCTGTGAATGCACTACTCCTGTTGTATAATTTGCCAGGCCAATATCCCAACTGTGTTCAATTTAACTTTGTTCGTCAAATTAAATTTTGACACCAGACACCACCCCTCTTCTTCAATGGACCAGAGTGATTGCAAACTTAAAGAAAATCTACAACACGAAAATGTTCGCAAGTTGCTCTGCAGAGTCCTCTGGTGAAAATGCTGTCACCCTCAAAGATTTTTGCAGGTCGAAGTTCAACATGCTGGACTGTGTAAGGCTGATTGTAAGTTCTTGGAATGTTTCCACCAGATTCTTAAATTCAGCCTGGAAAAACAGTTGGCCTTGAATTATCTATAAGGTTGACAGATTTGCAGATGATGGTGTTTTGACAAATGATATTGTCACTCTTGTAAATCAGGAATAATGAGTCCAGAAGTTGGCAAAGAGGAGGTGGAGGACCTTATTGACACTCCTGGGTGCAAGCTAAAAACAGAGGAGCTAAAAGAGTTGGAGAAAATTACAGAGAGTGACACTGAAGAGGAAAAAAAAGACACCCAAAAAGTGTCAACTGAAGAGTTGAAGACTGTCATTTCTTGTTGGGAGCATTTAAGAGAAGTGGAAAAAAAAAAACACCCTGACATTGAAAACACTGAACTCATGATGTACAAATTTTGTGCATTCAACAAAGATATGTTTCCTAGAAAGTGTAGTGTTACAGTGATGACACTGAGGGGGAGTCTCCCCTCTTAAGAGATAACAATGAGTAATGTTAGTGTGGCCTATTCTCAAACAAGCTAACCTTACCTCCTTCTGTTGAATTGAACTGATGCTTGAAGGCTATTATCTCAAGATTTGGTTCAATACTTTGAATTTTATTGTTAAACCGTTTCTGCCATGATAACTGCCACTGGCACATGCACTTTTCCTGCATTATTCGTCTATAGTTTTTATGAGGGACTTTCCATTTGTTGTCAGGTGGTAGGTTAGCTGGTTTTGCAGCATTGTCTACTAGTGAATTCCCATATATCCTGGGATCCAGCAGAAGTGCATGTTTCTCTCAAGTTCTGATAACATATGCAAAGAGGTGATTATATCTTTTATAATTGGGTGATTGATTTCATGATGTATTTTAATGCTTGAAGTGCACTTAAAGAATCTGAAAAATCATGCTGTTTTTAATATCAGAGGACTATGTAATTCAGTGCAACCTGAATCGCTATTAGTTCTGCAGAGAATATACTGAACTTACATGACAATTGATGTGCTAATGTGACATTTGAGAAAACTGTGGTGATTCCAACATGGGTATCATTCTTTGATCCATCAGTATGCATTACAACCAAGTTGGGAAACTGGTCCACTGCTGCATGGTATAGTTGCAAGATTTTTTCTCTATGAAAAGTAGATTTATTCCATTCATGAAGGTGTAAACCGTATGAAGGTGGAGTGAAGTTCCAAGAACTTCACTCCACCTTCATGGGAGGTGGAGTGAAGGGGAGGGTATATACCACATTGTCTAAGGTTAAATTTAGTTCTCCTAAGAGGTATTTTATTCTCAAGATAAAATGACAAATTGCAGTAGGGCAATTTTGGTATAACCTGTTGTGCTGTGATGTGATATGAAAAGTATCTGCCAGTTTGTGCGTTCTGGCATATATCTAATTTTATATGCATAGTGTAGTATCAGCTATTGTCTTTTAATGAAGAGAGGGGGTTTGTGTGCTTCAGCATGTAAACTATGTATTAGAGATGTGTGATATGCTGATAAGGCAAAGCGTATTGCACTATGATGGATAGAGTCAAGCCAGCAAAGGGCACTGGGTCTTGCCAAGCTACACACGGGTGCTCCGGAGTCAAGCTTCAATCTGATTAAAGCTCTATATAATCATAAAAAGGTAAGGCGATCAGCTCCCCACGTAGTTTCTAAATGAACCTGGATGATATGTAGCTTTTTCTGACAGGCTGTTCTTAGTTTTCTAATATGTTCTAAAAAGGTAAGTTTATGATCTAATGTGATTCCTAAGAACTGTATGGTGGGATGAACTGCTATTGGTTGTCCCTTTAGTAGTAGTGGTCACCTGCTGTGGTCACCAATATTGCTTGGCACTCAGGGTCATGCCTGGAGGGTTTCATACGGCACTTCCATTGTGTTTATTTCCTTGAGGAACTGAAAAACATCTGCTAAATTTTTCCTGTCTTCCAATATGGTTTTGAGGGTGACAGAGTGATGCTTGGTTGGTAACTCTTTAAAGCAGTTTTGGGGTTCGGCTGCCAAAGCTGGAAAACTAATTAGTACATGTACATGTAATGTAATGTACATGTAATGGAAGCGCTGTGGCTCAGAGCAGAACTGAGGGGGGCAGTTGTCCTCTGACTCACAGCCTTATAAAATGCACTGTTTGCTTGATGTTTGCAGAGCAATCGGGTACAGGACATGATACTGCCAAGGGGGATGTCTTTGTGTGTGCGCGATGCAAGGAGTGTATCGATCTCAGGCAACAACTCGGCGTTCTTGTGGGCCTATATGAGAGCTTGAAGGACAGGGTGGATGCCCTCGAAGAAACTAAATTGAGGGGCCCATCAAGCTCTCAGCTGCCCACATCAACGCCAGAGCTTGCACTTGGGCATCGCGTGACACAGAGACAACCCCCAGGGCAGAATGCGCTGGTCCCGAAGGAACTAGTAGTTGTTGGTGACTCTATTGTCAGAGAAACGGGGAACATGCTTTGTAAAAAAGATAGGTGGAACAGGATCAGGGTATGTCTGCCAGGGGCAAAGGTTGATGACGTTGTAGAGCGAATATCATCTTTTAAGGGCACAAAAGGTGATATAGTTGTACACGTTGGCACTAATAATATTAAGAGTAGGAGACCGGCAGAATTACTTAACAAGTACAGGTCACTGTTGAACAAAAGCCGAGAATTAGGGTTGAATTTGAAAGTGTCTGCAATTCTGCCCAGACACGATAGGAGGGAGTATATGATGAGAGCCTTGTCGATCAATTCGGCCCTGGAAAGATTGTGCAAGGCTCAAGGGGTAGAATTTTTTTCAGCCTGGACTGTACTTGTTAACAGGAGAGATTGCTTCTACAGGGATGGGATACACTTAAATAGAAAGGGTGCAAGAATATTTGCTGATGCTATCGAGGCAGTGTTAGGTGGGTCGGAAAACTGCTAGCTTGGGGGGAGACAAAGACCAATAGATTGACAGTAGCCACTGGCAGAGGTGAAAGAGATTCTTGCACTGCTTCTATTAGAATGAGCAGAAGCCTGAAAAACAAGATGCATGACACAGAAGCCTATGATAGATACAAGTTGATATGCAACCAAGTTACAAAGGAGGTTAGGCAGGCGAAGGCAGATTACGAGAAATAATTGGCAAGGGATGCAAAGAAAAACAGCAAAGAGTTCTTTACTTATGTAAACTCTAGAAGGAAGGGGATGAATCAGATTGGTCCACTTGATATTGATGGGTCAACTGTTGATGATCCTGCTCAGGTAGCTAACAAACTAAATGAATATTTTGCATCGACATTCACACATGAGGAGTTATTCAGCAAGGGGAATGCCAGAGGTGTATTCAACTCTAGCAGTAAGCTACAGAATCTTGAAATAACTGGGAGTAAAGTGGAGGAGAAACTGTTGAAGATAAACACAAGAAAGGCACCCGGGGTGGATGGGATCTATCCAGTTATATTAAAGGAGGCAGCAAAGGAAGTAAGCAAACCCTTAGCCATAATTATGAGAGCTTCCTTGGACTCAGGGGAGGTACCCATAGACTGGAAATGTGCAAATGTGACCCCAATTCACAAAGGAGGATCAAAGGCTGACACAAGTAATTATAGACCTGTGAGCTTAACTTCTGTTCCAGGAAAATTAATGGAGGCACTGGTTAAAGAAGCACTGCAGGATCATTTAGACAAGACTTCAATTATAGCTCAGACACAGCATGGTTTTGTTAAGGGGAAGTCTTGCCTGACCAACTTGATTGGATACTATGATGCAGTCACAAAAGAACTGGATGCAGGGAATAACTTTGATATTATATACTTGGATCTTAGAAAGGCTTTTGATACTGTTGCACATGGAAGACTGCTACACAAATTGGAGCAGTGTGACATTGGAGGCAAATTGCTGCTATGGATAAAGGGGTGGTTGAGGGGGAGAAGACAGAGAGTGGTAATCAATGGACACTGCTCATCGTGGACTAATGTTATTAGTGGAGTCCCTCAGGGTTCAGTGTTGGGTCCATTATTGTTTTCTGTATTTATAAATGATACTGATGATGGTATATCAAGCTTAATGTCCAAGTTTGCAGATGATACAAAGGTTGGCAGGGTTGTCAAGGACACTACTGACACTATGCTGCTGCAACAGGATCTGGAAAGGTTGAGCAGATGGGCTGAGAGGTGGCAAATGAAGTTTAACATTGACAAATGTAAAGTACTACACATGGGAAACAGCAACCCCAGAGCAACGTATCAACTCTGTGGTACTACACTGACAGTGGTAGAGAATGAAAGGGACTTGGGGGTGATTGTGCAGGCAGATATGAAGTTCTCTGAGCAGTGCAGACGGGCTGCAAGAGTAGCTCATGGAGTATTGTCAATGATATACAGGAATTTTTCCAGCAGGGATAAGGAGGTGATTATTCCATTGTATAAGGCAATGGTCAGGCCACACCTAGAGTACTGTATACAGGTCTGGAGGCCTCATTTCAAGAAGGATGTAGAGCTGCTGGAACGAGTACAGAGAAGGGCAACAAGATTAGTGAATGGAACAAAGGGGTGCTCTTACGAAGAAAGGCTTAAGTTTTGCAAATTACAGTGTCTGGAGACTAGGCACCAGCGAGGTGATCTGATAGACGTGTATAAAGCCTTGAATGGTTTAAGCATGCTCAATGCTGATGGGATTCTTCCTCTAGATCAGAAAAATCACCTGAGAGGGCATAAATTCAAATTGAGGAAAGACAGATGTAGGATAGACGTGCGGAAATTTGCCTTTAGCCAGCGGGTGGTTGGTTGGTGGAACAGACTGCCATCCCTTGTGGTGGAGGTTGATAGCCTAAATAAGTTTAAGGCTCAGCTGGACAGGTATTTTGAACGAACAGAGGGGTGAAGTGGAAGTGGGTTTTTTTTTTTTTTTTTTTTGGCTGATGCTGCATAAGCTTGCTTTCTTGCATCAAATGCCTCTACTAATGCTAATGCTAATGTAGTAGTAGTAAGAGAGGCATGTGATGCAAGAAACAAGAAAGCAAGTGTATGAATTATGTAGCATCAGCCAAAAAAAAAAAAAAAAATTTCACACAACCATTCCCACTAAAAATTTTTCCACTTCCTCCTTGAATTTATTTAAGCTATCAAGTTCCACACCGTATGGAAGATTGTTCCAGAATTAAGCACCCAATGGCTAAAGGTAAATTTCCACACATCTATTCTACAACTGTCTTTCCTAAATTTGAATTTATGCCCCCTTAGGTTCGTAATCTCAGCAAACGGAAGAATCTCATCAGAATTCAGTGTGCACAACCCATTCAAGGCCTCAAAACCCCATGACCTTATACACTTCAATTAGATCGCCTCGCAGGTGCTTAAGTCTCCAGCCACTGCAATTTGCGGACTTAGACGTCTGTTGGTAAGAGAACCACTTCGATACCCTCACCAATCTTGTTGCCCTTCTCTATACACACTCAAGAAAATCTACATCCTTCCTAAAATGAGGGCTCTACACCTGTACACAGTACTCAAGGTGTGGCCTGACAATTGCCTTATACAAAGGGCTAATCATCTCTTTTTTCCTGCTAGCAAAATTCCTGTATATCATTGACAAAACCCCATGATCTGCTCTTGCAGCATGTCTGCATTGCTCAGAAAACTTCATATCTGACTGCACAATTACTTGCAGGTCTTTTTCCTTTTCTACCACCCTAAGTGTATTACCACAGTTGGTACATTCCTCTCAGGTTACTTCTACCCATATACAGCATTTTGCATTTGTCTATGTTAAGCTTCAGTTGCCACTTCTCGCAATTTGCCCCAATTTTCTAGATCCTGTTACAGTAGTACAGTGTCACTGCTGTCATTAACAACCCTGCCAACCTTTGTATCATCTGCAAAATTCAACACTAAGCGTGATATACCTTCATGAATTTCATGGATAAATATACTAAACAACAGTGAGCCCAACACCAAACCCTGTGGGATTCCACTAATAACATTAGTCCACAAAGAACAGTGTCCCTTGATTACCACTCTCTACTGTTCTACATGATCAACTGTTTGTGGCGAGTTGCAGGTAGGACATATAGGAGGTTCCTCTCCTCGCAAGAGATAACAGTGGTTGAAACCAATGTCCTATTCTTAACCTTGGAAGTATCACTTCGTAACATCTGTTTTGTTGTATGCTAGATTTCCATGGTTTGGAGTAAACTTTTAATTTAGTGCAATTTGTTATTGGTTAGAATGTGCCATTGCTGATGCTAGAGATGTGTCCTGCTGTGATGAATAACTCATTCGTAATCTGAGATAGGAATGTATTTGGGTGCGGATATGTTGCTGTTGGCTTCTTTACCAGTTCATTCTGCTTGTTCATTGCCATATATTCCAACATGACTTGGGATTCAGCAAAGTCTAACGTTATGACCTTGTTCAATGACCTTTGAATTGGAATTGTTGCTGGAGTGGATGTTTATTAGAACTGACATTTTGTATAGCTATCATGGAGCTAATGGAATCTGTGAAAATGATGCTGTTCTGAGAACTTGAAAGTTCAATTTGATTTAAGGTTAACATAATGGCTTGCAGTCCTGCAGTATAAAGGATGCAATCTTTTAAGTCTTTGGGCCAATCTTCTATCTGAAGAATAAACTGCTGCTTCCACTTGAGATTCAGTTTTTGAGCCATCTGTATATAGGATACAATGATCTAAAAATTGTGACTTGTAAGCAGCATGCAGATGTTGACAGTTTATATGAGGGGGAGAGAGTTTGTTTGCTTCCGAACTGGAAGGACAAGTAGAATGTAGGCTGTTTGATTATCCATGGTGGCATATACTGCTTCATCAGAGGAGTAATCAAATCTAGAATTAGATTTCTACTGTGCAGAAGGTTTTTTAGTCACATGCCTGCAGGTTTATTGATCGTTTGTTGTTGTTGATAATGTTGTTCCCTTTCTGATGTAAAAAGAGTTTTCTGTAGGGGATATCACCCGGTAGGGATTTTATTTTAGCTCCATAAGAAAGTAATTGATTATGTCTCCTAATTTGTAAAGGAGGTTCTTGGGCCTCAGCATACAAGCTCTGCACAGGCAAGGTACGGAAACTCCAAGAGCTATTCAAAGGGCACAGTGATCGAGAGCAATGGGTTAAGCCATCTCAGGGCATGGCAGTAGGTTTTGCCGAGTTGTAGACTGGGGCACCATAGTCTAACTTAGACCGAATGAGTAGACGATATAAACTGAGTAGCAGTATTGTTCTATTTGCTCCAGAGGATATGGCAGATAGGACTTTTAAGCTATTCATTTTCTTCAGACAGTGGACTCTTATGTGACTGATATGTTGTAAAAACGTCAATTTTTGTGTCAAAGACAAGTCATAAGCCAACACTATTTTTAAATGGGATTATGTGTTGTTTCAACCTGAGTTCTGGATATGGGTACAGATTCCTTTTTCTGCAGAAATGTAAAAATGTGGCCTTTTCTACTGAAATTCTATATCCTTTTCTTTCTGTACCTTTTGTAGCTACTTTGTTTATAGCAATTGTTGTTCTATTGTCCTCATATGCTGTGCTTGATAAGAAATGATGAAATCATCAGCATAAACAGTTGAAGATGTTGTTTGGTATTTGTTCTTTTTTTTTTTTTTTTTTTTTTTTTTGATTTGGTAGTTGTTGGCGCATCGGCTTCTGTGGCCATATTGCACCTCCCAAGGTTTTTGCAGTACTTTGATCCAAGCCCGAGGCGGGAATCGAACCCGCGACCTTTGGGTTGCCAGGCAGGTACTTTACCCACTCGGCTAGCCCGGTCGGCAGGTATTTGTTCTATTATTGTACTGAAATGGAGTGCGAAAAGTGTAGTACTTAGTACACATCCTTGAGGGACTCTCCTGATAATGTTTTAGAAAGCGTATTGTTTATTTGAACTTGAAAAGTCCGATTCTTAAGGAAATTACCTAGGTAGAGATGGAGATGTCCTCTAAGACCAAGTTGATGTAACCTTCTAAGTATACCATTATACACTTCTAAGTGTGCCAGGTGGTATCATATGCTTTCTTGAAATCAAAATTAACCATGACTTTATGTTGTTTTCTGGGAAGAGCATTTCTTATCTGATTTTCCAGTTGTATAAATACATCTAAGTTACAAAGATTTTTTCCAAAATCCATACTTTGCTTGACTGAGAAGATCATTATTTTCTAGAACATATTTCGGTGCAGATATGTTGCTGTTGGCTTCTTTACCAGTTTTGTCTGCTTGTTCATTTCCATATATTCCAACATGACTTGGTATCCAGCAAAGTCTAACATTATGACCTTGTTCAATGAGCTTTGATACTCGGAATTGGATTTGTTGCTGGAGTGGATGTTTATTAGAACTGACAATTTGTATAGCCATCATGACCATTTTCTCTACGATTTTGCCTAAACAGCTAGTCAAAGTTATGGAGTGATAGTTCTATGGATCTGATAGGTCTTTTCATTGTATTGGGAACGGTAGTATTTTTGAATGGTGCCATTTGTCTGGAAAAGTATTTTGAAGGTATATTTCCTTGAATAGAACTAACAATGCTAATTGGGATTTTTCATCTAATTGTTGTTTCATTGCATAATGTATTTCACCAGGGCAAACTGCACCATGTTTTGTCAGTAGCAGAGTTTGTTTTAGTTTTGCTACTGTGAGTGGCAAGTTGTATTATTCGCAGTGCTTGCTGGAAAAGTTTAGGTTTATTTTTTCTGCCTCCTTGTAATTTTTGAAAGCAGTTGAGTATGAACAATTGGCAGATTTTTGGCAAAATTTTAACCAAGTAAATTGACAATATCTAAGGTATTTGTGACCAACTGTCCTTTCCAATTTAGCAATGGGGAGGGATTTATTTGAAAATTGTTTGTTATGGTTCTGATCTTTTTCCAGATAAGTGTAGCTGGTGTGGTACTGGTTATAATAGATGCGAATTTCATCCAAGTTGCATTTTTGCTGATTTTTTGAACCTTACTTACCCCAGCTCTGGATGTCTTGAATTTTATCAGATTGCCTGTTTGATTTTTGCAAAAGAGATTCCAAGCTCTTTTTCTCTCTTTTTTAGCTTCCTGGCCCTTTTATCCACCTTGGTTTTGGATATATTCTAATGTTAGAAGATGTTTTAAGTATTGCCTTTTCTGCTGCTTGATCTGTGACATAAGCCACTGATCCTTGTACTGTTTCTTGTTTAACAATGTTTCAGTCCAACTTGGCTAGTGTCCTGAATGTTTCCCAATATGCATCATATATTTTCCATCTGTGGTGCCTACTGACTTAGCATACGGTTTTCTTCGTGATTTTCAAAATAATGGGATAGTGGTGACTGCTTAATGGATTCTTGTGTACACTCCATTGTGTCTTCGGAAAAAGTGATGGGGGAAGAGACTGATAAGTCAATTGCAGAACTGCTTTTTGAGGGAAGGTGGAAATACATGTGTGTGCCATCATTCAAAATCATCAGGTTGTTCTCAACTATTAATTTTTCAGTTTGCTTAGCATTCTGGTCTATTCTGGAATTGCCCCATAGTGGATGAAGTCCATTTAGGTCACCTAAAATGCAGAACGGAGATGGTAGCTCTAATGTAAAATTATATAGCGTAATACTGCATTTAGGATTCTATTAGATAGTGTAGTATTGACAATTACTTAATTAAATTTATTGACCTTATTAATTTAAAATGTCATGCCCTAGTCCTAGACTAGAGCAGCAAACCAACGGGCACAAAGTGGCAGGAGTGCTGTGACTTGGGGGAGAACTGAGGGGGGGCGATTCTCCAACACATCACAGCCTAAAAAAATTTGCAACTTGTGAAATGTTTGCTGAACTCTCTGGAACAGAACATGATCTAGCCAAGTAGGATGTCTTAGTGTGTGTGCCAGGTGCAGAGAGTGTCTAGAAATTAGGCGTCGACTCAGCGTTCTAATGGGCATCTACGAGAGCTTGAGGTGTAGGGTAGTTGCCCTCAAAGAAATTAATATGAGGGGCCCATCAAGCTCTCAGCTGCCCAACTCAATGCCAGAGCTCACTCCTGGGCATCAAGCAACTAAGGTCCCTAAGGAGTTAGTTATTGTTGGTGACTCTATTGTCAGGGAGACGGGGAATATATTGTGTAAAAAGAATAGATGGAATAGGAACAGGGTATGTCTGCCAAAGGCAAAAGTTGATGTTGTAGAGCAGATAATCTTTTCAGGGCACAAAAGGTGATATTGTTGTACATGTTGGCACCAATGACATTAAGAGTAGTAGATCTGCAGATTCACTTAACAAGTGCAAGTCAATGTTGCAAAAAAGTTGCAAGTTAGGGTTAAATTTGTAAGTGTCTGCAATTCTGCCCAGACACAATAGGAGGGAGTACATGATGAGAGCCATGCAATCAATTCAGCCATGGAGGGAATGTGTAAGGCTCAAGGGGTAGAATTTTTTTTCAGCATGGTCTGCGCTTGTTAACAGTAGAGACTGCTTCTACAGGGATGGGATACACTTAAATAGAAAGGGTGCAAGAATATTTGCTGATGCTATCAAGGCAGTGTAGGTGGGTTGGAAAACTGCTAGCTTGGGGGGATTCACAGACTAAAATGTTAAAAGTAGCTGCAGGCAGAGGTGAAGGTGATTCTTGCACTACTTCTATTAGAATAAGCAGGGGCCTGGAGCGAGGGGTGGTGGGGGTTTTAGGGACTGATGGCAGTCATCGTGAAACAGGTGGGCATATGGGGTGTGTTAGGTTAACTAAGAATAGGTGCATGTATACCAATGCTAGAAGTATAGTAAATAAATTTGATGTATTTGAAGTGTTAGTCAAGACATCAAAGACGGATATGGTTGGAATATCAGAGACATGGTGTCGCACAGATATTAGGAAAGCAGAATTGGAATTTGGGGAGTACAATGTGTACAGAAAGGATAGACAGGATAGGAAGGGAGGAGGTGTTATGCTGATAATTAAGAAAAACATAAAATCAAAAGAAGTGCATCCAGTTAATATATAGATAAACAGTATATAATATCGGTGTAAATACACCATAGTTAACCCATAGATTTGAGCTACGATTGTAGCGTAGAAGGCATCGTTTTAATTGTATCTCATAATGTGGTTGCCTTCACAACAAGATAGCTACTATTGAATTACTTCAAATAAATAACGCTTCTCTAGTAGAGAAGGCTACTGTTATTTATTTTCAGCGTACCACCACCCAGACGATCGTTTCAAAGATTTTTGGCTTCGTCATCAGTGGGCGGGTAGGTAATACAACAAGCCATCTCAGTTGCGAAGTTATATTCACATTATGAGAGATGCCAGAAGGGTGTGGTGGTAATGTATTTGGAAAATTAAATGCACTAGGCATAATCCTTATGGATTTTGATAATTAACTATATAATATCGGTGTAAATACACCATAGTTAACCCATAGATTTGAGCAACGATTGTAGCGTAGAAGGCATCGTCTTAATTGTATGGGTTCTATGGGTTATCTATGGTGTATTTCTATGGGTTAACTAATCTATGGGTTAACTATGGTGTATTTACACCGATATTATATAGTTAATTATCAAAACCCATAAGGATTATGCCTAGTGCATTTAATTTTCCAAATACATTACCACCACACCCTTCTGGCATCTCTCATAATGTGGATAAAACTTCGCAACTGAGATGGCTTGTTGTATTACCTACCCGCCCACTGATGACGAAGCCAAAAAGCTTCGAAACGATTGTCTGGGTGGTGGTACGCTGAAAATAAATAACAGTAGCCTTCTCTACTAGAGAAGCGTTATTTATTTGAAGTAATTCAATAGTAGCTATCTTGTTATGAAGGCAACCACATTATGAGATACAATTAAAACGATGCCTTCTACGCTACAATCGTAGCTCAAATATATGGGTTAACTATGGTGTATTTACACCGATATTATATAGTTAATTATCAAAACCCATAAGGATTATGCCTAGTGCATTTAATTTTCCAAATAGATAAACAGTGCACTGTTAAGCACTGCAAAAGCAAAAATAAGAGTAGGAGTGTGTTATAGGCCTAATGACTCAAATGAGTACAATGAACAATTGTACAGAGATATAGAGAAGGCTGGTAAATCAGAATGTCTTATAATGGGGGATTTTAACTTCCCAGATATTGACTGGAACTTGTGGATTGGTCACTCGCACACTAGTAAGACTTTTGTGGATTGACTGGATGATTGTTTTCTGCAGCAGAATATCCGAGAGGCAACCAAAGAGGGTAATACACTTGGTCTGGTTATCAGCAGTGATCATTCGTGTATTAAGAATTTGCAGATAAAGGAACACTAGGCGGCAGTAATTACAGTGTACTGATGTGGGATTTACTTAAAGATATAATTACCATCAGGGGTAAAGGAAAGGGTTTTTGCTTCCGTAAAGGTGAGTACAGTGGTCTCATACAGTTTTTAAATTCCGTACAGTGGGATCAACTGATGATGTTACGGTTGGTTGGGTTTTATTGGCGCATTAGCAACTAAGGCTATATGCGCCAAAACCTTGTCATAAAAAAGTAAAACTTTCGGTGACCTAATGAATTAGGTCACTAAGTCAGGGTATAAAAACAAGTATAAACTGTAAAAGACAAATATCAGTAAACAAGTAACAATAAGGTAGATTTTTTTAAATGTGAGTAAAAAGGTTTACTGATTTTAGAAAGCTAAAAATAGCAGACACATGGTCATTGTCGGATAAAATCTGACTGAGTGTATACGGCTCAGTCAGATGGTTAAAAGTGATAAAACGAGCATTTCTAAAACTGGTACAGTCACATAAAATATGTTGAACAGATAAAATGGTGTCGCATTGCTCGCACATAGGAGGGTCATTAGCCCTCAGCAAAAAGGAGTGTGTCAAATGACAGTGTCCTATGCGGAGCCGAGCAAGAACAACTTCCTCTCTGTGATCCCTGCATAAGCTGGACCGCCAAGGCTGGATCACAGGCTTAATTCGACATAGTTTGTTTGTAGTAACCAGGCGATGCCACGAATCTTGCCACTGAGATTGTAGGTTACTACGGATCACTTGCCTGTAGTCTGTATAGGGGACTAACAGGTCAAGATTATCCGTCACGGGTGCCGATTTGGCTGTAATGTCAGTCAAATCATTTCCTCTAATCCCGATGTGACTGGGGATCCAGCAGAAGCGAATATCGGATCCACTTACATAGAGGCTGTATATTATCTGCTGAATTCAGGATAGGATTGGATGATTAGTACATGACACCGCTGATAAAGCCTGTAGTGCACTCATTGAATCGGCATATATAATACACCATTGGTAACAGTGTTTTCTAATGTGATCTAGAGCTAACTCTATAGCATGCAGCTCTGCAGTGTAAATGCTGCAGTCAAGGGGTATCTGTTCTGATATGGTATCATTTGGAAAAACAGCAGCAGATTCCGCATACGATTCTGACTTCGAGCCATCTGTGTAAACTGGCAAGAAGTCAGAATGTTCTGCACGGTGTTGTGAATAGAGCTGAAGGTAGACAGAAGCTGGAGTATTAGACAAAATCGTGAGCGTGGATTTTTCTCGCTAATCCTTGTTCAGTATGTGTTATGCGCTTGTCATGGAAGGTTTCGTCGTTTGCTTTTAATTTATATGCTTATAAATTGAATAAATTTATCAATTTATAAATTGATATGCTTACAAAAGTGAAAAATCTACCGTTTTGCAGTGTATTGGTGTAAACAGACTTTTTCGAGTGTATTAACAGTAGAAAGTGACTTTATTGTGTACAAATTCTTTTCTAACCCCTACAAAAATATGGCTATGAATAACAAGGGAATTGTGAAAAGATCAAAGAAGGTGATGACATTAGCAAGTAAAATTCAGTTATTAGACAAAATTTCTAATGGTGAAAGTGTCTCGTCAGTGGCAAAACATTATAAAATCAATGAGTCAATGGTACGATCAATCAAGAAATCGGAAGAAAAAATCCGCCGCAGTGTCCGTGAAAACGCACTAATTGCTTAAAAAATTTGCTCTGTAACTCGTGATGTTAAATTTGAAAAAATGGAAAAAGCATTAAATCTGTGGATAGAAGCCCGAACTCAAAATAAAATTCCCTTAAGTTCACTCATCATTCGTGAAAAGGCAAAACACCTTGATCAACACTTTAGCCGAAACTGGTGATAGCACTGGCGGGATACGTTTTTTAGCTATAGCAAAGGTGCTGGATTGAGAGATTTGTTTGAAATTTCTAATAAATTTTACATTTAATATTAAATTGTTTCTTATTTTCATTTCGATGCCTTATGCTTGCATTTCACTATGTACTGTCTATGTACATAGTCATATTATCAAGATACATATAATACATATACATACATAGACAAAATTTTAGACTAGTTTTTCTTATATATTTCATACTTTGGAATGGAACCCCTGTATTACTATGGGGGCCATAACTCAGTATTCGCGTTTTCGGTATTCGCAGAATTTCTCAGGAACGTAACCCCCGCGAATAGCGGGGGTTTACTGTATTTGGATTTCAGGAAAGCTTTTTATATTATACTGTTGCGCATAGAAGACTACTGTACAAATTGGAGCAGAATGGTTTTAAGGGTAAATTGCTACAATGGATAAAAGGACGGTTGAGTGGGAGTTCGTGGACTAATGTTATTAGTGGAGTCCCACAGGGTTCGGTGTTGGGTCCACTGATGTTTTGTATATTTATCAATGATATTGATGATAGTATGTCAGGCTTAGTGGAGAAGTTTGCAGATGATACAAAGGTTGGCAGGGTTGTTAATGACAGTAATGGCAGTGTCCTACTGCAACAGGATCTAGAAAATCTGGGCAGATGGGCTGAGAAGTGGCAACTGAAGTTTAACCTAGACAAATGCAAAGTAGTGCATATGGGTAGAAGTAACCCCAGAGAAACGTACCAACTGTGTGGTACTACACTTAAGGTGGTAGAAAATGAAAAAGACCTGGGAGTAATTGTGCAGTCAGATATGAAGTTTTCTGAGCAATGTAGACAGGCTGCCAGGGCAGGTCATGGGGTTTTGTCAATGATATATAGGAATTTTGCTAGCAGGGAACAGGAGGTGAATGTCCCTCTGTATAAGGCAATGGTCAGGCCACGCCTTAAATACTGCATACAGGCCTGGAGGCCTCATTGTAGAAAGGATGTAGATTTGCTTGAGCGTGTACAGAGAAGGGCAACAAGATTGGTGAGGGGAATGAAGAGATCCTCTTACCAAGAGAGGCTTAAGTTCTGCAAATTGCAATGTCTGGAGACTAGGCACCTGTGCGGGTGATCTGATTGAGGTGTATAAGGCCTTGAATGGGTTGAGCACGATGAATTCTGATGGGATTCTTCCACTTGTTCAGATTACGAACCTAAGAAGGCATAAATTCAAATTAAGGAAAGACAGATGTAGAATAGATGTGCAGAAATTTGCCTTGATTGAGGTGTATAAGGCCTTGAATGGGTTGAGCACGATGAATTCTGATGGGATTCTTCCACTTGTTCAGATTACGAACCTAAGAAGGCATAAATTCAAATTAAGGAAAGACAGATGTAGAATAGATGTGCAGAAATTTGCCTTTAGCCAGCGGGTGGTTAATTGCTGGAACAAACTTCCATCTGCTATTGTGTTGTGGAAGTTGATAGGTTAAATAAATTTAAGGAGGAACTGGACAAACATTTAGAGGGAATGGTTGTGTGAATTTTTTTTTTTTTTTTTTGGCTGATGCTGCATAAGCTCATACACTTGCTTTCTTGCATCACATGCCACTACTATTACTAATACAATCAGCTCTTTGAATTCTTTCAGTGGAAATTCTTGACTGGGGGTAGATATATATTGATGTTATGATAAAATTAAAGCCTCTTGCTATATGGGCTGTGACTGCTTCTAATAGCTGTTCAATGGTATTGCTTGGGAAGGCACATGCCTGTTAACTAATATTACAACTCCTCGCATTGTTCCATCTGATATGCGATCCTTTCTATATTTGGTATAATTTTTGTCCTGTGGTTTTAAATCAGTTTCTTGTAAGCCCATACTTAGTGGATGGTACTGGGTAATGAGGTCTATAAAATAATTGATATTTCGGTGAAAATTTTGATAGTTCTACTGGATAATGGTGTCTGTTATTTGGGGTTGGATGGCCTCTCAGATTGTTTCCTTGGAGCTATTTTTGCTTTGTCTGCCTTAGTTTTATCTTTCTTTAGAAAATAGTGTCTTCCTGAATCCATTATTCAATGAAAATTTGAAGAATGGGTTCTTCTCCATGGTTTCTTACCTCTGTTCATTTGTTCTGTCATCTTTTTTTCTGTATTACTTAACCTTTGTTTATTTTTCTTCTTATACTTTCTGTGTTATCTGGTGGGAAAGATAAAGGTGTATTTGATCATTTTTTATTGTTATTTTGATGAAGATGGTTTGTGAAACTCATGAACCCATTCTGAGATAGATTCTCCTGGAGGAACTGTAACACCCATTTGTGTTCCATAACATGTTGAATTAGGCAGTTTCATTTCTGGAATTTTTTTGATTGTGGTAACCTGAGCACAAGGTTTGTTTGCTATGGTTATTGTAATTGCTTTTTTAGCTTCTTGATAAGAAATGCCATTTTCTGCTTTGTACTTTTGTATTCTTTTTTCTTTCTTCTAAATTTCACAATCTATTGAGTAAGCATACTGCATACTCAAGAGATTGGGTAACTCTACTACCTCAAGTGGAGAATTCAGTAAGACAAGCTTGGTAGGAAACTGGGGGTTTACTAAAACAGTTACACCACCATGTGCAGTATTTTGGTGGCTTCTGTCTTTTCTAAAGATATTATACTGAGACAGTTTTGGTGTATCTTGAGGTTTTAAATATGTCTCTTGAAGGCAGAGACAAATTGGAGTATATTTAGAGGTAAGATCATATAAGCCATCAATACTGGCACGAAAACCATGACAATTCCACTGAATTATTGTGTTCATTATTAGTTTCTTGTCAAGCTTTCAGAATGTTTTTGTGTTGTTGAAGGTCTCTGTTTTCACTCTTGTTTTTATCTTTTTTTGGAAAGTATGGCTTCCCCGTGTCCATGTTTTTTTCGGCAAAAATTTCTAGGACATCATCTGCAGATTTTTCATTAATAGCCATTTCCTCTTGATGTCTGGAAGTTTTGATTTGTTTTTATTTGCATTCTTCATCTGGGGGGGTGATGAAGTTTTTTGCGTGGTATGGATATTGATATTTTGACTGGTGTGATGTACCATTTCTGAAATATCTTAAGTTTGATTCACCCATGAACACTGAAGCAGCAACTGACATGCAAGTATCTTTCAGACAAGGTGCCAGTAATGCCTTGGTTTACACAAAACAATGACATAATCACTGGTGCACGCATTATTATATATTAAAAAATGTACTAATTTATGTGAAAATGTATGTTATTAAATATGAACAAACAATGTATCACATCCAAAATAATGTTATATAACATGTACAGCCTTAAGAAAGACTATTATATATTATTAATATCCCAATAAAATTTAACTGAGGAGTTGATTATACTAGATGTACATACTAACATGTTAAATTACCACTACATATGATGGCCATTAGGAACTTGCATAGTTTACCTTACATAACTGTAACTCTATCATACTTAAAATAGAATATTTTTTAGCTTTATTTTGGGTAGTAGCCATACACAATCTGAATTATAAAAAAAAAAAAAAAAAGAAAAAAAAAAGAAAAAAAAAAAGTCACTCTCCTGTCAATGTATTGTATTATTACTGATTACCACTAGCTACTTACTTTTAACAGTTTTAGTTGTTTTTCTGCTTGATCTTTTGTTGAAGGTAACATATCTTTAGGTATTTGTTTTTCTTTTGTCTGAATAAACACCATTATTGTTTTCACTGTTTCAAAGTATATTTTAATCTCTTCTGTGATAGAGTTAATTTCTTGTACTCTATCAGACAACCTGATTCCTAAAAGGCTGTATCTATGGTTGATTTCTGAAAGTTGCTGTTGCACAGGACTCAGATCTAAGAAAAAGAAATTAAAAGGCTCTTTTTAAAAAACCTTTTGAGGAAAAAAAAAAGTTAGTTGTACACACTGTATAAATAAAAAAGTTGAAGGTAACACACATTAAAATTAGAACTTCTGGCTATGACATCATGAATGCTACAGACCACAAAATTTAGCTTTTGTTAAATATCAGATGGATTATCAGAAAAAGAAAAAAAAAAAAAAACCAGTATCAGCATATCTTGACAAGAATGAGAATGCAGTTACATAGCAATGATAGCACAGATTCTTTAAGAAAAGAATCCTGTTTGATCAATCTGATTAGCTACACATGTCACAGTCTACTATGATTTAAAATATATTTTAGCTTGATTTTTTGTAGTAGCCACTCAATAATCTGAATAAAAAACAAGAAAAAAAAATCACTCTTTTGTCTGTATATTATAGTATTACTAATTACCATTACCTACTTTTAATACTGCTTAATACAAAACAACTGGAAACAAAAAATAATTTTAACATCTATATTTAAATTTCAGTTAAGTTTTTTACACTGTTCTGCATAAATTGGAGCAGAGTGGCATTAATGGCAAGTTATTATTATGGATAAAGTGATGCCTAAGTTTCAGGAGATTCAAGGGTGCTAATTAATTACCACTTCTCTTTGTGGACTACTGTTATTAGTTAGAGAGAGTTCCTCAAAGTACACTGCTGGTGTCATTTACTGTTTTCAGTATTTATTCACGGTATTGATGAAGAGATATTAAGTTTAATGTCAATGTTTTCTGATAATAAAAAAGGTTGGCAGGGTGGTTAGTGACTGGAACCAGAGTATGTTACTGCAGGAAAACCTAGAGAAATTACACAGATGGGCTGAGAAGTAGAATTTGAGGTTCAACATTGATAAATGCAAGGTACTGTACTTGGATATCAGTAATCCCAGAATAATATACCAACTGGGTCATACTGCACTCTAGGTAGTGGTGAACAAAAAATACTTAGGAGTACTTGTACAATCCAACATGAGGTTCTCTGAGAAGTGCAGGCATGCAGCTAGAACAGCTTTATCCACAATGATATAAAGCAATACCCTGCATAGCACTGGTAATTGGTACCGAAACTGTTCTGTGTTATGTGAAACCATGCTGAATGAGGTATAATTATAATGGTTTTTAATTGAATGCGTACCACAGAAATAAGCTATAAACAAATTATAATAAATAGATAGCCAATTAAAAGGATTTGAAATAAAAATTATTGCAAAAATTTTATTAATGAAAAGGTAACATCATGAGAGATGAGAAAAAAAAAGCTTTATTGTTTATTTAGGTATTTCAATAATAAAGTCTGGTGAAGTCATCTCTTTTTTTTCTTGGCATACAAGTCATTGTAGCATCGAATTCCACCTTGTAAAATTTTTCATATTTTGATGCTGTTTAACATCCAGATCTCCATTCATAATCACCTCGCAGGCCAAGTCAACCTCACCCCAAAAACTTTCTCCAATTCTTATGTTGAAAATTCTTTTGGTGCCACTTCAGAATTGTCTTCCTTTTCTTCATATGCAGTTTGCTTTTTCAATTTCAAGGAAAGCTACATCATCTAAGTCATTTGCAGCCTTCATATATTGGCAGTGTCCAAAGTTTTGAATCCCAAGTCTTTTCTGATCTTCATGTCTTCGGCAATTGCCTGAATTTGTGATTCAAGACCAGTGAAATCGTTTGCCAAATGAGACAAAACATGCTGCCAAACAGAACGCATGTTGTTGGCCGTGATTTCTAGGCAAGATGCAAATATATTTTTGATCGTATTTAAAGGGGTAAAAATTAAATTGTGAAATGAAAAGTTTGAAAAACTATCATGTCACCTCATCAGGATGGAATTAAGAATACTGAACACTGTTGCACATTGCCGCTGGCTGCTCACAGGGAGCTACATGTGAGACAATAGAGTTGTCACCACAGCATATATGCTGATTACGTGTCTAGGCTATTGAATAAGTTTTAATATGTACAGTAAATTTTCAACTTCAACTTAAACGAAAACCGTGTTATAGTGAAACCCATGCTAAGCGACGTATTGCTGTATAAGAATTTTGCCAGTGGGAATAGGGAGGTGATTATTGCACTCCATTAGGCAATGTTTAAGATGCATCTTGAGTATTAAGTACAGGGTTGGAAGCCTTACTTTAAAAATGAAATGTATCTGTTGTAACAGGTGAAGAGCAGAGCGAACAAGATCGGTCACGGGAAGAAAAGGTGTACCATTACCAAGACAGACTTCAGTTCTGTAAACTGCTGCAGTTGGAACCTGTAAACTGCTGCAAGGAGACCTGGCTGAACTGTTTAATGGTTTAAACAGATTGAGTAAATTAAATGCTGGTGGCATCCACTCTTTCTCAGGTAACACACAGAACGGAACATAAATTTAAAATGAAAAAGGATGGTTGCAGGATAGATAAAAACAAATTTGCTTTGGGGAAGACAGTAATGGAACCTTAGAATAAACTTCTATCTGGTATTGAGGAAGTGAGTGGTTTGAGTTAATTTAAAATAGGATTAGAAAAATTATGTGAGAGAAACTAATGAGATGAGTAGGTTTATTTGTTTTCTTTTTTTGTTAAAGGTTAATGTTATATAAACTTGCTTTCTTAAGATCATATAAATCCTACTAAGGCAATTGTGCAGTATGATTGATGTCTTTTGAGGTTACGGTGGACTTCATGGCAGTATCTAATCTTCCTTACATTTCGAGAGTACAGCACCAAAACAGTGTTCACAAGCCAGCCACTAGTTAAGTAAACTGGACCGAACTTATTGGTAACTACTAGGAGCCTTCTGGATCAGTTAGTGTATAATCTCGCTGCCTCTACTCTGCAAGATAGTGACTGGAGGGAGTCCAAGTAGGGTGTATGCGAGACATTGTCGAGGTCACATTAGGAGAGCTGAGTATATTCTTACAATGTGTGTGCCATATCCAAAAATTTCATTACTTCATATAGCATGCCCCCTACAGCTTTTCTTACTAACTGATTGATGAGTTCTTGGCGCAAGAGCTACTGTGGCTAAAATGCACCTTGAAGGTTTTATATGGCAGTTAAATAATGTTTCCTGTGGAGTTAAATAATGTTAAACCTGTGGAGTTAAATAATGTTTCCTGTAAACAAATGCCTGCTGGATTGAAATCTCGGATTAGGTCATAAAGTTTATCTATATTAGTACGTAGTCCTTGACAATTCCATTGTAACAAACACTACATTATTTAGTTTTAGTGGTAGGATTATCCGGTTTCTTTTTAGAGGCAGTAGGCTTATGGCAATCTTTTTTGGGAAAGGAAGGACGTCCAGTGTCCATGTCTTCTTCAACGTAAATTTCTAATATAGGTTCTTCTTGTGTTGTGTCATCTATGTCCATTACTGCAGAATTTGTTTGGTTTTTAGAAGAGGATTCACTTCTCCCATCCTCGTCTCTCTTTGGGACTTGATGTCACTAGTAGAGAGGATGGAAATGACAGTATTACATGTTTTATCTTTATTGTTTTGCTTCACAGACGGCTGAGGAACTGAAAGCATAGCTCTAACCCATTCAGCAAGCGATTTGTCGGGTGGAATTGAGTCACTGGTTTGAGTCACAACAGAGTGACATTTCTTTATGACATTAGCATATGTACGATGGATTATCTTTCACTATTTGTCGTCTGGCTTCTTGATAAGTCACCTTATGTTCAACTTTATATCTCTGTATTGTTTTTACAAGTTTTCATAAATCACAGTTTTTTGAATATGCAGGATGATCCATTTTGGGCACACTGTTTCCTCGACATGTTGTCTGAGAGTGTCCGAATTTTTGGCACTTATTACAGCGTATTGGATTTGGAATATAGGGGCGGATATGACAATTTAGATAACCAGCTTTAACAGTATTTGTTAAGTTTGGCGTATTGAAAGTGAGTATTATACTACGGATTGGAATGAGATTGCCATCCCTATGAGTCAGAATCCTCTTAGCTTGTATGACCTTTTGATCTTTCATTTCTTGCACAAGCTCCTCTTCTGTTACATTCAATAGATCCCATTCAGAGATAACAGCTTTGGAACTATTTAGGGGTTGTGCAGGGTGAGATTTTAACAGGAATTCCCCCAAAGGTTGTAAGCTTTAACAACCATTCGGAATGTTTAGGCTGTGTCATTTCAACTAGTAAATCCCCTGACTGTAACCTTTTGACCATTTTAGGTGATCTGGCGGCATTTTCTAAGAATCTCTGTATCATAAACGGAGAGGTCTACTCACTGGTTGACTAGATAATGAATGGATTATAAGAAAGGTTGGATACTCTGTTTGATCACTGTCATTTTTTAAGCGCTTACTTTGCACATTTCCTTGATCAGAATGGTAGCGCTCTTTGGTATTTGAGCTCGAAGGCTCTAATGCTGGATAGTTTTCTTTATCCATGTCAGTTCCTTTTTGCCCTGGGGGGTTAGCTTTTCCACCCAGGTTGCCAGACCTGACAGGAGCATTGCCGCTTGTGGCCAAGCGTAGGAGTTAGTACGATTAGTAAACTAAGAAAAGGTAAAGAAAAAGGTACTTTCCTTTTTCTGGCTCTCTTTATATACTTTTAAAAAGTAGAGATAATTAACAAAAGGACTTATAAAACGAAGTAAAACTAGAAAAAACTCAAGTCGCTCTAGAAAAATCACTATAAGAAAATCACTCTATGAAGTTGCAGATCACTTGGCCACAGAAATGCTTGGCACCAGGGGCCAAACTCTTATATGTCAAATATGCTCCAAAAATGTTAGTTAATAGTCAAAGAAAAGCCCCAAGAAACAGACACTATTTTCCATTGGAATGATCTGTCCTTTCAGACAGAGTTCTGGATCAGGATGGAGATACTTTTATCTGCAAAAGTGAATAGATACAATCTTTTTCCCAGAAATTCTATATCCCTTTGTTTCTGTCCATTTTATGTCTATTTGTAATTGGCGTTCTATTGGCCTCATATGCTGTGCTTAAGAAATGCTGAAATTATGAGCATAAAAAGTTGTGAAGATATTGTTTGGTATTTGTTCTATTATTGTTCTGAAGTGGAGTGAAAAAAGTGTAGCACTTAGTACAGATCCCTGAGGGACTCCTTCCTGGACAAATGTTTTGGAAAGTATATTGTTAATTCGAACTTGGAAAGTTCTATTCTTGAGAAAATTGCATATGTATAGCGTTAGGTGTCCTCTAAGGCCAAGTTGATGTAACCTTCTAAGAATACCATAGTGCCATGTGGTGTCGTATGCTTTCTCGATATCAAAATTAACCATGAATTGATGTTGTTTTCTGAGAAAAGCTTTTACCTGGTTTTCCAATTGTATAAGTACATATAATGTAGGGTGATTTTTCCGAAAACCATATTGTGCTGTATTGAGAAGACTATTCATTTCTAGGTACCATGTTAGTCTATTACTGACCATTTTCTCAGCAGCTAGTCAAAGCTATAGGGTGATAATTCTGTGTATCTGATAGCTCTTTTACCTGTTTTGGGAAAGCTAGTATTATTGCAATAATGTCATTTGTCTGGAAAAGTATTTTCAAGGTATATCATGTTGAATAAATCTAACAGGGCTAATTGAGATTGTTCATCTAATTGTTGTATCATTGCATAATGAATTTCATTGGGGCCAACTGCACTGTGTTTCGTCTGTAGCAGAGTTTGTTTTAGTTCTGCTACTGTGAGCGGCAAGTTATAATATTTACTGTGATTGGTGGAAAAATTTGGATTTGTATTTTCGGCCTCATTCTTTTGAGTTTTGGAAGTAGTCAAAATTAGGCAAAATTAGCAGATGTATTGTCAAAATTTTCACCAAGCACACTGACAAAATCAAAGGGATTTGTGACCAACTGTCCTTTCTAATTCAGTAATGGGGAGAGATTTATTTGAGAACTGTTTATCATCTTTCTGATCTTCCAGATAAGGGTAGCTGGTGTGGAACTGGTTATAGTGTTTGTAAATTTCATCCAAGTTGCTTTTTTGCTGATTTTGTGTATTTTTTCTGGCCTTAGCTCTGGCTCTCCTAAATTGTATTAGATTATCTGTTATTGGATTTGTCTGTTATTATCTGTTATTGGATTATCTGTTATTGTCCAAGCTCTATTTCACTCTTTTTTAGCTTCCTGACACTCACTGTTCCACCAGGTTTTGGATACATTCTAATGTTAGCATGGGTTTTGGGTATTGTCATTTTGGCTGCTTGGAGAATGTTATTTGTGACATAAGCCACTGCTGCATTGTACTGATTCTTGTTTAATAATATTGCAATCTAATTTCGTTAGTGTCCTGAAAGTTTACCAGTCCGGATCATATATTTTTCATTTGGGATATCTGTTGGCTTGGCATGGAGCTTTCTTCATGATTTTTAAAAATATGGGGTAGGGGTCGCTGCCCAATGGATTCTCATACATGGTCCATTGAATCTTCGGTTAGTGTGGGGGAACAGGATGATGTCTATTGCAGAGCTGCTTTTCGATGGCAGGTGGAAATATGTATGTGTACCATCATTCAGAATCATGAGGGTATTCTCAACTATTATTTTCTCAATTTGTTTACCCTTCTGGTCTATTTTGGGATCACCCCATAGTGAGTGATGCCCATTTAGGTCACCTTAAATGATGAATGGAGAGGGCAATTGGGCAATCAGTGCTTCAAATTTCTTTCAAGTAGAGTTCTTGACTAAGAGGTAGATATATTGAGGTTACAGTAATATCGAAGCCTATTGCAATATGGAATGCAACTGCTTCTAAAGGGGTGTTCAATGATATTGCTTGAGATGGCACATGTCTATTGACTAATATTGCAACTCCTCTTCACATTGTTCCATCCGATATGCGGTCCTTTCTGAATATGGTATCCTTTTTAATGGTACTGTTATCCTGTAATTTCAAATATGTTTCTTGTAGGCAGATGCTTAAAGGATGATAATGGGTAATGAGATCTATAATATCATTAATGTTTGCACGGAAACATCGACAGTTCCACTGGATAACCATATCTGTCATTTCGGTTTAGATGATCCCTCTGACTGGTTCTTTGGGGCTGCTTTCACTTTGTCTGCCTTGTTTTTGTCTTTCTTTGGAAAATAGGGTCTTCCTGTATCCATTTCTTCTTCCATGAAAATTTGAAGGACGGGGTCCTCTCTGGTATTTCCTGCCTCAATATCCATTTGTTCTGTAATCTTTGTTACTGTATAATTTTTATTTTCTTTGTATACTTTTCTTCTTACATTTTCTGCATTATCTGGGGGAAAAGATAAGAGGTGTATTAGCCATTTTTTTCTTGTTGCTTTTGTGGTGAAGATTTGTAAACTTCACGAGCCCATTCTGAGATTGATTCTCTTGGGGGAATTGTGACATCTGTTTGTGTTCCACAGAATTTTGAATTAGGAAGTCTCATTTTCAGGATCTTTTTGGTTGTGGAGACTTGAGCATAAGGTTTATTTTCTAGATTTATTGCAACTGCTTTTTTCTCTTCTTGTTATGTAACTCCATTTTCTGCATTGCCCCTTTGTGTTCTTTTTTTCTTTCTTCCAGATTTCACACTCTCTTGAGTATGCTGTATATTCCCCTTTACAGTTTGCACATTTTATCATTTCCAGCTGTGCAAGTAGAGGTGAGATGTTCTTGGGATCCACAGTTTGCACATGTTGATTTTCCTCTACATACAGTCTGGAGTGTCCAAACTTCTGGCAGTTGAAACAGTGGAGAGGATTCAGGATGTATGCTCTAATATTGCAATGTAGATATCCTGCTTTTACTGATATGTGTAGTTTCAGTGTGTCCCTATCGTCTTCAACATTAATGTCTAATATAGGTTCTTCTTCAGTTTTGTCATCTATGTCCATTTCTGCAGTATTAATTTGATTTGAGGATTCTGCTTTTACCATCCTGTTCTCACTTCGGGACTTGGTGCCACTAGTCAAGGGGATGGAAACTGTAGTATTACAAGTCTGGTCTCTATTGTTTCGCTTTAAAGCTGGCTCAGGAACTGAAAGCTGAGCTCTAGTCCACTCGGCAAGCGAATTGTCAGGTGGAATTGATTCAATGGTTTGAGTGGCAATCGAACAATAATCCTTAGTAGCATTTGCACATGTATGTGCTGGAGTATCTTTCACTATTTGTTGTCCCGCTTCCTGATAAGTCACTTTATGATCAACTTTAAATTTCTGTATTTTTTTTCCCCAGCTTCCATAATTCGCAATTTTTAGAATATGCAGGATGATCCCCCTTGCAGTTAGGGCAAACTGGAGATGTTGCATTAAAATCTGTTTAAACATGATCTTGGAATCCACATTTTAGCATTTAGCATTAGTAGAGGCATATGATGCAAGAAAGCAAGCTTATTCAGCATCAGCCAAAAAAAAAAAAAAAACACTCCCATTTCACCCCTCCACTCATTCGAAATACCTGTCCAGCTGAGCCTTAAATTTATTTAGGCTATCAACTTCCACAACAAGGGATGGAAGTCTGTTCTTGGGTATACATTGTTTCCTCGACATGTCTGAGAGTGTCAGAATTTCTGGCATTTATAACAGTGAATTGTATTTGGTATATAGAGGCAGATATGGCAATTTAGACAACCAGCTTTAACAGTATTTGGTAAGTATGGAGTATTGAACGTTAGTATTACACTACGAGTTGGAATGAGATTGCCATCCCTAAGAGTCAGAATTCTCTTAGCTTGAATTACCTTTTGATCTTTCATTTCTTGCACAAGCTCCTCTTCTGTTACATTCAATAGATTCCATTCAGAGATAACACCTTTGGAACTATTTAGGTTTGTGTGGGAAGAGATTTTAACAGGAATTCCCCCAAGAGATGTAAGTTTTAACAACAGTTCTGAGTGTTTAGATTGTGTCGTCTCAACTAGTAAATACCTGGACTGTAACCTTTTTATCATTTTAGGTGATCCAGCAGCATTTTCTAGGAATCTCTGTATCATACAAGGAGAGAGTTTACTCACAGGTTACTAGTAAATGAATGGATAATAAGAAAAGGTGGATACTCTGGTTGATAACTGTCTTTTTTTAAGCATTACCTTGATCAGAACTGTACCAATCTTTTGTACTTGAGCTCGAAAGCTCTAATGCTGGATAACTTTCTTTATCCATGTCAGCTGATTTTTGCCTTGGAGGGATTATCATTTCCACCCAGGCAACGGAGAGAGGCAGGAGCAGTGCTGCAGTGGCCAAGCGTAGGAATTAGTACAGTTAGTAAACTAATAAAGAATAAAGAAAAAGATACTTTCCTTTTTCTGGCTCTCTTTTTATACTTTTAAGAAGTAGAGCTAATTAACAAAAGAACTTATAAAACAAAATAAAATAAGGAAAAAACTCGGTCCTTCTAGAAATATTGCTCTAGGAAAATCACACTAGGAAGTCACAGATCGCTTGGCCACAGAAGCGCTTAGCACCTGAGGCCAATGAGTTTGTCTTCTTGTCTCACAAAGCTTAAAACATACTTACACCAATTTTTTCCCTCGTTTTTATCCCTTAAGGCGCAGTCATACCTCAGAAATGCTGGCATTACAGTGTTGGACTGGCCCAGCAATAGCCAGATTTCAACCCTATTGAAAATTGCTGGTATAGAATGTCATCTAAAATTGCTCAGAAGAAGCCAACAAGCAAGGTTCAGCTGCAGCAAAGTGTTGTAAGGGTGTGGTACTAGAAATTGGGCAAGTGTATATCCAGAAGTTGATTAACTATAAGCCAGATCGTTGCAAGGCTGTAACTGCAGCTCGAGTAGGAACAAAAAAAAATTGAGGACTTATTTTGCTGATTTACAGTACATATTACTATTATGTTAACTTGTCATTTCAGTTTGTACATGTAAATGCAATAAAATTGTACGTTTCATTGGTATGACTGCCGTTTGCATGATTTCTCATATTTCCATTATTTACACATTTTACCCTTTGGGAAGATATTAATGGCAATTAGGTATATCAAGTGGAGTCTTTTTATGGATTTCATTCTCAGAGGGGTGTGTGTGCGTGTGTGTGTGTGTGTGTGTGTGTGTGTGTGTGTGTGTGTGTGTGTGTGTGTGTGTGTGTGTGTGTGTGTGTGTGTGTGTGTGTGTGCGTGCGCGCACGCATATGTTATGGAAGTTTAATGGCGCATAAGCTTCTGGGGATATAGTGCGCCTATTCATAGCGAAATGCTAAAAACAAAATTCAGTTGTAATGACTTGATTTTTGTTATGGAGATCTTTCAGAATAGAGAAAAATTCATTTATATTTGCTTCCTTGCCAACAATATGCTTTAATGTCATCGGTTCTCACAGATTTGTCAGGGAGGACAGGACGGATGTTCTGTCTGTTGATACTGTGGGCAGTCAATTAGGATATGTTTCACTGATAAATGTGCTGAACAGTGTGGACACTGAGGAGGATCCTCTCCTGTGAGTAGATGGAGGTGAGTGAGATACGTATGTCCTATTCGTGCCCGTGCAATTATCACTTCTTCTCTTTGCACTGTTTTGGTGCTAGAGTGCCAAAGCTTAGGGTGTTGTTTCAACTGATAGTTTATTATTGGTTTGGGTGTGCCATATATCTTTCCACTGTGCCAGACATGCTGTTTGTATGATGTGATTATAGTCAGAGGCTGGAACATGGACAGATGTTAAATCAGAAGTTGATGGATTTTTAGCAGTTTTGTCAGCAAGTTTGTTCCCCTTTATCCCTGAATGTGGTGGGATCCAGCAAAAGGTCACTGATTGATGACGTTCTTCAATCTGCAATAGGAGACGTCTGATTTTATTTAACACAGGGTGAACCTTGTAGGAGGAATTTTGCATTGTAATTGAGCTCAGCGAGTCCATGTATACTATGTATTTTACAGAAGGGTGATTCAGATTTTTTAAGGCTAATTTTATTGCATTGAGTTCTGCTGAGAAGCTGCTATACTGAGCTGGAAGAGCAGCCGAAATAACTGAAGAAGGAAATACTGCCGCTGCTCCTATGGCTGAATGTGATTTGGAGCCATCGGTATAGATTGGCAAAAAAATCAGAATATTTTTGAATGTGGCTTGCATGGAGTTGTTTCACACTGATTATTGGTAGGGGATTCTTTCCCCACGTGTGAAGATAAGTATCACAGGTTAATTGCAGAGGGGGAGTCCAAGCTGGTTGAGATTACTCTCATGACTTGTTGCCTGTTGAAAATAGGAACATTCCAACTCTGTGTTAATTCAATAAGGCGTAAGCCTGTTGGTCTTATTTTAGTGGGTTTGTTTCTATAGAGATTTTGCAGTGGTGGATTAAAGAAGTACAGCTCAATAGGATGCTGCTGTTTCACCACCAAATACGGAGGATGCGGAAAGGTCATTCAGGGAATGACCACCGCATATCCCGGAGCAATATGGCCTTAGTTGCTAATGCTCCTAAAAACCAAATAACAATAACAGCTGCTGTTATGTAGTTATTTGGTTTTTAAGAGCATTAGCAACTAAGACTATTGCTCCGGGGATATGCGGTGGTCATTCCTTGATCTTTCCGCATCCTCATAGACTTGATCTTTCTGCACTCTCATAGACTGGACCAATATGTGTCCAGTCTATGAGAAGAAATATCACTGGAGAGCATATTGATAGATCAATAGCAGAGCTTGAGCCAGATGGTAAATGCACATATATGTGAGCACCAGTGTTTAAAATAGTCAGGTTATGTTTATCTAAAATTTTTTTCAATTATCAAGATGTTGAGAACCCCATAGCGGGTGATGGCCATTCCAGTCACCCATAATACTAAAGGGAGCAGGTATTTGCATTACTAAATTGTCTAAATCAGCAAAGATTATGTATGATTTGGTGATAGATACAATGAGATTAATGTTATCGTGATTCCAAATGTGACACAGACAGCAATTGCCTCTAAAGATGTTTCCATGGGGACAGGTCTAGAGGGAACTACAGAGTTCACTATGACTGCTACTCCTCCATGAGCTGAATTAGAGGAGCTTCTATCTCTTCTATACATAGTGTAATGTTTAATTGTCATAGATATTTTATTTTTGAGATTCGTTTCTTGAATTCATACTGCAACAGGCTTATATTTACTTAGGAGATCATAAAAGTCATCTAAGTTAGCACGGAGCCCACGACAATTCCACTGAATAACTGTATCTGTTGTTTGGTTTTACTAGTGTCTGCTAACTTCCATGAGATAGTTTGCTTACGCCCGTCTATTTTTCCTTTTTCCTTCTTTGACAAGACTGGTCTGCTTGTGTCAATGTCACCTTCTGGACGACTTTTAAGAAATGTGTAATCTTCATCCGCTTTTTCATCTGTGTCCATGGTATCAGATCTGAATGTGTGTTTATCTGTTCTTTCAGAGTTCTTAGTTTGTACTTTCAGTTGCTGATTGTGATTCTTATCTGGAGGTATTGTTACCGGTGTATTTACTTCTTGGGTTGCATATTTGGAGGGAGATTGTTCCTTTAATGAAGTAATGATTTCGCCCAACAAGATATAGAGATATTTGGAGGGGTGGAGCAGTCAGTCTGAGTTGATATTGAACTTGATGTTACAGTCCCTTCAAACAACTCAATCTCTGACTGGGCACAAACTGTTCTCTCCCAGCAACAGTCCAATATCCCAAAACAGTTGAACCAGGCAAGCAATACTGCTCTTACAGTACCAGCGAAATCTTCTCCTCCTCCTCCTCCAATGAATGCTGCTGCATCAAATAATCAAGGCTTAAACATAAAAAAGAATATTCAGGACACATCAATGGATACAATTGACTCATCCAGACAGGAAGATCCAATCTTAGAAATACATGTGGAAGAAGATATGGACACCGGTCGGCCATTCTTCTTCAAAAAAGACAAACCAAAACCTGAACGCCATAAACCAGTCACATAAAAAAAAACAGTCAGATACAGCTTCTTTTACTAAACACCAATAATGCCTTATATTCTTCAATGAAATTGTAGATGATTTCATGGCAACTTTAAGATATTAAAGACTTAATTAACCGCTACTCTCCAGTTGGTTTCTGTATACAGGAAACCTATTAACTTCCAAAATTTCTGCCAGTATAAAGAACTATTTTATCTATCGACATGATCGTAATACTTCAACTTCCGCTCGTGGGGTGTGGCCATCTTGGTCAGCTGAAAGACCCCAACCAAGCAAATTGTTTTGTAAACTGAATTTGAAGTTATTGCTGTATGTTTGATAACCCAAATTGAGTTAACATTAGTATCAATTTATCTCCCACCAAGTCATACCTTCTCTTACCAAGATCTTGAAAACCTGCTAATACAGCTATCTTCCCCTGTCTGTCTCTTGGGGGATTTCAATGGCCACCACCCCCTTATGGAGATCTACTAAATTGGATAGGCATGGCCGATTGATTGAAACCTTCGTAGATAAGCAAAACCTTATCATTCTTAATACCGGTGCACCTACTCACACACAATTACAAACTGGACAAACTTCTGCAATTGATCTCTCGATATGCTCCCCGATTCTGTTTCCAATTATGGAATTGTCTGTTATGGACGATCCCATGGGCAGTGATCATTTTCCGATTATTTGTGATTTGCTCACCGCACAACCACCACTAGCCAAACCCTGCAAGAAATGGAAGTTCTCTTGAGCCAACTGGCCGCGAGTGCCAAGTGAGTGATTATAGCGATTCTTCAGTGATTTGAAAGCGATTTTCTTAAAAGAGCGATTGATTGCAGTTGAGTGTTATTTTCTAATTTCCAAAGTTATATAATTTTGCTCTTCTAAAATAAAAAAGTCATCTTATTCAACAGAAAGGAAAGCCACCTTTTTTTCTTGTATATAAGACTAATCTACTAACGCACTAACACTAACAACCTTATCGCTTTGTCACTGGTGGCACTGCTCCTGCCTCCACGTGGTGGGGCTGGAAGCCTGGGAGAAGAAATCCACTCTCCTGGGACTAAAAGGATCAACTATGGACAACACAAAACAGTCCAACTACGGATCTCTTGATCCAGATTCAAATAGATATGACGACCATGATAATTTGAATAAATCCCATGCCAAGAGACAAAAAAAAGAAGTGACAGATTTTTCTGCTCCGCTCTTTTTAATATTACATTCCTCCACAGACCAACCATTGATTAAGCTCTCCCCATTTTTGATTCAGAAATGTCTCAAATGTGGCTGGCCCTCCAAAAATGGTTTGGCGACTGAGATCTGGAGGACTTATTAAATGGAGATGAGTGAACACAGACATGCTGAAAGACTCTTGAAAATATCTACATATGGTGGAATTCCCACAAAGGTTACCCCACATCTACCATGAACTCCTCTAAAGGGGTAATATCTGAATGGGATCTTCTAAATGTATCAGAGGATGAACTTGTCTATGAATTAAACAACCAAAATGTAGTCCAGGCAAAAAGAATTGTCATCAAAAAAGATGGAGCGCCTGTCCCTACTTGAACAGTCATATTGACATTTAAGTCACCAAATCTCCCCACAACTATAAAAGCTGGATACCTCAGATGCCATGTTCGACCGTGCATTCCCAACCCAGTCCAGTGCTTTCAGTGCCAAAAATTCGGTCATTCGCAAACTGTGTTCAGAGGTGTAGTCACTTGTGCTTCTTGTGGTTCAAAAGAACACACACATACAGACTGTAATAATGAAACCCAAAACTGTCCTAAGTGCCATGAAAATCATTCTGCCTTCTCTAAGGACTGTATCCAATGGAAAAGAGAAGAACATTCAGAAATATAAAATACAGAACAAAGTGTCATATCAAAAGGCAAAGAAACACTGCAATTCCTACTAAATCATTTACATTTAAGCACAGAGAATTCACTCAGTCACAATCGCTTGGCACCTGGGGCCTGTCAGAGATATACATCCCATCTAAGAAAAGCATTTCGAACATTTCTGCAACCCACAATGCAGAGCAAAACAATATAAAATTCAAGTGATGCAGTTTTTTTTTGTCCACCACTGTATAACTGTATTTAATATAATAAAATTTACCCTCAATAGCACCCAAGTTATCAGAAGAGCTACGTCGACTGCCAAACCCACTGGATGCACTCGAGAGAGGGCTCTGAGTAACTGTTGTCCCTTTAGTTGGTGAAGTTGGATAGCCATCAGGGGATTTTCTTGTTTCTAATTAAAAAAAAATAATAATCATAATGACAATTCATAAAAAATTCCATTCATATAAATTATGCATAGTAGTAAGAGGAAAAATATTTATTTATTTATTTATCACATAGCTCATTACATGTTGCCCAACAAAATGTAATATCAAAAGAAAACTAGACTGATAAGTAGAAATGAACATATAAATCAGTAAAAAGTATAACAATCATACATACAGTTAAGACTTCCTATTAACACACAAAAAGTCAACCCCTTATCCCTAAACTAAGTTAGTACGATGTTTAGTATTAGTATTGGTATTTAAGGGCACAAGAGCAACTGAAGTCAAAATATGCCAGGTCCTTTATTATTATCCTAAAGCAGGGGTGGCCAACTTAATTTGTGATGTGATCTACTTTTTTTTTTTTCAGAATGTGCAGCGATCTACCATCTCAAGTATTTCATTGCACATGGTTAAAAAAGTTAATCAACACATATTGAAAAATGTTGTTGTTTTTGAATAAAACCATATGATTAAAAATGAGCAATTTAGCTGTAACCCTGACATCTGTAGATTCATCCAGATGTAAAGAAAAGGACACACAATTAGCAATACGAGCACATAGTTGTTCGCTCACATTTTTACTAATTTTTTTGAGGTGTCCCCATCACAGTATTTCGAGATAATTGCAGATCTTGAAGAGCACTTTTAGCACTTTTGTTCTTAAAACTTGTTTTCAAAAAGAGACTTATTTCTAAAAATTCGTCTTTGATGAATTGACCATCCGAAAATCATTTACATTTTTTTGGCAAGATGACTCACTTTAAATGATGACTACAGTTACTGCTTTAGATTGTAAATTAGGTGTCATCAAGAAATTTTTTTGTGGGTATAATCTGGATTTAAGTTCTTTTAATTTATTTTTTCTAAGGTCACTATTAGGAAAAAAATCCAATTGGTATTTACCATGGAGTGTGTTGAAGTGCCTTTCTAAATTTCCTTTGTTGGGTATAGCCACAGAAGCATTGCAAATCAAACAATAACATTTTTATTTTATCATTATTAAAGTGTGTTCTAGTTCCCACTCTTGATGAAAATGATATGTTTTACTCTTTTTCATAGTATTCATTTTAAATCAAAGGGTATTAAATTAACATATAAGTACTGTCCAGTTATTAATATTAAGTAAGCTAAATAAGAATTCGACACATATGCTATGCTCTCCACAATGTAACTGCGTGAATTTTCACTAGACAAGCCTAGAGGCTGTCACATGGTTCAACACATTTGTAATAAGCGTATGCAGTGGGGCACATAATAATAATAACATTTCGATTTTGACTAATATATTTTTTATATATATTTAAAATTCATTGTGATCGACCAAAATTAAAGCCGCGATCAACAGGTAGATCGAGATCAACTTGTTGGCCACTCCTGTCCTAAAGTAATATAATTTGTTCCATTTTGATATCAGAGGAATTCATATGTATGTACTTATTTCAGAAAGGTATAGAGTTCAGCTAGTTTAGCACTATTTCCAATCATGTGGGTAAGCGATAATGATTCTTGCAGTTTTGATTGAGAGTGGAAAGTACATTTCCTGAAATGGGAATAGTGAGGACAATCTAAAAGTATATGCTTGACTCTAAGTGGTAATGTACAATGCATGCATCGAGGTGGGTCATCCCCCGTGAGTAGAAACATATGGGTTATGTGCGTATGTCCTATTCTTAGTCTTGCTAATACAACTTCTTTCTGTCTACTTTGTCTGAAGCTGGAAATACATAATGCTGGTGGTGGTGGTTCTTCTTTAATTTGGAGCAATTTGTTATTACTTTGTGACTTCCATATTTCTGTCCATTGAAATGTACAGACTTTTTTTTATATGCTTCAAATAATCTCTATATGGTACTTGGTAATTTACTGGTGTTGTACTGTTTGGTTTTTTGGCTGCCTAATCTGCTCTCTCATTGCCTAAGATATGAGAATGCCCTGGAATCTAGCAGAACGTCACTGAATAATTCCTACTTCATAGATGGTTTAAACAGGAAATGATTTGCTTTTTGATGGGATGTGGTACTGACGATTGATTGCCCAATGCAAATAATGCACTCATGGAATCGGTGTATATTACACTACTAGCATTGTGGAAAGCATTAATATTTGGTAAGGCTAATTTGATTGCATATAACTCTGCAGTATAACTACATTCAACCAGCAGTGATATGAAGACTGTACAAGAATGAAAGACAGCAGCAGCACCGATGGCAGAACCTGTTTTTGAGCCATCTGTATATATTTGGCAGCTTTGTGTATTGTTGAGGGCATGTTCTTTATGTAGTCATTTGATATTTTCATCTGCCAGGGATTTCTTTCCCCATTGCTGAAAGTGGATATCAACAGTGAGGGAGATTTACAGACCATTTACAGATCAAAATCAATATTCCAGGTGTGAAGAAAATCTTTTAGTCTAATGCCAGTGGGTAATTTTCATTTTCTATTTTCAGTAGATTTACTGTTATAGAATGCTGTCCATTCAGGGTTGGAAAGCAACAGTCGAACCGAATGGACTGGAAGGCTTTGAATTTTAGCTGCATAATTAAAAAGCAGCATTTTCCTTCTAAGGTGAAGTGGCGGTTCATGTGCCTCTACCAGGGCGATACTGAGCCATTTTAGTAATCATGGCAACATTGCCAATTATTTAATCTTTCTTTTGGTACCCCTTTCAGCTTTTAATCTGAGGCAAGAGCCTCGTTCGCCTCACCCTCGGCATAGCTCTCTCTCCTCTACATACACACTCTGGACAGGGGATGTTCTAAACGTGCCAGAGCAATATAAAGGGCACTGTGTTGGATGGTATTAAGTCTAATTAATGCACTTTTCCCTTCTGTTAATTATGGCAAAATTGGCAATAATTTATTCTTTCTTTTGGGACCCCTTTCAGCTTTTAATCTGAGGCAAGAGCCTCGTTCGCCTCACCCTTGGCATGGCTCTGGCCTCAACATATAGACTCTGGACAGGGGATGTTCTAAACATGCCCAGGGTAATACGAAGGGCACTGTGTTGGATGGTATTAAGCCTGATTAATGCACTTTTCCCAGCTGAGTCATAAAACAGCACCATAATCAAAACGATACTTGATGCAAAAGTAATAGAGTAACAAAAGTAATAAAAGTAATCTGAGCCCACTGTGCCATAGCATAAATGGACCTATGTATACTAAGTTTCTTAAAACAAACAGTTCGGAGGTATGTGATATGAGAAACAAAGTTAAGTTTGGTGCCCAATATTAAACCTAGAAAACGAAGATTACTGGTGAGATGGATCAAATTTCTTTTTAATCTGAGTTCCGATTCTGGGTGTAGCTTCAAGTTTTTTTTGCAGAAGAGAATTGCAATTGTTTTTTGTTCTGATAAACGATATCCATTCTGAAGTGCCCATGTCTCCAACTTATTTATGGAAAGTTGCAACAATCTTTCAATGGTATGAATATTGGAAATATAGTAAGATCGTCAGCATACATATATAGTTCTACAGTATTGGGGATGTTCTGTGTTATGGTGTTTAGCGTAAGTGAAAAAGGGCTAAGTACTGATCCTTGTGGGACGCCTTCTTCTTGAGTGCAGGACCGAGAAAGTACAGATTGATAGTGCACTTTAAAAGTTCTGTGTTGAAGAAAATTTCTAAGGAATTCTGGTAAGTGCCCTAGCAGCCCCAGGCATAAAGTTCTCTCAATATGCCATACCTCCAGGTAGTCTCGAAAGCCTTTGCTATATTGAGACTTACCATTACAAGATGTTCATTTTTGATGCAAGCATTACGGATCTTAGTCTTGGCTTTCACCATTAGATCCAAAGTGGCTGTATTTTGTCGGAATCCAAACTGTTTGTTGTTCATCAGTGCTTTAGTTTCATGCACCCAGGTAAGCTGTCTGTGTATCATTCTCTCTAGGGTTTTACTTAGGTGGCTGGTTATAGAGATAGGTAGGCAGTTTTCTAGAAGTGAGTGATCTTTTCCTGGTTTAGGAAGGGCTAAAATAACAGAGTGAGGGCAGAAAATGGATATATACCTTCAAGAAAAATCCAGTTAGAGAACATTAATAGTAAATTCAAGGCTGTACTGTTTATATGTTTCAGCATTACATAATATATTCCATCAGGTCCGGGTGCATCTGGGTGATCGATTTAATGCTGTTTGGAGTTCAAATAGCTTAAATGGTTGATTATAGGCAATATATTGGGTAGTATAGAATTTTATCTTGTACCTTTCAGCCGAAGCTTTGATTTGAAGAAAAGAGTTGCCATAGGCTGAAGTGGCAGATGTTTGGTAGAAAGTCATTGCAAGGGTGTTAGCTATTTCTTCAGAAGAAGATATTTCCTATCCAATTTTGGTTAAGATTACAGTTATTTCCCATTTAATTGCCAAATATTTTTCCAGATGAGTCGATTGCTAGTATCCTTTGTAATAGTGGAGGCAAACTGTATCCACGATTCCATTTTGGTCTTCTAATTTGTCTAGCTCTTGACTTAAGCCTTTTATAATGAATTAGGTTGTTGGTAGTTGGAAACTTCTGGAACAGGTTCCAAGCTTTATTTTTTTCCTTTTGGTACAAGCTTCATTCCAACAGTGTTTAAGGTTTTTGTGTTTACATGTGGAGGTTTGAGGTATTGCTTCGGAGGCTGTTGTCAGTATTTGTCTGGTAATATGCTCTTTGACGTATCATCGATAAATTGTAGTCTAGTCAATTGGCTATCAAAAAAAAAGGAGGGTTGAATACTTTTCCCAATCTGCTTTCGAGAATTTCCATTTTAAACAATGGTTAGAGTACAGAGTTTGATGTGTTTGGATTCTACATATGATTGGGTTGTGATCATTACTGTGTGAATCATTTAAAACTGTCCATTCTATACTCGGATACAATATGGGGGAACAGCGGTTTTTTTTTTTTTTTTGGTAGTTGTTGGCGCATCGGCTTCTGTGGCCATAATGCACCTCCCAAGGTTTTTGCAGTACTTTGATCCAAGCCCGAGGTGGGATTCGAACCCGCGAGGGGGAACAGATAGTTAAATCAATTGCTGACACAGAACCAGTGGGAAGGTGAGTATAAGTATTTTCACCAGTGTTTAGTAATGATAGATTCAGTTGGTCTAGTATCGTCTTTATCAAGTGTCCTATATTTTTCATGTGGGCTGAACCCCACAATGGATGATGCGCATTGAAATCACAAATGTTACAAAAAGGTGGTGGTATTTGTTTTATGAGGTCTTCTAGTTCTTTGAACGTTCACATATTGTTAGGTGGAAGATACAGTGATACTAGAGTTAGAATTTGGCCAACTGATACACGTACTGCAAGAGCTTCTAAGTGGGTCTATTTTATAGTCAACTAGAATCGGCATGCTTCCACATGTGGATAATGAAGAGTTTCCATCTTTTTTGTAAAATTTGTGTGGAAGTTCTATGTTGATATCTGGAAGGTTATTCTTTCCTCATTGTTGAAAATGGCTATCAATATGCATCTGAGGCATTTGCCATGGCTGGGTTTCCGTGCTAGTATCCCGAAGAGTGTTAGTGAAATTCACGTCCCAGTTTGTGATCAGAGGTTGAAGCCTAATGCCAAATGGTTTGTTGAGCCGTGGTTTACATTCATAGAGGTCTCTCCATTTTGGCATGAAGAGATATTGCCATATGAGATGATGTGAGAGACTGCTGATTTTGGCTGCATAATTTAGTAGTAGAACTTGTCTCTTAAACTGTAGGCAATTGGCTGTAGTTAGATGTTTTTGAAACAGATTCCAATATTTATTACTTTCTTTTTTGGCACTTTTGCATGCTTGATTCCACCACATTTTTGGATGAAGCCGGATTTTGGATGATGATTTTGGGATAGCAGTCTCTAAGGCTTTCATTATTTTATCTGTAATGATAAAATAATGCAGAATCAATTATGTGCGTTGCTATGAAGAAAGTATCTAAAGCTATTTTCTGGTATTAAGTCCAGACAGCCTTATCAAATTTCCAGGTTGTCCTAATGTTACTCTGAGGAAGAGAACTTATACAGAAAGCACAGATGATAGGAAAGTGATTGCTAACACGAGGGTTGTTAGTAACGGTCCAGTCTATGAGAGGAAATATAGTTGAAGAGCATATTGAAAGATCAATAAACGAACTTGAGCCAGATGGCAAATGTACGTATGTGTGATAACCAGTGTTTAGAATAGTTAAATTATGTTTATCTAAAGATTTTTCTATTATCTGTCCTCTAGAGTCAAGATGTTGAGAACCCCATAGGGGTTTTTCTTTTGTTTTTTTTTTGTTAGTTGGCGAATCAGCTTCTGTGGCCAAAATGCACCTCCCAAAGTCTGCATTTTACACTGATCCAAGCCCGAGGCAGGCCCTCCAGTTGCCTCACGAACATGCTGCTGTAGAAAACAATCACCCAATAAATCCACAAAAGCCTTGCTAGTGTGTGAGCAACCAACCCACAAATTCCAGTCAATATCCAGGAAATTAAAATCTCCCCATTATAAGACACTAATTTACTGGCCCACTATTTCTCTGCACAATTGCTTATTATACTCATCAGATTCATTAGACCTACAACACACAGCTATTCTCATTTTTCCTTTCGCAGTGCTTATGTCACACCAAACAGACTCAACATTGCATTGTCCACCAACATCAATTGGATGTACTTCTTTAGATTTTATGTGTTTCTTAACTAACAGCATAACCCCTCCTCCCTTCCTGTCCTGTCTATCCTTTCTGTATACATTGTACTCCCTATGTCTATAACACAGATACTCCATACCCAAAGCAAACTGGGAACTCTTCCAAAGTACCTTAAAAACCAGCATACAACAGAGACAGAGGGAGCTTGAGTGCCTCGAAGACCCAGATCACCTCCAAAGCAAGATAACAGAGATCATAACGCACACAAGCGACATCGCTATTAAAAAGAAAAATCCAACCCTTGGGGCTATACCCTGGTGGAACCTAGAACTGCAACGACTCCGGAAAGAAACACAAACCAGAAGAAAGGCCTTTCAGCGGGCCAGGCGCTCCTGGCCGACGGCGGAGGTCGAAGTACTCTGACAACACTACAAAGCAGCAAGGAACACTTACACAGCCCAAATCAGAAGCTGTAAACAGCAATCTTGGGAGCGCCTGGTCTCCACTATGGGAAACGAGAACCCCTGGGGAATCGTCTACAAACTGACCATGAATAAACTCCCCCGAGGGGAAGTTATTGCCGCCACCATATTGACCCAAGGAGGCATGTCCACAACCCGGGAGCAGACCATTTCCAATATCCAGGACACAGTCTTCCCCCCGGCTATACAACCGGAGACAACAGAGCAGATCCAACTCTGCTTAGAAAATGAAAGCTATCAAACAGCAACGACAGAACCTCACTTCGCCATGGAGGAGCTCAACAGTGCTGCCACCCTCATTAGGGGAAATAAATGCCCTGGACCGGACCTTTTGGAGCCCGAAATCATCAAAAGACAGTAGAGTGTTCCTCGAACCTGTGGCTCTTCAACCTCTGTCTTCACTGTGGCACCTTCCCGACCTCGAGGAAGAAAGCAAACGTCAAACTAATCCTGAAAAATCCGACCAAACCACCAACACCTCCCAGAATCGTACAGACCGATCGCACTTCTCACAGTTGCAAGTAAACTACTCTAACGCCTCTTCTATGGACGAATACAGCAATATTATGACAGGGCTGGCCTGGCCTCACCCAACCAATTTGGCTTCATGCAGGGTTGCTCAGCCGTGGATGCCTTAACACACCTACAAGTAAGAAGATACACCAAGAAGTATTTCCTCGTGACTGCTGTGGATTTTGCTGGGGCGTTCGACACACTTTGGTGGCCGAGCGTCTTGGCAAGGCTTCGGGTTGCTGGGATCCCAGGCAACCTCTACAGCATCATCAAGAGTTACCTCACAAAGAGATCCATCAGGATTGTTGCTCCCTATGGGACCCTCTCCAAGAATACATTTCACGGCTGTCCACAGTGTTCGGTCCTTGGACCACTACTGTGGAACATAGTAATGGACTCCTTCCTAGCCATAGACCTTCACGAGGTAAAATCACAGGCCTTTGCTGATGACCTCTTACTAACAGTGTCAGCGGACTCAAGAGCACAACTGGAGACATTGGCAAACCGGGCTCTGTCCACCCTTCAGGAATGGGCAAAGCAAAATCAACTTAGAATATCCCCTGCAAAGACAAACTCCATTCTGCTCAAGGGGTGCCTCAACCTCAGGCGGCCTCCACAAATCAAGATTGACCACAAAACAATTAAATTCTCAAAGCAGCTAAAGTACCTAGACATGATTGCAGATCTGAATCTATCATTTCAGGACCACCTGAAATACTTGCGCACAAAAGCCAGACGATACACTGCAGTGGTTGCCAGAGTCACTCACGGAGACTGTGGCCTAGACAAACAGGTGCTATGTCTTTTCTATAAAACCATCTTCACCCCAATAGTCACGTATGCATCTGGCACATGGTATCAAAAAGCCACAACTGTTGTCAATAAACGAATCATTGACTCGATTCACCAATCAATCCTTCTGACCTTTACTCGAGCTTGCAGCACAGTGAGCACGCATGCCCTGCCAGTCCTTGCTGGTGTCCTTCCACTGGACTTAGAGATCATTTGACGGGGCCTCACGCACCACCTGGACAAGGGTATCCCACAGACATGTTTGGGATTCACGACCGACATCATCAATAGCAAGACTATGGAAAAGAAAAAGCTGCATACTCACCCGCTGCAGATGTGGTAGGATAGATGGGCCACCTCGCAAAAAGGCGAAAGCAATAGAAAGTTTCTGCCCAACATTGGCCGGGTTTTTCCGAACTTCCCACCCTGGTTTTTCCCAGGCCTACAAGTCACATACTTACTGACAGGACATGGAGCTCTGACTGCAAAGCTATCACTAATCAGAATACAGGAAGATCCCACTTGCACCTGCAGGGGACTGGAGAACTGGCAGCACCTCATGCATGATTGTCAGCTGTATGACGACCTCCACAGTGCATTCATCACCAAAATACAGTATCTACCATACGGCCAGGAGCACCACATCTTGGACACCAGGGAAGAATATCAGGCTTTCTCCAGCTATGCACTGGCCCTGTTCACAAGACGGAGAGCTATTATCGCAGCGAACCGCAACCTACCACTGACACAATAAGGAAATGAACAAACCTTTTTATATCAAACATATATGATATAAAAATAATTTTTTCACCCAATTATTATTATTATTAGCCATACGGTGCAAGGAAGCCTGAGGCTTTTGCTGCACGAGCCAAAATAAAAATTTCTGAGTTACCCCTGAGAGAGAGAGAGAGAGAGAGAGAGAGACAGACAGACAGAAATAAAAAAGAATCACCAAAAAAGAGATGAATGATGATATCCAGCTCAGGACCCTGGGTGTGCCAAGCCCATACTCACCAGATGTGAGCTCCTGGGAGTTTCCCTTGGTTACTGCATCCAATCAAATTGGTCAGACAATATCACACCTTAACAAATCGATACTGTGCTGCAGTATAACTGCATTTCTGTCTTTTTTTTTTTTTTTTATGAAAACCCCAAACACAAAAGGTATCAATACCTATAGTACTTAGTACTGTGCATGGGTTGAAGGAGAAGTATGGGGGGGGGGGGGATGCCGGAAACTTTGCTCTAGAGACTAAACATGGGTTTCACCACTTCAAGCCTCCAATAAGCAAAGTGGTGGCATTTCACCGGTTGATGAAAGTCATCTACCACCTCACAAAAGTCATCTACCACCTCACTGAAAGTCATCTACCACCTCACTAGATGCGTTGCCATGGTCCTGCATTACTTCTTTAACCAGTAACTCCATTATTTTCCCTGGAACAGATGCTAACAGGTCTGTAATCACTCGTGTCAGCCTTTGATTCCCCCCCCCCCTTTGTGAACAGGCAATACATTTGCACGATATAATTAGGTGCCCAATGGCAAACAGAGATTTCACCTTGATTTCAAATTTTTTTTTGTTAATTCTAGCCCCTAATTAACAATGGCCAGGTATTTTTCAGTAACATGGATTTAACAACTCAAAATACATATACCTCTGAATTTTGAAAGCAGAACATTTTGTAATTTTTGCCATGTGAAAGGCATTACATGAGGCTAACTACATGCCCAGTTTTTAAGGGACTGTCCTGATTTTAGGTATGGGAGTTCAATGTGCATAAAAATGTGTTAAAGATGCTGTTTTGTCTCCTTTTTCATGTAAAACTATTTTTTAACTATTATACATAGTAAAAATTAATGATTGATTGACTGACTGACTGATTTTGTTTTTTATGATGCATGAATAAGGCCATAATGTGCCAAACCCACAGAAAAAAATTAATAATATATAGTTTGTTAATTTAACATGATGGTTAATTATCATTGTGATAAATAGAATATGCATACATTTTATATCTAACATTGCTGAAATGGAAATGCTAAGGAATTATAATAAAGCACCAATCCAAACTGTATGTTCACCTTGCAAAGTTAATACTATCAACATCATATTGTTCTGTTTCCACACATAGAATAATCATGATAAGGGAGAATCATTTTATAATTGAAAAAGAAATATAAAATATAATATAAAAATATTCTTCTTCTTCTTCTTTAATGCTGCCGAATGGCGTTTGCGACTTCGTTTTGATATTGTTCTCTGTCTAGCGCATGCGTGTAGAATTTGTGCTGTTGTCATGTGAAGCCAGGTATTGATGTTATCTAGCCATGCCATTTTCGGTTTGCCTGGGCGTTTCTTGCCTTCGATCTTTCCCTCCAGGATGAGTGGTAGTAGGTGATATTTTTGTTGGTTCCTAGCGATGTGACCTAGGTATTTACATTTCCTGCTGATGATGGTTTTGAGCAGGTCCCGTTCCGTGTGTATGTCCTGAAGGACCTGTACGTTGGTTATCTTGGCTGTCCACAGGATTTTCAGCATTCTTCGGTAGAGCCACATTTCGAAGGCCTGGAGCTTTTTTGTAGTGGCTGATGTTAGAGTCCAGGTTTCTGCACCGTAGAGCAGTATTGGCCAGATGTAGCATTTCAATGTGCGTACTTTGAGCATGATGTTCAAGCTTCTGTCGGTGAGGAGGGTTTTCCACTTGGTGAATGCCTGCCTGGCTTGTTCAATTCTGCTTCTGATTTCGGCCTCATGGTTCAGCTGGTCATCAATGAGTACTCCGAGATACTTGAAGCGGTGTATTTGCTCTAATTTTTCATTGTTTAGTTTGATCGTGATTTTGCTTGCAGTCCTGCTGACCTTCATCACCTTTGTTTTCTTTTTGTTGATTCGTAGCCCCCATGCTTGGCTTTCTATGTCCACTTCGTTCAAGATGGTCTGTAAATCTTGTTCTGAATCCGCTATTAGTGCTGTGTCATCGGCATATCTTAAGTTATTGATGTAGTGTCCGTTAACTTTTATGCCGATGTTCTTGTCAGCCAGTGTTTGGTCGAAGATCATTTCCGAATAGATGTTAAAAAGAATGGGAGATAATGGGCAGCCTTGCCGGACACCTTTTTTTATTGGAATTGGGTCTGTCAGGTCGTTGTCATAGCGAAGCCGGGCTGTTTGATTCCAGTAGAGAGTTGTATATATTTTTATAAAAATATAAAACTTAAAATACAACACTGGGTGTTTTATTTTTTCTCCATTCAGTATAATGCATCTTATAAAGAAGAATCTGAAGGAATAGATATTTATCAAAACAGATCCCTTTGATGATGATGTTGAATACACTTGTATGCATGACATATTAATTACTGGACAGGGAAGTCATGCTGATATAAAAGCTCACTTAAGATAAAGTAAACATAAGATTTATATTTTTATTTATTAGATTTATTTTATTATTTTTTTTATTCAATTGTCAGAGAAGAAACATTTTTGCAATTTAGCATTAGTAGAGGCATTTGATGCAAGAAACCTCGAAGGAAATCGTCCCGCGGAAGACGCCTGGAACCCAATGGCCTCCGATAATCAAGGCACTAAACCCTGAAGTGGACCTAAAGTCGAATAAATGACAAATGACTCTATAAACAACATTGACACAAACACCACATGAATGGGAAATGTCACAAGAAAGACCCCACAAATGCTGACAAGCAAACCCGGACCTTTTGACGGTAAAGACTGCAAAACGGACAGGAACCACCCCATGAACGATCACGCTTCGGGTCCGATCGCTCCTGGAAACGGACTAGGACCACTAGCAGCTCCACTGCCAAATGCTATATAGCGAGCTGAATGGGGTACCCTAACCCCATTCATCTTTAATTCCCTATCCCTGGCAGGAGGGAGAGGAGACATGCTCTGTTTCCTCCCTCCCCTGCCGACCCATCTCTTCGCCTGGTGAGGCATGGGCCTGCCTTCTGTATAGTCCCCATGCTTCTGCTTTTCACCCCCCCAGCCTTCAGCCTCTTCCCCCACTCTACCTTATCCATGGCAGGGGGAGATAACTCTTCTTCGTCTCCTCCACCCACCATCCAAACTCCCCTCTGGTGTGGCATGGGCATGCCATTCTTCCTAGCAGGGGTCATCTCCTCTATCGACTCCTTACTTCTACCCCCCAATTCTTCAGCCTCCCCTCCCTCCCACTTTTATCTTTCATCTAACGTATAGCCCAATTGTCTAAATTTAATAACAACAAAATTCTGCCCAACCTATTAGGCCTTTTAACACATCTCTCTAGTGTTCAACCCCAAACCAGCGATTTGCTAACAGCAATCTTATTAAGAATTAACGTCAAACGCGTATATATATATATATATATATATTTTTTTAAGTCCTAGCCACTGAAATCCCAGGAAACTAGGTCATGATTCTGGACACCGGGCTAGCCTCCACGTGGTGAGGTATAGGCAACATCTGGCGGCCAATAAGCCGGACAAACAATGGGCACAACATATCACACTACACAGACATGGCCCACACATTTTTAAGTCTCTGGATTGACAGTGTACTGTCCTCGATACAGCGAACACACGCGGAGATGGGAGAAATCTCAGGCGCCGTCTGACACGAACATACCTTATACCTAACCTTCGGGTTGCCAGGCAGGCACTTTACCCACTGGCTAGCCTGGTCGGCCCATAGGGTGTGATAGCCATTCCAGTCACCCTTAATACAAAAGGGAGCAGATATCTGCCATACTATATCATCTAAATCAGCAAAGGTGTATGTATGGTTTGGTGATAGATACAATGAAACTAATGTTACTATTATTCCAATGGTGACAAACTGTAACTGCCTCTAAAGATGTTTCCATGGGGACAGGTCTAGAGGGAACTACAGAGTTCACTATGACTGCTACTCCTTAATGAGCTGAATTAGAGGAGCTTCTATCTCTTCTATACAGAGTGTAATGTTTAATTGTCATAGCTATTTTATTTTTGAGATTCGTTTCTTGAATTCATACCGCAACAGGCTTATATTTACTTAGGAGATCGTAAAAGTCATCTAAGTTAGCACAAAGCCAACGACAATTCCACTGAATAACTGTACCCATTCTTTGGTTTTAACTGGTGTCTGATAACTCCCATGAGGTAGTTTGCTTACATCTCTGTTTTTGCTTTTTCCTTCTTTGAGAAAACTGGTCTGCCTGTGTCAATGTCATCTTCTGGATGAATTCCAAGAACCGTGTCATCTTTGTCTTCTTTTTCATCGATGTCCGTGGTATCAGATCTGAATTTGTAACCATCAGTTCTTTTGGAGCTCTTGGTTTGTTCTTTTGGTTGCTGATTGGGATTCTTATCTGGAGGTATTGTTACCGGTATATTTCCATCTTGAGTTGCATATTTAGAGGAAGATTGTTCCTTTAACGAAGAAAGTACTGATTTCGCCCAACCAAATATAGACATATTTGGAGGAACTGAGCAGTCAGTTGGAGTAGATACTGAGCACATTGGTTGAGTAACTGACCCGTACGTAAATAATTTAGTTGCAAGTGTTTCTTTGCCTCTTGATATCACACCTTATGCTCTATTTCATATTTCTGGATTTTTTTCTCTAATTTCCATTGCTCACAGTCCTTAGTTGTTGTTGTTATTATTTGGTTTTTAGGAGCATTAGCAACTAAGGCCATATTGCTCCGGGATAAGGTGTCCCTGACCTTTCCACATCCTCCGTATTTGGTGGTGACGGGTTGGTTGGTTTTTTTTTTTTTTTTTTAGGAGCATTAGCAACTAAGGCCATATTGTTCCGGGATATGCGGTGGTCATTCCTTGACCTTTCCGCATCCTCCGCATTTGGTGGTGACGGGCTCGATCCCTGGTCTAATCAAGAAGCGTGTGCTACGCACTGCTGCTCCTTCCCACCTAGCTACGGAGGCGCCTCACAGTCCTTAGAGAAGGCAGAATGATTACCATGACAGTTAGAACAGTTTTGAGTTTCACTGTTACAGTTGGTATGTGTGTGTGTTCTTTTGAACCACAAGAAGCACAAGTGACAACACCTCTGCACACAGTTTGCAAATGACCAAACTTTTGGCACTTGAAGCACATAACAGATTGGAAATGTATGATCAAACATGACATTTGAAGTATCCAGCTTTTATAGTTGTGGGGAGAATTGGTATTTTAAATGTCAGTATGACTGTGAGTAGGGACAGACTCTCCATCTTTTTTGATAAAAATTCTTTTTGCATGGACTACATTTTTGTTGTTTAATTCATGGACGAGTTCATCTTCTGATACATTTAGGAGATCCCATTCTGATATTATCCCTTTAGAGGAGTTCAAGGTGGCATGTGGGGTAACATTTGTGGGAATTCCACCAAAGGTAGAAATTTTCAAGTCTCTCAGCACGTCTGTGTTCATTCATATCCACTAATAAATCTCCAGATCTGTAGCTTAGTCAGCGAAACAATTTTGGAGGGCCAGCCTCATTTTCGAGACATTTCTGAATCAAAAATGGAGATAGCTTACTCAGTGGTTGGTCTGTGGAGGAATGTAATATTAAAAAGAGAGGAGCAGAATAATCCGTCCCTTTTTTTTTTTTTTTTTTTTTTTTGTCTCTTGGCATGGGATGTGTTTAAGTCATCATGATCTGGTTCATGCCTATCTATATCTGGATCTGAAAATCCGCAGCTAGACTGTTTTGTGTTGTCCATCACTGATCCTTTTAGCCCTGGAGAGTGGATTTCTTCTCCCAGGTTTCCAATCCACGGAGGCAGGAGGGGTGCCACTAGTGACCAAGCGATAAGGGAAGATTAGTTGTTATCGTTTTAAAAAGTGAGTCCTATATACAAAAAGAAAGATGTCTTGCCTTTCTGTCAAGACATCTGCGCAAAGTTCTACAATGTGCTGCATTATCTGGATTTGAAGAAGGAAGGCAAGTTTGTCTGTTTCTTGTGAGTGGTTTGCTTTTGACAGTCACATTTCATTTTATCTTTTCTAGGAAAATTAAGGTGTCCGGAATCTGTACACTCTTGTACATCAACAGTTTGACCAGGTGAAAATCCAGTCTCCATATCATCTTCTGCATGAAGTTCAAGGACTGTTTCATTGGGTGCAGTTATATCTTCAGAGACAATTGTATTTGAGTTTGGATTTTGCAATTCAGTGGCTCGTTGCCTTCGTGACTTATTTGACATTTTATCACAGGATGAGACTTTAGGCAGAACTGTGATGGGGTATTACTTATTTCATCAACTAAAACAAGTTTGGTGGTAGGTTGATGTGTTGATAGTACAGATCGTGCCCGGTCTGCAATGGAAGTATTAGGCAGAATTGATACCTCAGTTTAGGTTGAAACAGCTTGGCACTTTTGTGTAGAGAAATCGTATGTGCATTTTGGGATTGTTGGCTTTATTTGCTTTCTTGCTTTTTGATATGTGACCTTGTTCTCAATCTTATACTTTCGTATTCTTTTTTTTTCAATTTTTGGAAATTTGGACCATTCAGAGCCTTTGCAGTACACAGGAATGATTTTTTTACCAACAGTTAGGACAAGTAGTTTCGCCTCTGCATGTTGTCTGGGAGTAACCAAACTTTCAGCACTTGAAACATCTTAAAGGGTTTGGAATGTATGGTTGTATACAGCAGTGCAGGTAGTCTGCTTTAACTGAGGTCGGCAAATTTGGTGTACTAAATAAAGGTCAATATAATACTACATGTTGGAACAAGCTTATCATCCTTCCGTATCATAATTTGCCTTACTTAAGTTACTTTCTGTTCTAGTAATTCCATGACTATCTCCTCTTCGGTGACGTCCAATAAATCCCACACACTATCACACCTTTTGAGGAGTTCAGTATGTTATGTGGTGTGACTTTCATTGGGATTCCACTTATAGAGGACATTTTTAATAAGAACATTTTGGTCCTTGAGGTTGTCACAGACATTCTCTCAGATATGCCAGACAAGCTGTACTTCGTATCTGTGAGTCTTAAACGCTGATGGAACTGATATTCGGGTAACACTCAAGTCAAGTGGACCAAATTTCAGTGAAGTCCAGACGGTCTGTGACAGCCAAATCCTCTGCTTGCACGATGGTGGGACTGTTAGTAATCCTTGGTATAACCTTCATGCACAAGTACATGGTGGGTGACCATCCAGGTGTGAACCAACATAAGCAGGGGTCAGGGTGTAGCGCCCACACCACATGGAGAAACGCTGCCCCTCTATGTTACCAGGCAGTACTAGGTGGTAGATGACTCTCATCAACCGGTGTAATACCACCACTTTGCTTATTGGAGGCTTGAAGTGGTGGAACCCATGTTAAGTCTCTAGAGCTAAGTTACGGTCAACCCTCCCCCCATCTCTTCCATCATGCAGTATGATTGATGACTTTTGAGGTTATGATGAACATCATGGTGAGATCCAATATTCCTTACATTTCGAGGGTACAGCTCTAAAACGGTGTTCGCAGGCCGGCCGCTAGTTAGTACACTGGACCGAACCTATTGGTAACTATCTAGGAGGCTTCCACATCAGCTAGTGTATAATCTTGCAACCTCTACTCTGCCAGATAGTGACTGAGGGAGTCCGAGTAGTGTGTATGCGAGAAGCATTGTCGAGGCCACGTTATGTCAAGGATCTGGGTATATTCTTACCATGTGTACCCCATATCCAAAAATTTCATTACTACATACAGCATGTCCCACACACTTTTTCTTACTATTGAATACACCAGGAATTGTCAAAGTAATAGAGCAAACTAAACCACCCAAGCATTTCCTAATTCATTTCACAAATATACATGGTCTCAATTCTAATCTCAATGACGTCATTTTTTGTTGCAGTGTGCCAAACCCCATGTACTTTTTGTGACAGAATCTCAGTTATCGGTTGATTCAACTACTGCTCATCTCAGATGCCCAAATTATTCGCTGTATGATTCCTTTCGCCTCAAAGGTGGTACTTGTGCATATGTCCGTTCTGATATTCCCTGTCAGAGACTTGGCAATTTGGAATCTCCTCTCTTTGATCTTCTCTGGCTTAAAATCTCTCTACCTCTGTGTCAAATTCATCTGTTGTCTCTACCATTCCCCCAACTCCATTAATCACTTGGAACTCTTTGGCTTCCTCTCTTTGCAATTTGACTTTCTCCAGTCCAACTTTCCTAACAGTGAGGTAATTTTCCTTGGTGATTTTAATGTTCACAACTCCAGCTGGCTTCCATTTTCTAGTCACACCGACCCAGCTGGTCGAGATGCTGAGACTTTTGCAATTACTAATGATCTTGCACAGATTGTTCATTCACCTACAAGAATACTGGACAATCTTAATCATACAGCCAATACGCTTCATCTTTTTCTCACAAACAACCCTTCTAAGTACACAAGGTTGAAGTGAGAGGTCCTTTAGGCACTTCAGATCACAACTTGGAGATTGTCTCTTCTCCAATGGAGCCTTTATCTCATGGCTATTCCCAACCTCGTGTTGTTTGGCATTACAAGAATGCAAAATGGGATGACCTGTGAGATTTCTTTTCCTCGGTCGGATTACTGTTTCAAAACTTCTGATGTCAACGTTTGCTCAGATCGTGTCAGTGAAATTATTCTTGCAAGAATGGAATCCTTTATCCCACACTCAACTTTAAAATCTCGTCCTTTATCTAAACCTTGGTTTTCCAATAAATGTGCTAAGGCTGTTCAAGAGAAGAACATTGCATATCGTAATTGGCTTGTTTCTAATTCTTCAGTTTCATTTTCTGCCTACACTAAAGCTCGCAACAATTGTAAAGTAGTTATTAACCAGTCCAAACTAGAGTTTGAACAGGCTAAGAGTAGAAAACTTGCTTCTTGCCCTAATGGTAGCCGAGCATTCTGGTCTCTGGCCAAAACTAATGGCTGCAATTTTTGCCCATCTCTGCTCCCACCTCTGACCAAACCAGATGGTTCTGTTGTCACTTCAGCCAAGGATAAAGCTGACCTGGTAGCAACCCATTTTTCTTTCAACTCATGCATTAACGATCTTGGTAAAACACCTCCCACTATTCCCAACACGCTCCATTCAATCCCTCCTGTGGTCTTCCTTCAAAAGGATGTCAGAAGGATTTTGACGAATCTTGATGGTAAGAAAGCTCCGGGTCCCGATGGTATTTCTCCACTTGTTCTCAAAACCTGTGCTCCTGAACTTACTCCTATTCTTTGCCGCCTGTTTTCACTTTCTTATTCCAAAGGTGGTTTTCCTTCTGCTTGGAAATTTGCTCATATCCAGCCAGTTCCTAAAAAGGGTAACAAATCCCTCCCATCCAATTATTGTCCCATTGCAATTACTTCTACTCTTTTTAAAGTAATAGAGAAATCAATTAACCGCCAAATTTTAACCTACCTAGAAACCTTCCGTCTGATCAATGATCGCCAGTATGGATTCCGTCAGTGTCGATCCACTGGTGATATTATGGCTTATGTTACCCATTTATGGACTAATTCAATGGAAAGGTTCAGTGAAACACAAGTAGTTGCTCTTGACCTCTCAAAGGCTTTCGATCGTGTTTGGCATAAAGGTCTTCTAAGCAAGCTTCCATCTTATGGTTTGCCAACTGTTTTTAGTAATTGGTTATCCAGTTTTCTCTCTGATCGCTCACTGAGGGTGATGGTAGATGGCTCTGTCTTCTAACTTCTCCACTAATGCCTGTGTCCCCCAAGGTTCAGTTCTTTCCCCCCTCCCCTCTTTTCCTCTTGTATATCAATGACCTTCTTCCATTGACTGGAAATCCTATCCATAGTTTTGCCAATGATAGCACATTGCATTCCACTTTCCATTTTGAGAAACCTTGTCCTGCTCAATCAGCTTCAACTTCTCGAAAATCTGCTACCAATTCCTTAAATGCCGATCTTCAGGTAATTCTCCAGTGGGGTAAAGACAACTTAGTTGATTTCAACCCTTCTAAAACTCAGTCTTGTCTTATATCTCGCAAAAAGGATTCTTCTGCTCCTATGCTTATCTTTAGTGACACTCTGCTTTCTAGGCAAAATGATATATCTCTTTTGGGGATTACCCTGACCTCTCATCTCTCTCGGCACAAGCACATTACAAATATTGCTTCTTCTGCATCTAAAAAGCTTGGTTTTCTCTTTCGCTCTCGGTGTTACTTTTCTTCCAAACAGCTGCTCACTCTGTATAAATCGCAAATCCGCCCTGCCATGGAATATTGTTCCCACATCTGGGGTGGTGCCTCCAAAACCTCTCTCAGGCTTCTTGATTCCATTCAGAAGAGGGCAGTTAGGTTAATTAATGACTCATCTCTAACAGAGTCTCTGCACTCGCTGTCCCATAGACGTACTGTTTCTGCTGCATGCCTCTTCTACAGATACTTCCATGGGCACTGTTCTTCTGAATTGGCTTCTATAATTCCTGCCCTCTCTTTCAAAACAGTCTGAATACATGCCACCACCAGCCATCATCCATTTACTGTCCAACTTCAAACTCACAGAACCAACTTTTCATCGTCCTCATTTATTCATTCAACTGCCGTTTTCTGGAACAACCTTCCTTCATACGTATTTCCTGAAAATTACAGTCTACAGAAGTTCAAGTCCAATGTCAACAAATATCTTCTTTTGTCTTCTCAACCTCCAACCCAAGCACAGTACTAAGTACTATAGGTTCTAACACCTCTCGTGTTTGGGGTTTACATAAAAAAAAAAAAAAAAAAATTTTTTTTAATAATAATTCAGAATGCCTTGCTTGCATGGTCTCAATTAAAAGATCTCCTGACTGGAACCTTTTTGCCATTTTCGGTGTACCTGCTGCATTCTTGAGATATCTCTGGATGACAAAGGGAGAGCGTTTGCTTACCAGCTGAGTTTATAATGAATGCTTTATCCGAAAAGGTGGTGGTCCCGATTTGTTCGATTTCTCTTTCATTCTTTTCGAAGACTGAGATAGTCTTCCATTCTGCAGGTCTCAGTATGTTGAGAGCCTGCTGGCTCTAGTGATGGACATGCATCACAGTCCATTGTTGCTCCTTTTAGCCCTGGAAGTGAGAGCTATTCCTCCCAGGTTTCCAGCCCTGTCACAGGGAGGCAGGAGCGGTTCCATCTAGTGACCAAGCAGCTGGAGAAGTTAGTTTGTTATTGTAAAAATTAATAAATAGACTAGGAAAAGAAAGGTGATTTTCCTTTCTGGATTCTTATTCAAGATCTGTTAATCAGTGTTCAGTGTTGGCATTCGAAGTGAGCGGATGCGCTTAGTCAGGGCTCCTCAGTTAAGTGGTTCACTTTTGGATAGTGCTTTTAAATATTTGATTTATTTAGATATTGTTGGATTATTTTGTTATAGGTTTTCCTGTAACAGTTTGATTTTAATAATATTATAGATATAATTTTTTAAAGTTAACTCTCATTGATATTTATTTAATTTTATAATGGTAGTTACGAGATCTGCCTTAAACACGTCACAGGGTATCGTGGCTCACAGGGAAATAGACGATGGCGATTTACGGTTGAGTAATGATTTAATCCATTGTGGAACCTGTGGAATGTTTTCGAAGGTCGACCTGATGACTAATCCTACCTCACCTGGGGATTCTTTTCTTTGTGATCGATGCAAGGAGTGCACCAGTATGTCTGCCGGGAGCAACTATTGATGATGTCACCAACAGATTGTCAGATTTTAAAAGGGGTAAAGAGAATATTATTATTCATGTGGGGACTAATGACATTGAACGTACACAATCTGATGATTTGTTGGAAAAATACAGGACCATGCTGAGGAAATGCCGCGAGCTAGGCCACAATGTCTATGTGTCTGCAATCCTGCCCAGACACAATAGGAGGGATTATATGTTAAGAGCCTTGTGGATTAACTCAAGACTTGAACGAATCTGCAAGGCTTTAGGGGGGAAATTTCTATCAGCATGGCCCACACTTGTAGGTAGAAGGAATTTGTTTTGTAGAGACGGGATACACTTAAACAAAGGTGGTGCAAAAGGTTTTGCCAGTATTATTGAGGATATCTTAAAGGTTCAGGGAAACTGCTAGTTAGGGGGGATGTGGGTAACACTGACATGCATTTATCTGATAATATGGGACAAAGTAACTCTTGCACATACCTTAAGAGTTCTTATCTGTTACCCCAATTGGACGTATTATCTAGATGTTCTGGGGGCAGAAACGTTTCACGTGAGTGGGTAGCTAATATCAGGGAAGGGAGCCTAAAAAACTTCAAGGGTTGTTAAATATACAAGAACAGTAAATCTTAATTGTTTATACAGTAACGTTAGAAGTGTCGTCAATAAAATGAGTGAATTCGAACTGCTGGTTAAAACAAGTAACGCGGACATAATAGGGCTTACAGAGACGTGGTGCCACCCGGAAATTGAGAATGATGAGTTTAAGTACGGCTTGTATAATGTATTTAGGAAGGATAGGGTAGATAGAAGGGGTGGTGGGGTAATGCTTCTTATCAGAAGCAGCCTGAGTGTGATGATAGCTTTCCCGGATTCAGACATTTCACATGCTAGTGTAGAGTCTGTATGGTGTGAGATAGTTGGAAACAAAGGTATAATGCAAGTAGGAGTAATCTACAGACCAGGTGATTGTGAAGATTATGACAAAAGCCTCTACATGCAAATGGAATGGGCAAGTAAGCGTCAATGCCTTATTATGGGTGATTTCAATTTGCCTCTAATTGATTGGAGTAAATGGGAAGGAAACTCGAAATGGGGAACAAAATTTTTAAATCAACTAGATGACTGTTATTTGTATCAACATGTCAGGGAAAGTACTAGAGAAAAGAATATCCTAGACCTCATCATCACACATGAATCAGATGACATAACAGGGCGACTTTCGAGGAACAAGTAGCAGGAAGTGATCACGGAGTTCTACGGTGGATGATGATGACGAGAGAGGTAGCAGAAGTAAAAGGAATGGGTTTTAATTTCAGAAAAGGAAATTACGATGCCTTAGGGTACTACATGGCCTCTATTAACTGGGTAGATATCGTGCAGAAAATGAATACATTTGAACTGTGGTATGCTTTTAAAACATTAATCACAGATGCCTTGAATGCGTATATACCATTAAAAAAATACTCCACGAGGAGGGTTCCAAGTTGGATAAATAGTGAAGTTGCCACATTCCTTGAGCAGAAAAAGGTGGCATGGAAAGGTTACAGAGCAATAAAAAGTACTGAAGCCTATAACAGCTACAAGGCGATGTGTAATAGAGCCACAGAAAAGGTTCGACAGGCAAAGGCAGTTTATGAGAAATCACTCGCAAACAGAGCAAAGAGGGGGGATAAAGTATTCTTCACATAAATAAATGCCAAGAAGGGCAGGACAAACCAGATCAGACCTTTAGGTAAGGGAAAGGGGATAGTATTAAATACACCAGCTGCTGTTGCAGATGAACTCAACAGTTATTTTGCATCGATATTTACAAATGAAAAGCCTTTTGTGGCAAAGGGAAATTGTGGGAGCGAAGTTAAAAAATATGTAATTAATGATATTGAAATTTCGCAAGATTATTTAATGAAAAAAACTTTCGAGCCTACAGACCAGTAAGGCTCCTGGACTTGATGGAATATACCCTATAATCTTAAGGGAGGTGGCAAGCGAGTGCATTGAACCATTGAGGCTAATTATGCGAGCATCACTAGACTCTGGGGAAATTCCCTTGGATTGGAAAAGTGCAAATGTATCTCCCATACATAAGGGTGGCTCTAAAAGTGAAGTTGTAAATTATCGACCTGTCAGTCTGACTTCAGTAGTAGGGAAAAATCATGGAGGCAATGATCAAGGGTGGAATTCAGGATCGAATTGAAATTCTCAAGGATACTCAGCATGGTTTTGTAAAGAAAAATCATGTTTAACAAATCTGGTTCGCTATTTTGAAAGGGTCACTCACGAGTTGGATTTAGGGAATAATTTCGACATTGTTTATTTAGATTTCAGCAAAGCTTTTGACTCAGTCCCACATGAGCAGTTGCTTTATAAGCTGGAACAAGTTGGAATCACTGGGAAAATCCTTAGATGGATAGAAGTATGGCTTCAGGGCAGGAGGCAGAGGGTTGTGATAAATGGCTATTCCTCAGATTGGGTTGATGTAAGAAGTGAGGTTCCCCAAGGATCAGTATTAGGACCACTGTTGTTTTTAATTTTCATAAACGACATTGATGAAGGGATAGAGGGCGTGATGTCTAAATTTGCAGATGATGTTAAAATTGGTAGAGTAGTTAATGATCACTGTCAAGCTGAGCTTCTTCAGAGAGACCTAGATAGACTTCAGGAATGGTCAGAAAAATGGCAGCTATGCTTTAATCCAACAAAGTGTAAGGTGTTACACCTGGGAAACAGTAATCCCAAAATAACTTATTCACTTGGTGGAGTTCAACTAAACCCAGTACTGGAGGAAAGGGACTTGGGTGTTACGATACGGTCAGACATGAAATTCTCTGAGCATTGTAAATAGGTTGCAAGGAAGGCCCATGGTGTCCTATCGATGATCTATCGAACTTTTCCAAGTAGAGATATGGACGTGATAATCCCATTATATAAGGCTTATGTTAGACCACACTTGGAATACTGTGTTCAAGTATGGAGACCGCACCTAAAGAAAGACATCGAGCTTCTTGAAAGGGTGCAAAGAAGGGTAACTAGCCTGGTGAGATCGGCAAAAGGGCGTCCTTATGAAGAAAGACTTCGAATATGTGGGTTGCAGAGTTTGGATACTAGACACCTTAGAGGAGATTTGATTGAGGTGTTTAAGGTTCTGAGAGGCATCAGTAAAATGAATGAGGACAAAATTTTCAAGATTATAAATGATGCTAGAACTAGGGGACATAAATTCAAGTTACGGGGGGAAATGTTTAGATTGGACTGCAGGAAGTTTTATTTTAGTCAGCGAGTTATAAATTACTGGAATAAATTGCCTTCATGGGTGGTAGAGGACGACAATTTGGGGAAATTCAAAGGTCATCTGGGTAGTACTTTCGGGTAAGGGAAGTGCATAGGATGATAGGTTTAATTTCCTTTTTTTTTTTTATTAATTATTATTATTTATTTTATTTTTTTGCTTTTATCATTGTTTTGTTCGGATTTTTTTTTTTTTTTTGGCTGGTGCAGCATAAGCCATAGGCTTTCTTGCACCATGCGGCCATTACTAATACTAATCTGCCTTCACCTGCCTAACCTCCTTTGTGACTTGATTACAGACTATTTTATATCTGCCATAGGCTTATGTATTGTCTGATAATTTATATGCATCCCACACATTTTTCCTCTCTGCCACGAGCCTTTTGCTCAGACTGAACACATGGAGGACATAAATTAAAAGTACAATGTGTGAGATAAAGAGATCCAACGAATGAGATATACTGTGATACATGTGAACACTGCATTTTGATTTGCCATTAGCTTAATGCTAGAACTGGTTGTTCTATGAACCATGAGTCTGAAGTCTGATTCAGTTACTGTACAGTCGATGTGGCGTGATCATCCATCATTAGAATTATGGAATACAAATTTTTAAGTCGAAACTTGGTTGCAGTCTCATCTTTCTGCTGTGGACCAACAAACAAAAAGGGAAGTCACAAAAGAATACGTAATCGATCCTGTATGAGAATTTCTATGATTCTTCTGAACAGTATTTTTTATATTATTTTGGAGTTTTTGTTTGCATTTTTTTCTTTTCTGATTTTTTAAATTTTTTCTCTGTTTTTTACTTTTGAAATTTTTTATTTAATTGTTATAAATAAATACCGAACAAATATTCTAATCTTTGACTTATTTATTTTTGAAAATGAAAAAAGCGTAGGTAACTATCTGTAGTTAATCGACAAGTGTTCCGGTAGTAATTTTTTTTTACAATACACCTCTGGTTGAATCCACATTGATTTCTGGATCTTGAGACTGAGTGCCATATGTTAGAAGATTTATCTTGATAAGAATTTCTGATGTCTTCGATATTCTCTAAAATGAAATAAATGAACCTCCTGCATGGCTACCTATGTCATATCACCATTATGCACACATTAATAAAGTATACCGGGCACCCTATTGTGGTCATGGATGGATAGGAGGAGGATACTGTAATAAAAAACAGGATTTACAGCTTCATAGAACTTGAAAAATGTTAAATTTTCTTGGTTGCTTTGCATTGCAGTCACTGATTCTTCATACGGGAAAAGGGGTTGTAAGGAAACTCAGGTGGGAATCTGAGAGAAAAAAAAAAGGACACAAAAATGTTTATATTGAGAAGAACTGTGATAGATAAACCTTCCACTGTGGGAATTTTTTTTTTTTTTTTGACGATAGATCCAGGAGTATTGAGGGCCTTAGCAGTCATGGCTCATATGGCATACATTTTTGAGGATGGTTAAATCCATAATGAGAAATATAACCAGGACCAAGATGAACCTGAAAATTATCACTCTTGGTTATGCACATGCTGAGAAATGAATGGCATCATTATCTTCTTGTTTAATTGTGAAACCAATGTTCATATGAAGGCTGTTCGTGTGGTTAGTGATGTGGAAAATGAGTAGAATCACAGCTCTGTTTTTTTCCTTGATACAAAAAAATTTGAATCTTCATTCAAGCTTTCATTTAAAATCCACTTCTTCAAATTGGCAGAATTTTAATCTTATCTAAGTTATGATTTTTTAAGAGATTTAGAAGTGAAAATTTTTATAAGCTTCTAAAATTATAATGAGATGTGCAAATAACAGATATTATTATTATCATTATTATATTAATTTTATTTATCTATAAGATGTTAGTTTAGCAATGCTGAATATTAGACCAGTATTATTTCAGATAGATCACCTTAAAGAAAATAAGCAAAAAAGAAGAGAAAAAAAGGCAAACTGCCACCAAAGCATAATACTACCTGTGTACTCACTGGGTGGAGATTTTCGAGTAGGACTTGATGGTGTACCATAAAATTTCTTTGTTGGACTGGTAACTTTGCGTCGTGGACTGTCTCCCCTTATCATTAGGTCATAAGTATTACCTAGTTCGTTAATTTTATCAATAGTTGGAGAAGAATCACCATGTTCTTTAATTAGAGCCTAAAGAAATAAAATATCCAGTAGTCAGTGTTTTTAAAAGAAAGAGGAATTAAGATAGAATGTAGATAGTATTAGTTACCATATTCAAAACATAAGTTCATTTTTACTAAAGTTCATAAAAAGTTGTACTAATTTACTTCATATGTTATATAAACTAAATTACAATGCAAATAAATTTGCACTGTAATTTAGTTTATATAACATATGAAGTTTATATAACATGATTTCTTTGCATTTTTTTGCAATGCAAAAAAATGCAAAGAAATATCAAGCATTCACATTATGAAGATGATATATACAGCAAAGACCACGAATGTTAGAAATAGTAAGTTTGTTTGTTTGTACTGAGGTTTAGTGGTGCATGAACTATGCAGGTCATAATGTGCCAATTCATATGATGTGATGTGTTTCAGAGGTGTTTACTTTGGATTTAAATTGTTCCTTTTAACCTGATTCATACTTCATTGTGTTAGTCTGTTGCTTATGTAATACCAATTACTAAATGGGTAGCAACAGCTTCTAATGGTGTTTGCAATGGAATGTGCCTGGAGGGGACTCATGATTCCACTAGTATAGCTACTCCTCCATGGGGGCTCTCAGTTTCAGGTCGATCTTTTCTGAAGATATAGTTTTTGACTGAAATGGATATTTTTGTTGTTAGATTCATTTCTTGCAAGCATATGGCAGCAAGATTGTAATGGTGAATTATTTCATTAGATATCATCAATATTGCTGCAAAAACCTCTACAATTCCATTGTACGATTAGTTCCATTATTTGGTTTTGTGAGCAGAAGAGGAGTCTGTCTGCTTTTTGTGAGTGGCTTGTTTATATCTGTCAGGTTTTGATTTTTCTTTTCTTGAAAAATTTGGGCACCTTGAGTCATTGCCTTCTTCCATATCATCATCTGCATGTATTTCAAAGCAGATCTTCTGAGTTGGTGGTATCATCTGTGTCTATGCTTGATAGAGCAGATTGCTTCACCTCAACAGGATCAGATTTCTGCAATTTCATCCCAGAGAGTTCCCCGTGCAACGGGGAACTCTCTGGGATGGAACTATCAGTGGTGTATTACTGCATTGGTCTACTACGTTTGGTGGAGATGGATGCTGGACCAAGAGAACTCATCGAGCCCAGTCCGAGATCGATGTGTCTGGAGGAATGGACACGTCCGTCTGACATGCTACTGCTTTGTGACTGTAAGTAGCAGAAGCATAGGTGCATTTTGGCATACTTAATTTTACTCGTTTTCTTGCCTCTTGGCAGGAAACTTTATTTTCAATTTTATACTTTTGTATTTTTTTCCCCAACCTCCAGAGGTAGCAGTTTTTGGAATATGCCGGATGGTTGCACTTGCAATTTGGACACTGAGGGGTTGAAGCCTTACATTCTGTTTGTGTATGAGTTTTGCACCCAAAGTTTGCACATGTCACGTCTCCACCACATGCTGTCTGAGAATGGTTGAATTTCTGGCATTTAAAACATCTTAGGGGGTTGGGGCTTTATGGCCGAACGTGACAGTTTAAATATCCTGCCTTTACTGAAGCTGGTAGGTTTGGAGAACTGAAAGTTAAAATTATACTCCAGGTAGGAACAAAACTGCCATCTTTTCGGATCATGATCCTTTTTGCCTGAGTGACTTTTTGTTCTTTAAATTCCTGGACTATTTCGTCTTCAGGAACATTCAATAGATCCCAATCAGTGATCACTCCCTTTGAAGAATTGAGGGTGGTATATGGTGTGATTTGAACTGGGATTCCACTCAAGGATGTCAGGCTTAATAATAGTTCAGATTGTCGAGAATTGGTGGTCTCTATTAATAAATCTCCAGATTGGAGACGTTTCACCATTTTTGGTAAACCTGCGGCATGTTCAAGGCATCTCTGAATGATGAAGGGGGAGAGCTTGCTCACAGGTTGTGTTGAAAGAGAATGTATTATCAGGAATGCTGGTAATTCCTGTCTGCCAATGTTTTTTTTTTTTTTTTTTTCATTCTCTTCGAGAGAGAGAAGTCATGGTCAGTGTCATGATTGTCATTTAGTTGAGAGCTCTTTGGCTCTAAACATGGAAAGTCATTTGTTTCCATCTCTACTCCTTTTAGCCCTGAGGGATAGTTTATCCCCCAGGTTACCAGCCCCACCACGTGGAGGCAGGAGTAGTGCCACCAGCGACCAAGCGGTTGTTTAAATTAGTAGAGTTGGTTATGTATAAGTTAAGTGCAAATGCACTATCATGGCAACTCATTGTGAAGGTATTCACAATATGAGATATAACTTAAAACAATGCCACCTTTGCAAATATTTTGCTAATTTAGAATTGACTGTGTATTAATGATGCATTTGCACTTAACTTATACATAGTCTAGACTTTCTCACAGCCTGAGGCTTTAGCCCTAAACGCATTATTGAATTGGTTAATAATAAATATAAAAAGACTAAGAAAAGAAAGGTGGATTTCCTTTCTTGGTTCTTACTTTTGACCTCTAAAGTGCAGAACCACTTAAAGTAAACAAAGGAATAAGCACACTAGAAAAGAATCAAAACTATCACTTTAAAGAGCACACTATAAATCACAGTAAGAAAATCGCTTGTCACTATCGCTTGGCACTCGGGGCCTTTCTCTACAGACTTCCTCATGTGTGAATGTAGAGGGAAAATACTCATTCAATTTGTCAGCTACCTCAGCAGGTTCATCAACAATTGACTCATTGATATCAAGTGGAACAATGCAATTTACTCCCTTGCTTCTAGAGTGTACATAAGTAAAGATGTTTTTGCTTTTTTTCTTTGCATCCTTTGCCAAAGATTTCTCATAATCTGCCTTCGCTTGCCTAACCACCTTTGTTACTTGATTACAGACCAGCTTATATATACCATAGTCATCTGTGTCACCTGATAATTTATATTCATCCCAAGCATTTTTCTTCTCTGTCACTAGCCTCATTAATTCATCTGACATCCATTTAGGCCTAAATCTTGTACAGTATTTCTTAGTTGGGACAAAAAGCCTAGTAGCCTCCAAAATGAAGTCCCTGAAGGCTTCCCATTTAGAATTTGTTGTTGTTGGTAACACCATAGTTTGATCCCATTGTATAGAATTTAAAAACTGTCTGAGATCACTCTGATTACTGCACCTGTATCATTGAAAGCAGCCCCATTTTTCAGACCCATTGTTACCTCTTCTTTCCCTATACATACAATATTACTAACAATACCCATTCTTTTGTTCTTTCCTAACTGTTTTTTTTTTTTTTTTTTTTTTTTGCCATTTCATTATCAGGAAACATATTTCTAAACAATACATCTGCATGATTAGTTTAACTCAGGAAGATCACGTTCTCTGACCAAAAATGCAAATAAATGTTCAGCATGCACAATAGCACTGTCACACTATGAAATCCTATACTTATTTCTTTTTCTATTTACAAATCTCTGATTATGTTGCTTTCCTCACATTTCAATTTCTTGAAATTGAAAAATTATGTCAATATACAGTACACAAGGCAAATGTTTTCATTTTCATCCATTCTGTTAGCTTTTTCAAATTTTACAATAAGCTGAAAATCTTGCATCTTCTGAATAGTTCATGTCTTCTGAAATTTTACATCATATTTCTTTGACATTTCACTAAAAGAAACTATTAATTAACATTGCACCATATCAGTAATATGTAATATTACTGATATGGTGCATATAATCACAAATTACAGAGAACAACACTATTATTTCACGTTTCTATTTTTAAACATACACTAGCACAACTAATGGCTAACTCATTAAAGAAAATAGAACAAAAGAATTTTTTAATTTTTTTTAATTTAAAATTTAATTAGTCTTTGCTTTTTTTTGTAAAAAAAAAAAGAGAAAGTAATTTTTAGAAAAAAGACAAACTGTTGTTCACCAACTCTCTCTCTCTTGAAATACAGAGAGAGAGAGAGAGAGAGAGAGAGAGAGAGAGAGAGAGAGAGAGAGAGAGAGAGAGAGAGAGAGAGAGAGAGAGAGAGAGAGTGCAACAGAGAAAGAGAAGGGGTCAAATTCAGCAAAAAAAGATGGATTTTCCATTGTAAATCTGGGGAACTGACAGCTGTGAGTACAACTCATCAGATATCCCAGTAACTAATAGCAGAAAGCAATTTCCACTCGCTTGGAAGAAATCATAAAATGTGCTATAAATGGCAATGGTGCAACCAAGAGATCACGAATATTAGTGATAATGCACAGACTCAGAAAGATTCAATAAATCTCTCTAACAATAATAATTAAAAAAAAAAACAATTATGTAATGATAATCTTCTTACCATTTATTTTTTGAATGAATCATAAAACTTAAAAATATTGGTGAATGTTAGAAACAAAACAGAGTGCAAAAGAGAAATAAATGTTTCATTGTGTTTAGGAACAATGTGCTACTACTAAACCTTCAGTAAATTTAAGTAGTGAAAATTAAAAGAAAAAAACAGCACAGTGATCATATATGATATATGGGATAAATTGAAATTCAGATAATCTGTATATGGATAACTGGGAATTTATTTTCTCCAATCCTCTTTAATTCTGAACTAATTTATTCAACAATCCAATTATAAGAGTCCAAATCAGAAAGTATGATCTCCAATGCTATGAAAATCATTGGGATAATTGAAACTGGGCCGACTGGGCTAGCCGAGTGGGTAAAGTACCTGCCTAGCAACCCAAAGGTTGCAGATTCGAATTCCGCCTCGGGCTTGGATATCATGATGGTGCTGCACTATCCGATTGGATCTCATGGCCACGCTACAGGAAGAAACTGGTTCCTTCGTGTATTGCTCACATCATACGATAAAAAAAAAAAAAAATTGAAACTGGATGTAGTACAGAAATATTAACTTTGAACATTTATGAATGATATGTGGCAAAAAACTGATCTTGCCGTCTTCCTCAGAAGCGAGTGTGTAGAACCTATGTGACTGGCTAATTAAAAAGGGCCAACTGCATAGACACATACACAAAAGAAGAGATGTAACATTCATTCATTATGGATTAAAAGAAAAAAAAATCTAAAGAAATCATAACTGTGTATGGTGAAGTACCAATGTCAGCAAAAAAATGTGGTATTGTCTGTTTAAGGAATGGAGAAGCAACATGCACGATGATGGCTGGCCTGGTTGTCCACAAAAAGCAGTCACTGCTGTCAATGTCTTCTCTTATAAGCAATGGAAAATGCCAGAAGGAGAAAGCAACCTCAACTTCTTGAGGTTGCTTTCTATTAGAACTATAATATTCTCTTAAATAATACTTTCTAATAAATAATAACAATAAATAATAATAATAAATAATATCTTAATTATGCTTAATAATAACTTAATTAGAAATAACTTAATTAATTATGCTGAGAAATAGATTACATATGTCTCTAACTACACTTAATTTCGTTTCTGTATCTTACCAACTTTTAAAACTAAAATATTGCAGACATTACATTCCAATTCACCCTCATATTTCTAATGGATCTTCATCAAAGCCACATGCATTTCAAATTTTAAAGCTTTTGCAACACAGAGAATTGTCTTTTATTATCAGTTTATGCACTATTAATCTGTACTGTGTCTTATCTGGACTATATTTGTGAAGTGAAAGAACTATAATACTTTAATGCTGTTATGTAATATTCCTCAAATGCTCTACTCTTTTATTATACTAAGAAGAGAGTACTGAAATAAATCTATTTTGTTTTCATGCATATGTTTCTTGCATAACATATAATATCACCAGAAGCACAATAAATTTTGATGGCCACATTTCTGGGATGTTGATGGGGTTTTTTTATTTTTATTTATTTATTAATTTAATTTTTATTTTTTTCAAACAAGACCTTAATATAAATTCCAACTAGATAATTTCCAGAGAGAGAGTGAGGCAGAAGAGAGGTGTCTAGCCAAATGGCACCAAAAACAATGATATTTTAGAAATAGAATGAGTACTTATTTCCCACTACATTTACAAAAAACTAGTAAGGGAATGTTCCTTTGAGTGGTAGCTCTGTATAAAAATATCAACAGTAATTAACAGATTCAAAAAATAATAATTTCTGAAAATATCTAAATTTCAAACTATACTAATTTTCACCTTGACTTCCAATAATTGACTCTTGAGTATTTCTTTATCAACAGCTACAGGTTCAAGATTTTCAACTCTTGTTTCCATTCTAGTAAGCAGTTCTAGCACCTTAATTCGAAGAGTTTCATAGGAAGTAAGTTGTTCTGAACATGCTTTATTTTGTCTCTGCTTTTCTGTTAAAATATCAACCATATTCTTCCAGTGTTGCTCTAAAGTCTTAAGTTTATCTCTTACATTTGAAACATCTGTAACATCTTTTCTAGATATTAGACTTTTTCCTTTCTTCATCATCTCCTCATAATCATCTTTTTTGGAATTACACTGATTCATAGTATATTCAATAACAGAAGCAAATCCATCAACATCTGCTTGGGATGTATCTCTCCCTTCAATTTTTTCAAGTGTTACTCCAACCCACTCCTCAAACTGCAAAATCATTGATTCAAAACTCTTCAGTAAAAGAGAAATCTGAAAAATAAAAACGAAATGTTAATTTCATTTTAATTAACAAAAGAAAAACATTTTTTAACCTTTCTGCTATTAACTAATCTATTCTTTTATTAAAAAGTCTAGTCAATTCAAAGAAACCAGCAAGTTTGGTAGCTATATAAACCTGCAAAGTGTTTCTTCCATGTTCACATCTTAATGTTTTTAATGGAAAGTACCACTTTTTTGTGGGATGTGGGGAAACCATTATACTGGTATGCATTGTTTTTTGTTGCTTCCAAAATTTATAGTGTTTCTAAGTGTAATTTTAGTGCTAATTCTAAAAATCTAAAACATCTTTACCTATCTCATACAGCTTTTTTACAAACAGAAAGAATTGTTTTCTTAGAAATACATTCCATATATAAAACATATGAATATATCTTTCTTTGTAACCAAAAGATATATAAGTGCCCAGAGGTGTTTAGACATGTCGAAACCTGCAAAGTGTTTCTTCCATGTACAGTCATGCCAACTAGTATCTGCTTATAAACTGATTTTAATATTCTGTGTCTTTGACAATGGAAACTCATGGTTGAGTGAACAATCCAAATATATTTTTTGACATGAGGTAATATTGTTGTGGCAAAACAAGGCAGGACATAAAACCATATGTGAAAAATGTATACGCCACATATTTTGGAATTAAATTAGGTAACCAAGGTAAAAGTTGCATCCATCCATAAAGTGTGCCATCTACGAGTGAAAGGAAATAACATTTGCAATTCCTATGGTATGGAGGGAACCTTGGGATCACATTAACGACTACTACTTTTGTCCTGTAAATATAGCAGGTTATAAATGGATGATAAAGCAAAGAACAAGTAGACAATTGTGTACCCCAACAGAATTACTTCAGCTGTAAGGCCAGGTCTCCATGGACCTGAACTACTGGTACCACCCCAACTAGTTGTTGTTGCTTAGGAATATGTGGTGCAAAAACTAATCAGCACATTCAAGTTACATGAGATTTGCTAATTTAAGGAAAGCAAATGTCAATCTTCTACTATGGTAACCTAAAAGGTAGCCGTGGTCTCCTACTAATTGGGGTAGTTATCACAGAGAAGTGATCACTTTCGTGCTGGTTCTCCTCCACCACCAAAATAAGTGAATGAAAGAGAGAAGGGTAGCTGATAGATAAATCATTTGAAGAAAATGCATGGGTAGGCATGAGGAAGAAGGTGTTAGTTCCCAGATTTCGAAAGGAGAGATCATTGTCAGTTAGCATATGCTCTATGCCACATCTCCTCCCATTAATGACAGTACTACTTCAAAGGGTGTTATGTCCCTTGAAATTCCAAGAAGTAAGACAACTGCAAAATAAGATTGTTAACAGGGGAGATTGCTTTTACAGGAATGGGATACACACTTAAATAGAAAGAATTCAAGAATATTTGCTGAAGCGATCGAGGCAGTGTTAGGTGGGTTGGAAAACTGCTAGCTTGTGGGGATTCACAGATTAATACATTAACAGTAGCCGGAGGCAAAGGTGAAAGTGATTCTAGGCTTCTATTGAAATGAGCAGCAGCCAATGTCCATGTCCTCCTCTGTGTGAATATCAAGAACTAGATCATCCTCTGGTTGCATTGTTAATGGCGTATTTACTGAATGAGTTGCATGCTGTTGGATAGATTATTCTTCTAGTGAGAAGAGGACACATCTTGCCCAGTCAGGTATTTAAATGCTTATGCTTGAGGGGAAACCAAACAATCAGTCTGTATTGTTATGAAGCATTGCTTTTGTGCAGTTGAGATATAGGGGATGGTATTATAGACACTAAAAACTGTTTCTTTGGTATGGCACCTTGTACTTTTGAATTTTCTTCTCCCTCAATCTCCACCACTGGATGCACTTCTTTGAGTGTGCTGAATGATTTCTGTGAGAGTTTGGGCAGCATTATTTCAGTAGAACAATCTGCATAAATATGTTCTTCTGAACCACAAGAGGCACATGTGTTTACACCTTGGTAGACCATTTACGAATACCGAAATTTTTGGTATTTAAAACACCAGACTGGGTCGAGAATATAAGGTCGAAGTTCTCAACTTCGATATGTAGCTTTTATGGTTGATTGCAGATTAGGTGTTTTAAATAAGAATGATTATCCTAGTAGGAGTAAGTATTTCATCTTTCTTGATGATTATCTTTTTATCATGTAATACATTTTGATTGTATAGTTCTTTCAACTATCTCTTCCTCAGATACATTAAGGAGATCCCACTCTGCTAATACCCTTTCAGACAAGTTCAGGTTGGCATGTAAGGGCTTAAAGCCTTTTCAGACAGAAAGGTCATTTCAGTCTGTGTTCCAATGGGACACTTCTCTGCAACCTTCTGAGCATACACAGGGTTCTTGCTAGTTATTGACTTTACCACTTTTCTCACTTCATAATATGAGATGTTAAACTCTGCTTTGTATCTCTAGATTTTTCCCCCTCTTTCTAACATTGGAATGCTCAGCATATACCAGATGGTCCCCTTAATAATTGATATAGTTTGGGTTTGTAGGCAAGCCTGAGTTACTCTAACAGTCTTTGGATCACAGCAAGCAGAGACAAAAGCTCCACTCCAGGCCATATGAAAATGTCCATATTTGTGACATTTAAAACCTTCAACCGAACTTGGTATGTATGGCCTTGTCGCACAACAAACATAAATGGCTATGATAGTGACAGTTGAGAGTTAAGGTAAGGATGAGTTTCTGAATGGAACTAAATTTCCATCCATGCACACAAAATATTCTTCTAGCTGCTATTACTCCATGGGATTCTAGTCCAGAGCAGATTTTCTCCTTTGAGAAGATCCCACTGTAAGCACTAAGTATTTTTCAAGGTCATTTAATTCACTTTTTTTCTTTTGACGTGAAAAAAAAAAAAGTAAAACCAATACAACACATCAAACATGACATCGAATGATGTCATTTCCTGTTTTTTGATTTGATTGACAAACTGGAAATAACAATTTTGCAAGACAAATTATGTGTCGCAAAATCACGTCAACACAATTTTGTCGATTTGAAACACCTTTCGTGCGATAAGGCATGAATGGTGCTTCAAATCGACACGGCTGTCATTTATCTGGTGTTATTTTCTTGTAACATGTAAATGTATGTCTAACTTGATGCTCTCTGAAGCCTCAGTAGTGGAGGCAAACACTAAGCTGTCAATAATTACAATGCCCTCTTCTTTGTTCTCACTCAGAAGATCTTTGGGAGTGTTATTTGTTGAAATTCTATGCACTTGAAAAAGTTGACCATATAAAATTGACTGAAACAGGCCGTTCGAGTACAATATGTTCATAATTACATCCAGAATCTTCTTGAAGCATATTTCACAAGTTACAGCGTCTTCATTCACTAGCGTCACCTTCTGCATAAAGTCAATGTTGCTTGCATCACCCTTACTAATATCTCACCCCCATATTATACAGCTTGTACAACAGCTAAAGCAATCGCGGCCAACTAATTTCATCGCCACTCAGAGTCAAGGACACTGTAGGTTTACCGAGCTGTCGAATCATGGTGAATAAATCCCGCTTACATCGAGCCCAGTAGTATGTAGAGTTTGGAATTGTCTTTAGGAAGGTAAAATTGTTTTCGATACAGCTGTTCTTTGGATAGAACTTTGGATAGAACTGTATCTTTACCTACGTATTTGAAAATCATCATCAAAGATTCCCTCATTCTCAATCTCATTACCTTCATTGCTAAGCAAAGGAGATGACATGGAGTAACACCCCGTCGGTCAGATTGTCTGAGCTCGCTCATTGCTATAACATCATGGAGTCACACAAATTCTCCAAAAGTTCTGAATTGTCCAAGATAAAGCTGGGAAAGGACAGTTCCTTTGTGTGCTCATCAAACAGTAAGCTCTGCATTACAACGTTACATTAGTTTCTCCAGGGGCAATTCTAAGATATTTATCATTGGTTTGCAGTTGAGCAAGGAGACTTTCGTCGATTGGAAACGCTTTGCTTATGTCAAATTTAGCCAAATTAATATTTCCATGTGACTGTCATCAAAGAATGGCTGATCTACTTTGATTTCGTACAATCGATGGAGGCATGTCAACAAAATATTGAAGCCACACTTTAACCACTCGCTTTTTTTCTAACCTGATCAAATACCTGCACTTGTATATTTCTTGCATTTTATATGCACAAATAAGGTGCCTGAGATACGCATATGGACAATATAGCATTCTGGGCCAAGTGATCAATGTGCCTGTTTCAGTCAATCTCCTTTGGCAAGCGATGGACTATCGTTTTGACCGAAACAGGCAATTGATCACTTGGCCCAGAATGTAGGCAATTGATCACTTGGCCCAGAATGTTGTCTGTATGTGTGTCTCAGGCACCTTATTGGCATGAACGGTAAGTGAGGAGAAATAAGTATCTCTGTCACAAATCCAACTTCGGTTCTTAAGTGATCCTCTGCAGCTATTACACACAAGGATCCCATCAACGTCAATATTGGGAAATGCAGTGCATATCAATGGTGCATCTGTAGCAGCTGGTTTCTTTGTGTCATTTTCGAACCATAGACGATTGCAAATGTAGCATACAAAGCAGTATTTTTCATTAATCTCCTTTCAAACTCTCGATGCACTTTGTTATGTAAATAGTAGTTGGCCTAAGGAAAAGGAGCTTGATCATTTAAACTCATCTGCTCTGCAGTTGGAGAAATGTTCCACTGAACATAATTAAACTCACTTCAGGTACATCATTGTTAGAGGGAGCAGCAGCATTGCCGGTTGAAGACACCACTAAATCCAATGCTTGATTTTCTGTTTGTCTTTTATGCAATCTCTATAGTCTGTCGTTCTCACACACTCATTGCTACCCCCATCTTTATTTTGTTTGGTTGGCTTGCTTAATACTCTCTACAAAACTCTGCATTTGACTTCAGCATCGTTGACCGTAAAGCTTACAGCAGTGTGGCATTCAGTCCCTTTCACTGCTCAGAAAATTAATGATGTGAAAACATCTATAGTGGCACCTAACAATGGAATGTAACAAAATGTGGATTGCAACAATACAAATACTAGTATTGTTGCAATCATACTATTCAAATTCAAATGGCTAGAATCAAATGGATAATTAGGCTATTGGCTTTTCGCTAACCTTGGATTTCGCTAACCTTTTCCAAACATTGATTCAGTAGAGTAAGTAGCAGATGTGTGCATAAAATATTACATCGCTCATACTAAACTTTTTGGACTGAAGTATGATGCTAATGTTATTAACGTTGATTCAGCAGAGTAAGTAACGGGCGTGAGAATAAAACGTTACATCGTTCATAACTTCGGTTCTAGCTGTTCGATTTTAAAACGATTCTGATTTTCGTCAAAGATATTTTCACATAAAACATCTTTCTTGCGTACAGGGTACACACATGGTTTTTTTGTTAATCTCATACTGGGTATATATAAAGTAACTCTATTAGACTGTCAACTACTAGATATGTAAACAAACAGGAAACAGTGTTTTGTGTGGTGCTACAGTAATTGATATTCCTCCAATAGCAGCCTGGAGAAGCTGCTGCAAGTATCTTTCATTTTTGGTTTCAATTAAGAGATCACAAGAATAAAGTCTCTTAAATGACGAGAGAACCTACCAATCATTCTAAGCACCTTTCCATGTAAAGTGGTGGGGGGACATCTTTCCAATGGATTTTTCAGTGTTAGAAAGCATATTCAAGAACTTAGGTGTAGGCTTTGATGTTACTTCTGTTTTAGTTGTCTTTGCAGCAGTAATATCTGACTTAATGTCTTAGTTTGCTGATTGAGAATAGAACAAATAATTCTTTAACCTCTTTAAACTTTTACTCTTCTTTCCTTATTTCTCTCACTAGCCTCTGCTTCTTATAGCTTCAGGATTCTATATAATGACCATTTCATCTAACGATTACTAAAAGGACAAACAATGGTAAACGTCAAGCAGAATTCAAACCAAACTTTTTTTTCTAGAAAATCTGGGATCTGTTTTAGTAGATACCACAACCTTTGTTACAATTGGTGGTGCTGCTGCCACTATGGCCAAGTTAATATCAAAATTTCAAGAAATAAGAAGCAAAAATGAAAAGACAGTTATCTGTGAGAGGATAATTGGCAAACTCTCAGAAACTAGAATTTTACAGCCTAAATATTGCTAATCTATTGCATCTATTGCTTAATGAATGGAGAATTCTGCTGGGGTCAGAACCTGAGCACACTGAAGCAAACCATAAAGGATTTAGGATGCTAGAACATTATTATGATACAAATTTCCGACTAAACTGATATTTTAGTTTCTCATACTTTTATATCAAAATATGACCCATGAAAGTTGGATTGGTGAAGAAAAACGATCAAATAGATATTTTAACATCATTAGTTGGTAACCCATGAATTAAGCAAGAAAAACAAAGTTCGAATTTTATGTACGTCTCATATTTTAAGGTAATTTTAATTCACTTTTTTCTTTTTATCTCATACTGCACATACATAGCATCAGCATTACTAGGGCATAATAAAGAAAGAAAGCAAGCTTATATAGAATCATTCAAAAAAAAAAAAAAAAAACGACCTCCCTATTTCACCCATCCATTCACTCCAAATGTTTGTCTAGTTCTGCTTTGAACTTACTTCACTACAACAGATGGAAGTTTGTTCCTACTATCAACCACCCACTAGCAAAAACTGAATTTCTGCACATCTATTCTACAACTGTCTTTCTTCAATTTGAATTTATGCCACCTCAGGTTAGTAATCTGAGCAACAGGAAGAATCCCATTAACACTGAGCTTGCTCAATCTATTCAAGGCCTTATACACCTCAATCAGATCACCTCGCAGATGTCAAATCTCCAGAATCTACAATTTGCATAACTTAAGCCTTTCTTGATAACACAAAACCTTTTTGTTCCACTCACCAATCTCGTTGCCCTTCTCTGTACTCATTCCAGCAGCTCTACATCTTTCCTACAATTAAGCATTCAGTCCTGTATACAGTAATAGGTGTGGCCTGACCACTGCCTTATACAAGGGTACAACCCTGTATCCCAGCTGGCAAAATTCCTAAATATCATAGACAAGAAAACCATGGGTTACTCTTGTAGCCTTTTTGCACTGCTCAGAAAACTTCATAACTGACTGCACAATTACCCCCAGGTCCTTTTCATTCTCCACTACCCTGAGTGTAGTTGTTGTTTAAGGATTTTAGACACAAGGGCATGAATGGTCAAGATGTGTCTTTTCAAATTTTTAACGTAAATTGAACATTTTTTAGATTTATTTATCAAACCTGAATTCCCGAATAAAATTAAACAGTTCATCTAGATTCGCAGAATTGCCTAAGATCTGTTGAAGGGTAAGTGGATTCTGGTTATTGCATAAACTCTGAAAACAAAACAATCTGGAATTTCTGAATTGAGGGCATACCAAAAGAATGCATTTTACTGAAATCTGAACTTGACATAACACAGAGTAAGAGATTTTTATTTGCTAATAGATGAAAATGTGTAAGATGAGTATGGCCAATATGCAGTCTGGCGAGCATTACTTCTTCTCTGTGACTTCCTCTGAGGATGGAGTACCATATTTGTGGATTAGGTTTTATTTCCTGTAGTTTATTGTTGACTTGATTTTTCCATATCTGGACCCATTCACTTACTCTAATAATTATTTGAGTAAAATCAGTATGTGGGACTATAAATGTTCTGTTTGGCAGTTCTAATGCTGACTTAGCTGCATTATCCTATTTTTCATTGCCTTCTATTCCGCAGTGTCCTGGATCCAGCAAAGAGTTACTTCAGAGTGGTTCTTTTGACAGAGGTTGATTAGAAAGCCAATGTATGGCTGAGATAGCGCTGAGCAAATCCAAATATATTAGGACAGAGTGACGACTGTGGACATATTTCATTCAATGCAAGCTGGATAGCATATAGTTCTGCAGAATGTATGCTGCACTCAACTGGAAGGGATTTTGGGATTACATGCAAAAGGAATACAGCTGCTGTCCCTACATGTGATTGGGACTTTAAGACACATCCGTATAGACTATGAGTTTCCCAGTGTGTTCAAAAGTATAGTTGACATGTAACTGTTGGTTATTAAGGGGTGGAATGGTATTTTTTGACCACTGAGCGAAATATAGATCAATGTCTATATCATGTCTAGCCCATGGAGGCAAAGGCATATTTCAACTTGCCGAAATTTTATTGAGGTCAATTTTCCCCTTCTGTATTACTTCTTGAAGTATCCCAGCAGGCCTAGGTTCATTAGGCTTGAATTTGTAGAGTGTTGGCCAAATAGGATCATTGAAGTATACCCAACACGGGTGAGTTGGAAAGCTTTTTATTTTGGCAGCGTATTGGCAGAGTAGACGTTGTCTTCTAAGATAAAGCAGAGGATCATGAGCTTCTATGTACAAGCTCTGTATTGGCGGGGTTCTGTAGGCACCTAGTGCAGATCGCAGGGCACTGGGTTGGATGGTGTTCAGAAACCGTAGGATGCTATTTTTAGCTGAAGCAAATACTATAGCTTCGTAATCTAATCATGACCAGATTGGAGCACGATATAAATTCAGCATTGACTACCTGTCAGCACCCCAAGAAGTTGAGGATACTGCACGAAAGATGTTTAATTTCTAAAGGCATGTAGTTAGCAGGCAGGTTTTATGCTTATGATAATTAAGTTTGGTGTCTAAAATCAAACCCAAAAGTCTTATGGAGTCGGTCATCGGTATTTCTGTGCCTTTCAGTTTTAATATAGGTTCCGGATGAAGCAATCGTAATTTACAGAAGTGTATTGCTGCTGTTTTCCCTTTGGTTAATTGATAGCCATTAAATTTTCCCTTCGGTTGATTGAAAGCTGAGAGTAATCAAATTGTGCTGTTCAAGTAATTTTTCTATAATTTGTTCTCATTTGTCCATGTTTTGATTTCCCCATTAGGAATGATTACTATTGAGGTCCCCTTGGATGAAGTAGGGTTGAGAAAGTTGTACTACTAGTTCTTCTAGGTCAGTGTAGCTTATATTTTCATTAGGGGGCAAGTATAGTGAGATGATAGTCAGGATGAAATTAATGTTTTTTGTTTTTTTTTGTTTTTTTGTTATGTAAACCCCAAACACGAGAAGTATTAGAACCTATAGTACTTAGTACCATACTTGGGTTGGAGGTTGAGAAGATGAAAGAAGATATTTGTTGATATTGGACTTGAACTTCTGTAGACTGTAATTTTCAGGAAATACGTACGAAGGAAGGTTGTTGTGCCCCTAGATGTGGGAACAATATTACATGGTAGGGCGGATTTGCGATTTGAACAGAGTGAACAGCTGTTTGGAAGAAAAGTAATGCCGAGAGCAAAAGAGAAAACCAAGTTTTTCAGATGCAGAGGAAGCAATATTTGTAATGTGCTTATGCCAAGAGAGATTAGAAGTCAGGGTAATACCTAAAAGAGATATATCATTTTGCCTAGAAATCGGAGTGTCACCAAAGATAAGCATAGGAGCAGAAGAATCCTTTTTGCGAGATATAAGACAAAACTGAGTTTTAGAAGGATTGAAATCAACTAAGTTGTCTTTGCCCCACTGGATAATAACCTGAAGATCCGCATTTAAGGAATTGGTAGCAGATTTTCGAGAAGTTGAAGCTGATTGAGCAGGGCAAGTTTCTCAAAATGGAAAGTGGAATGCAATGTGCTATCATCGGCAAAACTATGGATAGGATTTCCAGTCAATGGAAGAAGGTCATTAATATACAAGAGGAAAAGAGTGGGGTAAAGAACTGAACCTTGGGGGACACTGGCAAAAGTGGAGAAGTAAGAAGACAGAGAGCCATCTACCATCACCTTCAGTGAGCAATCAGAGAGAAAACTGGATAACCAATTACAAAAAACAGAGAGCAAACCATAAGATGAAAGTTTGTTTAGACCTTCATGCCAAACACGATCGAAAGCCTTTGAGATATCAAGAGCAACTACTTGTGTTTCATCGAACCTTTCCATTGAATTAGTCCATAAATGGGTAACATAAGCCAGAATATCACCAGTGGATCGACACTGACGGAATCCATACTGGCAATTGTTGATCAGATGGAAGGTTTCTAGGTAGTTTAGAAGAGTTGGCAGTTAATTGATTTCTCCATTACTTTAGAAAAGAGTAGAAGTAATTGCAATGGGACGATAATTGGATGGGAGGGACTTGTCACCCTTCTTAAAAACTGGCTGTATATGAGCAAATTTCCAAGCAGAAGGATAAACACCTTTAGAATAAGAAAGCGAAAAAAGGCGGCAAAGAATAGGAGTACGTTCAGGAGCACAGATTTTGAGAACAAGTGGAGAAATACCATCAGGACCTGGAGCTTTCTTAACATCAAGATTTTTCAAAATCCTTCTGACATCCTCTTGACGGAAGACCACAGGAGGCATTGAATGGAGCGTGTTGGGAATGGTGGGAGGTGTTTTACCAAGATCATTAATACAGGAGTTGGAAGAAAAATGGGATGCTAGCAGGTTAGCTTTATCCTTGACTGAAGTGACAACAGAACCATCTGGTTTGGACAGAGATGGGCAAAAGAACAAAGATGGGCAAAAGTTGCAGCCAATAGCTTTCGCAAGAGACCAGAATGCTCGGCTACCATTAGGGCAAGAAACAAGTTTTCTACTCTTACCTGTTCAAACTCTAGTTTGGACTGATTAATAACTGCTTTACAATTGTTTTAAGCTTTTGTGTAGGCAGAAAATGAAGCTGAAGAATTAGAAACAAGCCAATTACAATATGCAATGTTCTTCTCTTGAACAGCCTTAGCACATTTATTGGAAAACCAAAGCTTAGATAATGGACGAGATTTTAAAGAGGAGTGTGAGATTCCATTCCTCCAAGAATAATTTCACTGACAACGATCTGAGCAAACATTGACATCAGAAGTTTTGAAACAGTAATCCGACCAAGGAAAAGAAGAAAAGAAACCTCGCAGGTCATCCCAATTTGCATTCTTGTAAGGCCAAACAACATGAGGTTGGGAATAGCCATGAGATAAAGGCTCCATTGGAGAAGAGACAATCACCAAGTTGTGATCTGAAGTGCCTAAAGGACCTCTCACTTCAACCTTGTGTACTTAGAAGGGTTGTTGGTGAGAAAAAGATCAAGCGTGTTGGCTGTATGATTAGGATTGTCTGGTATTCTTGTAGGTAAATGAACAATCTGTGCAAGGTCATTAGTAATTGCAAAAGCCTCAGCATCTCGGCCAGCTGGGTCGGTGTGAGTAGAAAACAGAAGCCAGCTGGAGTTGCGAACATTAAAATCACCAAGGAAAATTACCTCATTGTTAGGAAATTTGGACTGGAGAAAGTCAAGTTGCAAAGAGAGGAAGTCAAAGAGCTCCAAGTGATTAGTGGAGTTGGGAGAACGCTAGAGACAACAGATGAATGTGACATAATGAGGTAGAGATTTTAAGCCAGAGGAGATCGAAAAGAGGAGATTCCAAATTACCAAGTCTCTGAAAGGGAATATCGGAATGGACATATGCACAAGTACCACCTTTGAGGTGAAAGGAATCATATATCGAATAATTTGAGCAACTGAGATGAGCAGTAGTGGAATCAACTGGTAACTGAGATTCTGTCAGAAAAAGTATATGGGGGTTTGGCAGACGGCAAGTGGAAATGGACATCGTTAAGATTAGAATTGAGACCAGATATATTAGTGAAATGAATTAGGAAGTGTTTGGTAGGTTTAGATCTTTTCGCAGATAAGCTAACTCTATTAGTTTGACAATTCATGGTAAGAAAAAGTAGGTGGGACATGCTGTATGAAGTAATGAAATTTTTGGATAGGGTGTACATATGGTAAGAATATACCCAGATTCTTGACATAAAGTGGCCTCGACAATGCTCCCTGCATACACACTACTCGGACTCCCTCCAGTCACTATCTGGCAGAGTAGAGGTAGCAAGATTATACACTAGCTGATTTGGAAGCCTCCTAGAGAGTTACCAATAGGTTCAGTCCAGTGTACTAACTAGCAGCCGGTCTGCGAACACCGCTTTAGAGCTGTACCCTCAAAATGTAAGGAAGATTGGATCTCGCTACGATGTTCATCATAACCTCAAAAGTCATCGATCATACTGTATGATGGAAGAGATGGGGAAGGGTTGATCAGAACTTAGCTCTGGAGACTAAACATGGGTTCCACCACTTCAAGCCTCCAATAAGCAAAGTGGTGGTATTGCACCGGTTGATGAGAATCATCTACCACCTAGTACTGCCTGGTAACACAGAGGGGCAGAATTCCTCCTTACCCTTCAAGGCTTTGGCATTTTGTGCAATTTTCACCTCCATCTATGCAAACTTTATCAGACCATTTTATATACAATAAATATATATATATATATATATATATATATATAATATATATATATATATATATTAAATAGGATAGGAGAGGTATTAAATACAATATATATATATATATACAATGTGACAAATCATCCTGAAATTTTATATTTAGCAATTTTAGGATTTGTTGAGCCATCCATCCATCCCAAATTTTATTAAGCACTGGATATTATTTTTGTTGCTATTGCTGATTTGAGAAATGAATGGGCAATATGGCAGATGCACTAGAAGTGAATGTTCTCAGTTTAGGAATAAAAATTGTCATTCGAGAAGCATATTAATTAGGAAGCATATAATCAGGTTAGCATTAGCATTAGTAGAGGCATTTGATGCAAGAAAGCAAGCTTATGCAGCATCAGCCAAAAAAATTAAAGTAAAATAAATAAATAAAAAATAACCACTTCCACTTCACCCCTCTGTTCGTTCGAAATACCTGTCCAGCCGAGCCTTACACGTATTTAGGCTATCAACTTCCACGACAAGGGATGGAAGTCTGTTCCACCCGCTGGCTAAAGGCAAATTTCCGCACATCTATCCTACATCTGTCTTTCCTCAATTTGAATTTATGCCCTCTCAGGTGATTATTCTGAGCAAGAGGAAGAATCCCATCAGCATTTTTTTTTTTTTTTTTTTTTTTTTGATTTGGTAGTTGTTGGCGCATCGGCTTCTGTGGCCATATTGCACCTCCCAAGGTTTTTGCAGTACTTTGATCCAAGCCCGAGGCGGGAATCGAACCCGCGACCTTTGGGTTGCCGGGAAGGTACTTTACCCACTCGGCTAGCCCGGTCGGCCCCCATCAGCATTGAGCATGCTCAAACCATTCAAGGCTTTGTACACCTCTATCAGATCACCTCGCTGCAGCCTAGTCTCCAGACACTGTAATTCGCAAAACTTAAGTCTTTCTTCGTAAGAGCACCCCTTTGTTCCATTCACTAATCTTGTTGCCCTTCTCTGTACTCGTTCCAGCAGCTCTACATCCTTCTTGAAATGATGTCTCCAGGCCTGTATACAGTACTCTAGGTGTGGCCTGACCATTGCCTTATACAAGGGAATAATCACCTCCTTATCCCTGCTAGAAAAATTCCTATATATCATTGACAATACACCATGAGCTACTCTTGCAGCCCATCTGCACTGCTCAGAGAACTTCATATCTGCCTCCACAACCACCCCCAGGTCCCTTTCATTCTCTACCACTGTCAGTGTAGTACCACAGAGTTGATACGTTGCTCTGGGGTTGCTGTTTCCCATATGTAGTACTTTACATTTGTCAATGTTAAACTTCATTTGCCACCGCTCAGCCCATCTGCTCAACCTTTCCAGATCCTGTTGCAGCAGCATAGTGTCAGTAGTGTCCTTGCCAACCCTGCCAACCTTCGTATTGTCTGCAAACTTGGACATTAAGCTTGATATACCATCATCAATATCATTTATAAATACAGAAAACAATAAAGGACCCAATACTGAACCTGAGGGACTCCACTAATAACATTAGTCCACGATGAGCAGTGTCCATTGATTACCACTCTCTGTCTTCTCCCCCTCAACCACCCCTTTATCCATAGCAGCAATTTGCCTCCAATGCCACACTGCTCCAATTTGTGCAGCAGTATCAAAAGCCTTTCTAAGATCCAAGTATATAATATCAAAGTTATTCCCTGCATCCAGTTCTTTTGTGACTGCATCATAGTATCCAATCAAATTGGTCAGGCAAGACTTCCCCTTAACAAAACCATGCTGTGTCTGAGCTATAACTGAAGTCTTGTCTAGATGATCCTGCAGTGCTTCTTTAACCAGTGCCTCCATTAATTTTCCGGGAACAGAAGTTAAACTCACAGGTCTATAATTACTTGTGTCAGCCTTTGATCCTCCTTTGTGAATTGGGGTTACATTTGCACATCTCCAGTCTATGGGTACCTCCCCTGAGTCCAAAGAAGCTCTCATAATTATGGCTAGGGGTTTGCTTACTTCCATTGCTGCCTCCTTTAATATAACTGGATAGATCCCATCCACCCCGGGTGCCTTTTTTATGTTTATCCTCAACAATTTCTCCTCCACTTTCCTCTCAGTTATTAGAAAATCATCTAGCTCACTGCCAATTTTTACTTCACCTACGACATTCCCCTTCCTGAATAACTCCTCATGTGTGAATGTCGATGCAAAATACTCGTTTAGATTGTTAGCCACCTGAGCAGGATCCTCAACTGTTGAACCATCAACATCCAGTGGACCAATCTGATTCATCCCTTTCCTTCTTGAGTTTAAATAGGTAAAGAACTCTTTTCTGTTTTTCTTTGCATCTTTTGCCAAGGATTTCTCATAATCTGCCTTTGCCTGCCTCATCTCCTTTGTGACTTGGTTACAGACCAACTTATATCTATCATAGGCTTCCAATGTCACCCATTAATTTGTATGTATCCCATGCATTTTTCTTCTCTGCCATACGTCTCATTAGTTCATCTGACAACCATTTAGGCCTGAACCTTGAACAATATTTCTTGGTTGGTATGTAAAGCCTGGTAGCTTCCAAGATTAGTTCCTTGAATGCTTCCCATTTTGAATTTGCTGTTGGTAACATCATCAGTTGGTCCCACTGTATAGAATTTAAATACTGTCTCAGACCATCATAGTCGCCTTTACGAAAGCAAAAACCCTTCCCTTTACCTCTGATGGTAGTTACCTCCTTGAGTAAATCCCACTTCAGCACACTGTGATCACTGCCACCTAGTGGTTCCTTTATCTGCAGATTCTTGATGCATGAAGAATCACTACTGATAATCAGATCAAGAGTATTACTGCCTCTAGTTGCCTCCCGAACATGCTGGTGTAGAAAACAACCATCCAATAAATCCACAAAAGCCTTGCTAGTGTGTGAGTGACCAACCCACAAATTCCAGTCAATATCTGGGAAATTAAAATCCCCCATTATAAGACTCTCTGATTTACTGGCCCATTCTATTTCCCTGTACAGTATCTTATTATACTCATCAGAGTCATTAGGCCTATAGCACACTCCTACTCTCAATTTTGATTTACCTATGCTTATATCACACCAAACTGACTCGACACTGCCCTGTCCATCGATGTCGACTGGCTTCACTTCCTTGGATTTTATGTGTTTCTTAACTAATAGCATAACCCCTCCTAACTTCCTATCCTGTCTATCCTTTCTGTAGACATTGTACTCCCCAAATTCCAGTTCTGCATTCCTTATATCTGTGTGACACCACGTCTCTGAAATCCCAACAGTATCTGCCTTTGATGTTTTGAGCAATACCTCAAATTCATCAAATTTATTTACTAGACTGCTAGCATTGGTGTACACGCAAGTATACATGCACCTGCTCTTCCTCTTAGCCACCCTAACACAACCCATGTGTTTACTTGTACCCCAATGATTCCCAGCAGTCTCTGAAATATCCTGCATCTTATTTTCCAGGCTGCTGCTCATTCCAATAGAAGCAGTGCAAGAATCACTTTCTCCTCTGCCAGTGGCTACTGTTAATCTATTAGTCCTTGTATCCCCCCAATCTAGCAGTTTTCCGACCCTACTAACACTGCCTCGATAGCATCAGCAAACATTCTTGCACCCTTTCTATTTAAGTGTATCCCATCCCTGTAGAAGCAGTCTCTCCTGTTAACAAGTACAGACCAGGCTGAAAAAAATTCTATCCCTTGAGCCCTGCACAATCTTTCCAGGGCCGAATTGATCGACAGGGCTCTCATCATATACTTCCTGCTATCGTGTCTGGGCAGAATTGCAGAAACTTTCAAATTCAACCCTAATTCACGGCTTTTTTTCATCAGTGACCTGTACTTGTTAAGTAATTCTGCCAAGTCTCCTACTCTTAATATCATTAGTAAATTTACTAAAGTTACTAAAATATAAGTTACTAAATATAAACATCATGAATTATTATTTGCATATTATATTAATTATTGTTATTAAAATCCAGGAAGAAATACATAAAATGCATTATGAAATCATAGTATCAGCCACTACATCTGAAGTACGGTTGCTATTTGTTAAATATATTACATCACAGAATGAGAAAAATGTAATGTGTTTCATTTCAAAGTATTAAAAATCATTGAGCGAATGTTTTTTAATACTTGTGAGGTATGTGAAACAAAAAAAATTACTTTTATATATTATTAGTTAATCAATCAGAAATTAACTGGTAACAAGACATTTAGTTATTTCATTTTCACTTTAATTAAAAATCAGAAAAATAAAATAAAATCAATTTAAAAAATCAAATTTGCCTAAAATGTAACAAACTGCATTCAATGCCTCACTTGTCTATAGTGCTCTCATTCAAAATGTTATTCTGCTTATATTGCTTTAACGTTTTAAGAAGAAATAAATCCAGATATAACTGTCATGTCATTCCTTTTGAAATTTGGTTCTGGGAAATGGATGGCAAGTGGCTAAAGTCTCGAAATCATTTTTAATGCAGTCTGTTAATTGAACTCAAAGTTATGAAGACAGAAAATCTGTTCCATACAACCGAAGCATCCTCACAATTATCAGCTCTCTCTCTCTCTCTCTCTCTCTCTCTCCCTTTTTAATTTAACATTGTTCACTGTATTACCTGCAAATAATGATATTTGTATTATTATTTGCAGGTAGTACAATGTTATCAAACAAATATTAACAAAATATGAAAATATCTCCAAAAAAAGAAGTCCTGCTTTTAATGCCTTCCCAATTAGTGTTCTTTAGTACTTCCTGCTTGCAAAGCACTATAACAAGAATTTATTGTATATATAAAATAAAGATTAGACAAGTTAATAAGGTCCGTCAATTAAGAAACATATGAATCAATTATTCATTAAAATAACTGACCTCATCTAATAATTCACTTCGCTTGTCAGCTTTTTCACAAACTTTCTGAAAACGACTGTTGACATCCTTTAGTTTCACTTCAACCTTTTTGGCAAGTTTGGGATTGGAACTATCAATAAGATCTTGTGCAGAAAACTTCATTGCATCAATACTTGGCTTCTGACTATTAATATCAGACTGAATGATCTTATGCTCATTAATCTAAAATAAAATAACACGGATATATGAGAATAAAATTTACTGCAATAACAAAGCAATACCAAGACTAGAAATTTTAAAATTTTTTGGTAATGATGATATTCAAAATGCCACACTACAAGACAAAAACTTGGTGATTTTTATTAATAGAATGTATTTAATTCTTACTATTTGACTACCTCATTTAAAAATTTACTAAATTTCTACTAGCAATCTTTTTTTTTTTTTTTTTCCATGCTATTGACATACAGTATTTGTGAGTGCTACCAATTAACTTGAATTTTTGTATATATAAAAATACACACTTCCTAAATAAAAAAAAATGCGAAAGAAAGTAAAAGAAACTGCTAATTTCCAATGGTGGTCGAATACAAGTTGATACCTGTTGTACGGAATGGATGGAAACATTCCAAATTTGAATCAGTTCAAGAAGTTCTAGGTTTATTTCTGAAAAAGTTTTTCTATTGGTGGATTGAACAGGTATGACTGAATCAGATGCATGGCACAACTTTGTATCTTGACAGCATACTTCAATAACAGTGTTTTCCTATGAAAAGTTAGTGGGGGCTTGTGGGCATCAATGTAGAGACTATGTGCTAGTGATGTTCTGAAAGCACCAAGTGCAAGCCTCAAAGCACTGTGCTGAATTGTATCAAGCCAGCGCAATGCACTCAATCTGGCTGAATCATAGATGGGAGCTCCATAATCAAGACAGGATCTGATTATTGACCGATATAGCCGAATCAGAGATGTATGATCTGAGCCTCATGTTTGAGAAGATAAAGCTCTGAGTATATTTAACTTTTTTAGACATGAAGTACGTACATTTTTAATATGGTCTATAAAATTTAACTTGTTGTCAAGGGTTAATCCTAGAAATCTGATGCTATTAGTGACTGGGATGGGGACATTATATATTAGAAGTTCAGGATCCGGATGAAGTTTAAGTTGCCTACAAAAATGGATAGCAACTGTTTTCTGCTGCGAGAGTCAATAGCCATTCAGGCTGGCCCACTGTTGTATTTTATTAAGTGATATCTGAAACTACCAATAAACCTCATGTTTTGGGAATGGCAGGAGATGGAAAGATCATCTGCATAAAGGTAGGTCTCAACTGTATTTGGAAGCTGTCTGGTGATGGAATATATTCTAAGAGCAAACAGAATGGCACTCAGTACTGATCCCTGTGGAACTCCTCCTTCCTGCATGAGCTTTGCAGAGAGGGCATGTTGGTATTGAACTTGAAACGATCTAGTACATAGGAAGTTCTGAACAAATATTGGATGGTTGCCCCACAGACCAAGAGAGTGAAGATCACTAAGTATGCCATGCCACCAGGTGGTGTCAAAAGCCTTCTATATATCTATTGAAACCATTACAAGATGTTCATGCTTAACAAAGGCATTTCGAACGGCAAATTCAACCTTGACCATAAGATCTAAGCATGACCAATTTTTACAAAAGCCATATTGACTATGGCTCATTAGATGTTCTAACTCGATGATCCAGACGAGTATGGACAATTTTTTCAAGGATTTTGTTCAGGCAGCTTGAGAGAGATATCAGTCTATAGCTATGGGGGTTAGTTGGATCTTTCCCAGGCTTTAGGAATGCCAAAACAGTAGAGTGATTTCAAGAAGCTGAAAAAACATTTTCTAAAAATATACGATTGTAAAAAACTAGAGCAGGCACAAAGCTTTGTCATCAAGGTGTTGTAGCATGACATAATAAATCCCATCTGGCCCAGCAGCACTATTATGGGCTGTTCTAATGGCATGCAGAAGTTCAGAGTATTGCAGAGATTTGTTATATGGAAGAAGGTGGGCAGTTTGAAAGTTAATGGCATGCTTTTCTCTAGTGTTTTTAATTCGTTGGAATGATGTAGAATAGGCTGATGCTGCTGAGATTTCAGAAAAAGTATTGCTCAAAGCATTAGCAATGTCTAAGGAACTGGATAGGTCTTGCCTTTTCCGGGAGATAATTGGAGAAGGTATGGTAGGAAAAGTACCAGATAACTGTCTAATTTTTTCTCATAATTTTGGGATCAGTGTTTCTGTTAAAGGTCGATGCAAAATGGGTACAGGATTCTTTCTTTGCTTGCCTTTGCAGAAAACATGCTTTTGCCCTTGGCTTCTTATAATTAATGAGGTTGGTTGTGGTTGGACACTGCTGAAAGAATTCCAGCTTTAATTTTTGCTTTCTTTGCTTTTGTGGGTTAATTAATCTACAGGTTAATTAGATCATGGATATCATCTGTGTTGCAACAAAAGACTCTGCAGTTCCATTGTAACCAGTAATTATAATGCTTGTGACCAGGGGGATTTGATAATGGTGTGTCCTTGGCCACTTTTAGGAGATGTGACGTGATGTAATCTGTTACATTATCAATATTCTGGAGCTGGATTTTTTCCTTATCAAGAGAGATTGATAATAAAAATTTTGTCCAGTTTGCACGAACAAATTTCCATTTCCTGCAGAGTTTGTTTGAAGGAGTCTTTAATATTAAAAAATTGCATATGATTGGAAAGTGGTCACTGCCCATATGATCATTTAAAATGTACCACTCTATGGTCAGAACCAGTATTGGAGAACAAATTGAGAGATCCATTTCTGAGGCACCAGTTGGGAGCTGTATGTGAGTGTGTGCACCAGTATTGAGTATGGTGAGGTTTTGTGACTCTAGAAAGCTTTCAATGAGTCGACCACATCTGTCTAGTTTAGGATCGCCCCATAAGGGGGGTGGTGCTCGTTAAAATCCCCTAATATACAGAGAGGTGGAGGTACCTGTATGAAGAGATCTTCAAGATCTTTTAAACAGTAAGTATGGTTTGGTGGTAGGTATATTGAGACAAGTGTTATTGAAATATGGAGAGTTATATGAACAGCAACAACTTCTATTTCAATTTGAAGTGAAATATGTTTAGTTGGGATCTTTGAATTTATCAGGATTGCTACATCACCATGGGCAGCATTTGCTGTATTATGATCTCTTCGATAAAGGCAATAGTTCTTTATCGAAGGAGAAATTTGCGAGGTTAGGTAATTTTCCTCAAGACAAAGGGCAACTGGAGAATACAGGTTAATTAGATCATGGATATCATCTGGGTTGCAACGAAAGCCTCTGCAGTTCCATTGAAAAATTCAAGGCATTATTTGTGTTTAATTGATGGAGCTGTATCTGACTGCTTTTTTGAAGGTTACTGGCTTATGACGTCCCAATTTAGGTTTATCTTTTTTGGAGAAAACTGGCCGGCCAGTGTCCATTTCTTCTTCTGCATAGATTTCTAGATGGGGATCTTCCTGTATGGATGTGCCATCTGTGTCCATGATTGTATCCTGTATATTTTTCATTACATTTGCATTTGAACTATGAGATATGGTATCTATCACTGGAGTAGGAGATTCTGCTGGTATCATCAGAGGAGTATTATTTGCCTGGTCAGTGAACTTGGATTGTTGCTTAGAAAGAACATTTCTAGTCAAATTAGAAATTAGAAATCCACCCAAACTGATGTAACAGTGGGAACTGTTACATCAGTTTGAGTGAAGACTGTTTGATACTTTTTTACAGCATTGATGCGACCAGGCTAGCCGGGTGGGTAAAGTGCTTGCCTGGCAACCCGAAGGTCGTGGGTTCGAATCCCACCTCGGGCTTGGATCAGGATAGTGCAAAAACCTTGGGAGGTGCATTATGGCCACAGAAGCCGATGCACCAACAACTAACAAAGAAAAAAAAAAAAAAAAAAGCATTGGCATAGGTCATATTTTTGGTTATAATAGGTGCAACTACTTTTCTCGCTTCTTGGTATTTAATTGCAGGATGGTCACCTTTGCAATTTGGGCAGTTCATTTCTGTAGCTGTACAGTTACTTTGTCTGCACCAAATGTGATCTGAGGATCCACAATTGGTGCAGACAGGAACTCCTCTGCATACAGTTTGTGAGTGGCCATACTTTTGGCATTTATAACATCTTAAAGGGTTTGGAATGTAAGGGCGGATGCGGCAAAGTAATAACCTACTTTTACAGAGGAGGGTAAGTTGGGTGTATTGAAGGAGAATAATATTTCTGGTAGGTGTAAGATGATTATCTTTTTTAATCATTATTCGTCTTGCTTCAATTACGTGTTGTCCCTGCAGCTCTTAAGTTATTTCTTCCTCGGTGATGTTAAATAGGTCCAAACTGAAGATCACACACCCTTAGATGAATTTAGGGTTGTGTGAGGAGATATTTTAACTGGAATGCCAGCAAAGCTTGTAAGTTGTAACAGCTTCTCAGAATGGCTGTGGTTCATGGTTTCTACTAGTAAGTCTCTTGATTGAAGTCTCTTCACTGTATTGGGAGATCCTGCAATACCCTCCAGATGTTTTTGTATGGCAAAGGGAGACAATATATTCATGGGCTGAATAGTAAGTGAGTGGATGATTAAGAACAATGGGCAAGGTTGCTCCATCCGATCAGTCTTTTGTCTCTTTGGATTATCGTTCTCAATATCCTGATGTTCTGTGTTTGCCATGTTTGTTCCTTTCACCCCTTGGCAAGAGGACTTATCTGCCAAGGCTTTCGGCCCCACCATGGGGAGGCAGGAGCAGTGCCGCTAGGAGGCCAAGTGGTTAAAGAGTTAGTTGGTTGGAGACCTAGAAATATGGGTAAAGAAAGAAAGGTGGGTTTCCTTTCTGTGTTCTAACTTGTGGCTTTTCAATTATAGAATGGTTTTAAAAATAAGACTTTAGAGTAATGTAAGAACTTAAAAATAACTTTAATCGCCTTTGAAGAGCACTTTATGAATCGCACAAATATCGCTTGGCCTCGAAATATGCTTGGCACCCGGGGCCAACTGTTTCTGTCTGAGAAAACATAACTCTAGTGATTCAAATAAACATTTAAGCTGAATGTAGCTTTGTCTGATCATACAATTAATCTTACAGTATCACTCACAAAATTATGCTCATTGATGAAGGAAGGCCTTCCTGAATTGCACAAAACAGCTGAAGTATGCAAGTTCTAAAATTTATATCCTTTGAAATTCTCATAATACTTGATTAATTCCAATATAGCTTTTAGGAATTCTGACTTGCTGACATCTTTGGTGACTGATCACATACACTTCTAATTGCATGAATGTGTTTGCTACATCTTAAAATTATTTTCCTCAGACAAATTTCCTTATTAAAGTTAAGAAAAATGTTCTTCAAGGTCATCACAGATGTTAGATGCACTAGCACCTTTGTCCAATATTGACATTATCAAACGTGTTGAACCTTTTTAATATTTTTAAACTTCCATTACCATTTAAGAATACATTTCCTTTCCTCAAATGTTAGTTTATTATTCTCCACACCCAAATTATCTGGGCCAAAGGTTGCTAACTTTGAGGTTAGTCTTTTTAAATGTTTTAATTTCAGACATACCTATGCCAACATGTTAGCATTACAAAATACTTAAAGGTATTTTAGCTTCACTGTTTCACTGAATCATATTATTTGCTGCAAATCAAACCATCCAGGATAGCCAAAAATGTGACTTGGTACAAGTTTGTTATTTTTAAAACTAATTTTATTATCATGAAACTTTTCATAAAAATAACTTTTAATTCATGAAGATAAAATATTATGTTCATGTCAATTTAAATTAGTACCTGATACATCCATTAATTTAATGTTTAAGTCAACCACTATTTAAATAAAAGGGTACTCTGTAATAATAATAATAATAATAATAAAAATAATAATAAGGCCATACTTTATTGTTATTATAGCAGATACCTTAAAATTGCTTATGCATTTGACAAGTCAACAATTAAAAAATTTTCATTGTTAGAATGACTGTCACAAAAGTGTAATTATAATCCAATGGCCAAACCAAGGCATCTTTTACAATTGTTGAGAAAATTCTCAACAACAGCATATTGACAACAACCCAGTAAGGATAGTCTGGTTGTTGGCTGTTTGAGCCATAAGAGGACAATTACATATTATTATTTGTAATTGAATCAGAGAACTGTTTTCACATAAATTCTAGTGAAATACTGTTATTTCAAATATTTTGTATACATGCATATACATTAGTAAGAGTATAATAAAACATGAACATAGTGAAATTATATCCTATTGATTTGGGGGTTAAAAAAAAATTGTTTTGTACCAAAATGTCCCCCACCACCAACTAACACGCATAAATGGACAACATTATGGTGCACACTTACTATTGTATTATCACCTAGAAATACTGCATTGTTTGTGGTGTACACTCACAAACCACAAACAATCTTTCTAATATCTCCATGCAAAAAAAAAAAAAGAGGGTGAGGTCTAGAGAGCTTCACAAGTATTCAAAAGCATATTCCCATTGATCAGGAAATCCACTATTCAAATAAGTATGGTTATCAGAGTGAAAACATAGAGGTGCACCAACCTGTTGAAAGTACATTAATGTATGTTTTCAAGCAATATTTCATAAATTCCACTCATATTTATAACTATTAAATAAATTTTACATTTAGGAATCTCACCTGCTCATCTAGCTTTTCCTGAATGACACTAATTGGCTTGCATTGGTTCTGAAGAACAGTTTCAGTCTCATCAAGCCATTTTAATAATCTATCCAATCCATCTTGTATATCCTGAGAATGAACTAGAGCCGTTTGCAATTCATTGCTTTTTTCAGCAATGTTGACAGTAAGTTGAGTGTATTCATCTTCCAAATGCTTGATTGTACCTTCAATTACATTTTGCTCTGATGGACTAAGAGCTATACCATCTAAACTGTCAAAAAGAGTATCAGCTGATAGATGGGCATGTTGAATTAATCGTCCCTGTCCAACAACTTCCATATTCAAAGTTTTAACTTTATCCAACTGATCTTGAACAGCTCGAGGTTCAGCTGCTACAGGTTCCTCAAATACTTTCCTTGAACTTTTCTCAATTTCATTAAGCCATATTCTAGCTTTATCAACAGATTCCACATAATACTGATGTCGTCCAACAAGATTTGTAAAACGATCTCCTAATCTGTTAACCCTATTTAATAAATTTTGATAAATGGTAGTCACTTCTTGAACTTCTGATTTCACTTCACTATCTGTAGGTTCCACATGAGGCAATCGACGTGGAAGGCTGGTTCTAAATGTGTTCAGCACTCTCAGATATTCCTAAAAAAGATAAATTTCACAATTTGAACTCTATTATTATTAAAAAAAAAAAAAAAAAAAAAAAAAAAAAAAATGGTAACTGATAAATTATATATTAATATAACATTAGAGAAAACTCTTAATATTAACAGAAAATGTTGCTTGACAAAAGGGAAAAAAAAAAAAAGACCGTTACATGTTCATTAAGAAGTGTAACTAAATTTACAGTGCCCATGAAAATATTTCTATAAAACTCAAACAGAAGACTGTTAGATTTCTGTGTGACAGATTTCTCACTGCAGATCAAGGCTACTGGCATGATATATATATATAACTCAGCTGAGTATCTTGCTCCAATCATTTGGGAGCAATAAAAAGATACCAGGTTTGGAAGAACAAAATTTCATGAAGCAGCCACTGTAGTATCTGTTTTGGAATCATCTCACAATGCCAAAAGTAACTATTACAATATATTGTAAAAGACTATTATCATCATGAGATCTTGTCAAAGCTTGGACTCCATTTTGGATGTAGTTCTTGTAGCTGCATGCAAGCTTTATTTATTTCAGGTTTTTGTTCCTGTATAGGTTATCCCACTGTGGGCTGAAAGGGTATTGCCAAAGGCAGAGATTAATAAAAGAATTTTTCCCTGAAGATTTAGCAGCTGCTCACAGGCTTCTGCATATAGGCTTTGTTTAGGTAATATTCCACAGTATGTGGAAAATGATTTGGCATATTTTATATTTTTATGTGTTGTTCACTATATTGACAAAAACCACATCCCTTTAACATAATATCCTTAAAGTCTATAAAATATTATAAATATACTAGCCTACATTCTCATTTTGATCATTTCATAGCTGCTACATTTCAACTTTTGAAAATTTGGATATATAGTAGTAAATTTTTTTTTTTTTTTTTTTTTTTTTTTCGAAAAAGAAAACAGAAAGCAAGAGATTTTTTAAAATCCAGACTTTTGACTTGAAAGCAAATTTCACAGACACCACACACATTTTATATAAATACATAGCCACAGTACTGTTTATTAGTACAGAAGGTTATTTGTTATTTGGGTTTTTTTAGGAGCATTAGCAACTAAGGCCATATTGCTCCGGGGATATGCGGTGGTCATTCCCGACCTTCCCGCATCACCATTACTGTGCATTATCTTGACTCTTAGGCCTAAATTCATTTCCCGCTATTTTCAAAATTTCCATACCAACACCACTGTATATTCTGAGCGTATATTTCATGTCAGAAACCGAGGCCCACTTCTTACCATTTTTTGTGATTTCAATTGTTGACCCCTGACGACGACATTGAAATTAAGTTATTCAATAATAAGCACTTTATTATCATCTCATAATTTTCCTGTTTTCCCCATAGTTCCAATTGCAGTTCATTTTCTATTCTCATCCCCAATCCTCTCAATTAACTTTTATATATCCATTATAGTCATTGGGTCTTTTCTGCTAAAAAATGCAATATCCCTAGTCCATAAACCATATTACAATTCTTTAATATGTCTTTTAATTTCATATATATTTAGTTTTTATATACATATATATATATATATATATATATATATATTGTAAAGTTTAATTGGAAAGAAGGAGAATGAAAAAGGAAATTGTTTATGGACCAAGATTACTGATAGCCAGAGAGGACCTCAATGCCATAATAGTATAAGTAGGTGGATAAATAAAGGTAAGAGCTTACATATAAGTAAAAAAAAAGTAATATAGGAAAGAAAAATTCAGAGTGAAGGAAAGAGAGATTACAGAAGTACGTAAAAAAAAAAAAAACCCTGTGCAAGAAGAAATATGAAGAAAAAATTATTATGCATATAAAGTAATATTCCTATATTACCAGTAATATTCCTTTCCTATATATTAGATATAATATATATATCTATAATATATATATATATATATATATATATATATATATATATATATATATATATACACAAATATATATATATATATATGACTATAAAAGATTATATTGTCATATATCATCATCATATTGTCATATATGATCCTGGTGTCATTTTCAAGTGTCAACTTTAAATTACATGCCAGCTGTCTTTATATCCTCACTGATAACCTTAAAAATTTTTACTCTACATTTTTATAATTATAATTTTTATTTTACTACTTTTTAGTATTTTTTGATATAATCCTATTTTGTCATGGCATGTATGTTACGTTAGAAACAGAGGACACTATACTGTTGTCTTGTAGGGCAATTCTGGTGGTTGACACTTGAAAACGACACCAGAATCATGCGATATACAACAATATAATCTTTTAAAATTATGTAGTGTATATCTAATGCATATTATGGGCTTATTTCTTTATATGTATAAAAAATTTTGTCCTAATTTTTCTTCTTGCACAGTTTTTTTCTCTACATACTTCTATAATCTATCTTTCTTTCACTGTCAACTTTTCTTTCCTATACTACTTTTCTTACTTATACTACTTTTATCAATTCTCTTACCTTTATTTATTTATTCACCTACTTATTACACACACACACACACACACACACACACACACACACACACACACACACACACACACACACACACACACACACTATAGGTAGCACATGAAAAAAAAAAACATTGTTTTGTGCATTTTGCACATTTTATGCAATATGGATTATCACAGACCTGAATGTGAAATTAATGAAATTAAACAGAAATTTGCAGAATTTAAAAAGAAGTTCAAAAGTTAACAGCAAAGCCTTAGTTTTATTATTTTATTTTGTGAAAAAGATGAAGAAAAACTTATGATGGAGAAACAGAAGGAGATCAAAACAAATAAAAAGATAGACTATCTATTTCACTTTTTTTAAATCCAAAGAGTTGGTATACCTGTTAACTTTCCAAATTTACAACCTCTTATTTAAATAAAATAAAAAAATAAAAAGTAAGGTCTGAACACACCAAAATATGAAATCCCATACCATATGGCAAATTTAGCTGAATGAAGAGAACTACAATACATTTCATATAGATTTTCTTGTGCCCATAAATAAGTTAAGTTTATTTACAAACCCAGAAAAATGAAAATTGGTCTCAATGGACATTTTTATTAGTTTGCTTAGGATGTTTCAATATCGGTTTTTCAGCTCCAAAAGTTGTCCAGAGAATAGTATGCAATGCAGTTATTAAATTTACAATTCTTTCATAATAAAGTTATTATGGATAGAAATTACTTTGGTGTAATGTTCTTCTACCACTTCTATTTAAAATGTTAACTGCAGCAGCACACAATGTAATTGATCTGCATGGATTACAATTCATTTCATCATTAACTTCCTTATGCTTCTGCAAGTGTAATTGGATGCCTGTGTTTTGCCCCGTGACTGTAATTTGCTGGCAACTCATTTTGGAATTAGTTCTTTTGATTGCATGCCAAATTGTTTATTTGTTATAGGTTTTTTTCTGTATTTCATTCTGTATATTCCAAATTGCTGTGGAATGATAGAGGGTGGCACTAGTTTGAAACTGATGACTAAACCTTCGTTGAGTTTCCATTTGGAATCTGCCTTCATCAATAATTCAATTGTAGCAATCCACAACTGCACAGGTCAACATTACACTATGGTCTGATATAAAATGGTGGAACACAAAACTAAGGTTGCACCTTCTGATATCTGACCTTTACATAACTACATTATGCCTAATACACAATTTAAAAATTAACATGTCTGTATCTTCACCTGCACTGTCTATATATATATATATATATATATATATATATATATATTGATCATCACAGAAACAGAGAACCTCTTGTCGCTTTTTGCCTTCATTCTGGGTGGTTGGCCCCAGTTGAAGTCATCTAGATTGTCAGTAAAAAGCGATATTTTTTTTTTTTTTTTTTTTTTTTTTTTTTGCGTTTTCTTAGGTCCCTGATGGTATTATTATTGGATTGATTTACTTTTTCTAATAATATTCTATAGACATTATGGGTATATTGCATGATTGCTTGCAACTGCATTGACCCATAAATATTAGTTATTGTCTTCTTTCTTTCCTTTTTTATCACTAATATAATTATAATTATATACAAAAGCTTTGCTTAGGTTAAGTATACACTACCTAAGATTGCTTTTTCTATTATATTCTTTTTCTTTTTCTATTTTCTTAACTGCATTGATCTTTCTTAATTTTACCTTCATGGATTTATGATTGCACATCTTGATTTTATTTTATATTTTATTTTATATTAACTTTGCTTTTATTTTATTTTAACTTTGCGCTTATTATGTCACTTAAATATAATAATAATAATAATATACTACATCGGCAGAGTAGGATAAAAGTGACCGAGGATACTATTGTTGCCCTGGATAGTAATCCTAACCATGTTAATACATTGACACATACACAAATAATCTTATTTTAATCATTAAATTACGTTCTCTGTCGGGTCAACGATGATTAATATATGCTTACATTTATATTTTACTTATATTTCTTACCTTTGATTCTAATATTTCAAAATTTTTCTTAACTTTTAACATCATTCGATTTATTTATATTCGATTTATATTTGACCTATACTGGTTTATATTTGGTTTAGATTTAAATTACTTAGCATATATTGATCATCACAGAAACAGAGAACCTCTTGTCGTTTTTTGCCTTCATTCTGGGTGGTTGGCCCCAGTTGAAGTCATCTAGATTATTGGTAAAAAGCGATAAATTTTTTTTTTTTTTTTTTTTTTTTTGCGTTTTCTTAGGTCCCTGATGGTATTATTATTGGATTGATTTACTTTTTCTAATAATATTCTATTTATATATAATATATATATAGACAGGGCAATTAATAATTTACTATGGTATACAGGTCAAGCCATTTTACAAGACTGTCTGCCATGACTGTATACAGTGGTTCTGCAGCCAGTTTCAATCTGAGTGAAGCATGGCAAAACTGTAATAATATAAAAGGTGTCCACATGAAACTTTTGCAATAAATATAACATTCGGAATAAATATAACCTCTAAATGATGGCATATAATTTAATGAAGTTTATTGAATATTGTAAAATAATTGAAAAAGTTTATAACAACACATTCTTTTTTCTGTTCTAGCTGACTGCAGGTAACTGAGCAGCTTCAAAGCCCATCAAATGAAAATGATGAAAGCCTATGAGAGGGCACTGTGTGTGTGTGTATGTGTGTGTGTGTGTTGAATGTTGTTGTGTTCAGATTTAATGACACATAGGCTGCTACGGCCATATCATAGCTTTCTAATGGTTAACAGGAAATGCTAATGTTATTGCAATACCTGTTATATTTTATGGTATATTCCTGTTATTTAGGAAGACAAACAGTTCTTTCTTATTAGTGTCATCTCAAAGAATGTGCAATAATGTTAGTGAAGACTGTGCATTAGCACATGATTTAAAGCTGTTTGAGCAGATATTCAGAAGGCGTGTTCAGTCCACTAATAAATGATGAATAGTCAGTTGCACATGACACGATGTTCATTGAGGAGTGCTGTTAATGTTAATAGATAAAGGTGGATGAGGCAAGTACAGTAAACCCTCTATTTAAAGGACCCTGATATAACGGATTTCATGGACCAGACAAATAATAATACAGTAATGTACATATTAATCTCGACCATATTATTTTTTTTTTAGGTTATGCAAAACATCAGTGTTATTTAAAATTAATAATAATTACCTACTTTTATTTTTATAATGAAATTCAGGAAATTGTTTTTTATTCTTTCGGAAAACGTGCTCAAATATCTCTTTTCCCAGATTATAGATAAGAGCAGGTGGTGACTTGCAAGCTGAACGTGACTCGGGACACTAAAAACTGCAGGTCTACTGACTCACTTTGTTTCAGTCTCAGTCTGCCCAAGCTATCGTGCGGATAGGTTGTATACAGAGCGTTTCTGTGATTTCTGAATTGTGACTTTATTTATTAAATGATTTTGCAATCCTCATTTAAAATGGCATCAAGTGATAGAGAAGTTAAAAGAAATCATGTGAACTTAAAGGTGGCTTAGAAATTAGAACAAGGCGTCTTCAGTAGCACGTGTTCCTATATTTACATCGTAAAAAAAAAACTATTTCTGATATCCGTAAACCAAATATTTCTTATTATAATTTAATAATTTTTTTCTTATAATTCATAAATCAAATTATGTATTTTTATTGTACATTACTGTAAACTGTATTAAAGTTTTTTTTTTTTTTTACATTAAGAACAATAAAAAATCCTCTCCACAGGTTACATTCGATTTAATGGACTTTCGGCATCAACAGACAACCCTTCTTCTCTATTAGTCCATTAAATCGAGGGTTTACTGTATGCCCAATTCTTAGCCTTCCTAGAATTACTTCATCTCGTCTGCTTTTTTGGAAACTGGACAGCCACAGCTTTGGTCCTGGCTTTATTCGGTAAAGTTTGTTTCCTGGATAACCTCTCCAGATTACTGACCAGCTATTGTAACATGCTTTAAGGATGATGGGTTTGATCGGTATATCGAACTTAAAAAGTCTGTAAAATAGAAGTATCTAGTTGTTTGGCTGCAAGATCTGCTATCTCAGAATGCCCTGGTATCAAGCAGAATGTCGCACTTTTGTAATTTAGAATGGATGTCTTTTATTACAGGATGAGAGGAGTTAGTATTACTATTTTTTTTTTTTTTTTTTTTTTATGTGAACCCCAAACACGAGAGGTATTAGGACCTATAGTACTTAGTACCGTGCTTGGGTTTGAGGTTAAGAAGACGAAAGAAGATATTTGTTGACATTGGACTTGAACTTCTGTAGATTGTAATTTTCAGGAAATACGTATGAAGGAAGGTTGTTCCAGAACACGGCAGTTGAATGAATAAATGAGGAAGATGAAAAGTTGGTTCTGTGGGTTTGAAGTTGGGCAGTAAATGGATGTTGGCTGGTGGCGGCACGTGTTCGGACTGTTTTGAAAGAGAGAGCAGGAATTATAGAAGCCAATTCAGAAGAACAGTGCCCATGGAAGTATCTGTAGAAGAGGCATGCAGTAGAAACAGTGCGTCTATGAGAAAGCGGGCGGAGAGACTCTGTTAGAGATGAATCATTAATTAACCTAACTGCCCTCTTCTGAATGGAATCAAGAAGCCGGAGAGAGGTTTTGGGGGCACCACCCCAGATATGGGAACAATATTCCATGGCAGGGCAAATTTGCGATTTATACAGAGTGAGCAGCTGTTTGGAAGAAAAGTAACGCCGAGAGCGAAAGAGAAAACCACGTTTTTTAGATGCAGAGGAAGCAATATTTGTAATGTGCTTGTGCCAAGAGAGATTAGAAGTCAGGGTAATCCCCAAAAGAGAGATATATCATTTTGCCTAGAAATCGGAGTGTCACTAAAGATAAGCATAGGAGTAGAAGAATCCTTTTTGCGAGATATAAGACAAGACTGAGTTTTAGAAGGGTTGAAATCAACTAAGTTGTCTTTGCCCCACTGGAGAATTACCTGAAGATCGGCATTTAAGGAATTGGTAGCAGATTTTCGAGAAGTTGAAGCTGATTGAGCAGGACAAGGTTTCTCAAAATGGAAAGTTGAATGCAATGTGCTATCATCAGCAAAACTATGGATAGGATTTCCAGTCAATGGAAGAAGGTCATTGATATACAAGAGGAAAAGAGTGGGGGAAAGAACTGAACCTTGGGGGACACCGGCATTAGTAGAGAAGTTAGAAGACAGAGAGCCATCTACCATCACCCTCAGTGAGCGATCAGAGAGAAAACTGGATAACCAATTACTAAAAACAGTTGGCAAACCATAAGATGGAAGCTTGTTTAGAAGACCTTTATGCCAAACACGATCAAAAGCCTTTGAGATGTCAAGAGCAACTACTTGTGTTTCACCGAACCTTTCCACTGAATTAGTCCATAAATGGGTAACATAAGCCAGAATATCTCCAGTGGATCGACACTGATGGAATCCATACTGGTGATCGTTGATCAGACTGAAGGTTTCTAGGTAGTTTAAGAGTTGGCGGTTAATTGATTTCTCCATTACTTTAGAAAGAGTAGAAGTAATTGCAATGGGACGATAATTGGATGGGAGGGATTTGTCACCCTTTTTAGGAACTGGCTGGATATGAGCAAATTTCCAAGCAGAAGGAAAAACACCTTTGGAATAAGAAAGTGAAAAAAGGCGGCAAAGAATAGGAGTAAGTTCAGGAGCACAGATTTTGAGAACAAGTGGAGAAATACCATCAGGACCTGGAGCTTTCTTAGCATCAAGATTCATCAAAATCCTTCTGATATCCTTTTGACGGAAGACCACAGGAGGCATTGAATGGAGCGTGTTGGGAATGGTGGGAGGTGTTTTACCAAGATCATTAATACATGAGCTGGAAGAAAAATGGGATGCTAGAAGGTCAGCTTTATCCTTGGCTGAAGTGGCAACAGAACCATCTGGTTTGGACAGAGGTGGGAGTAAAGATGGGCAAAAGTTGCGGCCAATAGCTTTGGCAAGAGTCCAGAATGCTCGGCTACCATTAGGGCAAGAAGCAAGTTTTCTACTCTTAGCCTGTTCAAACTCTAGTTTGGACTGGTTAATAACTGCTTTACAACTGTTGCGAGCTTTGGTGTAGGCAGAAAATGAAACTGAAGAATTAGAAACAAGCCAATTACGATATGCAACATTCTTCTCTTGGACAGCCTTAGCACATTTATTGGAAAACCAAGGTTTAGATAAAGGACGAGATTTTAAAGTGGAGTGTGGGATAAAGGATTCCATTCCTGCAAGAATAATTTCACTGACACGATCTGAGCAAACGTTGACATCAGAAGTTTTGAAACAGTAATCCGACCAAGGAAAAGAAGAAAAGAAGTCTCGCAGGTCATCCCATTTTGCATTCTTGTAATGCCAAACAACACATGGTTGGGAATAGCCATGAGATAAAGGTTCCATTGGAGAAGAGACAATCACCAAGTTGTGATCTGAAGTGCCTAAAGGACCTCTCACTTTGACCGTGTACTTAGAAGGGTTGTTTGTGAGAAAAAGATCAAGCGTATTGGCTGTATGATTAGGATTGTCCGGTATTCTTGTAGGTAAATGAACAATCTGTGCTAGGTCATTAGTAATTGCAAAAGCCTCAGCATCTCGACCTGCTGGGTCGGTGTGACTAGAAAACGGAAGCCAGCTGGAGTTGTGAACATTAAAATCACCAAGGAAAATTACTTTGCTGTTAGGAAAGTTGGACTGGAGAAAGTCAAGTTGCAAAGAGAGGAAGTCAAAGAGCTCCAAGTGATTAGTGGAGTTGGGAGAACGGTAGAGACAACAGATGAATTTGACACAATGAGGTAGAGAGATTTTAAGCCAGAGAAGATCAAAGAGAGGAGATTCCAAATTGCGAAGTCTCTGACAGGGAATATCAGAACGGACATATGCACAAGTACCACCTTTGAGGCGAAAGGATTCATACAGCGAATAATTTGGGCATCTGAGATGAGCAGTAGATGAATCAACCGATAACTGAGATTCTGTCAGAAAAAGTACATGGGGTTTGGCCGACTGCAAGTGGAAATGGCAAAGACTTATAGCAAAGACAGCATTGGGTGAGTCAGTGTAGTTAAAGCAGATGGAATTAGATGTTCAATAAGGTGATCCAGAGCTAAGTTTATAGCATAAAGCTCAGCAGTGAAGATACTGTATTCTACTGGTAACGAGACAGAAGTGGTGAATGATGGGAATATTACCACAGCTGGATCAAAAACTGAGACCTATTTGAGTCTCAGTTTTTGATCCATCTGTATAGATTTCACAGGTCTGTGAATAACAAAGAGAGTAAGCTGCATGTAACTGTGCGATATTGTTGGAGATAAGGTGTTCTTTCCGCACTGTTGAAATTAGTCATCATATATTGCACAGATATTTGTTCAGGGTGGATCTGGTGACGTCATCTCAAGAAAAATATTAACAATTTCTATATTCCATGATTGAGTAAGTTCCTTAAATCTAAGTGGAGCAGGTCAGTTTTCATTTGGTTTACTATTGTAAAATGACTCCCATTCGGCCTTGTATAGATATCTCCAACTAGGGTGAGAGAGAAGACTGAATTTTTTGAGCCATACAGCAGAAGTAATGTTTTTCTGTGAAATGTAAGGGAGGTTCACGATCTTCGATGTAAAGACTCTGAACTGGGGAGGTTCTGAAAACCCCTAGAACAACTCTCAGAGCTCTGTGCTGGTTGGTGATTAATCACTCTAAAGTAATTTTTCTCGCAGTCATACATTGGTGAACCATAGTCCAAGCGAGACCTGATAAGAGCTCTGTTGTTGTTGTTGTTATTATTCGGTTTTTAGAAGCATTAGCAACTAAGGCCATATTGCTCCGAGATATGCGGTGGTCATTCCCTGACCTTTCCGCATCTTCCGTATTTGGTGGTGACGGGCTCGAACCAAGGTCTAATCAAGAAGCATGTGCTACGCACTGCTGCTCCTTCCCACCGAACTATGGAGGTGCCGATAAGAGCTCTATAAAGATGGATAAGGGTATGTCGATCAGCGCCCCATAACATGGATGACACACACCAGAGAATATTCAACTTCTTCAAACAGATAATTCGAAGATAGGCCACATGTGCTTGAAAGTTCAGTTTCCTATCTAGTATCAGGACAAGAAAACGGACACTGTGAGCAAGAGGAACTGGTACGTTATTTATCTTTAGCTCTGGATCAGGACGAAGTGACCGAAGTTTGCAGAAATGAGTGGTAGTGGATTTCTGTTCAGTGAGATGGTTGTTTTTTGGTGCAAGGGCGACTTAGGCCATATTACACTAATCAACATTATGAATGTTAAACATACATAGCGACTGTTATGACATCAGTCAAACACGGTGATATAATTTTTTCTGTTTAATAAAGTGGAAAAGTTTCAGCACATTAGCATAGTTATCTATGATGTGGTAGAGCGTCAGGGGTTCTTAAAGATTTGGAAAAAAGCTAAATGAGACAGCAGGCAGTGGTGTACAAAATACACTCAACAAGAATTTTTTTTTTTTTCATTGTAAGAGGAGAGTTGCACTATGCACATTAGCAAAGTATACAGTCCCTAAGGTATTCGCTATCTCTGTGGGAGTAGAAAGCTCCTGCCCATTCCAGTTGAGAAGTGGGGAGGATAATTGGGGAAATTTGCCATTTAGCTGTTTTATTTTTCTCCATATTATTCTTGTGAAAGTATTTTTATTAATCGAGCTTGCAAATTGAATCCAAGAGTCTCTTTTAGCTTTCTTCCTAATGTGACAGGTCTTGGCTCTAAATCTTTTGTAGTTTATAAGATTGACTGACTGTGGTAGGATGCTTGCGAAACAAATTCCACGCTTGGTTTTTTTATTTTTTTGCTCACTTACACTCTTCATTCAACCTAATTTATGGTGCTATGGATGGTTGACTTTGATTGTGGAATCGCAGTAGATGCAGCAGCCAGTATTTTCCTTGTAATGTGATCGGTAACTTGTCAATTGGAGAGGTTTCGATGATCTGGTCATCAAAGGACACGTGTAAAGTGAACTTCGCCCACTCTGCTTTGGAAAATTTCCATTTTCTGAGGTGTTCTGAAATTATGGAATGTGCTGTTTGAATTTTACATATTACTGGGAAGTGATCACTGCTGAGAGGATTGTCAAGGGCCGTCCACTCAATACTAGGAAAGAGGGGTGGAGGGTAAATGGAGAGATCTATCGCAGAGGTTGTACCTGTAGAGAGATGGATGTAAGTTGGTGAGCCAGTATTTAGTATAGTTAGGTTTTGTCTGTCAGCGAACAGTTCAATGAGTTGTCCTCGTCTATCTGCATTGGGAGAACCCCACAATGGATGGTGTCCATTGAAGTCGCCCAATAAACATATAGCGGTTGGCAACTGCAGAATAAGATCTTCAAGTTCATGAATGGTATAGGGTTGACTGGGTGGAGAGAGACAAGTGTCACAGTAATACCAATCATTATACGCACCGCAATAGCTTCAGTGGTTTGTAAAGTAATTTGTCTGCAAGGTACTCTTGAATCTAGGAGTATGGCTACCCCTCCATGAGCAGTATTTGTAACAGTTCTGTCCAGCAAAGTCCAATGGTCGTTTTCTTCTCACAAATTGCAGCCAGTATTCGTTTCAGTACTGTATAAGGAACTGTATATGCAATAGCCTTTGACTGAAAATCAAACGCTTCTGCTCTTAAACAGAGAAAGATTGTGTATGCAATCTAAAAATATTCCTATGGGATCAAGTTTTTCAACAGCTATGACATCATCAGAAAAAAGCTTATTTCATTTACTAATAAAAAAACTAGAGGGAAAACTGTCAGGCACATTTAGAAAAATGTTGCTAAAAATATAGAATTTCCAAACAATTTATAATATGCAAGCACAAACAAAATTCACCTTAGATTCATCAAGAAACTTCTGAGCTGCCATTGTGATGAAACGAAGATCTGCTTGATGAGCTATGACATCGCTGGCAAACAACTAAAAAAAAAAGGAATTTTTACCATATCATAAGCACAAAACATGAAATCATGAAAGTTGTAACAATCAAAAATAAATGTAAAAATTTCAGTAACATGTGTCAATTAATTTGTAGGAATCAGCCTAAAAAATGATGAATGATTATCACAATCAAGAAACTTGATAAAGTATTTCTTAACCAGATATATAACATAGCTTGCATCAACTTATAAGTATAAGCTTATCAATTCTAAACAGAATAAAACTGAAGAAATATAAAATCATCGGACTATGCTTTGCTAGATAACATGCAAATTATTAGTAACTCATAACTTTAATAACAGTTAAACAATGCTATTATAGCAATTCTCAAATTTTACCATGAAGGCAATAGTAAACCATTATGTACAGTTTCTGAATTATCAGTAATGGCATAAAACAGGTCACTGTTTACACAAACATGTAAACAATGATTTGTCATTGAAAGACCAAATATTCTTACTAAGTGCTATTACAAATTCAGAGGTAAAGTACCTATGGCACATTACAAAATTATGAAATCACTATGTTGGGGATAAATTTCACAGTTACAGTTTTTATACAGTTAAAACCATAATTTGCACCAAATTTGAACTCCAATAGTGCCCAACCTAACAAAAAAGGAAAAAAATAATAAAATAATAAGAAATCAGCAAATATTAGCGGTTGTAAATTGCAACACAAAGATCACTGTTAAAAAAAACAATTTGTAATGCAATTTCTTGCTCATGTGCAGTTAATTTCAAATTCTTGTGAAAAATTGTGGACCAAATAAGATTTTTCCAGCACTCCATTAAATGAACACTCGCATACTCATAGCTACTTTACATTGACAAATGTAAAGTAGCTATGAGTATGCGAGTGTCCATTTACCAGAGTAACATATCAACTGTATGGTACTACACTCAGGGTGGTAGAGAAAGAAAAACACATGGGGGTAATTGTGCAGTCATATATGAAGTTTTCTGTTACATATGAAAAAAAATTGAGCTGACAGAATCGTGTATACTATGTATTTTACAGATGGGTAGAGATTTAGGTTTTCTAAAGCTAATTTTATTGCATGGAGTTATGCTGAGAAGCTGCTATACTCAGGTGGAAGGGCAGCGGAAATCAGGTAGAAGGAAATACTGCCACTGCTCTAATGACTGAATGTGATTTCGAATCATCGGTGTATATTGGCAAAAATTCCGCATATTTCTGAATATTGCTTGCATGGAGTAGTTTCACATTGAGTCTTGGTAGATGTTTCTTTCCCCATTTATGAAGATAAGCATCACAGCTTAATTGAGGAGGGGTAGTCCACGGTAGTTGAGATTACTCTCATTACTTGTTGAAAATAGGAACATTCCAACTCTGTGTTAATTCAATAAGGTGTAGCCTGCTGGACTTATTTTACTAGGTTTATTTCTATAGAGATTTTGTAGTGGTGGATTAAAGAGGTATGGCTCAATAGGATGCTGACAACAACTTTGTATTTGGGCTGCATACTTAAGATGTAGTGTTTTCCTGCAGAAACAAATAGGGGGCTCATGAGCTTCAATATATAAACTATGGGTTGGAGATGTCCTGAAAGCACCAAGGGCAATAGATTGCAGCACCATAATCCAAACGTGATCTGATCAATGCTCTATATAAGAACAGCAAAGATGTATGGTCTGCTCCCCAAGACAGGGCAGATAAAGCTTTTAAGTATGTTTAGCTTTTTGAGGCAGGTAGTATGCACATTTAATGTGCTCAAAGAAATTTAACTTCCTCTCGAGGATTAATCCAAGAATCTGATTTTGTTTGTCACTGGAAAGGTAAAGTTTGACACCTGAATTTCCGGATCTGTATGTAATTTACATTGATTGCAAAAGTGGATTGCAACAGTTTGCTGCTGTGACAGACGATAGCCACTGCACACTACCCACCTTTGGATTTTATTCAGGAATATCTGCAATTGCCATTCAATGGATCTCATGTTCTGAGAATGGCAAGAAATAGAGAGATCATCAGCATAAAGGTAGGTCTGAACAGTATTTGGAAGTTCTTTTGTGATGGAATCGATTCTAATGGCAAAAAGGGTTGCACTCAGTACAGACTCTTGTGGTACTCCTTCTTCCTGTAAAAATGTCGCAGAAAGTGAGTTGAGATATCGAACTTGGAGCAAACAATTCTGGAGGAAGTTCCTAATGAATATAGGCAGGTTGCCTCATAGACCAAGAGCATGAAGGTCACTGAGAAGGCCACGATGCCAGGTAGTATCAAATGCTTTCATTATGTCTATGAAAACCATAACAAATTGCAGACTCGGCTTTGAACATGAGATCTAAGGAGAACCAGTTCTGGTGAAAGCAGTGCTGATTATTACTCAGTAGATGTTGCATTCCAATGATTCAAACAAGTTGATTATTGTTTATTTTTTCAAGTACAGTAGAATGTCAGTTATCTGGAATAATTCGAAAGGCTGATCTTTCTCCTTTTTTTTTTTTTTTTTTTTAATTAAAGGTAGTACAGTAAGCAGCAGTTACAGTTATCACGTTCGCAAATTGAATTTTGATTCTCATAAGGGAAAGATTGAATTTACTACCCGTTTATAACAGATTGTACAAACAAAAGGCCCAAAAAAGGGAAAACTGCAATTTGTTTATGGTTGTGACCTCTAGAATTCTAGGTGACTTTCAGAAATGTGCTTTAGAAAAATATTACAGAGACTATTGGGTTTTCTCAGAAACTATGAGTGAATTTCAGATTAGTTTAGCTCCAGATTCGGTAAGAAAAATATCGGCTCGAAACTGTGCGATTTACCTTTTTTTTTTTTTTTTTAATTTTTACAGTAAAATGTAAACAAAATGAAAACGCGTAGTTTTAACATTGAATCAAAAAACGGAAATTACTAGAATTAGAAAATGTGAAAATTTAGGAAATCTCTCCAAAGAGTAATGTGGGGGCTTCAACAATTTACAATATAAAGAAAAATTCAAATGCTACCACAGAATTTGTGTTGATTGTGGATAGCGAAGGAGGATCTAGCAGGAAAAATAAAATGTCAAAACCTGAAAATTCCACTTGAACTTTATTTGTGGTTTCTTCAGAAGGGAAGTTTAGGTGAACCAGTGTCTGGCTCAATTTTGGGTGAAAAAGCATTGGATTTTAATCGAAAATTAAGAGGTAATGAAGATTTTAAGAGCAAGCACAGGTTGGCTGAAAAACTTTAAACTGAGACTCAGTAGACATGAACTAGATATTCAAGGTGACAAACTTTCTGCAGACGAATTGGCAGTGGTGTCCTTATAACTTTGCATCAGTTATAGCAAATTACAAGAAAGAAAACATTAATAATGTTGACGAGATATGCTTATTATGGAAAGCATTACAGAGAAAAACCCTAGCCACTAAAAGAGAAATGCCTACACCAGGTTTTAAGATAAGAAAAGAGCGAGTTACAATTGCTATGTGTGCAAATGCTATTGAGATGCACAGATTGTTCGTGATCATTATCAGCAAGTCAAAAAAACCGAGAGCATTTAAAAGCATTTCTAATTTTCCTGTTTTGTATAAAAATCATAAAAATGTCTGGATGGATGTTTCTGTTTTATGAGGTTGGTTTAAATTTTTTTTATTTAATTAATCTTGAAAATTTAATTTATTCATAAGGTAAGATTAAATTTATTTAATCTTACCTTACGTTTGATTATCCAGAAAATTTAGCTATCCAGAAGTGGTCTGACATCAATCATTTCCGATAACAAACAGACGCTCTACTGAAACTTACTAAAGCAACTGGAGAGGGAAATTGGTCTGTAACTGTATGGACTGGTAGGACCTTTTCCAGGTTTCAAAAGGGCCAGAACCGTGGCATGATGCCAGGAGGAATGGTAAAGGTTTTCGGTTATACAAGACCAGTAGTATTTGTAATTTTTTTTTTTTTTTTCAATATGTTGTAACATGATATATATTCCATCTTGCCTAGCAATACTGTTGCATGCTGTTTTGATAGCAGGTAGAAATTCAGAATATTGAAGAGGCTGGTTATATGGAAGGAGTACAGAGGTTCGAAAGCTGATGGATCGATGTTCAATCGTGGTTTTAATTTTCTGGAAATCCAGAGAGCAAGTTCATTCCACTGAAACTTGGGCAAAGGTTGTGCCCAAAGCATTTGCAATATTCTCAGGAGCATAGACAGTTCTTGCCCATTCCACGAAAGAATTGTGGAATGGATGGTCGGAAACGTGGTGGAAATCTGCCTAATTTTCTTCCATATTAACCTGGAGTTTGTTGTTGTTGTTATTTGGTTTTTAGGAGCATTAGCAACTAAGGCCATATTGCTCCGGGATATGCGGTGGTCATTCCCTGACCTTTCCACATCCTCCGTATTTGGTGGTGACGGGCTCGAACCCCGATCTAATCAAGAAGCCTGTGCTACGCATTGCTGCTCCTTCCCACCTGGCTACGGAGACGCCCTGGAGTTAGTGTTTTTGTTTACAGTAGAGGCAAACCGAATCTAGGAATTCTACTTGGCCTGTCTTTGTGTGAGATGTGCTTTTGGCCCTTAGCTTCTTAGAATAAGTTTAACTGTGGTTGAAGATCTACATAATGAATTCATGCTTTATTTTTTGACTTCTTTGCTTTTATGCACTCTTCATTCCACCAATGGTGCCATCAGGATATGGGATTCAACAATGGAATTGAGCATTTAGCTGCAGATAACAGGTGCGATGTGATATGATCTGTGGCTTTATCTATCAGCTGTGTTCGTATAATTTTCTCATCCAGGCTGACAGTTGATTGAAATTTGACCCAGTTGGCTTCAGAAAATTTCCATTTCCTGCAGGGCTGAGCTAATTGTGGTTGTGTAGTGAGCAGATCACAAACGACTGGAAAATGGTAACTTCCCATGGCATCATCCATTACGGACCATTCCATGATTGGAAACAGAATCGGGCAGCATATCGATAGATTGATTGCAGAAGTTTGTCCAATTGGGAATTGTATGCAAGTGGGTGAACCGGTATTAAGAACAGTAAGGTTTTGCTTATCCAGAAAGTTTTCAATTAGTCAGCCATGTCTATCTAATTTAGTCGATCCCCATAAGGGATGGTGGCCATTGAAATTCCCCGAGAGACATACAGGGGAAGGCAACTGCATTAGCGAGTTGGTAAGAGATAGATTGATACTAGTGTTAATGCAATCTGGGCTATCAAACGTATAGCAACAACTTCAATTTCAGTTTGTATAACAATTTGTTTCGTTGGGATCTTTTTACTGACCAAGATAGCCACAACCCCACGGGTGGCATTAGAAGTATTACGATCTTATCAATAGATAGAATAGTTCTTGATGTTAGTAGAAATTTGAGAAATCAGATAGGTTTCCTGTAGACAGGAACCAACCAGAGAGCAGCGGTTAATTAAGACTTGAATATCATTAAGGTTGCTACGAAAACCTCTACAATTCCATTGTAGAATATAAGGCATTACTGGTGTTTAGTAGTAGAAGCTGTATCTGACTGTTTTTTTTTAATGTGCCTGGCTTATGTCGTTCGAGCTTTGGTTTGTCTTTTTTTTTTTTTTTTTGAGAAGAATGGCAGGCTGGTGTCCACATCTTCTTCCACATATATTTTTAAGATCGGGTCTTCCTGTCTCGATGAATCAATTGTATCCATATATGTTTCTTGGATATTCTTTTTTAAATATGAGCTTTGATTACTTGATGTAGAAGCAATCACTGGGGAAGGAGATGTAGCTAGTATTGTTAGTGCAGTATTGCTTGCCTGGTTCAGCTGCTTAGGAATATTGGACTGTTGCTGGGAGAGAACAGTCCGAGCCCAGTCAGAGATTGAAGTGTTTTGAGGGACTGTAACATCAGTTTGGGTAGCCACTGATTGACATTTTTGCGCAATCCTGGCATATGAACATTTAGTAATACTGGTAGCAATTAATTTCCTTCCTTCTTGAAAACTTACTTTATTTTCAATCGTATACACCGATCAGTCAAAACATTATGACCACCTACTTAATACGATGTTGGTCCTTCATGTGCAGCTCGTACCCGGCAAGTCATGGACGCTACAAGATTTCTAAATGTGTCTTGTGGTATCTGGTACCAACATGTAACCAGCAGTTCCTTTAACTCCTGTAAGGTCTGTGGCTGAGATGCCAATGATCAAAGTTGCTGTCCCAACCCAAACCACAGATGCTCAATGCGATTGATGTCTGGGGAATTTGGAGGCTAGGGCAATATCAGAAATTCTTCGTCATGTTCCACGAACCAGTCTCAAACAATCTGGGTGGTGTGCCATGGCGCATTACCTGCTGAAAGATGGCACCGCCACAGGGGAAGACCATTGCCATGAAAGGGTGTACCTGATCAGCAATGATGTTTAGGTAAAGTGTAAAGTATTCATTGTCTAATGGCTCCAGGGGTTTCCCCCATCTCCGTGTCGTGAAACACAGAACACTGTGAAGTTCAGAGATTTTAAAAAGTGTGAGGTATATATTTAGGTAGGTGGCAGACATCAGTGTGCCTGGCACATGGATGACTGGTACTCTGATGCACTCAGAACACCACCCAAAGCATGAAACCACCGCCACTGGCTTGTTTTCATCCCACAGTGCATCCAGGCGCCATCACTTCCCCAGGTAAACAATGCTAATGTACCCAGCTGTCCACATGGAGTCTAGGCGCCTCCGTAGCCAGGTGGGAAGGAGCAGCAGTGCATAGCACATGCTTCTTGATTAGACCGGGGTTCGAGCCCGTCGCCACCAAATATGAAGGATGCGGAAAGGTCAGGGAATGACCACCGCATATCCCGGAGCAATATGGCCTTAGTTGCTAATGCTCCTAAAAACCAAACAACAACCACATGGAGCAACAAGAAATGTGATTCATCAGACCAGAAGACCTTCTTCCAATCACTCAAGGTCCAGTTTCAATGCTCACTTGCCCCTTGTAAGCATTGTCACCCGTGAACCATGTTCAGCATGGGCACTTGGAGTGGCCTGCAGCTACGCAACCACATTTTCACCAGGATTTGATGTACTGTGTGTTGTGACACATAACACCTATCACCAGTATTCCAATTACAGTAAACCCCCGCTATTCGCGGTTTCGCGATCGCTGATTTAATATGAAATGAAACCTAAAAAAATGTGAAATTTAAAGCGCCGTGAATATTTTCCCCCATAAAAAAACATGGGCGTGGTTAAAATTATCTTTCCCGGTCAAAACAGCGCCCAGTGGGTGAGGGGAGAGGGGTGACAAAATCGCGAGTGTGGATGTGTCTCGATAATCCTTGTTCCGTATGTGTTATGCGCTTGTCATGGAAGGTTTCGTTGTTTGCTTTTAATTTATATGCTTATAAATTGAATAAATTTATCAATTTATAAATTGATATGCTTACAAAAGTGATAAATCTACCGTTTTGCAGTGTAAAACAGACTTTTTCGAGTGTGTTAACGGAAGAAAGTGACTTTATTGTGGACAAGTTCTTTCTAATCCGTACAAAAATATGGCTACGAATAACAAGGGAAATGTGAAGAGATCAAAGAAGGTGATGACATTAGCGAATAAAATTGAGTTATTAGACAAAATTTCTAACAGTGAAAGTGTCTCCTCAGTGGCAAAACATTATAAAATCAATGAGTCAACGGTACGATCAATCAAAAAATCGGAAATCCGCCGTAGTGTCCGTGAAAACGTGCTAATTGCTTCAAAAATTTGCTCTGTAACTCGTGATGTTAAATTAGAAAAAATGGAAAAAGCTTTAAATCTGTGGATAGAAGACCGAACTCAAAATAAAATTCCGTTAAGTTCACTCATCATTCGTGAAAAAGCAAAACTCCTTTATCAACACTTTAGCGAAACTGGTGATAGCACTGGCGGGATAAGTTTTTTAGCTAGCAAAGGCGCTGGTTTGAAAGATTTGTTTGAAATTTCTAATAAATATTACATTTATTATTAAATTGTTTCTTATTTTCATTTCGATGCCATATGCTTGCATTTCACTATGTACTGTCATTGTACATAGTCATATTATGAAGGTACGTATAATACATACATAGACAAAATTTTAGACTAGTTTTTCTTATATATTACATACTTTGGAACGGAACCCCTTTATTACTATGGGAGCCATAACTCAGTATTCGCGTTTTCGGTATTCGCGATATTTCTCAGGAACGTAACCCCAGCGAATAGCGGGGGTTTACTGTACTGTCAAGCTGCGCCAAAGTCGCCCTTCTGTTGCCATGTACCATCCAGGTGAGCCTTCACTCACCTCAAGCATCAATGAGCCGTGGTCGTCCAACACCTTGCCGTCGGTTCGTGGGTTTCCCCTCGGTAGATACTAACCACAGCTGACCATGAGCACCCCACCAGCCGTGCCGTTTTGGATAAGCTCTGACCCGTCGTCTGGCTATTATAATTTGGCCTTTGTCAAACTTGCTTAAGTCTGCTGCCTTTCCCATCTAGAGAACAAAAGTAACACTGATTAATGGAGCTCAGTATCTGGTGTTTTTTATACCATATCCTGACCCGCGCAAGCGCAGTAGTTTACCTGCAGTTGCTTCGATTTGCATAATAACTTGCTGGTCGTAATGTTTTGACTCATCGGTGTATTTCACATTTTTCATTTCGGTTTTCCACCTGTCGCATGTCCTTGAATAAACAAGATGTTTGCTGGGGCAGGTAATTTCTTTTGCCGAGCAATGTGATCAAATGACCCACACTTGGGACAGACGTGGTTACCTCTGCATGTCATTTGAGAGTGGCCATAATTTTAGCACTTATAACATCTCAATGAATGTAGAGTCTAATGCTTGTTGCAATTGTCATTCAATAACTCTTATGCTGTAGGAGTGACAAAAAAAAACTAAAATCATCTACATACAGAGCACTATCTACTGAAGGAGGAAGCTGTTTTGTAATGGAGTTCACTTTGACCGCAGACAGCATAAAACTGAGGATAGAGCCTTGGGGAACTCCTTCCTCTTAGCAAAAGAAGTGGGACACCTGGATCTAACACGAACCTGGAAGTCATTTTGATAGAAAATTCTTGACTAAAATAGGAAGGTGAACTCTAAGACCAAATAAATAGAGGTCTTTTAAAACATCATACCTCCAGGTTGTGTCAAGCTTTTTTCCATATCAAAGAAAACTGATACCAAGTGTTCACGCTTTATAAAACGTCGCAAATTGCTGTTTCCAATCGGATTAAATGGTCCACAGTGGACAGATTCCATCGAAGGCCACACTGAATCTTGTTAAAATTTTCATTTGCCTCAAGGAAATATATAAGATGGGCATTCACCATTTTTTTTTCCAAAACCCTTACATAAGCAACAGGTCAGAGCAATAGGATGATAGTTGTTAGGAATTTTGGGGTCCTTTCCTGGTTTTGGAAATGCGAGAATGATTGCCCTATGCCAAGAACCGGGAAATTGATCCTCCAAATAAATTCGGTTGTAGAGATGTAGCACCAACTCTAGAGAGCGAGGTGGAAGGTGTTTTATTATCTCATACTGAATATTATCTGGTCCTGCACCACTGGCCTTTGAAGTAGCAAGTGCATAGTTAATTCCACTTGACTGAAAGGCAGGTTTATAAGGCTCGACTTTGCTTGAAAAAAAAGTTGTTTTTGTTTCTCAACTTTCTTCTGTAAAACTAGGAACTCTGCAGAGTATCAGGTTTCAGCAGATATGCTGGAGAATACTTCTCCTAGAGCATTGGCGATAGCAGGTGGGTCTACTAATGTACACCCATTATGCTCTAACATAGATGAGGGAAGTAACATATATTTACCCTTCGTTTTCTGAATTTCATCCCAGATGACTTTGGCACTGGTCATCTGGTTAATTGAGTATGTAAACTTGACCCAACATTCCTTCTGGCTCTTTTGGCATATAAAGCATACTTTGGCACAGGCACATTTAAAGGCTATAAGATTTGGTGGTGGGGGTAATGCTGGAATTTTCCCCAAGCCCAATTTTGTGACTTCCTTGCTTCTTTACAGCCTTCGTTCCACCACGGATAAAATTCTGTATGCCGTGAAAATGTACCCCAGTCTGCTTGATCATACTTCCATCGTGGGATTCTAAATGGATGACAAGGTTGTCCATCCACAATGGTAGATGTTATAGGGAAGTGATTGCTTCCCTAAGGATTCTGCTACACCTCCCAGGAAAGCATAGGTAGTAGGGAAAGTGAGCAGATGGAGAGATTGATGGCAGAGAAAGTACGGGTAGACATATGGAAATATGTATTGATTTTCACATTTCGTACGGAAAAACCGTTATTGAAAAGCACACATTCAATAATATGGCCTTATTCATTAGTTTCTGCACTACCCCACAGAGTACTATTATTATTATTATTAACCATACGGTGCAAGGAAGCCTGAGGCTTATGCTGCACCAGCCAAAAAAAATTTCTGAATTATCCCAAAAGCAGAGAGAGAGAGAGAGAGAGAGAGAGAGAGAGAGAGAGAGAGAGAGAGAGACAAATTAGAAGGGAATCACCAAGAAAGTGAAGAATGATGATATCCAGCTCAGGACTCTGGATGTGCCAAGCCCATATGTCCATTAAAGTCTCCAAGAAGCAAAAATGGAGAGGTCAATTGCACAAGAGAATCGTAGAGATTTGCCAGGGATACGTGTGTCCCAGGAGGCAAATAAATAGAACATATTTGGTATTTGGTATGCTGAGGGTCTAACAGTTCTTGGGATTTCTTCCATCTCAGTGTACGTTCTCTGTATCAGTCAAGCCAGAGGATTTAAAAGTGTGTGGGATATGTACTAGGCAGTATGTTGTGCCCATTGTTCATCCGGCCTGTTAGCCGCCGGGCCTGGGTTTTTTTTTTTTTTTTTTTTTTGATTTGGTAGTTATTGGCGCATCGGCTTCTGTGGCCATATTGCACCTCCCAAGGTTTTTGCAGTACTTTGATCCAAGCCCGAGGCGGGAATCGAACCCGCGACCTTTGGGTTGCCGGGCAGGTACACCGGGCCTGGTGGGGACCGACGTTACCAATACCAACCAAGGGGAGATCGGCTGGGCGTTACCAGTGATTGAATCAGTACTCTGGCAGGTCCTTCCACTTACTTTCCTGGGATTTCAGTGGCTAGGACCAAAATAAAATAAAAATTTGAAAAATAAATAGTCATGAGGATGTTTTATTGCGAATTTGGGGTTTTGCTTTAGGGCCACTGTTTGGGGTTTTACACTGAAGGGTTTGATAAAGCCTAATTGGGTCAGGCAAGAATTTTGTTGTGGCTTAAAATTTTGATGTAAGGCTAATCGCTGTGTGAGATGACAGATTTGGGTGGGGAGGCAGAAGGCTGGGGAAAAGTAAGCAGAAGGGTCAATAGGGAAGGTGACCCCCTGTTTTTCAGTGGGGCATGCCCATGCCTCACCAGAGGAAAATAGGGTTGGCAAGGGGGGAGCGTGTGTCCCTCTGCCTTATTGTGAAAAAAAAAAAACCCCATTGCTAAGCGAATGGCCACTGCTTCTAAGTTAGTATTCAATTGAACTCATGAGAAAGGGTTATGGTTGTGGAGGAGTCATGAGGATTGTGACTCCTCCACAGGCCTGGCCATCCCGTTTCTGCCTTTACGAATAGCAGTAAAATTTTGCAAGATGGGGGTCATCATTTGCCTTTCAGTACGTTTCCAGCAGACAAAAGCAAACGGTTACTATTTATGCAGGAGCATTTTGACATCTTCCATATTTCGTTGGAATCAACAACAATTCCATTGTAATAATTGGGCCATTATTACTTGGAGTTAGTGGAATGGGTGGTTGGCTTCTTAAGTGATGTGGGTTATGATTGACCCACTTTGGATTTTACTCTGCTTTTAGGAAATTGAGGGCGCCCAGTATCCATTTCTTCCTCAGGATGAAGATCAAGAATAGATTCTTCCGTACTTTCCTCTTCTTCATTTACCCCCATTACATCCTGTACCAGCCGACCGGGCTAGCTGAGTGGGTAAAGTACCTGCCCGGCAACCCAAAGGTCGCGGGTTCGATTCCCGCCTCGGGCTTGGATCAAAGCACTGCAAAAACCTTGGGAGGTGCAATATGGCCACAGAAGCCGATGCGCCAACAACTACCAAATCAAAAATCAAATCACATCCTGTACCTCACTAATAACAGGCAGTGTTTTAGTGGGAGGTTTTTCTTTAGGTGCTACTTCCTTGGTTGGTATTGCAATGGGAGTAGCGACTGCTTTATCTTGATGTGCATGTGTCAATAAGGTATTAGTGGGCTTGTGGTGTAAAAGAATCACAGGGCGAGACAGAAATATCAGTTTGCGTTGAAATAGAAATCTTCCTCAGAACTACTTGTGCATAAGATTTTGCACTATTTACTGATGTTACCTGTTTCTTTACTTCCACATATGGGATTTTTTTTCCGTTTTGAATTTGTTTTTTTTTCCTCTTTCCATCTTTGACATGCTCTCGAATATGCAGGGTGTTCACCACCACAATTAAAGTATGCCAGTTTTGAGGCAGAACATTATTTTGTGTCATGTTCCTTTCCTCCAAAGTGGGCACAAGCAGGTGATCCATGACACACCATCTAAGAGTGGCCAAATTTTTGGAATCTTATCATCGCAATGAGTTTGGAATGTACAGCCTTACAGGACAGTTCAGATAACCAACCAGCCATGATGGAAGTAGGCAGTTTAGGAGTGTTAAATGTAAGGATAAGAACCCTGGTTGGGACTAGTTTTCCCTCCTTATGCATAAATATCCTCTTAATGGTTGTCACTAGATCACTCAGTTTGTTGCATATCTCCTCTTCAGATGTTTCAAGGATATCCCACTCGGCAATTAACCATGTGATGTATATATATTATCCTGTGTGGTGATACCTTAATTGGAATGCCCCAAAGAGATGCTTGGAGAAGCAATTCTGAATGTCACACTGAGGATGTTTCTACTAAGAGGACGTTTTACCAACTTCAAAGACCTTGCCGGCCCTTTGGAATGATGAAGGGTAACATTTTGCCTATTTCCTTTTCACGGTAGAATGTATAATTAGAAATTGAGGTATAGGAGGTGGTGCAGTTTCTGTTCAGTGTTTCTTTTTAGATGTTATGTTATCTTCATCAATTTCGAGAAGGAACCTGGTGGAGGGTCCAGAAGAGTTTGAAAAATTTTAATTATACGAGTAAAGTGAAAATTTCCGATGTCCTAGGCACCTCACCCACCACGGAGCCCTACAAGGTGACACCCACTTGGGAACTAGCAGGTACTGCATACAAGAATAGAACCCCAAGCTCGCTCAGGGGTACAATAAAGCTTCAGGTGAAGACTTATTTCCAATAAGTCTTCACCTCATCCCAGGACCAGAGAGAGGGAGGCTTATTGGAATGCAGTTGACCCTAGCAGTAAGAACCACCTACTGATTGATCACAGTCAGGCCAGTCTGCAACCATCTGTCTAGTTGAAGCAGGGGCCAAAGTGGTGTATTAGAGTTGGGTCCCTCACACACCATGATCCCCATTTCTGAGTTTCCACAGGTCGCAGCGCACGGCTACACACGCCGGGTTCCAGTGATGTAACCCTGGAACCAACGTATAGGCACTGGATACCAGTGATGCTAATCTGGGAGGCCATCAGCAGGGATGTCCCCCTCACCACATACAGGTGCCCACGTCTAGGAGGATTTCCAAAAGATTGTGGCCATCAAGAAATACAGCCTTATGCCATCTGATTTATTTTTATGAGGTTTTTAAAGTTACTATGGATTCAAATTTATGGCAGAGATTTTTATGGGGCATTTTTAAAGTCACTGTGGATTAAAATTATCCTCAAGATGAATGTTGAAACAATTTGAAACAATTTGAAACAATTTGTCACTTTGAAACAATTAGAAGGAAATATTCACTTCATCAACTAAGAAATGGATCAAGGAGATTCAACAGTTCTTTTGAATAAATTATGACAATAAACTTAATGATCTATTACAAGACAGAAATATGTTTGAAAGAAACCATGTACTTGAGAGAAATATGGTTTCAAAAATTAGAACATGTTTTGAAAATCCCCAGGGGCTCACATCTGGTGAGTATTGTCTTGGCAAAGCCAGTGTCCTGAGCCAGATATCATCATTCTTTTCTTTCTTGCTTTCTTGGTGATTCTCTCTCTCTCTCTCTCTCGGTAACACAGGATTTTTTTTTTTTTTTTTTTAGGCTGGTGCAGCATAGGCCTCAGGCTTCCTTGCACTATATGGCTAATAATAATAATAACTATCTATGACTCCTTTGGTGCCATAGATTGGACTAACACTGAGCCGGAGGATATCATGAGAAAGACAAGGACAATGATGACCAAGAGCCCCCAACACCACCCGAGAGCTGTCGTGGAGTGACTCACAATTGCCCGGGAAGAAGGAGGAAGGGACCTGATAGACCTCATTGAGCAACAGAAGACAGTGATAGTTAACCTGAAGGATTACTTCCAGAAACACACAACACACTCCAAATGAAACTAGAAAGATGGGCAGAGAAGACACTCCATGGCAGACACTACAATGATCTCCATCAGGATCACATAGATAAAATTGCTTCCAATGCATGGCTCATGAGCGGGACGCTCTTCCCCGAGACTGAAGGATTCATGCTCGCCATCCAAGACCAGGGGATCAACACCAGGAACTATAGAAAATACATCGCCAAGGAGCCTGGAGTGTTAGATGACATATGTAGACAATGCCAGCTGGCCTCAGAAACGATCCAACACATCACCGCGGGATGCACGGTGATCACACAGACTAAGTACACTCATAGACACGACCAGGTAGCCAGGATAATATATCAGAAGCTAGCAAGGAAATACCAGTTGATCGAAGAAAGTGTACCATACTACAAGTACGAACCCCAGGCAGTACTAGAGACCCCAACCCACAAGCTGTACTGGGACTGCACCATAATAATGGATAGGACAATCCCGCCCAACACAGCCCTTGTGGACAAGAAGGAAAAGGCTACCTATCCGATTGACATAGCGGTACCCAACACTGGCAACCTGCAGAAAACTCATGGGGAAAAAATCAGGAAGTACACAAACCTAAGACAGGAGGATCAAAGGGTTGTGGCATATGCAACAAGTAACGACCATCCCGATCATCATGTCAACCACAGGTATGGTGCCAAAGACCCTACATAACAGCCTAGCAGCAATAGGTCTCCCAGCGAACACTTACAAGAAACTCCAGAAAGTCGCAATCCTGAACACCTGTAGAATTGTTAGAGAGTTCCTCGACAAACAGTAACATCAGACATAACAACAACCACCCTGTGTACTTGGTAGCAATACCCATTCTGAGGTGGAAGCCCCCAATCAGGGAGAAATAATATAAGAGCAGCAATAATAATAATAATAATAATAATAAATGAACTAAAAAGACTAAGGTCAGAGAGAAAGATTAGTAACTTGCACATTGATTTGTTAGGACAAACAACACTTCCTACATATGTTTTGTGTTATAAAATTACACAAAACAGAACCACTACTGCAAACTTATAAAAATATGTTGTGAACATACTAAAACAATTAATGAATCACTCTATATGTCAAATAAAAAACACAAGATTTATAATCCCTTATCAGCAATTTGCAAACTGACCCAAAAGACAAACTTATTTGATATAAAATCATTGTGCACTAATGTACATCTTCAAAAGATGTTAACAGCTGTCACAGATCTATGGTAGTAGTTAGTGATACCATAGCAATAAGGTCAAAAAACAGATCTATAAAAATATTCAGATAACAATTTTATCAGAAGAATGGAACTCAAAAGAGGCTTCTCATAGGTTTAATTTTAGTAATTATACGTTAATTACTCTACTGTCCCTCCCTTTTATTTCCAACAAATAAGTATTCATTATTCAGACAATAAAAACAATGGGCAGTCACACGTAAGGATTTCCAAGTGAAAAACTTAGATGTTATTTTTCTTTTTTCTTTCTCAACCTTTCCTTCTTCCAAGATATTAGTGAAATACAAGAGTGAGGAAGCCCTCATTCTGTACATTATTTTTTCTGTATTATAAGTTATGTTTTATGTTGTTTAATTTTTGGTCCAATTTATTTAGATTATGATAACTTGGTTTATTATTTTAAGGAGTCTATAACTCAGGCAATTTAATGAAGGATGCATTTATTCTCTTTTACATGCACATCAGATCTAAAAAAAAAAAAGCATTTTGCTTGATGTCATATAAAATCACCTTCCTTGACTGTCACATAAAATCACCTTCATCCTTTAGGTTTCAATTCTTCGTGTGGAATACAAAGTCAAAGTGAAGTGAAATACAAAGCAACAAACAAGCAAATACAAAAAGAGGTAATAAAGACAAAATGAGCCTGGCTGGAAGTCAAATGGAACAACTGCAAGTTACAATAGGGAAAAACTGCACAATCATATTAATGAACCTACATTGGCAGTACCCATTCAGGGCAAAGTACATTGAGAATAAGACAGGAAAAATAGCAACTAATACTGAAAAAAAATCAGAGCATCCTGGGAATTATACCTAAAGAAGCTATATATATAATGATTAAGAGGAGTTAAAAATTGAAGACAAACCATATTAAAAGAGAAGGTCAGATTCACAATCAAACCATAAAGAATGGCAAGGCAATGGATCTGGTGAAATTTCATCTAAACTAGACAAGAATATTTGACGAGTGGAGACCAAAGAACTGATTAACATTATTAACAAGACCTTCATAGAAGGCAAGACACCACAAGAGATGAATAAAGCAATAACCATCCCCCACACCTAAAGGAACCCAAAATATACAAACGGGAAGAGCACAAAAAAATCCCAGCTTACTGAATCACACAAGCAAATAATTTGCGCAAATAATACACAACTGAATTTATGTGAATGTGGATGATACCGGATGTCCATATGAAACCTATACAAACTTGGAATAAATATAAACTCCAAATGGAGGGCATATAATTTTAATGCAGTTTTTTGTATATTGTAAAGAAATTCAAAAAGTTTACTGAAACAGAATTTTTTTTCTGTTACAGATAAATTCAGGTAATTGAGCAAGTCCAAACCCCTATCAGGAGAAGGCACAGTGTTATAGTTCTGTAAGACAAAGTCAAACAATTCAGGTGTAGTATAAATTTTTGAGAAAATACCAAAGATTACCACCAAGTAGATGATCAGGTGACATGTGAATGGCATAAATAATTCAAGGAGACTGGAAGTGCCTTACAATAATCAGAATAGAGATATGCAAGCATAAGTGCTGAGGATGCAGAATGAATCTGAGAATCAACCATGCATAATGGGGTTAAAGGCAAAAGAAATCTACAGGCACATATAGCTAGAGATTGCAGATTCCACATCCAAGAGTGCACAAGATGTTATACAGATACTTGAGACTGCAAGCATATAGCATTCAAATTGTACAGACTCTGAAGCCCAGTGATCATCCACAATACTATGCATTCACCACAGACATGACAAAACATCTGTATGAGGACAATGGATTCTTGCAAAATGTGACATTCACTGATCACACTACCTTCCATCTCTCAGGAAGAGCAAATCACCACAACCATAGGATCAACGGTTGCAAAAATCATCAAATCATTCAAAAAATGGAACATGACATCCAAAAGATAAATGTGATTCAGGAAATCATACAATAATGTGTGGCAGGACCATTTTTCTTTGCTGAATCTACAATCAATGAAAGCAATTAACCATAGATGTCGCAGAAGTATGTTGTTCCTGGATTGATGAAGTGATTTTCCAGCTAGACAGTACTCTCCCCTACAAGCCATATTGCGGAAAGGAGATTAAAGGCTGCCTTGATGCAACATTTTCAGGTTGCTAGATTTGGGAGGGGGGAATCCAATCCCTTGGGCTCCCCACTCTTGAAAAAGCTATACTTTACTTCGTAGAGATATCAAACATTACATATCAGAGGATGGAGCTGTAGCAGAAGATTGGTTTGGTTTGGATTTTATTGGCGCATTAGCAACTAAGGCTATAATGCGCCAAGACCAGGTAATATCTGTAGCAGAAGACTGCTGACTGATGGTGTTGCAATAATCAACGCAGATATGCTCAAGTGGGGCAGAAAGAGACACTGATATTCTTTGGTGAAGAAGGGTTAATAATGAAATGGGCTAATCATGACAATGAGTAAACACAAACTTTAGTGCAATTTCAATAAAGCAAAATTCATTAAAATGAGTTCTCATTCTAACTCATTAAAATAAGTGTTCTCATTCTATATTTACAGTGATACAAAAATTGTAAAGGTTTCATATAAACAGTCTATAACTTAAAATACCTAATTTGTATTTTAAACAGGAGATTAGAAAAAGAGAAGCAATTTTCACTCTTTCCCAATTTGTCAAGAAGGCACATGAAATAATGTCCTGTCTGTGATCTTTCTGTGTTTTCTAGACGGCATCTGTGAGAAGGCATTTGACACGGTCAGGCATGAAAGAAATTGAAATCCTACAGAATATGGGACTGTACTCTAGGGTTAAAAGAATCATAAAAGATACCAACTGGAATCAGATAAAGTTAGAATGGGAAATGTGAAAACAGACTAGACTCTCCCATATTATTTCCTATACAATGCAGCATGCAAGCAAGTACCACAGATATAATATGGCTCCCTTAATGGTTTGGACATGGCAGCTCTTCAAAATGAAAAACTGCAAAAAACTGCTCTCTCACTATTCGATAGAATCAGGAGGTGTGTGAGGTAAGGCTGCATCCTATCACCAATTCTCTACAACTTATAGGCAGAAAATATAATAATACAGTTATGATTACAATAGAGAATATCTACAAGTAAGCAGAGCAGAACAAAAAGTGAAGAAATAGGCTTTAAAATTAACAAAGTGCATGCTAAATAATGTGTGATATTTTTAAATTTGTTTTGCATGATATTTAGTAAACCTTTGGTCAGAAGCAAATTCATTAAATTTTTCTATTTAGCAATAAGTCAAAAATTATGTGCATCAATAAACAAAAAATAACACTCTCCATTCTCTACTGCAATGGAAATTTTTTCTACTCAGACAACAATAAAAATTGACTGAGAAAAAAAGACAAATTCAATCAGATGGAAAAAAATCCTGTGCAAGATCAATATGAATTTTTCCATTAAGAATCAGATTATTGGAATGCTATATTTGGCCTAAACTGCATGTGGAGCCTGGAAAATTACAAAAACCTGTATTTAAAGAAGAAAAAGAATTTGTATCAGTTTCTTCTATGGCTATTTCCTTTTCAGCACACAGTATTAATTATATTCATAAATAAAATTATACACATGTTAAAACTAAAAAGTTAAAAATATATAAATACATTCTGTGTACCTTGAATGATTCAGCGTTCCCCTTTAATTTCTTTAAATCACCAAGGCTACTTTCTTTTTCATTCAACTTGATCTGAGTAACATGCAGCCAGTCTCTGAACACCTGGAACTCAGACTATTAAAAAAAAAGGGGTGGGGCTTATAAAGGGTGTTTAACAACAAAGTCAAAGATATTCGAAATCAGTATGTCAATAATATTTGAGCACAAGTATAAAATCAAAAGCAAATTCATTTAAGAGTAATGGGGAAAATTAAAAGGTATAATATGTTATTATTCTTGGTTAGTTACAAAATACAGAAACTTTATATATTTCTCATATAAAAATCTATGAAATACATTTAATAAAAGCTATTTAAAACATTAATAAACAAATGAGAACTAACATTTGGAATAATCCACAGTGATAATAATATATAAAAATATAAATTGCTAATATATAAAGTTATAGTGAAATTGCATAGAAGTGGCAACAAAGAATGTCCTTAAATCAGCATGGATAGTGTGATCGCATGCCCTGTGTGCTTCTTGCTATTGGCTGGCATGGATCTATTAGCATGATACTGAGAGAGAGAGAGAGAGAGAGAGAGAGAGATGGTTTTGTGTGGCCCATAACAGTATTATTCCATTACCTAAGTATGTGATAATGGTTTTAAAAGGCAGCAAATCTTAACAAAAACACTTTAGGCAAAGTGCATGCTAAATAATGTGTGAAATTTTTAAATTTGTTTTGCATGATATTTAGTAAACCTTTGGTCAGAAGCAAATTCATTAAATTTTTCAATTTAGAATTAGTAGAGGCATATGATGCAAGAAAGCAAGCTTATATATAGCATCAGCAAAAAAAAAAAAAAAAAAGGAAACTTCTTCCCATTTCACCTATCCATTCACTACACATGTATGTCTAGTTCTGCCTTGAACTTATTTTAGATACTGACCTCCCTATACAATGGATGGAAGTTTGTTCCAACTATCAACCACCTGCTGGTTAAAAGCAAATTTCTGCACAGCTATTCTACAAATGTCTTTCTTCAATTTGAATTTATGTCACCTCAGGTGAGTAATCTGAGCAACAGGAAGAATTCCATTAACATTCAGCTTTCTCAATACATTCAAGGCTTTGTACACCTCAATTAGATCACCTCGCAAGTGCCTAGTCTCCAGAAGCTGAAATTTACAGAACTTAAGCCTCTCTTGGTAACACCAACCCTTTGTTCCACTCACCAATCTTGTAGGCCTTCTCTGTACTCTGTCCAGCAGCTCTACATCTTTCCTAAAATGGGTCCTCCAGACCTGTATACAGTACTCAAGGTGTGGCCTGACCATCGCCTTATACAAGGGGACAATCACTCCCTTATCCCTGCTAGCAAAATTCCTGTATACCATTGACAAGACACCATGAGCTACTCTTCCAGCCTTTTTTCACTGCTCAGAAATTTAATATTTCACTGCACAATTACCCCCAGGTGCTATTCATTCTCCATTACCCTGAGTGTAGTACCATACAGTTGATACCCTACTCTGGGGTTATTACTACCAATATGCCATACTTTACATTTGTCAATATTAAACTTCAGTTGCCACCTCTAAGCCTATCTGTTCAATTTTTCTAGATCATGCTGCAGTAGAGTACTATCATTACTGTCATTAACAACCCTGACACCTTCATATCGTCTACAAACTAAGACATTAACCCTGATATACCTTCATCAATATCATTGATAAATACCAAAAACAACAATGGGCCCAACACAGAACCCTGGGGGACTCCAATAATAACATTAGACAATGAAGTACACTGTCCATTGATAACCACTCTGTCTTCTTCCATTCAACCATTCTTTTATCCATTGTAGCAACTTTAAAATTGGAGCAATAATGCCATATTGCTCCAATTTGTACAGTAATCTTCCATGTGCCACAGTATCAAAAGCTTTCCTAAAATCGAAATATATAATATCAAAATTATTCTTTGTATCCAGTTCCTTTGTGACCATATCATAACAACCACTCAAGTTTGTCAGACAAAATTTTGCCATGCTGTGTCTGCACTATAACTGCAATCTTGTCTAGATGATCCTGCATTGCTTCCTTAACCAGTGACTCCATTATTTTCCCTGGAACAGAAGTTAGTCTAACAGGCTTGTAATTACCTGTCACCCTTTGATCCTCCTTGTTGGGTGACACATTTGTACATCTCCAATTCATGGGGGGCCTCCCCTGAATCCAAGGAAGCTTTCATAATCATGGCTAAGGGTTTACTGCCTTTGCTGCCTCCTTTAATATAACTGGATAGATCCCACCCACTCCAGGTGCCTTCCTTATGTTTAACTTCAACAATTTCTCCTCCACTTCCTTTCAGTTATTACAAAATCGCTTAGCTGCATGTTCGAGTTTGATAAACTTCTGGCATTCCCTTCCTTGAATAACTCCACATGTGTGATTGTAGATGCAAAATACTCATTCAGTTTATCAGCTACCTGAGCATGATCATTAATAGTGAAACCATTTATGTTAAGTGGACCAATCTGATTCATCCCTTTCCTACTAGATTTTACATAAGTAAAGAAATCTTTGCTGTTTTTCTTTGCATCCTTTGCCAAGGATTTCTCGTAATCTGCCATCGCCTCGCTAACCTTCTTTGTGACTTGATTTTATTACAGACCAGCTTATATCTGACATAGACTTCTGTGTCGCATGATAATTTATATGCATCCCATGCATTTTTCTTCTCTGTCATGTCTCATTAGTTCATCTGACATCCATTTAGGTCTAAGCTTTGAACAATATTTCTTATTTGGTATAAAAAACCTAGTACCCTCCAAGATTAAGTCCCTCAAAGCATCCCATTTAGAATTCACTGTCTGTAAAATCATCAGCTGATACCAATGCATAGAATTTAAAAATTCCTTGAGACCAGTGTAGTCACCTTTACAAAAGCAAAAACCCTTCCCCTTACCCCCTGATGGTAGTTACCTCTTTCAGTAAATCCTCCATCAGTACACTGCAATCACTGCCATCTAGTGGTTCCTTTATCTGCAGATTCTTAATGCATGAAGAATCACTGCTGATAATCATATCATGAGTATTACTCCCCCTCTGGTTGCCTCTCAAACATGTTTCTGTATAAAACAATCATCCAATAAATGCACAAAAGTCCTACTAGTGTGCGAGTGACCAACCCACAAGTTCCAGTCAATATCTGGAAAGTTAAAATTCCCCCATTATAAGACATTCTGATTTACTGGCCCACTATTTCTCTGCACAATTGCTCATTATATCATCAGATTCATTAGGCATATAACACACACACCTACTTTCATTTTCCATTTCCCAGTGCTAATGTCACACCACAGTGACTCAACATTGCATTGTCCACCAATGTCAATTGGATGCACTTCCTTAGATTTTTTGTGTTTCTTAACAAACGGCATAGGCCTATAACACACTTCTACTCTCAATTTTGCTTTGCCAGTGTTTATGTCACACCAAACTGATTCAACAATGCACTGCCCACCCATATCAACTGGCTGCACTTCCTTAGATTTTAGGTGTTTCTTAACTAACAGCATAACCCCTACTCCCTTCCTGTCCTGTCTATCCTTTCTTTACACATTGTACTACCCAAATTCCAATTCTGCACTGCTGACATCTATGGGGCACGACGTCTCTGATATACCAACAATATCCATTTTTGATGTCTTGACCAGCACTTCAAATTCATCAAATTTATTTACTATACTCCTAGCATTGGTGTATATATACACACACACACCTTTTCTTACTCTTAATTACCATAACACAACCCATGTATTTACTTGTTCCATGGTGACTCTCAGCAGCCCTTTAAATTCCCAGTACCTTGCTTACCAGGCTGTTGTTCATTCCAATAGAAGCAGTAAAAGAATCACTTTCACCTCTGACTGTGGCTACAGTTAATTTCTGCAGCTACCAGTTTTCCAACACACTTAACACTGCCTTGATAGCATCAGCAAATATTCTTGCACCTTTCTATTTAAATGTATTTTAACCCTAACTCGTGACTTTTTTTCAACATTGACCTATACTTGTTAAGTAAGTCCGCAGACCTCCTACTCTTAATGTCATTAGTGCCAATGTGTACATTGATATCACCTTTTGTGCCCTTAAAAGATATCTGCTCTTCAACATCATCAACCTTTGCCCCTGGCAGACATACCCTGGTCATATTCCACCTATCCTTTTTGCACAACATATTATCTGTCTCCCTGACAATAGAGTCACCGACAATAACTAGCTCCTGTGAGAATTTAAATAAATAGTTTTGAAACTTAAGGGCCCAATTCTTATTCATGTGCTATTGCTTCAATATCTAATCCAGAAATATGCAGCCTGCAAGTATGTACCAGATATAATGTGGACCCCTTGACGATTTGAAGATGGGCAGACCTTCTTCAAAATGGAAAATTAAAATATTGCTCTCACACTATCTGATGCAATTCCCATTGGAAATTGCATAAAACTGAATACATGCATTAATTATACCTTAGACTCACCCCCCCCCCACACACACACAAACAAAAAAAAAAAAAAAAAAATGTCCTGCATGTCACTTGAACATGACAGTTTAAAATGAATGTATTTCTCTTTTTAAAACCAGGTTCACAAGTAAAACATGTTACCAGTCCATTCCAAACTTTAAAGAAACTCATTTAAACTAAAAAAAAAAAAAAAAAACACATTTATTTGACAAAAGAAAAATTAATCATGAAAATAAATACTATATTGTGGTTCACAAAAGAAAACAACTGTTTTCAATCATGAAAGAGAGCTTTTTTTTTTTTTTTTTTTTTTTCCTTAATTGTAATCCAATAATTTTAAAGTTTCATTTCAACTGTTCAGTGCTATTAAATTCCAAATTTTCCTATCCATGTATCCCGCTATCCAAAAAATAGAAGAGCTAAAGTTGCCAAAAGCTTGCCAAGCTAGTTTTTTTTCTTCAGGGAAGATATAGAGATTTTCACACAAATGCATAATAAATTAGTAGCAGTGGTGGCAAATGATGCAAAAAAAAAAAAAAAAAAAGCAGGCTTATGTAGCATCAGAAAAAAAAAAAAAAAAAAAAACTAGACTTCACCCACCTACATTGTCCAAAAATTTGTCTAGTTCTTCCTTTAATTTATTCAAACTATCCACTTTCACAGCAACAGATGGAAGCCTGCCCCAACAATCAATCACGTGCTAGCTGAGGTCAAAGTTCTGCACATCTTGCAACCATACTTCCTTAACTTGAATTTACTTATGTAACTCATGTATGTAGTATCAGCAAGAGTAAGAATGCCATTAACATTTAGCTTACCCAATTGATTCAATGTCCTAAACACCTCAGTCAGATGTCCCCAAACACTGAAGTTTGCAAAACTGAAGCCTTTCTAAGTAAGAGCACCCTTTTGTTCCCATCACTATTCTTAGATGGCTATCTCTGCACCATTCCAGCGATTCTACATCCTTCCCAAAGTGAGTCCTCCAGACTTGTATACAGTACTCAAGATTCAGCCTAACCACGGCCTTGTACAAGGGGATAATCACCTACTTATCCCTGCTAGCAAATCTCTTGTATATCAATGACAAAACCCCTTGGGCTGTCCTGGCAGCATATCTGCACTGATCAGAGAATTTCATATCTGACTGGACAATTAAACCCAAGGTCTTTTTCATTTTCCAATAGCCTGACTGTAGTACAACACAGTTGAGAAGTCACTTTAGGATTACTGCTACCCATAGGCAGTACCATGCATTTGTCAATGGTGAACTTCAACTGCCATTTCTCAGAACATCAGCCTAATTTTTCTATATCTTGTTGCAGTAGAATACTTTGATTGCTATCAACTTTTGTATCATCTGGAAACTTAGACATTAAGCCTGATACACCTTCATCAGTATCATTAATAAATATAGAAAACAATAATGGGCCTAGCACTGAACCCTGGAGTACTCCACTAATAACATTAGTCCACGAAGAGGGGTGTCCATTAATAACTTCTCTCTGTCTTCTCCCACTCAACTATCCTGTTCAGTTTTCAGGAAAGAGACCCTTGTCAGCAGAGAGATTTTAAGGTATAGCTTTAATTACTGTACTGCACTGCACTGTACTAAGTCAGGTAAGTGCATTGAAATAATTTTGTAATTAATGTTACCACTCCATTACCATTTTTCCATGCAATCTGGGACAAGAGTCTGGGGAAATGTTCCTTCCTGAAACAGTGACAGGCTTGAGTCCACACTTGTTTTTAGCAATAGCATAGTTATCCATTTTAGTAAATTTTGGCTGAATACAACAGTCATTTCAAGTCTGGCCCATCACTGTCTCAGGTGGGCTTCTATGATTACTTTCCCAAATCTTCCCATTTAGAATTTGCCATTGGTAACATCATCAGTTGGTCTCACTGCATAAAATTTAAAAACTATCTGAGACCACTATAGTCACTCTTATGAAAGCAAAATCCTTTTCCTTTACCCTTGACAATAGCTTCTTTAATTAAATTCCACATTTGTATACTGTGATCTCTGATACCCTGTTGATTTTTTACCTGCAGATTGTTAATGCATGAAGAATCACAGCTGCTAACCAGATCAAGAGTATTGCTTCCACCTGTTGCTTCTCTAACCTGCTGCTGTAGAAAGCATGTCATCCAAGACATGTACAAAAGTCTTGCATGTGTGTGAGTGACCAATCCACAAATTCCAGTCAACATCTGGAATGTTAAAATCCCCCATTATAAGACATTCTGATTTACTGGCCCACCCTATTCATGTGTACAGCTATTTGGTATACTCATCACAATCATTACACATATAACACACTCCTACTCTCAATTTTGTTTTCCCAGAGCTTATGTCACAGTAAACTGACTCAAAATTGCACTGTCCACCCATGTCACCTGGTGGCACTTTGTCTTTCTTAACTAACAGAATAACCCCTCCTCCCTTCCTATCTTCTGTACACATTGTACTCCCCATATTCCAATTGTACGTTCCTTATATGTATGACACCACATCTCTGATATCCCAATAATATCCATCTTTGATGTCTTGACCAGCACTTCAAATTCAATTTTATTTAGTATATTCCTAACATTGGTGTACATGCACATGTACATCCGGCTTACTTATTCCATGATGAACCACAGCAGGGACGGAAATCCCCTGACACATTGCTTTCCAGGCTGCTGCATGTTCCAAAAAAAGTGCATAGTTATCCTCATTGCCTTGAACATAATCTTACTTGCTGCTGGTAATCTTCAGTGTATGTCTATCATTAAAAATGTGGTAAAATTTACTGATGAATTAACTTTAAATACTATTTGGGATTGCTTCATTCCTGGCAAAGTACAAAAGCTTTCAAATGGATCCTTCAGTTTTCTCTAATGACCTGATGACTGGTAACTTGACTAAGATTTATTTGCACCATGACAAATATATACAAAAAAATATTCCAATATAGTGCGTAGAACCCTTCCGTATGATACCCTCCAGAAATTAAAACGGAAAAAACGAAAAAATCGGCAAACTTACCGGTACATTAGAGTAAAAAATAAATAATTAAATAATCAATTTAACACAATACAAATCAATTAAAACAATTAAAAATCAAATTAACGCAATTAAAAGAATCAAACGAAAATATTCAAAACGATTTTCCTTCCTGAAGCTGACAACGCTTTTCGACCGTATGTCGTGATCACAGGAATGAAAATTACCGAATCGGGTTAAACCTGTTACTTAAATAGAGATTATTTGTCTTCGCGCATGCGCGTAAAGGTCCACGAATCGGAGATCAAATATGGCCGCCGAACATTAACAGAATTCTCGTGTAATTTAATTTCAACGGTTTCTGCTATTAATAGTTGCGTATAATTACGTTGAACGTTAAGTATTTTGGCTTCGTTAAATAAAAAAGTATGTTTTTCGTTAATGGCATGAAAGGCTAATTCTGACGCTGCTGAACGAGAAGCACGAACTGAGGCTTCGTGTTGATTTACACGAATATTAAGAGAAAATCGAGTCGAACCCTGATAAGACGAGTCGCAATCACCGCAAGAAATGTTGTATACCAGATCATTAATTTGTGTTGCGAACGCTGAAAGAACCGAGCGATTGGTCAATATAGTGTGTAACTTCCGTATTGGCCTAGCTACAATTTTAAATTCGGTATCTTTAAAGAATCTGTTAAGCTGTTTGTGCCACTGTTCGACACTGTTCGACATAAAAAACAATGCGTAATTGATATTGAATTTGGACTTCGTAATGTTCCAAAAAAAGATATATTTATTCAACAAGTTAACCAAGTAGTGAATAACATAAAAGAAACGCGACTTCCTAAATTGAATACACATGACAGTTCAGCTTTACGAGAGCTTCGGGGAAATAAGGACATTATTATACAGAGGGCAGATAAAGGAGATACAGTGGTAATACTAGATAAACTTGATTATATTAATAAGTTAGATTCAGTTGTGTCAGATACCTCCACATATCGTGAAGTAGACCCGGCACTGTTTACCAATTTGGTCAATCAATACAATAAAACGTTAACCACGTATCGAAAAAACGACTACATTACCATGGTTCAGTTAAAGGAATTGAAGTCTAGAACATACAATATTCCTGCACTTTTCGGTCAGGTAAAATTACACAAGACTGGGTTTCCTATTCGACCTATTGTTTCCTACAGGAACTCGGCATTTTCATCCTTAGCCTCACATGTGTATAACATTATAAAACCCTTTAGACAGGTAATACAATTTGGGATTAAGAACTACGATACATTATTTAATACGCTGAAAGACTGTAGACTCGGTGACAATGACAATTTATTCTCACTAGATGTTACCTCATTATATACGAATGTAAACGTTGAATACACACTAGATATTATTTGGGATATGTTAAATAAAAACTCGACACCGATTAATTATACGAAGCTACCTATTAAGGAAATTTTTCACTTAATTAAACTGTTAGTTGAGGCCAACTACATCACCTTTCGAGACAAGGTATACAAACAAATTTTTGGATTACCAATGGGTTTGAGCCTGAGTGGCTTAATGTCAGAGATCTATCTCTCAACGATTGAGCAGATACATTTGACACCTTTTCGAACCCGTATCACATACTATGGGAGATATTTAGATGATGTTCTAGTTATTACCGATAGTAATACTATCCAAGACATTTTACATTCGTTTAATAATATTCATTCTAGACTCAAATTTACATTGGAAAGGGAGGATACGGATACAAAGTCATTAAACTTTCTAAATTTCACGCTTACCCGGGACTTGAATAGAATACAATTTAGCATCTATCGAAAACCTACAAACACCGGTATGCTTCTACATTATAATAGCTATCACCCGTTCACCTACAAAAGATCGATTATCTTTAATCAATTTCTTAATGCCTATAAATATTCAACGACGGAATCTGCTTTGGACTCAGAAATACAAATATTAACTAGCAGATTCTTAAACAGGGGTTATTCCATTACCACAATAAACCGAATTAGGGTACAAGCTAAGGATAGGATACAAAATACTACACCAATCAACAATAGTAACATCAAAAAATACTTTATTTCTGTCCCATATGTCGAACAGTGGCACAAACAGCTTAACAGATTCTTTAAAGATACCGAATTTAAAATTGTAGCTAGGCCAATACGGAAGTTACACACTATATTGAACAATCGCTCGGTTCTTTCAGCGTTCGCAACACAAATTAATGATCTGGTATACAACATTTCTTGCGGTGATTGCAACTCGTCTTATCAGGGTTCGACTCGATTTTCTCTTAATATTCGTGTAAATCAACACGAAGCCTCAGTTCGTGCTTCTCGTTCAGCAGCGTCAGAATTAGCCTTTCATGCCATTAACGAAAAACATACTTTTTTATTTAACGAAGCCAAAATACTTAACGTTCAACGTAATTATACGCGACTATTAATAGCAGAAACCGTTGAAATTAAATTACACGAGAATTCTGTTAATGTTCGGCGGCCATATTTGATCTCCGATTCGTGGACCTTTACGCGCATGCGCGAAGACAAATAATCTCTATTTAAGTAACAGGTTTAACCCGATTCGGTAATTTTCATTCCTGTGATCACGACATACGGTCGAAAAGCGTTGTCAGCTTCAGGAAGGAAAATCGTTTTGAATATTTTCGTTTGATTCTTTTAATTGCGTTAATTTGATTTTTAATTGTTTTAATTGATTTGTATTGTGTTAAATTGATTATTTAATTATTTATTTTTTACTCTAATGTACCGGTAAGTTTGCCGATTTTTTCGTTTTTTCCGTTTTAATTTCTGGAGGGTATCATACGGAAGGGTTCTACGCACTATATTGAGGTATACTCCTCTTATTATTTTACTAATATTATTATCAACGTAGAACATATTGAGTAACATAGCTCTGATTCATACTATCTAAAAAAATATTCCATAACAAGTCAGGTCAAAATGAAAGTAAGCCATTCAATGCAAAAAAAAAAAAAAAAAAACACACACCACAGTTACACTATAAGCTTTCAAAACACCAGTTAAATGATCAAGTATAAGCCAATGAAATTTCCTTGTTGGCTTTCCTCTGAAACTAGGCAGGGTTCTAAAGACAAACAAGAAAATAACCATATGTTTCAGACTCTTGATGCATAACATATGTTTAGAAATTGTCTATGTATTGTGTGTTACCATTCTTCTACGTACATTGGCTGACATCTTAGTCTTAATCTGTGATGCATGTGTATAGCAGTTACACTGTTAAGCTAGGCAAAAGAAAGCATGTACTTCAATGAAATAGAACTAGGCAATGCCTAATGCATAAAATACTGATGACAAACTAAGATAAAGAGAAAAGCACTTCCCTTTTATAATACAATTATTGATCCTTGAGGTTGTCACAAACATTCTTTCAGGTATACCAAGCTGGGCTTGCTATCCTGGGAGTCTAAACTGCTGATGGAACTGATATTCAGGTGGCACTCAAGTAAAGTGGACCTAATTTCAGAACAACTCTAATTGGTCTATGATAGCCAAATCCTCCTTGCAACTTCTAGATGGTGGACCGTAAGTAACCCTGGGTATAACCCTCATGTGCAAGTCCTGATGGGCAACTTTTGCCCATCTCCATTCCCACTTCTGTAAAAACCAGATGGTTCTATTGGTACTTCAGCCAAAGATGAAGCCGACCTGTTAGCACCATATTTTTTTTTCCATCTAGTGTATTGATGATCTTGGAAAACCACCACCTACAATTCCCAGTAGGAGGTTTGAACAATATCAGTGCTAAGAAAGTTCCAGGCCCTGATATATTTCTTCACTTGTTTTCAAAACCTGTGTTCTTGAATTTACTTCTGTTCTCTGTTGCTTTTTTTCACTTTCTTATTCCAAAGGTGTTTTCTCTTAAGGTTGGAAATTCTCATATCCAGCGAGTTCCTAAACACGGAGATAAATCCCTCCCATCTAATTATCATCCCACTGCACTTACTTCTACTCTTTCTAAAGTAATGGAAATGTCAATTAACCACCAATTATCTAGAAACCTTGCATCTGATCAATGGTCACCAGTATGGATTCCTGCCAGTGTTGATCCACTAATGATATTCTGGCTTATGTTAGCCATCTGTAGACAAATTTAATGGAAACGTTTGGTGAAACTTGAGCAGTTGCTCTTGACATTCCAAAGGCATTTTATCATGTTTGGCATAAATGTCTTATAAATAAAAATTTCCATGGTAACTGCAGAAAGAGTAGTTGGGCTAATTAATGATTTACCATTTATAAATTCACTCCACTCTCTCTATGGCACAAATGATAAATTTCTGCTTCATATTTTGCAGTTCCATCAACTGTGCAGAATTGCAGTTCCATGCAAATATCTCTTCAAATATCAGAGATATTTGCATGAAACTGCAATTCTGCACAGCGATCTTAATTCCAATCCTTTCTTCCAAACTAGTCTGAATGTATGTGTCAAATAATCACCATCCCCATTTGCAGTTCAAATCCAAGTCAACCAAACTAGCTTTTCCTCTTGATTTATCCATTGTATGTCTGATCCTCGTAAAAATCTTCCTTTGTAACATTTCAAGAAAATTACAATCTAAAGAAATTCAAGATGAATGTCAATGATTATCTTCAGCCCTTTCAATGTTCTAGAACCACATGTGGTTCTAGAACATATATAGGTTCTAAAAGCCTTTTATGCTTGGGATTACCATAAAAAAGCAAAAAAATAAATAAATAAAAAAAGAAGAAAATAAATAAATAATTATAAATAAAAATAAATAAATTTTAATAAAAATTCTGGTTACATATATAAGTAACACATTATAGAAATGTAAAATGTAAAAACAAAATAACATATACCTTATACTTCTGCAATTCATCAAGTGCAGATGTAAGACATTTAAGAAGCCTGTTAGATTCATTAAGTGTTTGCTCATATTGTTTTTTAAGAGCATCTATATTTTTCTGGAGGTGAAGAATTTCATCCCTATTAAGAGTTTCTTGACCATGCTGAATTACTTGATGTATCTGATCTAAACAAGTTGTCATCAGTTGCTGATGATTTTCTAAATCTTCTTTAATAGCCTTTAAAAAAAATAGGAACCATTAACATTAAATCAGGGAAGGATTAAATTAACTGAAGTAAGGAATTAAAATGCCATTAAAATTCATTCGGTTTAAAAGTTTTCATAAAACAAAAAATTAAAATAAAAACTGGAGCAGAAAAACTTTTATAATATCCTTGATAAAGCGACTATCCACCAATTTTAAAATTTCTCCAATGTGAGACAGAAAATTATTACTTTATGAAATATTTTAAAACTTCTTAATGTTTAAACACTTAACCCTAGAGAATTAAGATGTTGTTTTTGTGGACAATCATGTACAGTTGCATTCACTACTGCTGACACAGATATGCATCAAATGGTGCAAAGTAATGTGCCATGATGCACATGTAGCCATTCTCAAGCAATCATTAAACAAGCTCTGTGAAGTAAAGGTATGTGATATTAATAACTGTAGCTAGACCTTGGCACAGTGAAATTTACAGCAAACTTTGACTTTTGTTTAATGTCAACTGTATGCTGTAAAGACTTGATACATAGTTTTACTTGTTCTTTGTTTCTGCTCAGGTTTGTTTATGTACATGAAATAAACTGGATAAAATTTTGAAGTTTGTTCTGATTTCCAACTTCACTTAAAGAGTTTACTTTTAGCAATGAATTTCAAACTTTCTTTTCAACCAGAATTTATTTTTAGACAAATATTAAAGGAGTTGCTCCTCAATATTCTGAAAATTATGGCACATTGAACCCAACTTCTCAAATAAAGGTGGGCAGCATATGTGTTATTCCTTCATTGTACTCCAACCCAAGTAAACAATATCATATCACACTAAAATTAAAATTTTAGATTTGTATGATATGTAGTTATTTTTTAAGAAACTCTTCAAAAGGCTGTGCAGACTGATTTTCACACTAAATTCTCTAAATTGAGTAAGAAAACAAATTTCTCACTGATATTTGTTTTCATGGTCAACAATACTATAACAGCCACTAAAATAGAATCTCTTAATAATAATGGAAGATATTTACATGTACTTCAGATTCCAGTAATTAAAAAATAACAATTGTGAACAGATATTCCTCTTGAACCCTTTCACAAATATGCATGTACCTATGTTTTTTTCAAGTCTTTGAAGTACCATGTATATACATGGAACATTTATCAAATATGAACTCTGTGGAGGACGTATACATATGATTTTCAAATGTGAGCATACACACACACACACACACACACACACACACACACACACACACACACACACACACACACACACACACACACACACACACACACACACACACACACACACACGCGTGCGTGAGTGATGAGTGAGTTTTATGGTCATTTCATATAATGTGAGCATTTATGTGCAATTTGTCTAAAAACAGTCCAGTATGTTCTCCTGTACCTGTGCTTCAAAGTAACTGTAGACAGTTTATAATAGATGGCAGAAAGAAAAGAATTTTCAAAATCAAAAGAAAGGTTTGCACCCTTTAGCTGCAATTCTCTGATTTGGACTCATTTACAAAAGCTGATACTTAATAAATTGAATGGACTTATGATCTAGAAGTTGATGAACTGAATGAAATGACACATAAATAAATATAGATGCTATTGCTGCATAAAAAAAATGGTGCAATGAGCTATTTAATTTTTTCATGTTTTTTTTTAAACTTATTTGGTTTTATTTTTTACAATAATTTCATTCTAACGTTGGGCATTCGAGTCAAAATAAAAACAGTATTCATCCATATGCCTTTATATCCAAAGTGCACATATTTCACAAAACTTCAAAACAAAATGCTGTAAATAATACCATAGAGCCAAACTATTGAAAACTCAATTGTCGGGATTTGTTTGTTGTTTTGTTATTTGGTTTTTAGGAGCATTAGCAACTAAGGCCATATTGCTCCGGGATATGCAGTGATCATTCCCTGACCTTTCCGCATCCTCTGTATTTGGTGGTGACGGGCTCGAACCCCGGTCTAATCAAGAAGCGTGTGCTATGCACTGCTGCTCCTTCCCACCTGGCTACGGAGGCGCCTCAGTTGTCGGGAGTGGACTGATAAATTTTGTTACCATGAGTTCTTATGAGTGAAAGAGTTAACTTTCTTCATACTGGGCAATAATACGTAAACAGTCCAAAATAAAAATAAATAAAATAATATATCATATTTATAATGCCAACAGCACCTTTTCTTTTATTGTATACCTAAAGCGTATCTAAATGGAAATCATGCCCCAAACTAGAGGAGTAAAGCAACAGGCACAAGGTAAGTGGGAGTAATGTGGCTTGGGAGAGAACTAAAGGGGCGATTCTCCAATGCTTTTTTTTTTTTTTTTTTTGATTTGGTAGTTGTTGGCGCATCGGCTTCTGTGGCCATATTGCACCTCCCAAGGTTTTTGCAGTACTTTGATCCAAGCCCGAGGCGGGAATCGAACCCGCGACCTTTGGGTTGCCGGGTAGGTGCTTTACCCACTCGGCTAGCCCGGTCGGCTATTCTCCAATGCATCAACAACCTAAAAAAAAATGTGCACTTCTAGAACAGGACATGACCTAGCCAAGGAGGATATCTTTGTATGCATGCTAAATGCAGAGAGTGTGAATAAATTAAGTGTCCAACTCAGCATTCTGATGAGCATCTATGAGAGATTGAAGGGTAAAGTAGATGTCCTCGGACAACGATAAATTGGAGGAGAGGGAGAATCAAACTCTCAGCTGCTCAATTCAACGCCAGAGTTCACTCTTGTGCATCAGGCAACACAGTGGCAATCTTCAAGGCAGAATGCACTGGTTCCACAGAAGCCAGTTATTGTCAGTGACTGTAATGTCAGGAGATGGGAAATATATCGTGCAAAAAGGATAGGTGGAATAGGACCAGAGTATGTCTGCCAGAGGCAAAGGTTGATGATGTTATAGAGCAGATATCTTTTAAGGGCACAAAAGGTGATATCGTTGTACATGTTGGCACTAATGACATTAAGAACAGAAGATCTGCGGACTTACTTAACAAGTACATGTCAATGTTGAAAAAAAGTCTCAAGTTAGGGTTAAATTTGAAAGTGTCTGCAATTCTGCCCAGACATGATAAGAGGGAATATATGAGGATAGCCTTGTCAATCAATTTGGGCCTTGAGAGATTGTGCAAGGCTCATGGGGTACAATTTTTCTCAGAGTGGTCTGTGCTTGCTAACAGGAAAGTGTTTCTACAGGGATGGGATACACTTAAATAGAAAGGATGTAAGAATATTTGCTGATGCTATTAAAGCAGTGTTAAGTGGGCTGAAAAACTGCTAGTTTTGGGGAATTCACAGACTATTAGATTAATACAGTCGAAGCTATTTATAGCGACCCTATTTTTTAACATTCCAATAACACGTCCAATGTGGTTTGTCTCTGCCAGTTTCTCATTATCCTAATGCTATTTTACATTTATTATAACAACATTGAAAACAAAAGGATTTCCTTATAACAACCATAAATTTCTACCTCTTAATCTGAATTTTTACTTTTTTATTTGGGCGCTTCAAATATATTGAAGTAACTGTCGAGTTGCAGCCAGACCATGAGAAATCATTCAAGATTTCCAAAGCTCTTTTCTCGCAGTGTGGTAATGAAATGAACATTGGCTAGAAGTTCATTTCATTAGTTCGAGTGTATGTTTATTGGTATGTCACCAAGACAACAGATATCTTTGCCATTCGCAGATAAAATTAGGATTTACAAGCTGTAGATAACGGTGTGCATTCTAAGACTGACATAGCCAAACAGTTTGGCATTTCTACGAGTGCTCTGTTCACTATTCTGAAAGATCGGAAAAGATTGAAAGTTTAGAGAAATGTGCTACACTAGGTAGGATTCGAGCATGAAAGGTAAGGTATATAAAGTAGATAGTTTATTTTATTATTTATTTATTATTATTATTTTTTTTATTCTTGTGCCTTTCGTATTTGAGGTTATGCAGCAAAAGCCTAGGGCTTCTGTGCACCACATGGCGAATACTTATTTTTTAGTGAAGAGTGACTCACTGTACGAATTTTATCCTCCCACCATGGAATATTGCTCCCTCGTCTCAGATGGTAAACCCAAAACCTCTCGGGCTCTATTCAACAAGGGGGGGGGGGGGCAGCTAAGTTAAATACTGCCTTGTGTCATATGAGCTCTCTTCATTCTGTCTCAGATATGTTCAGTTTCTGCTCCATGCATCTTTTTATACTTCCCTGAGCACTGCACTTCTTCAATTGGCATTTGTAATTCCAAGCTGAAAGTACATACCAATCCTTGTAGCCAAGGAAACATCCTCCAAAAGTAGTGGAAGTTCGTTTTCAGAAATTCTAGGTAAATGGGCCCTGTAAGATGATTTTATAACACAACGGGCCCAATCAACTGATTGTCGATGATACTGCACCACACGTTTACAGAGAAGCGATGTTGAAAATTTCTTTCTACAGTGGCATATGGATTTTCGTCTGACCACCTATGAGAGTTACGGGTGTTGTACATACCATCACGGGTGAAAGTAGCTTCATCGCTAAACAGTATTAATGGAATTAATCAGCGATTAGCATTTACCCACCGAAAAAATTCCAGTCACTAGGCGTCGTCTCCTGGATGAAGGTGTTGCACCCACTGTATGTGAAATCGATACAAGCCGTGCTCATGTAATGTTCGCTATACTCTTGTTTGTGGAACACCGATACACGTAGAAAATCTTTGTGCGCTAATAGTAGGACTACGTTCTACTGACTGAAGAATGTGTTCTCTTGCATCCACATTTTGTTCATTTGCATGTTCAGAAGAAATATGTACACTGGAAACTGTACTGGTCTCACGCAGTTTGGTGTAAAAACTAGTAAATGCTCTTGAATCCAGTTTCGTGGTTAGAAAACTATCAACAGTATTCTCTACAAACAGCATTAGCACTTCCACCACAAAAACCATAGACAAATACCATATCAGCATATTCAGCATGTGTGAATATGCTGATTAACAACGTCTAACACTAAACAGCATTAGGTTATAACTGCTTCTTGGTCACATCTGATTCGGGGAGCTGTGCGTGCCAGTTTCAGACAGCTGTATCTCTGTATCCATTGAGAATTGTACACATGTTGATAGGAACTTTTTTACTCAAAATAATTGATACTATAACCTCCCAAAATATTTACTACTCCTCCTGAATCACCCTGTGTATATACAACTAAAGTTTATTCTTCTAAATGTAAGGTTATGCATTTTGGGGAACAGAAATCTTTCAGTCGCATATGGGGTGGGGGACAGGTAAAAGGGGTTCAAGACAAAAGAGACTTAGTTGTGATTCAATCTGACACAAAATTTTCCATGCAATATAAGCAGGCAGCTAAGAAGGCACATGCTGTCTGTTAGAGAAGGATGTTGTTATCCCTCTTAACAATGTCATGGTTAAGGTGGTAAAGGAGATCCAAGATTCCCTTTGTCTCTTATGTCAGATATATAGTGCTTTGGCATGTGCATGTTTGAAGGATATTAAATTTTTGGTCATGGAATATTGGCAGAATATACCCTGTGCCTCGTTATGGGCTTTTCTTGTTGCTGCACATTCTGAATTTCACCAAGGGTTTTGAAATGGTGGAAACCACGTAGATGTTTTTGGAATTGCAACTGCTGCAGTGTGGACAATACCTTTTGTAATGTATGAACCTGCATCACTGATGAGCTGGTGGCTGACACTTGTGATGCCAAATTGTGCCAGAAGTAAAGGCATTCCAGTCAGCCTTATCACACTTCCACTGAGATATCCTTCATGGTTGACATGATTTTTTTTCCCCTCCCAATCAGAAGACATTAAACCTGATATACCTTCATCGATATCATTGATCAATATACAAAACAACAAAGGCCCCAACACCAAACCCTGGGGAACTCCACTAATAACATTTGTCCACAAAGAGCAGTGTCCATTGATTACCACTCTCAGTCATCTCCCACTCAACCATCCCTTTATCCATTATAGAAACTTGCCCTTAATGCTATACCTCTCCAATTTGTACAGCAGTCTTCCATGTGAAAAAGTATCAAAAGCTTTCCAGAAATCCTAGTATTTAATATCAAAATTATTTTTGGCATTCAGTTCCTTTGTGACCACCTCCCTTTTGGCATTCAGTTCCTTTGTGACCACCTCCCATGCTGTGTCTTAACTATTACTGCTATCTTGTCTAGGTGGTCCGGAATCACCTCCTTAACTAGTGACTCCATTATTTTACCCGGAACAGAAGTTAAACTAACAGGTGTATAATTATTTGTGTCACCCTTTGAATCCCCCCCTTCTGAATTGGGGATACATTTGCACATCTCCAGACCTTAGGGTCCTTCCCCTGACTCTAAGGATGCTCTCATAATTATGGCTAAGGGTTTGCCCTTCCCTTGCTGCCTCCATTATAACTGGATAGATTCCATCTGCCCCAGGTGCCTTTTTTATGTTTAACTTCAACAATTTCTCCTCCATCTATCCACTCCACCTCTATGTTAAGTGGACCAATCTGATTCATCCCCTTCCTTCTAGAGTTTACATAAGTAAAGAATTCTTTGCTTTTTTTCTTCACATCCTTTGCTAAAGATTTCTCGTAATCTGCCTTCACCTGCAAAACCTCCTTTGTGATTGATTACAGACTAGCTTATATCTGCCATAGGCTTCTGTATCGCTTGATAATTTATATCCATCCCATGCATTTTTCTTTTCTACCACGAGCCTGATTAATTCATCCGACATTCATAGAGGCCTAAACCTTGAACGGTATTTCTTATTTGGCATTGTTGTTGTTGTTTGGTTTTTAGGAGCATTAGCAACTAAGGCCACATTGCTCCGGGAATATGTGGTGGTCATTCCCTGACCTTTCTGCATCCTTCGTATTTGGTGGTGACGGGATCGAACGCTGGTCTAATCAAGAAGCATGTGTTACGCACTGCTGCTCCTTCCCACCTGGCTATGGAGGCGCCTCTTATTTGGTATGAAAAGACTAATAGCCTGCAAGATTAAGTCCCTGAAGATTAAGTCCTTCCCATTTAGAATTCACCGTTGGTAATATCATCAGTTGATCCCAATGTATAGAATTTAAAAACTGTCTGAGACTGCTGTAGTCACCTTTACGAAAATAAAAATCTTTCCCTTTACCCTTGACAGTAGTTACAACCTTAAGTAAATCCCACATCAGTACACTATGATCACTGTCACCTAGTGGTTCTTTTATTTGCAAATTCTTAATGCATGAATAATCACTGCTGATAATCAGATCAAGGATATTACTCCTTCTGGCTGCCTCTCCAACATGTTGTTGTAGAAAACAATCGTCCAATAAATCCACAAAAGTCTTGCTAGCATGCAAGTTACCAATCCACAAGTTTTAGTCAATATCTGGAAAGTTAAAATCCCCCATTACAAGACATTCTGATTTACTGGCCCATTCTATTTCTCTGCACAACTGTTCATTGTACTAATCAGAGTCATTAGGCATTTAACATACTCTTACTCTCATTTTCTCTTTCCCACTGTTTATGTCATACCAAACTGACTCAACATTGCACTGTCCACCCATGTCAATTGGATGCATTTCCTTAGCTTGTGTGTTTTTTAACTAACAGAAAAACCCCTCCTCCCTTCCTACCCTGCCTATCCTTTCTGTACACGTTGTACTTCAAAATTTTATTTTATTTTATATATTTACTATACTTCTAGCATTAGTGTACATGCAAGTATACATGCACTTGTTCTTACTCTTAGTTACCCTAACAAAGCCCATGTATTTACTGGTTCCATGGTGACTCCAAGCAGCTCTTGGAAGAACTCCCCAGCAACTTACTCTCTAGGCTGCTGGCTGCTGCTCATTACAACAGGAGCAGAGCAAGAATCACTTTCGCCTCTGCCTGCAGTTACCATTAATCTTTTAATCTGTGTTTCCCCCTGATCTAGCAGTTTTCCGACCCACCTAACACTGCCTTGATAGTATCAGCAAATATTCTTGCATTCTTTCTATTTAAATGTATCCCCCTCCCTGTAGAAGCAGTCTCTCCTGTTAGCAAGCACAGACCACGCTGAAAAAAATTCTACCTCATGAGCCTTGCACAATCTTTCCAGGACCAAATTGATTGATAAGGCTCTCATCATATACTCCCTCCTATTGTGTCTGGGCAAAATTGCAGACACTTTCAAATTTAACTTAACTTGCGACTTTTTTCCAGCATTGACCTGTACTTGTTAAGTAAATCTTCAGATCTTTTACTCTTAAGGTCCTCAGTGCCAAGGTGTACAACAAAGTCACCTTTTGTGCCCTTAATAGATGATATCTGTCCTACAACGTCAACTTTTGCTCCCTGGTCCTGTTCCATCTATCTTTTTGCATAATATATTCTTCGTCTCCCAGACAATATAGTCACCAACAATAATTAGTTCCTGTGGGACCAGCGCAATCTGCTTGAAGATTGCCTCTGTGTTGCCTGATGCACAGGAGTAAGCTCTGCCACTGAGCTGGACAGCTAAGAGCTTGATGGGCCCCTCATATTAATTTCTTTCAGGGCATTTACCCTACACCTCAAGCTCTCATAGACACCCATCAGAATGCGAAGTTGGCACCTAATTTCTTGACACTCTAGACACCTAGTACACACAAAGGCATCCTTCCTTTGTGCCCTTACATTTCACATTTCGCACATTTTTTGAGACTGTGATGCGTTGGAGAATTTCGCCCTTCGGTTCTCCCGCAAGCCACAGCACTCTGGCTATTCTGTAAATGCTGCTTTTCTGCTATAGTCTGGGTCATGATTCCATTAAGTATAATTTAATTAACAATGATCTTTAATAAGATTAATAAATTTTACTGATTAATTGATAATACTATAGTAATCTAACAGATTTCTAATACAGTACCATGTTTTCGCTATCTAGTTTTACGTTAACCTTACGCTATTCCATATCGTATAACAATGGCAAAACTGCTTTTTAAACTGGAGTTATAAATTACGGACACTAAGTATTCACTTTCAAAATCTCTATCTAATTTAAAAAATAAACCACGGAGCTTGGCTAGAACTATAAAGCTACTTATAGAAAATAATATAGTATAACAATTAAGTCAATAAAATGACTAAATATAAATGAAAACTTAGCTTTCGCCGGAGCTGCAAAAATCTTGGTCAACGTGGTAATAACCTTGTACCCAACTCCCAATACAAAGCTTTAAAAATTTTACACAGAAATAAAAGCTGCTTTTGCCCAATAGTTTAACTGTTTCTGATAGGTAGAACAGTTCTAAACAGTAAGCTTTCAAGCATTTCTGTAAGATATAGAAAAGAGTTGTGGCAGAAGAAAGAAAATGGTAATCAATGGACACTGCTCTTCGTGGACTAATTTTATAGTGGAGTCCCCCAGGGTTCAGTGTCGCGCCCATTGTTTTCTGTATTTATCAATGATTACTGCCAAGCAGAGCTTCTTCAGAGTGACCGAGACAGACTTCAGGGATGGTCAGAAAAATGGCAGCTATGCTTTAATCCAGCAAAGCGTAAGGTATTACACCTGGAGAACAGTAACCCCAAAATAACTTATACACCTTAGTGGAGTTGAACTAAAGCCAGTAGTAGAGGTAAGGGACTTGGGTGTTACGATACAGTCAGACATGAAGTTCTCCAAGCATTGTAGACAGGTTGTGAGGAAGGCCCATGTGTCCTATTGATGATTTATCACACAATTGCTAATAGAGATAAGAACATCATAATCCCATTATATAAGGCTATTGTTAGAACACACTTGGAATACTGTGTTAAAGTATGGAGACTTGCACCTAAAGAAAGACATTGAGCTTCTTGAAAGGATCCAAAGACAGGTGACTCGCCTGGTCGCCCTTTTGCTGGTGAGATCAGCAAAAGGGCATCAGCATGAGGAAAGACATTGAATATGGAGGTTGCAGAGCTTGGAAACTGGGTATCTTAGAGGAGAATTGATTGAGGTGTTTGAGGCTCAGGGAGACATAAGTAAAATGAATGAGGATGAAATTTTCATGGTTATAAATGATTCTCCCCCCATAACTTGAAATTATGGCACCTAATTTAACTAGGTGGTCATAATTTCAAGTTACAGGGGAAGATGTTTAAACTGGAGTTATAAATTACTGGAATAAGTTACCTACATGGGGGTTAGAGGCTGAGAGTTTGGGGAAATTCAAAGATCAGCTGGCCAATTGGCTAATTACCTACGGGAGGAGGGAAAACATAAGTTGTCTATTTCCTTTTCTCTTATTATTACTTTTTTTTTTTTTTACTTTTCTTTTTATTTTTATTATTATTTTTTTATTTTATTTTATTTATATTTTTTTTATTATTTATTTTTTGGCTGGTGCAGCATAAGCCATAGGCTTCCTTGCACCATGTGGCCATTGCTAATACTAATATTGATGAAGGTATATCAGGGTTAATGTCCAAGTTTGCAGATGATACGAAGGTTGGCAGGGTTGTTAATGACAGTAATGATAGTACACTACTGCAACAGGATCTATAAAAGTTGAACAGATGAGCTCAGAGGTGGCAACTGAAGTTTAACATTCACAAATGTAAAGTACTGCACATGGGTAGCAGTAACCCCAGAGTAATGTACCAACTGGGTAGTACTACATTCAGAGATGTGGAGAATGAAAAGGACCTGGAGGTAATTGTGCAGTCAGATATGAAGTTTTCTGAGCAGTGCAAGACAGGCTGCAAGTGTAGCTCATGGTGTCTTGCCAACGATGCACAGAAATTTTGCTAACAAGGATAAGGGGGTGATTATTCCTGCCTTGTATAAGGCATTGGTCAGGCACCTTGAGTACTGCATACAGATCTGGAGGCTTCATTTTAGGAAGGATGTAGAGCTGCTGGAAAAGTACAGAGTAGGGCAAAGAGATTGGTGAGTGAAACAAAGGGTTGATGTTACCAAGAAAGGCTTTTGAGTTCTGCAAATTGCAGAATCTGGAGACTAGGCACCTGTGTGTGATCTAATTGAGGTGTAATAAGGCCTTGAATGGACTGAGAAAGCTGACTGTTAATGGGATTCTTCCTGTTGCTCAGATTACTCACTTGAGGTGACAAATTCAAATTGAGGAAAGACATTTATAGAATAGATGTGCAGTAATTTGCCTTTAGCCAGCAGGTGGTTGATAGTTGGAACAAACTTCCATCTGTTGTAGTGGAGGTCAGCAACTCAAATAAGTTTAAGGCAGAACTAGACAAACATTTAGAGTGAATGGATGGGTGAAATTCAAAGGGTGTTTTTTTTTTTGGCTGATATTATAAACTTCCTTCCTTGCATCATATGCTTCTAATAACGGTAATGCTAAATGCACCATGATGTACATGAAACTAATAATCAAAAAAGCTGCCTTATCGTTGAGTGATAATGCTTGATATATCTAACACCAATAAAATAAAATATTATACACAATTTGTTTTTAAACCTGCAAATAAGTAAGCAAAAATTTTCTTACTCTAATTGTATTAATCTGGTGTTGAAGTTCACAAAGATCCTCTTTAACCAAGCCAAGCTCAGCAAGCTGAAGTTCAACACTCTGTAACCACACAACAAACTTGGAGATATTTTCACCACATGATTTGAACTTTTCCTCAACAGCAGCCTGCAATAGAGAAATAATGCTAATGACTGTAAATATGTATTTTGGAGCCCTCACAGTATAAATAACTGGGACCACTGAAGAAAACTCAGTAAAGGCAGCAAGTAATAAACGAAAGAGTTTGATGCAATACTATGAGGTAATGTGCTAAAATAATAGGTGGGTCATGCAGAGTCAGATAATGTCTAATATCTTGAATCAAAGAAGAAATTACAGAAAAAAATAATCTGTAATACTTGTGAGATCACATTTCACTAACTGTGTGACATATTTTATATCAATGCTATTTCATATAGTCAGGAGTGAACAATGAAACTATATAAAAAAATTATATTACATGCTAAAAAAGCATGCACAATAACTGATATTAGTACCAGACGGGTACTAGAATAACGTACCAGAATACTACCAATACTATCACTACTAACATCTCTAAAGCAGATGATAATTTTCAAAAATTAAGTTTTTAATAAGCAAAATCAAAATATTAGCAAACAATTTGAGAAGGGTTATAAAATGCCTGCATATGTGTGTGTTTGCACCTTTTGTCAAGAAATAAATTAAATCAAACCTAGCCTCGAGCTTATGCAATGAAGATGATAAAGCCAAAAAGGAGAAAAGCTTGCAACCAAAGGCAACAAAAGTGATTTTATATCCTTTAAGGATTCTTACCCAAACCTCTGATTTCCTGAGGAATCCATCTGCTAGTGCAGAATAAAGGTCTATCTGCTTTGCAGTTTGTGTATCAACCAGGCAGCTTTTGGTTAGATCCAAGAAACCTTCTTCAACAGCTTGCTGGAAACTGAAAACTTTAAGAGTGCAGGGATCAGAAAACAGTGTATCATTTGGATCAATTAAGTTCCTTTCAACAGCTTCTCCCATTGTGCAATAACAACCAGTATAAGGATTATGAAATTTGCCACTGGTGGAATCAAAAATATTATATTCTAATGCTTCAAACAATGTCAAAGGACAGTTAGAAGTTAATAAAAGTCCATGATTTAATGCAACATCATATGATAACATTTCATGATTGACAGAATCCCACAGAAAGCCTCCTTCAGGGTCCAGAATGCCTTCAATGATAGCATCATTACAGTTTAACAGTTTGTGGGACTTTGTATCCTTAAAAATAAAAGAACTTGAATCTATGAAACCAATCATAACTGCTTCTTTCAAATTATATGATTTTTCAGTCGCAGGATCTAATATCCTTCCATTTTTAAAATCCAACCAGCAACATTCTAATGCCGTAAGCAAGGAATAAGGCTCTCTTAAATAAATAAATATATCTGATGAAACTACAAAAGCTGGTGTTTCTATTCCTAGTCCAGAACGGAAAAAGAGCAATGAGTCAGAATGATTTATAATGCCTTTTTCAACTGCCAATTTTAGAGGCAATGACACTCCAGTCCTTTTATCTATATAGAATGCAGTTTCAGGATTAAGTTTTATAGATTCGATGGCCTCATACAAAGAACAGCCATCACTAACACTTACAAAAGAATCACTTTCAAGTGATAATCCTTTCACATAACACACTATGGCTGATTTAATTCCTGGATGCACAAATGACAAATTTTCATATTTTATATGATATAGAACAATTTCTTTTTCTAAGAACATATTGTAATCTATGGCTTCCTCCAATCGTAACATTTTTCCTGACACAACATCCTTCAAATAAACCAAGTGATTATTAAAATATCCCAATTTTACAAAGGTTAAAAAATCCAAATAATTTCCCGTGAATGGATCAATAATCTTCTTCACCTTTGAATTAAATAATCTTAGCACTTCATCGACAGAAAGGTTACATTTTTCTCTTAAGAAAATAGTTAAAGGCATCTCTTTTCCTAATATTTGATGTCTCATAGTTCCTCTATCAACATCAATCAATCCTGCATCTACTGCACTTTCAACTGATATCAACTCATTAGTAAGTGGGTCTTTTACAAGAATCTGGCTACAATCAATCAATCCTTCTTCAGAGGCTTCACAGACATTCAGCTCAAGGCCAGAAGTGGGATCATAAAACTTTCCAGAAGTGTACTGAAACAAGAGCAAAACCTCTTTCAAAGAGAGGTATCTTTTGTCTCTTAGACAAGTTAAAACTGGAATAATCCTGTCACTATTTGGATCATAGATGGTACTATTCTCTAAATTGATTAATCCTTCATCAATAGCAGTCTGTATAGATTTAAAGATTCCTTTTGCTGGGTCCATGAGTATGAAATTTTTACTATCAATCAAACCATTATGAACAGCTTCAGCAAAGTTTAGTTCTTTCTCTGAATATGGAATTTTAAACTGTTTAGTTTTAGAATTGAATAGTTGTACAATTTCTTCCAAACATAAATATTTCTTCTCTCTATCAAATAGAAATTTTTCAGTGAAACTAGTGAGTGGTTTTAATTCACCTAATGAAGTGAATTTATCAGAATCAGAGCTCTTGCCAACAATGGATTTAGTAAATAACTTTTTTTTGGCACTACACATAACCAGATTTTGTTCCAAAGCACTCCACAAGGTTATTTCTTCTCTAGTATCACTATTAACATATTTTCCTGTTTCTGCATTAATTAATCCAAGGCTGATAGCAGTTTTTAAGCTCATAACTGTATCATCAGATTTATTTTTTAAATATGAATTATCTGGAGTCACTATTTCTTCTTTTATTGCATCTTCAAGATTGACACTTCTGTTTGTAAAAGGATTAATAAAATTTCCTGTTAATCTATCAAATAAGCAAGTGTGAAGCACATTAAAAAGGTTTGATGCTTCCAAAGAATTTATAATATAACCTTGTTCCAGTGCTGAAGTTAATGAAATATAACTTTCAGATTGTATTCTGAAGAGCCCAGAATGTAAGTTAATGATATCATCATGTACAGCTTCTGCAAAGGACAATAACCTCTGATTTTCAGAGTTCCAAGTGCATGGATATACAGGGCAAAGAACATTGGTATGAATTGCATTTTCTAAAGTTAGTGAACACAGAGTAAGTGGATTGATTACTTTTCCAGTTTTCTCATTATAAAAGTTCAAACAAATAGCTTTCTGTAAGGATAAAGGAAGTTTAACATCTTTGACCAGTCCTTTATTATATCCATCGAAAAATGAAATAGTTTCTTTGTGCCATTTGATTTGGCCAGTATTTTCATCTATAATTCTAGACTGTAATGATTCAGTTAAATCTGATTCTTTGAATTCTCCAGATATTTCCTGACTCACACAAACAGCTTTAGGGTTAATTAGATGTAGCTTGACAGCCATTCCTAAAGAAACATATTGTCCTCCATCTGGATTTAAAATTTTGGCTTTTTCCTTATTATAAATACCTGTTTCAAATAAATTCTGCAAAGATAGAGGAGTTTTCACATTAATTAAAATTTTCTTTAAAAAAGCTGTCTTAAAATTAATTGTTTCTGTGCTACCCTTAAGCCTCATGTTACCACACTGTACATCAATCATACCTGCTTCTACAGCACTGCTAAATGGTAAAATATCACCAGTTAATTGATCTTTGACCACAGTTGATGTATGATCAATAATACCTTTATTTAAGGCTTCTCCAACAGATATTCTCTGTTTAGTAGTAAAATTTAATATATCACCTAAAACAGGATCATAATAGCCCTTGCATACAATTTCTTGAAGAGATATATTTTTTGTAGGTGGTATGATAATGCCACTTTCTAAGGCTTCATAGAAATCTATTTTAGTTCTGGTCTGTGTGTTCAGTATTACCATATTTTGAAGATCAACTATACCTAAGTTCACAGATTCCGAAAGGGTTAAAATATCATTTTTCTTTGCATCCCTAATTGTTAAAAAATCAGGACTGATAAACTTTCTTGAAATAGCCTCTTCTAAAGAAATATATTCACCTGATTTAAAATCCATAATTCTTTTAATTTTATTATCATATAAATGCAGATTAATTGCCTCTTGAAGAGAAACTGGAAATTCTACCTCTGCTAAATAACCTTTTTCCAAAGCAAAATCAAATGTCATTTCCATGGGATAAGTTATTATACCTTTTGTGATATCTATAATATGAAAATTGGCTGCATCTTCAAAAGTAATGATTTTATCTTTGTGTTTAAATACAACAAACTGGACATCTATATAGTTATTTATTAATGCATTTTCAAATGTAATATACCTTCCAGTTGCTGAATCCCATAATTTTCCTGTTGGGGAATCATAAATCATTTTATTAATAGCGTCTACAAGTGATATCTTAATTCTCTTTGTTTTAATAAAACCACTTGTAATAGCATCTTGAAGATTCAGGACTGAATTAGTTATTGTATCTCTAAAATTTCCAGAATTATCAATAATATTCAGTGTTAGAGCATCAGATAAATTAACAAAGCAACCACTTTTCATGTCTTTTACTTCAGTATTATTAATTTCTAGTATACCACGTCTAATTGCTTCAGTTACAAAAACTTCTTCCTTGGCAATAGCATCTTTTATCATACAAGTTTCATGAGAGTAGAAGCCATATGCTACCAAGGCTTCTAGTGACATTGAAAGCTGATTGACTCCGATAAAACCATTATGAAAAGCATTTAAAAATGGCAATCTATCACCAGAAATAGAAATATAAATATTGTCATTTAAATCAACTAATTTAGACTTTATTCCTTTATTAAATGAAACTATACTTTTAATATGTGAATCATATACAGTGAAACAGTTACTTAAAATTAAACCAGTATCCAAAGCCCAGGAGAGAGGAAAATAATTTCCAGAACTGAGATCTTTAAAAAGAAACTTTTCCTTATCAAATATTCCCAATTCAATAGCTTGATGCAAAGTAAAAGGCTTATAAAAAGAAAGAGAAAGAAATGGGTACTTAACAATAAATCCAGCTTTAACAGCATCCTGAAAAGAAAAGGTTTCTCCTGTTTGGTTATTTAAAAACTTTTTTGTACATTTATCTACAACAGATCTTAAAACTGCTTCAGTCATAGAAATAAATTTATTAGTTTTAAAATCTATAACCCTAATACTATTATCATTAAATATTCCATGATCACTGCTAATAACTGCTTCATCTTGGAGTAAGGTTAGATAATTTTTGCCTCCTTTATTAAAGAAATCTTGCATAATACTTACTGTTGAAGACTGTTCATCAGATGGTGCAGATGGAAGCCTATAAGGTAGTTCTGCCAGCTTGACTTCTGACTTCCCTCTAATTTCCACCACAGTATTAAGATCAATAAAATGCTCACTTAATGCTTGTTGAACTGTCATTCTCCTGCCTGGTTCACCTGCCACTACATAACATGTATCTGGATTAATGATACCAGTTTCAACCATTTCTCGCACCGGTAGGCAATATCCAGTTACATGTGATACCTCTTTCCTAATCTGTGTGTATGTTTCTCTTACAGTGATCTGAGTTCTACTAATATCACGAGTAGTTACTACTTCTCTAGTGGGAGATAACTTTTCTAAAGGTAAATTCTGGATAATTTCTTCATGAATATAACCAGTTTTATTTTGTAATGGAAGTATTTCTGGCATGGGCGAAGTAATGCTACCTAAATCAGAAGTCTGCAATTCAATTTTAGATTCTTTAGGTTTAGGTACAAAAGAAATTTCTTGTTCTTTTCCTAGAATAGAAATTTCTCTGGATTTTTCTAAGGGAGATCTGGACTTCTGCATTGGGGAAAATTCAATTGGTGTTTTAACAGGACTAGATTCTTTTGATTTCTTTAAAGGAGAAGTTTTTAATTGTAATGGAGGAATATCTATTGCCTTTTCTGTAGGAAAAGTTCTGAGTTTATCAGTGGTAGAAATTCTGTCGGGTTTTTCTACTAGAGAAGTTTTGGACCTTTGTTTAGGCGAGGTTGCTTTGGGTTTCTGTACTGGGGAAGGTTTCGGCTTCTGTACTGCAGAAACATCTCTGGATTTTTCTGTGGGAGAAACATCTCTGGATTTTTCTGTGGGAGAAACATCTCTGGATTTTTCTGTGGGAGAAACATCTCTGGATTTTTCTATGGGAGAAACATCTCTATATTCTTCAGTGGAAAAACTACGTTTAGGTTTTTCTGTGGGAGAAATATCTTTGGGTTTTTCTGTGGGGGAAATGCTTCTGGGCTTTCTAGCTGGAGAAAAGTCTCTATGCTTTTCTGCTGGAGACACACCTCTCTGTTCTGCTGAGGGAGAAATAGTTCTGCATTCTTCTTCTGTGGGAGAAACACCTCGAGGTTTTTCAGTAGGAGAAATGCGTCTGGATTTTACAGTGGGAGAAATGCCTCTGGGTTTTTCTATAGGGGAAGTATCTTGGGGTTTTTCTATAGGAGAAATGCTTCTGGGTTTTTCAGTGTAGGAAATATCTTTCGGTTTTTCTGTAGGAGAAATGCTTCTGGGTTTTTCGGTGGGTGAAACACCTCTTGGTTTTTCTGTAGGAGAAATGCTTCTGGGTTTTTCGGTGGGAGAAACGCCTCTGGATTTTTCGGTGGGCGAAACACCTCTTGGTTTTTCGGTGGGCGAAACACCTCTTGGTTTTTCTGTAGGAGAAATGCTTCTGGATTTTTCAGTGGGCAAAACACCTCTTGGTTTTTCTGTAGGAGAAATGCTTCTAGGTTTTTCGGTGGGCGAAACATCTCTTGGTTTTTCTATAGGGGAAATATCTTTGGGTTTTTCTGCAGGAGAAATGCTTCTTGGTTTTTCAGTGGGGGAAATATATTTGAGTTTTTCTGTAGGAGAAATGCTCCTGGGTTTTTCAGTGGATAAAACACCTCTTGTTTTTTCTATGGGGGAAATATCTCTGGTTTTTTCTATAGGAGAAATATCTCTGGTTTTTTCTATAGGAGAAATACTTCTAGGTTCTTCAGTGGGAGAAACACCTCTTGGTTTTCCTGTGGAGGAAATATCTTTGGGTTTTTCTATAGACAAAATGCTTCTGGGTTTTTCAGTGGGAGAAACACCTCTTGGTTTTTCTGTAGAAATGCTTCTGGGCTTTCCTGTTGGAGAAATAACTCTGGGTTTTTCAGTAGGAGAAATATCTCTGGGCTTTTCAGTGGGAGACGTGCCTCTGGGCTTTTCAGTGGGAGACGTGCCTCTGGGCTTTTCAGTGGGAGACGTGCCTCTGGGCTTTTCTGTGGGAGACGTGCCTCTGGGCTTTTCTGTGGGAGACGTGCCTCTGGGCTTTTCTGTGGGAGACGTGCCTCTGGGCTTTTCTGTGGGTGAAACACTTCTGGGCTTTTCTGTGGGTGAAACACTTCTGGGCTTTTTAGTCTGAGGAATATCCCTAGGTTTTTCAGATGGAGAAACATCCCTGGGTTTGTCAGATGGAGAAACATCCCTGGGTTTGTCAGATGGAGAAACATCCCTGGGTTTGTCAGATGGAGAAACATCCCTAAATTTTTCTGTTTGGGAAGTCTTGGGCTTTTTAATTGGAGAAATATCCCTGGGTTTTTCCATTGGAGAAGTTTTGAGCTTTTGCACTGGTAAAATTTCCTGGGGTTTTTCTTTGGGAGAAGTTTCTCTGGATTTCTGTAATGTAGAAGTTTCATTAGATTTTTCTAGTGGAAATGCTTCTTTCAACTGTTCTGACTGAGAAATATATTTGGGTTTTTCTACTGGAGAAACCCTATCTCTGGTTTTTTCTACTGGAGAAACCGAATCTCTGGTTTTTTCTACTGGAGAAACCGAATCTCTGGTTTTTTCTACTGGAGAAACATCTCTGGGTTTCTCAGCTTGGTCATATTTCCCTGGAGAAATATCACTGGGCTTTTCTACTGGAGAAATTTCTCTACCTCTAAGCTTTTCTACTGGAGTTTTCCCAGGTTTTTCTGCTGTAGGTTTATCTTCTATAAAAATATCTTTAGGTTTTTCTTTTATACAGGATTGGGGCTTTTGCACTGTAGAAATTTCTCTGGTTCTTTCTTCTGGAGAAATTTTAGACTTCTGTATTGACAGGTCTTTTCTGGGTTTTTCTACTGGAGAGGACTCTCTGGGTTTCAGTATTGGAGAAGTCTCTTTAGGTTTTTCTACTGGGGAAGTTTCTCTTGATTTCTGGACTGATTTAAACTTTTGGGATAGAGAAATTTCAGCTCTTTCTACTGGAGAGCTAACTCTAGGCTTTGCTTCTGGAGAGCCAGCTCTAGGCTTTTCTACTGGAGAAATATCTTTAGTCTTTTCTATCAGAGCACTAAGATTTTCAACTGGAGACATTTCTCTGGATTTTTCTGCTGGCTTGGATTTTTGTATTGGAATGATATCCTTTGACTTTTTTACTGGAGAAGATTGTGGCAATCTCTGAACTGGGGATTGTGCTCTGGGTTTTTCTACAGAAGTTTCTCTGGGTTTTTTAATAGTGGGAAATTCTTTAAGTCTTTCTACAGGAGATGATTCCCTGGATTTTGGGACTAGAAAAGTTTCTTCTGATTTTTCTGTTAGTGATATTACTATAGACTTTTCTACTTCGGGAGATTCTCTGAGTTTCTGTATTGGAGAAACCTCTGATTTTAGTATGGGAGAAATCTGATCGAGTTTTTCTGCTGGAAAATCTTTGGATGTCTGCAATGGAAATGTTCCTAAGGGTTTTTTTGTTGGAGAGGATTCCCCAAGTTTTTCTTCATGAAAAATGTCACTCGGTTCTTGTTGTGAGGCCTCTTTAATAGGTAAGGTTACAGGTCTACCTTTAGCCTTTTCTGATATAGGCAAGTCTTTCGGTTTTTGCAGTGGAAAGAGGTCCTTACTCTTTTCTGGAGATAGAGTTTCTTTAACTTCATGTACTGGAAGGGACTTCATTGCCGATGCATCAGCTGTTTCTTCAGCTTGAATTAAAGGAAATTCTGCATATTTTCCTGTTAACTGAGAGCCTTTCATTATCTCTGCAGACGATGTTGGGCTTTCCTCATTTGCTTTTTTGGGTTTATGCAATATTTCAATTTTATCTACAGTTCTTTTAATCTCACCTTCTGGGAATCCTTCTTTCCCTGTAGAAAGTAGTTGCTTAGCTTCCTTTGATGGTGATTCTTTAGCTTTCAACTTAGGAACTATTTCGCTCAATTTTTCGGGATGAGGTTTATCTTTGGTTGCTTGTTTTTTCTTTGTTTCTGATATTTCCTTTTTTTGTTTGGGAGATCCCACTGGTGATTTAGATGTAATCCTTTGTGAATATTCAGGCATTTCTTTATCTTTAGGTGCTAAAGACAACTCAATATACTTCTGTGGGGGGACTTTAACTTTTTCAGGAGATTTTTCCTTGTCGCTCTTGTGGGACTTCCCTTTGATTTGTGGCAAAACTGATTCTTCAGGTTTTACAGTAAGCATTTTATCTTTTGTTAGAGATTTTTCTTTGGATACAAATGAAATTTCTTGCTCTGCAATAATTTCATCTGAAACATTTAATCCTCTTGATTTAGAGGTTGCTGACAGTGGAACTGGTTTTGATTCAGAAGTAATTTTGTCAATTTCAACAATTTTTGAAGATGGAAGCAAATTCTTGTAAATCTGTTTTTCTATATCTTCTGGAGCCAACGTGGATTGTTCAGACTTATCCTGAATTGCTGAAACTTGTAATGATTTTTCTACATACACATGCTTTTCTTCACCAGTTCCTGCCTGTGCAGGTAAAGGAACTTTTGTGGGTACATGTGTTGGTGACAAAACTTTTTTCTTAGCTGAAGCCTCTGAAACATCTGGAAATTTATCTTTTGGAGATGTGTGCCTTGGTGATGGCACTCCATCTACTCTTTTACCATGCTTAACAGAAACAAACTCAGGTGATTTTCTTTCTTTTACTGGAGATAACGAATGTCCCTTTGAAGAAATAATTTCCTGATTAGGAGGCAAAACAGAAGTTTTAGTTGCTTTAGAACCAGGTTTTGACTTTGCTGTTTTGATAGTTTTCACATGTTCAGCTACCACTGCAGCTGCTAAAACTGGTGCACTTATAACGGCAAGCATCCCAAGTGTTACTGCTTTTGTAAAATTAACCTTTGTACCAGATTTGGGCTCAATTACCTTTCCTGTTCTTCGGTCTATTCTTCCTCTCTTTATAGCTTCCTTTGTGGTCATTGGTTCCCCATTTTCTATATCATAAATTACAACATCTAGATCCACTGCACCTTTATTAACTAATTCTTCAAATGTTACAAGAGAGTGTGATGTGGGCTCCCTAAATTTTTGAGAATTTTTGTCATATAAGACACTGAAAACTTCAGTAATACTATACTTGAGTTTAACTTCTTTTTGTGTAACTACATCTTCTTCTGGACGTAAAATACCTCCTTTGAGTGCTGTTGACAAAGGTATAGTTGTTCTACCAATAATATCTGTATATGTGGATGACTGAAGGTCAATCAATCCCTTTTCCAAAGCTTCTGTGAATGTCAATGGTTTGGTTCTTTCAACAGATTCAATATCAATTTTAACAATTCCCTTTTCAGCTGCTTCCCTTATTGGAATTACTTCCCCGCTACTCAAATCAATTATTTCAACTGGATTTTTCATTGTATACCCTTGTTGTACCTCTACTCTTTTGGATTCTACAATAAAAACTGGTGTCTCCATTGAAATCACCTCTGCTGCTTGTATTTCCTGTTCCTTGTTTTTTATTGATGGAATACATAAAGGTTGAATTTGAAGAAGACCAGATTCCACAGCTGTAGTTACTGCTATTTCTTCTCCTGTTTTAGGATGTTTCATCTGTAAAGATACTGGATTTATCAATTTTCTATCTAATGCTTCAGTAAGTTCAATGCTATCCTCTATTGGCATGAATGGAACAACCATAAGAAATCCTTTTTCAACAGCTTCATTTATTTTCATTTTCTGACCACTATAAGGATGAGTAAATACTTTGGATATTACATCAACATAACCATACTGTAAAGCAACGGGAAATGTTAAAGCTAGAGCTGGAACTCTCGAAGAAATTACTTTTGGCCTCTCAAATATCTGATAGTTTTCAACAGCTTCAATAACATCTACTCTTTTATCTGCAATTTTTACTTCACCATTACTGTCATTTATAATTCCCTTCTTGATTGCTTCTTCTAAAGTTACTGAGTGACAAGTAGAACCATCAAATATAACAGAGAGTGGGTTAATAATCTCACAAAGCACTGCTTCATGAAGAGTTAAAAGAACACCTGTTTCTGGATGAATTAATTTTTGAGATTTCAGTTCTATTAAACCCTGCTCTAAAGCAGTTGGAATGCTTAGAGAATAGCCCACTGGAATTAACAATTTTCCACTTTGAGAATCCAGGATCCCTGCAACTAAAGCTTCTTTAATCGATACAGTTTCTCCCCTCCTAAAATCAAGAACCGATCCTCCTTGCCCATCTATCATTTTCAATTCCAAAGCTTGTTCCAAAGTGACACTTTCTTTATCACTTACTTTAAGGTACTGAATATCATTCAAAATTTTTGCTGTTTTCTTATCAATCAGACCCTCATTTTCTGCATCTTTTGGAGATAAAACCCTCCTTCTGATTTTCTGAATAACCTGCACACCACTCTTTTCTGTTATCTCGAGAGATTTTGCTTTACCAAAGGTAACTTCAAATTTAGGTTCAGGAATATCACCTCTCAAGTATTTAGTTGGTGAAACAGGTAAAGATTCCTTAATAGGACTTTCTCTTCCAAAAGATGGAATAAGATCCCTTTGCACAGCCTCATCATGTGAAATTTTCTGACCAGTGGCTGGATCGATAACAGTAATCATAGTAGTTGTAATCAACTCTGTTACATTTCCTTGATTAATTCTATCAAGAACGTTTGAATCAATTAAACCTTTTTCAACAGCATTATTTAATGTTATGAATTCTCCTGTTGATGGATCCTTAACTCTCAAGATGCTTTCTTTTTCTTTCTGATAAAATACATCAGTCTTGCTTGTATATTTTGGTGCCAGGGCATCTGCATCTTTCATATCATCAAGTAATACTTTCCCAGTTGTGATCTCTTGTGTATATTCACTTGGAATATTTGTTATTTGTATGATCTCCTCTGATATCTTTAATGGAGATTCTCTACCGCTCGTTTCCATAAATTTCTTAGCTGTTTCAAAATCTATGACGCCTTGCTGTATGGCTTCTTCTACTGGTATTTCTTTGCCAGACTGTGTATCAAGAATTGTTACTTGAGTAACTTTTGGTTCAGTTGTAGTTGTAGTAGTTGTAGTAATACTGTAAAGCACTTGTTCAGATGGAGAAATGGTTTTCAAAATACTTGTTTTGCCTGACAGAAATATTATTCCCAATAAAACAGCTTCTTTTAGAGATATTTTTTTACCTGTTTTCTTGTTCTGGTAATCTCCTGTATCTCTGTCTACAAGACCTCTTGTTATAGCTTCTCCCAGAGTTAAGTGAATTTCTTCATCATCATATTTGAAAATAAATTCATTTGGGTCTACTTTTCCAGACTTAATGGCAGTCATGAGTTCCATTTTTTCTTGAGTAATTTTGTCCAAGACTGTTGCTGAATGCGGATCATAGTAAATATTTGCATCAATTTCAACATATTCGGATGTTTTCAGAGTTATTATCTTTTCTTCCTCTCCAACTTTTGAAACAGAAAGAATGGTATCAGAATCAATCAACTCTTTTGAAGTTTTTTCTTTTGTTTTAGATCTGGATGATAATTCAATGCCTTTTGGGTGGCCATCAGTACTGATGGCTTGGATGACTTTGGAAGGCATTTCCTTCTGAATGCTTATTTCCTTTCCTTCTTCCAAAATGATCAATTTTCTTTTAATTGCTTCTTTCATAGTTATTTTTTCTTTTTTATCCGCATTACAATAATGACCCATAGCATCTAGTATTCCTTTTTCTAAAGACCTCAACAAAGAAATAGTGCGTTTTGTACTTGGCTCTACAACAAAAGCAGATTTTGGATTAATTATCTCCATTTTAATTGTTTCTTCAAAGGAAACTAATCTATCAGTTCCCAGTATGGTAAAAAGACCAGAGTCCACATCAAAAAGATTTTTGTTAATTGCATCTTTTAAGTACCATCCACCCTGAGGAATTTCAAATACCTGTGAATGCTTTCTAATGATATCTACTGATATGTTTTCACCTGTTCCATTTGTGTACACTACTTCAATAGTTTTTTGTTGAATTGGAGATCTTTTCTTTGCGGAATCTGGCATATCTACTGAAGGAGATAACTGCTTTTCATCTTTTACAGTTGATTTTGGTTTCACTTTTGGAATACTTTCTTTAATTTCGGCTTTCTTTGGTGATCTTGTAGGTGATAGAGTTTTTTTAAGGCTGCTTGGCTGTACTGAAGATTCCGCTTTTTTTGTACTTGTCCGTCCTACAGAAGCAACCTTATGCTCAGGAACTTCAGAAATATCCTCCGGTAGTCTTGACTCAACTTGTTGCTGCAATACAGACTCAGTAATTTTAAATGCTGAAGTTTCCTGAGTAGGTAATACAGAAATCTCTTTTTTAACTGGAGAGGATGGTTTGGGAATGGTTCTTTCTAGAAAGGATTTTACTGGAACTGAACTGTCTAGCTTGGAATCCTTTACAGATATAGAGGACTTTGGTTCTTGTTGTTCATCTTCATGTTCTAAAAGTAATGCATGATCATCAAGAGATGTTTCTTTGGCAACATCATGTTGAAATTCTGTGGCATCTTTGACTTTAGGCTTTGGCACTCGAGTGGGAGATGCTTTTGCTGGTCCTGTTTTTGGAGGGGATACTTTTCTAGTCCTCTCAAGGAAAACAGTTTCATTTTTGGAATCTCTGATCTTTCCAACATCATTTACTTCTACTTGTTTAATTTCAATGGAATCCTGTAAGGTGGGTTTCTTTTCACTGGAAGGAGATGCTAGCTGTGGAATTTCTTTTTCTGTTACACCATTAACAGTGGGTTCAGCTGAGGACAATTTATCACTCAAATGAGCTGAAGTCTTCACAGTGACAAGAAATGCATTTGACATTGTATCAAAATTTTGTTGCATATCACTTTTCTTCTTTTTTGTAGGGGATAATTTTGGAGAGTGAATTTTCTCTTTTGTTGGCGATTTTAATTCTGACTGAATTTCAGAGAGAGAGGTCTTATTTGGAGATTCTATCCTAACAGGACTTTTTCTTTGTATATCAGCTTCTTTTGAACTTGCTTTCTTACTTTTTGAAACGGTTGATTTTTTAACTTCTTCAATGGACACTTCTGTTTCCATTGGGGCAGTCAAGATGTTTTGAATTTCAGCAGTTGGAGATATATCTGCTTTTGCCATAAGTTCTTTCTTATAAGATGTGGGAGATGTTTTTATTAATGTTCCTGGTTTCCCTTTTATTAATGCAGTCTTTTCTTCTGATGGCATATCTGCATCATTAGAACGTTTTGATGGAAGTACTTTATGTGGAGATATACTTTTCAGCCCTACCCCAGGAACTTCAGAACTATCAACATGTTTTTTACTTGGCAATGGTAAATCTCTTGCTTTGGCCATAAATGTATCTTGGCCTTCAACAGAATATTCTTCTTCTAAAATGTGTTCAACTATTTGCTTATCAGAATCAACCTTTGGTAGAGTTACGATAACTTCATCTGAAGATTGTTTTTTAATTATATTTCTTCTTGAAGGATCTTGGGAAGGAGATACCGATCTTGTTGGTGATGACTTTTTACCTGTTTTGCTGTCAATGTCTTTAGGATGGGAGACCAGACCTGGTGAAGATCTAGTTGGTAACACTTTCTTTTTGGTGAGTGGGGATTTGGAAGAAAGGGGGAGTGTAGTTGGCCTTGAAATTTCTGAATCAGATGTAATAATATGAGATATAACAGAAGTAGATGGCTCTTTTGATTTCAATTTAAGTAACTCTTCTGCAGTCAGGCTCAGGATGCCACTATTTATTGCATCTTCAAGAGGAATAATTTTACCAGTGGCAGGCTCTTTAAAAGTACTTTTTCTTTCATCAATTAATCCACATTCTATAGCATTCTGAAATCCAATTTTCCCATCATCAGAAACAGTTATATATCTAGTTACTGTTCTAGTTACAGTGGCCATTGTAACAACAATATTCAAAAGACTCTTAAGAACAGCAGCACCTTGGGGTGTAATGTACTTTTTCTCAACTGCTTCTTTTAGTAAAAGAGGCTTTTTTGTTTTTGGCTCTCTTACCTGACCAGTCCTGTGGTCAAGTAGACTTTTTCTCACTGCTTCAAGAACAGTTAATTCATTATTCTTTTCATCCTTTATGCCAATAGGTTTTCTTAATATTTCAAATATTTGAGGCTGAATAAAATCTTTTTCTGCAGCCTCATCAAATGTGAGAAGGTTTCCAACAGAATCCATATAAGTACCATTGTTTAAATCTATGAGGTTTTTAGCAACAGCATCATTAAAGCTAATATATTCCCCAGACAAATCCTGTATGCCTTCAATTTCAAATACCATTTTGCGACATACTGAAGTAAGAAATCCACTTTCAACTGCATCATTCAGTGATATTAATTTATCAAGTGAAGAGTCATAAAATTTTCCATCTGGTTTAATAATTTCCTTGTACAGAGCTTCTGGTAATGTAATTAATTCATTTGTTTTAGGATCTACGATGCATTTTGCTTCTAAATCCAATATTCCTTTTGCAGATGCTTCTATTAGACTTAATTCTTCTTTTGTTAATGGATCCATAATTTTTCCTGAGTTGCATAGCAAACCCAATTCACAGGCTTCCTTTAAAGTAAGACAGTGAAATATAAGTTGCTTTTTACGTGCTTCTGGGAGAGTTAATCGTTCTTTTGTTTTAACATTGATGTAATTTCCACTTTGAACATGTAAAATACCTTTCAAGAGAGCTTCAGGAATAGTTATTATATTTCCAGTTTCTGTGTTTACAATTTCCTTAATGTCAGAACACAAAATACCTCTTGAAATAGCCTCGTCAATTGTAAATTTCTCACCAGAATCTCTATCAACAATTTGACCTGACTGCTCTTGCACCATTTTTCTGTCTATTGCTTCTGCTAAGGAAATTCCACCCTCATTTTCTATCGTTGGAAGAATTTCCATAAAGCCTCTTTTAAATGCCTCTGTTATTCCCATAGCCTCTTTTGTTTCAGGATCTCTAAATATTCCAGTTTTAGGATCAAGTAGCCCCTTTTGTACAGCTTCACTCAAAGTAAGTTTGGAGAGTTTCACTACTTTCATTTCAATAAGAATTTTTAGCTTTTCTTCACTAACAATACCAAGTTCGACTGCTTCATTCAGAGTGATAACCACACCACTTACAGGGTTTACTAAAGATCCTGTTTCAATATCATAAAATCCTCTTTGTACAGCCGCAAAGAATGATAATTCATTTCCCACTTTGGGATCATTTATGCCACAATTTGAAAAAAGTCTAGAAACAAAAATTTTATTAATGTAGCCTTTTTCAGATGCATCATGCAAGGACATTCGTTTCCCTGTTCTTGGGTCAATATATTGTCCTGATTTTATGTTTACTATTCCTTGCCTAACTGCTTCATTTAAAGTCAACATTTCTCCAGTTCTAGGATTAAAAATGCCTTTTACAATTGTTATATATTCTGTTTTCATAGATTCATCTTCTCTTCCTTGATATGTGCCAGATGTTATTTCTGTTACTGTTATAGGTGCTTCAAACTTTTGGTAAAATGACTTTATCTCTTCTGATTCCTCTACATGTCTGCCATCAGGATAATCAACTCGTTTTTTAACTTCTAGTTCCTGATGTTCCCTTAATGATGTATCAGTTTCCATTTCATAATTAAAATCTTGTTCTTTTCTATACATTTGTTCAGCTGACTTAGCATAAACTGTATCTTCTGTAAAATCATAAACATCATCTATCTCTAGACATTCTTGTAGAGGAACTTGTTCTATAATAGTATGGAAGGTCTTCAGAGTGACAGGAACAGCTTGACTGATGAGGCCAGAAAACTACATAAGGTAAGAGAAAGGAAAGAAAGATTTAAGACCAAACACCAAACAAACATGCACATACAATAAAAATCCTTAGCTCCAGAAAGTTAAAGAAATTTCCCATTGCCTTAGAAAGAACAATATTTTAGTTAACTCCCATACTTTCAGGCAAAGATTTAAAAATAAACCCTATTTTCAATTACATAAGCAAAAACTTAACACTTATATTGCTAAATTTGAACTAATACATGAACACACATCTTCATAAGGTAAATAAATCAAAATACTCAATACACAGTTATATTGGTAATGTGACATAGGAATAAGTACTTAAAAAATGTTTACTACAGCAATGTTTCTCAAGCTATGAGAAATTCTATTCTTCTTCTTTGTAGAAGCCGATACAATTACATGGATAAAGGGTTCTACAAAAAAACGATCGGGGAAGGTATGTGTAGATAAAATTACTGTGATAAAGGACAAATAATTTTTTTTTCTCCCCTCTTTCACAAGAATACTTATTTTTAATACTTTCCCCTGTAAATTATGAAAACAGTAACCTTGTATTTGCCCTCTCTGTCCATCCAGTGCACTCTTGCCATCAGAAATATAGCAAGATTGCAATGAAACATTCTTGCTTATGTTGCCTGCTCAATACTCTGTTACTTTATTTCTTGCACTAGTGTGAAAAACTATTATAAATAAAGGCAGTTCTCGCTTTACGAGTTCCCGGGTTTTTTTTCCCCCAAGTACAGCAGACTCTCGATTTACTGGGATAGGTTTAACCGGGACACTTCGAGACTCCAAATAAAAAAATAAAATAAAAAAAAAACAAGAATAGGTATAAACAGATATTTTGCAAGTCATAAATAAGCAATAAGCAGGGCATTATAAAGTCGTCATTGGGATATTATTATCTTGCAACCCCCACGCTGAAAAAAAATAATAAAATAATGTTCAGTTTGTTTTAGTGTGTCGCTTCAATTGTTCTGTTTCATTGTACTGCAAAGAGAAAAAATTTGTTTCGTTATTTATGTCAGGGATAATGAAAAAAAAAAATTTTTTTTTTTTTTTTAGAAATCATGAAAATGATTGGTAAATGCAAACGAGTTGTGCTTTCAATTAAACAAAAACATGAAATTATTCAAAAGTTTGAAAATGGTACATCCATTAAATCTCTAAACAACCAGTATAATGTTGGTGAGCAAACCATACACGACATTGTTAAAAATTAAGGGAAGCATCGTATTGGACACACGAGTAGTGCATGGTAAGTTTTTTTTATCTATCGCCATATTTTTTACATAGGTTGCTGAACATTTTTGGATATACTGTACCATAGTAAGTTCCTGACTTACGTAACTTCGAACTTACGTTAATTTTTTCTTTTTTTTCTTTTGCAGGATTGTAAAATTTAAAACAGAATAATAAAGCAATCAATAAAGACAATCAAGGCACGTGGGATTTCAAGTCACAAGATGAAAAATAGGAATGAAGAAAAGATTTTTAAAATTTATTTAAGTTTTTTTTATATGGCTGAAGATTTCAGTGAAGGGAACACAATTTCACCATAATAACGTAAAATCCCACAGAATTCCAGCTATCTGTATTATCGCAAATGCAATATGATCGAGTTTACTACCCTTTTATAATGAATTGCAGTAACAGAAAAGGCCAATAACCTAGAATGTGCATATTGTTTTATGGTAGTGACCTCCAGAAAGATGTTTCAGTAAAATGTGAGCTCGCGTGGGGTGATAATAGTGAGTTTTCACCTTAAACCTGTGAAATTCTTTAATAAAATTTCATTTTGAACGTTATCATGGTGCTGCCTAAGAGAATAAGTAATAGCGGTACTAGTAAATCTATCAAAAAAAAAAAAAAAAAAAAGGAAGGCAATCGATTCGGATCATAAAATTAAAATAAGGATGTTTGAAAATATTCACACGTCAACAAGTATCGTGCAGAATTTAGATTTGTCAGTGTCAACAGTGAACACAATAATAAAGGAAAAAGACAGAATATGAGAAGCGGTGAAGGGATTGGCACCAATGAAGTCAACTATGATAACCAAGGCTACAAAAATACATATCAGTTTTTACTGTACAATTTCTTCCTTTAATGTTTTGTTTTCTTATGTGCCACTTCAGCAACTTCACCGCTGTCCCCCAGATAAAGTTTTTAATTGAACTAATTAAAAATATATAACTATTTGCTTCATTCTTCTGAGGATATTATGTGGTTTTTGTAATTTTGGCATATCACGGCAATCATAAATGCATCACTGCATTTAGGATTCTATTAGATAGTGCAGTATTGACAATTAATTAATTAAATTTATTGATCTTATTAATTTAAAATATCATGCCTCAGACTAGAGCAGCAAAGCAATGGGCACAAAGTGGCAGGAGTGCTGTGACTCGGGGAAGAACTGAGGGGGACAATTCTCCAACGCACCACAGCTTAAAAAAATGTGCAACTTGTGAAATGTTTGCCAAACTCTCTGGAACAGAACATGATCTAGCCAAGGAGGATGTCTTTGTGTGTGCCAGGTGCAGAGAGTGTCTAGAAATTAGGCATCAACTCAGCGTTCTACTGGGCATCTATGAGAGCTTGAGGTGTAGGGTACAATGGATAAAAGGATGGTTAAGTGCGAGAAGACAGAGGGTGGTAATCAATGGGTGCTGCTCTTCTTGGACTAATGTTATTAGTGGAGTCCCACAGGGTTTGGTGCTGGGTCCACTGTTGTTTTGTATATTTATCAATGATATTGATGAAGGTATATCAGGCTTAGTGTCAAAGTTTGCAGATGATACAAAAGTTGGCAGGGTTGTTAATGACAGTAATGGCAGTGTGCTACTGCAACAGGTTCTAGATAATTTGGCAGATGGGCTAAGAAGTGGCATCTGAAGTTTAACCTTGACAAATGCAAAGTACTGCATATGGGTAGAAGTAAGCCCAGAGAAATGTACCAACTGTGCGGTACTACACTTAAGGTGGTAGAAAATGAAAAAGACCTGGGAGTAATTGTGCAGTCAGATATGAAGTTTTCTGAGCAATGCAGACAGGCTGCCAGGGCAGGTCATGGGGTTTTGTCAATGATATATAGGAATTTTGCTAGCAGGGAAAAGAAGGTGATTATCCCTCTGTATAAGGCAATGGTCAGGCCACGCCTTGAGTACTGTGTACAGGTCTGGAAGCCTCATTTTAGGAAGGATGTAGATTTACTTGAGCGTGTACAGAGAAGGGCAACAAGATTGGTGAGGGGAATGAAGGGATCCTCTTATCAAGAGAGGCTTAAGTTCTGCAAATTGCAGTGGCTGGAGACTAGGCACCTGCGCGGTGATCTGATTGAGGGGTATAAGGCCTTGAATGGGTTGAGCACGCTGAATTCTGATGAGATCCTTCCACTTGTTCAGATTACGAACCTAAGGGGGCATAAATTCAAATTAAGAAAAGACAGATGTAGAATAGATGTGCGGAAATTTGCCTTTAGCCAGCGGGTGGTTAATTGCTGGAACAAACTTCCATCTGTCGTTGTGGAAGTTGATAGGTTGAATAAATTTAAGGAGGAACTGGACAGGCATTTGGAGGGAATGGTGTGATTTTTTTTTTTTTTTTTTTTTTTTGGCTGATGCTGCATAAGCTCATACATTTGCTTTCTTGCATCACATGCCACTACTACTACTACTACTACTACTACTACTATGCCCTCGAAGAAATTAATATGAAGGGCCCGTCAAGCTCTCAGCTGCCCAACTCAACGCCAAAGCTCACTCCTGGGCATCAGGCAACACAGCGGCAATCTCCAAGGCAGAATGCGCTGGTCCCAAAGGAACTAATTATTGTTGGTGACTCTATTCTCAGGGAGACGAAGAATATATTGTGTAAAAAGGATAGATGGAACAGGACCAGGGTATGTCTGCCAGGGGCAAAATTTGATGAGGTTGTAAAGCATATATCATGTTTTAAGGGCACAAAAGGTGATATTGTTGTACACATTGGCACCAATGACATTAAGAGTAAGAGATCTGCAGATTTACCTAACAAGTACAGGTCAATGTTGCAAAAAAGTCGTGAGTCAGGGTTAAATTCGAAAGTGTCTGCAATTCTGCCCAGACACGATAGGAGGAAATACATGATGAGAGCCTTGTCAATCAATTCGGCCCTGGAAAGATTGTGCAAGGGTCAATGGATAGAATTTTTTTCAGCCTGGTCTGTGCTTGTTAACAGGAGAGACTGCTTCTACAGGGATGGAATACAATTAAATAGAAAGGGTGCGAGAATATTTGCTGATGCTATCGAGGCAGTGTTAGGTGGGTCGGAAAACTGCTAGCTTGGGGGGGGGATTCACAGACTAAACGGTTAAAAGTAGCCGTAGGCAGAGGTGAAGGTGATTCTTGCACAACTTCTATTAGAATAAGTAACGACCTGGAGCGAAGGGTGCTGGGGGTTTCAGGGACTGATGGCAGTCATTGTGAAACAGGTGGGTATATGGGATGTGTTAGGGTAACTAAGAATAAGAATGTATACTTGTATGTATACCAATGCTAGAAGTATAGTAAATAAATTTGATGAATTTGAAGTGCTGGTCAAGACATCAAAGGCGGATATTGTTGGGATAGCAGAGACGTGGTGTCACACAGATATAAGGAATGCTGAACTGGAATTTGGGAAGTACAATGTGTACAGAAAGGATAGACACTATAGAAAGGGAGGAGGTGTTATGCTGTTAATTAAGAAAAACATAAAATCAAAAGAAGTGCATCCAGTTGATATAGATGAACAGTGCACTGTTGAGTCAGTTTGATGTGATATAAGCACTGCGAAAGCAAAAATAAGAGTAGGAGTGTGTTATAAGCCTAATGACTCGAATTATTACAATGAACAACTGTACAGAGAAATAGAGTGGGCTAGTAAATCAGAATGTCTTATAATGGGGGATTTTAACTTCCCAGATATTGACTGGAACTTGTGGGTTGGACACTCACACACTAGTAACACTTTGTTGGATTTATTGGATGATTGTTTCCTGCAGCAGCATGTTCGAGAGGCAACCAGAGAGGGTAATACTCTTGATCTGGTTATCAGCAGTGATCATTCGTGTATTAAGAATTTGCAGATAAAGGAACCACTGGGTGGCAGTGATCACAGTGTACTGATGTGGGATTCACTTAAAGATATAATTACCATCAGGGGTAAAGAAAACGGTTTTTACTTCTGTAAAGGTGAGTACAGTGGTCTCAGACAGTTTTTAAATTCTGTACAGTGGGATCAACTGACAATGTTACCAACAGTAAATTCTAAGTGGGAAGCATTCAAGGAATTAATCGTGGATGCTACTAAAAATTTCATACCTATTCAGAAATATTGTTCAAGGTTTAGGCCTAAATGGTTATCAAATAAACTAATGAGACTCGTGACAGAGAAGAAAAATGCATGGGAAGCATATAAATTATCAAGCGACTCAGAAGCCTATGGCAGATATAAGCTAGTTGGTAATCAGGTCACAAAGGAGGTTAGCCAGGTGAAGGCAGATTCCAGAAATCTTTGGCAAAAGATGCTAAGAAAAGCAGCAAGGATTTCTTTACTTATATAAACTCTAAAAGGAAGGGGATGAATCTGATTGGTCCACTTGATATCGATGGTTCCACTGTTGATGATCATGCTCAGAGAGCAAACAAACTGAATGAGTATTTTGCATCTACATTCACACATGAGGAGTTATTAATTTGAAAATGGCAGAAGGTTATCAAATTGTAACAGGTTGCTTAATGATTTTGTAATAACTGAGAGCAAAGTGGAGGAGAAATTGAAGTTAAACATAAGAAAGGCACCTGGGGTGGATGGGATCTATCCAGTTATATTAAGGGAGGCGGCGAAGCAACTAAGCAAACCCTTAGCCATAATTATGAGAGCATCCTTGGACTCAGGGGAGGTCCCCAAGGACTGGAGAAGTGCAAATGTATCCCAATTCACAAAGGGGGATCGAAGGTGACACGAGTAATTACAGACCAGTTAGTTTAACTTCTGTTCGGGGTAAAATAATGGAGTCACTGGTTAAAGATGCATTGCAGGATCATCTAGACAAGACTGCAGCAATAATTCAGATACAGCATGGGTTTGTTAAGGGAAAGTCTTGTCTGACAAATTTGATAGGATATTATGATGTGGTTACAAAGGAACTGGATGCAAAAATTAATTTTGATATCATATATTTGGATTTCAGGAAAGCTTTTGACACTGTTGCGCATGGAAGACTATTGTACAAATTGGAGCAGAATGGTATTAAGGGTAAGTTGCTACAAAGGATAAAAGGATGGTTGAGTGGGAGAAGAGAGGGGTAGTAATTAATGGGTGCTGCTCTTCATGGACTAATGTTATTAGTGGAGTCCCACAGGGTTCGGTGTTGGGTCCTCTGTTGTTTTGTATATTTATCAATGATATTGATGAAGGTATATCAGGCTTAGTGTCGAAGTTTGTAGATGATACAAAGGTTGGCAGGGTTGTTAATGACAGTAATGGCAGTGTGCTCCTGCAACAGGATCTAGATAATTTGGGCAGATGGGCTAAGAAGTGGCATCTGAAGTTTAACCTTGACAAATGCAAAGTACTGCATATGGGCAGAAGTAACCCCAGAGAAACCTACCAACTGTGTGGTACTACACTTAACATGGTATAAAATGAAAAAGACCTGGGAGTAATTGTGCAGTCAGATATGAAGTTTTCTGAGCAATGCAGACAGGCTGCCAGGGCAGGTCATGGGGTTTTGTCAATGATATATAGAAATTTTGCTAGCAGGGAAAAGGAGGCGATTGTCCCTCTGTATGGTCAGGCAATGGTCAGGCCACACCTTGAGTACTGCGTACAGGTCTGGAGGCCTCATTTTAGGAAGGATGTAGACTTGCTTGAGTGTGTGAGAAGGGAAACAAGATTGGTGAGGGGAATGAAGGGATCCTCTTACCAAGAGAGGCTTAAGTTCTGCAAATTGCAGTGGCTGGAGACTAGGCACCTGCGCAGTGATCTGATTCAGGTGTATAAGGCATTAAATGGGTTGAGCACGCTGAATTCTGATGGGATCCTTCCACTTGTTCAGATTATGAACCTAAGGGGGCATAAATTCAAATTAAGAAAAGACAGATGTAGAATAGATGTGCAGAAATTTGCCTTTAGCCAGTGGGTGGTTAATTGCTGGAACAAACTTAAATCTGTCGTTGTGAAGTTGATAGGTTAAATAAATTTAAGGAGGAACTGGACAGGAATTTGGAGGGTTTGTTGTTATTTTGATTTTTAGGAGCATCAACAACTAAGGCCATATTGCTCTGTGAATATGCGGTGGCCATTCCCTGACCTTTCCACATCCTTCGTATTTGGTGGTGATGGGCTCGAACCCCGGTCTAATCAAGAAGCGTGTGCTACGCACTGCAGCTCCATCCCACCTGGCCATTTGGAGGGAATGGCATGATTTTTTTTTTTTTTTTTGGCTGATGCTGCATAAGCTCATACACTTGCTTTCTTGCATCACATACCACTACTACTACTACAGGAGCAATATTTTATTAGTCATTCCCTAGTTACGTAAAACCCAACTTACGTAAGAAGTCCTGGAACGTATGTCGGAGACTTACTGTATTTTTGGATTAGCCGGGATTTTTATTTTACCATCTATCCCAGAAAATCAAGAGTCTACTGTATCAACAAAATCGAAAATATGAACATTAATTGAAAAAAATGAATGTTAAACATTCATAAATACCGCATTCCAAACCACGTGCGTAGCCATACAATACAGTGTACCCCGCTTTACGATATTAATCAGTTCCAGAGACACCATCGTATCATTAAAATATCGTAATGTGAACCCAATAACACATTGTTTTTTGGTAATTCGTTTCAAGATCTCGGAAGTTGAAATTTTTGCTATATAACTAAGCTATTTATCTCTCTAAAATGTCATTTTTAAGGTCATGAGTGTGACCTTAAGGCCATATAAAAGGTCGTGAGCATGGTTTGTAAATTGTATTTACCAATTGAAATCATTAAAATGCACTACACTTTCATCGTTATCATATGTTTCATTATAAGAACCAATTTTGAACAGCTTTGTGATATTTTTCCAAAGCACATTTCTGGAGGTCACGCCCATAAAACAATAAAAACAATTTGCACTTTCCGGTTGATTGGGCTTTTCTGTTACTGCAAGCAATTATAAATGGTAGTAAACTCAATCTTCTTGCATTTGCGAAAATACCGATAGCTGGAATTGTGTGGGGGTTTTTTTTACGTTATTATGGTGAAATGTTGTTTTCCTTCACTGAAATCTTCAATCATATAAAAAACATAAATAAATTTTCAGAATCTTCTCTTCGTTCCTTTTTTTTTTTTTTTAAGCTTCATAAACTTGTTACTCCACGCGAATCGTGTTAATTGCAATTCGTGTTGCCATTAAAAAATTCTTATGCATGCAATCGTGAAATTTATAATTAAAAGAGAAGATTATTTTGGAAACAAACGCCTCTTGAACTCTGAAGAAGATGACTCCTTGTGCAACAAACCAACAAGTGCCGAGCCAATAATGAGTAATCAATGAGTGTACATTTAGTCTATGATGATGAAGAATAAACATTCTTTAACATTTATAAGTCATAAATAATTTCTCTATTATTATAATTTGCTTGAATTTACAGGCTACATTTTCATTTCTTTAGATAAATCAATCATTGTTTAAAATAAACTAATTAGCTAACTAATTTCATTGTTGAGAACGTAACCCCTATTTTTAACCTTATGTCAATGGGAAATAAATTCCCGCTTTACGAGTGCATGCTAGTAACAAATTAACTCGTAAAGTCGAGATCTACCTGTACTTGCTTTTTTCTAAATTAACTATTTGTTTTGATATTTGGTTTCTGGTCTAGCATGCCATATCTATTAGTAGTTACATCTGTTTTTAATGAGAAAGGTTACATGGAGCTTCTGGTAGAACCAGTTTTTTTTTATTGTAATTAATTTATATATCAGCATAGGAAAATTTCTTATTTTGCTCTGTAGTCAAATGCTGATGGTCAAAATGTTCCCCAATGTTGTTTTTTAAAAACTACATTTAACTCATCACAAGTGGGTTTTCAGGCATGGGTGTGTATCCCCTTCCATATTGAATACCTGATAGTGGCAAGTTAGGTGGAATGAGTTTTTTCATGAATTTTTTGAATTCTTTAAACAAACTTAGTACATAAATGCTAATTTATAGATTTAAAAAAAAAATCGTAAGTAAAACCAATCTTAATTTTTTTTTTTATCTGAATTCCAGAGTTATTCTTCAATTTTGGCTTTTGTGCCCAAATCAGGGTCAAAGGTGGTATCTCGTCCACAGATTTTCAAAGCCATTTCAATGTTGCCATCTACTATAAATTGTCTCCACAATTAATTTGGAAACACAAATAAGAGATGGCAGTAAGTACTGGAAAAAAATATAAGCCAATTCATATAATAGTGGATAACCTGTTTGAAGCCAACTTCAAAACACAGATAGTATGTACTGCCCACAGCTCTATATCAATAAAAAAGATAAATCTACAGATGTACTCTAAAATGACAAACTATTTCAGAAGTATAACATGATAAATATAACTATTTTGGATCTTGTTAACAAGGGCACTTACATGAAATAATTCCTAACGTCATATTTTATTAAGCATTTCACTTTATTAATATAGGGTTACATATACGATGTAACAGGAAATTTAATATGAATGTTAACATTAAATAATCTAAATAAAAAATGCAACATTTTTTTTAATTTTTACATTAAATCTGCATTTTATAAAATTAGTTTAATTTACAAAATTAGTTCATAAAATTAGCTTTAATTTTATAAAATACACAGTGTGGCTTTATGTTGTGTAGCAAAAATGTTCCATTACTGGCCTTTTTTTTTTTAGCCCTTTTAGCTTTAGAAAAATCATTCCTTGGAAAAAATAAATTAAAAAAACGAAATTGTTAGATCTTGCAAAGGTTTGTCTTGAAGAGCTTTAATTTTCAGCAAGTCATGCATTGATTAGTTGAAATGTTAACAGTTGTATAGATGTTTTAATTTTTGTTTCATTGCTCTCTGATGGGCTGCAGCAAAAAGAGAGCAAATTAATATCACAGAATGTTTTCAAAGTATATTAATTGTGGATTAACTCAAGACTTGAAGGAATCTGCAAGGCTTTAGGGGGTAAATTTCTATCAGCATGGCCCACACTTGTAGGTAGAAGGAATTTGTTTTGTAGAGACAGGATACACTTAAACAAAGGTGGTGCAAACGTTTTTGCCAGTATTATTGAGGATACCTTAAAGGTTCAGGGAAACTGCTAGTTGGGGGATGTGGGTAATACTGACACGCATTTATCTGATAATATTGGTCAAAGTAACTCTTGCACATACCTTAAGAGTTCTTATCTGTTACTCCAACTGGACGTATTATCTAGATGTTCTGGGGGCAGAAACGTTTCACATGAGCGGGTGGCTAATATCAGGGAAGAGAGCCTAAAAAACTTCAAGGGTTGTGTTAGGGTTGTTAAATATACAAGAACAGTAAATCTTAATTGTTTATACAGTAACGTTAGAAGTGTCGTCAATAAAATGAGCGAATTCGAACTGCTGGTTAAAACAAGTAACGCGGACATAATAGGGCTTACAGAGACGTGGTGCCACCCAGAAATTGGGGATGATGAGTTTCAGTATGGCTTGTATAATGTATTTAGGAAGGATAGGTTAGATAGAAGGGGTGGTGGGGTAATGATTCTTATCAGAAGCAGCCTGAGTGCAACAAATTGATTGGAGTAAATGGGAAGGAAACTCGACATGGGGAACAAAATTTTTACATCAACTAGATGACTGTTATTTGTATCAACATGTCAGGGAAAGTACTAGAGAAAAGAATATCCTAGACCTCATCATCACACATGAATCAGATGACATAACAGGGCTGACAGTAGAGGAACCAGTAGCAGGAAGTGATCACGGAGTTCTACAGTGGATGATGACGAGAGAGGTAGCAGAAGTAAAAGGCAAAGGAATGGGTTTTAATTTCAGAAAAGGAAATTACGATGCCTTAAGGTACTACATGGCCTCTATTAACTGGGGAGATATCGTGCAGAGAATGAATACAATTGAACTGTGGTACGCTTTTAAAACATTAATCACAGATGCCTTGAATGCGTATATACCATTAAAAAAAATACTCCACGAGAAGGGTTCCAAGTTGGATGAATAGTGAAGTTGCCACATTACTTGAGCAGAAAAAGGTGGCATGGAAAGGTTACAGAGCAATAAAAAGTACTGAAGCCTATAACAGCTACAAGGTGATGTGTAATAGAGCCACAGAAAAGGTTTGACAGGCAAAGGCAGTTTATGAGAAGTCACTAGCAAACAGAGCAAAGAGGGGGTATAAAGAATTCTTCACATATATAAATGCCAAGAAGAGCAGGACAAACCAGATCGGACCTTTACGTAAGGGAAAGGGGATAGTAATAAATACACCAGCTGCCGTTGCAGATGAACTCAACAGTTATTTTGCATCGATATTTACAAATGAAAAGCCTTTTGTGGCAATGGGAAATTGTGGGAGCGAAGTTAAAAAATATGTAATTAATGATATTGAAATTTCGCAAGATTATTTAATGAAAAAACTTTCGAGCCTACAGACCAGTAAGGCTCCTGGAGTTGATGGAATATACGCTATAATCTTAAGAGAGGCGGCAAGCGAGTGCATTGAACCATTGAGGCTAATTATGCGAGCACTCTGGGGAGATTCCCTTGGATTGGAAAAGTGCAAATGTATCTCCCATACATAAGGGTGGCTCTAAAAGTGAAGTTGGAAATTATCGACCTGTCAGTCTGACTTCAGTAGTAGGGAAAATCATGGAGGCAATGATCAAGGGTGGAATTCAGGATCATTTGGATCGAATTGAAATTCTCAAGGATACTCATCATGGTTTTGTAAACGGAAAATCATGTTTAACAAATCTGGTTCGCTATTTCGAAAGGGTCACTCACGAGCTGGATTTAGGGAATAATTTCGACATTGTTTATTTAGATTTCAGCAAAGCTTTTGACTCAGTCCCACATGAACGGTTGCTTTATAAGCTGGAACAGGTTGGAATCCCTGGGAAAATCCTTAGAGGGATAGAAGGATGGCTTCAGGGCAGGAGGCAGAGGGTTGTGATAAATGGCTATTCCTCAGATTGGGTTGATGTAAGAAGTGGGGTTCCCCAAGGATCAGTATTAGGACCACTGTTGTTTTTAATTTTCAATAAACGACATTGATGAAGGGATAGAGGGTGTGATGTCTAAATTTGCAGATGATGTTAAAATTGGTAGAGTAGTTAATGATCACTGTCAAGCTGAGCTTCTTCAGAGAGACCTAGATAGACTTCAGGAATGGTCAGAAAAATGGCAGCTGTGCTTTAATCCAACAAAGTGTAAGGTATTACACCTGGGAAACAGTAATCCCAAAAAAACTTATTCACTTGGTGGAGTTCAACTAAACCCAATACTGGAGGAAAGGGACTTGGGTGTTACGATACAGTCAGAAATGAAATTCTCTGAGCATTGTAAACAGGTTGCAAGGAAGGCCCATGGTGTCCTATCGATGATCTATCGAACTTTTGCAAGTAGAGATAGGGACGTGATAATCCCATTATATAAGGCTTTTGTTAGACCACACTTAGAATACTGTGTTCAAGTATGGAGACTGCACCTAAAGAAAGACATCGAGCTTCTTGAAAGGGTGCAAAGAAGGGTAACTCGCCTGGTGAGATCGACAAAAGGGCGTCCTTATGAAGAAAGACTTCGAATATGTGGGTTGCAGAGTTTGGAAACTAGACACCTTAGAGGAGATTTGATTGAGGTGTTTAAGGCTCTGAGAGGCATCAGTAAAATGAATGAGGACAAAATTTTCAATATTATAAATGATGCTAGAACTAGGGGACTTAAATTCAAGTTACGGGGGGAAATGTTTAGATTGGACTGCAGGAAGTTTTATTTTAGCCAGCGAGTTATAAATTACTGGAATAAGTTGCCTTCATGGGTGGTAGAGGCCGACAGTTTGGGGAAATTCAAAGGTCATCTGGATAGTACTTTCGGGTAAGGGAAGCGCATAGGATGATAGGTTTAAATTCCTTTTTATTTATCTTTTATTTTTTTTATTTATTAATTATTATTATTTAGTTATTTATTTTATTTTTTTTTGTTGGTTTTTTTTTTCATTGTTTTGTTCGTTTTTTTTTTTTTTTTTTTTTTTGGCTAGTGCAGCATAAGCCATAGGCTTTCTTGCACCATGCGGCCGTTACTAATACTAATACTAATAATCTTGATTAATTCTGTTATATAAAGGGAGTTCCAATTAAAAGGCACCAGCACCAGGGCCTATATAACTTACTTTTATGTTGGTTTATTAGATTATTTGTTGTATTTGGGATTTAAAAGTAAATTCTTCAAAAACATACATATATAGGATGTTTAAATTAAAAGTTATTTGTTGTCTGGACCTTCTTTTGTCATTTTGGGCCAAAATTTTTGAATTTCATGTTAAAAGTGAACTAAGTATTACTGTTTGGATTTTACGATTTTAAACTAAAATATTGCCGAATTAACATTTGCCTAATGTGTTTTTTCTCAACGGAAAAGTTGTTCCTCCTCCTATGTTTAGTTCTAGACATAAACCAATCAGAAGTTCACCAATTTTATTTGAATAAAAAAAAAAAAAAAAAAAAAATTAATAACCCAGTGTTTTTATGTGTAGGTAGATGTGAAAAAATTGTTCTTGTATGGCTAGCTGGTCTATAAAGCAAAACTCATGTATGGAAGAATGAACATCGCATACAACCATTGTTCTTCCCCCCCTGCATGTAACTGTGCGATATTGGAAGACAATAAGGTGTTCTTTCTCCACTGTTGAAAATAGTCATCATATATTGCACAGATATTTGTCCAGGGTGGATCTGGTGGTGTCGTGTCCTGAAATATATTACCGATTTCTATATTCCGTGATTGAGCCAGTTCCTTAAATCTAAGTGGAGCGGTCAGTTTTCATTAGGTTTACTGTTGCAAAATGACTCACATTCGGTATTGTACAGACATCTCCAACAAGGGTGAGAGGGAAGACTGCGGATGTTTGCGGCATACATCAGAAGTAATATTTTTCTGCGAAGATTCATCGGCTTCGAGGTAAAGGCTCTGAACCAGGGAGGTTCTGAACGCCCCTAGAACGACTCTCAGAGCACTGTGCTGGGTGGCGTTTAATCGTTATAAAGTACTTTTCCTTGCAGAGTCATACACTGGAGAGCCATAGTCCAAGCAAGACCTGATAAGAGCTCTATAAAGATGGATGAGGTTATGTCGATCAGTGCCCCATGACGTGGATCACACAAACTGGAGGATGTTTAATTACTTCAAGCAGATGGTTCAAAGATAAGCCTTGTGCTTAAAGTTCAGTTTCCTATCTCGTATCAGGCCAAGAAATCGGACAATGTGAGCAAGAGGAACTGGCACGTTATTTATCTTTAGCTCTGGATCAGGATGAAGTGACTGAAGTTTGCAGAAATGAGTGGTAGTGGATTTCTGTTCAGCAAGATGGTATCCATTGAGTAAGGTCCGGGATTGAATTCTGGTTAAAGCAATTTGTAGCTGGCTCAGCTAGAATAAACAGCTGGTTATACTGAAGTGAGTGTCTAGTTGAAAAATTAAATTTATGACATTCTTCATCAGTTTTAATGCTTTGAAAGGGAGTCACATAAGAGAAAGAGGCAGAAATGTTATAAAAAGATTCTGCTAAAGCATTTGCAATGTCAGTAGGAGAGGATAAGTCCTGCCCCATTGCATTGTATTATTTTATATTCTACAGTATTCATACTTTGCAATTGGCAGGATATGGTGAGGTCATCAGTATACATGTATACTTCAATCATTTTTGGAAGATCTTCCAAAATATTGTTGACCCTAATCACAAATAGGGTTGGACTCAATATGGAATCCTGTGGGACACCCTCTTCTTGAATGTGAGATGCTGACAGCATGTTTTTATAATGGACTTGAAATATGCATAATTTTTAAAAGTTCTGAATTATTAAAGAGAGGTAGCCTCTCAGCCCCAACTGATGCATATCTTTAATAACACCATGATGCCATGTAGTGTCAAATGCTTTACGAATATCCAGGTTGACCATCGCTAGATGTTGTCTCTTGATGAAGGCATTACAAATGTTGAATTCAATTTTTACAAGTATATATAGGTGAACCTGTTTTTACAGAAGCCATACTGGTGATCAGAAAGTAGATTTTGGGAGTCTAGAATCCAGGTGAGAAACCTGGATTCTAGACTTCCAAAGAAGCCATTCTAGAAACCATCCTTTCAAAGATTTTGCCAAACAGCTTGTCAGTGATATTGGTCTGTAATTCTGAACTAGAGAGGGATCTTTGCCTGGTTTAGGAATAGCACAAATATATGAATGACACCATGACAGAGGACATGTATTTTCTGAGAAGATCCAGTTATAAAAGGGTAATAGTATGTAGAGATCGGCTTCACATGATTCTTCACCATATTGTAGTGAATGCTGTCTGGTCCTGCTGCACTGTTTGGAGATTTTCTCAAAGATGCATTGAGCTCAGCTAGAGTAAACGGCTGGTTATACTGAAGTGAGTGTCTAGTTGAAAAATTAAATTTATGACATTCTTCATCAGTTTTAATGCACTGAAAGGAGGTCACATAAGAGGAAGAGGTGGAAATGTAATAAAAAGATTCTGCTAAAGTATTTGCAATATCAGTAGGAGAGGATAAGTCCTGCCCATTGCATTGTATTATCGGAGATTGCAGCAGTAGAAATTTCCCATTGAGAGCTTGTATTTCCCCCCCCCCCCAAAAAATAATTCGAGTTTCAATCTTTTTGTTTAATAGTTGAGGTGAAGCTAATCCAGGAGTTACATTTTGCTTTCTTCCTAATTTATCTTGCTTTGGCTCTGAGTTTTTTGTAAATAATTAGGTTGTTGGTAGTTGGAAATTTGCGAAACTGGTTCCAAGCATGGTTTTTTTTTCTCGTTTCGTTTTGGAGCATTCTTCATTCCACCACTCATTTTAGCGTAGAAGCTTGCACTGATCAGATTTTGGAATGGAAATTTCTGCTGCAGATAGTATATATGGCTAGTAATGTGATCGGTTACATCATCAATATGATTTAGCTGTACATATAGGTTGTCAAGTAGGACACAAGTTGAATAGTTTTTCGAGTCTGCTTTATGAAAATTCAAAAAAGTACAGCCTTTAGGACATGACACTATAACATATGGATAGGTCTATGGCTGATGTAGTATCTGTAGGTAGTTGGATATCATTAGCATTAGTAGAGGCATATGATGCAAGAAAGCAAGCTTATTCAGCATCAGCCAAAAAAAAAAAAAAAAAACCCACTCCCATTTCACCCCTCCGTTCGTTCGAAATACCTGTCCAGTTGAGCTTTAAATTTGTTTAGGCTATCAACTTCAACAATAAGTGATGGAAGTCGGTTCCACCAACCAACCACCTGTTGGCCAAAGGCAAATTTCCGCACATCTATCCGACATCCGTCCTTCCTCAATTTGAATTTACGCCCTCTGAGGTGATTATTCTGAGCAAGATGAAGAATCTCATTGGCATTGAGCATGCTCAAACCATTCAAAGCCTTATACACCTCTATCAGATCACCTCGCCGGTGCCTAGTCTCCAGACTCTGTAATTTGCAAAACTTAAGCCTTTCTTCATAAGAGCAACCCTTTGTTCCATTCACTAATCTTGTTGCCCTTCTCTGTACCCGTTCCAGCAGCTCTACATCCTTCTTGAAATGAGGCCTCCAGACCTGTATACAGTACTCAAGATGTGGCCTAACCATTGCCTTATACAAGGGAATAATCACCTCCTTATCCCTGCTAGAAAAATTCCTGTATATCATTGACAAGACACCATGAGCTGCTCTTGCAGCTCGTCTACACTGCTCAGAGAACTTCATATCTGCCTGCACAATTACCCCCAGGTCCTTTTCATTCTCCACCACTGTCAGTGTAGTACCGCAGAGTTGATACGTTGCTCTGGGGTTACTGTTTCCCATATGTAGTACTTTACATTTGTCAATGTTAAACTTCATTTGCCACCTCTCAGCCCATCTGCTCAACCTTTCCAGATCCTGTTGCAGCAGCATAGCGTCAGTAGTGTCCTTAACAACCCTGCCAACCTTTGTATCATCTGCAAACTTAGACATTAAACTTGATATCCCATCATCAATATCATTCATAAACACCGAAAACAACAACGGACCCAACACTGAACCCTGAGGAACTCCACTAATAACATTAGTCCACGTTGAGCAGTGTCCATTGATTACCACTCTCTGTCTTCTGCCACTCAACCATCCCCTTATCCATAGCAGCAATTTGCCTCCAATGCCACACTGCTCCAATTTGTGCAGCAGTCTTCCATGTGCAACAGTATCAAAAGCCTTTCTAAGATCCAAATATATAATATCAAAGTTATTCCCTGCATCCAGTTCTTTTGTGACTACATCATAGTATCCAATCAAATTGGTCAGGCAAGACCTGCCCTTAACAAAACCATGCTGCGTCGGAGCTATAACTGAATTCTTGTCTAGATGATCCTGCAGTGCATCTTTAACCAGTGCCTCCATTAATTTACCTGGAACAGAAGTTAAACTAACAGGTCTATAATTACTTGTGTCAGCCTTTGATCCTCCTTTGTGAATTGGGGTTACATTTGCACATCTCCAGTCTATGGGTACCTCCCCTGAGTCCAAAGAAGCTCTCATAATTATGGCTAGGGGTTTGCTTACTTCCTTTGCTGCCTCCTTTAATATAACTGGATAGATCCCATCCACCCCAGGTGCCTTTTTTATGTTTATCCTCAACAATCTCTCCTCCACTTTCCTCTCAGTTATTACAAAATCATCCAGCTCACTGCCAATGTTTACTTTACCTACATCATTCTCCTTCCTGAATAACTCCTCATGCGTGAATGTAGATGCAAAATACTCGTTTAGATTGTTAGCCACCTGAGCAGGATCCTCAACTGTTGAACCATCAATATCCAGTGGACCAATCTGATTCATCCCTTTCCTTCTCGAGTTCAAGTATGTAAAGAACTCTTTTCTGTTTTTCTTTTCATCCTTTGCCAAGGATTTTTCGTAGTCTGCCTTTGCCTGCCTAATCTCCTTTGTGACTTGGTTACAGACCAACTTATATCTATCATAGGCTTCCATGTCACCCATTAATTTGTATGTATCCCATGCATTTTTCTTCTCTGCCACATGTCTCATTAGTTCATCTGACAACCATTTAGGCCTAAACCTTGAACAATATTTCTTAGTTGGTATGTAAAGCCTGGTAGCCTCCAAGATTAGTTCCTTGAATGCTTCCCATTTTGAGTTTGCTGTTGGTAACATCATCAGTTGGTCCCACTGTATAGAATTTAAATACTGTCTCAGACCATCATAGTCGCCTTTACGAAAACAAAAACCCTTCCCTTTACCTCTGATGGTAGTTACCTCCTTGAGTAAATCCCACTTCAACACACTGTGATCACTGCCACCTAGTGGTTCATTTATCTGCAGATTCTTAATGCATGAAGAATCACTACTGATAATCAGATCAAGAGTATTGCTCTTGATCTGATTATCAGTAGTGATTCTTCATGCATTAAGAATCTGCAGATAAATCAGTTGGAGAGCCAGAATTTAACAGAGACAGGTTATGGTTATCCAGCAATGTTTCAATTAATTGGCCTCTCCTATCCAGGGTGGAAGATCCCCACAATGGATGGTGACCATTGAAATCACCAAGTAAACAGACTGGAGGTAGCAATTGTGTGATAAGATTGTCAGGTTCAGTCTGGGAGTTAGGATAATTCAGGGGGGTATAAATGGATGCAGGGGTTAATGATATATCCATTGCTATCCGAACTGCTACAACTTCTACGAAGGTTTGCAGTTGGAGATGTCTGGCGGGTACAGTAGTTTTGACAAGAACAGTGACCCCACCACGAGCAGGAGTGTCAGAATCCCTGTCTCACCTAAACATAATATAATTTTTATATTTTCAGAGAAACTTGTGGTGAGAAAAAGGTTTCCTGTAAACATACACCAACTGCATTAATTTGTATGAGTAAATCATTCAGGTCCTCTACAGTTGCATTGAAAGAATTTATTCATTGGTTGGATTTATTTGAGGAAAATTTATGTGACTGGTTCTTCTGAGAAGGTTTCTGTCTGCTTAGTTTTGATTTTTCATTTCTGGGAAAGGTTAGGAGTCATGTATCCATGGTATCATTAGCATGTAATTCTAGTACTATGTCGTCATCTGATTGAAACTCCATTTCCACATTGATATTTCGTGGTTTCTCTTTTTTCTGATTTTCAACAGTAGCTGATTTTGTTTTTCGGGCAATGTTGATATAGCATCAGTTCGGATATTGATCGGCACACTGCGAGTTTCATTCAATGTTGGTTTCTTATTGTATGTTAGCATAGTTTTGACCCAGGTGGCAAAGGAAATATACAATTCTACGGAGACATATGTTTGGGTTGCAGCTGATCGGCTGTTTTTGGTGACCAATGATCTGCTAGGCATGGTTAGCAGTATTTGCTTTCTCAGGCTATGTGACTTTTTTGCTCCACTTTATACTTCTGGATTTTTTTCCCTGTTTTCCAAAAGTCACAAGCTTCAGAAAATACAAGATGGCTTCCTTTACAGTTTGGGCAAGTGTGAGTGGAAGCTGTGCAGTCTCCTTGGGAATGCTCCTTGGAGCCACAAATAGGGCACACAGCATGGTTTCAGCATGCCATTTGAGAATGGCCATACTTCTGGCACTTAAAGCAGCAAATGGGATTCAGTATGTAAGGTCGAATCTTGCAGTTTAAGTAACCTGCTTTAACAGAAGATTGGAGATTAGGAGTGCTGAATGTCAAAATAATGGACCTGGTTAATAGTAGGTTGCCATCTTTTATCGTCATAATTCTCCATGCACAAGTCACTTTTTGTTCACTAAGCTCTTGTATTATTTCTTCTTCAGACACATTTAGTAAGTCCCATTTGCTGACAACTCCTTTAGAGGTGTTCAAGAGTGTTATGGGCTGTTAATAACACTATAATTTTGTTAAAAGTTATTAATTTTAACAATTTTTTTTGTGACTTGGCTTAGAAGCCTCAATTAGAAGGTCATCAGATTGAAGACGTTTTAACCTTTTAGGAGATCCAATAACTGATTCTAAGCATTTCTGTATTAGAAAAGGCAATAGCTTGCTGAAAGATTGCATGGATAGTGAATGCCTTATGAGAAATGCCGGCATGTCTGTAGTTTGTTTTTCTGTTTGTAGTCTCTTCAGACAAATTGAATCATATTCTGAGTCAGTGTTAACAGTTCAGCAGCCTGTGGGTTCTAGCAGTGGATATGCATCTCAAATCGCTGCTCCTTTTAGCCCTGGAAGAGAGTTTTCCTTCTCCCAGGTTACCAGCTCCGCCATGTGGTGGCAGGAGCGGTGCCAACCAATGACCAAGCGATCAGCAGAAGAGAAGAGCAGTACGCTGCTAGCGATAGCAGTAGCATTGCAAGTGGGGTTAGCAGTAACATTGCTAGCGGTGAAGCAGTGGAGGGTTTATGAAAGCACTAGTACTCGCCCTAGGAATAACACTAGAAAATCCCAATAGAAAGATCGCTTGGCACTTGGGGGCCTATGCAAGCAAAAGAACTAGATATTGATCACCACACAAGGACCAGAAAGGGCGGAAAAGTGTGGAGTTTCAGCTAAAAAACAGTCACAAATTTTACCTGTGACTTAAAAATGAAATAACCAAATAATAATCTACATAAATACACTATTCACTCTATTCAGATAATGTAAGTGATTTATAATGAATACCAATTGTGTACCATACATCACTATATGCTGATGGGGAATTTTCTATAAACCAAGAGCAGTCAAGGCTCAATATGTCCTATGTCTAAATCTGATTAAAAATTCATGAGTTACCTTTGTTTTTCTCCATAGGATTGCTTCTCTTCCAAACTCTCCTTGTTTATACACAGTTCAAAATTTAAAATAAAAAATACTACATTGAAACCAAATAAATGCATTAAATTCTCTAAGCTCGTAAATGCTTAGACATTTCCAGGATCGTAACCAAATGCCCCCAGATCCACCTCACAACCTCGAGAAATTGAAAACATTGTTGTCAAAATTTTTAAAATAAACATTGATATAATTCATGAATGTACAAATATACGATAATAAATATTTAAAAATGACTTTAAAATTCCTTTCCTTCCTAAAGGGACAAAACTTTGACTTGTTGTTGTGATCACAGGTAGGAAACTGACTAGTGAAAAGTCCCCACGCTATTTATTACTAAGAGATTACTTGAACCTGCATTCTCGAAGAAGTCCACGAATCTGATATGATTCGTGGACAAGAAGACATGATCCTCGTTTATCGAATAAAATGCCAGGTCAGATGCCATTGCCCTCATTGCCCTAGCCGATGCTGCAAGTTGCTTTAAACGAGTATCTAAAAGGCACCTAGTGCAATTCCATAACTGAAGAGGAAAGTGCAGAGCACCTTTTCAGCATGGAATGCAGTATTTGAGTGGGATTAGCTATTACTATGAAATCAGTGTCCCTAAAAAGAATATTGAGCTGTTTGCATCATTGTTGGACACATGGAATTCTAATAAAATGTTTTTTTTCCCCTCCTTGTTGTTGTTACCATTATTAACCAACCTTTCTTTGGCCTGCATCCTAATATTGTTTGCAGTACTTAACGAATACCCCCTATTTAGAAACCTGTATGTCAGCTCTTCAATTTCATGGTCTAATGCAGTCTGTGTTGACTAATGCAGTCTATGCATTTGTGAATTGATTTAAAATAATAGAACCTAATTCGAGTTATCATCCTTTCACTTAATATAAGCTTGATAACTCGAATAATGTAATAACATACCTGTGTTTGTGGGCTTATGATATATTTTAAACTGTAATTTGTTACTCACTCTTGTGAGTAAAAAAAAAAAATAAATAAATAAATAAAACCTAAAAGCCCATACAAACAAAATACCAACACTATTTGGACAAGTTACATTACATAAGGAAGGATTTCCCATTGTTTTGTATAAAGATTCAGCATTTGGTTCGTTAGCATCACAATTGTATTATATAATAAAGCCAATGAGACAAGTATTAAGAAAAAAATTACGACACATTGTTCACAAATTTAAAGGATAGGAGAGGGAAATAAATTATTTTCTTTCATTGTATTATCGCTATACACTAACGTCAATATTGACTAAGCATTAGACACTATATGGGATGTTATTAACAATAATTCAGCAAATATGAATACGACTAAATTTCCAAAAGTAGATTTTTAATTTAGTAATTTTAGTTCAAGCAAATTATACTGCTTTCCAGGATAAAATTACAGACAAATATTCGGGATACCTATGGGGCTTAGTTTAAGCGGTCTCATTGCCGAAATATATTTAAATAGAATAGAACAAATATATCTAACCCTGTTTTTACCAAACATCACTTTTTAGGGAGGTATTTACATGACAATCTTATTATAATGGATGAGCAGACACGAGACAATATTTTAGAAACATTTAATAACGTGAACGCGAGGTTAAGTTTTACATTGGAGAAGGAGGATTAACAAGGGAAGACCATAAACTTTTTAAATTTCACATTAACAAGAGTGAGTAACAAATTACATTTTAAAATACATCATAAGCCCACAAACACAGGTATGTTATTACATTATTCGAGTTATCATCCTTTCGCTTATAAAGATTCTATTCTTTTAAATCAATTCACAAATGCATATAAATGTAAATGTACAACAACACAGACTGCATTAGACCATGAAATTGAAGAGCTGACATACAGGTTTCTAAATAGGGGAATTTGTTAAGTATCGTAAACAATATTAGGATGCAGGACAAAGAAAGGTTGATTAATAATAGTAACAAGAAGGAGGGGGAAAAAACACTATTACAATTCCATATGTCCAACAATGGTACAAACAGCTCAATATTCTTTTTTAGGGAGACTGATTTCAATGGAATAGCTCAGCCCACTCAAAAACTGCATTCTGTGCTGAAAAGGTGCTCCACACTTTCCTCTTCAGTTATGGAATTGCACAATGTAGTTTACAATATTCCATGCAGTAATTGTGATTCTTCTAGATACCTTTCAGATACTCGTTTAAAGCAACATGTGGCATCGTTTAGGGCAAGGAGGGCCACAACATCTGAACTGTCATTTCATTTGATAAACAAGGATCGCATTTTCTTGTTTAATGAAAATAAGGTTTTGAGCATACAGTACGATTTCACAAGACTTAATAGCTGAAACCTTAGAAATGAAAATAAAAAACAACGGGATTAACATACGGAGACTTTTTCTCATATCAGATTCACAAACTTTTTTGTGAATGTGTGTTATCAAGTAATCTCTTAGTAATAAATAGCATGGGGACAGTTCACATTAGTCAGTTTCCTACCTGTGAACACAACAACAAGTCAAAACGTTTTGTCCCTTTAGGAAGGAAAGGAATTTGAAAGTAATTTTAAAATATTTATTATCGTATATTTGTACATTCGTGAATTTTAACAAAGTTTATTTTAAAAACTTTGCAAAAATGTTTTCAATTTCTCGAGGTTGTGAGGTGTATTGGATAGATCTGGGGTTCAATTAGGGGCCTTCGGTTATGATCCTAGTGATGTCTAAGAATTCATGAGCTTAGAGAAATGAATGCATTTATTTGATTTTAACTTAGTATGTTTTAATCATTTTAAATTTCGAACCGTGTATAAACAAGGAGAGTTTGGAAGAGAAGCAATCCTATGGAGAAAAATAGAGGTAACTGTTATGAATTTTTAAGCTGATGGGAAATATAAAAGGGAGGATAACATCTCTCTCAACATAAGCCTGTGTAAATGTATCAGCATCAGTATTAGAGTAGTAGCCATTAATTATAAGGAAGCCCAGGCTTTTATTTATTTTTGGCTCTATAAGCCAAAAATAAACAAAATAATAAGTGAATAAAATAAACAACCTGTGTTTCCTACCCTGCACCCCCCCCCCTCATATAAGCACCTACCAGAATTACTTGTTCCAGAAATTAACTACTAACTGGCTAAATGAAAACAGTCTAAACCTCTAAACTTTTAAAGGAAAAAAAAAAAAAAAAATTCTCTAAACCTCTAAATAAATTTAATGTATGGCCCCTAGTTCTGGAATAATTTATAACTGTGAAAATGTCACCTTCATTAATTTCTGGAATCCCCTCTCAGAGCCACATAGACCTCAAATCTATATTCCCCTCCCCCATAGTTCCTACTACGGGGAGGAACCAAACTGCCTTTTGAATTGGTGATATGTTAGCACCTCTCCAATCCAAAGAAATCTCTTTCAACTCCAATGATGCATGCCCCCATAATTAATCTTACAGAGTTCAATACTATCTCTGTCTACCTCCCTCCACCCAGTGATTTGACATAATTAGCCTTTACCAACCTAACTGTTTCTGTGGTGCTGTTACCAAACTGTTGAACAATAAATATAACCACCAAACCGAATCAAGATTATAATATACGAGGTGGGGGGATGAAAGGTTTTTAGCCCAATATAGCTTACAAAGGTGTTTGTGAAAGACAATGTAGCCAATCTATTCTGCAACTATTGTGCAAAAATTTTCACAGAAAATTTCAGGTTTCTATCTATACTGTTCTTCTTTACACAGGGTATTGAAGTGTGGAAGAAATTCATGAAGACATGGAGCTAACATTAGGGGAATCCTGTTCTTCATATTCCACAGTAAAAAACTGGGTTGTAGAATTTAAGCACAGAACAGACAATGTTGAAGATGCACCCTGCAGTGGGAGGCCCATGTTGACACCTGGAAGTGTGAATGCCATACATGACCTGATCAGGCAAGATCGCAGAACAACTTTGAAGCACATTGAGACAACATTCAACATCCTCAATGAGTGAGATCACAATATTGTGGTGAATGTTTTAGGAATGAAAAAGGTTTCTTCAAGGTGGGTCTCCTAAAGTACCGAATGTAGCTCAGAAGCAGGAAAGAGTAAGGTACTATCATGAGATTGTTCAGCATTTTGACCCAGAAACAAAAGAAACAGTGGAAGCATCCCCCTCTCCTAAAATGTTTCAAGTGCACAAGTTGGCTGAGAAAGTCCTAGCATTCATCTTCTAGGATGCAGAAGAAGTAATCATGGTTGATTTCATGGAAACAGGTGCCACTATCAATGGCAAGTGCTATTCTAACCTACTGCAATGTTTCCATGAGGAACTAGGCTCAATAAGTGCAGAAATTGGCCAAAGAAGCCATCCTGCATCGACATTCCACCAGCACACAGAGCATTTGCAACTCACGCAACGCTGCGTGACTGTGGATTTGAGCTATTACAGCATCTGTCCTACTCACTGCTCCATCAGACTATTTTCTATTTCCAGATCTCAAAAAGAACTTCAAAGGGCAGAAATTTGATAGTGACAATGCTGTGATGGATGCAGCCAACAACTAATTTGAGTCAAAATCTTCTGAATTTTATTTGGGCAGGTTATGTGTTACCTAGTGAATCATGCCAGAAAATGTACCAACTTAAGGGGAACTCTGTTAACAAATAAACAAATTTTCAAAACTTTCCAGCATTCCTTCTATGAGAGGCTAGAAAGTTTTCAACCTCCCTTGTATATGCTCCAACAATTAAAAAGGAACATAGTTCATACAGTTTGGATACAAAGATAGCAAGAAGGATCGCAAGTTTTCATATAAAACAGTTTTATGAAAATATGCAAATGCTTTTAAAAAGTATTGACAGTGATAAACACTTTTTGGTGACTTGAAAGTGAATAGAACTTCTTGGGATGAACTTAAACTGTACAAATTACTGTTGCTTTCTATGAGTGGATACCTGAACAAAAGGAACACATTACATTACTTAAGGTGCCACTAGGGCTTAGCTTCAGGATAAAAACATTAACATGAAGCAGTATATTTGTGGGGGTAAAAAAAAGAAAATCCAACAGTCTGATCCAGAATGTAAAAAAAATCCGTTTAATTATTTTTTTTTTTTACGGGAAAGCCATGTTTAATTATTTTTATGGGAAAATCATGTAAAATATGTTTTCAGCTTAAATGATAATTTTTGTGAATGCATTAATTGGTAACTCAAGCAAGGTATACCTGTATATGCAAAAATGGAAACTCCCCCCCCGACACACACAGTGGGGTGAGTTGTTGTTTTGTTTGTTTTTAAATAAAAACTCCAAGCATGAAAGGTATTAGATATCCTTAGTACTGTGCATGGATTGAAGGTTGGGAAGATGAAAAAGATACTTGCTTAGAGATGGGTCATTAATTAACCTAACTACCCTCTTCTGAATGGAGTCTAGAATCCTAAGAGGATTTGGGCACTACCCCAGATGTGGGAAAAATATTTAATGGTATGACCAGTTTCAGATTTATACAGAGTAAACAGCTGTTGGAAGAAAAGTAATGCAGAGAGCAAATGAGAAAACCCAGTTTTCTGGAGGCAGAAGAAACAATATTTGTAATGTGCATATGATAAGAGAGATTAGAAGTCAGGATAATCCCTAATAGAGATAAGTAAACTTGTCTAGAAATCTAATTGTCACTGAAGATAATCATAGGAACAAAAGAAAGCTTTTTGTGAGATTTAGAAGGACTGAGTTTTAGAAGAATTGGAATCAACTAAGTTATCTTTCCCCCAATGAAGAATTACCTGGAGATCAGCATTTAAGGAATTGGTAGAGGATATACGAGAAGTAGAACCTGTGCATGGTTTCTCAAACTGGAAGGTGGAGTGGAATGTAATGTGCAATCAATGGAAAAACTATGCATAGGATTTCAAGTCGATGAAATAAGAGGAAACGAGTGGGAGAAAGAACTGAACATTGGGGAACACTTACATTAGTGGAGAAGTTAGAAGACAGAGCCATATACCACCCACCTATAGTGAGTGGTCAGAGAGAAAACTGGATACCCAATAACAAAAAACACTTGACAAACCATAAGATGCAAGCTTATTTAGAAGACCTTTATGTAAAATATGATCAAAAGCCTTTGAAATGTCAGGAGAAACTATTTGAGTATCACCAAAGTTTTCCACTGAATTTGTTCACATATGGGTACCATATACTGGTACAGCTAGGCCTCGCATAACGCGAGTTCGATTAACGCGATATTCAGTTCACGCTATTTGAAAAATGATACCACTTTTTGCTTTACAGATGCAAATTTCCAATTAACACGATTTTTTTTTATGCGATAATTGAAAAATATCTGAATCGCGCATTAAGCTTATCGCGAGCTGTAGAGTCAATAAACAAACGTTTGCCTGCTTCCCGTCTCTGTGTGTTCCATCAACCATAGGAAGAAGACGTGTTTGTCTCCTGCTAATAAAGTCAATGCAGACTTGCATTTAAAAATTCAAATTTTTAAATGAGCCAGATGAAAATGTTACCCCGAAGGAGATTACGGTAAAAGAATTAGATGAAATCTTTCGTATCGCATAGAACCTCAAACAAAAGGTTTGATGTTCTCTGCGATATTTATTTCGCCAGGGCCCAGAGAAGATTATTGTCGGCTATCGGAAATTGATTGATGAAAAGAGAAAGTCAACACTGTTCAAATATTTCCTAGCTATAACTGCTGAGATTGTCTCACCATTGCCTCTGGATATAAAAATAAATTGTATGATATTTGCAACAATTTAGCAGCTTAGTGGAAGAATAACTGCTAGTCAAACAGACAGCAGACTATATAAGTATACACATATCAGAGTCCACCACAACTTATAACACTCCCTTTCTCTTCTCCAACACCACTGGAGAAGAGGAAGAGAATGTTATAAGCAAATACTAAAATCAAGAGAAATAATTAGTAAAAAAGGACAGTAATAGCATTCCACTCTTCCACAAATACTCGAATAGATTATGGGGTATAAAAATTAAAGGCACAAAGGCAAGAGTTACAGCATCTGACAATGGCACTCAGACATATCAGGAACAAAGGCCTCTCCTGTGAGATGAGGTCAGTCCTGCTACAGCAGCAGAGAAGAGCATAAAGAATAGAATACCAATTAGTATGGAATACAATGATGACATACCATTCAGTATATTATTTTCTATTCAGTTAATAATTTTCTATTTGTGCATATAATTTATTGATTTTATTATGCAGGGCTTTGCACTTTGTTTCAGCTTAAGGCACACTTACTGGATACTTATTTGCCAAAGTTGCAAGCTTAACTACATGCATATACCACCACACATACATATACAGAGCTGAATAAGTATACAGATTGAAAGGCTATACAAAAAAAAAATTTTTTTAATGCATAGTCTTCCAACCTATATAATTAGCTAACTATATATTTGTTTTGGTCATGGCATTTGATTGCTTTGGCAGTGGCCTTATTCCATAAATAATGTTAAATTACTTATGAACCATCCAACAGGATTGTTGACGCTTATACCTGTAAGTGTCTACCTATTCGCTGAAGAAATAGCTTTGAAACAGTGCTGTCTGAGTGGTGGTACTCAACTGAAAATAAGTATCGGTAGTCTTCTCTAATGGGAAAGCATTACTTATTTGAAGTATAAGGTCAACTCATTGTGAAGGATTTCACAATATGAGATTAGCATTAGCAGAGGAATATGATGCAAGAAAGCAAGCTTATATATAGTATCAGCAAAAAAAAAAAAAAAAAAAAAAGGAAAACTCTTCCCATTTCACCTATCCATTCACTACACATGTATGTTTAGTTCTGCCTTGTACTTATTTAAGTTGCTGACCTCCACTGCAACAGATGGAAGTCTGTTCCAACTATCAACCACCTGCTGGCTTAACGTAAATTTCCACACATCTATTCTACAATTGTCTTTCCACAATTTGAATTTATGTCCCCTCAGGTGAGTAATCTGAGCAAGGGGAATAATCTCATTAAAACTGAGCTTGCTCAATCCATTCCAGGCCTTATACACCTCAATTAGATCACTTCACAGTTGCATAGTCTCCAGAAGCTGCAATTTGCAGAACTTGAGCCCTTCTTGGTAACACACCCTTTGTTCCACTCACCAATTTCGTTGCACTTCTCTGTGCTCGTTACAGCAGCTCTATATCTTTCCTAAAATGAGGCTTCCAGACCTATATACAGTACTCAAGGTGTGGCCTGACCATTGCCTGATACAGGGAAACAATCACCACCTTATCCCTGCTAGAAAAATGAGGCTTCCAGACCTGTATACAGTACTCAAGGTGTGGCCTGACCATTGCCTTATACAAGGGAACAATCACCACCTTACCTTGCTAGAAAAATTTCTCTATATTATTGACAAGACACCATAAGCTACTCTTGCAGCCTTTTTGCACTGCTCAGAAAACTGCATATCTGACTGCACAATTAACCCCAGATCCTTTTCGTTCTCCACTACCCTGAGTGTAGTACCACCTATTTTAGCATTAGCATTAGTAGAGGCATATGATGCAAGAAAGCAAGCTTATTCAGCATCAGCCAAAAAAAAAAAAAAACACAACCACTACTCCCATTTCACCCCTCCGTTCGTTCGAAATACATGTCCAGCTGAGCCTTAAATTTTTTTTAGGCTATCAACTTCAACAACAAGTGATGGAAGTCTATTCCACAAACCAACTGCCCGCTGGCTAAAGGCAAATTTCCGCACATCTATCAGACATCCGTCCTTCCTCAATTTGAATTTATGCCCTCTCAGGTGATTTTTCTGAGCAAGAGGAAGAATCCCATCGGCATTGAGCATGCTCAATCCATTCAAAGCCTTATACACCCCTATCAGATCACCTCGCCGATGCCTAGTCTCCAGACTCTGTAATTTGCAAAACTTAAGCCTTTCTTCGTAAGAGCAACCCTTTGTTCCATTCACTAATCTTGTTGCCCTTCTCTGTACTCGTTCCAGCAGCTCTACATCCTCCTTGAAATGAGGCCTCCAGACCTGTACACAGTACCCAAGGTGTGGCCTGACCAATGCCTTATACAAGGGAATAATCACATCCCTATCCCTGCTAGAAAAATTCCTGTATATCATTGACAAGACACCATGAGCTACTCTTGCAGCTCGTCTGCACTGCTCAGAGAACTTCATATCTGCCTGCACAATTACCCCCAGGTCCTTTTCATTCTCTACCACTGTCAGTGTAGTACCACAGAGTTGATATGTTGATCTGGGGTTACTGTTTCCCATATGTAGTACTTTACATTTGTCAATGTTAAACTTCATTTGCCACCTCTCAGCCCATCTGCTCAACCTTTCCAGCAGCAGCAGCATAGCATCAGTAGTGTCCTAAACAACCCTGCCAACCTTTGTATCGTCTGCAAACTTGGACATTAAGCTTGATATACCATCATCAATATCATTTATAAATACAGAAAACAACAATGGACCCAACACTGAACCCTGAGGAACTCCACTAATAACATTAGTCCACGTTGAGCAGTGTCCATTGATTACCACTCTCTGTCTTCTGCCACTCAACCATCCCTTGATCCATAGCATCAATTTGCCTCCAATGCCACACTGCTCCAATTTGTGCAGCAGTCTTCCATGCACAACAGTATCAAAAGCCTTTCTAAGATCCAAATATATAATATCAAAGTTATTCCCTGCATCCAGTTCTTTTGTGACTACATCATAGTATCCAATCAAATTGGTCAGACAAGACCTGCCCTTAACAAAACCATGCAGTGTCTGAGCTATAACTGAATTCTTGTCTAGATGATCCTGCAGTGCTTCTTTAACCAGTGCCTCCATTAATTTTCCTGGAACAGAAGTTAAATTAACAGGTCTATAATTACTTGTGTCAGCCTTTGATCCTCCTTTGTGAATTGGGGTTACATTTGCACATCTCCAGTCTATGGGTACCTCCCCTGAGTCCAAAGAAGCTCTCATAATTATGGCTAGGGGTTTGCTTACTTCCATTGCTGCCTCCTTTAATATAACTGGATAGATCCCATCCACCCCGGGTGCCTTTTTTATGTTTATCCTCAACAATTTCTCCTCCACTTTCCTCTCAGTTATTAGAAAATCATCTAGCTCACTGCCAATTTTTACTTCACCTACGACATTCCCCTTCCTGAATAACTCCTCATGTGTGAATGTCGATGCAAAATACTCGTTTAGATTGTTAGCCACCTGAGCAGGATCCTCAACTGTTGAACCATCAACATCCAGTGGACCAATCTGATTCATCCCTTTCCTTCTCGAGTTTAAATATGTAAAGACTCTTTTCTGTTTTTCTTTGCATCCTTTGCCAAGGATTTTTCGTAGTCTGCCTTTGCCTGCCTCATCTCCTTTGTGACTTGGTTACAGACCAACTTATATCTATCATAGGCTTCCAATGTCACCCATTAATTTGTATGTATCCCATGCATTTTTCTTCTCTGCCATACGTCTCATTAGTTCATCTGACAACCATTTAGGCCTGAACCTTGAACAATATTTCTTGGTTGGTATGTAAAGCCTGGTAGCTTCCAAGATTAGTTCCTTGAATGCTTCCCATTTTGAATTTGCTGTTGGTAACATCATCAGTTGGTCCCACTGTATAGAATTTAAATACTGTCTCAGACCATCATAGTCGCCTTTACGAAAGCAAAAACCCTTCCCTTTACCTCTGATGGTAGTTACCTCCTTGAGTAAATCCCACTTCAGCACACTGTGATCACTGCCACCTAGTGGTTCCTTTATCTGCAGATTCTTGATGCATGAAGAATCACTACTGATAATCAGATCAAGAGTATTACTGCCTCTAGTTGCCTCCCGAACATGCTGGTGTAGAAAACAATCATCCAATAAATCCACAAAAGCCTTGCTAGTGTGTGAGTGACCAACCCACAAATTCCAGTCAATATCTGGGAAATTAAAATCCCCCATTATAAGACTCTCTGATTTACTGGCCCATTCTATTTCCCTGTACAGTATCTTATTATACTCATCAGAGTCATTAGGCCTATAGCACACTCCTACTCTCAATTTTGATTTACCTATGCTTATATCACACCAAACTGACTCGACACTGCCCTGTCCATCGATGTCGACTGGCTTCACTTCCTTGGATTTTATGTGTTTCTTAACTAATAGCATAACCCCTCCTAACTTCCTATCCTGTCTATCCTTTCTGTAGACATTGTACTCCCCAAATTCCAGTTCTGCAATCCTTATATCTGTGTGACACCACGTCTCTGATATCCCAACAATATCTGCCTTTGATGTTTTGAGCAATACCTCAAATTCATCAAATTTATTTACTAAACTCCTAGCATTGGTGTACACGCAAGTATACATGCACCTGTTTCTATTCTTAGCTACCCTAACACAACCTATGTGTTTACTTGTACCGCAATGACTTCCAGCAGTCTCTGAAATATCCTGCATCTTGTTTTTCAGGCTTCTGCTCATTCCAATAGAAGCAGTGCAAGAATCTCTTTCACCTCTGCCAGTGGCTACTGTTAATCTATTAGTCTTTGTCTCCCCCCAAGCTAGCAGTTTTCCGACCCACCTAACACTGCCTCCATAGCATCAGCAAATATTCTTGCACCCTTTCTATTTAAGTGTATCCCATCCCTGTAGAAGCAATCTCTCCTATTAACAAGTACAGTCCAGGCTGAAAAAAATTCTACCACTTGAGCCTTGCACAATCTTTCCAGGGCCGAATTGATCGACAAGGCTCTCATCATATACTCCCTCCTATATTTAATATGTTACTCTGGGGTTACTGCTACCCATAGGCAGTACTTTACATTTGTCAAGGTTAAATTTCAGTTGCCACCTCTAAGCCCATCTGCTCAACTTTTCTAGATCATACGGCAGTAGAGTACTATCATTACTGTCATTAACAACCCTGCTAACATTAGTATCATATGCAAACTTAGACATTAACCCTGATATACCTTCATCAATATTATTGATAAATATTGAAAACAACAATGGGCCTACCATCGAACCTTGGGGGACTCCACTAATAACATTAGTCCATGAAGAGCAGTGTCCATTGATAACCACATTCTGTCTTCTCCCACTCAACCATCCTTTTATCCATTGTAGCAACTTGCCCTTAAAGTCATACTGCTCCAATTTGTACAGTAGTCTTTCATGTGCCCCAGTATCAGACACTTTCCTAAAATCCAAGTACATGATATCAAAATTATTCTTTGGATCCAGTTCCTTTGTGACCACATCAGAGTATCCAATCAAATTTGTCAGACAAGACTTCCACTTAAACCCATGCTGCGTCTGAACTATAACTGCAGTCTTATCTAGATGATCCTGCAGTGTTTCTTTAACCAATGACTCCATTATTTTCCCTAGAACAGAAGTTAAACTAACAGGTCTATAATTATTTGTGTCACCCTTTGATCCCCCTTTGTGAATTGGGGGGGGGCACATTTGCACATCTCCAGTCCATGGTGACCTCCCCTGAGTCCAAGGAAGCTTTCATAATTATGGCTAAGGGTTTGCTTACTATCTTTGCTGCTTCCTTTAATATAACTGGATAGATTCCATCCACCCCAGTTGCCTTCCTTATGTTCAATGTGAACCATTACCCCTCCACTTTGCTCTCAGTTATTACCAAATCATTTTGGTTCCCTGCCATGAGTTTGATAAGCTTCTGGCCTCAATTTCACTACAGACCTCCTCATGTGTGTATGTAGATGCAAAAATACTTCAGTTTGTCAACAATTGAACCATCGATGTCAAGTGGACCAATCTGATTCATTCCCTTCTTTCTAGAGTTTATATAAAGAAGAGGTCTTTACTCTTTTTCTTTGCATTGTTTGCCAAAGATTTCTCAAAATCTTCCATTGCTTGCCTAATGTCCTTTGTGACTTTATTATATAATATCTTATATCTACTATAGGCATCGTGTATCTTGATAATCTTTATGCATCCCATGGATCTTTCTTCCATGCCATGAGTCTCATTAGGTCATCTGACATCCATTTAGGCCTAAACCTTGAACAGTATTTCTTAGTAGGGTATGAAAAGCCTAGTAGCTTCCAAGATTAATTATTTGAATGCTTCCCATTTAGAATTTGCTGTTGGTAACATCCTCAGTTAATCCCTCTGTATAGAATTTAAAAACTTCCTGAAACCACTGTAGTCAGATGCTGCAATAACGATGCCAATGTGCAAACTTTGGTTCATGTGAAAAATTCAACTATGTAATAATGATGCAAATGCACTACACTTATGAACCATCCTTATTAAACTATCAAAATACATTAATGTAAGTGGTGATTTTTGCCAATCATTTAATTTACTATTAAAATATTTAAATAATATACACACACGTATAAACAGCAAACAAAAATTAGTCGCTAGTAGTATTTAGGACATATAACAGATTGAACACTATCTCTTATTTTCTATGCTTATTTGCTTACAATGAAATTAAAATACAATTTAATCCATTTTCTCTATTTACAAGTATATCAACTGTAACTGAAGAGGCAATGGCTTTCATAATGTACAGAAAAAATATTGGTGAACAGGAGTGACAGTATTTGTCAGATAAAGAGGACATTATGAGAAAGAATTTGAGAGAACAGTAATAAGAGTTCTTAAAGAATGGCACAACTCAAAAATTAGAAGAGTTGCGTTGAAAAAATCTATACTATGTGATCACAATCCTATAAGAATATTATGTCTGATAAATGACAAATGATTTAAAAGTAGACAAGAACTGTTGCAAACAGTTAGCCCCATCAGCCAATTTCTGAGAGAACACTGCAAAAATTATTGCATAATAAAGATATCTGGGGAAAGGTACCCCAAAACGGACCAATGTTAACACTCCCAGGGGATCACATCTGGTGAGTATGGGCTTGGCACATCCAGGATCCTGAGCTAGATATCATCATTTCTTTCTTTCTCTCTCTCTCTCTCTCTCTCTCTCTCTCTCTCTCTCTCTCTCTCTCTCTCTCTCTCTCTCTCTCTCAGGGTAATAGGAAAGTATTTTTTTGGCCAGTACAACATAAGCCTCAGGCTTCCTTGCACCATATGGCTAATAATAATTGCTATTCATAAAAAATGAATGGTTATTATGGACTAAAAGGAATAAGAAACTAGATATGGACTGTTGATAACTGGAAAGCTGTGGTGTAGTCTGACAAATCCAAATTTTGATGTACATTCTAAAGATGTTGAGCACTGAGTTTACAGGAGAAGCAATGAGGCATTTCATCCAAACTATGTGCAAAGTGTCATACAAGCTAGTGGTGGGTCAGTGATAGTTTAGGGGATATTTTATCTATTATGAACTGGGTCATCCTCTACTTGAAATACCAACTAGGATGAATCAGGCAAGCTATCAAATATTCTGGATCTTTTTTAATGAAACCCCCAAACACAAAAGGTATCAAAACCTATATTACTAAGTACCACCATGCATGGGTTGAAGGAGATGAGGAGAGAGCTGTTGTTGTTGTTTTGGTTTTATGGAGCATTAGCAACTAAGGCCATATTCCTCCCGGGATATGCGGTGGTCATTCCCTGACTTTTCCGCATCCTCCGTATTTGGTGATCACGGGCTCGAACCCCCGGTTTAATCAAGAAGTGTGTGCTATGCACTGCTGCTCCTGCCCACCTGGCTAAGGAGGCGTCACGAGAGGAGAGAGAGAATCAGGTTGTGACTTCTGCTGAACATTTTGAAGGACACTCGTGATTCTGATCCTTTATTCCAGAATCACAACTACGTGATTTGCATGGCTTCTATTGTTTTAAACTGGCATGAGGGACATAAGGGAATGTTAAGGCTTTGAAATTGGCTTACCAAGAGTCACAAGAGTTAAATCACATAGGACTATCTTGAATGGAAAACAAAAATGCAATAATAAGCCCAAAATTAATTACAGGCTCAATGGTTTTCAGAATGGCCTGATATAATATAAATTATTTAAGGGGTTTAGGTGAATCCCCCACCAATGACAATTGAAGTGTTTTGTGCAAAAGGAGTGGGGGTTACACATTAATTGAAATATCACACAGGTCACTAATTTTTTTCCAGCTGTTTTTACACACACACACACAGTAATATTGTAACTAAGGCAAGGAATCTGAATAGTATTAGCAGAAGAGCATTGTAAATCAAGAAACATAAAAAAAAAAAAAAAAAAACACGGCCCAATATGTCCAAGATGTGCCAAAAAATAATTAAATTAGATGGTCAATGAAGAGATTTGCTTTAATCAAAACATACAAAATATCACTGAAAGTCTCGTCAAAAAAAAAACTAAATTTTGCAGAAAGCATACAACAATAGTAGCAGAGACATTAGGAACAAAAATGGGGGGGGGGGTTGAAGAGGCAATAGTATAAGCAGGGAAGAAGGAAATGAAATGCAGCCAAGGATTAAAATACCCCTTTAGCATCTTAAATAATGACTTCATTAAAATACTACATTTTTGTTTATATTCTAGCGATATTTGGTTCCCACTCTTTTGCACCATCCAGGATCAGATCTCTATTGCTCCCGAAATTCTACTCTTTACTTATTCCATCATATATTTAGTTGTGTATTCGGTGGCATTTAATTAAGCTGCTTTGCACTGTCTTTGCTTACCGCTGTTCTTGCTTTGTGATGGAATTCATTTTTGATGAATTAATAGAATTTTCATTATTTTGCTCACATTGTCATTGTATTCCTATGCAGTTAGACTTGGATATAAATACTGTTGTCATTTACAACTGGAATATATTAATGTTCAAGAAGCAGAGAGTTCTTAATCTGGTTTGCAATAGTGTCTTTTCGCTTTATGCATAGTATAAACACTACTGCCATTCAAGTAAGCTACCTCAGGCACTTAGCAGGAATTTAAAATATTATATCATTAAAAATTAATCAAACAGCTTTCTGAAGAGCTTCCTGCTATATTTCTCATCTTTTCTTTTTATTGCCTCAGCATACAGATGTAGCACACTGCTAGATTAGTATGAAATGATGCTTAACAGTTTAAGTTACTCTCTCTAAGAATGCCAGTAGCTGGAAAAAACTACTTAATTAGATAATTAATCTTTGGCCACATTGGGCATATTATTTTTCATTCAAAATTTCAAAGTTTTTCACATCTAGGGTTTCATCATTACTTGTTTAACAATTCTACTGCTGCCATTTTGTTTTCTTCTCCCCGACTTCTACAAATGCCTTTCCCCATTTCTTATCCTAATGTATGCTCTTACTTTTGCTGTATTCTTTCCAGCATTTGCTTGGAAAGAATACAGCAAAATACAGTACTCATCAAATAGCAGCTTGAAAAGAAGCATGGATGGTGCAATGGTTTATTTCTCACAGCAGAAGAAACTTAATGCAAAATTTAAAGCAGAGTTTTATCACTGGATTACGTGATAATTCACATATTTTGAATAAAGTCAGTCTCTTCACTGATATTCTAATTTAATAAGTTTGGTCACATTGTCATACTCTGCCTTTTCATTTAAATTTTTTTTTTAATTTTATATATTTTGATTTACACTGCTGCTCTGCTAATACTATTCTCATTCCTTTCCTTAGTTAAAATACCACTTTTTGTTTATATTCTAGCAATATATGGTTTCTATTGTTAGAATCTACTAACTTTTTCTCTACTGTTCCCCAAAATCTAGAGTTTACTTTCATTATATGTTTAGAAGTACAGCATGCTCGTTACAATCAGGAATATTTTTAAATCTAGCATATTTTAGAGAAAGATCAACATTTTACAATCTGGAAATATTAAGAAAGCAATCTGTCACTTGTTTTTTTGTTTGTTTTTTTTTTGTAGTTGTTGGCGCATAGGCTTCTGTGGCCATAATGCACCTCCCAAGGTTTTTGCAGTACTCTGATCCAAACCCGAGGCGGGAATCGAACCCACGACCTTTGAGTTGCTAGGCAGGCACTTTACCCACCCGGCTAGCCCAGTCGGCCTGTCACTTGTAACAACAATTATATTTGTCTTTAAGAATCCATGTGAAAAACATTGACATTTCTTGCTTACATAAGATGTTTCATGGCCGTCTTTACCTTTCATCTGTTTTGCATCCAGCAGGATTTAAATTGCATGGATGGTGAAATGGTTTATTTCTCACAGCAAAAGAAACTTGACTTTGCAATGAGGTGACCTGGTACTGTACTACTTTCCCACTTTGGAAAACCTCCTATAATTACAATGAATTATCCATGGAGTTGTTTAAAAGTTGAAACTACTATGTTAGCCTGTTTCAGGACTAACCAGTACCCATCAAATAGCAGGTGGTCTCTATATAGTTAAAACTATACATTTTTAAATATGTTTCAACTTTGAAAAACAGATTTCAATGGCAGATATAAGTTTTTCAGCCAGATGAAGGCAAATTACGAGACATTTTTGGCAGAATAGGCAAAGAAAAACAGCAAAGATTTCTTTACTTTTGTAAACTCTAGAGGGAAGGGAAAAAATGAGATTGCTCAGATTGATATCAATTTTTCGATTGTTGATGATCCTGCGAAGGTAGCTGACAAACTGAATGGGCATTTTGAATCTCCACTCACAATGAGAGAGTGATTCAGAGATGGGAATGTCAGAAGTTTCTCAAACTCTGACAGGAAGATAAATGTTTTTTGTAATAACTTGGACACGTGTAATTATAGACCTGTTAGTCTAACTTCTGTTCTGGGGAAAATAATGGAGTCACTAGTTAAAAAAGCAGCACTGCAGGATCATCTAGACAAGACTGCAATAATACTTCAGACACAGCATGGGTTTGTTAAGCGGAAGTCTTGTCTGATCAATTTGATTGGATACTATGATTTGGTCACAAAGGAACTAGATGGTCCTTGAGGTTGTCACAGGCATTGTACTTGCTACCTGGGAGTCTAAAACGCTGAAGGAACTGATATTTGGATGACATTCAAGTCAGGTGGACACAATTTCGGCGAAGTCTGGACGGTCTGTGACAGCCAAATTCTCTGCTTGCACCTTCACAATGGTGGGACTGTTAGTAATCCTGGGTATAACTTCCATGCACAAGTACATGGTGGGTGACCACCCAGGTGTGAACCAACGTAAGCAGGGGTCGAGGTGTGGCGCACACACCACATGGGGAACGCCGCCCCTCTATGTTACCAGGCAGTACCTATATGGTAGATGACTCTCATCAAACGGTGAAATCCCACCACTTTGCTTATTGGAGGCTTGAAGTGGTGAAACCCATGTTTAGTCTCTAGAGCTAAGTTCCGGTCAACCCTTCACTTTCTCTTCCATCATGCAGTATGATTGATGACTTTTGAGGTTATGATGAACGTCGTGGCGAGATCCAATATTCCTTACATTTCGAGGGTACAGCTCTAAAACGGTATTCGCAGGCCGGCCGCTAGTTAGTACACCAGACCGAACCTAATGGTAACTCTCTAGGAGGCTTCCAGATCAGCTAGTATATAATCTTGCTACCTCTACTCTGCCAGATAGTGACTGGAGGGAGTCCGAGTAGTGTGTATGCGGGGAGCATTGACGAGGCCACGCTATGTCAAGGATCTGGGTATATCTTACCACGTGTACGCCATATCCAAAAATTTCATTACTTCATAGAGCATGTCCCACCCACTTTTTCTTACTATTGAATACACCATGAATTGTCAAACTAAGAGAGCAAGCTTATCTGGGAAAAGATCTAAACCTCCCAAGCACTTCCTAATTCATTTCACAAATATACGTGGTCTCAATTCTAATCTCAACAATGTCCATTTCCACTTGCAGTCTGCCAAACCCCATGTACTTTTTCTGACAGAATCTCAGTTATCGGTTGATTCAACCAATGCTCATCTTAGATGCCCAAATTATTCACTGTATGATTCCTTTCACCTCAAAGGTGGTACTTGTGCATATGTCCGTTCTGATATTCCCTGTCAGAGACTTGGCAATTTGGAATCTCCTCTCTTTGATCTTCTCTGACTTAGCATTAGCATTAGTAGAGGCATTTGATGCAAGGAAGCAAGCTTATGCAGCATCAGCCAAAAAAAAAAAAAAAAAAAAAAAAACCACTTCCACTTCACCCCTCTGTTCGTTCAAAATACCTGTCCAGCTGAGCCTTAAACTTATTTAGGCTATCAACCTCCACCACAAGGGATGGCAGTCTGTTCCACCAACCAACCACCCGCTGGCTAAAGGCAAACTTCCGCACATCTATCCTACATCTGTCTTTCCTCAATTTGAATTTATGCCCTCTCAGGTGATTTTTCTGAGCTAGAGGAAGAATCCCATCAGCACTGAGTATGCTTAAACCATTCAAGGCTTTATACACCTCTATCAGATCACCTCACTGGTGCCTAGTCTCCAGACACTGTAATTTGCAAAACTTAAGCCTTTCTTCGTAAGAGCACCCCTTTGTTCCATTCACTAATCTTGTTGCCCTTCTCTGTACTCGTTCCAGCAGCTCTACAGCCTTCTTGAAATGAGGCCTCCAGACCTGTATACAGTACTCTAGGTGTGGCCTGACCATTGCCTTATACAATGGAATAATCACCTCCTTATCCCTGCTGGAAAAATTCCTGTATATCATTGACAATACTCCATGAGCTACTCTTGCAGCCTGTCTGCACTGCTCAGAGAACTTCATATCTGCCTGCACAATCACCCCCAAGTCCCTTTCATTCTCTACCACTGTCAGTGCAGTACCACAGAGTTGATACGTTGATCTGGGGTTGCTGTTTCCAGGGCTTTTGTGGATTTATTGGATGATTGTTTTCTACATCAGCATGTTCGGGAGGCAACTAGAGGGAGTAATACTCTTGATTTGATTATCAGCAGTGATTCTTCATGCATTAAGAATCTGCAGATAAATGAACCACTAGGTGGCAGTGATCACAGTGTGCTGAAGTGGGATTTACTGAAAGAGGTAACTACCATTAGGGGTAAAGGGAAGGGTTATTGCTTCCGTAAAGGCGACTACGATGGACTGAGACTATTTAAATTCTATACAGTGGGACCAACTGATGATGTTACCAACAGCAAATTCAAAATGGGAAGCATTCAAAGAACTTATCTTGGAAGCTACTAGACTTAACATCTCTCTACCTCATTGTGTCAAATTCATCTGTTGTCTCTACCGTTCTCCCAACTCCACTAATCACTTGGAGCCCATTGACTTCCTCTCTTTGCAACTTGACCTTCTCCAGTCCAAATTTCCTAACAGTGAGGTAATTTTCCTTGGTGATTTTAATGTTCACAACTCCAGCTGGCTTCCGTTTTCTAGTCACACCGACCCAGCAGTTTGAGATGATGAGGCTTTTGCAATTACTAATGACCTAGCACAGATTGTTCATTTACCTACAAGAATACCGGACAATCCTAATCATACAGCCAATACGCTTGATCTTTTTCTCACAAACAACCCTTCTAAGTATACGTTCAAAGTGAGAGGTCCTTTAGGCACTTCAGATCACAACTTGGTGATTGTCTCTTCTCCAATGGAACCTTCATCTCATGGCTATTCCAAACCTCGTGTTGTTTGGCATTACAAGAATGCAAAATGGAATGACCTGCGAGACTTCTTTTCTTGTTTTCCTTGGTCGGATTACTGTTTCAAAAGTTCTGATGTCAACGTTTGCTCAGATCATGTCAGTGAAATTATTCTTGCAGGAATGGAATCCTTTATCCCACACTCCACTTTAAAATCTCGTCCTTTATCTAAACCTTGGTTTTCCAATAAATGTGCTAAGGCTGTTCAAGAGAAGAATATCGTAATTGCATATCGTAATTGGCTTGTTTCTAATTCTTCAGTTTCATTTTCTGCCTACACCAAAGCTTGCAACAATTGTAAAGTAGTTATTAACCAGTCCAAACTAGAGTTTGAACAGGCTAAGAGTAGAAAACTTGCTTCTTGCCCTAATGGTAGCCAAGCATTCTGGTCTCTTGCCAAAGCTATTGGCCGCAACTTTTGCCCATCTTTACTCCCACCTCTGTCCAAACAAGACTGTTCTGTTGTCACTTCAGCCAAGGATAAAGCTGACCTGCTAGCATCCCATTTTTCTTCCAGCTCATGTATTAATGATCTTGGTAAAACACCTCCCACCATTCCCAACACGCTCCATTCAATGCCTCCTGTGGTCTTCCGTCAAAAGGATATCAGAAGGATTTTGATGAATCTTGATGCTCCTGTGCTCCTGAACTTACTCCTATTCTTTGCCGCCTTTTTTCACTTTCTTATTCAAAAGGTGTTTTTCCTTCTGCTTGGAAATTTGCTCATATCCAGCCAGTTCCTAAAAAGAGTGACAAATCCCTCCCATCCAATTATCGTCCCATTCCAATTACTTCTACTCTTTCTAAAGTAATAGAGAAATCAATTAACCGCCAACTCTTAAACTACCTAGAAACCTTCCGTCTGATCAACGATCACCAGTATGGATTCCGTCAGTGTCGATCCACTGGAGATATTCTGGCTTATGTTACCCATTTATGGACTAATTCAATGAAAACATTCGGTGAAACACAAATAGTTGCTCTTGACATCTCAAAGGCTTTTGATCGTGTTTGGCATAAAGGTCTTCTAAACAAGCTTCCATCTTATGGTTTGCCAACTGTTTTTAGTAAATCGGTTATCCAGTTTTCTCTCTGAACACTCACTGAGGGTGATGGTAGATGGCTCTCTGTCTTCTAACTTCTCCACTAATGCCGGTGTCCCCCAAGGTTCAGTTCTTTCCCCCACTCTTTTCCTCGTGTATATTAATGACCTTCTCCCATTGACTGGCAATCCTATCCATAGTTTTCCCGATGATAGCACATTGTATTCCACTTTCCATTTTGAGAAACCTTGTCCTGCTGAATCAGCTTCAACTTCTCGAAAATCTGCTACCAATTCCTTAAATGCCGATCTTCAGGTAATTCTCCAGTGGGGCGAAGACAATTTAGTTGATTTCCACCCTTCTAAAACTCAGTCTTGTCTTATATCTCGCAAAAAAGGATTCTTCTGCTCCTATGCTTATCTTTAGTGACACTCCGATTTCTAGGCAAAATGATATATCTCTTTTGGGGATTACCCCGACTTCTAATCTCTCTTGGCACAAGCACATTACAAATATTGCTTCCTCTGCATCTAAAAAACTTGGTTTTCTCTTTTGCTCTTGGCGTTACTTTTCTTCCAAACAGCTGCTCACTCCGTATAAATCGCAAATCCACCCTGCCATGGAATATTGTTCCCACATCTGGGGTGGTGCCCCCAAAACCTCTCTCAGGCTTCTTGATTCCATTCAGAAGAGGGTAGTTAGGTTAATTAATGATTCATCTCTAACAGAGTCTCTCCACTCGCTTTCTCTTAGATATACTGTTTCTGCTGCATGCCTCTTCTACAGATACTTCCATGGGCACTGTTCTTCTGAATTGGCTTCTATAATTCCTGCTCTCTCTGTCAAAACAGTCTGAATACATGCCACCACCAGCCAATATCCATTTACTGTCCAACTTCAAACTCACAGAACCAACTTTTCATCGTCCTCGTTTATTCATTCAACTGCCGTTTTCTGGAACAACCTTCCGTCATACGTATTTCCTGAAAATTACAGTCTACAGAAGTTCAAGTCCAATGTCAACAAATATCTTCTTTTGTCTTTTCAACCTCCAACCCAAGCACGGTACTAAGTACTATAGGTTTTAATACCTTTCGTGTTTGGGGTTCACATAGAAAGAAAAAAAAAAGAAAAAAAAAAAAAAGATGCAAAAATAATTTTGATATCATATACTTTAATTTTAGGAAAGATTTTTATACCGTTGCACATAAGACTGCTGTACAAATTGGAGCAGTATGGCATCGTGTTTGGGGTTTTCATAAAAAAAAAAAAAAAAAAAAATTAGGCAAATTGCTGCTATGGATAAAGGGTTAGTGAGTGGGAGAAGACAGAAAGTAGTACTCAATGGACACTGCTCTTCGTGGACTAATGTTATTAATTGAGTCCTCAGAGTTCAGTGTTTGGCCCATTGTTGTTTTCTATATTTATTAATGATTTGATGAATGTATATCAGGGTTAATGTACAACGTTTCAGATGATACAAATGTTGTCAAGGTTGTTAATAACACTAATGACAGTACGCTACTGCAACAGAATTTAGAAAAGTTGAGTAGACAGGCTGAGAGGTGGCAACTGAAGTTTAACTTTGACAAATGCAAAGTACTGCATATGGGTAGCTGAAACCCCATATTGTTGTTGTTGTTATTTGGTTTTTAGGAGCATTAGCAACTAAGGCCATATTGCTCCAGAGAAATGCGGTGGTCATTTCCTGACCTTTCCGCATCCTCCGTATTTGGTGGTCACGGGCTTGAACCCCAGTCTAATCAAGAAGCATGTGCTACGCACTGCTGCTCCTGCCCACCTGGCTACAGAGGCGCCGATTGGTGAGGGTAACAAAGGATTGCTCTTATGAAGAAAGGCATAAGTTCTGCAAATTGCAGTGTCTGGAGACTGAGCACCTATGAGGTGATCTGATTGAGGTGTATAAAGCCTTGGATGGTTTGAGCAAGCGCAATGCTTATGGGGTTCTTGCTGTTGCTCAGATTACGCACTTAGGAGGAGATAAATTCAAATTGAGGAAAGACAGTTGTAGAATAAATGTGCAGAAATTTGCCTTTAGCCAGTGGGTGACTAATTGCTGGAATAAACTTCCATCTGTCATTATGGAAGCTGACAGCTGAAAAAATAAATTCAAGGCAGAACTAGACAAACATTTGGTGTAAAAGTAAATGAAAGGACAGGATAGTCATTATAAATGTCTACAGATGTAAATAAGTTTTCAGTTGTTTGAGCTTAATATTTATGGAAATGTCGTCCTCTAAAACTGCTCAAAAACTAAGTAGATCATGTGACCACTAAGAACAGCACAATACAAGATACAGAGCAAATGATGTCTACCACACTACTATCATAATTTCTTAAGAGTTATCTATGGTTATCACCGATATTATATAAATATTAAACTCCTACTCTTAACGTATTATGCCTTGTTGCATTTAGTTACTTTAAATATTATCATATAAACCTTTTTGCAACTCTCATATTGTGTGATTATCTTCACAACTGGTTTGTCATGTTTGGTACCAGGTTACCTGCCCACCCACCGACCCACCGATGATAGGCCAATAGCTTTGAAACGGTGCCGTCTGGGTGGTGGTACTCACTGAGAATAAGTAACAATAGTCTTCTCTATTAGTGAAGTGTTATTTATTTGATGTAGTGCAATACCATGGAAATGCATGAAGGAAGAGCACAACATTAGATACAGAGCAAATGATGCCTCACACACTACCATCATAGTTTCTTAAGAGCTATCTACGGTTTATCTACACCGATATTATATAGATAGTAATGATAGTGTGCGGCTGCTGCAACAGGATCTGGAAAAGATGGGTAGACTGGCTGAGAAGTGGCAACTGAAGTTTAATATTGACAAATGCAAAGTACAGGTTGACTGTCACTAATTTGGCAGTGCTGGGACCTGTGGGGTGCCAGATTAGTGAGTTTGCCTGATCACCAGTGGTTATATTAGCACATACAGTTTACCTAACAGCTAACCACCTCATCTTATCTTTAACACTTTGACTGCCAAGCTAGTTTAAAAAATATTACCCAGGGGTAAAAAAAAATTAGCAAATAATTTTATTAGTAATTCTAAAATAAATACTGTAATGTCAGCGTTCTTGTCATTTTTTTGCTTAAAATATATATAAAGGGGGGGAAAAAGTTTTTTTTGTGTCACATATATGTGGTCATGTGGCCCAGTAGGTTACTTCATTTCTTGAGTGCAGTGTCGAACATATAACGCTATTACGGCATACATATGAAGGTTGTTTGTGATTAATTTATTGCATGCATGGCAAGCGCTGCAATAAAACTAATTGCGATAAAATAAACTCTCACACATTGCAATAAGTTTGTCAGTATTGGTAGATTTTGTGAAAATAAGTTCATCAGTTTTTTTTTTATGTAAACCCCAAACACGAGAGTTATTAGAACCTATAGTACTTGGTACCGTGCTTGGGTTGGAGGTTGAGAAGACGAAAGAAGATATTTGTTGACATTGGAATTGAACTTCTGTAGACTGTAATTTTCAGGAAATACATAAGAAAGAAGGTTGTTCCAGAAAATGGCAGTTGAATGAATAAATGAGGAAGATGAAAAGTTGGTTCTGTGAGTTTGAAGTTGGACAGTAAATGAATGTTTGCTGGTGGTGGCAAGTGTTCGGACTGTTTTGAAAGAGAGCGGGAATTATAGAAGCCAATTCAGAATAACAGTGCCCATGGAAGTACCTGTAGAAGAGGCATGCAGCAGAAACAGTATGTCTATGAGACAACGGATGGAGAGACTCTGTTAGAGATGAATCATTAATTAACCTAACTGCCCTCTTCTGAATGGAATCAAGAAGCCTGAGAGAGGTTTTGGGGGGCACCAAGCCAGATGTGGGAACAAGATTCCATGGCAGGGCAGATTTGCGATTTATACAGAGTGAGCAGCTGTTTGAGAGAAAAGTAACGCTGAAACCAAAAGAGAAAACCAAGTTTTTTGGATGCAGAGGAAGCCATATTTCTAATGTGCTTGTGGCAAGAGAGATTAGAAGTCAGGGTACTCCCCAAAAGAGATATATCATTTTGCCTAGAAATCGGAGTGTCACTAAAGATAATCACAGGAGCAAAAGTATCCTTTTTGGGAGATATAAGACAAGACTGAATTTTAAAAAGGTTGAAATCAACTAAGTTGTTTTTGCCCCACTGGAGAATTACCTGAATATAGGCATTTAAGGAATTGGTAGCAGATTTTCGAGAAGTTGAGGCTGATTGAGCAGGACAAGGTTTCTCAAAATAGAAAGTGGAATGCAATGTGCTATCATCGGCAAAATTATGGATAGGATTTCCAGTCAATGGAAAAAGGTCATTAATATACAAGAGGAAAAGAGTGGGGGAAAGAATTGAACCTTGGGGGAACACTGGCATTAGTGGAGAAGTTAGAAGACAGAGAGCCATCTACCATCACCCTCAGTGAGCGATCAGAGAGAAAACTGGATAACCAATTACTAAAAACATTGGAAAACCATAAGATGGTAGCTTGCTTAGAAGCCTTTATGCCAAACACGATCAAAAGCCTTTGAGATGTCAAGGGCAACTACTTGTGTTTCACCGAAACTTTCCATTGAATTAGTCCATAAATGGGTAACATAAGGACCTGGGTGGTCACACCCAGGATCAACACTGATGGAATCCATACTGGCGATCGATGATCAGACAGGTTTCTAGGTAGTTTAAGAGTTGTCGGTTAATTGATTTCTCCATTACTTTAGAAAGAGTAGAAGTAATTGCAATGGAACGATAATTGGATGGGATGGATTTGTCACCCTTTTTAGGAACTGGCTGGATCTTAGCAAATTTCCAAATTTGCTAATATCCAGCTTTATCCTTGCCTGAAGTGACAACAGAGATGGGCAAAAGTTGCGGCCAATAGCTTTGGCAAGAGACCAGAATGCTCGACTACCATTAGGGCAAGAAGCAAGTTTTCTACTCTTGGCCTGTTCAAACTGTAGTTTGGACTGTTTAATAACTGCTTTACAATTGTTGCGAGCTTTGGTGTAGGCTGAAAATGAAACTGAAGAATTAGAAACAAGCCAATTACGATATGCAACATTCTTCTCTTGAACAGTCTTAGCACATTTAATGGAAACCCAAGGTTTAGAAAAAGGACGAGATTTTAAAGTGGAGTGTGAGATAAAGGATTCCATTCCTGGAATGGATAATATCACTGACACGATCTGAGCAAACGTTGACATCAGAAGTTTTGAGACAGTAATCCGACCAAGGAAAAGAAGTCTTGCAGGTCATCCCATTTTGCATTCTTGTAATGCCAAACAACATGAGGTTGGGAATAGCCATGAGATAAAGGTTCCATTGGAGAAGAGACAATCACCAAGTTGTGATCTGAAGTGCCTAAAGGACCTCTCACTTCGACTGCGTACTAACTAGCGGCCGGCCTGCGAACACTATTTTAGAGCTGTACCCTCGAAATGTAAGGAATATTGGATCTCGCCATGATGTTCATCATAACCTCAAAAGTCATCAATCATACTGCATGATGGAAGAGATAGGGAAGGGTTGACTGGAACTTAGCTCTAGAGACTAAACATGGGTTCCACCACTTCAAGCCTCCAATAAGCAAAGCGGTGGTATTGCACCCGTTGATGAGAGTCATCTACCACCTAGTACTGCCTGGTAACATAGAGGGGCGGCATTCCTCCATGTGGTGTGGGTGCCACACCTCGACCCCTGCTTACGTTGGTTCACACCTGGGTGGTCACCCACCATGTACTTGTGCATGGAGGTTATACCCAGGATTACTAACAGTCTCACCATCGTGAAGGTGCGAGCAGAGGACTTGGCTGTCATAGACCGTCCGCACTTTGTCGAAATTGGGTCCACTTGACTTGAGTGTCACTCAAATATCAGTTTCATCAGCGGTTTAGACTCCCAGGTAGCAAGTGCAGCTTGTTTGGCATATCTGAGAGAATGACTCTGACAACCTCAAGGACCACCGTATTTCCACCATATTGTGTTGTGTTTTTCCACAAGTTTGTACAAGTGTGTTGTAAAAAAAAAAAAAAAACTAAAAAGGAATGGCAAAAGAAAATTGCTAAAATAAGAGGAACTGAGAGAAATTGCTGGAATTTACAACTAAGCAGAGTTAAACTTCTCACAGACACACCACTATCACGTTTTTCAGAAATTCAAATTTATGTGTTGTGGACAATATATGGTGTTTGCTCTTTACACCACGAAAGCACTTCCTTTATGCATTGGAATCACGGCTGGGGCTAAATGTGAGCAGTTCATAATAAAAAATGCAGAAAAACCAGTAGGAATGGCTTGCCGATGTTTATGAGTTCTTGCCAACAGCCGATGCTGCAACCAACACCATCAAAACTATAGCAGCAGGTCATTGTGCCGAAGTGGATTTCTTAAAATTAGGTTGCGGAAATTATGTCCGAATTAGTGTTGGAACCGGATTACCGGATTAGTGATGATTGGCCTGTACTGCATATGGGTAGCAGTAACCCCAGAGAAAGATATCAACTATGTGGTGTTATACTCAGGGTTGTGGAGAACGAAAGAGACCTGGTGGTAGTTGTGCAGTCAGATATGAAGTTTTCTGATAGTGCAGACAGGCTGCCAGAGCAGGTCATGAGGTCTTGTCAAGGATATACAGGAATTTTGTGAGCAGGGATAAGGAGGTGATTATCCCCTTTTATAAGGCAATGGTCAGGCCACACCTTGAGTACTGTATACAGGTCTGGAGGCCTCATTTTAAGAAGGATGTAGAGCTGTTGGAACGAGTAGAGAAAAGCATAACAAGATTGGTGAGAGAAACAAAGGGGTGCATTTACGAAAAAAGGCTTAAGTTCTGCAAATTGCGGTTCTGCAGACTAGACTACTGCAAGGCAATCCGAATGAGGTGTACAAGACTGTGAATGAATTGAGCAGGCTGAATACTGATGAGATTCTTCCTCTTGCTCAAATTATAAACCTGAGGGGGCATAGATTCAAACTGAGGAAAGACAGATGTAGAATAGATGTGCGGAAGTTAGTCTTTAGCCAGCGGGTAGTTGATTGCTGAAAGAAACTTCCATCTGTTGTGGAAGTTGATAGCTTAAATAAATTCAAGGCAGAACTAAACAAACATTTGGAAAGAATGGATCGGTGAAATTGGAATTTTTTTTTTTTTTTTTTTTGGCTGATGCTGCATAAGCTTGCTTTCTTGCATCATGTGTCTCTACTAATGCTAAAATTGAAGCTGTGCAGGGGCAAGATTTCTCAAACTGGAAGGTGGAATGCAATATGCTATTATCAGCAAAATTATGGATAGAATTTCCATTCAATGGAAGAAAGTCATTAACATATGAGAGGAAAAAAGAAGGAGAAAGAACTGAACTGTGGGGAACACTTTACATTAGTGGAGAAGTTAGGAGACAGAGAGCCATATACCATCACTAGCAGTGCTGACTGTATATAAGCTTGCAGTCAGTTACTGGATACCCAATAACAAAAAAAGTAGGCAAGCCATAAGAGGCAAGCTAATTTAGAAAACCTTTATGGCAAATAAGATAAAAAGCATTTGAAATATCAAGAGCAACTGCTTGAGAATCACCCAAATTTTCCACTATATATATATATATATAAAGAATATTTATTATTAGTATAAAATATAGTTAGTAGATATTTATGCTTAGAATTGGACTAATGAAAATACGGTGTACCCTGGGAGCGATATACGTGTTGACCGAAAGGGGGGGGGGGGGGGGGGAAAGAAAGGAATCGAAATTAAAATAAATGTAACAATAGAAAAAATAAACCAAATGGAATTTTGAAGAGACGACCAAGGTGGAAATAGCATTGCGGTGTCATTCATAATTTTAGTGTCTTCTTCAGAGGTCAATGCTATTTCCACCTTGGTCGTCTCTTCAAAATTCCATTTGGTTTATTTTTTCTACATTTATTTTAATTTCGATTCCTTTCTCCCCTCCCCCCCTTTCGGTCAACACGTATATCGCTCCCAGGGTACACCGTATTTTCATTAGTCCAATTCTAAGCATAAATATCTACTTACTATATTTTATACTAATAATAAATATTCTTTATATATACATTATATTTGTAGGGTATTTTTTGCATTAGCAGTGACCCTGATCCATATTTCATGTTATCGTAATTCTGCTTATCTAATCTTATCTAAATCTTAATTTCCTCCCCCCGCATATACCAATAGCTTCTCCATTCTATTATTCTATAAGATTATATATATATATATATATATATATATATATGGGTACCATAAACTAGTACAGTCAGTCCTCTTATAACACATGTTTACACTACATGAATTCGATCATACACGATTTATAAATAGGAGAACAATATCTTATATAACACGAACCGAATTCGCTTATGCACGATTCACCTTTGTGTTTACAAGAAATGGAAGTCAAACGCAACACGATAGGAAGGAAGAGAAGATTCCAAAAATGTATTTATGTTTTTTATATCAGTGAAGGGGAAACACATTTCACCATAATAACGTAAAAACCCACACAATTTCAGCTATCGGTATTATCGCAAATGCAATTAAATTGAGTTTACAAACCAGTTTATAACAGATTCAACTAGCAGGAACGCAACTGGAAATTGTTTTTATTGTTTTATGGTACCCCCTAGAAATGTGCTTTAGTAAAATGTGAGGTGTTAATAGTGTATCTCTGCCTTTACAGTGTTGTTTATTCAGTTGCTACACGCGCGCAGCTTTGTTTATGTGTATCAAGCGTACCTCCTCGTTTTGTAATTATGCTTTATTCCCTAAAAATGAGTAAAATACTTAAAAGGTGCAAAAAGGAAGCGTCCTGGTGAAGACACTGCAGATTCAGAGAGAAAAAGAAAAGCAATATCGATAAACAGAGGCGGACTGGATCAAAAATTCTTACCCGGGAATATTTATAGTGGCCTCATACTATGGTTTATGGGCAAAATCACACCGGCCTCCGGCCCACCGGGGTTTCCCCGGTAAGGCTTATGGCCAGTCCGCCTCTGTCGATAGAGAAAAAATATGAAATTATGAAACGCTTTGAGCGAAATGAAAGACCGTGTGATATTGCACGTGCTACAGACCTAAATGAGGCAATGCTGAGAATTACAAAGAATGCAGAGAAAATAAAAACTTTCATAGCAGGAACAACTCAAAGTGTAATTAAAATCCATTAGATTAAGACACAAAGAATTGGAAGAGATAAAGCGGCTGTCATCTGTTTGGATAGAAAATCAAACAAAAAACAAGTTTGCTTACGATAGAAGCAAAAGCATTAGCAATATTTTATTATGTATTATTCATAATAAATTAAGTAATTATTTTATTACGATTATTTATTGTGTTTGGTAATGTTTTGGTTACAAATGTGTGTTCAATCTTGGGTGGTCGGCACCGAACCCTATTTTTCCCATAGGGCCTGTTGTTTATATTGCATGATTTTGCATTGCACAAGGGTTTCTAGGAACACAACTATCGTGCTATACGAGGACTGACTGTATATCACCAGTGGATAAACACTGATAATCATTGATCAAATGGAAGATTTCTAGACAGTTTAGGAATTGCCAGTTAATGAATTTCTCCATTACTTTAGAAAGAGTAGAGGTAACTGCAATGGAACAGTAATTTGATGGGTGGGATTTTTCACCTTTTTAGGAATTGGCTGGATATGAGCAAATTTCCAAGCAGAAGGAAACACACCTTTGGAAAAAGAAAGTGAAAAAAGAAGACACAGAAGAAGAAGAGTATGGTAGGAGGTGGTTTATAAAGATCATCGATACATGAGTTAGAAAAAAAAAATAGGATGTCAGCTTTATCTTTGGCTGAAGTGGCAATAAAACCAACTGGTTTTGACAGAGTGGGAACAGAGATGGGCAAAAGTTGCAGGCAATAGCTTTGACAAGAGACCAGAATGCTTGAGTACCATTTGGACAAGAAGCAAGTTTTCTACTCTTAGCCTGATCAAAATCGAGTTTGGACTGATTAATAAATGCTTTACAATTGTTGCATATGGGTAGCAGTAACCCCAGAGAAATGTACCAAATACGTGGTGTTACACTCAGGGTAGGGGAGAACAGAGACCTGGTGGTAGTTGTGCAGTCAGATATTGTTTGTTTGTTATTTGGTTTTTAGGAGCATCAGCAACTAAGGCCATATTGCTCCGGGGATATGTGGTGGTCATTCCCTGACCTTTCCGCATCCTACGTATTTGGAGGTCACGGGCTCGAGCCATGGTCTAATCAAGAAGTGTGTGCTACGCACTGCTGCTCCTGCCCACCTGGCTACGGAGGCACCCAGTCAGATATGAAGTTTTCTGATGGTGCAGACAGGTTGCCAGAGTAGGTCATGGGGTCTTGACAAGGATAAGGAGGCGATTATCCCCTTGTATAAGGCAATGGTAGCTAAGGTCACGGAAGAGAACAGTCAGTGGATTTTAGGGTGCTGTAAAGGGATAAGTATTTTTAATTTTTACCGTATTCTTCATTAATTAACATAATACATTGTGTTTTACAGAGATATTAAATAGGTTTAGTAGCGTTCGTTAGCTTCTTATTTTGAATTTAACTAGCAATTTTTGGAAGTTACGACTCCCAGTGGAACCAATATTGTTTAATTAGCCACCATATTGTAGTCAATAACAAATAGTATAATGTATATATATCTTGAACTGATAGCGTAAGGTATAAATTAAAACTAGATAGCATAATTAGGAATCTGTTAGCTTATTATAGTATTATCAATTAATCTTATTAAATTTCATTGTTAATTAAATTGTATTTAAATGGAAATCATCACCAAGCTGCGAAGCAACGAGCACAGACTAGCGAGAGTTCTGTAACTCAGGGGAGAAATGAAGGGGACAATTCTCCAATGCATCACAGTCTCAAAAAAAAATGTGCGAAATTTGAACTGTTTTGTTGAACCTTCTAAAATGGGATATGATCTAGCCAAGGAGGATGTCTGTCTGCTAGGTACTACACTCAGGGAAGTGGAAAGTGAAAAATACCTTGGGGTAATTGTGCAGTTAAATATGAAGTTTGCTGAGCAGTGCAGACAAGCTGGCAGGGCAGGTCATGGAGTCTTGGCAATGATATATAGGAATTTTGCTAGCAAGGACAGGGAGGTGATTATCCCGTTATACAAAGCAAAAAGGCCACACCTATAATACTGTGTACAGGTCTGGAGGCCTCATTTTAGGAAGGATGTAGAGTTGCTAGAATGAGTACAAAGGGCAACAAGATTGGTGAGGAGAACGGAGGGGTCTCTTACTAAGAATGGCTTAAATTCTGCAAATTGCAGTGCCTAGAGAGTAGGCACCTGTGAGGTGATAAGGCCTTGAATGGGTTGAGCAAGCTGAATGCTGATGGGATTCTTCCTCTTGCTCAGATTAAGAACCTGATAGGGCACAGTTTCAAATTGAGGAAAGACAGTTGCAAAATAGATGTGCAGAAATTTGCCTTTAGCCAGTGGGTAGTTGATTGGTGGAACAGACTTCCTTCTTTTGTTGTGGAAATTGAGCTGGACAAGCATTTAGAATGAATGGAGGGGTGAAATAGAAGTTTTTTTTTTTTTTTTGGCTGATCATGCATAAAGCTTGGTTTCTTGCATCGTATGCCTCTACTAATGTTGCAAGTTTTGGTGTAAGTAGAAAATAAACCTGGAGGTTTGGAAACAAGCCAATTATGACATGCAACATTCTTCTCTTGAACAGCATTAGTACATTTACTGGAAAACTAAAGTTTAGTTAAAGGAAGATATTTTAGGGTGGAGTGTGGAATAAAGGATTTCATCCCTACAAGAATAATTTCCCTGATACAATCTGAGCAATTTTGATAACAGAAGATTTGAAAGAGTAATACAACCAAGAAAAGAAATCACACAGATCATCCCATTTTCATTCTTGTAATGCCTAACAACACAAGGTTGAGAATGGACAAAAGAGAAAGTTTCCATTTGAGAATAGACCATCACCAAGTTGTGATCTGAAGTGTCTAGAGGACAACTCACCTTACTTAGAAGGGATGTTTGTGAGAAAAAGATCAAGCGCATTGGTTACATGGTTAGGACTGCCTGGTACAGTAAACTGTCGGAATAACAGCAACTCAAATAACAGATCGTTTAAGCTAATGGCACATTCAAATCGGATGTTTACATACAGCTCATAGTTGTTGCAGTGCCAATAAAAGAAAATGGCAAGTCATGTGATTAATGCATTTGTTTACATTAGCCATTTTGAAAGTGAATTTTGCACTGATATCATGGATTATACCACTGTTTTACATTGATATTAAATTAAACACCCCTCACTATGACTTCTAAAGTTAATAAACTTCATATAGAGAAGGAAAGAACAACATTAAAGCTTAGTGACAAACTTCATAGTAAAAAGAAAATAGAATGGGGCATAAGTTGAAGGGTATTAAGGGCAGAAAATAAATTTGGATTGTCAACATTGTATGATATTAATTAAACATTCAAAGCATAAACTTTGAGAATTTACTGCATGTTCAGAACCTAACAATAACATAGCTGATAGAAAAAGTTTACACAAGCCAAAATTAGAAAACTTAGATAAAGTGCTACATCAGTAGTTTTTATTAAAGCGATCGGAATGTATGGCTATATCAGGGTCAATGATTATTTCCAAAGGAAAAGATTTTACATAAAAAATGAGCATTGATACAATGATTGCTTTTACTGATGGAGGGTTAACTAAATTTAAAATGAAATTTTCCAGATAACAGAAAAATTGAAATAACACCAACTTCAATCTCTGAAGGTACCATTATTCTGAACATCTACTGTAGTCTAATCAGTAAATGAATAATATGTGTAATGTCAATAGCAATTGGAAAAGCCTCAGCATCTCGACTGGAGTTGTGAAAATTAAAATTATCAAGGAAGATTACTTCACTGTTGGGAAAGTTGGACTTGGAAAAGTCAAGTTTCAGAGAAAGGAATTCAAAGAGTTCCAAGTGATTTGGGAGAATGACAGAAGCAACAGATGAATTTGACAAAATGTGGTAGAGAGGTTTAAAGCGAGAGAAGATCGAAAAGAGGACATTCCAAATTAATAAATCTCTGTCAGGGAATATCAGAATGGACATATGCACAAGTACTACCTTTGAAGGGAAAGGAATCACACAGTGAATATTTAGGACAACTGAAATTAGCAGTGGTTGAATCAACTGATAACTGGGATTCTTTCAGAAAAAGCATATTGGGTTTGGCAGATTGTAAGTGGAAATGGACATCATTGAGATTAGAACTGAGACCACATATATCTGTGAAATGAATGAGGAAGTGTTTGGGAGGTTTAGATCATTTCACAGATAAGTTTGCTCTATTAGTTTGACAAGTCATGGCGTATTCAATAGTAAGAAAAGGTAGGTGGGAGCGGGCATGGTATATGAAATAATGAAATTTATTAACATGGCACACACATTCTAAGAATATACCCAGCTCTCCTAACGTGGCCTCAACAATGCCCCCGGCATACTGGAGGAAGTCCAAGTAAGGTATACACCCTACTCGGACTTCCTCCAGTCACTATCTGGTAGAGTAGAAGCAGTGAGAGAATACACTAACTGATCTGGAGACCTCCTAGAGAGTTACCAACTGGTTTGATCTGGTGGACTATCTAGAAGCCGGCCTGTGAACACCATTTTTGAACTGTGCCCTTGAAATGAAGAAAGATTGGATTTCACCATTATGTCCATCATAACCTCAGAAGACATAAATCATACTGCATGATTGAAGAGATGGGGGGTATTTGCCAGAGCTTTCCTCTGGAGACTAAACATGGGTTCAAACACTTCAAGCCATCAATATGCAAAGTCATAATACTGCACCAGTTGTTGAGAGTCATGTACCACCTAGTATTACCTGGTAACACAGAGGGGCAGCATTCCTGTATGCAGTGTGGGTGCCACACCTCAACCTCTGCTTACATTGGTTCACACCTGGGTGGTCACTTCCAGTGTCCTAGGTGCTATCTTTCAGGACTTCACATGGGCATTATATACCAAGCTCCTCTAGTAGTGAGCATTGTAAGGCGTATGGAGTACATATACATGCAATGCAACCACTGAAACCACCTCCATTAAGTACAAAGGAGAGATCTGTAAAAACTTTGTAATAACCTTGTAAAACAATTGTAAAATATTAAACCACTGTAACATTAAAATAATAAATGTTTCAAAATATTCTAAAGTTTCACTTAACATTTGCTATGCGTGCTTGGCACACATACATTTTATTTATTTTTATTAATATTATCATCTATAGACTAAATTTAGAATTCCACTGTAAGGACATGAACATTTTTGAACTTTCTCAGATGCCATTTATTTCCATAACGAGAAGAAGAGAATTATTTCCCAAGTTTTTGTATGCAATTTGGAAGTTCATACTATGAATAAATTAAGAAACTTATTCATTTTGGTCAAGCTAACTAATTTGTGCCAGTCTACAAATTTTCCTTTCCTTAATGATTTAATCCAGTCTATTGAGAATAATCCAAAATTTTCATCAATTTTTCCATAATGTTAACAGTTAACAAATTTCCAGTGTCCTAATCATAAATAACCTGTTGATGATCTATCTAGAAAATATTTAGAATGCTATGTCAATAATCTTAATATTCTCGCACAAGTCTTAGCAATCAAACTAAAAAATTAAATTTTGGCAATTGATAACAGCCCAGTCAGCAGGAAATTATTACAAATGAAATGGGCACCATCTTAATAAAACTAAAAAACTGATTATTTTGATGCAGATTTGAATGAGCTAGTTCAAATGCCATAATGAGAACCAGTATCATTCTGCTTTTTTTTTTTTTCAGCAAGGCATTCAAAATGAAGTGGATATAATAATCCCATTAAGGATCCTAAGAGTAGAGTGTGCATGATGCAAGAGTAGAGTAATGCATGATTTTAAAATAAAAACTGCTTTTTTTATACAGTGAGGCATCTCTATTTATTAATTTTTGTAATCTGTAATGACACCCTTCTACCAATGTGGATATAATTTCTTTTTAAAGAACTGACAGATTTAATTTATGAAATTTATAAAGATCATAAAAATAGTACAGTTAACAATCACTTCTAATTAATGATAAACTTTTTCGAATATAACTAAAGTAAAAAAAAAATTTTTTTTTTTATTATGAGCAATGTCACATCATACACTAATGAAATGTTTGCATATTGAAAAAAAGCAGGATATACTTTTTTGGTTAGCACAGTTTCTGAAAAGTTTCTTTCTTTTAGAGCACTTATCAAATTCTAATATGGGATAAGTATTAAACTTTCTAGCATATTCACAATTTTTCCAAGTATATATCTTATATAATAAATTTTAAAAGTTGTGTACTGACCTTATTGTCTTTTCGCCTTGAAAGGAGATCCTTTAGTCCATTTAAGTACTGTAAAATGGCTTCAATTAGGTCTGCAAACTGTTGATTAAGATTATCAAGCTCAAGACTAACAGCATCAGCTCCAGATATAAGTTTAGCTTTTTTTACTAAACTAGCATCTAGACTTGGATGCACATCTTCTAGACTCTCCTTGTAATGCTTCAGACGCAGATCATATATCTACAGAGAACAAAGATATGTTTTGTTGATATTCAAATTGCAGTTTCTTTATGGAGAATATCTTGTGACAGGACCAGGCAGGGATGAAATAGGTGAGGCATGCAGAGATGGGCAGGTAACTTTCCATTCCAGGAGAGGATGGGTGGAGGGAAACAATGCAATGCAGTACAGATGCACTTCATGGAATTTGGCAGAACAAGGCAAGCAGGTATACTACCATATATTATATGAAAACTTAAACAACTTCAGCAATATTTTAAATAAGCCAAATAAAGAACTACAAGCACAACACATACAATTTTCTTCACATTGAGAGATATATATATATATATATATATAGAGAGAGAGAGAGAGAGACAGACAAAGAAAAGTAGTTCATAGCACAAGCAACATGAAGGAAATAAAATCACTTTTTTTTGGTTAGAGCAAAGCATTTGGCATGCAAACATACAAATTAGCATGCGCATACATATATATATATATATATATATATATATATATACACACACACACACTAATCTCTCTCTCGGTCTCATAGACATATATAAACACACGAGAGAGAGAGAGAGAGAGAGAAATCATAACACAGAATTTACTTAAATATATTTAACCCAGTGGTGATGGTGGAGGGGAAATTGACAGGTACCCCTCGAAAATAGAATTCCTGTGTTAACCATTGATAAGTGATTAAAACTCTGCAATTTTTTATACTTTCTGAAATAGTGCCAAACTTTTACTGCAAGTGTCTAAAGTTATTTTTAAGGTTTTCATACAGCTATTTCACAGAACAACCCATAGCATGTCTGCTACCATCTTTGTCTTTAACTTGAAGTGTGGCATGGTACCAGACAATTTATTTTAGAAATAAAATAAACAGACTTTTATTTTCAATTTTTTTAAAAATAAACAATGTAAAATGCACAGCATGTTTTAAAAATTTCAATTGATTTTAAACCTTAAATTACATACAATAAGTATTGAAATCCATTAAGAATGGATGAAAGATTGGCACTGTTCAAGCATAATTCAAAAGAAATTAACAAACATTTTCCAAAAATGAAAAATAAATTGGGCACCAGAATGCAGATTCTGGTGCCAAACTCCAATCACAGCCTTTGCTACATATGAGGTTGCCACCACTGCTGGGTTAAATAAAAAAAGAAGAATGAAAGAACCTTACAAATATTCTAAACTAAGGTTAATACAGGATATTACAGCCAAAAAACATACTAATACATTAAAATAAATAATTAAAGGCAATCTGATTCACAAATTATTGTTTTTTTCTAAGCTAATTAGTAAAGCCTACAGATTTTGGATAAGTTAGATCTGTTATGTAAGATATTTAGATTTAGATATTTAAATTAAAGCATTGAAAATATCATACCTTTGCTTCTCTAATATACCTGCCACCAAGAATGTTTGTTTGTTCAACTGAAGATTTTCTTTCAGTAAGGGAGTTGTACAAGTTCTGAGAGAAAGAAAAATTGAAGGCACTCAACAAAAAAGTCAAATTCCCAATTTCTAAGTTAGTTATGAGAGACTTAAAGAAAAACAAACACAGTTAAAAATGCTTTATTTTCTGAAATAAAGGCAGCACATATATTCAAATAATTAAATTGTAAAAAACCTCATTCCTAAATCCTAAAGACACTGGTTCATTGAATTTTAATTGGGTAACTGAACAAGATAACACAGAGTGATATAATTAAAATGCAACCCAGTTTACAATACAAATTTTCTTACCAACTACGAGGTGCTACCCAAAAGTTCCCGAAATGTATTTATAAAATAAATTAGACTCACTCAGGGTCCCTTGAGAGTATAAACACTGATCTCAGAGCTCCTGCCATGATTTGAATGCATCCTGAAAGTCCTTCTTCCTCATAGTTTTCAGCCACCCGTGATTTGGTTTGGATATCCTCTATGCTGTCAAACCTTCGACCCTTCAGCTTGATTTTCGTTGTTGGGAAGAGGAAGAAGTCGCAGGAGGCTAACTCTGGTGAATAACAAGGTTGGAGGTGATTGTCATGTTGTTGGATGACAAAAACTGCACCACAGCAAGAGGTTTGTGGGCCGACATTCTTTGTGTGCCACTTCTCTGACCATTTCCTCCAGACAGCTTCCCTTAACTGCCTCAAGACATCACAGCAGAACTTTGCGTTGGCGGTCTTGGCCAGGAGGGATGAATTTCTTATGGATAATCCAGTCAATGTCCAAAAAACAGATCAGTATGGACTTCACATTGCTCCTCACATGAGCTTCCTTCAGTCGGGGCGAAGATGGACTCTCACACTGGAATGATTGTTACTTGGTTTCTGGGTCATACCCATATACCCAACTCTCATCACCAGTTATGACTGTAAAAAGGAAGTTTTGATCACTCCTAGCCTGTCCTTGAAGATCTCTGCTAACTTCCATGCGATGCTGCATGAACTTGGCCGCAATCCTTCTCATGTTCAACTCGTCTGACAAAATCCACTGACACGAGCCATAAGATAGTCCTACAATGCCACAAATGCTATGGATTGTCTTCCTGCAGTCTTCAACGTTGGACTTTTTGCGACATTTTCCAGGGTGGTACTCAATGATGGACACCCAGAGCGATTGTCGTCATCAACTGACATTCGATCGTTTTTAAAATGGTTAAACCAGTAGTAGCTCTGCGTCCAGCCTAAAGCATTGTCACAAAAAGCTTGTTTCAACTTCTTATGGGTTTCTGCTGCTGCTGCTGTATCATTAAGAAGGAAACAAAACTTGATGCAATCATGTTGCTCTCTCACATCAGCCATCACAACAATTACAAACTACACGAAACACACCGCCAAAGAACCAGGCATAAATATTCAGTGACTCTATCCAGCCTGATGCCATGTGGCACACTGATTCACAAAGCATGCATGCAGTGTTACCTAGTGCCACAAATCCATACTAGAGTTGTTCTCATGCAACATTCAAATTTCAGGAACACTTGGGTAACACCTCGTATTTTAGTGTTGGGTACAACTCTAAAAAATAAGTTCACCAATGCTCTTCTTCAATTTCATTTGTTCAATATTTTTATTTCAATTACACATCTGTTTGGATATTTATTACCAAATGTCTTTTGGCAATGCAAAATCTGGATGAAAAATAATGTTCCAAACTCAATGTTGCCAAGATGAAAATGAATGCCATCTATATATATATATATATCTAAGTTTAGTCAGATATATATATATATATTTGATTCTACATTCAATGACATTTACATGCTTTGTTACTGTACTTATCCCAGTACACAATAAATGAATAACCATGAATAAACCATTTAATGTAATGTCCTAGACCAAATTTTTATTCTTTTTTCTTCATCATTTTTACATAAACATACAACTATGCACTAGGTGGTCAAATCATACTTGTCTGATTTAACACACCTTAATTTGGACACAAATAAAGGTGTGTTAATCCTGATTATCACAAGATAATTACAGAAGGCATTAAAAAGTATAATATGAAGGTTATCCCAAAAGTAATGCACGGTGAGAATGTGCTCCTCACTCCATACACAGGTGTAACTGATATTTATCAGGATAATCATTTGAAATTTAACCTCAAAGTCAGTGTGCTTAAACCAGAGTTCCTGCAATGAATATTCATGTAGAAGCTTTCAAAAATGGATGGTGATATTGCTTCAGATCAGATTACAGTTTCAGATCAAAAGGTATTTTATCAAAGTGGAAACTTTATGGGGTTGAACATTGACAAAAATTTATGAATTGTTGTAGAAAATGTGGTGAGTTAACAGAAGATCATATCATGATTTCATATTGCTCTCAAAGGTTTCATCAAAGTGCTGAAAACAAGTAATGCTCAGGGAGCTCAAGAAAATATACAAACACACTAGCAGTCATTATTAAAACCATTTTGGAGGAAGAGGTGTATGATCTGTGATGAAACAACCAAAAAATCTGGAATACCAAAATTATCTGCCCACAAAATTTTAACTGAAGTTTTATAAAAATGAAAGTTTACCCTGATGGGTCTCACATTTGCTGTCAGGTGAACAAGTAAAGCATAGACAAATTGCAGTGTAATTACTTGAACATTACCAAAAAGAATGGGGATGACTTTTAAAAATGTATTGTTGCCATTAATGAAACAAAGACATGCAACTCTGAATCTGTGCAGAAGTTATAATCAGCCCAGTAGAAGATTCCATCTTTACCATGTCCCTCTAAATGTTGCCAGCAACAATCAAAGGTGAAACAAATGGCCTAGGATTCTGTTGGCATTATTGCTGCAGATCATATGTCACTTGGAAAATCAGTAACTGGAGACTATGCAACATTTCCTTGTCAGAAATTACACCCAGAAATTTGTCCAAAGCAGCTACAGATATTGGAAGCTGGTGTGTTTTCACTCCATGATAATACAAAGCCTTGTATCATAGTCTACAGAGCATCTCGTTCCCTTCATAGTCTCAATATGAGTCCTTGCAATATTGATTTATTTGCCAATCTCAAGGAACTGTTGCATGGACAAAGATTTTTCTTTAGATATGATGAGAGTACCCACAAAACAGAGAGCTAAACAGCCTTCAAAAATTACTTGAATGTTTTGGAAGCAGTCATAAACATTGAAAGTTTTTAATGTAAATTATATTAAAAAAATAAATCCATTTCAATGATTGTTGAAAAATTCAAAAACTATTGCAGTAAAAGGCTGATTAAATTTAGGAAAGAGTCCATGCAGGTAAAACTGCGGATATCACCAATGTCCTCTTCCACAAAAGGTGCATTTATAGAATTCAATCATACCATAACAAGACAACTGTTTTTTTTATAAACCAAAATATTCAATATTTTTTTTAAGTTTTCTTTGAGGAACAAACTTTAGTGCTTTGTCCCAGTCACCTGTAATCTTCATCTCTAACAATACCTGAAGCATCTGATTAACAGTACTTTGGGAATAACTTTGGGAATAACCGTATTTCTAGTATTTCTGTTTATATACAAGACTATAGAAACTGTAAAATAGCTTACCATTGCAGGTTCAACTTGCATTTCTGCTTCTTTGGATGTCAATTTTTTCACTGTTTTCAAACTGTTAACTTTGACTGTTGTCTCACTAAACCATACTTTCTCTTCTTTTTCCATCTTATACTTGTAAGTCCTCAGTAATTCAGATGAGGCTTCACAGCTTCGAAGTCTAAAAACAATTTGATTTAACAATATTAAATAACAGCACAAAGCTTTAAAATGTGAAAACACTCCACATTAAAATAAAATTTATAACACTGGTCTGCACAGATTTTTTAATTAGTACATTTAATGCTTTAATGCTTAATAAGTACATTAGTACTTTTAATGCTAATTCTAAAAATCCAAACTGTTTATACCTATCGCATACAGCTTTCTAGAAATAAGAGTTTTCTTAGATGATATATCATCTTGGGAGATATGTGATATATCTCCTACTTCCTTTGGACTAAACATGTCCATACATATCTAGACATGAAGACCTGAAAGGTAGCTAGTTATGTAAACCTGCAAAATGTTTCTTCCACATTCAGTTTTCTGGTTCAGCTGTGCTTAGAGTTTCCTCCATGTGGGAATTTCTTCTCATCATTTCTCAGGAAATTTATGTTTTTCCAAATCCCAAGAAAAATCAGTTGAGAAATTGGGAAAAAGTATTACAATTCTCCTGCGAGAATTAAACAATCAACATAGAAACATTACTGGTTCGAAGGAATCCTCTGAAGTCAAGTCAAAAGCAAGAGCAAGAAACGCTGACACATGGAATGGAAGGTTAACTTAACCTGCCACTTCTGAAAGGAACTAGAGTGGAAGGTTAACTTAGCCTTCCACTTCCGGGAATCAGATTGGAACAAGTAGGAAAGAAAGGGTCATGATCTAGTCAGTCCTCCTTGTAATTGTTGCCTTGTTATAAAAAAGTGTGCTTGTGGCCTTGTCTGCTGCTAACTCTCAGTGATTCTTGCAAATAAAATAACAGTTATTTGTAAATAATACTAAACTTAACATTTCTTATTTATCAAACTTTTTTTTTTTTTAGATAGCCATAATAATGAGTAAAGAGTATGAAGAATGTTGGAAGTATTTTAAGAAAGAAAATGGAAATCAGTCAGCTCGTTGCCAGATATGTTTTAAATCATTGCAATGTAAAGCATCATTGACTAGTGGACTTCACAGGAGTCTTGAACATATTTATGACATGAAAAGGACAAAAAACTCTGAAAATAATCCTGATGAGCCAATGCCTACTACTTCCAAGAAACAATGCACAATTTTACAGTACATCAAAGGACAAGAGTCACAAGATTTAGAAAAAATGGTAAGCAAACTTGCAGTAGCAGATGGATTATCTTTCAACATCATCTCAAAGAGCAAATTTATTAGGACAAGTTTCTTAAGCAAAGGACTGCAGATGCCAAAAAGTCCATCATCAGCTATGTCATTAATACATAACTATTATAGTAAAATAGAACTGTACATCGAGAAATTTGGTGCTTTCGAAATGAGAAAATGAGCATTAGCATAGATGAGTGGACCAGTTGTAGGAATCGAAGATACATGAACATTCATGTATATTACTATGAGACTTCATTGAATATTGGTTCAATAAGAGTTCGTGCGAATTGTCCTGCAGAAAAAGTGTTATCTTTACTTCAGGAAAGATTAGAAACCTTTGAATTAATACTTGAAGCAGATGTGGTTGCAACAACTAGTGATGGTACAACAGTCATGAAAAAATTTGTAAAGTTATCACGGACTATTCAGCAGTTATGTTACAATCATGTACTTCACTTTGTTGTAATGAAAGTGTTTTACATCAAAAAATAAAAGGATGAAGCATCAAAAACAAACAGCAGCAACAGAAGTGAATAAGATGCAGATTCTGAATACGAGAAAGATGAAAGCAATGGCTCTGATTCAGATAATGTAGCCAGAGCTGACCAGTATGATCTGCAAGATGATGTCCCTCCAGCAATTTTTAAGACAAGAAAAATTGTAAAATTATTCAAATATTTTCCAGTGAGAAATTCTCTTTTGCAGTAGGAAATCATCAAGAGTGATAAAATGGAACTACAAGTCATTTTGGACTGTAAAACATACTGGAACACATTAGAAAGAATATCAAAAGCTTTTTAAAGATCATAAATCCGATGAAAATTGTTTTACGACAGCTGAAGCTCGGTCACTTATGGAAAGAGGAATATTATGAAATTGTGAGAGAGATATATTAAATTGCTTAAAACCTGTTCAATTAGCAGTTGAGGCATTAAGTAATCATGATGCAAATCTCCTAACAAGCAAAGTTTTTTTTCAGTAATTTGGAAAAACAGAATTCTGCTTTGAGCAGTATGCTTTTAAAAGAAATTAGAAATTAATTACTTAAACGCAGGTATGAAGATCTAGTAACCCTCATTAAATATTTAAACAGTGTTAGTTGTTTATATGAGGTGGAAAGGATGACATTTTTGCTTTGGCAAACAAGAATGAAATAGTTCAATTAGCAAAATCATTAATGGAAAGATTTTTAAAGGAAAATGTGCTTTAAAAGAAGAAATGCAAAGAAAAGATGATGTGAATGTTGTTATTGAATACTCCGACATATGAAATCAGAAACTGATCTAAAATCTGAATTAGCAAAAGCAATATTGATTTCAATGGCAAAACAAAAATTAGGGCAAGCAGACAAAATGTGTTTATATGAAGGAAAATGTACCCTAACACTCAACTGGAAGATGCTTTTGGATGCACTCTTAACAATTTGACCAATGTCAAAGCAAAATGAAAGATATTTTTCTATCTCTAGAATATTTGCCACGAAACAAAGATCAAAACCATCTGATAGGGTAGTCTATGCTTTGTGTGTTTTAAAATTTAATTTTAAGAATCATAACTTTTAAAAATTAAATATTTGTGGTATCTTTCAATTTTTGAAATGATTTTTATTTAGCATTTATTTTGTGTTAATGTTCTTCTAATGTTTTCTATTATCAAATAGAGACAATTTTTACACGTTACTGAAGTATATAATCTTATCATATATTGGTTCAAAATAAGAATAAACCATGCATTTATTATAGTTTTTTTTTTTTTTTTTTTTTTTACAGAAAACCCCTGAAACTTTTAGTATAAACCTATCGCAGAAAAATTATTTACTATTTATGATTATGGTCACTCATTATTATATAAAAATGCATAAATAAAATTTTATGAAAAGTACAGAACTCGTGTATTAATTATTTTGGTAAAAACACCTCCAACCATTCCCAACATGCTCCATTCAATGCCTTCTGTGGTCTTTTGTCAAAAGGATGTCAGAAGGATTTTGACGAATCCTGATACTAAGAAAGCTCCAGGTCCTGATGGTTTCTCCACTTGTTCTCAAATCCTGTGCTACTGAACTTATTCCTGTCTTTTGCCGCCTTTTTTCACTTTCTTATTCCAAAAGTGTTTTTCCTTCTACTTAGAAATTTGCTCATATACAGTCAGTTCCTAAAAAGTTTGAGAAATCCCTCAAATTCAATTATCATCACATTGCAATTACATCTACTCTTTCTAAAGTAATGCCGAAATCAATTAACCGCCAACTCTTAAACTACTTAGAAACCTTCCGTCAGTTCAACAATCACCAGTATGGATTCCGTCAGTGTTGATCAACTGGTGATATTCTGGCTTATGTTACCCATTTATGGACAAAGTCAATGGAAACGTTCGATGAAACATAAGCAGTTGCTCTTGACATCTCAAAGGCTTTCAATCATGTTTAGCATAAAGGTCTTCTAAAAAAGCTTCCATCTTATGGTTTGCTAACTGTTTTTGTAATTGGTTATCCAGTTTTCTCTCTGGTCACTGACTGAGGGTGATGGTAGAATGGCTTTCTGTGTTCTAACTTCTCCACTAATGCTGGTGTTCCCCAAGGTTCAGTTCTTTCCCCTACTCTTTTCCTCTTGTTAATTAATGACCTTCTTCCATTGACTGGAAATCCTATCCATAGTTTTGCCAATGATAGTACATTGCATTCCACTTTCCATTTTGAGAAACCTTGCCCTGCTCAATCAACTTAAACTTCTCGAATATCCGCTACTAATTCCTTAAATGCTGATCTCCAGGTAATTTCTCCAGTGGGGTTATGTTGTTGTTATTTGGATTTTAGGAGCATTAGCAACTAAGGCCATATTGCTCCGGGATATGCGGTGGTCATTCCCTGACCTTCCCGCATCCCCCCCTATTTGGTGGTGATGGGCTCGAACCCCGGTCTAATCAAGAAGCGTGTGCTGCGCACTGCTGCTCCTTCCCACCTGGCTACGGAGGCGCACCCCTCCAGTGGGGCAAAGACAACTTAGTTTATTTCAATCCTTCTAAAACAGTCTTGTCTTATACCTTGCAAAAAGGATTCTTCTGCTCCTATGCTTATCTTTGGTGACACTCCAATTTCTAGGCAAAATGATATATCTCCTTTGGGGATTACCCTGAATTCTAATTTCTCTTGGCACAAGCACATTACAAATATTGCTTCTCTGCATCCATAAAACTTGATTTTCTCTTTTGCTCTCAGCGTTATTTTTCTCCCAAACAGCTGTTCACTCTGTACAAATCACAAATCCACCCTACCATGGAATATTGTTCCCACATCTGGGCCAGTGCCCCAAAACCCTCTCTCAGGCTTCTAGATTCCATTCAGAAGAGGGCAGTTAGGTTAATTAATGACTCCTCTCTAACAGTCTCTCCACTCACTGTCTCATAGACAGTGAGGGAAGAGACTGTTAGAGCATCCTTAACAAGTACAGGTCAATGTTGAAAAAAAGTCGTGAATTAGTGTTGAATTTGAAAGTGTCTGCAATTCTGCCCAAACACGATCGGAGGGAGTATATGATGAGAGCCTTGTCGATTAATTCGGCCCTGGAAAGATTGTGCAAGGCGCAAGGAGTGGAATTTTTTTCAGCCTGGTCTGTACTTGTTAACAGGAGAGACTGCTTCTACAGGGATGGGATACACTTAAATAGAAAGTGTGCAAGAAAAATATATGCTGATGCTATCAAGGCAGTGTTAGGTGGGTCGGAAAACAGCTAGCTTGAGGAGGGATACGAGGACTAATAGATTAACAGTAGCCACTTGAAGAGGTGAAAGTGATTCTTGCACTGCTTCTATTGGAATTAGCAGCAACCTGGAAAACAAGATGCAGGATATTTCAGAGACTGCTGGGAGTCATTGTGGTACAAGTAAACACATGGGTTGTGTTAGGGTAGCTAAGAATAGGAACAGGTGCATGTATACTTGCGTGTACACCAATGCTAGGAGTTTGGCAAATAAATTTGATGAATTTGAGGTATTGCTCAAAACAAAAAAGGCAGATATTGTTGGGATATCAGAGACATGGTTTCACACAGATATAAGGAAGGCAGAACTGGAATTTGGAGAGTACAATGTGTACAGAAAGGATAGTCAGGATAGGAAGGGAGGAGGGGTTATGCTATTAGTTAAGAAACACATAAAATCCAAGGAAGTGAAGCCAGTCGACATCACTGAACAGTGCAGTGTCGAGTCAGTTTGGTGTGACATAAGCATTGGGAGATCAAAATTGAGAGTAGGAGTGTGCTATACGCCTAATGACTCTGATGAGCATAATAAGAAACTGTACAGGGAAATAGAGGGGGCCAGTAAATCAGAGAGTCTTATAATAGGGAATTTAAATTTCCCAGATACTGACTGGAATTTGTTGATTGGTCACTCACACACTAGCAAGGCTTTTGTGGATTTATTGGATGATTGTTTTCTACATCAGCATGTTCAGGAGGTAACTAGAGGGTGTAATACTCTTGATTTGATTATCAGTAATGATTCTTCATGCATTAAGAATCTACAGATAAAGGAACCACTAGTTGGCAGAGATCACAGTGTGCTGAAGTGGGATTTACTCAAAGAGGTAACTACCATAAGGGGTAAAGGGAAGGGTTTTTGCTTTCGTCAAGGCGACTACGATGGTCTGAGACTGTATTTAAATTCTATACAGTGGAACCAACTGATGATGTTACCAACAGCAAATTCAACATGGGAAGCATTCAAAGAACGTATCTTGGAAGCTACTAGGCTTTACATACCAACTAAGAAATATTGCTCAACGTTTAGGCCTAAATGGATGTCAGATGAACTAATGAGACATATGGCATAGAAGAAAAATGCATGGGATACATATAAATTAACATGTGACACAGAAGCCTATGATAGATATAAGTTGATCTGTAACCAAGTTACAAAGGAGGTTAGGCAGGCGAAGGCAGATTACGAGAAATCTTTGGCAAAGGATGCAAAGAGTTCTTTACTTATGTAAACTCTAGAAGGAAGGGGATGAATCAGATTGGTCTACTTGATATTGATCGTTCAACTGTTGATGATCCTGCTCAGGTAGATAACAAACTAAATGAATATTTTGCATCGACATTCACACATCAGGAGTTATTCAGCGAGGGGAATGTCAGAGGTGTATTCAACTCTGGCAGTAAGATAGATAATCCTGTAATAACTGAGAGTAAAGCAGAGGAGAAATTGTTGAAGTTAAACACAAGAGAGGCACCTGGGGTGGATGGGATCTATCCAGTTATATTAAAGGAGGCAGCAAAGGAAGTAAGCAAACCCTTAGCCATAATTATGAGAGCTTCCATGGACTCAGGGGAGGTACCCATAGACTGGAGATGTGCAAATGTGACCCCAATTCACAAAGGAGGATCAAATGCTGACACAAGTAATTATAGATCTGTGAGCTTAACTTCTGTTCCCGGAAAATTAATGGAAGCACTGGTTAAAGAAGCACTGCAGGATCATCTAGACAAGACTTCAGTTATAGCTCGGACACAGAATGGTTTTGTTAAGGGGAAGTCTTGCTTGACCAATTTGATTGGATACTATGATGCAGTCACAAAAGAACTGGATGCAGGGAATAACTTTGATATTATATACTTGGATCTTAGAAAGGCTTTTGATACTGTTGCACAGGGAAGACTGCTGCACAAATTGGAGCAGTGTGGCATTTGAGGCAAATTGCTGCTATGGATAAAGGGGTGGTTGAGGGGGGAGAAGACAGAGAGTGGTAATCAATGGACACTGCTCATCGTGGACTAATGTTATCAGTGGAGTGCCTCAGGGTTCAGTGTTGCGTCCATTATTGTTTTCTGTATTTATAAATGATATTGATGATGGTATATCAAGCTTAATGTCCAAGTTTGCAGACGATACAAAGGTTGGCAGGGTTGTTAAGGACACTACTGACGCTATGCTGCTGCAACAAGATCTGGAAAGGTTGAGCAGATGGGCTGAGAGGTGGCAAATGAAGTTTAACACTGACAAATGTAAAGTACTACATATTGGAAACAGCAACTCCAGAGCAACATATGAACTCTGTGGTACTACACTGACAGTGGTACAGAATGAAAAGGACCTGGGGTAATTGTGCAGGCAGAAGTTCTCTGAGCAGTGCAGATGGGCTGCAAGAGTAGCTCATGGTGTCTTGTCAATGATATATAGGAATTTTTCTAGCAGGGATAAGTAGGTGATTATTCCCTTGTATAAAGCAATGGTCAGGCCACACCTTGAGTACTGTATACAGGTCTGGAGGCCTCATTTCAAGAAGGATGTAGAGCTGCTGGAACGAGTACATAGAAGGGCAACAAGATTAGTGAATGGAACAAAGGGTTGCTCTGATGAAGAAAGGCTTAAGTTTTGCAAATTACAGCGTCTGGAGACCAGACACCGGCGAGGTGATCTGATAGAGGTGTATAAAGCTTTGAATGGTTTGAGCATGCTCAATGCCAATGAGATTCTTCCTCTTGCTCAAAATAATCACCTGAGAGGGCATAAATTCAGATTGAGGAAAGACAGATGTAAGATAGATGTGCGGAAATTTGCCTTTGGCCAGCGGGTAGTTGGTTGGTGAAACAGACTTCCATCCCTTGTTGTGGAAGTTGATAGCCTAAATAAATTTAAGGCTCAGCTGGACAGGTATTTCAAACGAACGGAGGGGTGAACTGGAAGTGTTTTTTTGGCTGATGCTGCATAAGCTTGCTTTCTTGCATCATATGCCTCTAGTAATGCTAATAGACGTACTGTTTCTGCTGCATGCCTTTTCTACAGATAACTTCCATGGGCACTGTTTTTCTGAATTGGATTCTATAATCGCTGCTCTCTCTCTTTCAAAAAAGTCTGAACACGTGCCGCCTCCAGCCAACATCCATTTACTGTCCAACTTCAAACTGACAGAACCAAATTTTCATCTGTCTCATTTATTTCAACTGCCGTTTTTTTTTGAACAACCTTCCTTCATACGTATTTTTTGAAAATTACAGTCTACAGAATTTCAAAACTAATGTCAACAAATATCTTCTTTCGTCTTCTCAACCTCCAACCCAAGCATGGTACTACATACTATAGGTTCTAATATCTCTCATGTTTGGGGTTTTCATTAAAAAAAAAAAAAAACACACTAGGTGAGGTAAAACTGAAGGATGTAAATAGGTGGAAGAAGAGAGAGACTTTGGTGTTTTGATACAAGTAACGTAAGGTGGCCAGGAAGGCATACAGTGTCTTATTAAAGATTTACCATGCCGTTACATCAAGAGAGAAGGAGATTATAATTCTTTTATACATGTCATGGTGAAAACCCAGCTTTGTGAAAGGGTCCACAAATGGGTTACACATGTAGAGAATAGCACAGGGATATACATGTGAGGAGATGTAGGTTACTGAACTTGGAAACTAGTTATCTCAGTGGGAAGTAATCTGTTCAAGGCACATAAGGACCAAAGAGAGGGGTGTGGTGGTAGAGGAGTAAGATGATCAAATCTTTGCATGGAAATGGAATACAACCAGCAACACAAATATAAACTACTGCAGAAAATTTCAGGAGATTTAAATTGGATCATGAATATTTTTGACCATTGGATAATATGCCTTCCTGGATAGTATGCTGACAGATGAAATTTAAAGGCAGGCATTTGAACTAATGTAGCAAAAGTCTGTCTTTTGTGCATTTTGGCGTTTGTTGCAAATATCGCTAACCTCTTCTATCAACATTCGAAGATAACCTCTTTGGTTATCTTTGAATGTGAAAATCAAAGTCAATAATAATAATCAAAGTTAAATTTATTTTTTTTTGTTTATACTCCAGAATAACCACGCATAAGAGCAGTCAAGACAGTACTGTAAGAAAAACCATTTGTGAGTGGTTAAAATGCAATACTTCCACATATCTAATAATCACTCTGGGTCTCTGTAAAAAAAAAAAAAAAAAAAAAAAAAAAAACCTTACTTTTAAAATCTGAAATACCTAATGAAATTCCATATATTCTCTCAAATAGTTGGAGTATTCAAATCCCTGGAGCTATTGAAATTGTTATTTCAATAGCTCCAGGGCTTGTTGCTCTCACATCTACATTGTTTATTTTATATGTAGAAGTGTGCATATTCATGCTGCATGGGTCAAAAAACCCAGAATAACTTAGAAGGGCTACTCACTCCACCTGAAGGAATCTGTTCAAGGCACATAAGGACCAAAGAGAGAAATGTGGTGGTAGAGGAGTAAGATGATCAAATCTTTGCATCAAAATGGAATACAACCAGCAACACAAATATATACTGTATCAGTTATCTACAGCCCTAGTTAAAGAGGACTTTAAAATTTCTTCTAGTTATTGACAGAAACTGAATCCAGACATTTCCAAATTATGTGGAACGCTTTTAAATGGTATATACCATTGCAATTAAAATGCTGCCAAGGAGAATAGTTGGGAAGTATCATACATTTCATCATATGTGGTATTTTCCTGCTAATTTTAAAACAAAGAACAATGAACATTTCAAACCAATTTCGGGTTAGACTACAGCTTCTAAGCATCAGTACATCTCAATGAATCACTGCACGGTGCATACCTCATCTGGTATCAGTAATCACAGCAAAAACAGTTCATTAGTTCTCTTCTTTAAATATTTTTTGGTAGAGAATTCTACCGTGGTAAAATTAATAAATATTTAAAGAAAAATTAAGTATTCCCACTGAAATCAACAAAAAAGTAAATACTTTACTGCATAATAATATTGTCAAGGTGAACAGTAAACACATTTCTCAGCTTAAAATTACTTAATTTTGAATTACATAAAACCAAAATCAATATCGTTACTAATTTTATTTTCTCTACTGTACACTGATCAAGTATATTAATCAAGTATAGATAAAAAATTTAGAGTTCAAACTCAATAAGCTCTGTGCAATGATCAGATATTGCAGGCTTTCAAAGGTGCATGCAGGAGAGTTCCAAGATTGCATACATAAAGCTGTTTAAATGTCTCATGAGAATAGTAAAGTGTTTGTTTAAATGCTACCAAATCTGATCACTAATAAAAATTACTACATACCTTTCTACTACTTGTGATCGAGCATTTTCCCAGCGAGAAGTTAGCTTCTTTACATCACTTTCTAATTTATTAATGTCAGGGTGTACAGTCTGCTTTCCACGACTTCGGTGAGTTACATTTCGTACACTAACTATTTTCTCACTGATCTGATCCATAACATGCTGCTGTTGCTGAATTTCACTTTGAAGTTGCTATTTATAAAAATTCAAAAAAAAAGAATTTCATTAAATAGTTCTAGTAATACTGCAGAATATTTTAGCATGGTACATAAGATTTTATTTATAAAGACTTGAGGTGAGGAGACAAATATCTGTAACAAGAAAGGAAATTAAAGGAAAATGAAGTTCGTTGTGCAGTTGTGCAATATATGCATAACTTGCATAAATTACAGTTGTGCAATATATGCATAACTTGCATATATTGCACAAGGGGGGGGATACAAGGACTAATAGATTAACAGTAGCCACTGGCAGAGGTGGAAGTGATTCTTGCACTGCTTCTATTGAAATGAGCAGAAGTCTGAAAAACAAGATGCAGGATATTTCAGAGACTGCTGGTAGTCATTGCGTTACAAGTAAACACATGGGTTGTGTTAGGGTAGCTAAGAATAGAAACAGGTGCATGTATACCTGCGTGTACACCAATGCTAGGAGTTTGGTAAATAAATTTGATGAATTTGAGGTATTGCTCAAAACATCAAAGGCAGATATTGTTGGGATATCAGAGACGTGGTGTCACACAGATATAAGTAATGCGGAACTGGAATTTGGGGAATACAATGTGTATAGAAAGGATAGACAGGACAGGAGGGGAGGAGGGGTTATGCTATTAATTAAGAAACACATAAAGTCCAAGGAAGTGAAGCCAGTCGACATCGATGGACAGGGCAGTGCCGAATCAGTTTGGTGTGACATAAGCATAGGGAAATCAAAATTGAGAGTAGGAGTGTGCTATAGGCCTAATGACTCTGATGAGTATAATAAGATATTGTACAGGGAAATAGAGTGGGCCAGTAAATCAGAGAGTCTTATAATGGGGGATTTTAATTTCCCAGATATTGACTGGAATTTGTGGGTTGGTCACTCGCACACTAGCAAGGCTTTTGTGGATTTATTGGATGATTGTTTTCTACACCAGCATGTTCGTGAGGCAACAAGAGGGAGCAATACTCTTGATCTGATTATCAGTAGTGACTCTTCATGCATTAAGAACCTGCAGATAAATGAACCACTAGGTGGCAGTGATCACAGTGTGTTGAAGTGGGATTTACTCAAGGAGGTAACTACCATCAGAGGTAAAGGGAAGGGTTTTTGTTTTCGTAAAGGCGACTATGATGGTCTGAGACAGTATTTAAATTCTATACAGTGGGACCAACTGATGATGTTACCAACAGCAAACTCAAAATGGGAAGCATTCAAGGAACTAATCTTGGAGGCTACCAGGCTTTACATACCAACTAAGAAATATTGTTCAAGGTTTAGGCCTAAATGGTTGTCAGATGAACTAATGAGACATGTGGCAGAGAAGAAAAATGCATGGGATACATACAAATTAATGGGTGACATGGAAGCCTATGATAGATATAAGTTGGTCTGTAACCAAGTCACAAAGGAGATTAGGCAGGCAAAGGCAGACTACGAAAAATCCTTGGCAAAGGATGAAAAGAAAAACAGAAAAGAGTTCTTTACATACTTGAACTCGAGAAGGAAAGGGATGAATCAGATTGGTCCACTGGATATTGATGGTTCAACAGTTGAGGATCCTGCTCAGGTGGCTAACAATCTAAACGAGTATTTTGCATCTACATTCACGCATGAGGAGTTATTCAGGAAGGAGAATGATGTAGGTAAAGTAAACATTGGCAGTGAGCTGGATGATTTTGTAATAACTGAGAGGAAAGTGGAGGAGAGATTGTTGAGGATAAACATAAAAAAGGCACCTGGGGTGGATGGGATCTATCCAGTTATATTAAAGGAGGCAGCAAAGGAAGTATGCAAACCCCTAGCCATAATTATGAGAGCTTCTTTGGACTCAGGGGAGGTACCCATAGACTGGAGATGTGCAAATGTAACCCCAATTCACAAAGGAGGATCAAAGGCTGACACAAGTAATTATAGACCTGTTAGTTTAACTTCTGTTCCAGGTAAATTAATGGAGGCACTGGTTAAAGAAGCACTGCAGGATCATCTAGACAAGAATTCAGTTATAGCTCAGACGCAGCATGGTTTTGTTAAGGGCAGGTCTTGCCTGACCAATTTGATTGGATACTATGATGTAGTCACAAAAGAACTGGATGCAGGGAATAACTTTGATATTATATATTTGGATCTTAGAAAGGCTTTTGATACTGTTGCACATGGAAGACTGCTGCACAAATTGGAGCAGTGTGGCATTGGAGGCAAATTGCTGCTATGGATAAGGGGATGGTTGAGTGGCAGAAGACAGAGAGTGGTAATCAATGGACACTGCTCAACGTGGACTAATGTTATTAGTGGAGTTCCTCAAGGTTCAGTGTTGGGTCCGTTGTTGTTTTCGGTGTTTATGAATGATATTGATGATGGGATATCAAGTTTAATGTCCAAGTTTGCAGATGATACAAAGGTTGGCAGGGTCGTCAAGGACACTACTGACGCTATGCTGCTGCAACAGGATCTGGAAAGGTTGAACAGATGGGCTGAGAGGTGGCAAATGAAGTTTAACATTGACAAATGTAAAGTACTGCATATGGGAAACAGTAACCCCAGAGCAACGTATCAACTCTGCGGTACCACACTGACAGTGGTGGAGAATGAAAAGGACCTGGGGGTAATTGTGCAGGGAGATATGAAGTTCTCTGAGCAGTGCAGACGAGCTGCAAGAGTAGCTCATGGTGTCTTGTCAATGATATACAGGAATTTTTCTAGCAGGGATAAGGAGGTGATTATTCCCTTGTATAAGGCAATGGTTAGGCCACATCTTGAGTACTGTATACAGGTCTGGAGGCCTCATTTCAAGAAGGATGTAGAGCTGCTGGAACGGGTACAGAGAAGGGCAACAAGATTAGTAAATGGAACAAAGGGTTGCTCTTACGAAGAAAGGCTTAAGTTTTGCAAATTACAGAGTCTGGAGACTAGGCACCGGCGAGGTGATCTGATAGAGGTGTATAAGGCCTTGAATGGTTTGAGCATGCTCAATGCCAATGGGATTCTTCATCTTTCTCAGAATAATCACCTCAGAGGGCATAAATTCAAATTGAGGAAGGACGGATGTCGGATAGATGTGCGGAAATTTGCCTTTGGCCAGCGGGTGGTTGGTTGGTGGAACCGACTTCCATCACTTGTTGTTGAAGTTGATAGCCTAAACAAATTTAAAGCTCAACTGGACAGGTATTTCGAACGAACGGAGGGGTGAAATGGGAGAGGGTTTTTTTTTTTTTTTTTTTTGGGCTGATGCTGAATAAGCTTGCTTTCTTGCATCGTATGCCTCTACTAATGCTAATGCTAATGCTAATATATTTCAAATAAATTATGCATATTAGAACACAGAAATTCTGCATTCATTATTGGTATTTGTAGAGACAAATGATGCAAGGAAGCAAAAATACATCCCCACAAAAAAAAAAAAAAACACCTCTCCTATCTATCCTTCCAATAATTTGTCTAATTCTCAAATTTATTCAAGCTACCTAATTCCAAAAAATCAGATGGAAGTTTGTTCCACAATCAATTGCTATCTATTTGGCACATCTATCCTGCAACCAACCTTTTTAAATTAATCAAATTCTCTAAGGCCTATAAATCTATTACAAGTCTGTAAAGAACAGTAGATGAAAATCTGAATGGTGTCCTATTGGTAATTTATTGAACAATATCCTCTAGAGAGAGGCATGTCAGAATCCCACTATACAATACATTTGGTTTGGTTTTTATGGCACATGGGCAACTAAGGCCATGATGCGCCAAGTTCAACAATGCATTTGTAAGACCACATTTGGAATGTGTTTTGAAATATGGAAACCCCATCTGAAAAGAAAAAAAAAAAAAAAAAACAGCTTATTGAATGGATCCAAAGAAATGCAATGGAGAGATCAGCAAAAGGCATCAACACAAGGGAGGACTTCAATTATCTGAGCCACAGAGCTCTGCAACCAGGCACCTTGGAGGGGACTGAAGTTTACAAGGGGAGGATAGTTCTTGTCCATTATAGTGCCAAGTAGGAGAAGGAAATGTTTCCGGATATTTACCATTTAGAAGTTGAATTTTCTCAGAATTAATTGTGTATTTGTGATATGGAAGCAAATAGTCTCTACGGATCTCTTTTTTTTTGGACAAACGTCATTTTATTTGTTGTGCCTTTGCTTTAGATTTCTTATAATTTAATTTATAAGATTAGTAATGGTGGGATAATTCTAAAAAAGATTTAATGCTTTATTCTTTCATTTTATTGCACTGGTGCAGGTATCATAGCACCCATATTGTATATGTCTTTGTGTACTAGATGATTATTGAGGAATAGCTTTATGTGCTACTACTGCTAGCATTTGTGTAATATGAATCATGCATCATCTTGGCATTGATTTTGAATGAAACAACATCAAAAGCTATACATGAGGAACATTTAATCCACCTTTCTTTTGAGGGAATTTCCAGTTTCTACAAATTTATAGATGAGTAGGGATCATCACGAATTCATAGATATTTGGAAAATAATCACTATTATGCAGATCATCCAGTACTCCCCGTTCTATACCGGGGTATGGTATAGAAGAGCAGATTAGTAGGTCTATGACAGAACTAGATCCTGTGGGAAAATGTAGGAGTGTGTGCACCAGATTTTAGTGCAGTTAGATTACACCCATCTATTAACAATTAAATTACCTGCTCTCTTTTATCTATTTGTGAAGATTAAAATTCAAGGAAAAAGGAGATGAAAATTAGGATACGAGTTCAAAGTCCTTAAGTGTATATGTTTGAGTGTTTGGAAGATGTATTTTTTTTTTTTTTTTTTTTTTTATGTGAACCCCAAACACGAGAGGTATTAGAACATATTGTACTTAGTACCGTGCTTGGGTTGGAGGTTGAGAAGACGAAAGAAGATATTTGTTGACATTGGACTTGAACTTCTGTAGATTGTAATTTTCAGGAAATACGTATGAAGGAAGGTTGTTTCAGAAAACGGCAGTTGAATGAATAAATGAGGAAGATGAAAAGTTGGTTCTGTGGGTTTGAAGTTGGACAGTAAATGGATGTTGGCTGGTGGCGGCACGTGTTCAGACTGTTTTGAAAGAGAGAGCGGGAATTATAGAAGCCAATTCCGAAGAACAGTACCCATGGAAGTATCTGTAGAAGAGGCATGCAGCAGAAACAGTACGTCTATGAGAAAGCGAGTGGAGAGACTCTGTTAGAGATGAATCATTAATTAACCTAACTGCCCTCTTCTGAATGGAATCAAGAAGCCTGAGAGAGGTTTTGGGGGCACCACCCCAGATGTGGGAACAATATTCCATGGCAGGGCAGATTTGCGATTTATACAGAGTGAGCAGCTGTTTGGAAGAAAAGTAATGCCGAGAGCGAAAGAGAAAACCAAGTTTTTTAGATGCAGAGGAAGCAATATTTGTAATGTGCTTGTGCCAAGAGAGATTAGAAGTCAGGGTAATCCCCAAAAGAGATATATCATTTTGCCTAGAAATCGGAGTGTCACTAAAGATAAGCATAGGAGCAGAAGAATCCTTTTTGCGAGATATAAGACAAGACTGAGTTTTAGAAGGGTTGAAATCAACTAAGTTGTCTTTGCCCCACTGGAGAATTACATGAAGATCGGCATTTAAGGAATTGGTAGCAGATTTTCGAGAAGTTGAAGCTGATTGAGCAGGACAAGGTTTCTCAAAATAGAAAGTGGAATGCAATGTGTATCATCGGCAAAACTATGGACAGGATTTCCAGTCAATGGAAGAAGGTCATTAATATACAAAAGGAAAAGAGTGGGGGAAAGAACTTAACCTTGAGGGACACTGGCATTAGTGGAGAAGTTAGGAGTTATTGTTATTTGTTATTTTGGTTTTTAGGAGCATTAGCAACTAAGGCCATATTGCTCCGGGGATATGCGGTGGTCATTCCCTGACCTTTCCGCATCCTCCGTATTTGGTGGTCACGGGCTGGAACCCCAGTCTAATCAAGAAGCGTGTGCTACGCACTGCCGCTCCTGCCCACCTGGCTCCGGAGGCGCCAAGAGAAGTTAGGAGACAGAGAGCCATCTACCATCACCCTCAGTGAGCGATCAGCGAGAAAACTGGATAACCAATTACTAAAAACAGTTGGCAAACCAAAAGATGGAAGCTTGTTAAGAAGACCTTTATGGCAAACATGATCAAACACCTTTGAGATGTCAAGAGCAACTACTTGTGTTTCACCAAACCTTGCGGAATCCATACTGGCGATCATTGATCAGATGGAAGGTTTCTAGATAGTTTAAGAGTTGGTGGTTAATAGATTTCTCCATTACTTTAGAAAGAGTAGAAGTAATTGCAATGGGACGATAATTGGATGGGAGGGATTTGTCACCCTTTTTAGGAACAGGCTGGATATGAGCAAATTTCCAAGCAGAAGGGAAAATACCTTTCGAATAAGAAAGTGAAAAGAGACAGCAAAGAAAGGGAGTAAGTTCAGGAGCACAGGTTTTGAGAACAAGTGGAGAAATACCATCAGGACCTGGAGCTTTCATAGCATCAAGATTCATCAAAATCCTTCTGATATCCTTTTGACGGAAGACCACAGAAGGCATTGAATGGACCGTGTTGGGAATGGTGGGAGGTGTTTTACCAAGATCATTAACACATGAGCTGGAAGAAAAGTGGGATGCTAGCAGGTCAGCCTTATCCTTGGCTGAAGTGACAACAGAACCATCTGGTTTGGACAGAGGTGGGAGCAGAGATGGGCAAAAGTTGCGGCCAATAGCTTTGGCAAGACACCAGAATGCTCGGCTACCTTAGGGTATTGGAGACTAGTAATAATATTCTTCCAAATACTATTCAGATAACCACAGCTTACATTTTAGTCATGTAAAGGGATTTGCCTGGATGAAATCCTTGAGCTTGCAGATCTGTACATTACCTGGCCAAAGGAGTTTGAGCAAAAAATATATTCCATTTACATGATAAGGAGACAAACACTCATACTGATAACTGACAAGACATTTTGACCTTATTGCTCTCTCATCATCATCATCAGCCATTTTCAATCCATTGCAGGATGAAGGACTCTCCAGCAACTTTCCAGTTCCTTCTGTTTTGAGCACTGGCCATCCATTTACTACCCAAAAACTCATGAATTTCATCTATCCATCTCCGCCTTTGTCTTCCAGGTTTTCTTCTAGCTCCTCTCTTGGATACCATTCTGTTATTTTCTTAGTCCATCTGTCATCATGTCTTCGAGCTATGTGTCCTGCCCAAGACCATTTTAGCTCTTTAGTTTTGATAAAATGTCCTTTACTTGAATTTGCTGCCTAATCCATGTGTTTCTCTTCTTATCTAACAGTCTGATTCCCAATATAATTCGTTCCATTCTTCGCTGTGAAGTTCTCAGCTTCTCTTCCATTCTTTTGGTGAGTGCCCAAGTTTCACTTTCATAAGTCATGGTGGGGAGTATACATTGGTTCATTATTTTACGTTTCAGACAAACTGGGATATTGCTCTTCAGTATTTGACTATATTTCCTGAATGCTATCCATCCAAAATTTATTCTTCTCTTGATTTCCAGCCATTTATCATTATTACAGCTAATAACTTGTCCCAGATAAGCATATGACTCCACATTTTCAATTACTGCTCCTTCAATCATTATTTCCCTTTTTGTGACATACTTGTTCATCATTACTTTTGTTTTAGCCATATTCATCTTTAGTCCAAAATCCTTACTAACTGTGCATAACTGATTAAGATTTTCCACTAATTCTTTGGGATCGTGGCTTATGACCACAATGTCATCTGCAAATTGTAAATGGTTTAGGTACTCTCCGTTCACATTGACTCCTTTCTGCGACCAGTCTAATCTTCTGAAAGCTTCCTCAAGGGCAGCAGTAAACAGCTTCGGAGATATTGTGTCTCCTTGTCGAACTCCTTTCTTGATTTTAAATTTCCTACTCTCTTTGTCTAGTCTAATAAAAGAGGTAGCACTCTCATATATTTTCTTCAAAATCATAATATATGGAGTATCTATGCCTTGTCTTTCCAGTGCCCGAAACATTGCCTTATGCTGTATGGAGTCAAATGCCTTTTCATAATCCACAAATGCCAGGCATAATGGTGTTTTATATTCATTTGCTTTCTCCATTAGCTGTGATATTACGTGAAGGTGATCCATAGTTGAGAATCCTGTCCTAAAGCCAGTTTGCTCTTTCGGTTGATTCTCATCAAGTATTCTTTCTAATCTGTTAATAATGACCCTTGTGAACAACTTGTAGATGTGGGATGACAAGCTAATTGGTCTATAATTTCCAATTTCTGATTTATCTCCTTTCTTATGCAGCAAAACTATGATTGCATTATTCCACTGCTTAGGCATCACACCTTTTCTAATGCACTTTGTGAAGAGCCTTGCCAGTTTTTGTGTTATGTCTCTTCCTCCCAATTTTAACAACTCTACAGTAACTTCATCTTCCCCCGGGACTTTCTAATTCTTCATTTTCTTCAATGCATGTTCTACCTCATCAGGAAGAATATCAGGTATGTCATATGTGTTGCTACTTTGCAATCCATCTTCCCCACTGCTGGCATCATTCCCTCGCTCCTTGTATAATTCTCTATAGTAGTCTTCTGCTATTTGAATTATGCCTTCTCTGCTGTTTATAAGTACACCATCACTATTCTTCAGTTTCAGTATCATTTGTCTTTCTATATTACTGCTCATGGCTGATTTAAATCCTTTGTTTTCCCTTAATGTTTGTTCTACTTTTCTTTTGTTAAATCTTCTTATGTCCTCTCTGAGTCTCTTTCTAATGCTGCATAACTCTGTATACTCAATTTTCTCCCTGTCAGTGTTTTTCTTGCTCTTCATTTGTCATCTTCGGTTCATCATGACAAGTGTTTCTTGACTAATTTTTTCTTCTTTGGATTTCTTTTTCCCTATAGGTTTCTTGGGCTTTATCACTTTCAGAAAGTTGTAGTATTCCTCATCGATATCTTGGTCCTGAGCAGTCTGCAGAAGCTCAAACTTGTTCTTAAGTTCCAGTACATACTGTTTTTCTCCTCCTCTGTTATCTCAAAGACCTTTGTATTATTTACTCGAGTCTGTTTTTTCCTTTCCTTTCCTACATCTATATCAAGTGTACATCTTACCATTCTGTGATCACTTCCAACATTTACCTTATTCAGGACGGTAACATCATTCACAATATATCTTCTGATAGTGAGGTTGAAGTCGATTTCATTAGTTGTTAATCCATTTGGACTCTTCCATGTCCACTTCTGTTCACCCTTTTCTTGAAAAAAGTGTTCATTACTGACAGTCCTTGAGATTCTGCAAATTCCACAAGTCTTTCACCTCTTTTATTTCTTTCACCAATTCCAAAATTTCCTATAGTTCCTCTTTCTGCGCTGTTTTGTCTTTTTCCAACCTTAGCATTGAAGTCCCCCATAATAATAGTGTAGTGGGTTTTCTGCTCATCTAGAAGACTCTCAATTTCGGTGTACATTTCTTCAACCTCTTCATCATCATGGCTCCATGTTGGTGCATAAATCATAATCTTTAGCCTATACCTCTTAGAAATCTTGAGTATTAGTCTTGACACCCTTGGTGATGTACTTTTGAATTCCAAAATGTTGTTTTTAAAATCTTTATGGACCAGAAACCCAACTCCACCTTTACTCCTTTCACTGTTTCTATTGGTGTACAGCAGATTTCCACTTGATAAACTTATAAGTGATTCATTTCTTCTTCTTGTTTCAGCCAAACCGATGATATTCCAATTCACATTTTCTAATTCCTTTTCCAGCTCTAATATCCTGTCTTCACTGATGAGTGATCTTACGTTATAACACGCCAAGTTCAGTTTCCATGCATGGCAGCCTTGTCGTACCCAGAGATTCTTAGCACCCTCTGCTTCCACTCTGATCCTCTCGCTGCCGTAAGAGGGAGAGTGAAAGCTGCTGGGGACTGAGGGCCATTTCTTTTGTCGTGCTGTCATATGCTGGAGGGTTTGGTCTTTTCCTCTTCACGCTGACCAGGCGTCTTGAAGCGAACCACTCTACACGTTCGTTGCCACCTAAGTGACGTAACAGGGCTTACCATCGAGGTGTGCATGAGTGGATTTTAGGGAGGTAGGCCAACCGGACGTCTCCTAAATCTTCTGTAATAGAGAGATATTGGACCCATCAGTGTTTTAGGCTGAGTGTCTGATAACACACAGGATACCTGTTCCCCTCTATGCTCTCTACTCTATACCAAACACAAACCTTGGATGAACAAAATGCAAAAGAAAAAATAAATAAATAACATTCAATTCTTAAGGGTAATCTTTATAATCCTACATTTACAAATATATGCATGTCAAATTTCCAACAAAATAGGAAATGCATCTGTAGATTAGTACCAGCTGTAAACAGTAAACACTAAAAAAATTATTGTTAATGAGATATTAAAACATTAAAACAAAATTTTCCCAAAGTGTAAATTTTAATACAGAACTATAAAATGCTTTAAAGCATTTACAAGCATCTTTCATTTATAAAATTTTAACACCTTTCAGTGAGAGCAGTACAAAATGCTCAACACTTATAAGAATCAATTTCTTGATATTTAAATTTTATTTTATATCAATACAAAGTCTTTACCCCTAGCTTTTTCCTATAAGACTGAGAGCCTATGAAAAAGAAATTCCTTCTTTGGACCTCTTCTATTAACATCTAATTTCCATTATTCAGAATACACAAATCCATAAAGGGTTTACTTACCATAAGTGAACTGTGAACTTTATGCAACAAATCCATATCAGAAGGCATGCTGTCAAATGAGGCTAGTTTCAATTCAATATTGGAAATAGTCTGGGTGCCTTCCTCCAGACCATGGAGAACAATTTCCACAGCTTTCAATCTAAAAGAGTTAATGGCATTAATGCAATAATTATTTTTAAAAAGACTTTTTTAACTTTCAAAAACGTTAAAAAACAATTTCTTATCTTTGTAAAATGGATAAGAAATTTATTTCAATTTCTTATCCATTTTAAATAAATGGTTAAATTTCTTAACCATTTATTTAAATTTAGTGTGTACTAACATTTTCTAACCAAAAGTCACCTTTTTCACATGACTGAAAATTACTTAAATTAATGATAGAAATCTTTACCTAAAATTATCCATTCTAAAAATTTTGGTGTCTGCTATAATCCAGAAATTCAGTCACCAATTAGTTTTTCCCTTCTTGTCTTGTAACGTGGCCACTTTGCCACTTAACTGTTAACTAGATTATTCTTACCTGCTACCAACTAGATTATCCTTACCTGCTTACCCGCAAACCGCTAGAGATGTTACCCTTCCTTTCATTTCTCATGAGTTCATCCAAGCTGCTGATAATAAAGTTTTGTCCCAATGTAGATTTTCCCACTAGAAATCAAACTATTAGACTGAAATGTTATTAGTTCTTAATAATTCCCTAATTTGATTCAGTGTTAAATTCTTCTCTCATCTGTGATCATCTGAGAGTTCACAAAACTTTCACAGAAAGAAAAAAACTGTCTTTACAGACAACATAATCAGGATAGATCAGTATATAATAATTGATGATATGGCCAGAAGATTGATGAATATATACGTCATGGATCTGCCAGTACCACCACCTGTGACACACTGCTGTAGCATTAGCATTAGTAGAGGCATATGATGCAAGAAAGCAATCTTATGCAGCATCAGCCAAAAAAAAAAAAAAAAAAAAAAACCACTTCCACTTCACCCCTCCATTTGTTCGAAATACCTGTCCAGCTGAGCCTTAAATTTATTTAGGCTATCAACTTCCACGACAAGGGATGGAAGTCTGTTCCACCAACCAACTACCCGCTGGCTAAAGGCAGACTTCCGCACATCTATCCTACAACTGGCTTTCCTCAATTTGAATTTATGCCCTCTCAGGTGATTATTCTGAGCAAGAGGAAGAATCCCATCAGCATTGAGCATGCTCAAACCATTCAAAAACTGTAGTCAAACAATGTGGATCACACAGTCACTGTGGTGTGGGACATAGAACCAGAGAGTGAGCAAGAAAGGCAGCATTCACTGAAAACATCATTCACCATTATAGCCAAAAAAAATAAATAAATAAATAAATAAATTCAGGACTTTCAAAAGCATTGGTAAGGTTATTCTCATGCTGTAATTTGAGTCACAGGGACTCCTGCTATACCAATTCATGTGTAGAAGTGAAACACTCAAACTAAAAAAATCATCCAAATCCCCAATCTGAGACACATCAAAAACAGCAGACCCCAGATGTTTGACTGATGGTGTCATTCAATTACATGACAATGCATGAGAACAAATGGCAGAACCAACTATGGTAACCATTAAGAAACTGCAATGGAAAGTGACTGAGCATCTTCCATAGAGTCCAGACCTATTCACTTTCGATGTGGATGTTTTTAGAAGACCAAAAAATGTGATCGGATAAGCAGCCTGACAATTCCAGACAGATGAAGTGAAGGATAACCATCACACAATACTGCTAGCAACAACCAAGCCTTTATTAAATATAAAAATTTTGGCATACAGAAGAAAAAAATATATATATTTTTTATTTTTCTCACCCTGAACAAAAATGAGGCTCTGCCTATTGTAGATATAATATGGTGTCTGTGCCACCGGACTATGATATGCTACTGAAATGGGGGGGGGGAGGTTATCCACATGTTGGAAAAGATTTTGCAGCTCCAGCAAACGCTAAGTTTTTGATAAATATTTTCTGTTTATTGGCTTAATTGTCATATTAATTTATTTTCTAGAAGTACTTTTATAGTCCTAATGATGTCCCTTAGTTTACATTGAGTTCAGATAGAGATTTTGTAAGTTACTGCTTACTATCCGTAGAATCTTGTACCATTCGAAACTTGCAGCCATTGTTGTAGTATATTAGATCGATACAAAGTAGCATAAGGTATATCCTGAACTTTAAAGCATAAGGTAGAATGGAAAACTAAATAGCATAATACGTAGCACTGTATTAGGAATCTGTTAGCTTAGTATAGTATTCTCAATTAAAATTATTAATTTTCATTGAGAATTAAAATTATGCCCAGGAACAGAAAAGCAAAGAAACCAGCACAAAGAAGAGGAAGTGCTGTGGCTTGGGGAAGAACCGAAGGGAGCAATTCTTCAACGCATCGCAGTTAAAAATATGGGCAAAATTTAAAAGTTTGTGAATCTTTCTGGAACAGGACATGGTCTAATATGATAAGACAGCCAAGAAGGAGGAGGAGGTCTTGGTGTGTGCTACGTGCAGACAGTGTCAAGAAATTAGGTGCCAACTCAGCGTTCTGATGGGCTTCTATGAGAGTTTGAGGTGTAGGGTAGATGCCCTTAAAGGAATTAAAATGAGGGCCCCATCAAGCTCTCAGCTGCCCAACTCAATGGCAGAGCTCACTCTAATGCATCAGACAAAACAGCGGCAAACTCCAAAGCAGAATGCACTGGTCCCACAGGAACTAGTTACTGTTGGTGACTCAATTTTCAAGGAAACGGGAAATATATTGTGCAAAAACGATAGGTGGAATAGGACCAAGGTATGTCTACTAGGGAAAAAAGTTGATGATGTTGTAGAGCAGATATCTTTTAGGGCACAAAACGTGATATTGTTGTACATGTTATCACTAATGACATTAAGTGTGGAACATCTGCGGACTTAACAAGTACAGGTCAGTGTTGAAAAAAAGTCACAATTAGGGTTAAATTTGAAAGTGTCCGCAATTCTGCCAAGATACGAAAGGAGGGAGTATATGATGAGAGCCTTGTTGATCAATTCAGCCCTGGAGAGATTGTGCAGGGCTCAATGGGGCAAAATTTTTCTCAGCATGGTGTGTGTTTGTTAACAGGAGAGACGGCTTCTAAAGGAATGGGATGCACTTCAATAGAAAGGGTACAAGAATATTTGCTGATACTATCGAGGCAGTGTTAGGTGGTTCGGAAAACTGCTAGCTTGGGGGGGAATACACAGACTAATATATTAACAGTAGCCACTGGCAGAGGTGACAGTGATTCTTGCACTGCTTCTATTGGAATGAGCAACAGCCTGGAAAACAAGGTGATCAGATCAAGGACTGCTGGGAGTCATCGTGGAATGAGTAAATACATGGGCTGTGTTAGGGTAACTAAGAATAAGAACAGGTGCATATATACTTGCATGTACACCAATGCAAGGAGTTCAGTAAATAAATTTGAGGTGCTGGTAAAAACATCAAAAGGTAGATATTGTGTGGTCTCACAATATCTACCTGTGATCAGAGACGTGGTGTCACACAGATATAAGGAATGCAGAATTGTAATTTGGGAAGTACAAGGAGTACAGAAAGGATAGACAGGATAGGAAAGGAGGAGGGATTATGCTTATTAGTCAAAAAACACAAAATCTAAGGAAGAACATCAAGTTGACATGGGTGGACAATGCAACGTTGAGTCAGTTTGTTGTGAAATTATAAACACTGAGAAAGCAAAATTGAGAGTATGAGTGTGTTACTGACTACTGGTTGTTCATTCTACTCATCAGGCCTAATGACTCTGATGAGTAGAATGAACAACTGTACAGAGAAATAGAGTGGGCCAGTAAAGCAGATTGTCTTATGAGGAATTTTAACTTCCCAGATATTGAATAGAACTTGTGGGTTGCTCTCTAACAAGCATGACCTTTGTGGATTAATTAGATGATTGTTTTCTACAGCAGCAAGTTCGAGAGGCAACCAGAGGAAGTAATACTTTTGATCTGATTATCAGCAGTGATTCTTCATGCAGTAAGAATCTGCAGTTAAATGAATCACTAGGTGGCAGTGATGACAGCGTACTGATGTGGGATTTACTCAAAGATGTAACTACCCTCAACAGTAAAGGGAAGGGTTTTTGCTTTCGTAAAGGTGACTACAGTGGTCGCAGACAATTTTTAAATTCTATACAGTGAGACCAACTGATGATGTTACCAACAACAAATTTGAAATGGGATGCATTCAAGGAATTTCATACCAACTAAAAAAATATTGTTCAAAGTTTAGGCCTAAATGGATGTCATATGAACTAATCAGACTCATGGCTGAGAAGAAAAATGCATGGGATGCACAAACTATCAGGTGACACAGAAGCCTTCGGTAAATATAAGCTGGTCTGTAATCAATTCATAAAGGAGGCTAGATAGGCGAAGGCAGAAATCCTTGGCAAAAGATGCAAAGAAAAACAGCAAAAAGTTTTTTACTTATGTAAACTCTGGAAGAAAGGGAATGAATCAAATTAGTCCACTTGATATCTTTTTTTGACTGCTGATGATCGTTCTCAGGTAGCTGACAAACCGAATGAGTATTCTGCATCTACATTCACACATGAGGAAGTCTGTAGGGCAGTGTAGGCCAGAAGCTTATCAAACTCTGGCAGAGAGCTAAATGATTTTGTAATAACTGAAAGCAAAGTGAAGGAAAAATTGTTGAAATTGAACATAAGGCACTTGAGGTGGATGGGATATATCCAATTATATGAAGGGAGGAAACAAAACAAGTAAGCAGAGCCTTAGCCATGATTATGGAAGCTTCCTTGGACTCAGGGGAGGTCCCCATGGACTGGAGATGTGCAAATGTGTCCCCAATTCACAAAAGGGGATCAAAGGGTGATAGGAGTAATTACAGACCCGTTATTCTAACTTCTGTTCCAGGGAAAATATTGGAGTCACTGGTTAAGGAAGTGATGTAGGATCATCTAGACAAGACTGCAGACATAATTCAGACAATCATGGGTTTGTTAAGGGGACGTTTTGTCTGAAAATTTGATTGGATACTATGATGTGGTCACAAAAGAGCTGGATGCAAAAAAATAATTTTATTATATCATATACTTGAATTTTAGGAGAGCTTTTGATACTGTGTGCACATGGAAGACTACTGTACAAATTGGAGCAGTACAGCATTAAGTGCAAGTTGCTGCTATTGATAAAGGGATAGTTGAGTGGGAGAAGACAGAGTGGTAATCAATGGACACTGCTCTTTGTGTAGTAATGTTATTAGTGGAGTCCCCCAGGTTCGGTGTTGGGTCATTGCTGTTTTCTGTATTTATTAATGATACTGATGAAGGTATATCAGGTTTAATGTACAAGTGTTCAGACGATAAAAAGGTTGGCAGAGTTGTTAATGACACTAATGACGGTACGCTATTGCAACAGAATCTAGTAAAATTAAACAGATGGGCTGAGAGGTGAATTTTAACATTGACAAATGTAAAATACTGCATAACAGTAGCAGTAACCCCAACGTAACATATCAACTATGTGATATTACACTCAGGGTAGTGGAGAATAAAAAAGACCTGGGGGTAATTGTGCAGTCAGATATGAAGGTTTTCTGAGCAGTGAAGACAGTCTGTAAGAGTAGCTCATGGTCTCTTGTCAATGATATGAAAATTTTGTCTAGCAGAGATAAGGAGGTGATTGTCCCCTTGTATAAGGCAATGGTCAGACCCCACCTCGGGTACTATATAAATATAAGTCTGGAGATCTAATTTTAGGAAGGATATAGAGTTGCTGGAATGAGTACAAAGAAGGGCAAAGAGATTGGTGAAGGGAACAAAGGGTTTGCTCTTAAGTTCTGCGAATTGCATTGGCTGGAAACTAGGCACCTGCAGGGTGATGATTGAAGTGTATAAGGCCTTTAATGGTTTGAGCAAGCTCAATACTGATGGCATTCTTCCTCTTGCCCAGATTAATCGCCTGAGCAAACAAATTCAAATTCAGAAAGACAGTTGAGGATAGAGGTATGGAAATTCGCCTTTAGCCAGCAGGTAGTTTATTGCTGGAACAAACTTCCATCTGCCATTTTGGAAGTTGACAGCTTAAATAAATTCAAGGCAGAACTACACAAACGTTTGGAACAAATAATGGATGTGTGAAATGGGAAGGATTTTTTTTTTTTTTTTTTTGGCTGATGCTGTATAAGCTTGCTTTCTTGCATCATATGCCTCTACTAATGCTAATGCGTTTTGTTTCAATGCACAACTAAACTTATCTATATGGCCCAACTGTTCTATTTAAAATCATACATATTTGCAAATCAGAACTATCTACAAATGTACTCATGTGTAAATTATTAATGTGAACAACTGCAGTTTAATTTACAAAGAATAAGGGTGCATACTCAATTATATCTTTACTTTTGTCCACAGGTGTACACGTGTTTGATGTAAATAGAGAATGAAGGGAAAAAAAGGGCAAAGCGATATCAAATTTTATAACATCATTAAACAATAGGAATAACAATTAAAAAATTGAAATTGTGGTTGTTTCAGGGTACTATGTTTTTGTAATTCAAGATTATCAACAACAAAGATGTACTACAAAAAGAAAATATACAAAGTCAAAAATATATTTCTAAATAAGGACACAAATTTAAAACAAAATAAATTTTTTGTTCATAATACACATGTATTTGTGTAAACCATACAATTTCTTCACAATCAGACAATACAACAGATGACAGTGTTATTTAATGAAACTTGGATAATTAACAAGAAATTTTTCAGAGACAAATGTTCAGATAACAAATGTCCTGTAACAGGACATTTGTTATCTGAACTCATAATATAACTTTAATCTTGGGGGGGGGGGGGGGGGGGGGAGACACATTTAATAGAATTGTTCAGCAACTAGAAGGAATAATAAAACATTCAACCTACCTCTCCACATATAAATTAGAGAGTGACCACAGATGATCCCATGTTTCTACAACAGTGTTATATCTTGTATGAACAGTAGCAGTTTTACGAGTAGTTGATTTGAAAGTCTGTTTTACTTCTGCTACTTGGGGTTCAAGCTTGTGAAGAAGTGTTTCAAATTCCTATATATAAAAGTGCATAGATTGAATTATATATATTATTGTACTGTATTATTATATAGATTGTGTTATTATTTATTGTTTTAATTTTAAGAAAATATACCATCAAGCAATTGCTTTTCAAAAATATATGAAAAAAAAAGTTTTTTTCTACATATTACTCTGCATTAATTAGGCAGCTACACTATTAAATAGTGTAGCTAGGCAGCTACTAAATGAATATAAATAAATTTATAAAATTAATTATTAAAAATTTAGCTTATCAAAGACCAAATCTATACAACAAACTTAATACTGGGTAATTAAATAGATTTTTGCAATTTTAAAAATTTATTGTGAGGGTGAGGTAAATTTATGAAGCAGAAGTGTTTTAAGAATGAAAGTAAACAAATTTCTCAAAGTTCTATTTACATCTCATAAACTGAATATAAATCTATTCCCAGATGGTTATCTTGTGCTAATTCATTTTTCCTGACAAATGAAACGTTGTTTATTTCTAAAATGCAACATCTGAATTAAAATCGCAGTTGCGACCTATTAAACCTATAAAATAAACACGAAACTGAAGTTTCTCATAGCAATTACCATCTGTGACTATTTGGAGCAATTGAAATGTGTAGATTTTTGACTATAAACAGTTTCCTTAAATCATTGTAAGTGCATCATAAAATGAATAAATCACAGATCCATTTTCGAAAATGCTGAAACAGAAATGACATATGGATATAGCCGACCGGGTTTCATAGAATCAAATCATATAGCATGCTTCATTACTGGTGCTGCCACTATAACTGCAGTTTCTGTTGCAGAAGTTATTAATTTGTATAAGAAATGATTTTTTTTTTTTTTTTTTTAAATCCCAAAAAAAAGGAAAGCACAAAGAATGAAAAGGAAGCATTGAGGCATATTAAATCAGAGCACTCCAATTTGAGAATTATGATGACCTCAAATTATAAATTGTACATCTAAAAATTTGTGTACATCATTAAAACAACCCCTCGCCACACGCAAAATAAAAAGTAAATCAAACATTCTTTTGCCACAAATTATTGTTAAAATTTTCAAAGCACATGTGCATGATTTGATCAAAATGTTTGGTGAAACATTTTGAATGTGCAACAAGTTTTATTCTGTTGTTATGCTCCAGCCTAGTGGAATGCTGCTTGAAGTAAAAATTTCTTTTTCTCATTTCTTGTGGATACTGAAAATAATGAAATTTGAAAAATGCATGAAACATTAAATTTCACTGTAAACTTTGAAAGTCAGCCACAGAAACACAGGAAAAGCTTATTACAGTATTCGAAGACAACACTTTGAAGAACAAAAAATCAAAATAACAAGGAAGTCCAGATCATCATTTGACTGCATGGAAAACTGACCATTCGAGAAATTGCCAGGGACTCTACTCTTGCATTTGGTTCAGTTCAGACAATTTTGACTTGAGAATGAGATGAGTGAGGTTTCTCAATACATTCTCACTCAAGATCCTTGATCTTGAGTGACCTCTCATTTCATCTGAGTCATTCAAGCAAGCTGCTGGAGCCTTTTTTTAACAGAAATTATAAAAAGTTATGAGTTTTGAGTATGATGAATATGACCAAGAGGACAAGATTCAAACATCTTAATGAAAAACTGTCATGACCAAAACAAAAAAAAAAAGATTGGCCACCAAAATCACATGTGAAGATAATGCTGACTGCATTTCTTGACAATAAGGTATGGTGTAATAAGAATTAGTTCCGCTAGGTGTCACTGTTTATAAATGCAGCCATTTATACAGATGGTTTTAAAATGCTTGAGAGCCAGTCCACCTTAAACAACCTGAAAAATGGTGAAATGGTTCTCTCCTTCACCACAACAATGTACTATTATATCATGTCAATTGCTATCTGTCTATTTTTGACTGACAAGAACATTTCTGTCATGCTACACCCACCTCATTTTTTTGTTTGGCACCACACAATGTCTGGCTAATCCCAAAATTAAAACGTGATATGAAAGGAAAGTGATGTGAGTCAGTTCAAGAAATCTAATCAAACACAATGGTGGCAACTCATAAATATTAATTAAAGGAAACTTCCAAAAATGTTTTGATCAGTCGCAACATGAAAGAACAAATGTGTTGCAGAAGAAGACTACACTGATGAATATTCATATTTTGCAATATTAAGTTTTATTCTAAAAATTCATTACTGCACACTTGGAATCTAAAGCTAATGTCATTTACCAAACTATGTCTGATAGTCTCTACCCTTCCTTAAGAGTTTTCTAAATGTGTGTGGACTCTACATAGTGAATTTCTGATACTAGTGGGTAGCACGGAGTGTTTATTATGGAATTCTGAGAAATTGAAAAAAGGAAAAATTTATACATAAATGCTTTTAAATATTAATTTTTTCTTATTTTGACTTCATTGCCCAAAACTAGACTAAAATTAGGGAAAAAAATCAAATCAATAATTTGTGTGGGGGGGAAAGAAAAAAAGAGGGGGAAAAAAAAAAGAAATTCTGGATCTGAATTACAAAGAATATCTTCAATTTAAAATTTTAAAAGATTATCTTCAATTTTAAATTAGCTTACAATTCTATTGTAAGCTAATTTAGACAATGGGGGGTCACCTGGGAGTGTATTACCAAGGTTGAGAAGTGGACATAGTTTCACCACATAGAGTAACTTACCACTAGGAGGATAACTTCCTTTGTCCCTAGATTGCGAGTAGGATGTCGGGTACCAGAATATAAGTGCTAAGATGCAGAATTTGTGCTCATGGAAACAGATAAGATTTTTGGAAATTTTTACCATCTTTTCAATTAATTAACATATTAAATTGTGTTTTACAAATAGTTTAACTAGTCTTAGTCATATTCATTAGCTTATTTTTAAATTTAGCTAATGATTTTGTAAGTTACAACTTACTATTGATATTGGTGTTTTGGTGCAAATATCATAGCACGTAACGAGTAGAGCAGAGAAATAGTAGGGTTTCGATTGTGATAAATAAGTAGCTCAAAGGTTCTAACCACTTTTGGGCATATATCTTTTTGTGTTTAGCTACGGAATTTTTACTTTTTAGCAAGGACAAAACTAATTTAACATTGCAATTGTTATGGAATAGTTAGCATAATATATATCACTACATTCAAGAATCTAACTTCGTAAATTAAATTTTTTAATCTTATTAATTTTCATTGTTAATTAATTTTAATTGGAAATCATGCCTAAAACTAGAGCAGCAAATAAATGAGCACAAAGTAGCAGGAGTGCTGTGGCTCAGGGGGGGGAGGGGAACTAAAGCAGACAATTCTCCAATGTATCATAACCTAAAAAAATGTGCAACTTGTGAAATGTTTGCAGACTTTCTGGAACAGCACGGGATCCAGCCATGGAGGAAGTCTTCATGTGTGTGACAGGTGTAGAGAGTGAAGAAACAACTCAATGCCAGAACTCACTGTTGTGTATCAGACAACACAGTGGCAATCTTCAAGGCAGAATGTACTAGTCTCACAGGAGCTAATTATTGTTGGTGATTCTATTGTTCAGACCGGGGCATGTCTCCTAGGAGAAACAGTAGATGTGTTGTAGAGCAGATATCTTTTAAGTGCACAAAATTGATATTGTTGTACATGTTGGCACAAATGATATTAAGAGTAAGAGATCGAACGTGATAGCAAATACAGGGCAATGTTGGTAAAAAGTTGAGAGTTAGGATTGAATTTAAAAGTATTTATCAGAGACATTGTGTCACACAGATATAAGAAATGCAGAATTTGAATTTGGGGAGTACAATGAGGACAGAAGATGTAAAGTGTTTATGCTCTTAGTTAAGAAGAATAGTAAATTTAAGTCAGTGCATTCAGTTGATTTGGATGACGAGTGCAATGTTTAGTCAGTTGGTGTGATATAAGCACTGGAAAAACAACACTGACAGTAGGAGTGTGTTATATAGGCTTAATGACTTTGACAAGTTTACCACAACAGCTATACAGGGAAATAGAGTGGGCGAGCAAATCAGAATCTCATAATGGGGGATTTTAACTTTCCAGATGTTGACTGGAATTTGTGGGTTGGCCACTCACACACTAGCAAGAATTCTGTGGATTTCTTGGGTGACTGTTTTCTAGAGAAGCATGTTAGAGAGGCAACAAGAGGAAGCCATACTCTTGATCTGATTATCAGCAGTGACTCTATATGCATTAAGAATCTGCAGGTAAAAGACCCACTGAGTGGCAATGATCACAATGTACTAATGTGGAATTTAATTAAAGACAAAGCTACCATCGGGGATTAAGGGAAAGGCTTTGTTTTTCGTAAGGATGACTGCAGAGGTCTCAGACAGTTTTTAACACGTTGACTGCCAAGCTACAAGAAAAATTCCCCAGGGCCAAAAAATATTTAGTAAATAATTTGACTGATTAGTAATTCTAAAATAAATATTGAAATGTCAGTGTTATGCAGTTTTTTTTCCGCTTAAAATATATATATAAAAAAAAAAAAAAAGGTCTTTTTTTTGTGTCGCATATATGTGGCCGATATAACCCAGAAGGTTACTTTATTTCTTGAGATGCCATGTCGACCACATACGTGTGACGCTATTACGGCATACATACGAAGGTCATTTGTGATTAGTTTATTGCCCATGCAGTGCATGCTACAATAAAACAAATCTCGATAAAATAAATTCTCAAACGTCGCAATAAGTTTGTCAATACTGTTATAGATTTTGTGAAAACAAGTTCATTAGCGCACTGTATTATCCCCATTATTATTATGTTTCTCCGCAAGTTTGTACAAGTGTGTTGTAAAAAAAAAAAAAAAAAAAAAAAAACACCTAAACAGCAATGGTTAAAAGAAGAACTAAGAGAAATTGCTGAAAATCTTAGTAGTAATTCTGAAGATGAAAAAGATTTAGACTCTGACTGATGATTCAGTAAAAGATCCTGACTGGGATATTTCTTTAAATGAAGGATATACTGAAATACCGGAAAATATTGAAGTGCTTCAAGACTGGATGGAAGAAGAAAACACGGATAAGCAATTTGAAAATACTGAAGAACCTGAGTTTGAAGTGACTGAAACAAATGAGGCTGTTGAGTGGACGAAGGACACAAAAAATGATTTGATTTGATTTTACAGGCAAATCGTGACTACAAATAGATGTATCAAGAAACATTACTCATCTTGAGGAGTTTTCTTTATTTTCTGATGAAGAAGTAATAAATCTTATTGTAACAGAAACAAACAGATAGGCCAAACAGAAAATTCAGAGTAACCGAGATTTGCGGTAGAGTCATCTAAAAAAGTGAGTTTCAACAACTGCTGATGAGATGAAAGTTTTTCGGGCTTTTTATGTGGATGGGACTAGTAAGATTGGGCAGTATTGCATCTTACTGGTCAACAAAACCTATCCATAAAAATAATTTAGTAACAAAAATTGTCTCTCGCAACATTTGAATTGTTGTTGCACCTCATTCACTTTTCAGACAATGAAACTGCTATTCCAGGGGACAGGCTCAGTAAGATACAATACCTGATAGATGTTTTGCAGCTGAAATATCAGAAAATATTTTTCCCGAGCAAACATTTTGTCATTGACGAAACTTATTCCTTGGAGGGGCAGGCTGATATTCCAACAGTATATTCCAAATAAAGCGCAAAGGTATGGAATCAAGCTGTTCAAATTATGTTCCCCTGAAGGATATACCTGTATTCAGGTAAATCTGAAAAATTATATAAAATCCATAGGTTTAGCTGCAAAGGTCTGCAAAAAGTTACCACAAGGACATCTAAATGAAGGTTGCACCTTGTACATAGACAACATTTATACCAGCTACCATCTGGCATTATCGTTTCTTCATAAAAAAAAAAAAACCTCACGTTGGTTGTACATTTGTACGAGCGAATAAAAAATTTATTCCCAAAGAAATCATGTACTCAAAGCTAAATAAAGGTGAGACAATCGCCAAGGAAGGTAAAAAATGGAAATATTGTTCTAAAGTGGAGAGATGCTTGAGATGTGAGACTACTAACAACAAAGCATGCCTCAGAAATGGTTAGTGGGGTGCTTCTTTTGCTTCTTTCCGTCTTCCTTTACTTGTGGACCGTCCACCAGTAAAGGAAGACGGAAAGAAGCAAAAAAAAAAAAAAACCTTCCTATTCTAGATTATAAATAATAAAGGAAAGGCAGGCATTGATCTGTCAGATCAAATGGGTTCATATGCCACAACACTAAGAAAGGGGGTAAAGTGGTACCGGAAATTAGCAATAGAATATATATTCAGAATATCAGTTGTCAATGCATATGTGGTATACAAGAGTGATAGACAAACAAATAAAAATAAGAAGCTTTCGGGAAGAGGTAGTTATGGATTTGCTAAATATAGAACAGAAAGAGAAACGTGAAAGGCCAAAATGTGGTAACACTCATATACTAACGACAAAAATCGAAGCAAACAACAAGAAAGTTAGAAGGATGTGCATTTTTTATAATGCAAAACTGAAAGAGTCAGAAGATAGATCAGTTGCTAGCAGAAAGAGATAAAGAGTTGACATATTGACCAGAGTGTATTCATCAGCCTTTCATGTGTTTGGAGTGTTTTGGACAACACTATAAATCTTCATAATTTTGTAATTATAAAATTTGTAATAATAAAGAATTTTTAAATAATGACCAGTTACTACCTTATTTTGTCTCATAGCACCATGCAAATTTCATCACATGTAATACCGGAGGCTACGCTTTTCAAAAATAATGTAAATTTCCAACAATCGTCAGTGCTATACAGCCAACACAGCTCCCACTGAAACAGTGGGTGTCGGCAATATATGTCCGATGCGGCACCTGAAAAATGTAATGGTGCCAGACAAATATGGCCGACACGGCAGTCAATGTGTTAAATTGTGTGAAGTGGGACCACAACTGATGATGCTACCAACAGCAAATTCTAAATGGGAAGTATTTAGGAAATTAATCAAAGAAGGCTTTTCATACCAACAAAGAAATACTTTTCAAGGCTTAGACCTAAATGGATGTCAGATGAACTATCGAGACACGTGGCAGAGAAGAAAAGTGAATGAGATGCATATAAATTATCAGGTGATACAGAAGCCTACTGTAGATATAAATTAGTGTGTAATCAAGTCACAAAGCAGGTTAGGCAAACTAAGGTAGGCTATAAGAAGTCTCTGGCAAAGAATGCAAAGTAAAGCAGCCAAGTTTTCTATGCTTATATTAACAGTAGAAAGAAGAGGTTGAACCATATTGGGCCACTTGATAACTGTAGATGACCCTGTTCAGATTGCAGACAAATTTGACAGGTATTTTGCATCTACATTCAACACCAGGAATTCTTTAGGGCAGGAGAAGCTAGAAGTTTATCAAACTCTAAAGAGGAGCTAAATAATTTTCTGATAGCTGAAAGGAAAGTGGAGAAGAAAAATTGTTGAAGATGGACATAAAAAAGGCACCAGGGATAGATGGAATCTATCGAATTATACAGGGCGTTTATAAATGTTGAAACACTTTTAGTGGTTTATTGCACAAAGACTAGGACAGATATCAATGTCATATACATACCCTGTGAAAGAGAAAATGTCAAAGTTTTTTTTTTCATCACATCACATCACTTCACAAGAATTCAATGTGGGAACCACATGTGACACTGAAAATGTCCCCACGGTAATCAAACTCTTGATGTACCCTGTCCAGCATATCCTGTGTGACCGTGGTGGTAGCTTTTTCAATTCTCTGCTTTAGTTCCTGGATGTCACATGGCAAAGGTGGTACATAAACATGATCCTTTATATAGCCCCACAAGAAGAAATCACACGTCCAGTGATCTCAGCGGCCATTTCAAGAAACATTCGTCCCTTTCTCCAACACATCCGATCCAGCGCTTGTTTAGCTCAGTGTTAAGGTAGGCCTGAATATCATTATGGAGTGGGGAGGGGCCCTGTCTTGCTGGTAAATAAAGTCATCACTATCTTCCTGAACTTTAGGCATCAACCATTGCTGCAGCATATCGAGGTAGGATTGCTCAGTTACAGTGCCCTCAGCAAAGAAGAAAGGTCCATACAGTTTTCGCCGTGAAAAGGTGCAGAAAACATTCACTTTTGGCCAATCACACCCATATTCAATTATCTCTTCAGGTTTCTGGGTGTCCCAGATCCGACAATTGTGTCGGTTGACCTTCCCAGTGGTGTAAAATGTGGCCTCATCGCAAAACACTATGTGATTAAAGAAATTGGCATGTTGTTCTGTCAGTCCTTGCAGTTCACAACAAAATTGGAAATGCTTCTCTTTGTCATCTTCCTTTAACATATGCACTAAGTGCAATTTATACGGCTTCATAGAAAGTTTTTTACAAGGAACCTTCCATACTGTCGGGGCTGGCATTTGCAGCTCACGTGATGCTATCTGCACCAATTTATTGGGGCTACATGTGAATAATAACATTAGCATTAGTTGGGGTTTTTTTTTTTTTTTTTTTTGGTAGTTGTTGGCGCATAGGCTTCTGTGGCCATAATGCACCTCCCAAGGTTTTTGCAGTACTTTGATCCAAGCCCTAGGCAGGAATCGAACCCGCGACCTTTGGGTTGCCGGGCAGGCACTTTACCCACCCGGCTAGCCCGGCCGGCTATTAGCATTAGTAGAGACATATGATGCAAGAAAGCAAGCTTATGCAGCATCAGCCAAAAAAAAAACTTCCACTTCACCCCTCCGTTCGTTCAAAATACCTGTCCAGCTGAGCCATAAATTTATTTAGGCTATCAACTTTCAATGTCTCTCACTCATTCCACATTATCAACAGTAACACTAGGCCAGAACAAGCAACTGTTTACAAATTGCTTATGCCACTTGGAAATAGCCTTCCTGGTTGGTTAGCTTTCTACTGTATGCACTTCAAAATTTCCTTTGAACACCTCTTGCACACTTGTTCTTATCAAACAGTAGCACACAAAATGCCTTCTCAGGATTGGAAGCTGCCATCTTTCAACAAGGTTATGCATGTGGTAGGGGGATGACAGGTAACGCCAACTGGCAGTGAATGATGGAACTACACACCTCGACAGTAACAACTTGGCAACTTTCATGTTTTCTCTTTCACATGGTATAAGTAAGTAAATGGTATCTCTCTTACTCCATGTGCAGTAAATTATTTAAAGTGTTCCCACCGTTTATAGACACCCTGTATTAAAGCAGGCAGCAAAGGAGGTAAGGAAACCCTTAGCCATAATTATGAGGGCATTCTTGGATTCAGGGAAAGACCTACTGACTGGAGAAGTGCAAATATATCAGCAATTTAAATGGGGATCAAAAGGAGATGACACGAGTAATTACAGACCTGTTAGCTTAACATCTGTTCCAGGAAAACAATGGAATTACTGTTTAAAGAAGTAATACAGGACCACTTAGACAGGCATATAATTGTATTGTATCACAACATGGATTTGCCAGGGGGGGGGGGTTGTCTAACCAATCTAACAGGTTACTATGGTACAATAACAAAAGAACTGGATGCAAAAATTTATTTTGATATCCCATACTAGAATTTTGGGAAGGATTTTGATACCTGTTACACATAGAAGACTGTTGTACAAATTGGAGCAATGTGGCATTGAGGTCAAGTTACTGCTATGGATAGAGGGATGTTTAAGTGGAAGAAGACAGAGTGGCTATCAATGAGCACTGCTCTTTGAGGACTAATGGTATTAGTGGAGTTCCCCAGGGTTTGCCATTGGGTCCATTGCTGTTTTCAGTATTTATCAATGATAATGATGAAGGTATATCAGGCATAATGTCTAAGTTGGCAGATGGTACAAAGGTTAGCGACAGTCATCAGGGTGAACTACTGCAAGTTCTAGGAAAATTGGGTTTAGCATTGACAAATGCAAGGTACTGTACATGGGTAGCAGTAACCCTAGAGTAACTTATCAACTGTGTGGTACTACACTCAAGGTAGTGGAGAATGTAAAAGGCCTGGGGGTAATTGTGCAGGCAGATACAAAATTCTCTGAGCAGTGCAGACATGCTTCCAGGACAGCTCATGGTGTTTTTCACTGATATACAGAAACTTTTCTAGAGGGATAAGAAGGTGATTATCCCTTTATATAAGGCCATGGTTAGGTCACATCTTCAGTACTGTATACAGGTCAGGAAGCCTCATTTTAGGAATGATGTAGATCTGCTGGAATTGGTGCAGAGAACAGCAACCAGATTGGTGAAGGGAACAAAAGGGTGCTCTTACCTAAAAAGGCTGCAGTTCTGCAAATTGCAGCATTTTGAGGCATGTTAATGGTATTCTTCCACTTGCTGAAGCTACACACATGAGTGGGGCATAAATTCATGTTGAGGAAGGATGGTTGCAGGGTAGATGTGAGGAAGTTTTCCTTCAGCTAGTGGGTGGTTGATTTTTGGAACAGGAACAGGCTTCCATCTGTTGTTGTGAAAGTGGATGGGTTGAATAAATTCGAGGGAGAACTAGACAAATAGGGAGAACTAGACTTGGGATGGAATTTTTTTTTTTTTTTTTTTTTTAATTTATTTATTTTGCTGATGCTACATAAGTTTGCTTTCTTGATCCTTGCAGAGCTTCTACTGGAATCAAAGGAACATGACTGGAAGGATTCATTTCAGATGGATTCAAAGCATGGGTAGTCTATAGGCAATATAATGGATTCCGGTTATTTATGCCACCTGTTAATTGGGGCAGCCGTTTATTTGGGGCAAATCTTAAAAAACAGAACCCAATCGAGAAAATAGCCAGGTTTACTTTGCTTAATTGGGACAACATGCCATTTAATCGGGGCAGGAGACTGCAGCACTGGAGATTACCATACAATTGTCTCCGACTGTACCACGTGGTTCGGTCGGATTTCTGGAGGTCACAACCATAAAACAATTAGCAGTCACTTGTTTATTAGGCTTTTCTGTTAGTGCAATATATCATAAACAGCTAGTAAACTCGATCTTACTGAATTTGCTATAATACCGACAGCTGGAATTCTGTGGGTTATTTTGGTGAAATGTGTTTACACTTCCATGGATTCTTCAATCATATAACAAAATTAATTTTCAGAATCTTCTTTTTACTCCTATTTTTAAAGCTTAGTAACTTGTTACTCCATTCTCACTTGCGAGTATTGTGTTACTTGCAATTTGTGTGTGCCATGTTCTTTCTTATTAATTGCGTATCTTTTTACTGTTTTAAATTTTAACTCCCACCCAAAAATGTCAGTGAACAGAAAAGCCAACTAGTTAGTATGTACATATTACAGTACATATTAATTATTCTGATTGTCACGTATATTCTTCTGATTTTCACATATCATTTAATTTTTAAATTGGATAAAGAGTAAATTTGTGCTTAATATATCTTTACTTTTATAGCCTGTGGATAATATTTCTCCTATTTTTGCTAATTAGAATCGCTGTTTAATAGAATTAAAATTTAATTCACAAATGAGATCAAAATGACCGGCGCTTACTACACATCGCATAGTAAACGGTAGTACTTTACTATGGTGACTCCATTGTAACATGATTTGATTGTACAGTGAACCAATTGTAAAGCAGGGGTCCACTGTATTTTTAACTTTTTTTTACGTGACACTTCGGATAAATGGGGCAGCCACTTAATCGGGCCAAAATGCACTAGTCCCAATGTGCCCCAAATAACCGGAATCGATTATATATTATACCATATTGTGAATTTTGCAATCCAGGCATAAAGGAAGTTATCCTTTTCATAATTTCAACCCACTGCATGGGTTGAAATTAGGGCCAACTATCAAACCTTGTTAATACTACCTCCTCCTCCTCCCATTTATTTGATGAAAACAGGAATGCCATATATGTCGGCATGCAATAAGTGGTTAAAGTTTAATCTCCTTGTTCTCTCCACAGATTTGTCAAAATTTATTTACTTTCTGCACAATTTTTAAATGCATAAAAGGAATAATCTGATAGTTCTCAATTTCATCTTCATTACAATTCTTTGCAGCTCAGTCAGCTTCTTCACTGCCACATGCCCATATCACTGATGATCCAGCATATCATCATTATATCCTGATTTAGTTTGAAATGCAATTATTAAATGATGCACAGTAAGGTTATTTCCAACGAGAGCAGTTATAGTACATAAGGTATCTATACAGCAGGCCCTTGTTATAACGTGGTTCGCTTTACGCTGATTCGCTATAAAGCTGTTCTTATATTATAACCCGTATCTGACTATTACGCTGTCACAAATCACTATAACGCTCTTTTACAAATTGCATTTTTTGGCATATTTAATGAAAAATCTTTTCATTTGATGTAGTCGATAGCTTGAAAATGAATAGCAAAACAGCATTAAAATGTTTCCCACACTCAGTGAAATTTTCTCGCACGCTAATTTAATTGCAGTACAGTGTATTGTTATGTATTCCGAGATCAATATTTTTAAAAATGATCAAGTATATTGCATGTAACATATGCGTTATATGCATTTATCCGAAGTCTAGTCATCACTCAGTACAGTATTAGACATCGTGTGTAACGGACAGTTTACTTGAACATTGTATCATAATTAATGCAACCAACGCAGTGACATTTTCAAAGAGTTAATAATGGCAAACAAGAATGAAAAAGCAACGACGTCTGAACACAGTATGAAGACTATAAATGTAAGGAAAAGACTGAATTTTAAAATTAAATTAGACGTTTTCAAGCGAATCGATTTCGGTCAACGACAAGCAGATGTGTGCCACAATTTAGGCCTGGCAAGCTTAACTATAAGAACAATTATAAAAAATAAAGAATTAATTTTAGCAGCGGGGAAGACAGCTGTTCCACTGCAAGAAACTAAATTGGTAATGGCGAGGCCGGCTAGGATTGAAATGGAGAAACTTTAACTAATTTTATTAAAGATAATATCCAATGCAGAATTCAGTTAAGTTAAATATTATAAATAAAAAAGAGAGAGAGAAATTAGCCAAATGATGATCTGAAGAAAACTCACATAAAAATAAAAATATGGAACCATTTAAAACTGGCAAGGGCTGGTTGAATAGATTTAAAATCCAGGGAGAAGCCGCAAGTGCAGATCAAGGAGCCGAAACTTTCAAAAAAAAATTTGTTAAAATTATTGAAGAGGGGTATTATGTGTTATACTTCTCAACAAGTTTTTAACATAGATGAAGCAGGACTTTTGTGGAAACGAATGCCTAAAAGAGGTTTCGTATTGAAAGAAGAAAAAACATGCCAGGTTTCAAAGCGACAAAGGATCGGTTGACTTTATTGTTGGGTGGGCTGCGGGAGATTTAAAATTAATACCCCTTTTAGTTTATTTGGAAGAGGGCCAAAGTTCAACCCAAAATCGACACATTTTTCATGATTAAATTCATCAATTAAATTAAATCAATTAAAATCAATTTAGATCAATTAAATTCATGATTTTAATTGGAATTTTAAGTTTAATTTTGATACGTAAGTAGTTACCATATAATTATATATGTATGTAATGCAGAATATTTTATATATACAAATATTTGAATATTAAATATTTCAACCGACATTTGTGAATCTTTTCACTACCATTTATTATTGATTAGGAAATATCCTATGGCGCCGACTGCAACTCACAAATACATATGTTACCTTATGGGAAAGCGGCGCTTGCTTAGCACGGATTCGCTTAGAGCTCCGTTTTTCCGGAAAAAATTATCAGCGTTAAGCGGAGGGTCACCTGTATATATTACAGCGTAGAAAATTTAAGGTCTTTCTATGCCATCCATAGACAGATGGCTTTGATCACATGTAACTCAATATTCAGTATCCCAACAATGATTGAAATGGCTTTAGACACATCTCAAAGGCTCAGAAATAATGCTGCCACTTCTACTAAGGTCTTCGATATCTATTATTGTTTCGGCACCATGAGGGGCATGTAACTGGTGCAAGTTCAGGAGAGAGAGGGAGAGAGATGTTAACGTTAAATAGCAGCTAAGGAGGCTCAGAGGTTACATTTAGTGCAAAGATTATTCCCCATTCAGAGAAGAGATCACACAGCCCAATTACAATTGGATGATTTTCATTTGCTTTTTGAAAAAAATATGAAACGTTTATTTTCAAATAGACAACAAATAATTTTATTTTAATTTGTAATGTTCCATTTCTTCTGCATATAAGCTGTGCAGAGAGGTTCTTAAAGCTCCTAACACAGTAAAAAACACTATGGTGGATGACATACAGCTGAGGAAGGAAGCTTTTTTGTATGGCTGAAGCATAAACTGATGCACTATAATCAAGTTGGGATCTAACAAGAGATTTATACAGATATAGCAGTGCATGTCTCTTTGCACCAAAATGCATGGTTATAAACTCCGTATGTTTAGTTTTGAGAGAAATGGTACAAAGTTTTAATATGTGGTCTTGAAATTGGTGTCCAGTGTCTTGGGCCTAGATAGAGAGAGAGAGAAAAAAAAAAAAAACTGACCACTAGGAATGGTATTTTGCTCAAATATATGGTTGGATCTACACGCAACTTACAACTTACAGAAACAGAGTTGTTTCTGTAAGTTGTACGTTTCTGTAATTAGTGCATCCGGGTCTCAACTTTACCATTCACCACCTGCAACATTCAAATTTTGAGTGTGATATGTCAACGGTTGAAGAAATAACTATCTACCTTATTACTCACTCTAATGACAAGAGGACTGCACTCAAGACTGGACCCTGAGGAATCTCCTCCTCTTATATGTGCATGGTTAGATGACCTCCTCTACATTGAATTTGGAAAGCTCTTAAAATAAGAAGTATAAGAATATTAACTGTAAGCCAGTCAGTAGAGATCTTGAAAAATTCTACTCCTCCATGCAGTCAGAAACATTTCAACATCAAGATTTACTGTAATTAGGTGCTGCTTTCTAATGAAAGCATCCTGATCTTTGTTTCAGTCTGAGCAGGTAGATCCAAGGTAGAGGAGCAGTTCTTCCTAAATTCCAAATTGTATACAGCAACCATGTGAGTCTTCATCACAATATCCACTCTAATATTTTATTTAGACATATGGATTTGTTGGATCAGCAGATCATTCCCAGTATTAGGGATAGGAAGAGTAATTACATACCTCCAAGCAGATGGATAGGTATTGCTACAAAAAAAAAAAAAAAAAAAAAAAAAAAAAAGTAAGCAGTTAACAGGGTCTTTCAAACTTTCGGTAGAGAGATGATTTATCATTATATGGGTGCCATCCTGACCTGGAGCAGCATTTGGACTTGACTGTTCCAATTTCATATTCAACTGTTGAAATTTCTAGAATAGAAGATTACAGCAGATGTCAGAAAGAAAGATTCTACACATAGGATTCAGCAGTTATCTACAGTACATTCCACTGCAGGAATTGGGAAATCACATTACAATAAAACCTTGTTAATTTGAAGTAAAAGAGACCAAAGTACATCAGTTTTGATTTAAACTTCCTACATGGTAAGAATGCCCATAACAAAGAAAAAATTTTAGTCAGATACTCCTATTAACACTATACTGAATTTTGACAATTCTCGTTTAAATTAACAACCTTTTAGTTTTGTTGTGGTAGACATTTGTGAAAAGATTCCTGTGAACAGAGTTTTAATAAATTACCTATAGTGCTGACAAGAAGCCCACCGGAACTTGAAATGATTAGTCCACAACACAAAATCAATTGAGCATAACACTAAAAATAAACCATTTATTGCTTAAATTGTAGAAAAGGGAGGATGTCATGCTGTATTATTTCCTGATAATTATTCTCCTACTTTAAGGCCACGATGACCTGAAATTGCCCAAAGATGAACGTTAATAATTAACTGGTTCATTTGATGTAATCCATCGCAGCTGCACAACCATTATGGAGAATGCCTCATCAAAAAAAAAAAAAATCAAGAGTCCCCATATCAATACTAAAGATTATGTAGAAGCAACTGATCAAAACAATAAACAACCATCTCCATAAGTCAACAGTAGGCATAGATGGCATTTTCATCTTCGTTATCAAGATATGTATTGTCTTTCATAATAGACACCATTCTTAACGTCCATTCATTCTTAATCCTAAAATCTGGAGTGATAACAAATATTGGGAACAGTTATTTCATCAAGCCCATCCCCAAAATCAGGAATCCAAATACACCCAAATATTACTGGCCAATCTCAATAAACTGCACACTACTAAAAATCTTTGAGAAAACTATCCTTGAGATGCTCATATACAACACTGTCCACAACAACGACTTACTATATAATCTGTTCAGAATACAGAAAAGAAACACTAAATAAGAAATCTCAAATTGGTATTATTTTCTTTGGAGTATGACTGCCTCTCAGTGTCTAGCCTTACTCATACATTGCAAAGCATCTTTAAAATTTCAAGTAACCTCCTCAAAGTTATAAAGTCTACCTCAGCCAAGGGTGTTAATCTCTCATAAGTATCTTCAGGAGACCAAAGTTGTCCTCTCGGGTCTTCGGTTTTTCAGCCATTCTGGAACCATTTCTGACAACATATGATAGTTTTTCTTCTTATATAGATGATTATAAGATGTACATTAAGTCAGATGATATAGGAGACACCCACCCCACAAACAGAGTTGTAAATGTGGCCATTCTGAATCTTGAGAAATGCATTCAAAAAATAGACCCTGAACTCAATCCGATAAAAAGTCTGCACATGGTAATCACAAAAAGAAGAAAAAAGTTGGACATTGAAGCTTATCTCAATGGCAATGAGGTTCAGAATGTGGAATCCCATACTGACGTAGGGCTTCCCTGAGAAACAAGCCTCACTTTTCAAAACCATCATTAAATATAACCAGCTTTGCCTTTTATCAATTCGCATGTATACTTCAGCGATATGGTCTTCTGCTCCCCAAATGTACATCAACAAACTCTCTTAGCAGAATACTCTATACAGAGCTGGATGAATAAAGTTGATGGAAACTCACCACACAATCTCCAGACAAATACTTTATACACCTATATATATATATATATATATATATATATATATGTGTGTGTGTGTGTGTGTGTGTGTGTGTTTCACCTCAAGACAGATGAGGTTCTTGATTCCTCACAGCAATGAGGGTCATGGTTATTCTACTATTCTTATCATCAAATCTATGACCACTGTGACCAATGGTTCTACTGAAATTACTTTATATGCTACGCCTTGCTGCTAAACAGGGAATTTTACTGTTATTTATTTATATATAATAAATCATGTATATGTAATTTTTCAATTATGTAACAACATGCTGCATAATTTTATTTAAATTCCATTTATTCAGACTACAGTATATATACAGTAAACCCCCGCTATTCGCAGTATCTGTATTCGCGATCGCCGATTTAATATAAAATGAAACCTAAAAACATGTGAATTTTAAAGCGCCGTGAACATTTTCCGCCATAAAAAAAAAACATGGGTGTGGCTAAAATTATCTTTCCCAGTCAAAACAGTGCTCAGTGGGTGGGGGGGGGAGAGGGGTGACAAAATCGCGAGCGTGGATGTTTCTCGCTAATCCTTGTTCAGTATGTGTTATGTTATTTTTTATTTTGTTATTTGGTTTTTTTTTAGGAGCATTAGCAACTAAGGCCATATTGCTCCGGGATATGCGGTGGTCATTCCTGACCTTTCCGCATCCTCTGTATTTGGTGGTGACGGGCTCGAACCCCGGTCTAATCAAGAAGCGTGTGCTACGCACTGCTGCTCCTTCCCACCTGGCTACGGAGGCGCCTGTATGTGTTATGTGCTTGTCATGGAAGGTTTCGTCGTTTGTTTAATTTATTTAATTTATATGCTCATAAATTAAATAAATTTATCAATTTATAAATTGATATGCTTACAAAAGTGATAAATCTACCGTTTCGCAGTGTAAAACAGACTTTTTCGAGTGTGTTAACGGAAGAAAGTGACTTTATTGTGAACAAGTTCTTTCTAACCCGTACAAAAATATCGCTACGAATAACAAGGGAAATGTGAATGTGAAATTATCAAAGAAGGTGATGACATTGGCGAATAAAATTGAGTTATTAGACAAAATTTCTAATGGTGAAAGTGTCTTCTCAGTGGCAAAACATTAGAAAATCAGTGAGTCAACGGTATGATCAATCAAGAAATCGGAAGAAAAAATCCGCCGTAGTGTCCGTGAAAACGCGCTAATTGCTTCAAAAATTTGCTCTGTAATTCGTAATGTTAAATTAGAAAAAATAGAAAAGCTTTAAATCTGTGGACAAAACACCGAACTCAAAATAAAATTCCGTTAAGATCACTCATCATTCGTGAAAAGGCAAAACTCCTTTATCAACACTTTAGCGAAACTGGTGATAGCACTGGCGGGATAGGTTTTTGTGCTAGCAAAGGCGCTGGTTTGAAAGATTTGTTTGAAATTTGTAATAAATATTACATTTAATATTAAATTGTTTCTTATTTTCATTTCGATGCCATATGCTTGCATTTCACTATGTACATAGTCATATCATGAAGGTACATATAATACATACATAGACAAAATTTTAGACTAGTTTTTCTTATATAATTCATACTTTTGAATGGAACCCTTTTATTACTATGGGAGCCATAATTCAGTATTCGCGTTTTCGGTATTCGCGGCATTTCTCAGGAACGTAACCCCCCCGCGAATAGCGGGGGTTTACTGTATATATAAATAATGGCTGTTCTAGAAGTGCAGCTCACAGGTAATAAACTAGTATAAAAATAAAATAGTTGAAAATCACCAATTATTTGATATGTACCAAATAATAAGAGATATAGATTTAAATAATTATTAGATATTACACATTATTCCAAGTTACTACACTCCATCTGTTCTATATGAAATGAACAATAACAAAATTTACTCATACACTTTTCCAATGAACACTGGGTTCTTCCCATGTCAGCACATGGCCTGCGACAGCAAAATATGAAGAAAGGAGAGGAGAGGTTCAAATAACGAAGAGTGCCATGCACACTCTTAAGAAAATCATGTGTGCAATTTACAACATATTATGAGATTGGAACCAACAATTCTTTTACATCTCTTCTCAGAAGGGGACTAGAGAGACAGTTACAGATGAAATTCTTGTACAACTTATAGTGTTATAAAGAATTAGTGCATAATAAAAACTGTATAAGTTACAAAATGTTACACATGAATAGTCACCTTGTGCTGAATGACAAGTGTTTCCAGTATATCAAGATCTTGAGGTAAAGAAGCTTGTATTCTATTTTTCAGCATTTTTTCCTTTTCGTTCAAAGAATTCTGCAGTGTAGACACCAAATCTGTGAATTTACGTCCAGGACTTTTAGGTGCCTTGTCACCTAAAGGCAATAAAAATGATTAAAGTCTCATCAAAAATACAGTTAAAGTTGGTATTCTGAGAAAATAAATACAAAAGCAGCCAAAAATTATAAATGTAATAAAACATCAATTAATAACTATACTGGATTTCCATAAAAGAATTCTAATAGTTAAAATGTTCACATTTATACTATCGTATAATGGACAAATACACAGTGATTTTTCAATTCAATTCAATTCCTAGATAGACTTCAGGAATGGTCAGAAAAATGGCAGCTGTGCTTTAATCCAACAAAGTGTAAGGTATTACACCTGGGAAACAGTAATCCCAAAAAAATCTTATTCACTTGGTGGAGTTCAACTAAACCCAGTACTGGAGGAAAGGGACTTGGGTGTTACGATACGGTCAGACATGAAATTCTCTGAGCATTGTAAACAGGTTGCAAGGAAGGCCCATGGTGTCCTATCAATGATCTATCGAACTTTTGCAAGTAGAGATAGGGACGTGGTAATCCCATTATATAAGGCTTATGTTAGACCACACTTGGAATACTGTGTTCAAGTATGGAGACCGCACCTAAAGAAAGACATCGAGCTTCTTGAAAGGGTGCAAAGAAGGGTAACTCGCCTGGTGAGATCGGCAAAAGGGCGTCCTTATGAAGAAAGACTTCGAATATGTGGGTTGCAGAGTTTGGAAACTAGACACCTTAGAGGAGATTTGATTGAGGTGTTTAAGGCTCTGAGAGGCATCAGTAAAATGAATGAGGCCAAAATTTTCAAGATTATAAATGATGCTAGAACTAGGGGGCATAAATTCAAGTTACGGGGGGAAATGTTTAGATTAGACTGCAGGAAGTTTTATTTTAGCCAGCGAGTTATAAATTACTGGAATAAGTTGGGTGGTAGAGCCCGACAGTTTGGGGAAATTCAAAGGTCATCTGGATAGTACTTTCGGGTAAGGGAGGCGCATAGGATGATAGGTTTAATTTCCTTTTTATTTATCTTTTATTTTTTTTATTTATTAATTATTATTATTTAGTTATTTTATTTATTTATTTATTTTTATCATTGTTTTGTTCGGATTTTTTTTTTTTTTGGCTGGTGCAGCATAAGCCATAGGCTTTCTTGCACCATGCGGCCGTTACTAATACTAATACTAAACTCTTTAAGTTATGTGGAGGAGAACAGAAAAATAACAATAATAATTTAAAGTAATCTGCACACACAACAGATACATACATCAAAGGAAATTATAATCAACATGTTCTTGTTCTGTTAAGCTGAATAATGAAGTTCTGCAGTAAAACTTGCAATGTTTCTGTGCTGACTTATGACTTGCCTTGTTGTGCTGAAACATTCAAATTACCTGTTAAAAGATCAGTTTCAAACATTGCCTTTGAGTTATACCCCATTGAAAATAGTCATATGGATTTAAATCTGATAATTTACTCTTTATACACTCCAATGTGAAAGTAAAACCTCCACCACAAATATTAAAAGGAAAAAAAAAAATCTTTCTGTGGGCATTCTTTCTCCAAAAGATTCCATTAAAAAAAAACTAGCCCAACACATCTGCTGTATGAGGGGCTGTTACCTTGTAGAAACTGCATTTCAGTGATATCAGCTCTACAATCAATAAGAAAAAGTCCAATCTGCAAGAATCCAGGTAAACTTCCAATATATGAAAGGACACAAAATAATGCAACTCAATAAAAATTCAAGGGACAACAACACAAGGATTTTCTTAAGCCCAATAATAAGCATTTTGTTTGTTCACAAGTCTAAAAAGAAATACACTGGTTTTTAAGAGGTGTGGCCTAAAATATTATACAAGTCAGAACAGTCAATTTTTCTCATTGCTTATATTCTCTCACTTAGCTTATATTAATTTTTTATGAGAAATGTTGCAAACTTTTTAAAGGACTCTTCATCTGGCTTCATCAACTAAGTCAAATTTGCATAGAGAGGAGCACCCAACATATATTTTTTTGCAGATAAAGAAGATTATCTTAAAACTGTTTAAACTTTCATTGTGTTCCTTTGATATGCTCCTTTTGTGACAGCTTAAGTGGCATGACATATCACCAGCTGTCACTCATTTGGTGAGATCTTGGTTTGATGCCAGTTGATGAGTAGAGGCATTTCTGAAGTCCTTGGTTTGTAAAGTGAATCAGGGTCGTATTACTTATTCAGGCTGTCCTATATATTCGAAAACTCTTGCTATTGATCACAGCAGAACAATAATTTTTGTGTACTAGATGTAGGGAATGTAATGATCTAAAATTAAAAATCTTAGTACATTAATAGATGAAATTGGTTCTATTGCATCCCATATTGGCATGAAATAGAAGAAAATGGATTTATGCCCAAGGACAAACTGGAGAACCCAGCAACAACCAAAGCATCTACTGATACACAAGGATGCATTTCTAATTCAGAATTCAGGATATGAATTGATCAGACTATTTTTGTTCAGCATGAGAGTTTTATTAGGGGACTCATCTGAGGAATTTGGAATGGTTTGGTTTTGTTTGGAGTTTATTAGTACATCAGCAAAACAGACTATAATGTGCCAACAGCAGTAAATGAATAAAAACAGTTATAAAAAATGAAAGACAAAAGAGTGATGTAAAATTACAGTGACCCATGAAAATTGGTCACTACATATAAAAAAAAAAAAAAAAAGTCATCAAAAAAGGATTATTCAGCTGTAAAAGAATAAAAAATCGTCAAAACAGATATACACAATATGAATAGTATTTGTAAATATATGTATATGTACTGTAAGTATATGTAAAAAGTATATTTTAAATAGATCTAAACAAATATATCAATTTAAAATAGTTAAAAGAGCCAACACATGGTATTTGCTATAAAATATGTCTGACCATATAGGGCTCAGCCAAGTGGCCAAAAAGCATTAAAAGGTATATGTTGTTCAAGTCTAAAAACATGGACATTCAGTTAAAATATGTCTAATTGTTTAAAAGTGTCACAATCCACACACACATAGGAGAGTCATCAGCCCTCAGCAGAAAAGAATGCTTAAAATTACTCTGTCCTATGTAGAGGACATCAAAAACAACTTCGTCTCTATGGTTACTGCCCAGACTAGACTACCACGTTTGGATTACAGGCTTAATTTGATATGACTTCTTTGTGACCTGTCCATGCCATTACCACTGGGAGTATAATATATTTTGTATTATTTGCCTGTAGTCTGTATAGGGGACCAGCAGGCTGTGACTCCTCTGCAATTGTGATGGTCTGGCTGCAGTGTCTCCCAGATCATTACCCATAATCCTAATGTGGCTTGGGCTCGAGAAGAAGCAGATCAAATGAAATAACATACATCTATATACCATACACCTTTGATAATTATTGGTCTTATATGTAGTCCAAGGCTACTTCTATAGCATAAAACTCTACAGAGTGTATACTACACTCCTTGGGAATCTTCTCAGAGACTGTACTATCTGAGAAGACTGCAGCAGATCCCACAGTTCAAGCCTTCAGTAAAGACAGGCAGGAAATCAGAGCAATCAGATCAATGTGCAGCACAGAAGTGTAGGTACATGGTGAAGTACTGGCCTTTCACCATTATTAATGAAGGAGTTGCATGGTGAAAAGTGGGCATGCCAGGGTGGAAGCACTTGCCTTGGTCACCAGGCAACATTGTCTAACTTGATGTTAAGCTCTCTGAGCAGCTCTTGGTTGGAATACTGATGGGTGTTATAGAGATTTCCCATTGTGACTTGAAAATAGATGTCCATGTAGCGTAGTCTGGCAAGGATAACAGTTTAGAAGTACATTTTAGTGACAACTGCTTTCGTCAAAATAAAAGAGGTGGTTCAGTTGCTTCAACATATAAACTCTGGACAGGGGATGTGCTAAATGCTTCAGTAACAATGTAGAAGGCTTGATAGTGAACTAGGGTTTTCCCATCAGAGTACCTGTTTCCAGCAGATGCATACACTTGGACCTATAATCTAATTTAGATTGGATAAGTACACAACAGAGATGGAGTAAAATGCAGCAGTCTGCTGCCTAATTATTGGATGAGATGGCATGTAACAGATTAAGTCCCCTTGTGCACTTTGTACACAGCTGACAAATATGTGGTAGAAATGTCAACTTACTATCAAATACAAGCCCCAAGAATTTAGTCTCGTGTGCTACTGGAATGATATTTGGTTTGAGCTATAGTTCTGGTTCGGGGCGAAGGTTCTGTTTGCAACAGAAATATACACAGACCTTTCTTTGAGATGAAAACATGAACCGATTAGTCATTGTCAGGTAGTGAGATGGCTTGTTACAATTGCCCTTTTAATGATCCCCATTGCAACAGTGCCAGAAGACACTGAAAAGATACAAAAATAAGAAAAAATACTGAAATAATCAACAAGTAGGACACTTTTCACTGTTGCAGGAAGTTGTTTAGTAATAGAATTAACCTTGATAACAAAAAAGCATAACACTAATTAGACCTGACCCTTGGAGAACTCCCACCTCTTGGCAAAAAGATCAAGAGAGAATGGATCCCCCCATACAAACTTGGAATAAAAAGTTTAACAATAAATTTTTTAATAAAAAATTCTAAATCTTTTAAAATTCCAAATCTCTAAGCCATGACACACTTTTATCATATCAGAAAATTGAAATCAGGTGCTCGCATTTCAGGAAAGCATCTTGAATAGATATTTCCAGTCTTACTAAATGGTTATGTGCTGACCTGTTCCTTTAGAAGTCAAATTTTTTTCTGGAAAGTTTTTTGTTATTTTTTGGTTTTTAGGAGCATTAGCAACTAAGGCCATATTGCTCCGGGAATATGCGGTGGCCATTCCCTGACCTTTCCACATCCTCTGTATTTGCTGGTGATGGGCTCGAACCCCGGTCTAATCAAGAAGTGTGTGCTATGCACAGCTGCTCCTTCCCACCTGGCTATGGAGGTGCCTTCTGGAAAGGAGGTTCCTTTGCTTCTAAATACTACATGAAGCAGACATTGGCCATCCTTTCCAGGATCTTGCACAAGTAGCTTGTCAGAGAATTTGGGCAGTAATTATTCAGAATTTTTGGATTCTTTCCTAGCTTGGGGAAGGCAAGCATGATTACCTTATGCCAGGAGTCCGGAAACTGGTCTTCAAGACAGATTCTGTTGTACCTACAGAATAGCCTGATCCACAGATTCAGATGAAAGATTTTTAATTGTCTCATAATGGTGGATGTCATTTGACCTGAAAGCACTTACTTAGAGATAGTGCCACTTTCATTCCCCTTTCTGTGAAAGGCTAGTTGTAGTCCTCAAGTTATTTGAAGAAAACTTCAAATGTTGCTGCTTTCAACTATTTTTTTTTTGGCAGAAACTCAGGGGAATAATGTTTTGGCACACACTTTAGGAAATGTGTTAGCAATTGCATTTGGATCTGCAGTTGCACATCTATTATTCTCTAGGATCGTTGAATGGCATGATGTGTACCCTTCATTTCCTGAACTTTATCCCAGATAAGCTTAGGTATTGCCACCTGGTTGACAGAAGATCTGAAGCTAATCAAAGATTCCTTCTGAATCTGACATATAATGTAACATGCTTTGACACATGAATGTTTCAAGGCTAATAGATTATTTGTGGTAAGAGAGTGACAAAATATCCCCCTCCCATGCCTTGTTTTGAACCTTTTTTGCTACTGCACATTCTGCATTCCCCCATGGTTTCGGAATGGTGGAAACTTGATTCACTCTCTTCACACACACACACACACAACTGCAATAGACAATACTGTCTATAATTATTATTATTAGCTATATGGTGCAAGGAAGCCTGGGGCTTATGCTGCACCAGCCAATTAATGATGCACTTAACTGCATTATTAATTGGTTCCTAGTCGACTGCAGTGGTACTAAATGTTGCTAGATGTTTGAAGGCATTCTAGTCAGCATGATAATTCCATCGTGGTATTCCCGACTGGTGGTATGGTCTCCCATTGTAAAGAGTGAATATCACGGAGAAGTGATCACTACTATAAAGGTAGTCTTCCACCACCCACGTATGCACACACACACACACACACACACACACACACACACACACACACACACACACACACAGAGAGAGAGAGAGAGAGAGAGAGAGAGAGAGAGAGAGAGAGAGAGAGAGAGAGAGAGAGAGAGAGAGAGAGAGAGAGAGAGAGAGAGAGAGAGAAGGGGATGATATAGAGAGATTAATCACAGTAAATGTATGGGTAGGCATGTGGAAGAACATTTAGAAGTGGCCAGGCCATTGTTTGAGCATACAATAGCCCAACCCTACAGAGTAGTATGGCCATTGAAATTCCCTAATAATAGAAAAGGGAATAGCAATTGCTTAATAAGATCATCAAAGTCTGACGGTGGGGGGGGTGTTCCCAGGTGGCAAACAGATGGAGGAAACAGTTAAGAGAAACATACTGTTACAAACTGCTACAGCTTCTAAGTTGGTGATAAGTGGCATAGCTTGAAAAGAGGTACAGTTACCCACAATAATGGCAACTTCTCCATGGGCAAGTTCATCTCCAGCGCTGTCTTTGTGAATAATTGTACAGTTATGCAAGTGAAGGTCTTGACATTCTCACTATTTTGATGGAATCCATAATTCCATTGGAAGAATTTGAATTTGGCCATTATTTAGATTTGCTGGATCCGCTGGTCAGCTTCCAGAGGGCTGAAAGTTTTATTTTCTCAGTCCTGGGTTTATTTTATTTATTTATTTATTTTTTTTTTTGGAAAGAAATGGCACTGGCTTGTGTTCACTTTTTCCTCTTCTCCAAGAATTCAAAGACTGAGTCACCTTGTACCTCCTTGATTTTGACATTCACTTATTCTTTTGTTTGGGTGGATCTTCCAGATTTTTTTTTTTCTTTCCCACAGTGTTTTAGCAGGGGCAGAGCTCTAGGAGGTACTGATATTGGAGTGGCAGTTGGTTGTGGTTTTTGAGAGCTCGATAAATAATGTGCAATGGGAGCGAATGGGGGAATAGTCATATAAGTTTGAATCCCAATGGAATGCTTCCCTACAACTTTCTCAGTACATGTAGGCTTATTTCTATATATTGGCTTCACTATTTTCCTTGCCTCCTGTTAGGATATGTTCAGCTCTGCCTTGAGTCTCTATAGATAATTTCCCCCTTCCACTGCTGGCATGCTCTTGAGTACACAGAGTATTCTCATTGGCAGTTGATACATTCAGGTTTTGTGGCTGAACATCCCATGATTTCATTGTCCTTTGCACCACACTGAGTGCACGCAAGGGCACCACTACAGGTCATTTTGCAAGTGTCCATCTATTTGACCCAAAGCATCTTAAGGGATTTGGTATATATGGCCTTATCAGGCAGTGTAGGTATCCAGCTGTGATGGAATTGGGAGATGTTGGCAAGTTGAAAGTAAGGATGAGGTTTCTAATGGGTACTAGATTCCCATCCCTATGTACAAATATTCTCATTACAGCAGTCACTTCTTGTGACAGATTTCTTCCTCAACACTTCCATAAGATCCCACCACAAGATGAATTTATGAGAAGTAACTGTAATTGGAATTCCCCCCATAGAGGTAGCTCAAAGCAACTCTGAATACTTTTCATTTTTGGTTTCTATTAAAATATCACCAGAACATAGCCATTTGCTGACCCTACCAACCCTTCCAGAACTTTCTGAATAAAGAAGGGCAACATCTTCCCAATGGGTTTTCAGTAGTGGAATGAATTAACAGGAAGCATAGTGTAAGCCCCAGTGTTTCTTCTCTTCTGATTGTTTTGCTGCATTGGAGATATTATGTTCACCTATATTAGTATGTAGTAGGGACTTTTTGGGGTTCCAGAAGAAAAGTTTTGATTATCAAGATTAATGAATGTTGTCGGGGTGTTTTTTTTTTTTTTTTGTTTAGTGCCCAGGCTCCTCCACCTGCCATAATGCATAAATGGGGCTCCAACTAGCCAGCAAGCAATAAATGTGCTCAGGTGTGGGATGCCAAGGCTACCCAGACACCATACCTTCATCTCCACCAGCCCAAATTCTGTTTCTCAGACCAAGAGAGAGCAGGGGCATGACATCGACACTATTGACACTTTCAGGTGAACCCACTAGCCAATTGATCCTGGGCAAGCCATCCTGGGACCACTTATGTTGTCGAAGCAGGGGATCAGCATTGTTAAATGCTTGTGTTGAAGATTGGCCCTCAACCACCAAGGTCACCCTTTCCAAGTTTTTACAGGTCACAGCAAACACACTAGATCCCTATGGTGGTAGCTTGGAATCTAAGCTGTGGACACTGGACCCTAGTGATGCTAGTCTGGAAGACCAGCAGCATCACTGGGCAGTCCTGTCACCATGTTCAAGTGCCCACCATCATGAAAAAAAATGAGATCATGTTTTGTAATAAAGAGAGTTGGAGCAGAACTAGAACAATAATTGATGATGTAACCAGTCATCAGTTCTTTAGGGAATAGTTTTGATTAAACACATTAGTAGTAGTGACATCAGATGTAAATGAACTGAGGCTCTAGTTGACAGGTATAGGACCATAGCATTAACATTGTGTCATGATTTTGCAATTGAGCAACAAACAAATATCAAACTTTAAACTGGGAAAATCTGCGACACAAACATATTAAATTTAAAAACTATGGTGACAAAACATCCCAATGTGTTTGAATGGTATAAGTGGTTCACAGATGGATGTGAGAATGTTTTCAGTGTCCCAAAAATTGGACATCCGTCAACCTCTTAAAATGAGGGCATAGTAGAAGTTCGGGAAATTGCAGCAAGAGATCATCACTTGACACTAAGAATGATGGATGATGAGTTGGATATGAATAAGGAGATGATTTTTCAAATTCTGCACAAAGATTTAGGGAAAAGGAAGGTATGTGCAAAATTTGTGCTGCACAGCCTCACAGATGATCAGAAGTATCATCGAGTAAAGACGTCATCCAGACTTGCCAAGGCAATCCTAATTTTCTCTACTTTCTATTACAGGAAGTAAGTGTTAGGTGTTTCAGTATGACCCAGAGAGGAGAGCATGCAGTGGACTTCAAAATCATCAATAACCAAAAGAGTTTTATTCGCAGAAGTCCAGAATCAAGACAATGCTAATCATATTTTTTGACAAATACATGGTGTAATTCACAAGGAATTTGTATGTGAAGGAAGGAGAGTCAGTGTTTTGCTCTACATACAAGTGCTTCAAAGATTGTTAAAATGCATTTCCCATGTGAGACCGCAATTTCAAGGCAACTGGTTCTTGTTGACAACAATGCCCTCACCCATTCCACACTTGTTGTGAAAACATTTCTGATGAAACATGGCACTGCACAGATAAACCATCCACCCTACTCTCCCAATCTAGCACATGGAGTTTTCTCTTCTCTTTCCCAAGGTGAAAACTGCCCTCAAAGGAAAGAGCTTTCGGAATGTTGAGGACATAAAGAAAAATGTAACTGCCAAAAGAACATTATCTCTTTGGGTGCCTTTACTGACTCTTTTCAGAAACTTTTAGAATGGCATGATAACTGCATTCAATCAGGTTAGTGATTACTTTGAATAAAAATATAACCATTTTTGATCTACTTCAACTTGGTGTTCTATTTTATTACACCAGTCTGAGAACTTTATTGCAACACCTCATATTAACAGATAAAAAATGACATTACATCCACATTAAAAATGAAATCGCACAACATAGCTGTGAATGTTTTTTTGATCCAGAAAAATCATGTTAAACAAATTTATTTTATTAGATGACAGGTATACAGAAGCTGGACTGTTGCTGCTACTATCCTAAACTCAATATTAGAATTTGAATTTCAGTGTGAATAATTACCTAATTACCAGTTTGCTTAAATATCTTTAAAGCAAATGAGAAAAGTGATGATATGTGCACAACAAGAGAGTTGGCTGTAGATACTGAATATTTTTGTCAATTTAATTTTATTAATGCAGTGGTTTGGCAAACATTTGTTTCTACTCTTAATCAAATATAAAATTCACTTTTAGAGAACATGCTGTGGTAAGAAATAATAACAGCTGTAAAAAATCTAAGATCTAAGAGGCACTTATTTTCTTTAAGAGTCTCAATGTTTAGAAACAGGAAGGAATTATTCTTCTCTCACTTAAAAAAAAAAAAAAATCTGTGATTAAATGACTTACTCTCATCATATGTGATCTTCTGCAAAAGTTCTTGGAACAATTTATTACAGTAGTCCATTTCTTCTTGTAACCTCTTTAAAGTTGCATCATCTTCTGGTCCCTCACTAATCAACTTTTGTGCATCTTCATTTAATGCTCGAATAATTGATTCCCTTTGGGCAATTTCCATACTACGAACCTGTAAATTTCGAATAAAGACATCAATTGTGTTCAAATTTGCAACTAATAAATTTTCTAAATGCATAATGCAAATAAAAAGGTTAATGATTATATTTTAAGAATTTGAATGCTATTGTATTCTTAAAATAAAAATAAGAGAGAGTTATACACACTCAAATTTAGTTCATATCAAGAAACATGCTACTTACGTAATCTATGGCAATGATTCCTGAAGTTCTAAATAATCAAAACAGCTGAAACAGCAGCAGCACTTTCTGCAGTGCAGGATTTAAAAATAATTTCTATACATTTTAATGTAAGTGGAATAAAAGATTATTATAAATGCACCTATATATTCTGTGCATCTATATAATCAAGAAAGCTACTGGAACATTTTCAGGACAAAAGGTTTCTCACTTAATCTTGATGAAGAACATACTGTGATTTAAAAACAGTTTTATGAAGAAACAAAACTGTAGTTTTGGTTCAAAGAAGTTACACCAATTGAGTACTACAACCACATATTGAGAATGCACTGCAAGTGATGCAGAATTATGACAAGCAGCATAAGAGATCCATGTTTCTTCAAGAATGACTGACAGGAAAAAACAACACAAAGTGAAAGAATACATGATCCAAAATTTCTCTATAACATATCTGTGATAATATTTAAATAAAACTAAATGCAACTAGGCATAATATTTTAAGAGTTTAAGATTCTATATCAATATAATATCAGTGTAGATACACCATAGACAACTCTTAAATAAAACCCACCCAATGATGAAAAGCCAACTAGCTTTGAAACAGTGCTGTTTGAGTGTTGGTGCCCACCGAGAATAAGTAACAATAGTCTTCTCTATTAGTGAAGTGTTACTTATTCAACATAGATATTATATAGAATCTTAAACTCTTAAAATATTATGCCTAGTTGCATTTAGTTTTATTTAAATACTATCACGTAAACCTTTTGGCATCTCACATATTGTGTGATTAACTTCACAACTGGATTGTCATGTTTGCAATACCAGGGTACCTGCCCACCCACCGATGAAAAGCCACCTAAGCTTTGAAACAGTGCCGTCTAGGTGGTGGTAGTGGTGGCCACTGAGAATAAATAACAATAGTCTTCTCAATTAGTGAAGCGTTTCTTATTCGAGGTAGTGTAATACATGGGCAACTCGTTGTGAAGGAAGAGCACAATATGAGATACACAGAAAATGATGCCTTTCACACTACTTGTTATTGTTATTTGGTTGTTTTAAGGAGCATTAGCAACTAAGGCCATATTGCTCCAGGGATATGCGGTGGTCATTCCCTGACCTTTCCACATCCTCCGTATTTGGTGGTCATGGGCTCGAACCCTGGTCTAATCAAGAAGCGTGTGCTACGCACTGCTGCTCTTGCCCACCTGGCTACGGAGGCGCCTTCACACAACTACCATAGTTTTTCTTTAAGAGTTGTCTATGGTGTATCTACACCGATATTATATAGATATAACATATCTGTAAAAGTTAATCTGTCTGAGATGAGTTTTAATGAGACAGTCTCACTTGCCACTGCAAGGAGCTCTTCAAAAGTCACATTGAGATCTCACATTCACACTGTGACAGGCCAGCAAGTACCAAAGTGAACAAATTCCACCAGGTGTTTTCAAATAAATTGTGATTAGTGGAGACAACCAGCTGTGATCACCTCCACCAGATTTCTTTACGTGGAGGATTAATCAGTAAATCAGTATCTCATTGTGATTGTTAAGCACTGTTCAAAAGTTACAAAAAAAAAAAAAAAAAAAAAAGGAAAAAAATATAGCAAATATTTGATTATACGCTTCTATTACAAACACTAATATTTTATTGGCACAATGACTTCTCATCTGCTCTTATGATTCTGCGGCTGAAAGGATTAAACCGCCAAAAAGGCCACAGCAGAATAAACTTCACTTTATCACAAATTGCTTTGACGTTGCATTATTTTAAATAAATGACAAACTTTTGGAAGCAATATGCATATTCAGTGCAGAAGGGGGGGATCGAAGAGAGACGCAAGAAATTACAGACCAGTTAGCTTACCAGTTCCAGGGAGAAAAAATAATGGAGTCACTAGTTAAAGAAGTAATGCATGACCATCTAGATAGGAGTACTTGTGTATGGGAAATCCTGTCTGACCAATTTGACTGGATACTATGATGAAGTCACAAAGAAATTGAATTTCGGGAAACTTTTGATAGTGTTACAGATAAAGGACTGCTATACAAATTGGAGCAGTGTGGCATTGGATAAAAGGATGGTTGTTTGTTAGAAGACAGAGGGTGGTTCTCAATGGACACTGCTCTTCTTGGACTAATGTTATCAGTGGAGTCCCCCTCAGGTTTTGGTATTGAGCCCATTATTGTTTTCTATATTTATTAATAATATTGATGAAGGCATATCACGGTAAATATTCAAGTTTGCAGATGATACAATAGTTGGCAAATGGTTAATGATAGTATGCTACTGCAACAAGATTTAGTAAAATTAGGATTAGGCAGATGGGCTGAGAAATAGCAAGTGAACTTTAACATTGATGAATGCAAAGTACTGCATCAGGTAGCATTAACCCCAAAATATGGTACCAACTGTGTACCACACTCAGGCAGTGGAAAATGAAAGACTTGGGCATAATTGTGCAATCAATCACCTGCTTTAGCCAGCAGGTGATTGATTGCTGGAATAAACTTCCAAATGTTGTTGTGAAAGTGAATAGCTTAAATAAATCGAGGAAAAACTAGACAAACTATTGGAGGGAATGGATAGATGAAACGGGAACAGTTTTTTTTTTCTTTTTTGGCTGATGCTATATAAGTTTGATTTCTTGTATCATTTGCCACTACTAATACTAATATGTCATTTATTTTATTATGTTATTTTAAAAGATGACTGCCGTGATAATTTTCAGACATTGCCACTCCCTACTAATTTTGCAAGTGTTCTCAAGTTAGTTCAAATATTTAAATAAACATCAGATTAACTGTGGGGTGATACCAATTATTTAAAAGCAGGTGTAATACAAAGGTCATTTGTGGCAAATTGTAGTTAGTGATGTTTTAAATCATTAACACTATTGCATTTGCCAGGCAGTTTAAATCCTACTGACCACAAAAATATAGGAGAACATGAGGTAGCCCTCCTACTTTGCTCATAAATAGCAATGTCTAATCAATTAAATAAATAGCAGAACATTATCCTTCTAGTAATTCCACTTGTTTAAAAGTAGTGCAATAACCAATACAACTTATGGTAAAATGAAGTTCATTGAGTTAAAAATATAGGTGTATATATAAATATATATATATATATTTTTTTTTTTTTTTTTTTTTGTATGTATATATATATATATATATATATACATAATTAAGACACTTGAATACCATGTGGACACAGGAAAAAAACAAAATTGGGCGTTTTTATTAACATTTATAAGCACGTTATTGACAAGCACAATATTGACACCAAATTGTCATCTGATGACTTTCTTTAGATGTCCAGGAATGGTGTCACACACCATGTGCTGCATTTTAAGACAGATAACTATGTCCAAAGATTTTCATTGGAATGAAGTACTTAACGTTTCATCACCTCCCAGTAATATTGAAATTTCAGGAGAACAACTAATAAAAGTGATAAATTCACTACCTGACAAGTCCACCACAGCAACTGATGCAATAACACTATTTAGTCTCAAAATTGCTTCTTATTTTATCAGCAGACTCTCCCATCTCAACAACAAAGTAATCAACCATACACAGGCCTTCAAGTTGATTGACTTAGAGTCATGGCAGTTCCAAAAAAGGTTCAATGTGAAAACACCTACGAACTTCAGACCAATATCAATTGCCTCTCCCTTCCTGAAATGCTTCGAGAAGTGCATTTATAATGAGGTTGCACTCACAATCTTTGCAGAAAGGCCCGACCATACCCACTATGCCATGCCTAATAGATATACTGTAACCTGCCTACAGTCCTTATTACAGAAAATACTTCACACCTGGAATGAAATCTACTTTTGACTGTCCAAATCACACCCCTTCTTGCCTTAACTGAAAGATTCTATGGGTTATCCGGCAATGTACTGGAGATTCTCAAAGTCTTCTATCTAGGAGAATGCTTCACTTCACAGGTAAATGACATTATAGTCTGTAAAAGTGTAGATGTAGGAATCCCACGAGGTGGTTCTCTCCCAGTCCTGCTATTTGCTGCAATATTCATTCCATTTATGGATAAAGTTTCAGCATTCTTATTGTATGCTGATGATATTGTGTGATGCAAATGCCATGTTGGTGATTCACAAGCATGACAAACCTCCTCAGAAACAGTAAACAGCTACCCAAACACATTCTGTCAATATACCAAATTTTTTGGGCCTGTCAGTTAATCCTGAGAAGTCAAGACATCACATCTTTACTCCAAGTCAGATGACATCTATTGATATTGCATCATTCTTACTTCTGGAATTAGCAGGAAATGTTCTGATTCCCACTGACAGTGTCAAATTCCTAGGAGTAATCTTTGATGTGAACCTCACCTATAAACAACAAATCTAAGCTGAGTAGGGTGCCTCCGTAGCCAGGTGGGAAGGAGCAGCAGTGTGTAGCACATGCTTCTTGATTAGACCGGGGTTCGAGCCCATCACCACCGAATACGGAAGATGCGGAAAGGTCAGGGAATGACCACCGCATATTCACGGAGCTATATGGCCTTAGTTGCTAATGCTCCTAAAAAAACAAATAATAACTAAGCTGAGTACTCCATAGCCTTGTGAGCCTTCTGGGGAATGAAAATAGATCTGTGCAAAACTCACAATAAACAAATAATCAGGAAATACCTTGCAAACTTACTTCAGTAGTGTGCTCTCCTATGCTGTGAAGTTTGGTCTGCCACACTTTCCACCAACCTTAAGAAACTATGGGATCTCAAATTCTGGCTGATGAGGTGGGCCAACTGCGGTCTCACCAGATCTACATGACATACAAATCCGCACTTTGCACCAACCTTCATTACACGCTCACAATCCACAGAGCTACCATTGGTAATCAACATTTACTAATATCAAATAACTGACTTGAAAAAATGAGAGTGAAATCAAACTGTTAGATGACAGACAATAACATGGACCTTTTACTTGCACGCCATGGAACTAACTATACGGCTATACTCTAAACCAGTGGTCTTCAAACTTGAGATACCCAAGGAACCCTTCTCAATGCGAAAAATCAGTGCAGAACCCATTAATAAATAAGTTTCGTGTAATACATTTTATTTGAACAAAATGTTACAATTAAAGTTGCAATAATACATTTCATACAATGTAAACAGGAACTATTTAGAAATGTATTAATGGACCAATTTATTATTTAGTAACTAAATAATACTAAATTTACTGAATACATACTAAATTTTAGAATAAAATCACTAACAAATAATATAAAAAGATTATACTTCATTTTAATGACTTGTATGTGCTTGTTTTTTGCCACAAAGAAAATCAAAATTTGGTATTATTGAAGACAGTTGCAAGTGCATTTCCGGTTTTGCATCCATTTTATTCCTGTATAAATGGAAAAAGGCTTTTAGCACAAATAAGTTGTGACAAAAGATAAGAATCTTTATTGCATGATCAGACACTTCGGGATATCAGACACTTCAGCCCCCAAGGCAGAATGCGCTGGTCCAAAAGGAACTAGTAGTTGTTGGTGACTATTGACAGGGAAACGGGAAACATGCTTTGTAAAAAGGATAGGTGGAACAGGACTAGGGTATGTCTGCCAGAGGCAAAGGTTGATGACGATGACATAGAGCGGATATCATCTTTTAAGGGCACAAAATGTGATATAGTTGTACACGTTGGCACTAATGATATTAAGAGTAGGAGACCGTCAGAATTACTTAACAAATACAGGTCACTGTTGAAAAAAAGCCGTGAATTAGGGTTGAATTTGAAAGTGACTGCAATTCTGCCCAGACACGATAGGAGGGAGTATATGATGAGAGCCCTGTGGATCAATTCGTCCCTGGAAAGATTGTGCAAGGCTCAAGGGGTAGAATTTTTTTCAGCCTGGTCTGTACTTGTTAACAGGAGAAAATGCTTCTACAGGGATGGGATACACTTAAATAGAAAGGGTGCAAGAATGTTTGCTGATGCTATCGAGGCAGTGTTAGGTGGGTTGGAAAACTGCTAGATTGGGGGGGGGGGATACAAGGACTAATAGATTAACAGTAGCCACTGGCAGAGGTGAAAGTGATTCTTGCACTGCTTCTATTGGAATGAGCCGCAGCCTGGAAAATAAGATGCTGGATACTGTAGTTTTTAGTGTTTTGCACCAACCTTGCGTAGAAATAAAAATAAAAACACCAAGGAAACTGATACGGAACCGTATGACTTCCGCTCGAGCCACTTCCGGTTCCACAACGCAAGAGAACGGAACACGTGTGAATGAAAACACGTGAGGAGTACCATTAACCTACTGATATTTAAAGATGTACTGCAGAACAAGAAAACACCGCTGAAGAAGAAGGCTGGAGCCTTTGAAAGCTACGATTTTTATCGCTTTTAATCTAGTATATTTTAATGCATTTTATTGATTGTAATGTAGCAGATTTTAATAATTCATATGTATAGTTTATTGTAAAGTTAAATTTATTGTAAATACAGGTTATTGTAATTTATTATAAACACAGTTATCAAAAGTTCAGTTTCCTTGGTGTTTTTATTTTTATTTCTACGCAAGGTTGGTGCAAAACACTAAAAACTACAGTATGAATATACCCAACCTCAGAGGCCTGTTTGAAGAAGATGCAGGATATTTCAGAGACTGCTGGGAATCATTGGGGTACAAATAAACACATAGGTTGTGTTAGGGTAGCTAAGAAAAAGAACAGGTGCATGTATACTTGCGTGTACACCAATGCTAGGAGTTTAGTAAATAAATTTGATGAATTTGAGGTATTGCTCAAAACATCAAAGGCAGATATTGTGGGAATTTCAGAGACGTGGTGTCACACAGATATAAGGAATGCAGAACTGGAATTTGGGGAGTACAATGTCTACAGAAGGGATAGACAGAATAGGAAGGGAGGAGGGGTTATGCTATTAGTTAAGAAACACATAAAATCCAAGGAAGTGAAGCCAGTCGACATTGCTGGACAGTGCAGTGTCGAGTCAGTTTGGTGTGACATAAGCATTGGGAGATCAAAATTGAGAGTAGGAGTGTGCTATAGGCATAAAGACTCTGATGAGTATAATAAGAAACTGTACAGGGAAATAGAGTGGGCCAGTAAATCAGAGAGTCTTATAATGGGGGATTTTAATTTCCCAGATATTGACTGGAATTTGGGGGCTGGTCACTCACACACTAGCAAGGCTTTTGTGGATTTATTGGATGATTGTTTTCTACATCAGCATGTTCGGGAGGCAACTAGAGGGAGTAATACTCTTGATTTGATTATCAGTAGTGATTCTTCATGCATTAAGAATCTGCAGGTAAATGAACCACTAGGTGGCAGTGATCACAGTGTGCTGAAGTGGGATTTACTCAAAGAGGTAACTATCATTAGGGGTAAAGGGAAGGGTTATTACTTTCGTAAAGGCGACTACGATGGACTGAGACAGTATTTAAATTCTATACAGTGGGACCAACTGATGATGTTACCAACAGCAAATTCAAAATGGGAAGCATTCAAAGAACTTATCTTGGAAGCTACTAGGCTTTACATACCAACTAAGAAATATTGTTCAAGGTTTAGGCCTAAGTGGATGTCAGATGAACTAATGAGACATATGGCAGAGAAGAAAAATGCATGGGATACATACAAATTAACACGACACAGAAGCCTATGATAGATACAAGTTGATCCGTAACCATGTTACAAAGGAGGTTAGGCAGGCGAAGGCAGATTACGAGAAATCTTTGGCAAGGGATGCAAAGAAAAACAGCAAAGAGTTCTTTACTTATGTAAACTCTAGAAGGAAGGGGATGAATCAGATTGGTCCACTTGATATCGATGGGTCAACTGCTGATGATACTGCTCAGGTAGCTAACAAACTGAATGAATATTTTGCATCGACATTCACACATGAGGAGTTATTCAGCAAGGGGAATGCCAGAGGTGTATTCAACTCTGGCAGTAAGCTAGAGAATCTTGTAATAACTGAGAGTAAAGTGGAGGAGAAATTGTTGAAGATAAATACAAGAAAGGCACCTGGGGTGGATGGGATCTATCCAGTTATATTAAAGGAGGCAGCAAAGGAAGTAAGCAAACCCTTAGCCATAATTATGAGAGCTTCCTTTTACTCAGGGGAAGTACCCATGGACTGGAGATGTGCAAATGTGACCCCAATTCACAAAGGAGGATCAAAGGGTGACACAAGTAATTATAGACCTGTTAGTTTAACTTCTGTTCCCAGAAAATTAATGGAGGCACTGGTTAAAGAAGCACTGCAGGATCATCTAGACAAGACTTCAGTTATAGCTCAGACACAGCATGGTTTTGTTAAGGGGAAGTCTTGCCTGACCAATTTGATTGGATACTATGATGCAGTCACAAAAGAACTGGATGTAGTGAATAACTTTGATATTATATACTTGGATCTTAGAAAGGCTTTTGATACTGTTGCACATGGAAGACTGCTGCACAAATTGGAGCAGTGTGGCATTGGAGGCAAATTGCTGCTATGGATAAAGGGGTGGTTGAGGGGGAGAAGACAGAGAGTGGTAATCAATGGACACTGCTCATCGTGGACTAATGTTCTTAGTGGAGTCCCTCAGGGTTCAGTATTGAGTCCATTATTGTTTTCTGTATTTATAAATGATATTGATGATGGTATATTAAGCTTAATGTCCAAGTTTGCAGACGATACAAAGGTTGGCAGGGTTGTCAAGGACACTACAGACACTATGCTACTGCAACAGGATCTGGAAAGGTTGAGCAGATGGGCTGAGAGGTGGCAAATAAAGTTTAACATTGACAAATGTAAAGTACTACATAGGGGAAACAGCAACCCCAGAGCAATGTATCAACTCTGTGGTACTACACTGACAGTGGTAGAGAATGAAAGGGACGTGGGGGTGGTTGTGCAGGCAGATATGAAGTTTTCTGAGCAGTGCAGACGGGCTGCAAGAGTAGCTCATGGTGTATTGTCGATGATATATAGGAATTTTTCTAGCAGGGATAAGGAGGTGATTATTCCCTTGTATAAGGCAATGGTCAGGCCACACCTAGAGTATTGTTTACAGGTCTGGAGGCCTCATTTCAAGAAGGATGTAGAGATGCTGGAACGAGTACAGAGAAGGGCAACAAGATTAGTGAATGGAACAAAGGAGTGCTCTTGCGAAGAAAGGCTTAAGTTTTGCAAATTACAGTGTCTGGAGACTAGGCAGCAGCGAGGTGATCTGATAGAGGTGTACAATGCCTTGAATGGTTTGAGCATGCTCAATGCTGATGGGATTCTTCCTCTTGCTCAGAATAATCACCTGAGAGGGCATAAATTCAAATTAAGAAAACAGAGATGTAGGATAGACGTGAGGAAATTTGCCTTTAGCCAGCAGGTGGTTGGTCGGTGGAATAGACTTCCATCCCTTGTCGTGGAAGTTGATAGCCTAAATAAGTTTAAGGCTCAGCTGGACAGGTATTTCGAACGAACAGGGGGTGAAGTGGAAGTGGTTATTTTTTATTTATTTTTATTTTTTTTTGGCTGATGCTGCATAAGCTTGCTTTCTTGCATCAAATGCCTCTACTAATGCTAATATGCACTGTAAATTTGCAACCAAAAATCAAGAAGTTCTTCTTGTTGGTTCTAAATTTTTAAGGTCAAATCTGTAGCTATATCAATTAACTGTTCCCTCTCTTTCATTGATAAATTTTTACTTTGGCAATGATTAAATGGGTTTTTAATCCAGCCCTATGATTCTGTTTGTGCTGGAAAATATTCTCTAATGGTTTTTTGTAGATTGAGGAAGTGCTCAATTATGTATTCTTGAACAATTTTGTGAAGATTCAGGTAATTTTGAATCAAGAAGTCAATTAATTTTTCAAAACAATTTACATTGTTTTTTCGTACATATGAAATCCATAAATTGAATTTCAAAATTAATGCATTTATTTTATCATTAACTTTAAATATATGAATTTTAGTTCCATGAAAGGATATATTTACTTCATTTAAAATTGAAAATATATCTGCAAGGTACAACATAATCTGAATCCATATGTTCTCATGTAATTTTGAGCAATAATCATGTTATTTGAGTTAAAAAAAAAAAAAAAAAAAAATTTTTCACCTCTTCTTTCAGCTCATTAAACCAGCTCAAAAGTTTTCCTTGTGATAGCAAGTGTACCTCTGCGTGTAGGAGCAGTGTTTAGTGAGAACTAGATAGCTCCTCGCAGAATAATGAGAATAATCTTGAGTTTAGCTCCCTGGATTTGATAAAATTAATGATTTTCACATCATCTAAACATCTTTTATTTTTTTCTGGAATTTGTTTCACAACGATAGCATGACGGTGCAGACAGCAATGAGAATGTTGAATATGTGGGGGCTATTGTTTTTATTCTTGATATGACTCCTTTTTTTGCACCCATAAAAATTTTGCTCCATCAGTACAAATGTGAAAACATAAATCCCAAGATAGTCCATGCTTCTCCAAATATATGTTTATAACATCAAAAATGTTTTCACCGGTAGCTCTTTCCTTAAGAGGCTTGCACAAAAGAATATCCTCTTGGACAGTTAAATTAAAAATATAGTGTATCAGAATAATTAAAATAGCCAAGGTAACAACATGATGATATGTGGTTAATGGATAATATCTAACTATATTAAAATGCGGTTCATTCTATTGTGGGAATTAAGTCCCTTGCATTCCTGAGACGGTTTAAGTTCTGCCAGCAACAAACATTGTGCACAACTATGTATATATACAATAAGTTGGAAATGCATTAGCAACATCCCCCATGTGTAGGAATGGACTAGTCTGCATCACTGGCAAAAGCTCAAAGTAGGGATGAAATGGATGAAGGATACAGATTACTTTTCTTCCAAGAGCTGGATCAATTTGTCGGTTGCCCAGATTTGTTCACTGCGAATCACTGAAAATCATATATAGTGCCCGGTTATAGTGCTTTCCAAGGGACTAGAGATTGGTCCTATTTATAATGCCAAAAGGCATTATAAGTAGAATCCCCCCCCCCCCCGCAACATGGTTGATCATGGGAACTGAAGAAAAGAGTGCTAAATTTAGAGCATAATTGCATGATAAGCAAGAGCATTTTAAATGGAATTTAAAATGCTCTTCCAACTGAAAATGTTACAGTTCACTGTAACATTTTCAGTTGCATAATCAGTAAATGTATTACATACAGAGTCATATTTATTTACAATTCTCCTGTGGGGTTATAAGAAGGGATTTTTTTATATATATATAGATAAAACCTAAATTCTATTTTCAGTTGTGTGTGAGAGAGAGAGAGAGAGAGAGAGAGAGATATGGCGGATATAAGATTTCAGTTTACATGTGGTAATCAGAGCATTAGATTACGTGATATCAGATTTTAGCATTACAAGAGACAACGTAAATTTCCCTCTACAGCTAGCTGTTTCACACAGTTAAATGCATGTACTTACTGAAGAGTAAGTATCATACTTTTATTATTTTTTTTCTCTTCAAATAAAATTTGTTTGTGTTAATTTCAGTAGTACATAAATGACATTTCTAAACAAATCAAGGATGTGTGGTCAGAAATGGATGAAGACCATTGATTAATTTCTTTCCAATAGCTGGATCAAGTTATTAGTTATTCAAAAACTGTTCATAGGAATCAATGAAAATCTTATATAGTAAACTCCTGTTACAGGGCTTTTGGAGGGACTGGCTCCAAAAAGCACTATAAGATGGACCACATTCCCCTTCCCAGAGTTGATCATGGGACCAGAAGAAACGAATACTAAAAGCACGATTACACTATAAGAAGGAGTATATTAACTGGATTTCACTGTAGCATGTTCAGGTTCACTGTAGCATGTTCAGGTTCACTGTAACATATCCAGTCATACCCAGTTATTCATCATAATATTCTCCTGTGGGGTTAAGAGCAATTTCTTTTTATAAAAATTTAATTCTGTTACCAGTAGAGAGAGAGAGAGAGAGAGTGTCTGTGCGTGCGTGCGTGCATGCATGCGTGCGTGCGCGCACGCACCCAGGGTGTTTCAATTAAAGATATATGTGCTTGTTTATCAATGATTAGACCTATTCTCAAAAGGATAATCCTGCATTTTTTCTCGTTAGCATATTAAAGTAAAATTCCATATGCATCTACTTTTTTTTTTCATAAAATATCAAGATGTAATATATATTATTTCACATAATGTATTTGCATTTTTAAAATTTCTATGTCATGTTTAATGCATTTGCCATTTATGCATTTTAAAATCCATCTAAAAATAATAAAACTTAACAGGGGAACTTTATTTCAGGGAAATTTTATATGCACACTTTTGATAATCAATTTAGGGGAGGGGTGATACAAGAGAAGTTGAACATATTGATGCTATAAGATAAATGATGAAATGAAATACCTGAACAATATCCCAGGACTTAACTACTTTGATGGTAGCAAATATTAAGTTTTGTCTTAGTTTTCTTTGCTTTGTGGTCCAAAGAGTCAAAATTCCATCATATCTCCTTTTTAAACTAAATAAATAAATAAATATATGTACATAAACAGCTAGACAAACAAACATATGTACACATTTCAATACACACACACCTTTAAAAAAAAAAAAAAAAAAACTAACTTGTACATGTGCAGAGGTTAATGTTTTAATTTAATGATGGCCATACCCCACTGGTATTAAGATTTCACTTTGAAAAACAAAAATGCTCATCACATTTAACCTTTAGACTGTTACTTTTCAAAAACAATTTGAGGAATGCTTGACTAAATCATCAAAAGGTTCAGTGAACAATCATAATTCTTGATATGCACAGCAGTGTCTAAAAGAAAGTCAACAGGACTTACAATAACACCTTTTGAGCATGCACACGCACCAAATTTTAACTTGTTCTTATGTACCACTTGCTCTGTCATTTTATTACAAAGGTAAAAAACTTTTTTTTTAAGACAAAAATAAGCAAACTTTTCTATTTCTTTATAAATATTTTAATTGTTATTTGGTTTTTAGGAGCATTAGCAACTAAGGCCATATTGCTCCGGGATATGCGGTGGTCATTCCCTGACCTTTCCGCATCCTTCGTATTTGGTGGTGACGGGCTCGAACCCCGGTCTAATCAAGAAGCGTGTGCTACACACTGCTGCTGCTCCTTCCCACCTGGCTACGGAGGCGCCAAATATTTTAATAGTCAGCAAAAATATCCATGGACTCTATATAAACTAAGTTATAATATTTTTCATAGGCTGAACTATCTTTTGCTAAGTAATAATTTCTATGGATAAATAAAGACAGCATTATCTTTACCTAAATATTTAAATCATTGTACTTTTACAATTTTTTTTTCTATAGAAGGATCATTGAAACTTGTCATATAAGACTAACAGCTGATCATATAATAAAAGATTTAAAGGAGTGGATGGGTGAAAGTAGATTTTTTTTTTTTTTTTTTTTGGCTGATGTTATATAAGTTTGCTTTCTTGCATCATGTGCCTTTACTAATGCTAATATTAACAGTGATGCTAATTCTTAAAATTCTCATACTGCATTTCTACAGGATTTTATTGTTATACTAGAAGAAATCAAGGTAAAGTTTTACACTGATTCTTTAGTATGCATTTTGAGGATTCTGTTCTACGCATAATGAATCTCTGGTGGGATATAAAGAGAAACTAAAAAAAAATAATAAATAATAATAAACCTGTCCTGACCACACATGTTGGAATACACAAAACTTCTTGCTTTAAATGACATCAAATGGGAAATTTATTTCAGTTATTTTTTTTAGCGTCCAAAAATGAAATGTTCTGTAATAACTGCCTTTCACATTGTGAATTATAAAGATAGTTCACAGTCAGTGGTCACCATTGTCTTTAAGCCAACAATACTGACAAATAATTATGCATATCAAAATTCAATGTATAATAAAAGTGATTCATTAAACTAAGCTTTGTTTTCTTTCAGGAGCAGAAGAGGACAATAAAAACATTAAGTTTGTGCTTGGGTGTAAGTTACATAGATATCTTAGTAAATGTATAAGAAATCCTAACAGGAACTCTTATATTTCTGAACAACTCTGAACCCACACAAAACTACGTACAGCCTTTACAAATTACTTGTCACTTATCGTCAATATGGTGATTTTAAGAGAACTTTTAACATCTACCATAGACAAGAATTTTAATCATAAAATTTGTGGTACCAACCATCCACACAATTAAATAAGATATATTTCTTTTGTTGATTCCCATTAAATTTCAGAATTCAATTTTATCAGAATAGCTAATGCAAATGTAACCAATGGAAATAATGAAAATGTCAAATTCTGGTAAAGAGGAAACTTCACATTTATTTAATCTATGATCTGTGTTGAGTAGATTCATTAGAATTCCATAGAAGCATTCATTAAATGATGCTCAATGCTTACAGGCAAGAGTCCAATGGACACCAGATAACCTTACTATTGTTAAAGCATGACTGTAAGGCAAAGGTTGTTTATGTCAAGCTTGCCCCTTTTCAAGAAAACTGATTCTTATGAGTTTTTAAAGAAATAGGTCATCTTAAGCAAGCTGAGTTTTCAGTATCATCAATTTTTTTACAGCAGCATGACCAGACAGTTAACTTCTGTCACTGACTAGTATCTGATTAAAACTGTTGGGATATCAAGGAAACAGATGACAGTTTGTTGAGACTCACATAGCACCAATTCAATGTAGACATCAGAGAAGAAATAAGACTACAAAGTTTTAAACAAGATTCTGACACTGTTGATAAAGCTTTGGTGACATACAGAGAAATAGCAATTATGCACTTGGAAAGCCAATACAAATATTTTGGTTCTGGCAGTAAGAAAGTAGTCTAACACAAAACCAGATGATACTTTGGAATTAGAATTCAGTAAAAAATTTAAAAATCCAAAGCCAGACTGACAGAAAATAAGAAAATTAAAATATCAGTCCACTAGACAAACTGAATGACATAAAAAATAATCAACAGGAGTTTTTCACTTTTATAGAGGAAAATAAAATACTGTGGAAGTGGGGTATTGTGAGACTGTTGTCGAAGGCTGAAGTTGTTGGTGGTGGTGGTTTGAATAAATTCAAGGAAGAACTAGACAAATTCTTGGAGGGGGGGATGGACAGGAGAGGTAGGTAGGTTTTTTTTTTTTTTTTGGCTGAGGCTCTATAATTCTTTTTTTTTTTTTTTTGTATCATTTACTACTACTAATATTCCTGAAAACATTTCAGTAATTTAATTCAATCAGTACCATGAGCTTTGACACCTAAGGGCTCTTGACTTTCAAGAAAGAACAAAAAAAAAAAAAAAAAAAAAAAAACTTTCTCATATGGAAAGTTTGGTCAAATGCTCCTTAGAGTAAAACTACACAATTTAACAAGAGAGGAACGATGCATCCACATAAGCATTCAGAACAAACAAATCTGGTTGTTATCCTTAACCCCAAAAGCACCCACCCCAATTAGTATTAGTAGTGGCAAATATTAAAAAAAAAAAAAAAAAAAACTTCCCATATCACCTACCAATCCCCTCAAAGAATTTGTAGAGTTTTCTTTTTTTTTTTTGAATTTATTCAAAGTACCTACCTCTAACACCAGATGCAGCCTGCCAGCTTGAAGGTGAATTACCAGATATCTGTCCTGCAACCACCCTTCCTCGGTTTGAATTTATGCACCCCACTCCCTCATGTGTAGTACAAGCATCAGTAAAGATTCCATCAGCATTCAGTTTACTCAATCCAATCAAAGCCTTAAACACCTCAATCAGATTTCCTTGTCTCCAGATACTGAAATTTTCAGAATTGAAGCTGAAATTTTCAGCCTTTCCTGGTAAAATCACCCTTTTGTTTCCCTCCAAATCTTCTTGCTCTTCTCTTCACCCATTCCAACAGAACCACATTCTTCTTAAAATGAGGCTTCCAAACCCACATGCAGTATTCAAGATGCGGTTTAACCATTGCCTTATACAATGGGATAATCACCACCATATCCCTGCTGGCAAAATTCCTGAATATCATTGACAGAACCCCATTAACTGTTCTATAAGCCTGTCGGCACTGCTCAGAAAACTTCATTTTGGACTGTACAATACTCCTATCTCTCTTTTATTCTCCAACACCTTGAATGTGCTACCACCTAACTGGTATCTCATTCTAGGATTACTGCTGCCCATATGCAGTATACCTTGCCTTTATTAATGTTAAACCTCAATTTCTACTTCTCAACCCAATGTCCTAATTTATAATTATATATAAAATCATTTATAGTCATTCAATAAAATAAGAGCAATATCACAGTAGAACTTAATTGCACAGCCAAGCTCAAAAATTTACATAAACCCCTCCAGCTTGGCTGTACATGCAACATGTAACAAAAAATATAGTAATAACATATAAAATAGTAAATATGTCTTCAAAAACAAACTCAATGCAACAAAAAATAACAAGCTTGTAAAAGTTAAAAGTTAGATGAGAGAATTTAAAGTACTTTTTCTGTGCATCGTGTTGTCAAGACTTATGTCTCTTCAAAACATTCTTGTTGTAAATTCAGACAACTCCACCAAGCTAGCCACCGCTTCTGAACAAGAGCAAAGAGGTGGCTAGCTTTATGAAATTACACTTACCCAAATACCTATCTACATCTTGTTGCAGTTGCTTATCCTCATCAACTACCTTGCCAACTTTCTTATAATCTTCAAAACTAGACATTTAACCTGATATGTCTTAATTGATACCAGATCATACATGACCAGACAAAACGAGCCTGTGTATCGTCTGAGGATGGATTCCAGCAAATTTCCTGAAACATTAAGGTAATGTTTCAGGAAAACTTAACTAGTGCTCCCATAGTCAGTGGCGGATCTTAACGGAAAATGTGCATTATCTTGAAAATGGTTCATTTGCGGCCTGATGTTCACTAGGACTTTTTTGCTTATTTTAGTTTGTACTTTTCACCTTTAAATTATTGACCATTTTTGAAACACCCTGTATATTGGAGATACATTGGCACCTTTCCAATCCAACAGAATCACTCCTGAGTCCAGTGATGCTCTCATAATTAACTGCAATGGTTCAATGTAAAGTAAAACTCACTTGCCACTTCCCTTAAGATTATAGTGTATATGCTATCAAACCCAGGAGCCTTACTGGCCTGTAGGCTCGGAAGTTTTTTTCATTAAATAAACATGTGGAATTTCAACATCATTAATTAAATTTTTTTCAACTTCTCTCTCATCATTTCTCTTTGACACTAAGGGTTTTTGTTCTGTAAATATCAATGCAAAGTAACCCTTGACCTCATCTGCAACTTCAGCTGGGGGTATCTAGTACTATCCCAAGTCGATTACATAAGTAAAGTGATTGAATTGCAGTATAGCTCAATATTTCATAGTAGTTCAACCAGAAAGCTTTAATTACCTTTTATGCTTCTTTACCAGCATTGTGGTTCTCTAAAGCATGTAAGTTGGCATAAAATTTGGCAATTGTACTTGTTAGAAACCTGTACATGTGAAGAGGCTTTTTCACATATGGGGGGAAAAAAAAAAAAAAAAAAAAAATCACTGATATGCCCTTATGTTATAATTTTATAATGCAAATTAGAATCTCAAAAATTAAACCAAATATTAGTTTTCTTGTGGAGCTAAGACAAGTTCAAGTTTCACATTAATAAGTTAACGTTTAGGCTATTTTTATTGTAATGTTATGTTTTTTTGTTAGTTATGGTAGAATATTTGAATATATTCCAGCCCACGTAGCATATTATATCTTCCAATATAGCCCACTATCTATAAGGCTGACCATTCCCTGTCCTAGGATTATTGCTATTCAAATGCCAGACTTTTGCATTTATCAGTGTTATATCATGTATAACACTGATAAATGTAAAGTCTGATAAACTGATAAATAACAATAAGATAATAATTAGTTTCAGCATTCTTGGATTGTGCAGGGCATGTATACTGCTATATAAATGATATTTTAACAGATAACCTTATCTTCCAAATATTCTAATTAAGTTTGATGTCATGGAATTATACAACTTAAACTAGCAGGCACAGAGGACCACATCATACTAGGGATTCATCTTCAGGGAACCAACATAAATTACTACTGATAACTATTTGTATTTTTCCCCCAACTTGTTTATTCATTATTAAAATCCTTTCCTGTGTATCTATCTTACACTCCAGTGCAATTTTGAAAAGAAACTGACAAAAAGTACTTATAAGCTCAGTATTTAAATGAGCATATATATGTACTCTAAAATATATATATTCTAAAACTGTTTTTTTTTTTTTTTTTTTTTAAGGAGCATTAGCAACTAAGGCCCTATTGCTCCAGAAATATGCGGTGGTCATTACCTGACCTTTCCGCATCCTCCGTATTTGGTGGTGATGGGCTCGAACCCAGGTCTAATCAAGAAGCATGTGCTATGCACTGCTGCTCCTTCCCACCTGGCTACGGAGGCACCTCTAAAAACTAATAAATTTTTCATAATATTTCCATACCTGCAATGAAATACAACACTACAGCTTTTGATACTATCCTTGTTTTTATAAATTCAACTTTTCTGCTGATGCTTGTTTTTCTTTCAATAAACAGAAAATTTGTTGAATGCAATTATTGTGGAATAAAAAATGAAGAACAGCAATTCTGATTCAGAATCATGTATAGATACTGCATCACTGTTTTGAGCAGTGGATTATTTATGAAATCAGGCCTTGAATTTAAATAACAATAATTTGGACTCTCTCCTAACAAGACTTAATACTAGATGCACAGCTGCTAGTAACATAACAGTTAAAATATAAATCAACTTCTAAGAAGATAGTAATGTGATAACAATTTCCAAGTTCTTAATGTACATATAGGTTAGTTGAAACCCTTGACCACAAACACCATCTTTAAGGTGAGGCAAAGTTTAAGCTTGAAAAATGCGATGCACATTTTCTGGTCACTAGAATGCTCAAAGGCATTCACAAAATATGCAAAGCTTCAATTGTATTGTCTCTTAAGGTACATAAAGATCTTAATGTATACAAAAATTAAGTTAGTGGTACTCCCCAACTAAGTGAAAATTTGCATTAGTTGGGGATTTCACCTATAGAAAACTATAGTAATAAAGTAAAACTAAGGTAAAACTAAGCAAAGCTATATAAATCAAGTATATGTGTATATAAACTTTATTTGGGTAAAGTGAATGTATATAAATCTTAAATAAAATACAGTCAAGACGAGTCCATTCTCATAAAATGGTGCACCTTTAGGGAAAGACCATGTTTAGGCTAAAGACACATTATGGTCCATATAAGTCCATCAGATTTATCTGGTATTATCTATTTGAATTATAAAATTGTTATTCATCTGAGAGAAAAGTCAACACCATGAATCCACCAGGATATCAAATTACTCCTTTCCATTTCTTCCCTTCACCTTTCACATGCTGCCAACTGCCATCATAAAATGGACATGCCATAACTGTGAATTGGGGAATAGGGGTTCAGTCATGTATGGGCAGTTTCACATACAAGTTCATGTGCTTTAAGATCTTATTATATTAGAAGTAAATAGGATCAAATGAATTATCCTATTCCTGTGAGAGAGAGAGAAAGCAATTATGTAGTAATTCTATTCTTATATTATATCAGTAAAAGATAAAATTACTAGTCAGTTTCATTTTAATACATTTGGTGCCTAGATCTATATATATCTAAATCTGATACCAATGAGATGACAAAATAGAGCCAAAAAAAAAAAAAAAAAAATTAATTAAATTTTAGGAATGTAATAGCAAAATTATATAACAGATTGAATTGGCATATAAAAAAAGTTGCCAGACATTTTTATAAAACTATTATCAAAAACCAGATAATTAATAACAAGACTGGAAAGAAGAAAGGTGTAGGAGGTTAGTTATAATATCTCAAGTAATGTATGACTTGAATTGTTAAAATACTTGAAATGAAAGAGTCTAAAAATCATACATTTCATGGATCTTTTCTCCTCTGCTTTTTTGATAACTGAAATCCTGCAATTTGTCAGTTTGGTCCTTTAGTGTTTTTGTAATTATTGTACCATCTACAGTAATAAATGCATTCTAGACCCTAGGTGAAGTGCTTTCATTTAAAGTATTTTAATCAAGACAAAGGCCTCACCATATGCACTGATTAATGATACTAGTCACAGTCTTATTATTTATTTACTATTTTATAAATTTATTATTTAATAATGTATTTTCTACACAAGAGAGTGTTCATCATTTTATCTGCATGACGTGTGGGTGAAAAACCTGAAACAATTCATAAGTTATTTTCATCTGTCTGAAATCAGCTAGTTATGGACTTGACTGGAGAGTCCATTAAGAATTGCTCCAGTCTCCAATGGGAGCTGAACCAAACCCTCCCCAAAAAAAAGTTGTGGGAGACCTACTATAATGTCACAGAGGATCCATCAAATTTATTTTTAAAAAAAATGTAAAGAATAAAGATCTATTACAAAAAAGATGTACAGTAAATTATCTCTTACAAATGTTCAGCTATGCAGAGGAAATTTTTATTAAGACAAACAGATTCAGATAAATCAATTAAGAAACAATACCTTTCACCCAATTCAATAGCTTCTGGATTAGGGGGTGGAATAACAAAACACACTCCAGGCACCAGGCCTTCTGTTCCTGAAGAATTTATCACCTGCAACCAATTATAATATTAATCAAAAAGAAATTTTTATATTAAAATATAACAAACAAAAATATTATAGTATAGTAAGTTTTTGGCTCTGAAAATCTCTGGCTCTGTATTATTTGCGAGGACTATTATTGTACTTTATTATTTCCATATTCTCCACTCACATATGTATACTCAGTAATCACTGAATTGTGGCAATATATCTAATAACGTGTTGGGCTACCGTTTGTATGGATAACAGCTGCTATTAGCTTAGGCATCAACTCCACTAGACGTCTGAAGTGGAAGTCATTATCATCATCATCTATTCTGACTCACCACAATGTCAGAATATATAATGACTGCATGTCCATGTGCCTCATTCCCCCTTTCCAAAACATCCCACAGATGTTCAATTGGATTGAGGTCAGGAAATTTGGATGCCAATAAAGATGGGTGATATCTTCATTGTGTTCTTTGAACCACTCGGGCACAGTGTGGGCCTAATGACGTGCTGCATTATCATTTTGGAAGATCCCGTCTCTGTCTGGGTAAAAATGCAGTATGGCAGGTTGAACATGATCTCCTAAGAGCTACCTGTAGACCTCACCAGTGAAATGTTGGTTCGTATGCACCAGAGGTCCTAGTTCTTGCCAGCAAAACATACCCCATATTAAGTAACCAACCCACCCGCCTGGATAGTGGACACCATGCATGATGGGTCCTTGGACTCATGTTGCTTGTGCCACAGAACAAGGTATCCATTTAAATGTTGGACCAGGTATTTAGACCCAACTGACCAGCATACTAATTTGCAGTCTTCCAGCATCCAACCGGCACAATGTTGACACCACAGCATTCACCATCGATGATGATCAGTGGTGAGCAGAGGGGATTTCTTAGGTTATCTGCTGTGGGACCTCATACGTCTGAGTGTGTGGTGCATCGTTATTTGTGATACTGTTTTTACATTCCCCATACTGTATCGCAATGTCATCTGTTGCACAGTGACCTGCCATTGAGCCCATATAATGTGCTGCACCCTTTGCACACCATGAAAATTCACCTTGCATAATCCATTTACAGTTCTATCGCTGGGAGGTCATTTCCATTACGGAAACACTAGATCCACAATCACACCCTTTTGAAACTCTGTGATAGCTTTATTACATCCCATAACTGCTACTTTTTTGCTTTGACTTGCGTGACCAGATGGAAATTATCCCTGCTCTAGCATAGGAAGCTATTTATAGTGTTAGTTATGCGGCATAGTCCATTAGGATGGATGTGGTCACAATTCAGTGATTACCTGAGTGTATTTTTAGGCACATTTCCAAATGATTGATACCTATCTTAAACAGGTACATCCATCCACCCCCATGTAAAAACTCAGGAATCAGGAATGATGCAGCAACAAGATCTAGAAAAGTTAGGCAGATAGCTTGAGAAGTGACAGCTGAAGACGAGAACTGACAAATTAAAGTTACTGAATATGGGTAGCAAAAATCCCAAAATATAATACCAACTATTTGATATGAAACTGAGGGTAGGGGGAAACAAAAAAGACTTGAGTGTAATTGTGTCATAAGACATGTGAAGTTTTTTAAGCAGTTCCAATTGGCTTCTAGGACAGCTCATGAGGTTTTGTCAATGATATACAGGAATTCTGGCAGCAGGAATAAGGTGGTGCTTATCCTGTCGAATAAGGAAATCGTTAGGCCACATCTTCAGTACTGCATACAGGCGAGAAAGCAACATTTTAGGAAGGATGTCGATCTGTTTGAATGGATGCAGAGAAGTGCAATGAGATTAGTGAGGGGGAACAAAAGGGTACTCTTACCAAGAAAAACTTCAGGTCTGAAAACTGCAGAATCTGGAAAGCAAGCACCTGCAGGAGGTTCTTTAAGTTTCTGAATGGATTGAGTAAGCTAAATGCTGGTGGCATCCTTCTGCTTGCCCAGACAACACATACATGAGATGAAAAATTTAAATTGAGGCTGTTTGCAGGACAGATGTGCAGAACTTTGTCTTCAGCCAAAAGGTAGTTCACTACTGACACAAACTTTCTTAAAATTACTCAAACTAGCAACAATAACAACTGATGTTCTAGGATGACAACAGCATTTTTCAAACTAACCACTTCCACAACTGATGTTGTGAAATTGGTTAGTTTGAATAGTTTTGAGGAAAAACTAGACAAATATTTACATTGATGTAGGAATCTGACTCTGACTCTGACTCTCTCTCTCTCTCTCTCTCTCTCTCTCTCTCTCTCTCTCTCTCTCTCTCTCTCTCTCTCTCTCTCTCTCAACTGTGATCTGTTTCTGTAAGTTGCACATGTGGATCCAACCATATATTTGAGCAAAATTCCACTTCTTAGTAGTCAGATGTTTTTCCTATCTAAGCCTGAGACAATGCCAATTTCAAGATCACATATCAAAACTCTGTACAGTTTATCTCTCAAAAATAAACATACGACTTTATAACCATGCATGGTGGTGCAAAAAGACACACTGCTATACCTATATAAATCTCTTGTTATATCTCAACTAGATTATGGTGCATCAGTCTATGCTTCAGTCAAACAAAGTATTCTTCATAAGCTATATGTCATCCACCATAGTGTGTTTTTCATTCTGTTAGTAGCTTGAAGAACCTCTCTGGTATACAGCTTATAGGCAGAAAAAATGAACATTACAAATTAAAGTAAAACTGCTTTGTGTTGTCTATTTGAAAAAAAATTTACATATTTTTTCCAGAAAGCAAATGAAATCATCCAATTGGAATTGGGCTGTGTAATCTCTCTGAATGCGGAATAATCTTTGCAGTAAATATAACCTCTGAGTCTTCTTAGCTGCCATTTAACGTTAACCGCTCCCACACCTCCCTCTCTCCCTCTCTCTCTCTCTCTCTCTCTCTCTCTCTCTCTCTCACACACACCTCAGCATTTCTATTCCCAAAAAAAATGCATAACCTTGCATTTAGAACCATTAAATTTTATTTTCCATTTTTTCAGACCATACATGCAACCAATCCAAATCTTTTTTTAAGCAAGATGTTGCTAACCACCTTTAAACAATATACTTTAGCATTAACAGAAACATATGATGCAAGAAAGCAAGCTTATACAGTATGACCAAAAAAAAAAAAAAAAAAAACACTTCCCGTTTCATCAATCCATTCACTCCAAAAGCTTGTCTGGTTCTTCCTTGAATTTATTTAAGCTCTCAACTTACACAACAACAGATGGAAGTTAACACCTTCTATCCAATGCATGGATAGAAGGTGATAGAAGATACGTTTCATTGCATTTTAAAATGAGTGATTTTACCGAGCAGTAAATTTGCAACAAATTCCTTAAAATTAGAGGAAAATGCAACCGTGAAATGTTGAGAGAGAGAGAGAGAGAGAGAGAGAGAGAGAGAGAGAGAGAGAGAGGATAGCAGGTCAGTGAAGATGCTATGTGTCACTTGAAGACATTTCAGTGGTTTGTAAAGTTTAAAAGGGCTGCTTGTCTGTCAAAGATTTCTATCATTACTGGTGATGTATTGTGGTTATGCAGCTATGACCTGGAACTAAAGCTTAATCCTCTCAATGGAAGACTCCATCTCCGCCATTGCCCAAAAAAGAAAGGCAATCTCAATCAAATGTGAAAATCACACTTTTCTGTATTTTTTCACTTGCAGGGCATTATTCAACATGAATTTGTCCCACGAGATCAAACCATGAATACTACAAAATAGTTTTACAACAAACGCATGGCGTTGTGAGAGAAAAACTGCCAGAAATGTGAACTTTGGGGTATTGGCACTTGGTTCATAACAATGTACCTGCACACTCAGCTGTCCATTTAAGAATTTCTTGCAAAGCACTCCATAGCTGCTAAATTTAGCATAATGCAATTCTTCTCTCCCCTCACCCAGTTTAAATGCTCCTTGAAAGGTCACAGATTTACTATTACCGATGAAATTATTCAGAAAAACAAAGGATATATTATAAATTGCAAACAAGGCCTATCAGGCATGCTTAAGGAAACTTAAAAACATACTGGAATCAGTGTACATAGTGACAAAGAGATCCATTCTGAATAGCCAGCAAGCCTCATGTTTCCCAAATATTAGTTCTGTCCCTGTAATTTTTGATCACATTTCATATTTTAAACCTAATTTTTAAGGTATGATCTTTATAAAGACATGCAACATTCAGAATTATTTCGAATTTAGCATTCACAACTTAGGAATTTCTGCTGTGTCTAGTCAGAATTTAACAAAAAATACTTTTCAAAGGCCAACATAATCCCTATTAAAAAAAAGCATTCCATTTATCCTTAATATTTCTACACAGCCAATTATAGATTAGCAAATTTGCAATAGCGGCATCGTTTAAGTTACATCTCATATTGTGAATACCTTCACGACGATTTGCCATGACATTGCACTACTTCAAATAAGTAACGCTCCACCCGAAGGAGAAGACTGTTGTTACTTATACTCAGTGGATACCACCACCACCCAGATGGCACTATTTCAGGGCTATTTGGCCCTTCTTCGGTGGGTGGGTAGGTACCCAAGTGATGTAAAGATGACAAAACATTATGATGCAAAATGATGCAAGTGCACTAAGACATATATAGTCTAACTCTTTTGCAGCTTGAGGCACAAGCCCTTAATGCATTAGAGTCCTTAATATTTCTTGCATACCAAAATACTACAGTCAATGTTCAATAGTATCTCCTTAACTCACAGATTTTACATAACACAGGAATAATGATGGTCAAGTCAAGTTTGAATTTGAATGAGCTGACATGTATATACAGGTGAATGAAAGACAAAATGAAAGAGCAAACCAAGGACACCAGGTCAGGCAACCTGTGTTCAGATAGTGCCATCATTCTATAAGATGAATTTCATGTTTACAGTCTACAAATTCCAAATGTTTGGAATAGAGAACAATGCCATAAGGAGAGAAGATGTGTAGTAACATTCTGTACAGTGGGATCAACTGACGATGTTACCAACAGTAAATTCTAAGTGGGAAGCATTCAAGGAATTAATCGTGGAAGCTACTAAAAGTTTCCTACCTATTAAGAAATATTGTTCAAGGTTTAGGCCTAAATGGTTGTCAAATGAACTAATGAGACTCGTAACAGAGAAGAAAAATGCATGGGATGCATATAAATTATCAAGCGACTCAGAAGCCTATGGCAGATATAAGTTAATCTGTAATCAGGTCACAAAGGAGGTTCGGCAGACGAAGGCAGATTACGAGAAATCCTTGGCAAAAGATGCTAAGAAAAACAGCAAGGATTTCTTTACTTATATAAACTCTAAAAGGAAGGGGATGAATCTGATTGGTCCACTTGACATCAATGGTTCGACTGTTGATGATCCTGCTCAGATAGCAAACAAACTGAATGAGTATTTTGCATCTACATTCACACGTGAAGAATTATTAAGGTATGAAAATGGCAGAAGGTTATCAAATTGTAGCAAGATACTTAATGATTTTGTAATAACTGAGAGCAAAGTGGAAGAGAAATTGTTGAAGTTAAACGTAAGAGAAGCACCTGGGGTGGATGGGATCTATCCAGTTATATTAAAGGAGGCGGCAAAGCAACTAAGCAAACCCTTAGCCATAATTATGAGAGCATCCTTGGACTCAGGGGAGGTTCCCACGGACTGGAGATGTGCAAACGTATCCCCAATTCACAAAGGGGGATCGAAGGGTGACATGAGTAATTACAGACCAGTTAGTTTAACTTCTGTTCCGGGTAAAATAATGGAGTCACTGGTTAAAGATGCATTGCAGGATCATCTAGACAAGACTGCAGCAATAATTCAGACACAGCATGGGTTTGTTAAGGGAAAGTCTTGTCTGACAAATTTGATAGGATATTATGATGTGGTTACAAAGGAACTGGATGCATAAAATAATTTTGATATCATATATTTGGATTTCAGGAAAGCTTTTGACACTGTTGCGCATGGAAGACTATTGTACAAATTGGAGCAGAATGGTATTAAGGGTAAGTTGCTACAATGGATAAAAGGATGGTTAAGTGCTAGAAGACAGAGGGTGGTAATCAATGGGTGCTGCTCTTTTTGAACTAATGTTATTAGTGGAGTCCCACAGGGTTGGGTGTTAGGTCCACTGTTGTTTTGTATATTTATCAATGATATTGATGAAGGTATATCAGGCTTAATGTCGAGGTTTGCAGATGATACAAAGGTTGGCAGGGTTGTTAATGACAGTAATGGCAGTGTGCTACTGCAACAGGATCTACATAATTTGGGCATATGGGCTAAGAAGTGGCAACTGAAGTTTAACCTTGACAAATGCAAAGTACTACATATGGGTAGAAGTAACCCCAGAGAAACGTACCAACTGTGTGGTACTACACTTAAGGTGGTAGAAAATGAAAAAGACCTGAGAGTAATTGTGCAGGCAGATATGAAGTTTTCTGAGCAATGCAGACAGGCTGCCAGGGCAGGTCATGGGGTTTTGTCAATGATATATAGGAATTTTGCTAGCAGGGAAAAGGAGGTGATTATCCCTCTGTATAAGGCAATGGTCAGGCCATGCCTTGAGTACTGCGTACAGGTCTGGAGGCCTCATTTTAGGAAGGATGTAGATTTACTTGAGCGTGTACAGAGAAGGGCAACAAGATTGGTGAGGGGAATGAAGGGATCCTCTTACCAAGAGAGGCTTAAGCTCTGCAAATTGCAGTGGCTGGAGACTAGGCACCTGCGCGGTGATCTGATTGAGGCATATACGGCCTTGAATGGGTTGAGCACGCTGAATTCTGATGGGATCCTTCCACTTGTTCAGATTACGAACCTAAGGGAGCATAAATTCAAATTAAGAAAAGACAGATGTAGAATAGATGTGCGGAAATTTGCCTTTAGCCAGCGGGTGGTTAATTGCTGGAACAAACTTCCATCTGTCGTTGTGGAAGTTGATAGGTTGAATAAATTTAAGGAGGAACTGGACAGGCATTTGGAGGGAATGGTGTGATTTTTTTTTTTTTTTTGGCTGATGCTGCATAAGCTCATACATTTGCTTTCTTGCATCACATGCCACTACTACTACTACTACAGTTAATACCATAAACAGAAGAATGGATAAAAATTATTCCTCCACACTGGCTATTTCTGTTCTCAAATTCTTCCAGACAAGACACTGATTCTCTCCCAAACCTTTCTGTTTCTTCTCTTTTCTTCCCAAGTGGCTCCAAATTCTTAAAAAATCCATTAAATGAAGCTCCACTAATGCTAAACAGTGGAGCAATGCAACCAAGATATCTGTTCAGATTTAAAGAATAAAATGAAAAAGCCACCATCCAGCTTGTAAGATTAAAGTTACACAGTATTGAGAAAATGGAAAAATATAGGTCTGTGAGCTTTAAATCGGTCAAAGCATAATCTAAAATTACTTTCATCCCACTGATGAAGAAGCAAAGATAAAGGTTGTAATAGTAGTAGTAGTAGTAGTAGTAGTGGCACCTGATGCAAGAAAGCAAGTGTAGGAGCTTATGCAGCATCAGCCAAAAAAAAAAAAAAAAAATCACACCATACCCTCCAATTACCTGTCCAGTTCCTCCTTAAATTTATTTAACCTATCAACTTCCACAACGACAGATGGAAGTTTGTTCCAGCAATTAACCACCCGCTGGCTAAAGGCAAATTTCCGCACATCTATTCTACATCTATCCTTTCTTAATTTGAACTTATGTCCCCGTAGGTTCGTATTCTGAACAAGTGGGAGGATCCCATCAGAATTCAGCGTGCTCAACCCATTCAAGGCCTTATAGAGCTCAATCAGATCACCGCGCAGGTGCCTAGTCTCCAGCCACTGCAATTTGCAGAACTTAAGCCTCTCTTGGTAAGAGGATCCCTTCATTCCCCTCACCAATCGTGTTGCTCTTCTCTGTACACGCTCAAGCAAATCTACATCCTTCCTAAAATGAGGCCTCCAGACCTGTACGCAGTACTCAAGGCGTGGCCTGACCATTGCCTTATACAGAGGGACAATCACCTCCTTTTCCCTGCTAGCAAAATTCCTATATATCATTGACAAAACCCCATGACCTGCCCTGGCAGCCTGTCTACATTGCTCAGAGAACTTCATATCTGACTGCACAATTACTCCCAGGTCTTTTTCATTTTCTACCACCTTAAGTGTAGTACCACACAGTTGGTACGTTTCTCTGGGGTTACTTCTACCCATATGCAGTATTTTGCATTTGTCAAGGTTAAACTTCAGTTGCCACTTCTTAGCCCATCTGCCCAAATTATCTAGATCCTGTTGCAGTAGCACACTGCCATTACTGTCATTAACAACCCTGCCAACCTTCGTGTCATCTGCAAACTTCGACATTAAGCCTGATATACCTTCATCAATATCATTGATAAATATACAAAACAACAGTGGACCCAACACCGAACCCTGTGGGACTCCACTAATAACATTAGTCCACGAAGAGCAGCACCCATTGATTACCACCCTCTGTCTTCTCCCACTTAACCATCCTTTTATCCATTGTAGCAACTTACCCTTAATACCATTCTGCTCCAATTTGTACAGTAGTCTTCCATGCGCAACAGTGTCAAAAGCTTTCCTGAAATCCAAGTATATGATATCAAAATTATTTTTTGCATCCAGTTCCTTTGTGACCACATCATAATAACCAATCAAATTTGTCAGACAAGACTTTCCCTTAACAAACCCATGCTGTGTCTGAATTATTGCTGCAGTCTTGTCTAGATGATCCTGCAATGCATCTTTAACCAGTGACTCCATTATTTTACCCGGAACAGAAGTTAAACTAACTGGTCTGTAATTATTCGTGTCACCCTTCGAACCTCCTTTGTGAATTGGGGATACATTTGCACATCTCCAGTCCGTGGGAACCTCCCCTGAATCCAAGGATGCTCTCATAATTATGGCTAAGGGTTTGCTTAGTTGCTTTGCCGCCTCCTTTAATATAACTGGATAGATCCCATCCGCCCCAGGTGCCTTTCTTATGTTTAACTTCAACAATTTCTCCTCCACTTTGCTCTCAGTTATTACAAAATCATTAAGCACACTGCTACAATTTGATAACCTTCTTCCATTTTCAAACTGTAATGATTCCTCATGTGTGAATGTAGATGCAAAATACTCATTCAGTTTGTTTGCTATCTGAGCAGGATCATCAACAGTCGAACCATCGATGTCAAGTGGACCAATCATATTCAGCCCCTTCCTTTTACAGTTTATATAAGTAAAGAAATCCTTGCTGTTTTTCTTAGCATCTTCTGCCAAAGATTTCTCGTAATCCGCCTTTGCCTGCCGAACCTCCTTTGTGACCTGATTACAGACTAGCTTATATCTGCTACAGGCTTCTGCGTCGCCTGATAATTTATATGCATCCCATGCATTTTTCTTCTCTGTCACGAGTCTCATTAGTTCATTTGATAACCATTTAGGCCTAAACCTTGAACAATATTTCTTCATCGGTATGAAAAGTCTAGTAGCTTCCACGATTAATTCCTTGAATGCTTCCCACTTAGAATTTACTGTTTGTAACATCGTCAGTCGATCCCACTGTACAGAATTTAAAAACTGTCTGAGACCACTGTACTCCCCTTTACGGAAGCAAAAACCCTTTCCTTTACCCCTGACGGTAGTTACCTCTTTGAGTAAATCCCACTTCAGCACACTGTGATCACTGCCACCTAGTGGTTCCTTTATCTGCAAATTCTTAATACACGAATGATCACTGCTGATAACCAGATCAAGAGTATTACTTTCTCTGGTTGCCTCTCGAACATGCTGCTGCAGAAAACAATCATCCAATAAATCCACAAAAGTCTGACTAGTGTGTGAGTGACCAACCCACAAGTTCCAGTCAATATCTGGGAAGTTAAAATCCCCCATTATAAGACATTCTGATTTACTGGCCCACTCTATTTCTCTGTACAATTGTTCATTGTACTCATTCGAGTCATTAGGCCTATAACACACTCCTACTCTTATCTTTGCTTTTGCAGTGCTTATGTCACACCAAACTGACTCAACAGTGCACTGTCCATCTATATCAACTGGATGCACTTCTTTTGATTTTATGTTTTTCTTAATTAACAGCATAACACCTCCTCCCTTTCTGTCCTGTCTATCCTTTCTGTACACATTGTACTCCCCAAATTCCAGTTCTGCATTCCTTATATCTTTGTGACACCACGTCTCTGCTATCCCAACAATATCCGCCTTTGATGTCTTGACCAACACTTCAAATTCATCAAATTTATTTACTATACTTCTAGCATTGGTATACATGCAAGCATACATGCTCCTATGTAATGAACGGACATTTGTTTAAGATATTTATGTATTTTCATTTTATTTTTACTTAACCTATTAATTTTTTTACATCGATGTTTTTTATGTAGTATTGTGTTCTTCATATTCTTTAGCACAGAATTTTTTTTTTTTTTTTTTTGCATTTCTCATATTTCTACAGATTCACTCATGCTTTTAATGTAACAATTTCAAAATAATTGGGCACGGAAGATTTTATCAAAATACAAGTTAATATAATATAATAAAACATAATATAATATATAATAAAATTTATATATAAGAAAATTTAAGTATAGGATGATAAACAGAAATGTTGAGGCTGGTATATGCATTATGGTTGCATCTATTTTCACAACTTTAACACTCAGCTGTATGACATCATCCTTTGACAAAGAGAAGTTCCTGTAGATTGGAAATCTGCCAATGTGACACATTTGCAAATTGAAAATGTGTCTCCTATTCACAAAGGGGATCAAAGGATGACATGGCAATTACAGACCAATAAGCTTCGCTTCTGTTTCAAGAAAAATAGAGCTGAGAAAAATTAAGGTGGGTCTACTGGGTTCTGTTGTTGTTTGTTATTTGGTTTTTAGGAGTATTAGCAACTAAGGCCATATTGCTCTGGGGATATCCTCCGTATTCGGTGGTCACGGGCTCAAACCCCAGTCTAATCAAGAAGCGTGTGCTACGCACTGCTCCTCCTGCCCACCTGGCTACGGAGGTGCCTACTGGGTTCTGATCAATAGGGGGTCAATCACTCTCTTATGATGATATCACTCTTTCCATCCTTCTTTCCTAGATATTCTGATCATCAAGAGGAGCAGTATATGTGACCTAAGGAACTGGCAGAAGTTTTGGAACATGATGCTGTTAAGAAAAGCAATAACTACGGTATAAAAGTGTATTAATCAGTAGTTATCACTTAATCATTGAACCATTTTGTAGTAAACTGAATTCATATAACGTACACTATACATGTACGTTATATGAATTCAGCAGACTGAAACTCTGTAGCTCTTAAATTTTTCAGAGAAAATTGTTACTTTAGCAGCTCACATATTAGTGATGCATGCTGACCATTAAAATTATTAAGAAACTTAATTCACATATTTTCAAAATTGTAATGCATACACCATCCTGCAACATGGTACTGAGACACATCAACCCATTCTGGAGATCATATAAAATGGTACTAGGTTTGAGATATATATAAAAGGACAGCAAACTTGGGAGCTAGTAGTTAGAAGCTGAACAAGGTGAGTAAACACCTGATCTTCCTTCCAAAAAAAAAAAAATGGCAAGTAGGATGTAGAGTTTCTGTTCATTTGACAGAAACAAAAGCAAACAGGTTATGTCAAATCCACTGTCAGATATACCACAGTAACAGAACGACTTAATACTGCTAATCACGCAAAGCCAAGTTGATTGATTTGGTAGTTGTTGGCGCATCGGCTTCTGTGGCCATATTGCACCTCCCAAGGTTTTTGCAGTACTTTGATCCAAGCCCGAGGCGGGAATCGAACCCGCGACCTTTGGGTTGCCGGGCAGGTACTTTACCCACTCGGCTAGCCCGGTCGGCCAAAGCCAAGTAAGTGGCTATTAATAACCTCAAGTGGCATATTCCCAATGGTAGGTGAAAAATATTGTAACAAAAATGACAAAACCCTTGCAAAACTCACAAAAGAGACATAAGAAGAAATCAAAATCAAAGTAGCTATAGGACCTACTATCATAAAAAAAAATTTTTAAAAAGATACTGAATAAAATTTAATATAGTATGTGCCAAGGTTCACAGAGCAGAATCAGTGAAGCTTACTATACTAGCAGAGGGTAATGTGTAGTAACAAATTACTACACAATAATTTATTACTACAAATTACTGCAGAGGGTAATTTAGATTAAAAACTTGCAGTAATTTATTATTACCAATTATTGCAGAGGGTAATCTGTAATAATAAATTACTATACAGCTTATGCATCAGATGGATACCTAGGAATGGTTTTATACAAACTGAATTGTATCCATCAAACACTTTGGTCATAGTAATAATGCACCTGGTCTGTTTCATGTGGCCTGACCAAGACTATTGGCTGTTGTACAGATCCATAATATTGATGTCTACCATGAGTTGCTAGTCAATTTTGTGTTATGTGAATTTGGCAATTCTATAGAGAATGGCAGTGTATGTATCAACATGACAATGCCCCATGTCTCAGTATAGTTTCATACATAATAATCGGGACAATACTGCAGAAAACCTGCTTTAGTCAGACAAGAGCACTAATCAGCTGAGATATTCTAGTGTATAATATTCTAGTGTATAATATTCTGGGATATTCTAGTGTATAATATTTTGAATATTCCCAAATTCTGGGAATATTCAAAAACACTGATTATCGAGTGGTACAAAGCTACCTTTATTTACAAACAGAAATCCTGTTGAGTACATTCCCACAGGTTTGTTGCAGTCACTAAAGCTCACTGTGTCCATACTAGCTTATACAATTTTGCTTTTCTCACCCACAGTCTGTTTCTTTCACAGTACAGTATCCCAAATACTTGGAAATAAAAAAAATTAGTAACATTTTCAAAAATATATAAAAAATGAATAACATCATTATGTTACATAAGGGAACATCTTACCTTCCACCTAACTTTTTGTGAATTATCATGTAACCAACATTGTTCATCCTTGACAAATGTCATCTAAAATATACATATAAATGGAAAGAATTCAATATTCAATTATTGAAATATTAATCACTTCATTCAATCATTTAAGTGACTAATATTTAAATATATGCAGATTTTAAATATTAAGAGAATTTTCCTTTTATGTTAAAAAAAATTACTCTATTGATGTGGATAGATTTTTTAATAATTCAGATTACTTTTCTATGCTTAATGAAAACATTTTTGAATGCAAAATCAAACAATGCAGTGTAAAAACTATTAAATGGAGTTTTTCAACTTTGTAAACCATGGTAATCCTCTTTTTGACACAATTCTCTTGGGTGGGAAGCAAAGATTTTACATAAAAATAAATATACATAGAGAATTATTTTACATCTAGATTCATGCATGAAGTGCACCAAATTATAACTGAGGGCAAATGATTTTGTTACAGCTGAGAAGAAAGTGGAAGAGAAATTGCTGAATCTAACAAAGCACCTGAGGATGAAATGAACCTATCAGGTTACATTAAAAGAAGCAGCAAAGCAGTAAGTAAACCCTCAGCTGTATGACAGCATTCTTCGATAAAGAGAAGTTCCTGTAGATTGGAAATCTGCCAATGTAACACATTTGCAAACTGCAAATGTCTCCTATTCACAAAGGGGGATCAAAGGATGACATAAGCAATTACAGACCAGTAAGCTTGACTTCTGTTACAGGCAAAATAGAGTCACTTGTTAAAGAAGTACTGCAAGATCATCTCAAAGGTATGGAAACATACAAAATTAAGCATGGATTTGTTGAGGGTGAGTGGTATTCTGTCTGAACAATCTGATTAACTACTATGGCATAGTAAGGAATGGTGCAAATAATAATTTTCACATCATATATTTATATTTCAGTAACACTCTTTACACTGTTACACACAAAAGACTGATGTACAAATTGGAACAGTGTGACATTAAACGTAAGTTACTGCTATCAATAAAGGGGTGGTTGCATGGCACAAGAGAGTGTATTTATAAACAGGCTCTATTCTTCTTGGACTAATATTATTAGTGGAGTCCTTCGGGAGTGGGGTGTTTAGTGCTGGGCTCTTTAGTGTTTACAGAATTTATTAAAGATACTGTCAAAGGCATAGCAAACTTATTGTCTAAGTCTGCAAATGATACAAAGGTTGATAAGTTGTTTAATAACAAAAATCAGGGTGTGATGCTGCAAAAAGACCAGGAAAAATTAGCCAGATGGGGTAAAAAGTGTAAATTGAGGTTTAACATTGAAAAATGAAAGCACTACATACGGTAAGCAGTAATCCTGAAATAATACCAATTTGGTAGTACCACAGTCAGGTGGTGGAGGATGAAAGAGACCCAAGAGTAATTGTACAGTCTCCTGGGAGTAATTGTACAGTCTGACATGAAGTTCTCTGAGAAGTGAATGCAGGCTGCCAGAGCAGCTCATGGGGTTCTTTCAAATGATATTCAGGAATTTTTCCAGCAGAGACAACAAGGTGATTATAGACCCCATCTTGAGTACTGCATACAGGTCTACAAGCCTCATTTAAAAAAAAAAAAAAAATGTGGATCTCCTGGAATGGGTGCAGAGAAGAGCAACCAGATTAGTCAAGAAAACAAAGAGGTACTCTTATCACAAAAGACTCTGGTTCTGCAAATTGCAGCACTTTTGGGAACTCGGCAATTGCAAGACCTGATTGGTATGTTTATGGCTTTAAATGAATGGAGCAAACTTAATGATGGTGGTATTCCAATTTCATGACATGCAAAGGTTTGCTTTCAGCCAGAGAGTAATTTATTGTTGGAATTTATCACAGAAGTGGGTAACTTGAATAAATATAATCCATGTTTGTATGTGGGAGACCCGTGGTTACACAAAATTTCCACAAAGCCATTTGAAATGCCTGCAATGCTTTTAATTCTAATATAATGAGGCATTTTTCAAAGCTTTGATCATGCAGAAGCTCTCTGATTTCAATCCCCAGAAAAATTCCCTCTTTTCCTTTTGTGGTACTCATCATTCATCTTACCCATCATTTTCACAAAACTCTTCATTTTAACTTCACATGGTGAGACAGAAGGAAAATCTTCATTGGATCCATTAATGGAACATGTTGTGCACTACTTATTCTTGGATCCTATGTGTTTCTTTGAAGCTAGCCATTCTGATGTAATGGTTTGTGGTAAAACAGCTGTCCCACAGATATAGGAAACAACTCCATTTGGTGAATTCTCCTTGCATGCCCATTAACATACCAATAACTCTGAAGTCACCACAGATATTCTGCTGATGATGTAGTATTGAAATATATCAAGTAGTATATTCATGTTGCAGTATATATCCTATAGATGAAAAGAATAGGCAATTGGAATGAATGATCTTTAAGTTCCTGTTATACAAGAAAACAGCTTTCCAACTTTGCTGTGAAAAGTCAATAAAGAGGCACCATTCAGATGTAATGAGTACTTGTGACAATTCCCTAAAAATCCCATTTAAATCACAGCAGTAGCAGAGCAGACTATTTATTGTGCAGAATTGGCAAAACTTGGTTTTAATAGTGAGACATTTTGATGTTCTTTTTAAGTAAGTGTTTCTAAATTAGTCTGCAAGAAGTTCGGCTTTAGCTTTGATAGGGACAGACTTCTAATAGGGTCATTCACCTTGTGTTGAGTGAACACCTCTGGCTCAGGTGGCTCTTTGCTGCACATATACCCAGGATTAGCTGAATCCTCATCATCTACAATCATCACATTCCATCTCATCTTCTAAAGAATCTAGTTCATGCTGTGGAGGTACTAGAATTGGCAGTGTCATTGTGAGGGATTGGTCTCTATGCTAAATCCAGGTTCAAATAAAGAATCCCATACTTATTCTTTACTGAGAATCCAGTTACATTCGCACTGCAAAAGTATCAATTACCATCATCATTTTTAGCTCATTCCATATCATAGGTATATAGGGTATGGGTATGGAAAATGGCATTGATTTTTTTCTTTTGTTCAACCAGTCAGGTAATACACTTGAACAAGCAGTACAAATAACATGTGGTGTCCACACCTTATTCTGGTCACCTAGAGGACAGCTAAAATATAACTAATAAATTTTCTGATTAACCATTATGATTGTATGCTGTTGTTATTTAAATAGGCGTGAGCCACACAATTATATCAGACTTTGTTAGGGCAATTTTTACATGAGGCACAATGATGAATGTGTTTCAGTAATTCAGCATATCTTATCTGAAATAATTTATATTTAAATTAAGAAATAAAAAGATAAATATATTTCCTAACAATTACATACATGTGAATGTATAAAGAATAATAATAAATAATAAATAATTATAATCATGAAGGTTGGCTGTGAGAGGCATGATAAGTCTCATCATGTTTGTGTAATCAGTCTCAGTAGAAAAATTAGACATAGTTTTAGTACAAGATACTATCACCATAAGGGATTGGTCTCATTACTGAATCCAGGTTTCAATAAACACTCTTGCACGTATTCTTCACTGAAACACATTTATTATTCACATCACAATCACCATCATGGTTTTTTGACCCCTTCCACATCATGGGTATGGCAAATGGCACTGACCTTTTCCTTTTGTTCAACTAGTCATATAATCCACTTGAACAAGCAGCACAGTAGAAAATATCAGCATGATACTTTAACTTTGCATCTTGGACAGTTTCAGAGACTAACACTTTGTAAGCTGACTACCTCTGATAGCTGTACGTTATACCAAACAGCTTCAGCTGATGCAACTATAACACTATTCACCAATTAATCTCTGAGTAGTCAATCACATTAATTAAACTTCCTCTTAATTAAACCAAGCTTTACTAAACATTTGCCAGAAGAGACATTTGTTTACACTGTACATGATCGTGAGACTGGCAATTGCAGAATTTTCTAACATATGATAGTACAGGAAGTCTTTTTTTTACTAGATGAAATAGACCCTTCATTGTGCAAGCTACTGGATACGCTGAAAATAAGTAGAGGAAAAATCAGATTTGAATTAGTGTACAAAGGTCTATCTAGTCCACATTTTCCTCACCAGTCAAAAATACTTTTTGCCTTGTGTTATCTAATTCTAATTGATTGGGTGGTGGCCACAGAATATTTTATAATTTTGAGTTTATTTTAGCTTGTTTGTTATTTTCTTTGTGTCCAGATCATAGGCAAATGGATACAATATTTCCATACTGTTTTCAGTCTGACAAAATGTAATCTTGTCAAAATGGAGTTCACAAGCCCTGATGTCCCCTTGAAAAGTGGTACTTGTGAGTTCCATGTATCTGTTTAATTACATTTATTTATTGTGAAAGAGGCACTCATGCACTGGTGGGTGTGAGGGAACATCATGTTTGACTATGGAAAACAATTAGGATATTTTATACTTGTGCTGTCTAAATCCAAAATATTTATCAATCATACATTTGTGCTGCTGAGGCTAAGTGTTGGTTTGTCTTTTTCTTATTTTACTTTATTTCAATGTTAAGTAGGGCATCTTGGTAATTTAATATTCAAATATTAGGTAGCAGAATTTCTAATATCTCTATTTCTTAGTACTCGAATAAAATCCCTAGTAGCAGAATTGCATCTTGCAAAGTATAATTCTAATTGCAATATTGATATGTCACATTTCTTTCAAAGTATTTAGTGTTCTTTTCCTATAATTAGAGATGTAACCACATTTGTTTTTAAAGCAAATCTGATTTCAAGAGCTTTTTTGTCTACAAGATTTAGTGAAGTGAAGCAGATAAAGTCTTTAGTTCTTGTAGATTTCCAAGACTGGGTACGAGAGAAATTCTGTTCCATTTCCAGTCTGGATGATCATAAGCTTGAATGAAAAAGTTTGGTCGTAGAGGTTTAAAAAGATATTTAGGATGAAAAGCTACTAATTTTGAGGCAGCAGTCAGGGATATTATTTGCTGCTATTGCAGAGAAGTGTGGAAAGTAATTTATACAGAGATTTTAATTAAGATGTCAGAACATGGAGTGTCCTAAAACACGTGCAAAACAACACATCTGTTGCAAACTATGAAGATTATTATTATTATTATTATTATTATTAGCTACATGGTGCAAGGAAGCCTGAGGCTTATGCTGCACCAGCCAAAAAAAAAAAATCCCGAGTTACCCTGAGAGAGAGAATCAAAAGTAGAAGGGAATCACCAAGAAAGAGAAGAATGATGATATCCAGCTCAGGACCCTGGGTGTGCTAAGCCCATACTCACCAGATGTAAGCCCCTGGGGTAAAGATGCCACAGCCAAAAATTATCGCATTCTATAATTTCACAAAAGGTGGAGATGAAATGTGTCCAAACTATTCAACTTCATGGAGAAGGTAGTGGTTGTTGGTGGTGGTGCTATTCTTTTAGATTTATACATCACAGGTATAATGTCTTGATAATTTCCTACAGCAAAAATCCAGAAGTAGAAATGATCATGTTTCAAGAGAGTAATTGAATTTTACATAAATTTCCACTCGGTGGTGTAGAAGTGGATAGTTTGAATAAATTTAAAGGACTAGACAAATATTAGAAGGGATGGGCAAATAAAATTATTTTCATTTTATTTTATTTATGGCTGATGATGTACAGACATGTTGCCGTGCATCATTTTTCCACTATTGGTATTAATTATTATTAATACTAATGGCAATAGTGTAAAAACAATACCAGATTGATGGCAATCTCTGTTATTTAGAGAGATTGGCATCAACCTAGTGAAACCACGACTGTGGAAGAACTCTGAAGACTATGAAATCTACACATGCAAAAACCACAAAAGTAGCTGGGTAACTGGCATTTCATCAGAAGAGGTTCTTGGCCCTTTCTAATAAATTCCAACTTTTTGCTGATGCTATCATGGCAGTACAGATATCATGGCTGTATTAGTGGGTCAAAAAACTGCAAGTCTTGGGTAAGAATACACAGCACAATAGAGATTAATGTCAGCCACAAACTGGAATGTGCAGCAACCTGTTGTTGTTGTGGGGGTTTAATGGCACATAAGCTACTTTGGGTATAAAGCGCCTATTCATTTATTATATAAAGAAATCAGATATTCTCGTATGGTGAGAAAAATCTGTAATCAAAAATGATAAAAAAAAACTCCAGTTTTCTTGAGGAAATTAAAAAACTGAAAGATTTGCTTTGTCACCAATCAGATTCTCTAGCATTATTGGTTTACAAAAATCAACTAGTGATAGCAAGGTTGAAGTTCTATCTTCTGTTCAAATATTTCCGTAAGAAATTGTTTCTTCATTGTGTATTTTATGTCAGAGGTTCCCAAACTTTCTGGGTTCGTGGCACCCTTAGTGTCTCAGTAATTTTTTCATGGCGCACCTAGACCAAAAGAAAAACCTAACAGTTCCGTTTATTAAGTAGTTAGATCCAAACAACTTAATAAGAAATGTTGAAACTATGAACTACCTCAAGCTAGTAGTTTGCACAGTGTCCAACAGATGTCAAGTATCGCTGTGTTTCCCCTCGAAAATTTAAAATATTCTGTGGCATGCAGTTTGTGAACCACTGTTTTAGGCAATAAACATTTAATTCCATAATTATTTTCATTATCTTTTACATAGTATACAGTTAAAAAGTTATTTAAAAGGTATTTTTAAAAAATTTTATGGACATTCCTGAAGGTCAAGGACCAATTATAATTTTTCCTATTGATTATTATATTCGATTAACACGTTTCTGTTTTGCGCGATGCACTCGCAGAATGAATTAATCGCATTAACTGAGGTCAGCCTGTATTTGGTTTTGGAGAATGTGTCAGACTGTTTTATACATTGCTTTAAGCTTTTCTAACTTAGGTTTTTCTTTTGAAAAATGTTTTACCGGTATCCATATCTTCTTCTGCAAAAATTTCTAGTACTGATTCATCTGCTTGATTGGTCACTTCTGTGTTCATTTGTTCCATTGACTTTTGGTTTACAACATTATGTTATTCTTGAGGGGTTTTCATTTCTGAGTGTTTTGCATTGGGAGGTACAGATAGTGGTGTGTTAGTGAGTTTCTCTTTTTTGTTTTGGTTGGGATGTTATAAATAGTGCTCGTGCCCAGTCTGAAATGGACTTCTTTGGAGGAAATGCGAAATCTGTTTCAGTCTCTATCGTACGCCGATTTTTTATGACGTGGATAGAAAGATCTGTTTATGGTAGTTGGATATATGGTTCTCTTGGCTTCGTGGTATGTCACACATTGTTCTACTTTATATTTTTTATCTGTTTTTCTCTTTTCCAATAATCACAGTTTTTGGAATAGGCAGAATGGTCCCACTTACAGTTTCTACATTTCAGTTGCTCGGCTGGACAGTTCTGACTGGTGTGATCCTGAGATCCACAGCTGGAACAGATAGTAACTCCACAACATGCCATTTGTGAATGACCATACTTTTGGCATTTAAAGAAGCAGAGAGGATTCGGAATGTATGGTCTGATGTTACAATTTAGAAATCTGGCCTTCACCGATATAGGTGGTTTGGGAGTGTTAAAGGTCAGTATGAGATTTCTGGTTGAAGTAAGTATCCCATCTCTAGTAACTTTAATTCTTCTCACAGCTTTGACACCTTGATCTTCCAGCTCATTTTTAATTTCTTCTTGTGAGACGCTAATAAGGTCCCATTCAGAAATTACTCCTTTTGATATGTTTAGACCAGGGGTCGAAATTACTCCTTTTAATTCCTACCACCCACTTTTGTGTCTTTGTTGATGGTAAAATATCCTTACTGCCCACAGGTGCCGCAGTAACTCAATTTAGCCCCTCGTCCACGTGTATACTTTGAGAAGTGTCCAGTGAATTATTATCTATATTCAAAGTTTGGAGATGGAATTTAAAAGTAAATTGCAAAAGCATATTTTAAAAAGTCAAACTCACAAAGATGTTAGCAATGTATTTGATACATGAAGGAAGAACAAAATTTGTAACAATGGACAAAAACCCCCATTGCCCACCATGAAAGCTTGAAACGCCCACTAGTGGGCTATAGGGACCAGGTTGACGACCACTGGTTTAGATGACCACTATTGTGGGGAGAGACCGTTACCTGGATCCCACCAAAAGTTCTCATCTAAAGCAGTCTTTCTGCATGTTTTTCATTAGCTGTCTCGACTAGAACGTAGCCTGATTTCAATCACTTGACATTTTTGGGTGTTCCAGCCACATTATCCTCATCCAGACATTTCTGGAAGAAAATTTTCCTAATGGCTGTTCTGATGTTGAATGAAGGACTAGACATGAAGCAATGTCATGTCCTTTTTTTGTCTTTGGTTACATTTGTCTCATTATCCTCATTTTTCCGACTCAAAGGAGTCGGATCTTTGGGATATGTGGTTGTGATATTTGGATCATTCGTGTTTGCTCCTTTTAGCCCTGGGAGTGAGAGCTTTTCCTCCCAGGTTTCTGGCCCTGTCACAGGGAGGCAGGAGTAGTGCCATCTAGTGACCAAGCAGAAGTAGATTAGTGGCTAGTAGGACTAGAATATAAATAAAAGAAAGGTGGCTCCTTTCTTAGAAACTTTTTGGCTGATACTTTTCAGCAACTATATATAATATATACAGTAGAGAATTTGCTTTAAACTCTAAAAAAATATATCACTATCGAAATCGCTTTACAGTCGCAGAGAAATCGCCTGATCACTAGAAACACTTGGGGCTTAGATAGGAGGACCATAATCAAGATGGGATCTGATTAACGCCCTGTACAACCAAAGTAAGATGGTACGATCTGCACCCCATGTTAGGGCGGATAAAGTTCTGAGTATATTTAACCTTTTTATACAGGAAGTACGTATATTTTAAATACGATCTAGGAAATTTAACTTGTTGTCAAGGGTTAATCCTAGAAATCTGATGTTATTGGCACCTGGGATGGGGACGTTAGAAATTTGAAGTTCAGAATTCGGATGAAGTTTGCTTTGTCTACAAAAATGGATAGCAACTGTTTTCTGCTGTGAGAGTCAATAGTCATTGATGCTGGCCCACCGTTGTATTTTATTAAGTGATATCTGAAGCTGTCATTCAATGGATGTCATGTTTTGGGAATGGCAGGAAATGGAAAGGTCATCTGCATAAAGCTAAGTCTCAACTGTATTTGGAAGCAGTTTAGTGACAGAATCTATTCTATGGGCAAAAAGAGTAGTGTTCAGTACCGATTACTGTGGGACACCTTCCTGAATGAATGTTGCTGAGAGGGCATGTTGTATCGAACTTGAAATGACCTAGTATGTAGAATGTTTTGAACAAATATAGGAAGGTTGCCCCGTAAACCAAGAGAGTAAATAGCTTTAAGTATTCCAATGTCATCAGGTGGCATCAAAAACCTTCTCTATATCTACTGAAACCATTACTACAAAGGCATTACGAATGGCAAATTCAGCTTTAACCATGAGATCCATGCACAACATATTTCGACAAAAACCATATTGACTATGGCTCATTAGATGTTCAGATTCAATGATCTAGATGAGTCTTCTATATACAATTTTTTCAAGGATTTTGCTGAAACAGCTTGAGAGGAATATTATTCTATAGCTATGAGGGTTGGTTGGATCTTTTCCAGGTTTTAGAAATGCCAAAACTGTAGAGTGATGCCAAGAAGCTGGAAAAATATTTTCTAGATATGTATGATTGTAAAAATCCAAGAGCAGGCACAAAGCTTCGTCATCAAGGTGTTGTAGCATTATATAATAAATCCCATCTGGCCCAGCAGCACCATTGTGGGATGTTTTAATGGCATGCAGAAGTTCAGAATATTGCAGAGGTTTGTTATACGGAAGAAGGCAGGCAGAGTGAAAGTTAATAGCATGCTTTTCTGTAGTGTTTTTAATTCGTTGGAATGATGTTATGGCTGATGCTGCTGAGATTTCAGCAAAAGTATGGCCAAAGCATTAGCAATATCTGGGGGACTGGAGAGATCTTGCCCGTTCCAGGAAAGGATTGGAGAAGGTGTGGTAGGAAACTTACCAGAAAGCTTTCTAATTTTTTTCCATATTATTTTGGTGTCAGTATTTCTGTTAATGCTTGATGCAAAGCATGTCCAGGATTTTTTCTTGGCTTGCCTTTGTATGAAACGTGCTTTTGCCCTTAACTTCTTATAATTAATGAAGTTGGCTGTGGTTGGATATTGTCGAAACAAATTCCAGGCTTTATTTTTTGCTTTCTTTGCTTTTGTGCAGTCCTCATTCCACCAATAATTATAATGCTTTTTGCCCGGAGGATTTGATAATAGTATTGTGTATTTGGTCACTTTTTAAGAGATGTGATGTAAGCCGTCACATTATCAATATGCTGGAGGCAGATTTTTTGCTCATCAAGAAAGATTGAGGACTGAAATTTTGCCCAGTTTGCTCAGACAAATTTCCATTTCCTGCAAGATTTAGTTGAAGGCATCTGTGCTAATAGAAAGTTCCATACGATTGGAAAATGATCACTGCCCATGGAATCATTTATAACTTGCCATTCTATGGTTGGGACCAGCACTGGAGAGCAAACTGAGAGATCTATTGCTGAGGTGTGCCCATATGGAAGCTGTACGTAAGTGCGTGTACCAGTATTGAGTATTGTGAGATTTTGTGCCTCTAGAAAGTGTTCAGTGAGTCTACCATGTCTAACTAGCTTACGATCGCTCCATAAGGGGTGGTACCCATTAAAATCGCCTAATATACAGACAGGTGGAGGTATCTGCATGAAGAGATCTTCAAGATCTTTAAAAGAATAATTATGGTTTGGTGGTAAGTATATTGACACAAGTATTATTGACGTATGAAGAGTTATCCATACAGCAACAGCTTCTAATTCAGTCTGAAATGGTATATGTTTACTTTGGGATCTTTGAATTTATCAGAATTGCTACGCCACCATGGGCAGCATTTGTTGTATTACGATCTCTTCGATAACGGCAATAGTTCTTTATCAAAGGAGAAATTTGCGAGGTTAGGAAAATTCCAAATTTCATTACCCAGGACAACCGGTGCGCTACAGAGATCAGAAGAAGAATCACCCTTGCCAAGCAAGCTAACAAGCAAAATATTCTAACCAGCAGACATAGACAGGGAGACCAGGAAAAAGTTTGCTAAGTCATTCGTTTGGAGTGTGCTGCTGTATGGAAGTGAAACCCGGACATTATGCAAGCAAGATATCAAGAGACTGGAGGCATTGGAGATGTGGGTCTAGAGGAGAATGTTGAGGATTAGCTGGACCGAACGATGATCCAACAAATCTGTCTTGAATGAGAAACAAGAAAAGTGGCAGCTACTCACGGTGGCAGCAAAAAGACAATCTAAATTTTTAGGACACACCCTAAGACAAATTTTTAGTGAATATCTCAGAAGGAAAAATATATTTTGAAAGAAAGGAAGGGGATGACCAAGGAAGAAAATTTTGGAAAACCTAATGAGGAAATTGAGCTTTAGGGGATATGACGAAATGAAACGTTCAACAGTAGACAGAGATGTATGGTTGCAGCAACAAGGCGAAGCCTTTAGAGTTTGATGATGATGATGAGGTCAGTTTCCTGAAGACAAATGGCAACTGGGGAATATTGGTTAATTAGGTCTTTAAAATCATCTGTGTTGCAACGAAAGCCTCTGCAGTTCCATCGTAAAATGTTGTGCATCATTTTGGTTTAGCTGAGGATGATTCATCTCACTGTTTTTTTTTATTTGAGGAGCATTTTTTCCAGTCTTTTTTTGGGAAGGTAGGGCGTTCAGTATCCATGGTGTCATTTGCATGAAGTTCTAGTAAGGGTTCCTCATAATCTGAGTGTACATGTATTGCCATACTATTGGTGGATGATTCAGTTTTCATGCTGTCTTTAGTTTCCAGTTTTTCATTTGTCATGAAGGACTGTCGGAATATCAGTTGGGATGCTGATTGGAGTGTTGGTTGCTTCTCTGGTTTTAGCTTGATGTATGTCTTTTCCAGAGTTTGATAGTGTAATTTTAACCCAGTTTGCTAGAGATATACTGGGTGGTATTGTTACATCTGTTTGAGTTACTGTTGAATGAGAGCTTCAAGTATGAGATGCATAACTACTGGGCATAGTTGACATAACTTGCCTGCATGCCTCATGGTAAGTAACTTTGTTCTATTTTATATTTCTGTATTTTCTTCCCTGTTTTCCACATTCACATGAAGGCTGGATTAGTTTCTTTACAGTTAAGGCAAATGGGAGTTGTGGCTGAACAATCTGCTTGAGTATGTTCCTTGGAACCACAAACAGGACATACAGCATCACCTCTACATGCCTGCTGGGAGTATCCATATTTCTGGCATTTAAAACAACAAATAGGATTAGGAATATAAGACCGAATTCTCCAGTTTAAATAGCCAGCATTTACTGAGGATGGCAATTCTGGGGTGCTGAAAGTTAAGATTATGGATTGTGTCAGAACGAGATTTCCATCTTTTTTAGTCATTATACGTTTGGCATTGATTACTTTTTGATTGCTCAGTTCTTGAAGTAATTCCTCTTCAGACACTGTAATTAGGTCCCACTCTGTGACACCACCTTTGGATGAATGCAACATATTGTGAGGAGTAACCAATAGATAGATAATAAAAGTTGTTGTTTTGTAGCCATTCAGAATGTTTTTAGGTGGTTGTTTAAATCAGATCTCCAAATTGTAGCCATTTTTGGTGTCATAGCAATGGATCCCAAATATCTTTGGATAATAAAAGGTGACAACTTGACTACAGGCTGGGTGGAGAGAAAGTGTATCATCAGAAAGTTTGGCACCTCGTTACACTGCACTTCTCTTCGAAGTCTTTTGCGTTGATTAGTGTCATTGACATCAGACATTTCTGATCTTGAGCTTGAAGGCTCTAAAGGCAGGAAATTATTCAAATCCATGCCTGTTCCTTTTAGCCCCGGGAGAGGAAGATTCTTTTCTCCCAGGTTACCGGCCCTGCCATGCGAAGGAAGGAGCAGTTCCAACCAGTGATTAGTGATCAGAAAAATAGGAGAGCAGTACATTGCTAGCGACAGCAGCAACATTGCAAGCGGTGAAGGAGTGACGTTTCTCAGCAAGGGAAGCAGTAACGTTGCGAGCAGTGGAGGGTTTATAAAAGCACTAGTACTCGCCCTAGAAAAACACTAGATAATCTTACTAGAACTATGGGAATGCTTGGAAACTATGGCTTGGCACTCAAGGAGCAGAAACCTGAAAAACAAGGTGTGGGAGATTATAAGTCCTATTGAGGGTCCTCATGGAATAGGTAAATGTGGGATAGGGTTGCTAGACAAAAATAAACACACATATACTTACTTATACATTAATGTTATGAGCATAGTAAATAAATTAGATGAATCTGAAATACTAGTTAAGTATTAAAATGCAAACAACACAGGGATATCAATAACCTGATGCCACAGACAAGATATGCTCACTTTGAATACGATGAGAACAACATATACAGGAAGGATAGACAGGAGAGGAGTTAAGCTCTTGCCTTAAGAAGCACATAGCTTCTAAAGCATTAAACTTAAGTGATGTGAGTTGCCAGAATAACATCCGATTACTCTGGTGTGACCTAAGTGCTGGGACATCAAAAATGAGTGTAGGAGTATCTTAGAGGCCAAATGACTGGGATGAGTATAATGAATAGTTATACAGACAAATAGAGTGGACCAGTAAATCAATAGATTTTACTGAGTGGTAACACACTGAGGGTATTGGTAAACATAAAAGACCTATGTTTACCAATACCCTCAGGGGTAACTGTACAGTCTGGCAAAACGTTATCTGTGCAGATGCATTGCTAGAAAGTTCGTGAGGTTTTGTAAATGACATATAGGAGTTTTTCTAGTAAGGACAAGGAGATGAATATTCCATTGTATCAGTCAACAGTTAGGTCACATCTTGAGAAATGCATACAGATCTGGAAGCCTCATTTCATGCAAAGTGTGGATCCGTGGAACAGGTCCAAAGAAGAGAAGGGGCACATAGGAGAACTAGCTGAAGTGTTTAAGACTTTAAATGGATTGAGTAAAGTAAACAAAATGTTAATGGCATCTTTTCTCTTTCTCTGATGACACATATAAGGAGATCATAAATTAAAACTGAAAAAGGATAGTTATAGGATAGAAGAGTGAAAATTTGCATTCAACTAAAGAGCAAATGATTGTTAGAATAAGCTACCATCTCATGTTATGGAAGTGGGTAGTTTTAAATAATTTTAAAAAACGATTAGACATATCATTTTAGAGGCTAGACAAATGATGTACATAACTTTTTTTTGTTGTTGTGATGTATAAGCTTGCTTGCTTCATTTTATTTTTGGAAAAATCTTTCTGTGAAAGATTTTTTGAAAAGAGAATCATCAAAGACACTGAAAGTAGTTATAAAATGTTGATAATATCTTCTAATTCTGTGTTTTTATTTTGTTGTATACGTGTGTGTGTAAAAAAAAAAAAAAAACTAACCAAAGGCAAGGAATGAGAACAATGTGAAAATGGAACAAGTATTCAAGTATTTGTGTTTGTTAGGCGGGATCCAGGGTTTCCCCTATACACCGCAGTGTACTCTAAAAGCATATCGCTGAGCCGGCAGAAAAAAAAAAAAAAAAAAAAACACTTTTCAAGGAAAGAACAACTAATAAAATGTTTGAACCCGTTACTGTGTGTAAGTGTGTGTTCTGTTGTATGTTGTGTGCCGGCTCCTGGCATTTCGCAGTCTGGGGGCAGAAGCAATTTCCTTCTACCCCCAGACTCCCGTCCCTAGCCACGTGGAGGCAGCCAGGAACTACTATACTTCATACTGATGCAAAACATCAAGAATAAATGGGAAGGACTTAGTAGGAAAATAGTTAGAAGAAAGAAACGGAAGAAATAGGTTAGAAAAGGAAACAGAAGAGGAAAAAAGAATTTCCTCAACACTAGTGGCAAATAATTAAAAACATTTCAACAAATATTGCTTTAAAACTCTTACTATTACAAAATATTATTTATATTTTGTTATATAAAATCTTCCAATTGAAAGCAAAAATAAGTAAGTATATTCAACTACAGTTAAGTTAAATTTGATTCAATAACACCAATTAACTTATTACAACAAAATTCAGCAACTATTGGAACAACACTTACGTAAATAATTACATTTACCATTTAACTTAATGAATCAACCACCAGCCCGAATGGGGCTGAAATTTACAAAATCTCAATTTCTGAGAAGAGATATACATATATACAAAACTAGAAAACAAACACAGAACAGACTCAGAAACCCAAAAACAAAACCAGGTAATAACTGTAAGTTACAATATAATACAAAAGTTCTAGAAGAGTTAAAACTTTGTTACATATTTATATTTAACTACGAGCTAAGACATCTCATTTACAACAGAAGTACAAGAAGAAAGACTCCACCCCAACCAGGGCAAAACAAAAACTGTGCATTATTATACCTAAAACACAAGAGTTAGATTCCTAATGGTGTCGATGTTATCTAAGAACTATCTGACATTAAGATTTTCCGACGTTTGAAAACCTTATCCGCAAAAGTTGAAAAAGCCCCAAACAATTCCAAAGAGGAAACCAAAAGAGGAAACTCAGAAACATCAAACACGTTTGTTATTAATTGAAAAGGAAGCCGTAAATCAACATATAAAGGACAGTCTAATATTATGTGTGGAACTGTTTCCAATTCACCACACAAACAGTTTGGAGAGTTAGCAAGACCGAAATGAAAAAGCTTAAAATTAATGCTACCGTGCCCAGAAAGAAGAAAGGTGAGATATAGACCTGGCGTAAACCAGGGAAAGTTATCCCTAGTAAAAATTTCTACTGTAGGTTTAAAACTATAAGTTACTCTTCCTTTTGTATTAAGATTCCAATCCTGTTGCCAGGAATCTTTAAAGAGTGCTGTCAACCTTTTACATTCCTCCTTATAGGTAAGATCCAAATTGTTAGAATACTGGTTCAATTGGACAAGAATACCTCGACTTTTATGGAACATAAGAAAATTTTGAATAACCTCATATTGAATTGGTAATTTCCCAGTTAAAACTAACAGGGCTGGGGTAGAAATGGTTCTGCAAGCACGTGATGTTGCTAAAAGGAAAAAACGTTGCGCTTGTATAAGATACTTTGCAACCATAGTTGTAGTACATTTACGGCCCCAAGCACCAGCAGCATAGACAATAATCGGGATAAAGATGCATCTGTAATATGTTCGAAGCACACTGGATTTTAAACCAGAAGTACATCTTGCTATATGAAGTATTTTGCCAGTGAGGATTTTAATTTTCTTTAGCAAGTATTTCGCATGCTGGATGAAATTGAGCTTATTATCCAGCATGACTCCTAAATATTTGAAAGAAGATGGAACAGCAAAAAGTAAACACTAGAACAAATAAATTTATAAAATAGTCTCAAATGGCCAAGATAACCAATCTGCATAATATTGCACGGGGAGCCAAAAACACATGAAAAAATTACTAATTCACAAAGTTTATATTATCAGAAATTATATATGGGAAGCAAGGGGGAAAAAAAACAAAAAGGACACAGAAAAAATGGATACAATGCAAAGGTATAAAATATAACTCTATATTTAAAATTTTTAAAATTTAGCAATATTTAGTATTTAATAAAAAATACATAAAATAATAGGCCAAATAATACAATCCTTGGCTGAATATAGCCAAGGATTGTAAATCCCAAATAAAAATTTAAATGGTGTGTGCATGAGCTACTGAAAAGGTACCCCTAAATCTCATCTAGTTTTGCAGTTTTTATTAGCATTAATCAAGCCAACTAATAAATTTTTTTCCAAAGAACTAAACTCATCTTTAAATCTTGTTGAAAGGTTGTGTCCCAATGTCTTGGGAGAAAGAATACATGGGTAATAACTGATTTTGATAACCGATTAAAAAAAACACTAAACACCACATAATTTTTTTTTTTTTTTATATGGCAAAATATGATCAAGTTTATTGAAACCAGATAGAAAGAAAGCTTTACAAAATAGAACAATTTTGATATTTTTTTGAAATTAGCAGAATTTAAATTAAAACTTCATTCTTAAGTTATGAGTGAAAAAAGTATGACTCAACCAAAGTGCTACTTACAAAAAATATTTATAACATTCAAATCATATAATGAAACTGATCTCATTTTTCAATTTAATTATAAGAACAAAATCTTAAAAAAAAGGATCTTCAAACATACATTTAGTTGTTCATAATTACAAATTGCATTCACTCTCAGTGGACGAGGAAGAGGCTGTCGTCGTTGTTTCAGAGGCACTATTTCCAAGCTGCTTTGTATCACAGATGAAACTGCATCACTATACTGTGTTAAATCATCCCTGAGTTTATGCATATCTTTAAGAAGGCATTCTCCTTCATCTATGGAAAAAATTTGCTTGCTAAAAGTTGTATTCAGTCGTTCTTCCACTTTTTTGATCCACTGTTCACATTCCCTTGCTTCTTTGAAAAACTACACGAAAAACAAATTTACAAATTCTGAAACTCTTCAATGACCTAATACTTTCACACAAATTTTTAATGCTTAAAAAAAAATTTAACATCTAACAGTTACTCAGTGTTCCAGTTAATGATTTTGCACTAGCTACAATATCAGAAAAAAATCCAATACGAGATAAATCCAATAGAAATCCATTTCTGTGTATGAACTAGTATAACAATTTACATCTTTATGAATGCGGAATTGGAATTTGGGGAGTACAATGTGTACAGAAAGGATAGACAAGATAGGAAGGGAGAAGATGTTATGCTGTTAATTAAGAAAAACAAAATCAAAAGAAGTGCATTCAGTTGATATAGATGAACAGTACACTGTTGAGTCAGTTTGGGGTGACATAAGCACTGCGAAAGCAAAAAATAAGAGTAGGAGCATGTTATAGGCCTAATAACTCTAATGAGTACAATGAACAATTGTACAGAGAAATAGTGGGCTAGTAAATAAGACTGTCTTATAAATGGGGGATTTTAACTTCCCAGATATTGACTGGAACTTGTGGGTTGGTCACTCACACACTAGTAAGACTTTTGTGGATATATTAGATGATTGTTTTCTGCAGCAGTATGTTCAAGAGTCAACCAGAGAGAGTAATACTCTCAATCTGGTTATCAGCAGTGATCAAACGTGTATTAAGAATTTGCAGATAAAGGAACCACTAGGTGTCAGTGATCACAGTGTACTGATGTGGGATTTACTTAAAGATATAATTACCATCAGGGGTAAAGGAAAGGATTTTTGCTTCCATAAAGGTGACTACAGTGGTCTCAGACAATTTTTAAATTCTGTAGTGGGATCAACTGATGATGTTACCAACAGCACATTCTAAGTGGGAAGCATTCAAAGAATTAATCGTGGAAGCTACTAAAAGTTTCATGCCTATTAAGAAATACTGTTCAAGGTTTAGGCCTAAAATGGTTTTCAAATGAACTAATGAGACTCGTGGCAGAGAATAAAAATGCATAGGATGCATATAAATTATCAGGCGACACAGAATCCTATGGCAGATATAAGCTAGTCTGTAATCAAATCACAAAAAAGGTCAGGCAGGCGAAGGCAGATAACGAGAAATCTTTGGCAAAGGATGCTAAGAAAAACAGCAAGGATTTCTTTACTTATATAAACTCTAAAAGGAAGGGAATGAATCTGATTGGTCCACTTGATATCAATGGTTTGACTGTTGATGATCCTACTCAGATAGCAAACAAAATGAATGAGTATTTTGCATCTACATTCCACACATGGAGTTATTAAGGTTTGAAAATGCCAGAAGGTTATCAAATTGTAGCAGGGTGCTTAATGATTTTGTAATAACTGAGAACAAAGTGGAGGAGAAATTGTTGAAGTTGTTAAACATAAGAAAGACACCTGGGGTGGATGGGATCTATCCAGTTATATTAAAGGAGGCGGCAAAGCAACTAAGCAAACCCTTAGCCATAATGATGAGAGCATCCTTGGACTCAGGGGAGGTCCCCACGGACTGGAGATGTGCAAATTTATCCCCAATTCACAAAGGGGGATAGAAGGGTGACACGAGTAATTACAGACCAGTTTAACTTCTATTCCGCGTAAAATAATGGAGTCACTGGTTAAAGATGCATTGCAGGATCATCTAGACAAGACTGCAGCAATAATTCAGACACAGCATGGGTTTGTTAAGGGAAAGTCTTGCCTGACAAATTTGATTGGTTATTATGATGTGGTTACAAAGGAACTGGATGCAAAAAATAATTTTTATATCATATACTTGGATTTCAGGAAAGCTTTTGACACTGTTGTGCATGGAAGACTACTGTACAAATTGGAGCAGAATGGTATTAAGGGTAAATTGCTACAATGGATAAAAGGATGTTTGAGTGGGAGAAGACAGAGGGTGGTAATCAAAGGGTGCTGCTCTTCATGGACTCATGTTATTAGTAGAGTCCCACAGAGTTCAGTGTTGGGTCCACTGTTGTTTTATATATTTATCAATGATATTGATGAAGGTATATCAGGCTTAGTGTGGAAGTTTGCAGATGATACAAAGGTTGGCAGGGTTGTCAATGACAATAATGGCAGTGTGCTACTGCAACAGGATCTAGAAAATTTGGGCAGATGGGCTGAGAAGTGGCAACTGAAGTTTAACCTTGACAAATGCAAAGTACTGCATATGGGTAGAGAAATGTACCAACTGTGTGGTACTACACTTAAAGTGGTAGAAAATGAAAAAGACCTGGGACTAACTGTGCAGTCAGATATGAAGTTTTCTGAGCAATGCAGACAGGCTGCCAGGGCAGGTCATGGGGTTTTGTATAAGGCCGAGGTGATCTGATCGAGGTGTATAATGCCTTGAATGGTTTGAGCCTGCTCAAACCATTCAAGGCCTTATACACCTCGATCAGATCACCTCGCAGGTGCCTAGTCTCCAGATGCTGCAACTTGTAGAACTCAAGCCTTTCTTTGTAAGCACACCCCTTTGTTCCTCTCACCAATATTGTTACCCTTCTCTGTACTCTGTTCCTCTCACCAATCTTGTTGCCCTTCTCTGTACTCATTCTAGCAACTTTACATCCTTCCTAAAATGAGGCCTCCAGATCCTGTACACAGTACTCAAGGTGTGGCCTGACCATTACCTTATACAAAGGGATAATATCTCCTCCTTGTCTCCGCTAGAAAAATTGCTATACAGGTAGTTCTCGCTTTATAAGTTTTTTTTTTCCCCCAAGTATCAACAAAATTGAAAATATAAACATTAATTGCAAAAAATACATTCATAAATACCACATTCCAAACCACGTGTGTAGCTATACAATACAATGTACCCCTCTTTACGATATTAATCAGTTCCAGTGACACCATCATATTGTTAAAATATCGTAATATGAACCGAATAGCACAGCGTTTTTTGGTCATTTGTTTCAAGATCTCAGAAGTTGAAATTTTCACTTATAAATAAGCTTATCTCTCTAAAATGTCATTTTTAAAGTCACGAGCATGGTTTGTAAGTTGTATTAGTTACCAATTCAAATCATTAAAATGCACTCCATTTTCATCATTATCATATGTTCCAATTTTGAACACATTTGTGATATTTTTCTAAAGCACATTTCTGGAGGTCATGACCACAAAAAAACAATTTGCACTTTCCGGTTTATTGGGCTTTTCTGTTACTGCAAGCAATTATAAACGGGTAGTAAACATGATCTTCTTGCATTTGCGTAAAAACCAATAGGTCAAATGTGTTTCCCCTTTACTGAAATCTTCAATCGTATAAAAAACAAATAAATTTTCAGAATCTTCTCATCATTTTTTTTTTAAAGCTTCATAAACTTGTTACTCCAAGAGAATCTTGTTAGTTACAATTTGTACGCCATATCCAAAAATTTCATTACTTCATACAGCATGTCCCACCCTCTTTTTCTTACAATTGAATACACCATGAATTGTCAAACTAATAGAGTTAGTTTGACAATTCATGACTTATGTGCGAAAAGATCTAAACCTCCCAAACAGTTCCTAATTCATTTAACAAATATACGTGGTCTCAATTCTAATCTCAACGATGTCTATTTCCACTTGCAGTCTGCCAAATCCATGTACTTTTTCTGACAGAATCTCAGTTATTGGTTGATTCAACTTCTGCTCATCTCAGCTGCCCAAATTATTCGCTGTATGATTCCTTTTGCCTCAAAGGTGGTACTTGTGCATGTGTCCGTTCTTATATTCCTTGTCAGAGACTTGGTAATTTGGAATCTCCTCTTTTTGATCTTCTCTGGCTTAAAATCTCTCTACCTCATTGTGTCAAATTCATCTGTTGTCTCTACCATTCTCCCAATTCCATTAATCACTTGGAGCTCTTTGCTTACTCTCTTTGCAACTTGACTTTCTCCAGTCCAACTTTCCTAACAGTGAGGTAATATTCCTTGGTGATTTTAATGTTCGCAACTCCAGTTGGCTTCCGTTTTCTAGTCACACCGACCCAGCTGGTCGAGATGCTGAGGCTCTTGCAATTACTAATGACCTTGCACAAATTGTTCATTTACCTACAAGAATACCAGACAATCCTAACCATACAGCCAACACGCTTGATATTTTATGACAAACAACCCTTCTAAGTACACGGTCGAGGTGAGAGGTCCTTTGGGCACCACAGGTCACAACTTGGAGACTGTCTCTTCTCCAATGGAGCCTTTATCTCATGGCTATTCCCAACCTAGTATTGTTCGGCATTACAAGAATGAAAATGGGATGACCTGCGAGATTTCTTTTCTTCTTTTCCTTGGTCGGATTACTGTTTCAAACCTTTTGATGTTAACGTTTGCTCAGATTGTGTCAGTGAAATTATTCTTGCAGGAATGGAATCCTTTATCCCACACTCCACTTTAAAATCTCGTCCTTTATCTAAACCTTGGTTTTCCAATAAATGTGCTAAGGCTGTTCAAGAGAAGAACGTTGCATATCGTAATTGGCTTGTTTCTAATTCTTCAGTTTCATTTTCTGCCTACACCAAAGCTCACAACAATTGTAAAACGGTTATTAATCAGTCCAAACTAAAGTTTGAACAGGCTAAGAGTAGAAAACTTGCTTCTTGCCCTAATGGTAGCCGAGCATTCTGCTCTCTTACCAAAGCTATTGGCCGTAACTTTTGCCTATCTCTAATCCCACCTCTGTCCAAACCAAATGGTTCTGTTGTTACTTCAGTCATGGATAAAGCTGACCTGCTAGCATCCCATTTTTCTTCCAACTCATGTATTAATGATATTGGTAAAACACCTTCCACATTCCCAAAACACTCCATTCAATGCTTCCTGTGGTCTTCCGGCAATAGGATGTCAGAAAGATTTTGACAAATCTTGATGCTAAGACAGCTCCAGGTCCCAATGGCATTTCTCCACTTGTTCTCAAAACCTGTGCTCCTGAACTTACTCCTGTTCTTTGCCACCTTTTTTCACTTTCTTATTCCAAAGGTGTTTTTCCTTCTGCTTGGAAATTTGCTCATATCCAGCCAGTTCCTAAAAAGGGTGACAAATCCCTCCCATCCAATTATTGTCCCATTGCAATTACTTCTACTCTTTCTAAAGTAATGGTGAAATCAATTAACCGCCAACTCTTAAACTACCTAGAAACCTTCCGTCTGATCAATGATCGCCAGTATGGATTCCATCAATGTCGATCCACGGGTGATATTCTGGCTTATGTTGCCCATTTATGGACTAATTCAATGGAAAAGTTTGCTGAAACACAAGCAGTTGCTCTTGACATCTCAAAGGCTTTCGATCATGTTTGGCATAAAGGTCTTCTAAACAAGCTTCTATCTTATGGTTTGCCAACTGTTTTTTGTAATTGGTTATCCAATTTTCCCTCTGATTGCTCTCTGAGGATGATGGTAGATGGCTCTCTGTCTTCTAACTTCTCCACTATTGCTCTCTGAGGATGATGGTAGATGGCTCTCTGTCTTCTAACTTCTCCACTAATGCCAGTGTCCCCCAAGGTTCAGTTCTCTCCCCCACTCTTTTTCTCTTGTATATTAATGACCTTCTTCCATTGACTGGAAATCCGATCCATAGTTTTGCCGATGATAGCACATTGCATTCCACTTTCCATTTTGAGAAACCTTGTCCTGCTCAATCAGCTTCAACTTCTCAAATATCTGCTACCATTTCCTTAAATGTCGATCTCCAGGTAATTCTCCAGTGGAGCAAAGACAACTTAGTTGATTTCAATCCTTCTAAAACTCAGTCTTGTCTTATATCTCGCAAAAAGGATTCTTCTGCTCCTATGCTTATCTTTGGTGCCACTCCGATTTCTAGGCAAAATGATATCTGTTTTGGGGATTACCCTGACTTCTAATCTCTGTTGGCACAAGTACATTACAAATATTGCTTCCTCTGCATCTAAAAAACTTGGTTTTCTCTTACGCTCTCAACGTTACTTTTCTTCCAAACAGCTGTTCACTCTTTACAAATCGCAAATCAGCTCTACCATGGAATATTGTTCCCACATCTGGGGTGGTGCCCCCAAAACCTCTCTCAGGCTTCTTGATTCCATTCAGAAGAGGGCAGTTAGGTTAATTAATGATTCATCTCTAACAGAGTCTCTCCACTCGCTTTCTCATAGACGTACTGTTTCTGCTGCATGCCTCTTCTACAGATATTTCCATGGGCACTGTTCTTCTGAATTGGCTTCGATAATTACTGCTCTCTCTTTCAAAACAGTCTGAACATGTGCCTCTACCAGCCAGCATCCATTTACTGTCCAACTTCAACTTCACAGAACCAACTTTTCATCTTCCTCGTTTATTCACTTCAACTGCCATTTTCTGGAACAACCTTCCTTCATACGTATTTCCTGAAAATTACAGTCTACAGAAGTTCAAGTCCAATGTCAACAAATATTTTCTTTCCTCTTCTCAACCTCCAACCCAAGCACAGTCCTAAGTACTATAGGTTCTAATACCTCTCATGTTTGGGGTTTACATAAACAAAAAAAAAAAAAAAAAAAAAGTGTGCCCCCCATTAAAAAATGCTTATGCATGCAATCGTGAAACTTATAATTAAAAGAGAAGATTGTCTTCAAAACAAATGCCTCTTGAAGCATTTCTGAAGAAGACGACTCCTTGTGGAACAAACTAACGAGTGCTCAGCCAATAACAAGTGATCAACGAGTGTGCATTTAGTCGATGATGAAGAATAAACATTCTTTAACATTTGTGTCAAAAATAATTTCTCTATTATTATAATTTGCTTGATTTTACAGGCTATGTTTTCATTTCTTTCGATAAATAAATCATTGTTTAAACAAACTAATTAGCTAACTAATTTCATTGTTGAGAACGTAACCCCTATTTTTAACCTTATGTCTATAGGATATAAATACCCGCTTTACAAGTTTTCGCTTTACGAGCACACATTAGGAATGAATTAACTCGTAAAGTCGAGAACTACCTGTATATCACTGACAAAACTCCATGACCTGCTCTGGCAGCCTGTCGCTAATAACTGCATAGCAGCATGTGTAGTACAATCTAAATAATAGTGGAATCTGGTACACCTAATTCTGTTTTTACACGATAGATACGTTCCTGAAAAATACGTGTAAAAAAAATTCGTGTAAAAAAAGACATTGTATTTATGGAAGAAAAGAAGATTGGTTCCGGATCTAAAAAAAATCAGTAAAAATAATTAAAAAAAAACACATAAAATATTCGTTTTAAGCTTATTATTTTATTTCAACAAAATACACATGTAATAATATGTAATTAAAATGTACTAAAATAAATTTGTATGCATATGAAATGAAAAAAAATTCTTCATGAACAAAAAAAATCTGTTTTACACATAACAAGATTTTATTCATTTTCACTTTCTGATAATAAACGGCGCATACGTTTGCGTACGACTGGAATATCACTGCCATCACTAGAAATATTGTGGACATCGTCTTCTTCCTCTATTAATGAAATTCTTTCTGTGATCTCTTCAGCAAAATCAGCACGAGTCTCCTCTGGTGCTGATGTTTCACCGGTTTTACGAACGAATTCAGTTATTAATCATTGTGTTCGTGTTTTGGTTAGGCCGTTATATAATTCTCTGTAAGAGGCTGTCAACAACTTCAGTTCATGTTGAAACTTCCCAGCGCGTTCCTCATTAGGGTCATGTTTGACAAAATGATTACCTAATTTTCTGGCCAGTTCCAGACCTTCTTTTATTAAATCTGCATTTAGAACAGGATCATTTTCTTCATTATCACTACGTTCTGTGGGATAAGGAGTCCCAAGGACAACCTCTAATATTTCATCTTCGCTTAGGGCTTTGTCGGTTAACAATTCATCAATATCTTCAAACGATAGATCATCGAATCCTTCTCCACCAATTTTGTGTGCCATTGTAATGATGTTGGGAAATTCGGTCGTATTAGGGATGATGGGATCTTTGCTTTTTACACATTGTGGCCAAACCGCTTTCCAACACGCATTTAAAGTTGCTGGTTTTAATTCAGTTAACGCTAATCCAACTTGATTGATACAATCCATAATTGAGAATTTCTTCCACACATCAATGACTGTTAGTGTTTCATCATTCAGTTTGTCCAAAACGTGTTGGAATGTTCGTTTTACGTAGTATGTTTTAATTGTCGCAATTATACCTTGGTCTAGCGGTTGTATCAAAGATGTAGTATTAGGTGGCAGAAATAAAATTTGTACGTTTGGGTGTTCCAAGACAGGATGGCCGGGTGCATTGTCAAGAATCAGAAGAACTTTAAATTCGAGACCTTTCAAATTCATATAACGTCTGACTTCTGGGACGAAACATTTGTTGAACCATTCTGTAAAAATAGTAGTGGTCACCCAGGCCTTCTTGTTTGCCATCCAGTGAACAGGCAGTTTATTGATATCTACACCTTTCATTGAACGTGGGTTTAGGGCTCGATTTACCAGCAGTGGTTTCAACATACGATCTCCTGAAGCGTTGGAGGAAAATAATAAGGTCACACGATCCTTAGCTACCTTAAAACCACCAGCAGTTTTCTGCGATTTGGCTACATGCGTTCTGTTCGGCATTCGTTTCCAGAAGAAACCAGTTTCATCTGCATTCCACACTTGATCAGGAGTGTATCCTCCATCTTCAATAATTTTTGCAAGTTCCTGCGGGAATACTTTAGCAGCCGATTCATCTGCAGATGCAGTTTCACCTTTAATTTTTATATTATGAAGAGCATTCCTTTTAAGAAACCCTGTCATCCAACCTGTACTCGCAGAAAATTCATACTTTCTGTTTAACTGAGATGAAGTGCTTGGCTCCTTTTCTTTAATCTGTCTGTAAATTCTTAGTGCTGTTTGCTTGATGGCATTTCCATCTACTGGTACTCTTTTTTGTGACTGATCTTCTATTCATATTACCAGGGCCTTTTCCATTTTTTCCTTGACAATATCTCTTGTATATGATGATGAATTAACACTTACATTTGTTCCAGAACATACCGACTTCCTAATTGCAGCTTCATTTTTCTTAATAGTTCTTACGGTAGCTTCATGTACACCAAAATGCTTTCCTACAGACGTAGCCCCTTGTCCAGTTGCAAGACGATCTAAAATTTGAATTTTAAGTTCCAAAGAAATCGCTTTCCTTTTCATTTTGGTAATAGGCGAATTATTCGACATTATATAAGGGCTACCGAAAAATATCTCAGTTATGATTAATAAAAAAAGGTATGAAAATTTTGTAAACTTACAATTTATTGACTATCGGCAAAATTAATAAATTTATATGTGCACAAATTTCACTAAAGATTCTTTCACTTTGAAATAGAGCTTACTACTACATGTCTGCCGAAGATACAATGCACGAATACCGTAGATGTGCACCAAATTCAATAAAAACGTTGATGATTCATAGATACCTAGACGTACACATTGGTAAGCAAAAGCACGCGTTTCAAAACGCATACACTAGCTGTTATCCAATCTATTGGTGCGTGTAATATAGAAATGATACTAATATGCCACAAATAAAAAAAATTTTCTTAGAATTTAGGCAAAAAAAAATTCATAGAAATCGTGTTAAATCAAAATGACTCGCGTAAAAAGAGAATGAAATATTTATTTTGAATTCGTGTTAAACCAAATTCGTGTAAAAAAAGTTCGTGCAAAAACAGAATTAGGTGTATATTATAATTTATACCTCTTTTGCAGCTGAAAAATAATATTTTGCTAAAATTATTTTTTAATAAAATTGATATTAAAATTTATTTTATTTGAATAAAATTGATTTTGAATAAAATTAAATTGATAAACTGATTAAATGTAATTAAATTCTTCTTGTTAAAAATTAAATTACAAGAAATTTAAATTCATTAAATTGATCAAATAACATTAAACTGATCTTATTTAAAATAAAATGTATTATGTTTTTTTTTAAATTAATTTTCCAATTTATTTTTTAAAAATAAATTATACCACTTTTGCAGTTTAATGTGAGCCGAATCATGTATTTACACACACACACACACACAACATTGTGGCCCACCCTATGGACCAATATATGACATTAGGTAAAACAATATTCTTGAAAACTGCACTCCTTAACAGCATAGCTTTTAACAAGCTGGAAATTATGTATCTGTAGACAGGAGAAAACAGGTTATTTTGCAAAAACCAAGAATTCCTCCCAAAAACAGGAGGAAAACAAGAGATTTTTTTAAAGTCTATACTGCACTATAAATTAAATTTAAATCACAAAATACAACCCTATACTTTTAAATTTTAGCATTCCCAACATTTATCTGTTTTTGGATATTTGTTTGAATTGTCTTTTAGACATCAACTGATCATAATTACTTCAACAAAGATACTACAGAAGACTTTGTACCTCCCCAGAAATGTTGGATCAAAGTTTTATTTATAATAATAACATTGCTGTTCATACTTGGCTGTCACTTGTTTTTTTGATCTGGTTGAATATGCTCTAATACTCAAAACTGCTATAAGGAATTATGAAAATTCCAAGAATTACTTGAGGTAACTGGATAAGTTTGATTAGTTCTTGTGCAATTAATTCTCCAAATAAGGACCACTGGATATCAGTTCTTTCTTCATCTAGCTGAAATTGACAGAAAAGATCTGCAAAATATCTATTATTTTTTATATATATATATATATTTTTTTTTTTTACCTTCAATGATATTGAGAAGTGCTGGAATTTTTTTTCCTCTCCTGGTAAGATTTATTTCTTTCGATTTGGTTCAAAACATTTTTTCTTCAAAAAGTGTAATTTGACAATTACATTTAAGTTAAAATGAAATAATATTTAAGTTAATGCTTCTGAAAACTCAGTTTGCAACTCACTAACTATTTGGAGCTTGACTGCTAAAGCAACACTTTGGTCTTAGGAATTCATGACAGAAAGTCAGCTGGCCACAAAACTAAGTCTGAAATTCATAAAACTTATTTGTAAAGTCAGTGTCTGCTATAAGTATATTAAATATTTGAAATGGTAACATTTCATTGGATTACATCAGAATACAAATCACTTTAATGGTACAATGTGAAAACTTGTACTGACTCCCATCCCCAGCCCAATCAACAAAGCTACACTTTTAGGCAGGCACAGATATTCCATTTGTAGTCTTGATAACATATTTTCTGCAAAAGAACCTGTAGATTCTTTACATTTCCTTCATGTGAACTGCATGGACCAATGATATAAATGGATACTTATTTCCATTAATGATTAAAACTGCTTTCAAACTGACCTTGGATGAAAAGCTTCACTGCTCGGGCAGGGATGTGCTCCAGATGTAACTCTTATATTAATTCCTGGACAATGTTACAATAAACCAAAGCACCACCCATGGAGTACTAGGTCATTATGTTAGATTGCCTCTTCCTATAAAAAAAAAGACACCTTGACACTCTTTTCAAGAAGATTTTACTGCTGAAGCCATGATCCTACTAATTGAGCCTTGGTTTTATAGAGGTCCAAATCTCTGACAAAATCATTCAATTCTGCCTGAATGATTAGATGTAGCTTTACAGTATCAAGATTCGAAAAGTCTGAATCTATACTCATTCTGGGCTCTGCATCTTCTGGAAACTCCTTTTCTGATACTGAATCAGAGTCAAGTCAATAAGTTTCTGGTGCCTTTGGCACTGGAATTGTATCATCATGTGGAACCAGCCTTAGATCAGAAGGTATGCTGGGATGCTTGGATTTCTCAGTAAAACCAAAAATATTGTTCATGCAAAAATAATAATCATTTATGAGTCTTGAGGTTCCTGTCATATCACCTGGAACAGCAAAAGACATCAATTTATGACTACTTCTAAGCAAGCCTGTTAATGTCCTTGATCATGAGCTACAATAAATCTTTTGAGCCCATACTTTATCTTGATTTTCCAACCTTACATCTAAAATAGAGTTCATAGGCTTTTCTCACAAGTTGTGGCAGTGACTTCCACTGCGATTTTAATACCATTCTCAAGCAAATGTGGCAAAAGCTATCTGGTTTATTTTGTCCAGAATGCGATATTTGATGTACAGTTGAGGTGCACGCACATAATACAACAATTAAGAAACTGTAGATTTTTATTTCTAATTTAGACACAGTTTAAGATTATATGCTTGCTGTGTGCACACAAGCATTTCTCAACTGAAAACCAGTGGTGAGCTGGTAAGGATTATAAACATTCAACAGAGGACTGGTAATATTTAGCAAACTACATTCAAAAAAACATTTTTAAAAAAAATTTATTGTAAAATAAGAGGTAAAAAAGAAGTTAAGAATTTTTTTTAATGTAACACTTAATAAAATTGACAGAACTTAATGTCAATCAGGAACCTGCTGACAAGTCATCTGACTTATGAGAAAAATGGAGGTAATTTGTTTCGTAATGATTTTTATTTCTCTTTTTTTTCTCTTTTATTTTGAAAGAACTATATCTTTTTTTTTCTATTTTTTTTAAAAATGTTTTATTTATTTGCATTTGTATTGTATTTGTTATATATGGGTAGCATAGGGGAGGATAAGAAAACTGTTAGAATAACTACCTGAAAAATACATGTTCACAAAAGGGGCAGGGAGGGGACAGGTTGAGAGTTTACAAATGTTGTGGTCAAAAGGCACTTTTATGAGCAATGTTCTTCTGAATTGGCTTCTATAATTCCTCCCCTCTCTTTCCAAACCAGTCTGAACATGTGCTGCAACCAGTCAGCATCAATTTACTTTCCAACTTCAAACTAACAACTTTTCTTCTTTCTCATTTATTCCTTCAACTTCAGTTTTCTTGGAACAATCTCCCTTCACAAGTATTTCCTGAAAAGTTAGTCTACAGAAATTCAAGTTTATTATCAACAAATATTCTCTTTCGTCTTTTCAACCTTTGACTGATGTGTAGTACTAAGTACTACTAGGTTTTTGAAGTACTAGTACTTCAAAAAGTAGTACTATGTAGTACTAGGTTTGAATACCTTGTGTGTTCAGGGTTTGCATAACACACACACACACACACACACACACACACACACACTACGAAAATTTCTTGGAATTAATAGAACAATAGAAACAGCAAATGAAAGTGAATGAATGCTGGCAGTGGTAGATGGGGTGGAGGAGGAAGACTGAACCACAGAAGGTAAAACAGATGATTCTAGTCTGCAAGGAAAAGAAATATAAAAGAAAGCTGAGGAAACAGATATGAGATTAATAATAAAAAATAAAAAAAGCAAGTGAGTTTCAGATTGCAAATATAAATGGATATCACTATTCAAACATGAAGCTGGGTTAATCTTCATAGATTCAGAGACTGGCTAAAACAAAGTGTGAATCTGTGTGATATGAATTCTTCCCCCCCCCCCTTTTCTTGTTCAAATTTCCTATGTGGACAGTTATCACCCATAAAGATATCAGTTATTTGAAAGTTTATGAATATTCTGAATGTAAATATCAATTACCACATAACAAAAGTAAAAATTTTATCATATTTATTTTCAAGCAAAGCATGTAAACTTTTTTCATCTAATAGATGTATATGATATAAAATAGCACCCCAATATATATGAATATTTAATTAGCTATTTACCTGATGATATGTTGTTGCATGCTTAAAATGTGTTTGTAGACAAATTATAAGTTGCAGGAGCCAGGTCCATTGTGTTTGCAGAGCTGTCAAATATGCCTAAAAAAAAATTCATATATTAAATGACAACATTAAATATACTAAGAAGCTTATTTCTGAACAGCACTTAACTAAATAAATGATTATGCAATTGTAACATGCTTCATTTATGGAAAACATAGTCAATACCAAATTAGTTATTTGATATGAATGACATAACTATTGAAGCAACCATAAAATAATAGTAATTCAGTTTGTCAATAATAATTATAATGTTTGTCAATTTGTCAATAATAATAATGTTTGTCAGTAACCTGTAAATTGCAAAATGTTCATTCAAAAACTTGTTTCAGTAGAAAATAATTAAATGTGATAGAGAGTTGGAAAAGTTACACTATAAAAGATGCAGTTTTCAACGTCGCTAATGCCTGGAATGATGTTCCAGTTCAAACAATACAAAGAAGCTGTGGCCAGAAATATATTCCAAGTGAAACAGAAACCATTCCAAAATAAACTGAAATTCTGCAGTTACGTTCGAATGTTCCTGGTTTTAAAAATATTTCTATGGAGTTAGTAAATGATTGGCTGGATATGGACAAAATGGACATCGGATGAGAATTTCTAGACGACAATGAAAATTTGCAAAGAGTGATGACAAATTCTGATGATTCTGATACTGAAGAAGAAAAGGCTGCTGCTGATGGAACAACAAATATAATTAGCCATTGTGAAGCTGAAACTATGTTGTCAAAGCTCATTGAGTGGTTCGAGGTACAAGAAGAAGCAGATGCTACGCAAGTGTTATTTTTGTGTAAAATTCCTTACATTGCCTCCCAAAAGGCTTGAATGGTAATAAAACAAGAGCAATGGACTGACCTTTTTAGAAAAGATATTTAATTATGTAATACCATTTTATTTTAAATTTCTTTAGTAACATTAGAATAATGTAATATTTTCTTTTAAGTTTTTTAAGACATTACTAAACCATTGTAAGTCAAAATAATAAAAATAGGTATGTATGTAGATATCTGTACTATGCTTTTTTCATGATCCAGTAAAAAATAAATAATAATTAAAGTTTAATTAAATTTCATTAGATTACGTATTATGTAATAAAATAAACATGTTGGATGACCCGGTCTATTGTATGTGTAATGTTTTTCATATTCTATTATCCGTCATAGTCTCGGATAATCGTCATGGTCTCCTGTACCCTGACAGACAATCGAAGTTCTACTGTAATACACAACAGAAACAGAAACCTAGGTAAACCTTAAGGTACAGTTAAATTACTTAAATTGAGTGTAACAAAACAAACAAAAACTCCAGCTACACAAAAGAGAAGTTTATTAACTGGATGCAATAATTCACTGAATGTACAAATGATTAACCTTAACCTCAATCAATTTAATCAGAAGTAAGACAGAGAACAAACCGTATAAGCCAAAATGACAAAGCTGGAATTTCACCCAAAAAGACTTCCAGGTTCAACTTATGGTGGTGCTCCAGGTTCCCATTTCCCCTTCCCCAATGCAAATATTTGACATTGGCTCTTATCAATCAGCATCTCTGAGTCCATGCTGACACAAAAGGTGTGTCAAAAAACATGGAAGAACATTCCGGATGAAGTATAAACAAGAATTGAATCATTTCTTGAATCACTGAATTGAAAATACAATCATTTACTACGTATACAAGAATATGTTTTACAAAACATGAATAATATAACAATTTCCCTTCTCAAAACGCTCATGGTTCTACAATTATTTTTCTCCATTATTAGTGTTAATTTTTGTTGGGTGGGCAAAAATTTCAAAAGCCCACTAGCACCACTGATATCCGAATACTCAAATCAATTTGTGAGGGCTGAAAAGTCCAGAATAACTGAGAATTATTTATAGGATGACTCTCAGGAAAGAGTGATCCTATTTTGTACACCTGAGATTAGCTAACTGTAGACTTGCATGTAGAGGCTTTTAATAATCCCTCCATTCTTTAACAGAATTTTAATGCATACCTCTTCAAATTATTGAAAAAGTGATGGATCCACTGTACTGCTATAAAAGAATAAAGTAGTGTTTCAAGAAGCATGAATGAAGTGGAATTTCCTTATTACACAGTCTTTGTCCATACATTCAGGCTTCTTCTGCCTTCTCTTCATTAGAGATATGGGGGGATAAAAGAGACTTTTTTTAAAAGTGTTTTTCATATTAAAAAACTTGTTATTGCATGTAAACTATTTCAAAGAGTCGATCACTCTGACTCATTCCACAAAGAACTTAATATTAGCATAGGCACATGATGCAAGAAAGCAAGTTTATATAGCATCAGCCAAAAAAAAAAAAAAAAAATCTAATTTTACCCATCCACTCGCTCCAAATGTTTGTCTTGTTCTGCCTTGAATCGATTTACACTATCAACTTCTACAACAGATGGAATTTTGTTCCAGCAATCAACCATCCACTGGCTAAAGGCAAACTTCCGCACATCTATCCTACAACTGTCTCTCCTCAATTTGAATCTATGCCCCCTCAGGTTCTTAATCTGAGCAAGCGCAAGTATCCTGCCAGCATTGAGCCTGCTTAAACCATTCAAGGTCTTATACTCCTCAATCAGATCACCTCACAGGTGCCTAGTCTCCAGATGCTATAACTTGCAAAACTTAAGCTTTTCTTTGTAAGCACACCCCTTTGTTCCTCTCGCCAATCTTGTTGCCCTTCTCTGTACTCATTCTAGCAACTCTATATCCATCCTAAAATGAGGTCTCCAGACCTGTATACAGTACTCAAGGTGTGACCTGACCATCGCCTTATACAAGGGGATAATCACCTCCTTTTTCCTGCTAGAAAAATTCTTGTATATCATTGACAAGACACCACGAGCTAGTCTTGCAGACCATCTGCACTGCTCAAAAAACTCCATATCTGCCTGCACAATTACCCCTAGTTCCTTTTCATTCTCTACCACTGTAGTACCACACAGTTGATACATTACTCGGGGGTTATTGCTTCCCATAAAGCAGTACTTTACATTTGTCAATTTTAAACTTCAGTTGCCACCTCTCAGCCCATTTGCTCAACTTTTCTAGATCCTGTTGCAGCAGCATACTGTCATTAACAACCCTGCCAACTTTTGTATTATCTGCAAACTTCGAATTCAAGCTTGATATACCTTCATCAATATCACTGATAAATATTCAAAACAACAATGGGCCCAACAGTGACCCCTGAAGGACTCCACTAATAACATTTGTCCACTAAGAGCAGTGTCCATTGATTACCACTCTCTGTCTTCTCCCACTCAACCATCCCTTTATCTATAGCAGCAATTTGCCTCCAATGCCACACTGCTCCAATTTGTGCAGTAGTCATATCAAAGTTATTCCCTGCATTCAGTTCCTTTGTGACTACATCGTAGTATCCAATCAGTGGCGTAGCTAAGTTTTTTGGGCCTTTAGGCAAGAAATCATTTTGGGCCCCTTATTTTTATTAAAATAAATTTTAATTGGGTATAATATAAAAAAAATGTTGAATCCTTTTAATAACATAAATATGTATTTTATTTACGATTTCTTTATGATTTTGCAAACTGTTTTAAGTCTAGATAAACATTGGAGGCAAAACTACGCACGTCCATGCAGCAACAATGATCACCAATTTAATGATTGAATGGCCTACCTCGTGCCCTCGCACGGCTCACTGCATGCATAACTCTGTGTCCGTTAAATAATTTATCTGTAAAGTTTCCATTTGTTTGATAAAGAGGCACATTTAGCCTCAAAAGCTCCAAAGTCAATGAAAATATTTCATTGGATATATGCATTATTATTTGTATCTCTATGGATTCCAGTACAACAGGCCCATTCACCTATTAATAAATACCATTACTGACTTAAACACATGAGGCATATGTCCAGTCCTACATCTATGGACCTACTACTGGTACTGGTTACGCAGCCAATTAGATGGGGTTGCGTAAACCGCCCCAAACCCAAGCACTACTGTATTCCCTTCTTCCATTTACTTTTTGCTGTTCTTTTTGGCACTACATCTTGTATCTCATGCGTGATTAGGTTAATCTAAAGAAAAATTCAAGATACTATTTCTCTGTTATTGCTCACTTTTTTCTTCTACAACAAAATTGTCTTTTTAACACTATTTTGCAAGTTATTGATTTCTCCCCTTTGCTGGTCTATTTGCCCCATTTGTTTAATTGCCAACTTCCCCATCACACAGATAAGGATTACTTTGACCCATTTACACCTTCTCCCACCACCATACTCTGGATTACTTTAACAGTTATAAATTTTCTGGGAACTACCAGCTAACTTCTTTGGTCTCCAATACAGCCTTGATGCATTCATTTCCCTCAGCTCATTTCACCATCTCCTGCCAGTATGTTGCCATATTCTGACTTCATCCTTTTGTCTTCATATTGAATTTTCTCGTTTAAATTCACATAGGACCATATGCTATTCATTCAATTTTTCTTTAATTGGAATTAATTTTATATTAATTATGCATTTTACTTTTATTTTTATTTATTTTTGAATTATATTTGATTGGTTTCTTATTCCTTTTCTTTTTGGTCTCTGTCGGGTCGGCTATGATATATACATCAGCTCACTTTTTCTGTCTGCTATGGGTATGTCATAAAAGAGGCCTTGCTTCTTGCTGTATTTCCTTTGGTTCTGGCTGCCGGCCCTTCATGATAGTTAAAATCTTAAGATCTGTAGCATTAAGTACCATTTGTATATTTTTGTTTAATTTTATGTAATCTGCTTTTATTTTTCAGGCACATTTTTAAATTTTTTTCATTGTAACTACACCTGACAGATCAGCACCCCTACTCATATACTTATCAAATCTATTTATCTACATACATATATATATATATATATATATAAAAAACGTGAAATTATTAATGCACATATTCATTTAATCGAGACCAACCAATTAAAAATAAAATAAGCAAAAATATGTTACAATACCTCAATGCACTTTATGGCAGGATGTTTCTTCATCAACAAATTCTCTCCTTTCTTCTGGACGGCAGTGAACTGGGTTTCTCTTTTGACAAGATCATTTGTTAAGGTCTGAAATTTTTGAGAAATGTTTTGTAAAAAATAAATAAATAAATAAAATACACACTGAAAGCCCTTCAAAATTCATACAAAACACAGTTTTATAATATTTTGCTATTTTATAATTAATTAAACTATTCCACAGTGCATTTTTATATATAATTTGCAAAACAGTTTAAGAACCATCTATTAAGCCAAACTTTCTGTAGCAACAACTCCACAGTTCAGCAGCAATTATAGAAGTGAGTAGTTTGAATAAATAAATTTAAGGAAGTAGCTAAATAAATTACTAGCTGGGTCAGACAGGAGGGGTGTGTGTATGTGTGTGTGTTGTATAAACTTGCTTCCTTGCATCATTTGGAGTAATAATACTAACACATAGTGCAAGGAAGCAGATTTTTATTATACTAAAGAAGAAAAACTACTCACTTCCTTCTTTCAGTAGGAACTAATGCAACGTGCCTTTACCATTAAACTCAATTACTCATACTAAAAATTTATTACAATGATTAACAGGTTGCTGACTAAAGGAATAACTTTCTACAATACAGTCTATAACAGGGGTGGGCAACTTTTTTCGTCAGCGGGCCGAATGAAATTTTCGTATCATGACGCGGGCCAGAATACATTGAACGATTTAACAAAAAAAATCAGAACCTAAAAAAATTTTATATTACTTGAATTACCAAATTATTAATGTATTTTAAAAAAAAGTAAATACAATATTTAAATAGGAGTCGATTATAGATAGGTACAGATAAGAACTACAATTTGGAATAAACATTTTTATTGTTATGATAACAAAGTAAATTCAGAAAATAAAAACTTTAATGTGAGGATTACATTCGGAATGTTCCTGATTTATGATTTCATCAAAATTGGGATTCAATTCACTAGTGGCTATTCGTAGAACTGCTCCTAAATTTTCATCCGTTATTCTTGATCTAATTTTGCTCTTTGTATTTTTCATTAAAGAAAATGTAGTTTCGCATAGGTATGTCGATCCAAAGAATGCCAAATATTTCTGTGCATTATCCAGAATGTTTTTAAACATTTCTGGATTTAACGAGGCATAAAAGTCCGTTATTGTTTTTTCAGCAAATTGATTCTTTAATATTAAATTTGATTGTAAATTTATCAGTTCCAACTGGATACAAGGTGGTGCATCATTGACATTAAAATTAAATGGTAGGCTTACTAAAGATAGATCTTTAGAAATTTTCTGAAAATCATCAAATCTTCTTGTGAATTCATTAAATAAGTCACTTATTATCGCCTCATTTTTCTTAAAATCAGCACATTAAGTTTTTTTCTCTTTTTTTTGTAAGATTGGAAAGTGAGTTAACTGTTTATTTTGGAATTGTTGCGAAAATAAGTTGAGTTTTCTCGTAAACGATGTGACATTTGTATACATATCAAAAATAAATAGTCCTTTCCCTTCTAATAATAAATTTAATTCATTTTGATGCAAAAACATATCAACGAAGAAGAAAAAGTCATTCAGCCATTGTTCATCTTTTAATTCACAAAATTCATTCAGCTTGTCCTTAGCATTTAAGAAGTTTACAATTTCACCCAACAAATCATGAAATCGTTTTAACACTTTTGCAAGACTAAGCCATCTTATGTCTGTATGGTAAGGAATATCAGTAAAATCACATTCAATTTCTTTCAAAAATGTTATGAATTGCCAGTGGTTTAAAGCTCTTCCACGAGTAAAATTTAACTACTTTCGTTACAACCGATATAACATGATTCAGTTTTAGAACTCTTTTGCAAAGGGTTTCTTGGTGAATTATACAATATAAGAAAATTATTTCTTTTCCGGGAATACGCTTTATTTCATCGCTTATTCTTTTTAATCATTCAATGTTTTTTCCTGTCAAACTAGGACACCCATCGGTTGTGATGCTGACAATTTTGTCCCACTTTATATTATGTTTTTGCAAAGCTTCTTGAAGAGCTATAAAAAAAATTTCGCCAGTCGTTGTGTCTTTCATAGGATATGCAGAAAGCAATCCTCCATAATTTCAAATCTATGATTTGATATTACGGAAGAATATGATTTGATATTACCTCGAATAAAGATAAAAAGTTGACTCGTATCGGTAATGTCACATGACTCATCTAAAGCCAGTGCATGGTAAGTACAATCTTCCAATTTTAATTGATCACATATAAATTACTTGAAATATTATCAATTCATCTCACAAGATTTCTTCGTGATAGAGAAATTTTTTCAAACGTCAGTTGGTTTTTTTTTTTTTTTTAATCAGGGCATAATAATTCAGCAACATTATCAAACCTTCCTTCACAAATTCCCCTTCAGAAAATGATTTACATTGTTTTGCAACCTTATGTGTAACAATGTAACTAGCTTTTGTCAGAGCTCTATGTGTATTTGACAAAATTTTCAAAGTATTTTGTTGCTTACGCAAACCACATTTTAAATTTTCTGCTTCAATTTTCATTTGTTCCGGTGAAAATAGCTTATATTTTACGAAATGTTTTGTTGAAAAATGCCTTTTTAGATTATATTCTTTAAAAAAGGAAATAGTTTCCTTACAAACCAAACAAACAGCTTTATCATCTATATTTGCAATTAAATATTTGAATGTCCAATTATCATTGAAAATGCAGCATTCGGCATCAATTTTTCTTTTTTTTTAATTGGCTCATTTTATGGGCTATAAATTATATTAAATTAAAACCTGTAATAATTAGAAAAGGCATAAACTGACACATAAAATATCTTGCACCAATATTATTTTTTTCAATAAGAAGTCAAACCCAAAGGAACTTCGTTCGATCGATGCTACAATAATAATTAGGAAATAATACTCTTTGACGCTGCGTAGAATCACCTGGTTAACTGCATACTGCTGTACTGGCCACGATTCCCGATTTTTTTTATGAAAACCCCAAACACGAAAGGTATCAAAACCTATAGTACTTAGTACCGTGCATGGGTTGAAGGAGAAGTAAGGGGGGAGGGGGATGCCGAATGAACTGAATTAAGCCGAACGTTTACGGCGAGTATAGTCAGGTATGGATTTTCTATATTTATGCATTTACGGAGAGGGGCCGGATGTGGCCCGGTTGTTGCCCACCCCTGGTCTATAACCCTTCTCCTGTGGTTTGGTTTTTAGCTCCCCTGATTCATGCATAATTTAAAACCTTGAATATATCATCATTATTTGTTTGGTTTTTAGCTCCCCTGATTCATGCATAATTTAAAACCTTGAATATATCATCATTATTTGTTTGGTTTTTAGCTCCCCTGATTCATGCATAATTTAAAACCTTGAATATATCATCATTATTTGTTTTACATAGTAAAAAAAAAAAAAAAACTCCCCTTATTATAGCCTTATAGAATTGAATGATATCTTCTAAAGCAGTGCTATTCAAAAAATATCAAAAGAAAAAAAAAAAAAAAAAAAAAAACTCTGCTGACGAGGCTAGTGGAAGTCAGAAGTGTTCAAAGCCGCTAAGTGGATTTTCTTATTTATTGATTTGAAATTGTTTTTCTAAAACTTTTGATTTAAATTTAATAGTATAGCATTAGTTTGTGATTTTTTGATTAATCTGGTGTATTTATTCTTTACTCGGCCTTGTAATTGCATAAAAGTATCGGCAAGGGTATCAAATCCACGTGTTACAAGTTGCAGCTCCACTGAACGAGAAGTTTTTTTAGCCATATTTAGCCGCTTTACTGATCAATAGTTACATCAAATTATTTTCTATAAGTAGCTTATAGACCTAGTCAGGATCCTTAGTTTATTCTGAATTGAGACAGCGAGATTTGGAAGTTAATTAATACTTAAGTGTCCGTAGAGTTACCGTTCGTAACTTGCCACCATTGTTATACGACACAACATTATATCCTGAACTAGATAGCGTAAGGTTAGTATAGTACAGTATATAATATAATATTGTCAATTAATCAGTAAAATCTATTAATTTTGTTAATATTCATTGTCAATTGAATTGTACTTTTAACTAAATACATATAACAACTTAAGATTACAAACGTAACATAATTAATTAATACATAACTTGATATGGAAGTTATATAAACGGAACTCATAGATAATACTCGATACTGAAAAATATATATAGCATTATAACTGTGTTGGGATAAAAGTTTAGGTTTATAATTTTGTACCGAAATTGAAATTTTATTGAAATTAAATTGAAATCAGACAAGAGGAGCAAAGCAAATGGGAGTGCTGTGGCTCAGAGGAGAACTGAGGGGGACAGTTGCCCTCTGAATCACAGCCTTTTAAAATGCACTGCTTGCATGATGTTTGTGGAGCAATCGGGTACGGGACATGGGGGGGATGTCTGTGTGTGCGCACGATGCAAGGAGTGTAACGAAATCAGGTGACAACTCAACGTTGTTATGGGCCTATATGAGAGCTTGAAGGACAGGGTGGATGCCCTCGAATGATATAAATTGAAGGCCCCATCAAGCTCTCAACTGCCCACATCAATGCTAGAGCTTGTACTTGGTCATCGCGCAACACAGCAGCAACCCCCAAGGCAGAATGCGCTGGTCCCACAGGAACTAGTAGTTGTTGGTGACTCTATTGTGGAAACGGGGAACATGCTTTGTAAAAAGGATAGGTGGAACAGGACCAGGGTATGCCTGCCAGGGGCAAAGGTTGATGACATTGTAGAGCGGATATCATCTTTTAAAGGCACAAAAGGTGATATTGTTGTACACGTTGGCACTAATGATATTAAGAGTAGGAGACCGTCAGAATTACTTAACAAGTACAGGTCACTGTTCAAAAAAAAGCCGTGAACTAGGGTTGAAATTGACAGTATCTGCAATTCTGCCCAGACACGATAGGAAGGAGTATATGATGAGAGCCTTGTCGATCAATTCGGCCATGGAAAGATTGTGCAAGGCTCAAGTGGTAGAATTTTTTTCAGCCTGGTCTGTACTTGTTAACAGGAGAGACTGCTTCTACAGGGATGGGATACACTTAAATAGAAAGGGTGCAAGAATATTTGCTGATGCTATCGAGGCAGTGTTAGGTGGGTCGGAAAACTACTAGTTTGGGGGGATACAAGGACTAATAGATTAACAGTAGCCACTGGCAGAGGTGAAAGTGATTCTTGCACTGCTTCTATTGAAATGAGCAGCAGCCTAGAAAACAAGATGCAGGATATTTCAGAGACTGCTGGGAGTCATTGCAGTACAAGTAAACACATGGGTTGTGTTAGGATAGCTAAGAATAGGAACAGGTGCATGTATATTTACGTGTACACCAATTCTAGGAGTTTGGTAAATAAATTTGATGAATTTGAGGTATGGCTCAAAACATCAAAGGCAGATATTGTTGGGATATATTAGAGATGTGGTGTCACACAGATATAAGTAATGCAGAACTGGAATTTGGGGAGTACAATGTATACAGAAAGGATAGACAGGATAGAAGGGAGGAGGGGTTATGCTATTAGTTAAGAAACACAAATCCAAGGAAGTGAAGCCAGTCGACATCGCTGGACAGTGCAATGTCGAGTCAGTTTGGTGTGACATAAGCATTGGGAGATCAAAATTGAGAGTAGGAGTGTGCTATAGGCCTAATGACTCTGATGAGTATAATAAGAAACTATACAGGGAAATAGAGTGGGCCAGTAAATCAGAGAGTCTTATAATGGGGGATTTTAATTTCCCAGATAATGACTGGAATTTGTGGGTTGGTCACTCACACACTAGCAAGGCTTTATTGGATGATTGTTTTCTACATCAGCATGTTCGGGAGGCAACTAGAGGGAGTAATACTCTTGATTTGATTATCAGTAGTGATTCTTCATGCATTAAGAATCTGCAGGTAAATGAACCACTAGGTGGCAGTGATCACAGTGTGCTGAAGTGAGATTTACTCAAAGAGGTAACTACCATTAGGGGTAAAGGGAAGGGTTATTGCTTTCGTAAAGGTAACTTTCTACTCTATACTTTTTTTCTTAATTTTTTTTTTCTTATTTTCCCAGGATTTGGAGTATGGTGAATATTGTCCTTTACAGTTTGGACAAAGTGGCATTTCTACATCACACTGTCCACTTGTAATTTATGAGGCTGATGGCAGTAGGATACCTGCAAAACAAGTTCCACGCTTTGTTCTTTTTATGTTTCTCACTATTTCAAGCATCATTCCAGACTAGTGTATTTACAGGCATCATGAAAAGACTGCAGCAAAGAAGTGCTACTACTAATATTTGGCTTGTGACCTATAACATTATCTATTGAATGAAACTGGATAATTTGTTAATCAAATGAGATAGAAGGGAAGAATTACCCCAATATGCCTTAGAAAATTTCCATGTTATTCAATACTCCAATTGTGATGAGCCTGTTCTTTGGAGTTTATACAAAACTGGAAAGTGATCACTGTTATGTGGAGTAGTAAAGTTGTGCTTATCTAATAAAGATCCCTTGCAAATGATGCCCATTAAAATAATTATAATAAGCAGAAAGGAATCTTAATTGTAATATAAGTGCTTCAAGTTCTTTAGGAATAAATATTAGATTTCATGAAAGATATATCGAGACAAGCAAGGATGATTAAAATTCTAACAGCCACAGCTTATAGTGATGTCTGCAAGAGGGATATATCTAGTGGGAACTCTTGTGTCCAACAGAATGGCCGCACCTCCATGAGTGTTGCTATCCTGCTTATAACAAGTATAGTTGTTAATCACAGAAGATGCCCGTGGTATCAAGTTTGTTCCTTGTGAGCAAATGTCTACAGGTTACTAACACATAATTAGGTCATATAATTCATCTTTCTTGGACTTCGCACCTCTACAAATCTACTGCAAGATGTGCTGTATTAGGAAGGAGTTTTGTCTGTTTGTTTTTAGCAGCAATTTCCTTACGACAGTCTGGTTTGTGCATAGAGCGACAGGTCGAAGAGATGAAAAATTCAGTATCCATGTAATTCATTCTGTTTACTTATATCATCTGTTTCTGTATATGATGCATACTGCAGTTTCTTTCCAGTAGGCTCTGAATCTTTGGGTTTAGAAGGTTGTTTAGACATAATTTTAGGAGAAAAAGATACACTATACAGAATGGTTGTTGTTTGGTTTTTAGGAGCATTAGCAACTAAGGCCATATTGCTCCAGGGATATGCAGTGGTCATTCCGTGACCTTTCCGCATCCTCCATATTTTGTGGTCACAGGCTTGAACCCCGGTCTAATCAAGAAGTGTGTGCGACATACTGCTGCTTCTGCCCACCTAGCTACGGAGGCGCCTATACAGAATAGAAATCAGGGTATTAATTGTTTTGTCTGAATTTTGTTCTTGTATCACTGTTCAGATCAGGCCCAGTCAGTAGGATATATTTGACAGGACAGAAGCATCTGTTTGAGTTGCTAACAATTGATGTTTTTGGATGGCAAACACATGCAATTCTTTGATTTTACTGGTATTTGTTTTCTTGCATCCTTACATACCATTTTATATTGAACTTTATTTTTGAATTTTCTTACATTTTTATTTATGTTTTCTTAAGTTTATAGTGTTCACAAGCTTTAGAATAGACTGGATATAAAATATAAGTGTATTTTGCAAAAATACACTTATAAACGAACTGTACGAACACAATCTCCCCGGATGAAGAATAGTTCGTCCGTGGAGATTGTGTTCCTTTCATCCACAATTTAGGCTTGTTTGCTTGTTTGTTTAGTTAGTTATTGGCACATCAGCTTCTGTGGCTATAATGCACCTCCCAAGTTTTTTTTGCAGTACTCTGATCCATGCCCAAGGCGGGATTCAAACCCGCAACCTTTGGGTTGCCAGGCAGGCACTTTACCCACCCGGCTAGCCCAGTCGGCACAATTTGGGCAATGAGTCTGCTCAGTATGCTACCTGTGAGAATCCCAATTTTGGCTCTGGCAGCACTATAGAGGATTTGGAATAAATGAGAGGATATGACAATTTAAATAACCAGCTGTCATAGTACTAACCAAAATTCAGGGTGCTGATGATAAGTATGATGTAAAATGTTATGACAAAACTTTCATACTTTCAGATCAGGAATATTTTCACATGTGTGACTTTCTGATTTTTTAATTCCTGGACTATTTCATCTTTCATTACATTCATCAGGTCCCATTCTGCTATGACTCCTTTAGAAATGTTTAAAATAGAATGTGAGGTAACCTTTGGAGAAATTCCTCTGAAGGTGGAGAGCTTTAGCAAAGATTCCAAATGGGATTGCTTTGTGTGGTTTCCACAAGTAAGTCTCCTGAACATAATCTTTGTCTCTTTTTGGGACTTCCTGCAGCATTTTCCAAATAGATAATATCTTTTACATTTTCATTCTCTTGGACTAAGTGTAATGATAAGGTTGGCATCTGTCCAAGTAAGGTGAGTTCAGGGGCTCTAGAAAAGGAAAATGTCAAAGTAGTCAGTAGGCTGTTAGTAGTAAAGCATGGGGGGTAGTCTTCCTTTCTGAAACTAGCTTTACAGTTCAAAAGACTAAGCCTATTTTAATTAAGGTGAAAAAAAAACTAAATGAAAACTGCAGATTTGAAAAACTACTTTTCAAATAGCACAAAAAGTTGCTTTATCACTATAATGCTTTGCAATAACTTTTTGTTTCTAAGTGCATCTTTAATCAGTAGTATTTTAAAAATTCTCCTGTTTTCAATTAACTGAAGTAAACTGATGAACATTTTTTTACTGTAATTATGCATGAATTATGGTTCATAATAGCATTATCTGTGGTGCATTTCATAAGAAAAAGTATGTATTGCCATGTACTAACCATGTTTACAAGTAGACAACTAACTGGTGAAACAGCATCTAATTTTTTAGAACTATGTTGATGGTCCACAATGCTCACACTAAGGCGAGTTTCAACATGCTACTAAATATATAGTAGTGGTGATGGTGCAGTTTTCATTTTCTTGCTACAGAGAATTAGTTTATTTTTTATTTAGTCTGAATTTACAACAGGTGGTCTTGGAATTTATCCAGGGATCCACTAGTTAATTTCTCTAATTCAATACAATTTGTCAACACATTTTGAGATAATAAATGTAAATAGTGGGATATGAATCATGATATGTACCCTTTCCTGTTTATCATTAATCATTGGATAACTTACTATAGTGATTGGACTTAAGATAACTTGGACCACAGTGATTGTCAGGCATTCTTTCTCAATAACCTCAAAACAAGTGCAAATTTTAACATCACTATTAAAATTAGCAGTTTATATGATGTTCAAAGGGATACATGCCCCGTATCCCTACATTAATGTCATTTATAAAAATCAGAATGGTTTCATTCCCAGAACTAGTTATTGATGGATCTCACTTCTAACCCTAACTCATTTTGAAAAAAGTAACCATTAATGACTCATGATCTCAATACATTCCAGATTACATAACAATCTCTTGAGATTTGATCATACATTTTGCTATATTACAAATTAACAAAAATATTTCCTGCATATCTTATATTTTTGTATAAAATATATACAAAATCAGTTCTAAAAAAATTAACATGCAAATGGAAAACTGGTATATAAAACAAAAAGAAGAAAATACATTAAAATACAACAAAATATACAGAATTAAAAGTGCTAAAATCTGAAGCTTTAAAAGGCTACGTCTTCTTTCTCAACAGTAAGCTTTGCAGTGCAATCTTAAATACCTGCAGGTTCACGGCACATGTCACGTGACTCAATAACACGTGCATTGTTCTCATACGTGATGGAACCGGAAGTGGCTCGAGAGCGCGTCAGGCGGAATTATTCATCCCCCTCCAAGGATCACTGTCTCAAAGAGGGGATGAATCCGCATACCCCTATCTCTATTAATGTTGCTCCCAATGGAACTAATCCGCAAGCTCTCGAGCCACTTGTGGTCCAAAACCTACGCGCCCGGTCGATGATAATAGCTTCGTCTGGGGAGATTTGATGCTGCTTCTCCCAAGATTTTAGCGCTTTTAATTCTGTATATTTTATTGTATTTTAATATATTTTCTTCTTTTTGTTTTATATATCTTTTGTAAATAGTAATTTATTGTAAATTAGTAATATCGGTTTATTAAACTATTAATTTTGTTTTTTGTTTTATTATTTCAAAGCAAGGTTGGTGTAAACTACTAAACATTTATATTATAATATGAATTATAATTCATATTATAATATGAATTATGAGGCCTATTTGAAGGAAAACTGGTGTTCTAAGCTGGTGGGAGTAAACCTTTAACAATGCATTTGGCCATCTGTTTAGTACCACTGAACATACATGAAAAACTTCACTCCCTTAACTGAGCAGTGGTTGCAAAAACCCTGTCAGGTCCCTCACAAAAAAAAAAAAAGGGGGGGGGGGGAAGATACACATTTTTTGTGGGTTCAAGCTTAACTTAATGCCCACACATTAACCACTGCATTTTCTACCTTCCTAAATATACTCGGTTTTACTCAAGCTGTTTTGACAGCAATATTTTATGGTTCTCGTGGAATAACAGTTTGAAAGTACACTTGGTCGTCGACTTACGACCGGCCGCACTTACGACCACAAAAAAATAGTAATAATAATAAATAAATTAATAATAAATCAGAAAGTCACTACTGAGGACACCCATAACCCAGGTGAGGAGGCACATCGATGACGGGAGGCCTGAGGACAGCACCAGGCACACACTCAGTCGCTCTCTCTCACATACACCCAGTCGCTTTCAAGCATCTGTTGCGTGTGGTGCATTAATTAAAATTCTACTGAAATACGCATAAAATGTTTAGTAAAAGGAAAATGCCTTCATCTACATATACGCCAGCTAAGAAGTCAAGGAAAACTATTGATTTAGAGTGTAAAATGAAAATTATCCAGCAGTATGAAGGCGAAAAGAAAGTGAATACGACAGCACGTGACTTGAAGTTATCACATTCCACGATATCGACGATACTTAAGGACAAAGAAAGAATTCGGGAAGCTGTGAAAGGTTCTACACCTATTAAGTCTACAATTTTAACCAAACAACAACAGGAACCCATCCATGAAATGGAGAAATTGTTGTTTGTGTGGATGGAAGATTTAATACAAAAAAATACACCCACGAGTCTTCACACAGCGCAAGCAAAGGCTAGAAGTTTGTTTCAGAGTTTAAAATCACGCGCCGGAGACGATTACGCAGAAGATTTTCAGGCTACTACTGGGTGGTTTAAGCGTTTTAAAAAAAGATTTGCTTTGCATAATGTCTCTTATAAATAAACAACTCCTACCTCAACCCAAGAACATGACCCTGACGATGCACAACCCAGCACAAGCAAAGATTAAAAATTGATTTTGTAAATTTCATTTGTATTAATTTTTACATTAATTTTAGATTGTATTTTTGTGTTTTCAGTACATTATGTACAGTATTATTTTTCACATTATGTACAATATAATTATAGATTGTAGTTTTGTTTTTTATAAACAGTATGAATAATAAACCAATTAAAATGTAGAGAACATTTGAATTTAACCTCAGAGAGAGAGATAGCCTAGGCGTAGAAACGAAGGTATGTACAGTATCGCTAAATAAAAGATGAAAACATTACTGTATTTAAAAAGAAAAATAAAAGATGATAAAAATTTAAAAGATTATAAAATAAATTATAAAGATGATAAAAAGATTAGAAAGGTTAAAAAATACTGTTAATAAATATATGGCCGACATACGACCAGATCGACTTACGACCTGTCAGTCAGAACAGAAGTCGGTCGTAAGTCGACGACCAACTGTACTGGATGGGTACTGCAAGACCCTTTTTGCAACTTCTGTGTGTAGAAAGTAGGTGGGACCACCTCTCAGGTCCTGCTCAGATATTTCAATATCACATTGAACAATTGCTGTTCCAGTTAAATTTAACACAGTGTTACACTCTCAAATTCTAATTATGGCATTGTTTCAACTTTGGGAAAAAGCATTTGAGAAGAAATTACTGAATTGGGTGGGGGGGGGGACTCAAAGGTCCCAACTATTTCAATTGCACATCAAATATCTTGAAATATAATGGCTGCCATTATATTTCAAGATAACCCACTGTCCCATTCTCTAACTCTGAACATGGCACTGTCTCGTACTTGGGGGAGGGGGGACATTTTAGGGCTTTTCATGAGTAATTAACTGAACACATGTAACCAGAAAACACACGAGAACTCTCAAAAGGGATGTTCCTTGAAACCCTTCTTGTAATAATTTCTGAGTAGAGCTTTGTGCACCAAATGAATAATGAGTGCTATAGGTTCACATATATATATAATCTTTTGATATTAAACTATTTTGAATTAAGAAATAATTCTGAATACATACTGGAGTCTTATCTTCTGTAAGCAGTATACCAAACAGAATTCTAAGAGGGACAAAAGTGTACACACATAATTTGGAAATATCATGCTCTTAATTAATGTTTTCCACACTAAAAAATGGAAGACTAATAGTTTCATGTTTATATTTTAGTATTGTATTGCTATTTTACTTTCTTTCCATTTTTGGTAGAATCAAAAGTTTTTACAAATTTCCACTTATATATATAATATATAAGCAGAAATACATATGCATGCATCATTTTAAAATTTTGCACTCATAACAGTTTTCTGCACTGAAAAATGGAAATGACTGTTAGCTTCATACTTATACTTTATGACTATGAATTGTTTTTTTAATTTTTAGAAGAAATAATTTTTTTTGAATAAGATGTGGAAAAAAATAACAGCATTTTTCAAATATTTAAATTTTTATTAAAAATTAAAAAGTTACATAAAACAAATACCACAATTTATTAAGAAAAGGATGATGTATTGGTATACTGCAAGCAGAATTCAAGTACATTAAAAACTTTTTACATAAATAAAAAAAAAAAATGTGCCCACCAGTCAGGGCCAGTGCAACACCCACTACAACTTTTTTTTTTTTTTTTTTTTTTTTTTTTGGGTACAAATAACTGCCTGATTAATGAATTAAAACATCAATAAGTACTCTTATACTTGCACACTGCTTATTCTCTCAAACATTGGTATGTTAATAAATACTCATCAATTACCTCCTGATATCGATCTAATTCTATAAGATTAAGATTCTTGGCACTCCAGTCACGAGAAACCTCAGTTTCTTCTTTTTCATTCATCCATTTTATTTCTCGTGTAGCTTGCTGTACAAAATCCAAGAGTGTTTCTAGATCACTTAATCTTTTCTTTGATACAATCTAATAAGAAAAAAATAATAATAATAAAATAAGTTTTTAATTCATTTTCATAATGGACCAAGCCATAAACTACATAATACTAATTCATAAGTTATGAGTGAAATGTAATGGTTGTTTAATTACTGTTACCTCACATAAGAGTCCACAGTAAAAGGGGAAATATATATTAAAAAAAACTACAGAAATCAGTGGATTATTTTTTCATAATCCTGAGCATAGTGCAAATAATACTATTTGAATATACCTCTTTTCCATTCAAATCATCTATGTACTATAAGAGAATTCACAGATTTCATATCATCTGAAAATGTTAACTCTAGAAAGCTCGTTAGCACCCTTTTTCATGTTTACTGATCAGCTCAAGTTTTTCTTCAATAGAAAGAACCATCTCTTTCTACTTTAACATGGTTACACATAGACATAAATTAAAATGCAGAAAAGAATTTTAAAATAAGCCAGACAAGAGTAAAACTGAAGAATCACTAAAATATGACTCAAGTGAGGTATTAGGTAGAGAACAAAGGTGGGATGAGGTTTCTAAATTGGAGGGTCTTGTCTACAGCAAAATAACAAAATGTAAACAAGAAACACCTAATAACAGATTATACGTATGACTTAAACTTCCATCACCCACAGAAACTCTGGTTTATCTGCCTGGGATAATCAAGAGTCTACTAACCAAAGACAGTCAATTTTTCCTTCTCTTTTATATCCATTTCAATTCGAGCGAAATGGATGAAAAATTATACATTATGTTATATTTTATTCATAACAATTTATAATCTTTCAGTCATTCTCATGCTTATATTACAAATTTTATAATAAAGCTAATAACAAAATATATGTCCCCTGCCATCTTGTGATGCTCAATGAGTAAGTTTCAGTTTTATATATAAAGGATTAAAAATTAAATGAGATTTTGCCATATCATAAAAAAAATTATTAGAACTCTGCTCAGTAAAGAATTTATTAAAAATGGTCTCTGACTTACCAGCAATTCAGAATATGATTTTTCAAGCTTCGTAAGTAAATCACAGTATGCATCATACTCGTTACCTTTGAAATTATTCTGAAACAAAATCAAGACAATTACCCAAATAATTTTAAACACAATCTTAAATATATAACAATAAAAACAAACATATTGGTAAAATATTACCCAAGTAATATCACAACAGTGTATTCACGACACCTGGAAGCCTTTTTTATGGAATCAAGTGTACAACATCTGCTGGTGCCAATTTGACTTATTTAGCAATGCTGAATCCGTATCCCTTGTACATCACTGTAATATAACTCACCTGAAGATGGAGAAGTATAGTAGTTGTCAAACACCACTTTCTACATTTCACAATGATAAAGGATAAGCCAGTTCTTGCTACTCACAACTCCAGCCACTTTCATCAAATATCCTCTCATGGGTTGCAACCTTTCTAGGACACATCCCATAAAATAATAGAAGGGACAGCCAAAATTAATTTCTTAAAGATGAAAAAAATCTATTAAACTTCAGTAATTTATAAATAAGCAGCTGAAAAGCATACAAGATGTCCACCATGTACAGTTATGATATGAAGTGAGGCTAGGTTCAGTTATGATCATTGAAGGGCATACATGGCATAAAGTGAACCACATATGCAGCAACTTGTTTTACCTTTATTTTTAACATTTTGAAGACTAAAGGCACAAGATGTTATGGGTGAAATTAACTATTTAATATCAGTGTAAATACACCATAGTTTACCCATAAATTTAACTACATAAGTAGTGTAACGGAATCCTTTGATTTTATCTCATATTGTGGCTACCTTCACGAGATACCAGGTATTGCACTACTTCAAATAAATAACACTTCTCTAATACAGGAGACTACTGTTATTTAATCTCAGTGGGCACCACCACCCAGATGTGTTTCGGAGCTTGTTGGCTCACTCATCGGTGGGCAGGCAAGTACCCTGATAATGAGACATGCCATCACGGTTGCGAAGTTAATTCCAGGGTACACGCCAGCCCACCAATGAGTGAGCCAGCAAGCTCCAAAACACATCTGGGTTGTGGTGTCCACTGAGAATAAATAACAGTAATCTTCTCTATTAGAGAAGCATTATTTATTCGAAGTAGTGCAATACCTGGTATCCCGTTGTGAAGGTAGCCACAATATGAGATAAAATCAAACTATGGCGTTACACTACTTATGAAGTTAAATTTATGGGTTAACTACTGTGTATTTACACCAATATTATATATTTTATTTTTAACAGACAGTTTTTAACCACAAGATTATTATTTATTTATTATTTTTTTTTTTTTGTCATATAATTATTTTCTATGAATTCATTAGTCTGTTTGTTTGGTTTTTTTTAAAATTTAGGCAGAAGTTCAGGCAACTTGTTACAAATAGGGACAAAAATAAAATTTGGCTTGCAACCACAAGTTGAAAATGCTACTCTAGCCAATATGAAATCTAAATATGCAATGTTTATATCAACAATTGCTTTAAATTGTGCAAACTCACCAGTACAGTCTTATTTTGTATTTCCCCAATACATCACAACATTTTGATCAATATTATTACAAAAGTTGCCTTTCAAATGTGATAAAAATTCATATGCTCTGCAATGAAATGCATAATCCCTTTTCCTCCTTTCTAACATGTTTTTCTTACACGTGAATATTTAAGTTCTCTATCTTTCATATAATATGAACTGCTTTGTGCTAATGCTTTCACTACTAAGTTTCCAAGTGAAAATTGTATTAGCTCTATTACTCCTTGGAAAAGAACTCAATAGTTTCCCATTATATTTAGTTCTCATTTTAAGACCATTACTGTTTCCCACTTTCCATTAAATTGCCTTTCAGAGCTGTTACAATTCCCACCCACACAATGGCTCTGTAATGCCGTGACACTAGCAGTGTCACTTTCTACAACCGAGGAAAGTGATAACCACATATCCCCTTAACATAATTTCTCCACTAAGATTGCAGATTTCTAATACAAATAGCTGCAAATATGTCAACCCCAGAAGAAAGTCTATACCTTGATTGCTTCATAAAGTTTCAAATGTAAAAGTCAGTAGATTAATTTGCAGAAAAAGGAACCACTAGGTGGCAGTGATCACAGTGTACTGATGTGGGATTTACTTAAATATGTAACTACCATCAAGGGTAAAGGGAAGGGTGTTTGTTTTCGTAAAGGTGGCTACGGCGGTCTCAGACAGTTTTAAATTCTATACAGTCGGATCGACTGACGATGTTAACAATGGTGAATTCTAAATGGGATCTAAATGGATTCTAAATCTTCGGGGACTTAATTTTGGAGGCTACTAGGCTTTTCATTCCAACTAAGAAATACAGTTCAAGGTTTAGGCCTAAATGGATGTCAGATAAACTAATGATGCTCGTGGCAGAGAAGCAAAATGCACATAAATTATCAGGCAACACAGAAGCCTATGGCAGATACAAGCTAGTCTGTAATCAAGTCACAAAGGAGGTAAGGCAGGTGAAGGAAGACTACGAGGAAATCTTTGGCAAAGGATGCAAAGAAAAACAGCAGAGTTCTTTACTTATGTAAACTCTAGAAGGAAGGAGATGAATCAGACTGGTCCACTTAACATAGATGGTTTGACTATTGATGATCCTGCTTAAGTAGCTGATAAACTGAATGAGTATTTTGCATCTACATTCACATGAGTTATTCAAGGAGGGGAATGCCAAAAGGTTATCAAACCCTTACAGGGAGCTAAGTGATTTTGTAATAACTGAGAGCAAAGTGGAGGAGAAACTGTTGAAGTGAAACATAAAAAAGGTACCAGGGGCAGGTGGAATCTATCCAGTTGTAATGAAGGAGGCAGCAAGGGAAGTAAGCAAATCCTTAGCCATAATTATGAGAGCATCCTTAGAGTCAGGGGAGGACCCCATGGACTGGAGATTGCAAATGTATCATCAATTCATAAGGGTTCAAAGGTTGACACAATTATAGACCTGTTAGATTAACTTCTGTTCGGGGGAAAATAATGGAGTTACTGGTTAAAGAAGCATTGCAGGATCACCTAGACAAGACAGCAGTAATAGCTCAAATACAGAATGGGTTTGTTAAGGGGACATCTTGTCTGACCAATTTAACTGGATACTATGATGTGGTCACAAAGGAACTGGATGCAAAAAATAATTTTGATATCATACTTGGATTTCAGGAAAGCTTTTGATACTGTTGCACATGGAAGACTGCAGTACAAATTGGAGCGGTATGGCATTAAGGGCAAGTTACTGCAAGGGATAAAGGGATGGTTGACTGGGAGACGGCAGAGAGTGGTAATAAATGGACACTGCTCTACATGGACTAATGTTATTAGCGGAGTCCCCAGGGTTCTGTGCTGGGCCCATTGTTGTTTTGTGTATTTATCAATGATATTGATGAAGGTATATCGGGTTTAATGTTCAAGTCTGCAGATGATACAAAGGTTGGCAGGGTTGTTAATGACAGTATACTACTGCAACAGAATCTAGAAAAGTTAGGCAGATGGGCTGAGAAGTGGCAACTGAAGTTTAACATTGACAAATCCGAAGTACTCCACATGGGTAGCAGTAACCCAAGAGAAACATACCAAGTGTGTGGTACTACACTCAGGGAGGTGGAGAATGAAAAAGACCTGGGGTATGAAAAAGAATTGCGCAGTCAGATATGAAGTTCTTTGAGCAGTGCAGGCAGGCTGCCAGAGCAGGTCATGGAGTTTTGTCAATGATATACAGGAATTTTTCTAGCAGAGACAAGAAGGTGATTATCCCCTTGTATAAAGCAATGGTCAGGCCTCACCTTGAGTACTGTATATAGGTCTGGAGGCCTCATTTTAGGAAGGATGTAGAGTTACTAGAACGAGTACAGAGAAGGGCAACAAGATTGGTGAGAGGAAGAAAGGGGTGCGCTTATGAAGAAGGGCTTAAGTTTTGCAAGTTGCAGCATCTGGAGACTAGGCACCTGCGAGGTGATCTGATTGAGGTGTATAAGACCTTGAATGGTTTGAGCAGACTCAATGCTGGCGGGATACTTACGCTTGCTCAGATTAAGAACCTGAGGGGGCATAGATTCAAATTGAGGAAAGACAGTTGTAGAATAGATGTGCAGAAGTTTTCCTTTAGCCAGCAGGTAGTTGATTGCTGGAACAGACTTCCATCTGTTGTTGTGGAAGTTTATAGCTTAATAAAGCTATAAATTTCCACAGTTTTTTTTTGGGGGGGGGAAGGGCTGATGTTGAATAAGCTGGCTTTCTTGCATCATATGCCTCAACTAATGCTATTAATTGAAACTGCTTTCCCATTAAGTGTTCAATGATATAAATTTCCATAACAATCACTTTGTTCTGTGATACTGCAGCCTGTTTACCATCTGTTACCCCAAACTGTCCCTTAATCACTGGGTTGCATAAATTTAGTCACTATCATATATGATGCTAATTTCATGCAGACTTTATTTATGTGAATAAAGTGAATATTTATGGAAATAAATTAAGTTTACTTAGTGAAAATTACTGAAATTATCTTGTTTTATTTGCCATTTAGTCTTTTTTGTTTCTTTAAAGAGCTGTTGAAACATAGCCATTGAGCACTGTGAAATTTTAACCAGTGGTATAAGAGGATATTTGTTCACTTCTGCAATTCTAATTATTCCCTTAAGCCAAGATTAAATTTCCAAGCAGTACATAACTTTCTAATTTTGATTTGAGCTGGTTTTCATACAAATGTTGTGTGCATATAGGTGGGTATTATAACCAAGTTGTTGCCATTGCAATATCTACATTCCAAAAGCATAAGAGGCATAGTTGCTATGATGCATGGTGTTAATTTTATGCTTCTGGCTAGTTAAATGAATATTTTATCTGCTATCAAGACTTTTCTCCTTTCTTGCATAAATCTTCAAATAACTAGACATATATTCCCATTCATCAACTAGATTGCAGTGTAAAATGTGCTTCTACTTTCAGTGATGATCCTTCTCCCATTTAATAATTTACCCAATTTCACTCTGTTTTGTTAAGTGAATTTATAAAATAAATAAAAGTAGTTCTTTAACAAAATCCCTGCAGCAGTCTTGTCTCCATAACCCACATTTAGCAGCTGCAATATATTTCCCTGGTTTATTGATAAAAATAATAAAGTTAAAACATTTAAAAGGTTATACCAGAAGGAGTGGATACAATGAATTTACTCTTCTCTGTAATTTAAAAGAAAGAGAAAATCTACTTCTTGAATAAGAACTGTTTTCAACTTTGTACACTTCTAAATGGGTTCACATTACTTTCAGCAATCTAACAATATTTTCGAAAGTGTTTACAAAATTTTAAATGTAGCTTTGTGACTATTTTCAAAAACATTCTGCAAAGCCACATTGCATACTGTCCTTTTTGTGATGGTTATCAGTTTATTCTGCTGGCCTTTTATATTATTGGAACATGCCCCTGTTAGTGGATCAAAAAAATAAGAATAAATAAATAAATAATAATTCTTTACAATTAATTTAACATCAAACCTTGGTCATTTTTCTATTTTAAATCATTTGATATGATTGCAAATTTGTGGGGAAAAAAAATATCCCAAGGTATTCCAAGTATCTGACCTCTTAAATTTTTCACATATGTTAATATACCAAACTTGAACCCCTTTTATATATTCCAAATATACATTCCTTTTCAGCAAGCACTTAAATTTTGCTTTCTTGGCATTCTGCTTTTACTAACACCACTAACATTTCGGATACAAGAGTAAAATGGGGGAAGGGGGGTAGAAGAATTTTAAGCTTGTGGGAATGGATAAGTTGTTTGGGGATTTTTAGCACCTTTTTGATTAAGTAACATATTAAATTGTGTATGACAAATAGATTAATAGTCTTAGTCATATTCTTTAGCTTATTTATAAATTTAGCTAGTGATTTTGTAAATTATAACTTATTATTTGCACTGCTATTATATCACTGTTTTGGCACAATATCAAAACACATAATTAGTAGTGCAGCAGAATAGCACAGATTTAATTGCGATAAAAAATAGCTCTAAGGTTCTAATCACTTGTTAGGGTTTTTTTTTTTTTTTTTAGCTAAAAAAATATTTTTACTTTTCAATAAGGATATAACTAATTTAAAACTGCAATCATGGCAGTACAGTGTAACATATATTTTGAACTTGACAGAGTAATACATTTAAGAAACTATTAGCTTAGTGTAGTATTGTTAAATAATCAATTTAAATTGCTTGATTTTATTAATTTTCATTGATCAAATAAATTGTATTTAAACTGAAATCATGCCACAGACTAGTGCAGCAAAGCAACAGGCAAAAAGTAGCGGGAGTGCTATGGCTTTGTGGAAAAATGAAGGAGGTAATTCTCCTACGAATCATGGCCTAGCAAAACGTGCAACTTGTGCAATGTTAGAAGATCTTTCTGGAACAGGACATGATAGAGCCAAGGGGCATGTCTTTGTGTGTTTGTTTGGGTGCAGAGAGTATGAAGAAATTAGGTGCCAACTCAGCATTCTGATGAACATTAATGAGAGTTTGAAGAATAGGGTAGATGCCCAGGAAGGAAATTGTGCACATGAAGTCATGAACAGCCATAATGCACTTCCTCACTGAGAAAAAGTAGCATCTTCTCTTGTTTTAGACTTCATGACCTTGGCAGTAGAAATGCCTATGACTAAACAGAATCATCCGTTTGGTTTAATCTGCTATGGTATTTCCAAAATGGAAGCAGAAAACTTGAAAACTGTTAGTAAAATAAATCTGCACGACATTATTCAACATATCTAGGAATAACAATCTCAATACATGGAGGTGAGGTACATTGGATTGAAGAGATAGATTTGGATTTTCAAAATTAGCATAACACCTAAAATAAACAAGAAAATCACATTATTCAAGCCAGAAGAGAGGAATATTATGCTGTTAACATATGCTGTTAATTAAGAAAAACAAAATCAAAAGAAGTGCATCCAGTTGATATAGATGAACAGTGCACTGTTGAGTCGGTTTGGTGTGACATAAGAACAGCGAAAGCAAAAATAAGAGTAGGAGTGTGTTATAGGTCTAATGACTTGAATGAGTACAATGTACAGAGAAATAGAGTGAGCTAGTAAATCAGAATGTCTTATAATGGAGGATTTTAACTTCCCAGATATTGACTGGAATTTGTGGTTTGGTCACTCACAGACTAGTAAGACTTTTGTGGATTTATTGGATGATTGTTTTCTGCAGCAGCAGCATGATCAAGAAGCAACCAGAGAGGGTAATACTCTTGATCTGGTAATTAGCAGTGATCATTCGTGTATTAAGAATTTGCAGATAAAGGAACCACTAGGTGGCAGTGATCACAGTGTACTGATGTGGGATTTACTTAAAGATATAATTACCATCAGGGGTAAAGGAAAGGATTTTTGCTTCCATAAAGGTGACTACCATGGTCTCAGACAGTTTTTAAATTCTGTACAGTAGGATCAACTGATGACGTTACCAACAGCAAATTCAAAATGGGAAGCATTCAAAGAACTTATCTTCGAAGCTACTAGGCTTTACATACCAACTAAGAAATATTGTTCAAGGTTTAGGCCTAAATGGTTGTCAAATGAACTAATGAGACTCGTGGCAGAGAAGAAAAATGCACAGGATGCATATAAATTATCAGGTGACACAGAAGCCTATGGCAGATATAATCTAGTCTGTAATCAAGTCACAAAAGAAGTTAGGCAGGCGAAGGCAGATTACGAGAAATCCTTGGCAAAGGAGGCTAAGAAAACAGCAAGGATTTCTTTACTTATATAAACTCTAAAAGGAAAGGAATGAATGCTCAGATAGCAAACAAACTGAATGAGTATTTTGCATCTACATTCACACATGAGGAGTTATTAAGGTTTGAAAATGCCAGAAGGTTATCAAATTGTAGCAGTGTGCTTAATGATTTTGTAATAACTGAGAACAAAGTGGAGGAGAAATTGTTGAAGTTAAACATAAGAAAGGCACCTGGGGTGGATGGGATCTATCCAGTTAAATTAAAGGAGACGGCAAAGCAACTAAGCAAACCCTTAGCCATAATTAAGAGCATCCTTGGATTCAGGGGACATCCCGACGGACTGGAGATGTGCAAATGTGTCCCCAATTCACAAACGGGGATCAAAGGGTGACACGAGTAATTACAGACCAGTTAGTTTAACTTCTGTTTTGGTTAAAATAATGGAGTCACTGGTTAAAGATGCATTGCACGATCATCTAGACAAGACTGCAGCAATAATTCAGACACAGCATGGGTTTGTTAAGGGAAAGTCTTGTCTGACCAATCTGATTTGGTATTATGATGTGGTTACAAAGGAACTAGATGCAAAAATAATTTTGATATCATATACTTGGATTTCAGGAAAGCTTTTGACACTGCTGTGATGGAAGACTACTGTACAAATTGGAGCAGAATGGTATTAAGGCTAAGTTGCTACAATGGATAAAAGGATGGTTGAGTGGGAGAAGACAGAGGATGGGAATCAATGGGTGCTACTCTTCATGGACTAATGTTATTAGTGGTCCCTCGGGGTTCGGTGTTGGGTTCACTGTTGTTTTGTAAATTTATCAATGATATTGATAAAGGTATATCAGGCTTAGTGTCGAAGTTTGCAGATGATACAAAGGTTGGCAGGGTTGTTAATGACAATAATGGCAGTGTGCTACTGCAACAGGATCTAGAAAATTTGAGCAGATGGGCTGAGAAGTGGCAACTGAAGTTTAACATTGACAAATGCAAAGTACTGCATATGGGTAGAAGTAATCCCAGAGAAACATACCAACTGTGTGGTACTACACTTATGGTGGTAGAAAATGAAAGACCTGGGACTAATTGTGCAGTCAGATATGAAGTTTTCTGAGCAATGCAGACAGGTTGCCAGGGCAGGTCGTGGGATTTTCTCAATGATATACAGGAATTTTGCTAGCAGGGAAAAGGAGGTGATTGTCCCTCTGTATAAGTCAATGGTCAGGCCATGCCTTGAATACTGTGTACACGTCTGTAGTCCTTGTTTTAGGAAGGATGTAGATTTGCTTTAGGGTGTACAGAGAAGGGCAACTAGATTAGTGAAGGGAATGAAGAGATCTTCTTGCCACTACTACATGAATGGACTTTCTGCACAAGAGAGGCTTAAGTTCTGCAAATTGCAGTGGCTGGAGACTAAGCACCTGCGAGGTGATCTGATTGAGATGTATAAGGCCTTGAATGGGTTGAGCATGCTGAATTCTGATGGGATTCTTCCACTTGTTCAGATTGTGAACCTAAGGGGGCATAAATTCAAATTGAGGAAAGACAGATGTAGAATAGATGTGCAGAAATTGGCTTTTAGCCAGGAGGTGGTTAATTGCTGGAACAAACTTCCATCTGTTGTTGTGGAAGTTGATAGGTTAAATAAATTTAAGGAAGAACTGAACGAACATTTAGAGGGAATTGTTTTGTAATTTTTTTTTTTTTTTTTTTTTTGGCTGATGCTGCATAAGCTCATACACTTGCTTACTTACATCACATGCCCCCACTACTACTACTACATGAACAGACTTTCTGCACAAGTAAGGATACCATGCCTCGAATTATCAGCTTGCTTGGCTTATTTAGGATTTCTTTTACCAAAATTTTTAAATTCAGCAGTTCTCAATTTGTCCCCTTTCAAAATCTTTGGATCATGAAATGGATTTGAACATGAGTCACCACTCACTAGTGATCACTCGTTGTACATTTCAATTTGGTAACTATGAAATACATTTGTGTTGCTTTTCTTATAAGTATTAAGCTCATCTTTAAAAAGACTTGTCAAAGGGTGCTACTGTTTTAGCAGTCTAGTTATACAAACCAAAATACAGCCAGCATGTACCCATATGCTTCAAAATATTTTTTTACTTCAGCAGCACAAACCAGTTGAAATTTTTTAAATTTACCTTTCCATTTAACACTTCTTTCCAGAGGGCAGCAAATTTCCACTCAGTAATCATCCACTTTTGCAAGAAGGCATGTAGATGCATTTCTGGCACACAAACTAACAAGACAACAAGGACAGCCTATTACAACAAGTATTTAATTTCCTCTTAATATCTTTGCCATTTCAGTTTGTAAGCCTACCATAACAGGCCCATTATTAACACAGTGCTAGAACAACTGAAGTTTAACTCTGATTAAAGCAAAATGCTGCTACTCAGAGTAGTAGAAAATGAAAAGGACCTGGTGAGTCATATATGAAGGTCTCTGAGCAGTGCAGACAACAATACAGGCTGCAAGGACAGCTCATGGGATTTTCTCAATAATATTCAGGAACTTTACTGGTAGGGATAAGGAAGTGATTATCCCATTGTATAAGGCATTGGTCAGACCACATACAGGTATGGAAGCCTCATTTTTTTAGGAAGAAGTAGAACTGCTGGATTGGGTATGAGATTGGTAAGGGGGAATAAAGGGTGCTCCTTACCAAGAAAGGCTTCAGTTCTACAAAATTGCAGCATCTGGAGATTAAGCACCTGTGAGGTAACCTGACTGAGGTGTTGACGGCTTTGAATGGCTTGAGCAAACTTAATGCTGATGGGATTCTTCTCCTTGCTTTGACTATACACATGAGGGAATATATATTCAAACTATATTCAGACATTGTTAATTAGCTTCATGCCATGTCAGTCAGATGAAATATCACACATTAACACTCGAGCCCATCACCACCAAATACGGAGGATGCGGAAAGGTCAGGGAATGACCACTGCATATTCCCGGAGCAATATGGCCTTAGTTGCTAATGCTCCTAAAAACCAAATAACAAACAAACACATTAACACACATTTCTATTTTGTAACATAGACTACTACAGCACACCTGATTGACAATTCATTAACAAATATAAACAGATATTTGCAAAATTATAATATAAAAATCCAGTTTTATTATTTTCAAAAATTCAGTGTTTGCAAAAAGGACATACTCTCTTTGTCACCAACTATATTATGATGGTGAGACAGAGAAAGTCAAATTTTTCATTATAAATCCAGAGAATTGGTTGTTTGTTTAGGAGTTTTATGGGCAGCAGCATCTGAGGCTGTAGTGTGCTGCCCAGAGAGTTGGCAGCTATGCATTTACAAATTCCTTATAAACATTAAGACAGATTATGCAAATTTGCAAAGCAGCCAGTTTTGGATTCCATATGAATGGAGAGTTGAGCACACAATTGTGCTCATATGTGATATTACAATATTTCCATGAAGGACCAACTACTAACTTGCAATCAACACCGCATCGCTATTTTGTAGGACATTATACTGCTGATTGAACAGGCCATAGACTATCTTAACCAAACTGTCTTGATGAAATCCTTGAATTTTTAGACAAAGATTCAGAAGAAAGCATTTAGATCTACAGCTGGCAGAAAATACAGTAATCTCCTAATTTACAAAGCTCATCTTACAAACAAAAATTTTAACACCTGAAGTATCTGCTCAAATTCCATTTATGACTCAAATCTCAATCTTACAAAATTCTGCTCAACTTCAACAACTTGACAAGACAGTGAGAATTAATAGTAGAATGAAATAGAGTGGAGTGGAAGTAGAGTAGAAAGTTAATTTATTTATTTTGTAAATTGCATTGCTACTACAAAATAATCTCTACCTTCTTGTTGATCTAAAATACAGTACATCATTATAGCCTCAGCTAATTAGATAATTTCAGAAAATAATTTTAAAATAAATATGCAATAATCACTAAAGGAGTACAAACACTTAAATCTAGTAACCTTGGAATGATATCTTTGCCAGATCTGAAAGTGACAGCATATTAACAGCTAGATTGCCATTTCTATTTGATGGCACAATACTGTGCTATGTTTTTACTGTGCTAAATTTACTGCATAATGTATTAAAAAAAAACAATGTATACATTAAACAAACAATGCTCTGATGATAATGTAAAAAAAAAAAAATTCAAAGTGTCTACTGGAAAAAAATATTTTTCGCCCCTCATCCTCCCATTATATCATATGTGTACCAATAAAACTGCTCCTGATTTAGAAATCCTGAGTTCTACTTCTGATGAACACATGGTGGTCATGAATTGGGACGTTTACTCTATATAAGAAAACTAACAGCAAATCTTAGTTTGTTTGTAGATCTTCCCAACAGAGGGCAGCTATCAATTACACTGAAGAATGAGACAAAATTTACCAGATAAATGTTTGTTGTGAATAACTTTGATTCTCCATCTATTGCTCGATATAAATCTTATTTTCAAACAGATATAAAACCTAAGTGCTTCATTTCATAACCTGCCATAATTAAAACTGTCCAAACATAAACATAAATCTTCATTACTGATTCATTTAATTTTTAATCATATTCATACCAGATAATTTATCACAATAATAACTTAGAGAGCAACAGATAATATTCTTGAATTAAAATTACTGCATTTACTTAATACCTATTTAAAACATATCTAAACAGATTGAAATACCTTCTGAGAGTTACAGTGGTCCACTTTCTTTTTGTACTGTTCCAAAGATCTGTGTTCTGTTTTGTGTTGTTCTATATGTGACTTCACACTATTTAGATCATTACCATAATCAGCCTGTTCCAAGCGTTTCTGAAATATAATTCAACAGACACTTTTATAATAATTGATGTAATAAACAATTTTCTTAAAATTAAGAAAATTATTATATAATTTTAAAAAAATCCAAGAACATTGCCAAACATTCTAAGGTTTTGTTTTGTTTTTTTCTTTTATTTTAATGATTATCCAAAACATGAAAGGAATAATAATCTATAGTGCTTAGGTACCACATATGGTTGAAGGCTGAGCAGAAAGGCGATAATTGTTAAAATGGAGATGTTCCAAAGAACAGTAGTAGAGGAGATAAATAAGGAAGGGGAAAATTTTGTTTGAGTTGGAAGTTGGATGGTGTCTTGATATTGGTTAGTCAAATGATATATTCGGAATTGATTTGGAGCAGGGACAGTGAATTATAGATGCCAAGAGCAGTGCCATAGCAATATTTACACAAACGGTATGCAGCAGAAACTCAATGTCAGTATGACAATAGGTTGTAAGAAAAGTGCCTTTAATTAGCCTTACTCTAATCTTTCGGATAATGTCCAAGAGCTCAAGAGATAGAGATTTGGGAGGGGGGAACTAGGGTGGATTTAAAATTTGTGGAGTCAGTAGGGTTTTTTTTTTTTTTTTTTATGTAGAGGTAGCAATTTATGTGATGCTTAGGGCAAGATATCTTAGAAGTGAGGGTAAACCCCTGACTGCTAATATCTTCAGCCATCGTGGGCAGGTGGAGACATGGTGTTACTCAGACATAAGTGATGCTGAGTTTGAATATGGGGCTTATAAGGTATACAAGTAGAACACACAGGACAGAAGGGATGAGAGGGGGTTCTGCTCTTATCTAAGAAGCACATCAAATCTAAGGCAGTGCAGCCAGTTAACATGGGTGACCAGTGAAATGTTGAGTCAGTTTGGTGTGCCAAAAGCACTGGGAAAACAAATGAAAGTAGAACTGTGCATATGCTATAGGCATGATGACTGTGATGAGTATACCAAAAACTATACAGAGAAATACAGTGGGCCGGAAAATCAAAATGTTGTATAATGGGGATTTTAACTTTCCGGATATTGACTAGATTTTGTGAATTGGTTACTCACACACAATCAAGACTTTTGTGAATTTTACAAATGACCATTTTCTAGAGCAACAAGAGGAAGCAATACTCTTGATCTGGTTATCAGATTAAGAATCTGCAGGAAAGAGACCCACTTCCAGTGGGTCTTTTTCCTGGCAGTGACAACAGTGTACTAATGGTGAATTTAATTAAATACAACTACTGCCAAAGGTAAAGTGAAAGGCTTTTGCTTTCATAAGTGGGGGCTACAGTGGTCTCAGACAGTTTTTAAATTCTATGCAGTGGGACCAACTGATGATGTTACCAACAGCAAATTCTAAATGAGAAGGATTCATGGAAATAATCAGAGAAACTACTAGGCTTTTCATAAAAACGGAGAAATACTGTTCGAGACTTAGACCTAAATGGATATCAGATACACCGGTGAGACTTGTGGCAGAGAAAAAATGCATGGGATGCATATAAATTATCAGCTAACAACAGAAACCTACAGTATATAAAAAATTGGCTGTATTCAAGCCACAAAGTAAGTTAGGCAAGTTAAGGTTGTTGTTTGTTTGTTATTTGGTTTTTAGGAGCATTAGCAACTAAGGCCATATTGCTCCGTCAATATGCGGTGGTCATTCCTGACCTTTCCGCATCCTCCGTATTTGGTGGCGACAGGCTCGAGGCAAGTTAAGGCAGCTTATGAGAAGTCTCTGACAAAGAATGCAAAGAACACCAGCAAAGGCTGCTGATTCTTATATTAACATGCTTACATATATATTAAATTCTTATATTACCAGTTGAAGAAAGGGTCTGAATCGTATTGGCCCATTTGGTGTCAATTTGTTAAATGCTGATTACCCTGCTCAGGTTGCTGATAAACTGAATAGGCATTTTGCATCTACATTCAAATGAGGAATTATTTAGATAAGGAGGTGCCAGAACTTTATCAAACTCTAATAAACAGCTAAATGACTTTGTGATAATTGAAAGGAAAGTGGAAGAGAATTTGAAGCTGAACATAAAATAGGCTCCTAGGGTGGATGAGATCTATCCAATCACATTAAAGGAGACAGCAAAGGTGAGCAGCAAACACTTAGCCATAATTATGAGAGCATCCTTGGATTCAGGACGGGGGGGGGGGGGGGGGTGTCCCTAAGGACTGGAGATGTGCAAATGTAACCCCCAATTGACAAAGGGGGATCAAAAGGTGACATGAGTAATTACAGACCTGTTAGCTTAACATCTGTTCAAGAAAAAATAATGGAGTCACCGATTAAAGAAGTAATGCAGGACCAGGCAGACAGGAATGCTGTGATACTGCAGTCACAGCATGGATTTTTTAAGGAGTGGTCTTCTCTGACCAATATGATTGGATACTAAGATATGGTCACAAAGGTACTGGATGCAAAAATTAATTTTGATATCATATACTTGGATTTCAGGAAGACTTTTGATACTGTTGTACATAAAAGTATGAACTGGAGCAATATGGCATTAAGGGCAAGTTAAGTGGAAGGAGGGAGAGAGAGAAAGGTTATTAAATGGGCTCTGCTCTTCATGGACTAACGTTATTAGTGGATTCCCCCAGTGTTCAGTACTGAGCCCATTGTTGTTTCCAATATTTATTAATGATACTGATGAAGATATATCAGGCTTAATGTCTAAGTCTGCAGAGGATAGAAAGGTTGGCAGGGTGATGATGATCGTTAATCACTGATGCTGTTATTTGGTTTTTAGGAGCATTAGCAACTAAGGCCATATTGCACAGGGTGTTATGTCCGTAAAAATCTCCCAGGAGTAATAGGGGTGGTTGCAGCTGCACAAGGAGATAATCAAGGTCTTGGTAGGAGATGTCAGTCCCAGGTGGCAAATAAACAATGCAAACTGTTAGTTAAAAAACTTACCATAAGGCGAACTGCTATCACTTTCATGTTGGTGGGGAATGGAACAGGTTGAAATGGAGTATGGTTGTTGAGAAGAATAGCAATCCCCATGAGCAGGTCCATCCCCACTTCTGTCCTTACATATGTGAGTTGTATTATGGAAGGAAGGAAGGGTTTTCGTTTGCTTTCTGTCTCCTGCAAGCAAAAGTAAATTGGCCAATGCTTTTGCAGAATGGCCTTGGATGTCATCATTGTTTTGGCAGAATCCACGACAGTTCCACTGTAAGATTTTATCCATTCGTGGTCTTTTCTCTGGCACCTGCTTTTGTTTTTTATGGAGCATTAGGAAGTACCAAAATGGGAGTAGCAACTAACTGATTTTTCTTTGAGGGTTTTCTGAGCTTAAGAAGTAACATACAATGGGAGTGAATGACTCTTTCAGAGGAATGGTCATTTCTTCATTTCTGTCTGAGTTCCAATGGAACATCTCCCTGCTACCTTCTCGGTGTAGATGGGTTTGTTGATATTTATAGGCTTCAACGCTTTTCTTGCCTGCTGATAAGATATGTTCAGCTCCCTTAAGTCATTGAATTTCTTTTTCTTCTTTCCACCTCTGGCATGCTCATGAGTAAGGTGGGTGTTCTCCCTGGCAGCTGATGCAGGTGAGTTTTCTAGCTGAACATGGCGTTGCTTCGTGGTCCTTTGCACCACGTCGAGTGCATGCAAGGACTCCATGGCAGGCCATTTGCGAATGTCCATTTTTCTGGCACCTAAAGAACCATAAAGGATTTGGAATATATGGACACAATGCACAGTTGATGCAGCCAGCTTTAATCTCATTAGGAGAAGTTGGTGAATTTAATGTCAGGATGATGTTTCTAGTGGGAGCAAGTTTCCCATCCCTATATGCAAAAATTATTTTAACAGCAACCACTCTCTGTGTTTTTAGTTTCAGAGAAAATTTCCTCTTCCATAACCTCGAGATTTTTTTTGATTTTTTTTTTTTTTGATTTGGTAGTTGTTGGCGCATCGGCTTCTGTGGCCATATTGCACCTCCCAAGGTTTTTTTTTGCAGTACTTTGATCCAAGCCCGAGGCGGGAATCGAACCCGCGACCTTTGGGTTGCCGGGCAGGTACTTTACCCACTCGGCTAGCCCGGTCGGCCCATAACCTCGAGAAGGTCCCACTCTGAAATGACACCTCTCGATGAGTTTAGTGTTCTATGTGGTGTCACAGTTATTGGTATTCCTCCAAAGGACGTTGCTAGGAGTAGCTGCTCACAATGCCTGTAATTTTTATTTAAATTAAGAGGTCCCCAGAAATAAGCCTCTAAACTGATATAGAGTAACCTGCTAACCTCTCTAAACCTTTCTTTATAAAAAAAAGGGGTGACTTTTTTTTCTAATAGGCTTTTTGCTGGATGATTAAAATTCTTGGGAGACAGGCGCTGATGGTATTTAAGTTCACTCTCTTTTTGCAACAATAGCACTGTTTCTTCATTTATGTTTGCAGATAGGGACAGTGAAGAAATAAGTTTATCAGGATTCATAGTATTTTTAATTTTGTTCAGTGCCCACACTCCCCACCCATCATGGAGCCCAAAGGGATGCCCACTGCCCAGCAAGCAATAAATGCACTAGGGAGTTGGATGACACGGCTACCCAGACACCATACGCATACCGCTGCCAGCCTGAATCCTATTCCTCGGACCATGAGGATAGGGGCATGGCATTGACACAGTTGACCCTTGCAGGCAAACAGACTAGCCGAGCCATCCAGGATCATCCACCTTGTCGAAGCAGGGGTCAAAGTGGTGTGTTGAAGTTGGCCCCTCTACCACCAGGATCCACTTTCCGAATTTCCACAGGTCATAGCGCACAGCAAACTCGCTATATTCCACTGATGTTAGCCTGGAATCTAGGCTGTGGGTGTTTGATCCCAGTGATGCTAATTGGAGGACCACCAGCATGGGCACCTGTATGTGGGAAGTCCCCTCACCACTTATAGGTGCCCATGTTGAGGGGAGTGTTGGAGGGAAACAGTTCAAAGGCCTCCAACGCAATATTTATCAGCCTTCCCCACACCGCATCATTGCAATCATCAAGGATACATCAACAATCAATGACATCTCAGGATCAAAGGTAAATGAAAATTTATTACTAATTTAAAGTGCATAAAATGCCATTTAGATTAACTTTACTTTGATTTGTTTTACTTTAATTTGTTTAATTAACTTTAATTTGATTTATCTTTATTATTTAAATTTCGTTGAGAAAATAAAAATTTATGAGGACTTCCATAGAGTCACTTATGACCTCACCATTCAGGAACCAAGAATTTTTAAAACCAAACCCTTGTGAATTGTAAAAGAGCACTGTATTTTGCTCTGCAACCTTGAAATAAGACAGCCATCACTGAAATTAAAATGCACCGTGCTAATCAAAACGAAATTTCCAATACATGTGAATTGGACCCTATAATAACCAGGTGGCAATGTTTTTCTTTTGAAATTAAGATTTCAGTCAAAGACTAAAATCTAAGGTGACTACAGCATGCCCTAAATGCTTACAGATGAAATCAAGTATAACCATTAAATTATAGATGTTTTTGTGTTAAAAAAACAAAAGTATCACCAGAAAGAAAGAAATAATAAAAAACATTTGTGTGCAGCCACACAATAAGCTTCTTGAACAGTCAAATGAAACACTTTTTGCAGCTACTTATTTGACAATATTTATAACTTCTCCATTTATGAATATGGCACTTTAGTTTTACATTCATTACAGTATTACTAGTCAAAAACCAAATTTCAATTGGACACCTCTATTGTAAGAGACAATACAGGCACCAAAAACTGGAGTGTAAAAATCAGTGTGAAATCATTTAAAGTACATTAATTTTTTTTTAAAAAAACTATCATAATAATTAATTGGATATTTTATATTTAACATAAAATTAGTGATTAGATGGGAAGGGGAAGTAATGTAAGAAAAATATTCATACACAGCATGCTATAAACTACTAAATATTTTGGCAGAAAATATACCTTTCAACCACTTTGTGTTATGGAAGTAATTTTTTTGAGCTTTTCTTCATAAACAATAGTTTTATAACATTTTATATTCATAAACACTACTGTGTTTTGTAAAATAACATTTTACTTTTACAGTTCATATAGCATTATAGACCAGAATACTAAATTTCTATAAGTAGCCTCCTTTGAAAGTCACGGTAAATGTGTAAAGTTTTTGTCTGAAAACTGGCCCATAATACAAGCGGTTGTACTTGATTTCATCTGCAATTACTTCCCTTATGAAATGCTTTTTATAAAAAAAAAATTAATCACTGTTGACATGAACTGGATGTCTAATATTTAGAGAGTACATAAAATATTAAACTAAGAAAAAATTACAAAAAAAAAGTGGGGGGTTGGGGGGGATAAACTGTCATACTATAAAAAAATTAAATTTGGAAGTACTCCTGCATCTGTATGTATCCTAATCAGTTAAATCAGATTTAAATGATGATATATTCATCTCTTTGTATTAACAGATTGCATCACAGAATCAAATGAATGCCATAAGCCTGTATATAGATTTAGTCATTAACTTTCATCAGGAAAAACATTAATATAGTCTCAGGTTCAAAGGAGTATTACAATTATGGCTTTAGATAGCTACAGATTTGTTAGAGCTGATAAATAAGGATTTTGAAAAATACTATATCCAAGTTGAAATTTGTACTTTTAACTATCAATATCCAAGTTTTTAAACTTGCATGTTCTTACTTGGCAACCTCTCTCTCTCTCTCTCTCTCTCTCTCTTAGTATAAGGACAAGTCTTGCTAACATATTCAGGTTTTAAAATCAAAATTCTAAACTACCATACTTACTTGTTTATTCATAACCCAGTCAAAAACTTCTTGAAGCATATGAAAGACTTTATTAGTTTCTACAAACCTCTGTTCAGAAAATACATGTCGTTGTTTTGTCACTTTTTTTTCTTCAATTTTGAATGAGCGGGTAGAGAGTGGCTGCAATAGTTGGGACTGGAATACACGTCGAATACTGATCCACTTTTCATGAATTTCTTGGACTCTTAATAATAACAAAAAAAAAAAAAAAAACAAGCAATCTATTAGGTCAGACTGTTAAGATAAGAAACACTAAATAATAAATCACATTATATGTTTAGCCAATTTTTTTTTTCATTATTAATTACTGATAGAGATTTAAAAAAAAAAAAAAAAAAAAAATCTTATATTGAATATATTCAGCTTTAATCTTTTCATGTTGTTTATAAAAACATCTAAATGGGGGGGGGGGGGGGGATTTCAGAATTACTTAAGTTATTAATTGAACTTTAAACAGAAAATTACAGAGTTTCATAAACTATAAAAAGAAAAGAATGATTAATGCCAACAAACGAATGACATTAGACACACGGAATAATTCTTTAAAATACAAAGTATTTCTGATTTTATTTTTTTAAATCATTAATTCTATAATTCTTTTATGCGTATATGAAGTAGACTCAGTTCCCTATTTCCGTGCTTCTTGCAGATTCATTTCTGTTGGGCACAAGCAGCACATTTTCCTGTTAAGATTTTCATACCTCCATTTTAGTCAGTATTAATCTTGGGTTGGACAGATATGGACATGCAACCAGTGAACATTAAATTTTGTTTAAAACTGAGCCAATATGCACAGAGTCATATAAACTGTTACAAGGGGATTATGGTGTTATTAAGCAAATGTGCTACTGTTTCAAGACCCACTGCACACATAAAGAAGAACAAATGTATTCCTACTATAACCCCATTAACAAAAGAACACCATTAATTTCCCTTGTATAAACAGGAACAAAAGAAAAGCAAAAAGAAAAAAATAAATAATAATAATAAATAAATAAAACAATAAGAACTATACTAACAAACCAAGAAATGACTTTTTTTGATACAACTTGTCTTTAAATAGTTATTTGTATATGAACCATTAAACTTCTGGGAATTTTTCTCTGTACAGTTCAATGAACTCTGAATAAATTCATTTCACAAACTGAACATTAGCTATGGGTTGTTTTGTAATAATCCAGCTTCTCTTTTTGACAGATAAGGGGGGGAAAAAGTTTACCCATCAAATACTAATCTCATTTATACAGAAACTGAAATTGTGTGTGTGTGGGGGGGGGATATTAAGATGAATACACTATGGAAACAAACAGCCAGGGTGTTTAATTCCCTTCAGATTACTAGATGACCGAAAGCATAAGAACTGAATGAACACTTTGACGAAAATAGAGAAACTCCCAATGGAAAACCTTTCAAGCAGGAAACACTGGCAATTATTTTTAAGTTATATAAGCGTATACAGTATATAATGGGCAAATAATGAATGAAATCTGCAGTAATTTTACCTCGCTAATTTTTTTTTCCTGTTTCCCCCCCCCTCTTTTATACATGAATAAAGAGCATTTTGAACCAATTAACTGAAAAAAAGAGCCTATCTTAAATATCCCCATCCCGATTGTTTTGAATAACCAGGATTCTATTGTACTTTTAAATTAAGCTCGACTAGACATTCTCACAAAATACTCAGATGTCCATACTATATCACTGTCTGCTGCAGAATTCATTGTTTAATGAGGGCGGTACAGATGTCTTCTGTGGGTAGTGATGTTCTGCTCGGTAGATTTGAGTCAGGACATCACTAACCACAGACGGCGCCTCCGTAGCCAGGTGGGAAGGAGCAGCAGTGCGTAGCACATGCTTCTTGATTAGACCGGGGTTCGAGCCCGTCACCACCAAATACGGAGGATGCGGAAAGGTCAGGGAATGACCACCGCATATCCCGGAGCAATATGGCCTTAGTTGCTAATGCTCCTAAAATCCAAATAACAAACAACAAACTAACCACAGAAGACATCTGTACCACCCTCAACCTATGCTTATCAGGCAGCGTCATTACCTTCGAGGATTCCTTATACAAGCAGGTGCACGGTAATGCCATGGGCACCCCTGTTAGCTCCGTTGTGGCCAACTTCACCATGGAGGAATTGGAAGAACAATATTACTGGACCAATCAGTGCCTATTACATCATGGTATCTTCACTGTCATCCCACGTGGTTCTGAAACAACATTACTGGAGTACCTCACTGAAATGAAATTGTTCATTTATCTCTGAGTGGTAATAGATCTCAGTAAGTCCAACAACATTGGCATTACTTGATCAAAGGCATTGGATAATTTTATTTGCTTACAATACTCCTGGCATTACTGGATAGATAAATATGTTTTTTACTTTGCTTTCAAAAACCCTGATGCACCCCTTATAGTTACTTAAGTTTCAAAAATTCCACACATTTTACATATATACATGGTCTGAGTTCTATTCTCAATGACTTCTATTTCCACTTAACAGTCTGCCACACCCCATGTACTTTTTCTGACAGAACTGCTCATCTCAGTTGTCTGAATTATTTGCTATATGATTCCTTTTGCTTCAAAGGTGATACCTGTGCATATGTCGGTTCTGATATTCCCTGTAAGACTTAGTAATTTGAAATCTCCTCTTTTTGATCTTCTCTGGCTTAAAATCTCTCAACTAGATTCTGTCAAATTAATCTGTTGCTTTAACGTTCTCCCAACTCCACTAATCACTTGGAACTCTTTGACTTATTCTCTCTGAAACTTAACTTTCTCAAGTCCAACTTTCCTAACAGTGGGGAAATTTTCCTTGCTGATTTTAATGTACACAACTCCAGCTGTCTCCCATATTCTAGTCACACTGAATCAGCTGGTCGAGATGCTAAGATTTGCAACTACTAATGACCTAGCGCAAATCGTTCATTAACCTACCAGAATACTAGACAATCCTAACCATGCAGCCAACATGCTAGATCTTTTTCTTTCAAAGAACCCATCTAAGTACACAGTCAAGGTGGGTGATGGTCTCTTCTCCAATGAAGCCTTTCTCTCTTGGCCATTCTCAACCTCGTGTTGTTTGACATTAAAAGAATGCAAAATGGGATGATTGCGAGATTTCTTTTCTTTTCTTTTCTTTTTCTTGGTCAAATTACTGTTTCAAAACTTCTGATGTCAACATTTGTTCAGATTGTGTCAGTGAAATTATTGTTGTAGCGATGGAATCCTTTATTCCACACTCCACCTTAAAATCTTGTCCTTTGTCTAAACCCTGGTTTTCCAATAAATGTGCTAAGGACTGTTCAAGAGAAGGATGTTGAATATTGTAATTGGCTTGTTTCCAAATCTCCAGGTTAATTTTCTGCCTACACCAAAGCTCACAACAATTGTAAAGCAGTTAATAATTGGTCCAAACTAGATTTCAAACTAACAGTGACAGCTTTCTTCTTGTCCGATTGATAGCCGAGCATTCTGGTCTCTTGCCAAAGCTACTGACCACACTTCTTGCCCATTTCTGTTCCCACATCTGTCAAGACCAGATGGCTCTATTGCCACTTCAACAAAAGATAAAGCTGACCTGCTCGCATACTTTTTTTCTTCCCACACATGTATTGATGATCCTAGTAAACCACCTCCCACAATTCCCAGTACACTCCATTCAATGCCTTCTGCAGTCTTCCATCAAAAGGATGTCAAAAGGATTTTGATCAATATTTATGCTAAGAAAGCTCGAGGTCCTGATGGTATTTTTCCACTTGTTCTCATCTCAAAACCCATGCACCTGAACTTACTCCTGTTCTGTGTTACCTTTTTTTTTTCATTTTCTTATTCCAAAGGTGTTTTTCCTTCTGCTTTGAAATTTCCTCATATCCAGCAAGTTCCCAAAAAGGGTGAAAAATCCCTCCCATCCAGTTATCGTCCGATTGCAATTATTTCTAAAGTAATGGAGAAATCTATTAACTGCCAGCTCTTAAAGTATTTAGAAAACTCCCATCTAATTATGGTCGCCAGTATGGATTCCATAGGTGTCTATCCACTGGTGATATGCTGGCTTATGTTACCCATCAATGGAACTTGAACTTCAACAGAAGTTCAAGTCTAATGTCAACAAATATGTATGGGAAAAGTAAAGCAGTTGCTCTTGAAATTTAAAAGGCTTCTGATCGTGTTTGGCATAAAGGTCCTCTAAACAATCTTCCATCTTATGGTTTGCCAACTGTTTTTTGTAAATGGGTATCCAGTGTTCTCTCTGACCACTCACTGTAAGTGAAGGTAGATGGCACTCTGTCTTCTGGCTTCTCCACCAATGCAGATGATCCCCAAGGTTCAGTTCTTTCTCCCACTCTTTTCCTCTTGTATATTAATGACCAGCTTCCATTGGCATGAAATCCTATCCATAGTTTTGCTGATTATAGCACATTGTATTTTCCACCTGCCATTTTGAGAAACCTTGCCCAAACCCTGCACAAACAGCTTCAATTTCAAAAATACCCACTACCAATTCCTTAAATTCTGATCTCTAGGTAATTTTCCAGTAGGGCAAAGATCACTGAGTTGAGTTCAATCATTCTAAAACTCAGAGTCCTATCTTTTATCTCACAAAAAGGATTCTTCTCCTCCTATGCTTATCTTCAATGACACTCTGATTTCTAGGTAAGACTATATATATCTCTACTGGGGATTACCCTAACTTCTAATCTCTCATGGCATAAGCACATTGCAAATATTGCTTCCTCTGCATCTAAAAAACTGGGTTTTTTCTTTCACTCTCAATGTTACTTTTCTTTTAAATAGTTGTTTATTCTGCACCAATCACAAGTCAGCCCTACCATTAAATATTGTTCCCACATCTGAGGCAGTGCCCCCAAAACTTCTCTCAGGCTTCTACATTCCATTCAAAAGAGGGCAGTTATGTTATTTAATGACTCATCTCTAACGGTCTCTCTCCACTTTCTGTCCCGTAGACATTCTGTTTCTGCTGCATGCCTTTTGTACAGATACTTCCAAGGACACTGTTCTTCTAAATTGGCTTCTATAATTCTCACTCTCCCTTCCAAAGCAGTCCAAACACATGCCTCAACTAGTCATCCTTTTACTGTCCAACTTCAAACTTACCAAACCAACTTTTCTTCTTCCTCATTTATTCATTCAACTTGTGTTCAGTGGAACAACCTTTCCTGAAAATTACAACCTACAGAAGTTCAAGTCTAATGTCAACAAATATCTTCTTTCATCTTCCATTCCAGGTGCTGAAATTAAAGTGTGAAACCGGTGATGCAAAAAGAAGGCCGTAAGAGAGTGACTATGCCTTCCCACGATCGATATTTGAAATGGCTATACCTTCGTAATCACCATGCTAGTGCTCCTGATCTAAAATTGGACTTTGAGATGGCCTCTGGTGTTGAAACAAGTGTACACACTATCCAAAGGTGGCTTTCGGAATGTGGTCTGCATGCATATTGGCCCAAGAAGAAGCCTTTGTTGACCCAACAAATGAGGAGAAGCGACTTGCTTGGGCTAAAACGCATGTTTCATGGACAAAAGAGCAATGGGACACTGTCATCTTTTCTGACGAATCGAAATTCAACCTGCATGGCTCAGATGGGAAGCGATATGTCAGAAGATGAAAATCGGAGGCATACCATCCTGATTGCATAACACAGACTGTAAAGTTCCCTGCCGGTCAGATGGTCTGGGGAGGCATAACAAGCAAAGGGGTGGCCCAATTAAGTTTATTAACAGAATGGTGAATGCAGAAACCTACACTACTATCTTGGAGGAGTGCCTGAAAACCATTATTAGAGGTCATCACATAGATGTCCAAAACTGCATTTTTCAACAGGATTCACCACCTTGCCACACAGCAAGATTGGTAAGTTTTATGCTATTTAGATTTAATGATGAGCTTGTCTTCCTGTCTCACAATGGTTAAAACATACTTACACCAATGTTTTCCCTCATTTTTCTCCCTTAAGGTGCAGTAATACATCAAATTTACAGTGGCATTACAGTGTTGGACTGGCCTGGCAACAGTCAAGGTTTGAACCCTATTGAAAATTGCTGGTACACAATGTCATCTAAAATTTCTCAGAAGCCAATAAGTAAGATTCAGCTGCAGGAGAGCATTGCAAGGGTGTGGTACCATGATATTGCGCAACCGTATATATCCAGAAGTTGATTAACTCTATGCCAGATCGTTGCAAGGCTGTAATTGCAGCTCAAGAAGGAACAACAAAATATTGTGAAGACTTATTTTGCTGATTTACAGTACATAATACTATTACGTTAACTTGTCATTTCAGTTTGTACACGTAAATGCAATAAAATTGTATGTTTGGTTGTCATGATTGCCATTTGCACGAGTTCTAATATTTCCATTAATTATGCATTTTACCCTTTGGGAAGATAGTTATGGCAATTTGGTATATCAGGTGGAGTCTTTTTATTGGATTTCATTCACAGAGGTATATACTGCATCTAACAAAAGCATTTTGAACATTTCTGCAACCCACAATACAGTGCAAAACACATTTGCAAAATTCACAAGTGATGCAGTTTTTTTGACCACCACTGTAACTTCAAACTGTGCCATCTGGGTGGTGGTACACAAATGAGAATAAATAACAGCAGACTTTTCTGAGGAAGGGTTACTTATTCTATATATAAAAGAAAGACAGCGGCACTGAAGGATCTCCAACATAAGGTGTTATAATGATGCCTAACATACAAACTTTGATTTGTTTTAATATTCAATCATGCAGTAATGATGCATTTGCACTAACTATATCATAATTTAAACATGAAAGGGATACTTCAAAGGTTAAAGAATATGAAACAATATTGTAAGGAAATGTTTATAAGCCATTTTTATTTGCAAAACCAGCAAATGACAAAAATTGCATCTCGATACTAAAGGGTTGGCTAAAGCCCCAACTTCATTGAACTCCTTAATTAGTGGACAGGAAATTCCATCCTATGAAATTTCCTGTCCACTGATTAGCTGCCTAATGTCACACTAAATGTTAGTGTGACTGCCTAGCCACTCACACTAACATTTATTAATTTTAAAAACGCTCTCTAAGTGATCTTACAGATAGTTTATATTTCTTAACTGTACCTTAAACATACTTTGAGGAATAAAAGATTAAAACTGTATTTAAAGTGTAATGAAACAAGTTTAACCTATATTAGATCTATTTATTTCCAAGTGGAAATTATTAACAGATGGAAATCAGACATTTCATGATATGTTCCTATCACTTCATCAGAGTGATAGGAACATATGACTGCAAAAGAGGAAAATAGAGCAAAAGAATTCACTTTAATCAGTTACTTTACTAACTTTACTAAAAAAAAAAAAGTTATTTTTATAAATTATACATTACTTACATAACAATTTAACTCTATTTTCCCCTTTTATTTGCTATCTTTGCAGTCACTGATGAAGTGGAAAGAAGATTGCCAAATTGCCTAAGAGAAGATTGCCAAATTGTTAACATTTGTTGTTGTCAATAATCTTTTAAGGGAAAACTGTACATTTGTAATTTTTTGTCATGCTACAATACTGCTAGAGTGACTGCAAGCCAACCATAAAGATATTGAAGACGAAATCCTTGCCAGGGTACACAAAGATCTACAGACAAGTACCAACAAATTAATGTTGCTCTAAGAGTTCCCCACCTCTGACATATTATTCAGTGGCAGAAACTGTACACCTTTCACTGTAGAAAGTGCAATCATTGACTTCTGCAGACTACCTGCAACAGTAAGAACTGCAGTTCTGTCAAAGGCTCCTCTACCATCATACCCAGTATTGTTCGTGATCAGTTAACTGAACATGTTCTTCTACAACAAGTATGCTATCATCAAGAATATAGAACGCTTGAAAATTACTTACTTCCTCTTATCAGATGCCTTGTTTCCAGTCTTTTCAGACCATACCTTCAGTCTGGCATCCCATTAAAACATCCCATTGTGTTCATTACCAATCTGATCACCCTTTTTTGGACCCTTTCAGGGAATGTGATGACTTTTTCAGAAGCATCTCCAGACCTAAACACGATAATTTAAATAAAGACTCACAATTGACTTATTGCTATTTGGTTTTTAGGAGCATTAGCAACTAAGGCCATATTGCTCTGGGGATATGCAGTGGTCATTCCCTAACCTTTCCGCATCCTCCCTATTTGGTAGTCACGGGCTTGAACCCCGGTCTAATTAAGAAGCGTGTGCTACGCACTGCTGCTCCTGCTCACCTGGCTATGTGGCCAGGTGAGCAGGACTTATACACATAAGTCACATAACCATAGCTAGATATTCTTGCTAAATTACAAAAGCACAGTTGCTCCAGTCACAACAATTAGGTGTGGCCTAGCTGTCAGGAAGAACTAATATGCTAATTTCTACACATTAAAATTTTCAAATATAACAAAATGAATTAGAACAAAATGCAACAAACTGACCTAGAGCATTGTATAGACAGGTATTAAAAATTACTTATAAAAATCAACAATGCATTCATTACAAATGGCAGGCAAAGACTAAGCCTAAACAAAACAGGTGCTAGTGCACTGATAATTTCCTGTCTGGTATTTTCAAATCTAGAATAATTATATATATACAGTATAATGTACTACATAAATTACACTCAGAATGCTAAAAAGCAAATCACAGTGAAAAAAAAAATAAACAGGCTCACTATAACCAAAGAAAGCTCATACCCCATTAGGTGGAAAAGTATTTATCAAGAAGGAATCAGGAAGGAATGATTCATGAACATTATCTGGGGAGGAGAAACAATGATGACAGACAAATGCTGTGATATGTTTCTGAATCATTTAAAGTGAGCAATCTGAAAGAAACATCATGGTTGCTATCCTCGTGTGCCTTCAGAATGAAGATGATGATGCCTCTCCTCAACACTGCCCATTCTATGGTGAATCAAATACAGGAGATGTGACTATCATCTTTTATTTGGCTCACTAAAAGATGCACTAAGAGGACATCAGATAAAGAGGTCAAACATTAACCATCAAACCTCTCTTGAGAATCCAAGCATTAGTGCAGCACTGAAGAAGTGTTTCAAACATAATTGGGAAAACAATGAAGATTGACATGCATACCTTACTTATTTGTGAAATACAAGTTTTCTTTACAAAACAGTAACTTCTTTACAAAAAAAAAAAAGGGGGGGTTCTTTCTAAAATCATACCTTTTCTGCAAATCAGAAATTTGATAATACTGTTTCTCTTTTAAAGTCTGAACATCTTTTTTCATAGACTTAATGCAGTCCTCAGTCTGTTTCAAGTCTGCTTCAATTTGATCACAGTTGTGCTTTGCATCCATAGGATGCAGATGCTGGATTCTCTTTTCTTCCTGATGGGGAGAAAAAAAAAACAACTCAGTCACATCTCTGAATACAATCTACATTTGAAATTTAAAAAAAACTGCATTAACATAATGTATAGTTAAAAAGAAGAAAACGTTCAATTTCAAGTCATCACTGGTTCCTCCCATATATGTATAAACTTGTGTCATATTTGTATAGTCTGGTTATTACTGCAGTTCGCATAAAACAGTAAGCACCAAATACAACAGTACAAACATTATTGGTTAAAAAAACAGAGGTTATAAGCTACAAGCATTCTTACTGTGTGTGTGTGTGTGTGTGTGTGTGTGTGTGTGTGTGTGTGTGTGTGTGTGTGTGTGTGTGTGTGTGTGTGTGTGTGTGTGTGTGTAAAAAGAGAAGGGGGAGGAGAGACTGTACAATCATGTCTCCCCAACTACTGAAGGTGTCTGCTAGAGGGCAACTCTTTAGGAGTCATCATCAACAACCTCTATTCCTTTACTGCACATATTCAATACCTGTCTGTCAAAGTTAAGTCTTACAGCAATGCTGCTCCAAATTACCAGACAAGACTGCAGATTGAACAGTAAAACCCTACATCTATTTTATAATGCTGCCATAATTCCAATTACAACCTACGCTGCCAGCCTTTGGTTTAAACATACTGCACTTAAAACTGTATAAACTAAGTTATCCAATCTTCAACGTTGTTTTCTCCTTAGCCTATTTCACGTTTGCCGAACAGCATCAAATCCAGCTCTACAGACTCTTGCAGGCACTATACCACTTGACCTGCATGTTGTGATTAGAGGTCTTTGTTTTTACATCCACTGAGGCATTACTATGGAATTTCAGGGATTCACTGTCAATCCTCAGCATGATCCCAAAACTGAACGAACCCGATGCTAGAATTTGTTAGTCAACATCTGGCAGAATAGATGGAATTCTAACGAAAAAGGAGCTATTACCAAAAAATTTGTTCCTGACTTAACTGCACCACTTTCACTATAAACCAGATTATGGTTTTCACCCTCACTGTTTACTTCCTACATACTAACTGGACATGGTTCGCTTAACGCAAAACTCTTACCAATTCAGACTTTCTAATACAGTCTCCTAACAATGTGGGCTACAGGAAGACTCTCCGCATGTCCTTTTTGAATGCTCCAATTACGACGACCTAAGGTTGGCTCTTAAGCCAACCATTCCAATCTTGTCTCCTGTATGTGAGAAGATACCCACACGTCTATCAATAATTTCCAGGCCCTTCAAACCTTCTGCAATTCTGCTTTTAATCGCAGGAAGACTTTCAAGGTCGACATTAATGCAAGCAATCAAACTGAAAACACTTCATAAATGAAAATACAACCTGTTGCCTCGTTTGTTGTCCTGATGACATAATGTCCAAAATTTTGCTGGCTTTCAAGAACAAAAGGTTTTAACAGATGCTGCATTTTTCTGGTGCATTTTTTAACAAGACTCTCCACAGCTAAATCCTTCCTCTGCACAGTATCTCTGTGCAGAGGAAGACTCTCCTCTCTTCCTCTGCACAGAGGAAGAGAGGAGAGTCTTCCTTTGCACTTCTGATACCACTCCAGATTAACAGAATTATATATAGAATTTGTTCCTGCTGATCTTGTTTTTGGATGACATTACTCCTTCTGTTTGACAGTACACCTTTTCTCTTTGTGGACTACTTTGTACAGCACTGCATAAAGACGTGGGCAAAGACTTTTTTTTTTTTTTTTTTTTTAACCTTATGCTATTCTCTTCATTTCTTCATATCGTGTGTGTGTGTGTGTGTGTGTGTGTGTGTGTGTGTGTGTGTGTGTGTGTGTGTGTGTGTGTGTAGCACGGGGTTCTTTTTAATGGCTCCAAACTCGCTTTGGACATTCAGTGCCGTGACTGTTCAAGGTTGGCCATGGTTCATGCGTAGCTATACAGATACAGCTAGTAAACTGCTGGACAGTTTTAGAAGGAAAACCGATGGATTTAAACATTGAAAACAAGGTTGAAAGCTAGACTTGAAGCTCTTACTGCTGAAAAGGAAAATAGCAGAAATATGAATGTTCCTTCATACACCCAGGCTGCCAAAATGCCTGCTACTAGAGAAAAAACCCAACCAAAGGAAGCCAGAACCATGAATTAAACTTTTACCATAGTCTAAGGGACAACAATTGTTCCAGCAAAATGGTTAAACAGCTTAGATTAAGAACCAATTATGAGCCTTAATTTAAACCAGACCTGTAAGATGGCTCTAAAGTTCACCCAATTATATGCTCCGAGAGCACGTACAGTTGTGGATCAAATTAAGCTTAAAGCCAAGGAAAACAATATAGACATTCTGGTACTCCAGGAGCCCTATACTCGTTGGGGTAGGGTACAAGGATATGCCAGAACAAATGGAATAATAAAATCCTCTCGTGATACCTCATGGACAGCAATACAGTTACTATGGTAAATTTTCTCTGTTCCTCCTTAGCAGTTTGTGCTCACATAATTAATCAAACAGGATTCTTTCACATTATATCTCTCTACTGCAGGCCAGGAGAGGATATAAATTCCAGCATAGACTACCTCCAAAAAATGCATTGACAGTCCTTTCAAATTCTAAGATAATAGTCTCAATGGATGCCAACTGTCGGTCAAGCCTCTGGCTTAATCGAACAGAAGACAGACCAGGTACACATAATGGACAGATTCTAACAGATTTCATAGCTACCACAACCTTTCAGATTTTAAATAGACCTCACAGCCTACCCACCTACAGTAATACACTATGGGAAAGCAACATAGATATAACCCTGGCCATCACCTCTATATCTAGCAAAATAACAGATTGGATGGTCCAAGAAGCTTGGGCCACCTCTGACCATAGAACTATAACTTTCACTTTAGGAAGACAAATAGACAATCAGTTACAACCACCTCAGGATATAATCAGATACAATTTAAAGAAAGTCAACTAGCAAATCTTAACAGATGAAATACAGAATCAACTACAGCAACAGCAGACTCAGATCCATAACTACAGCTATACCCCAGATGAACACAACACAAATGTGACACCTATGCTTCAAAATGCATGTAACATTTGTGTCGGATTCATCCGGGCTATAGCTGTAGTTAATGCTCTGAGAGATTCCCTATAGGAATCGCTCAAAGCATTAACCTCATTCTGCGGCCAATTTGCCCCAGAGTTCCCTGAACTTGATGTACTCTGGTGAAGGGTACACCAGATCAGAAAACACTTTCAGAGAGCAAGAGAAAATTGGCCCCAGAATGAGGTTAATGCTCTGAGAGATTCCTATAGGGCTCTCAGAAGTTCATACACTGCACTAATAAGGAATAAAAAGAAGAAATCTTGGCAGACCTTGGTGGGGATGTCCAGTGATGCTGACCCTTGGGGTGGGGTATACAGGATTGTCACCAACAAATTGCCAAGAGGTGATGTAATGAACTCCACAATTAAGGCAAATGGAACCCCAACTCACAATTGGGCAGATTCTGTCAACAATATATTAGACCACATATTAGACTGGGTTAGTACCTGGCCCTCAGACTCAGAGTGACATTACAGCCAGTAATGTCAAATACAGTAATACGTCCATAAAACCACCCTTCACCTTAGATGATCTGCAATTGGAACTACTAAAAACAAAAAAGAACATGTCCTGGACACAACCAAATTGAAATAGAAACCATGACAAAAGTAGCAGAAATTTCCCCTGAAAGTCTATTACAGCTGTTTAATCATTGATAGAAGGGAAATGTCCAGAAAAATGGAAACTGGCAATAATCAGGCTTATTCTAAAAAATGCACAGAAAAATCCCATAGAACCAAAATCTTACAGCCTATTGCCCTATTACCAGTCTTGGGAAAAACCATGGAATGCTTACTCCTCCATAGAATTAACAGCTACTATGATGAAGGAAACTTCAAATCTGAAAAATAATTTGGCTTCAAACAGGGGTCTTCCACAGAAGATGCCATGCACTATACCTTATTAGCTGTTAATAATTGTGATCAAAAATACATGCAAGAAAATTACATACATGCTTAAAATTATACTCTGGGTAGGGTCTAAACTGCCATCTTTTCGGATCCCGATCCTCTTTGCCCGAATGACTTTTTGATCTTTAAGTTCCTGAACTATTTCATCTTCAAGAATGTTCAATGAATCCCATTCAGTTATCACTCCCTTTGAAGAATTGAGGGTGGTACGTGGTGTGATTCGACACTCCGAACTATTATAACATCTGTCAGACATAATAATAGTTCAGTGTCGAGAATTGGTGGTCTCTATTAACAAATCTCCAGTTTGGAGACGTTTCACCATTTTCGGTGAACTTGCAACATGTTCGAGGCATCTCTGAATGATGAAGGGGAAGAGCTTGCCCACAGGTTGTGTTGACAGAGAATTTATTATCAGGAATGCTGGTAATTCCTGTCTGCCAGTGTCTTTCTTCATTCTCTTTGAGATAGAGAACTCATGGTCAGTATCCTGATTGTCACTTTGTTGAGAGCCCTTTGGCTCTCAACAAAGTGGAAATTCATTTGTTTCCATATCTGCTCCTTTTAGCCCTGCGGGTTGGTTTATCTCCCCAAGGTTACCAGACCCACCACGTGGAGGCAGGCGCAGTGCCACCAGTGACCAAGAGGTTGCTTAAGTTAGTAGAGATGGTTAGTGATAAATATAAAGACTAAAGAAAGAAAGGTGGATTTCCTTTCTTGGTTCTTACTTTTGACCTCTAAAAGTGCAGAACCACTTCAAGTAAACAAAATAATAAGTACACTATAAAAGAAACAAAACGAAATCACTTTGGAGAGCACTGTATAATCACAGGAAAAAATTCGCTTATCACTATTGCTTCACACTTGGGACCAGGCTCCACATGTACCACATTACCTGCACCACAGATCTGAGAATGTAATTAACTTGGAAAATTAAAAGTATGCCATTTCCTATAATATGGCAAGAACCATTAAACCACACTGATGATCACTATTTCTGCATGACAGAAAAAGCCAGAACAGCATCAAATATCGTAACATTCTATTTGCAATAAGGCCTTTCCCACATAATGAAGACCTGCTGATACCAGATCCTCCAAAATCATGGGATAAAAGAAGCACTGATGAATATAGCAAGAATTCTCATGTTGCATACTTTGTTAGATCATCCACTTCAAGAGATTTGGACTACCAAACAGAAAATTACAATGGACCACACTTAAGCAAGAACAGTTGAATGATTTAAACTTATTTAACTTTAATTAAATAAGCTTAAATTAAGGATGAATGATTTTCAAATCAAACTTTAGCTTGCAATTTAAACTTATTTAAAGAACAAGCAAAACTCCTTGGTTCTGACAGAGTATGAAAACAGCAGAGGTTACTTGAAATGGAATTAAAATTACAACATAGGTGTATAACATCCAAAATCCATCAAACTCAGGGCCAAGAGACTGCTGGTTTCTGAGTAATAAATCTAATCAAACATGAAACGTCAAAATTCAGCATGGATAAAGGAAGAAAACATCAGCAGAATAGCTGTCTGCTTTTTGATGTTTTTTTTCTACCTTATATTATTCTTACTAACCATACTTATTTTTATTAACTATATTATATTATTAATTTATCCCCACTTAGGTATTCATCAAAATTCGGAAACAGCAAAGTTGGCAGCATGAAGTTACACATAAATCACTCTGGTGATATTCCCATTAAAAAAATTAATAAATAATATAACAAGGAGCAAAAAAAATAATAATAAAGACAAACAAAATAACATACAGGAAATTTTTTAATAGGACAAGGTAATCTTTATACTTTTTTTAGGAAAAAAAAGTAAAGGCTTTTAGATCCCCCTTCACATTCACTTTCCTAATGTTTAGTAGACGTGGCAACATTCCCTGCAACTATCGGAACACCTTCAATTGCTTTAAAATCAATGTAGGAAAATAAAAATCACTTGAGAAGAAATAGGGAGTCTGGATAACAATCTTTTGGTATGTAATGAACAACATTCCCTGCATTACACACCAAATTGTATTGGCCAACTGTATACCCTTGAAATTTCGATAAAAGTGGAAATTGCAAATGAAATCCTCTGTTACTGTGTTCAGATACATTTAATACATTATCACGCATGCCTGTTTTACTTATTAAAAAATCAGACAGCTATGCAGTATATAATTAGAAAGCCAAGAGTAATAAATACAACTATAATAATTTACAAGGAGGACAACCATAATAATTAACAAGGGACAACCATAACAACATATGACAAGGGACAAGATTCAAGGACCAAAATTTGTCCTTGAGACTTCTCACAGACATTCTCTCAGGTATCACAAGCTAGGACTTCATACCTAAAAGTCTAAAAATGCTGGTGAAACATATTCAGTCGAAACTTGTGAGTAGCAGAACAAAATTTCAATGAAGTCCGGTCATTCTGCAACAACCAAATCTTCTTCTTGCACCTTCATAATGGTGGGACTGTTATAATCCTGGCTACATCAGTGTGCAAGATCTGAAACACATTGCACCTAGTATACTGGAGGGCACCACCCAGTTGGTGCCCTCCATTGAGTTGACCGGGATTCAAGCCTGTGACTGCTAAATACAATTAATGTTTGTATTGATAATTTATTGTGAACTCCACTAACCGGGTGGTGGTGCCGGAGTATAAACAAGAACATAATGTTCATTACAATCGTAACTAAGGTGCAATCCAACATAAGCGGGTGAAGTGTGCTGTCCACACAACACAGAAAAATGCAGCCCCTCTGTTTCATCAGGCAAAACTAGATAATAGATTACTTTCCTTGACCAGTGAAATACCAGAACATTTCTTATTGGAGGGTTGAAATGGTAAAACTCAAGTTTAGTCTCCTGAGCAAAGCTATGGCAACCCCCAACTATTCCACAATGCAGCATGATTATTTCTCCTGAGATTATGATGAACATCATAGCAAGATCCAACCTTCCTCATATTTCTAGGATACAGCTCTAGAATGGTGTTCACAGGCCAGCCGATGGAAAGTCTGCTGCATTGAACCTATTAGTAATTCTTAAGGAGGCATCTGGATCGGCTAGTATATAACCTTGCTGCCTCTACTCTGCCAGATAATGAGTGGAGGAAATCTGAGTACTGTGTATATGGGGGAAGGCACTGTCAAAAGGAGTTGGGTATATTCTTGCTATATATACACCACATATCCAAAAATTTCATACATGTACCCCCCCCTCCCCCATCATTTTTACTTTATCTGCTGAATGCATCTATAATAATAGTTAAACCTAACAGAACAAACTTATCTGCAAAAAGACCTAAACTGCCCAAACACTTCCTAATTCATTTCACAAATATATGTGGTCCCAGCTACAATCTCAATGATCCCAATTTCCATTTGCTGTATGATTATTTTCACTTCAAAGATAGTACTTGTGCATATATCAACTCTAATGTTCCTTGTCAAAGACTTGAAATTTGAGAAGGAATATCACAGTGGACTGATCTGTATCTGCTGCTTCTATCATTCTCCCAAGTCCACTAATCACTTGGAACTCTAACTTCCTTTCTCTGAAATGACTAATCACTTGGAACTCTCTTCCTTTCTCTTGGTGAACTTAACTCCAGCTGGCTTCAGTGTTCTAGTCCCAGACACCCAGATGCAGAGGCTTTTGAAATTACTAATGATCTCAAACAGGTTTTTCACTTACCTACCAGAATATTCTAAGCACATGCCTAACACTCTTGGAACTTTTTCTCATGAACAACCCTTCAGAAAAAAAAAAAAGTATAGTCCTCTAAGTGGTCATCTAGGCACTTCAGATCACAACACTTGTTGATGGTCTCTTCTCCAAGGGAGAATTTCTCTTGTAGCCATTTTCAGCCTCATGTTGTTTGTAATTTAAAAATTGCAAAATAAGATGATCTGTAGGAATGAAATCCTATATTCCACACTCCACCTTGAAGTCTCATTCTTTATCTAAACTTTTGTTTTCCAAAAAATGTGCTGAGACAAGAATTGCATAACACAATTTGCTTGCATACGATTCTCTAGGTTCATTTTCTGACTATACAAAAGCTCTCAATAATTTTAAAACTGTCATTAAATCAACTCAAACCAGCTTTTGAACAACCAGGAATGGAAAACTTGCTTATTGTCCAAAAAATACATGAGCATTTCTCTGGCCAAAGCAATATATATATATATATATATATATATATATATATATATATACACGTTTAATTGTAGATTGTTACCGATTATTGGTGTTTTTCATTTAGCATTATACTTTTTATCTTAACTCAAAATGTATAGGCCATATGGAATGAAGATAACCAAACTAGGATAACTTGATAGCAAATCTAAAAGAATACATACATCTAAACGTAATAACACCACATTATATATATATATATTCTCACTTCTGTTAAAATCTAATGGTTCTACTGCTCCTCAGTTAAAGATAAAGCTGACTTACAAGCATCCTACTTCTTTTTTTTTTTTTTCCCTTCAAACTCGTATTGACAAGCTTAGTAAGCTAACTCCTACCATTTCCAGTACACTCCAATCAACGTCTCCTGTGGTCTTCTGTCAAAAGCATGTCAGAAGAATTTTAAACAATCTTGATGCCAAGATGCTCCAGATCCTGAAGGCATTTCTCCACTTGTTCTCAAAACCTGTGCTCCTGAGTTGGCTCCTGTTCTTCTGTGTTACCTTCTCTTTACTTTATCTTCACTTTCTTATTTCACCAGTGCTTTCCCTTCTGCTTGGAAATTCACTCAAATCCAGCCAGTTCCCAGAAGTGTGACAAATCCCTCCCATCCAATTATTGTCCCATTGTACTTACTTCTACTCTTTCTAAAGTAATGGAGAAATCAATTAACTCCCAACAATTAAAACTATCTAGATGTCTTCCATCTGATTAATGGTTGCCAGTACAGATTCTATCTGTCATTCCACAAGTGATATACTAGCTTATGTTACCCACCTATAGAAAATTCAATGGAAAAGGTTAGTGAAACTAAAGCAATTGCCCTTGACATTTCAAAGGCTTTTGATTGTGTTTAGCACAAAGGACTCCAAAACCAGCATCTGTTGGAAATTTGCTCATATCCAGCCAGTTCCTAAAAAGGGTGACAAATCCCTCCCATCCAATTATCGTCCCATTGCAATTACTTCTATTTTTTCTAAAGTAATGGAGAAATCAATTAACCGCCAATTCAAACTACCAAGAAACCTTCCGTCTGATCAACGATCGCCAGTATGGATTCCGTCAATGTCGATTCACTGGTGATATTCTGGCCTATGTTACCCATTTATGGACTAATTCAATGGAAAGGTTCGGTGGAACACAAATAGTTGCACTTGACATCTCAAAGGCTTTTGATCGTGTTTGACATAAAGGTCTTCTAAACAAGCTTCCATCTTATGGTTTGCCAACTGTTTTTAGTAATTGGTTATCCAGTTTTCTCTCTGATCGCTCACTGATGGTGATGGCAGATGGCTCTCTGTCTTCTAACTTCTCCACTAATTCCGGTGTCCCCCAAGGTTCAGTTCTTTCCCCCACTCTTTTCCTCTTCTACATTAATGACCTTCTTCTATTGACAGGAAATCCTTTCCATAGTTTTATCGATGATAGCACATTGCATTCCACTTTCCATTTTGAGAAACCTTATCCTGCTCAATCAGCTTCAACTTCTCGAAAATCTGCTACCAATTCCTTAAATGCCGATCTTCAGGTAATTCTACAGTGGCGCAAAGACAACTTAGTTGATTTCAACCCTTCTAAAACTCAGTCTTGTCTTATATCTCGCAAAAAGGATTCTTCTGCTCCTATGCTTATCTTTAGTGACACTCCGATTTCTAGGCAAAATGATATATCTCTTTTGGGGATTACCCCGACTTCTAATCTCTCTTGGCACAAGCACATTACAAATATTGCTTCCTCTGCATCTAAAAAACTTGGTTTTCTCTTTCGCTCTCGGCGTTACTTTTCTTCCAAACAGCTGCTCACTCTGTATAAATCGCAAATCCGCCCTGCCATGGAATATTGTTCCCACATCTGGGGTGGTGCCCCCAAAACCTCTCTCAGGCTTCTTGATTCCATTCAGAAGAGGGCAGTTAGGTTAATTAATGATTCATCTCTAACAGAGTCTCTCCACTCGCTTTCTCTTAGACGTACTGTTTCTGCTGCATGCCTCTTCTACAGATACTTCCATGGGCACTGTTCTTCTGAATTGGCTTCTATAATTCCCACTCTCTCATTCAAAACAGGCTGAACACGTGCCGCCACCAGCCAACGTCCATTTACTGTCCAACATCAAACCCACAGAACAAACTTTTCATCTTCCTCATTTATTCGTTCAACTGCCGTTTTCTGGAACAACCTTCCTTCATACGCATTTCCTGAAAATTACAATCTACAGAAGTTCAAGACCAAAGTCAACAAATATCTTCTTTCATCTACGCAACCTCCAAACCAAGCACGGTACTAAGTACTATAGGTTCTAATACCTCTCGTGTTTGGGGTTCACATAAAAAAAAAAAAAAATCTTTTCTGTACACCATCTTTCATGGTGGAAACACTTACTTCATCAGTCACAGCAAGTATACCTATAAACAGTGAAAAGGCGTTAACCTTAAACTTTAATTTCAGTGCTGTAAGCAAAGAAGTGTAGAAAACACACGCACATGCTCAATTTGTTATAGCCATTAATACCACAAATAGCTAATTTGTTGTATGGTGCCAGTATTTCAGAGGTGAAAGAATTATATCATTTATTCCATTTAAGGGGGCTTAGAGGGGAACAGGTATCCTGTGTGTTATCAGACGCTCAGCCTAAAACACTGATGGATCCAATATCTCTCTATTACAGAAGATTTAGGAGAAGTCCGGTTGGCCTGCCTCCCTAAAATCCACTCATGCACGCCTTCTCGATGGTAAGCCCTGTTACGTCACTTAGGTGGCAATGAACGTGTAGAGTGGTTCTCTTCAAAACACCTGGTCAGCGTGAAGAGGAAAAGACCAAACCCTCCAGCATATGACAGCACGACAAAACAAATGGCCCTCAGTCCCCAGCAGCTTTCACTCTCCCTCTTACGGCAGTGAGAGGATCAGAGTGGAGGCAGAGGGTGCTAAGAATCTCTGGGTATGGCCAGGCTGCCATGCACGGAAACTGAACTTGGCCTGTTATAACGTAAGATCACTCATTGGTGAAGACAGGATATTAGAGCTGGAAAAGTAATTAGAAAATGTGAATTGGAATATCATCTGTTTGGCTGAAACAAGAAGAAGAAATGAATCACTTATAAGTTTATCAAGTGGAAATCTGCTGTACACCAATGGAAACAGTGAAAGGAGTGAAAGTGGAGTTGGGTTTCTGGTCCATAAAGATTTTAAAAACAACATTTTGGAATTCAAAAGTACATCACCAAGGGTGTCAAGACTAATACTCAAGATTTCTAAGAGGTACAGGCTAAAGATTATAATGATTTATGCACCAACATCGAGCCATGATGATGAAGAGGTTGAAGAAATGTACACCGATATTGAGAGTCTTTTAGATGAGCAGAAAACCCACTACACTATTATTATGGGGGACTTCAATGCTAAGGTTGGAAAAAGGCAAAACAGTGCAGAAAGTGGAACTATAGGAAATTTTGGAATTGGTAAAAGAAATAAAAGAGGTGAAAGACTTGTGGAATTTGCAGAATCTCAAGGACTGTCAGTAATGAACACTTTTTTCAAGAAAAGGATGAACAGAAAGTGGACATGGAAGAGTCCAAATGGATTAACAACCAATGAAATCGACTTCATCCTCACTAACAGAAGATATATTGTGAATGATGTTACCATCCTGAATAAGGTAAATGTTGGAAGTGATCACAGAATGGTAAGATGTACACTTGATATAGATGTAAGAAAGGAAAGGGAAAAAAATGACTCAAGTAAATAATACAAAGGACTTTGAGATAACAGATGAGGAGAAAAAGCAGTATGTACAGGAACTTAAGAACAAGTTTGAGTTTCTACAGACTGCTCAGGACCAAGATATCGATGAATATTACAACTTTCTGAAAGTGATAAAGCCCAAGAAACTTATAGAGAAAAAGAAATCCAAAGAAGAAAAAATTAGTCAAGAAACACTTGTCGTGATGAACCGAAGACGACAAATGAAGAGCAAGAAAAACACTGAAAGGGAGAAAATTGAGTATACTGAGTTATGCAAAGCCATTAGAAAGAGACTCAGAGAGGACATAAGAAGATTTAACACAAGAAAACTAGAACAAGCATTAAGGGAAAACAAAGGATTTAAATCAGCAGCCATGAGCAGTAATACAGAAAGACAAATGATACTGAAACTGAAGAATAGCGATGGTGTACTTATAAACAGCAGAGAAGGCATAATTCAAATAGCAGAAGACTACTATAGAGAATTATACAAGGAGCAAGGGAATGATGCCAGCAGTGGGGAAGATGGATTGCAAAGTTGCAACACATACGACATACCCGATATTCTTCCTGAAGAGGTAGAATATGCATTGAAGAAAATGAAGCATCAGAAAGCCCCGGGGGAAGATGAAGTTACTGTAGAGTTATTAAAATTGGGAGGAAGAGACATAACACAAAAACTGGCAAGGCTCTTCACAAAGTGTATTAGAAGAGGTGTGATGCCTAAGGGGTGGAATAATGCAATCATAGTTTTGCTGCATAAGAAAGGAGATAAATCAGAAATTGGAAATTATAGACCAATTAGCTTGTCATCCCACATCTACAAGTTGTTCACAAGGGTCATTACTAACAGATTAGAAAGAATACTTGATGAGAATCAACCAAAGGAGCAAGCTGGCTTTAGGACAGGCTTCTCAACTATGGATCACCTTCAAGTAATATCACAGCTAATGGAGAAAGCAAATGAATATAAAACACCAATATGCCTGGCATTTGTGGATTATGAAAAGGCATTTGACTCCATACAGCATAAGGCAATGTTTCGGGCACTGGAAAGACAAGGCATAGATACTCCATATATTATGATTTTGAAGAAAATATATGAGTGCTACCTCCTTTATTAGACTAGACAAAGACAGTAGGAAATTTAAAATCGAGAAAGGAGTTCGACAAGGAGACACAATATCTCCGAAGCTGTTTACTGCTGCCCTTGAGGAAGCTTTCAGAAGATTAGACTGGTCGCAGAAAGGAGTCAATGTGAACGGAGAGTACCTAAACCATTTACGATTTGCAGATGACATTGTGGTCATAAGCCACGATCCCAAAGAATTAGAGGAAAATCTTAATCAGTTATGCACAGTTAGTAAGGATTTTGGACTAAAGATGAATATGGCTAAAACAAAAGTAATGATGAACAAGTATGCCACAGAAAGGGAAATAATGATTGAAGGAGCAGTAATTGAAAAGGTGGAGTCATATACTTATCTGGGACAAGTTATTAGCTGTAATAATGATAAATGGCTGGAAGTCAAGAGAAGAATAAATTTTGGATGGATAGCATTCAGGAAATATAGTCACATACTGAAGAGCAATATCCCAGTTTGTCTGAAACGTAAAATAATGAACCAATGTATACTCCCCACCATGACTTGTGGAAGTGAAACTTGGGCACTCACCAAAAGAATGGAAGAGAAGCTGAAAACTACACAGCGAAGAATGGAACGAATTATATTGGGAATCAGACTGTTAGATAAGAAGAGAAACATGGATTAGGCAGCAAACTCAAGTAAAGGACATTCTTATCAAAACTAAAGAACTAAAATGGTCTTGGGCAGGACACATAGCTCGAAGACATGATGACAGATGGACTAAGAAAATAACAGAATTGTACCCAAGAGGAGCTAGAAGAAAACTTGGAAGACAAAGGCCTCCGCCTTTGTCTTCCAGGTTTTCTTCTAGATGAATAGATGAAATTCATGAGTTTTTGGGTAGTAAATGGATGGCCAGTGCTCAAATCAGAAGGAACTGGAAAGTTGCTGGAGAGGCCTTCATCCTGCAGTGGATTGAAAATGGCTGATGATGATGATTCCATATTTATAATTAATTACATATATCTGACTCTTTCACAAGCAATAATCATAATATCTATATCTGATACTTCCACTGGCAAAAAAAAAATATTTAAATTGTAATCATAAGCCTATATTAAAAAGCTTATTGTTAGATGAGATAGATGCTAAATAGAAACTTAGGTCGTAAATGAAAATAAAATAAAAAGAAAAAAAAAACCACATGTATTTACAACTGTAGAGAAAACTTTTGTAATCCATCTTCTTTGAATAATTTAGGCTGCAATTCTGCAAGTAATATTTGTAAAAAGGTAAGGAAATTCTGCTCTTTCTTATCATCAATAATATCATAATATTAATACCGATAGTTGATGCTGACAATGCATTGTACGAATGAAGGCACATGGTAGATCAGAGGGCTCATAAGTACATCGCTATGTGAGAGAATGTTTTGGAGCAATTGTTAAAAAGAGCAATGTACAGAAAAGATGAAGATCTTGATAATTTGTGGGTAACGGTATACTTTTTTTTTAAATTATGCAGCTTGCATGATATTTTGCTGTCATTCCTTATTCATTTAATTCAATCATTGTTAATGAAGAAGCTGCTGGCATTTTACTCAGAAAAAACAGATTGCATGAAGTTTTACAGTGCACTGTGAAGTATATTTACAATTCAGTTAAAGAGTATACTGAACGGGATTCAAAAAAGCTTTGTATTCACCCATAAATAGTGTTGGTAAAAAGATGAAATTTGTTTTGTTTGATATCTTAATCTCTATAACCACCACCAAAATTTTGGTTTCAATGTGACAGTTATTTTTTTTTTCTTAGCAGTGCTGAATGAAGTGAAGTGTCACAATGGATAAAGTGAAATACAAATCAGTGATTTGGTTCCTCTTTCTACAAGGGAAAAACACCTAAAGCAACCCATGAAAAGATGTCACTGTTTATGGGGAAGACTGCCCGGGTTACACTGTTGCACATAAGTATAAACAATTCAAATATGGACAAATCTCATGACTGATGAAAAAATTCTAAGATGCTCAGAAACTGCTGTAACAGAAGGGTGTGTTGCAAAAATTGAGACATTAATACTGGAAGATCACATATTAGATTTAAAAAGAACTAGTTTCAGAGATCCAAATTAGTGTATTTTCTCGGGAAAACATCATTCATCAATGTAGGAACTATAATAATGCATAGTAATGCCAAGATACCAAAATAACAGGATTAGAACGATAAATAATGTTGCTTGAAAAATGGATTATGTATTTTTTACAGGACAAAGCATAAAAAAAAAAATTAGAGCTGCCAAGTTTGGGTGCACTGCAAACTGCCATTTAGATCACATTGTCAGGTTAGTTATTAGAATAAAAGTACTATGAAGGCCTGGTACTAGTTGCTCATCAATATTTTGTTAAACTTGGCAATGAAATTCTTAATATCTAACCAACTAAATTCACAATCTAGCATGTATTTTATACTTCAAAAATATAAAGGAAAGTAAGTGCAAAGAGAGGCTTTCAAAATCACCCTATCACTTTTTGATGTGTGCCAATAAAGAATTCAAGTACTGTAATTATGTTATGAAATATCATTCATGTAGAACATCTATAATCCATCCATGATTGTCCCCTTCTGATACTATTCTCATACGCTTACCCACAAAGGATCCTTTGATGCAAATTATGGATTAAAATGGTGTAATCTTCAAAACTAAGACATACCTGGAAGTTTACATGAGTAAACAGGCTACCAAACTGAACTGTTCTGAAATAAAAACCACATTAACAAGAAGCATTTCATCCCCATACAGCCTAATACAATTAGTATTAATTATGCTAAAATTTCTGACCCATTTCAGCATAAAGATACAGGTCTCTCATATGAAAAAATTCTTATAAAATCATGGTCAATATTCAATATTAGTGTGCAGAATACAAAATTATGTCTACCTACCTCTGAAATTTTCTTTTCAATATCATCCAGCTTAATATCACATTGTTTTGCTTCACGATGAACCTTTTCTGCTAAACGCTGAAGTTTTTCTATCCTGGAAATTGTAACAACCAATGTAAATTCTGCAGATAATCTTATTATGAGTTAAGAATTATTAATAATTTAATAATAATTAATTGTGACCACTGGTATCAGTTCAAGGGTTTAGGGTCAGACAATGTTAACTACAAAAGCATTTTGTAGTTAACATTAACCAAAAAAAAGTCATTTGACATTTTCTTGGTTTACCGGAAATGTACTTACAGCCCAAGTCAACTTAAAAAGTACTAGAAAAATACAGTTCTATGACATGATATCCACTGTTATTTATATAAAGTAAAACTAAAGTTATCACAAAAAGAAAATTCATTTTGAAGTTAGCGTTGTTTGACACTTAACCCTCGAGTTGTCTTCTGACCATAAAAATCTCAAATCAATAACTTTTGGGGAAGCAGACATCTTTCATAAAAAAGAAATTTTCTTCTTTTATTAACCAGATAACTCTTATTACTGTTTAATTACTTTTTTCCTAATAGGATTTTCTCTTAATAGATATTTTAGACCCATCATAGTTCAGGCCATGTTTGAATCTATGTTCAATTCTTCAATATGGTCGCGATCACAGGCTATTACGTTTTCTGTAATAAAGTTAAGTGAACTAGAACCAGGGTATGTCTGTCAGAACAAAATTTAACAAACAGGTTGCCATTTCCAAGGGCTGCAAAGAGGGTATCATTGTTCATGTGGGGACTAATCCTAAAATCTTGAAGTTAAATCAGAACATGTGTTTGCAATTCTACCCAAGCATGACTGGGGAAACCATAGGCTGAAAGTCTTATGAATTAACAAGACTTCAAATTCAACAAAACTTTTGGAGAAATTCATTTTTTAATCAGTGTGGCAAGCTCTAGTGGATAGTAGAAATAATTTTTAAAGTGATGGAATACATTTGAACAGAGTTAGTGCAAGAGTATTTGCTAACATCAATGAAGAGTACTTTTTTTTAAAATTCAAAGGGGATATTCAATGCTGCTATTCAATAGGTGCAATGTGATGTGTTTTATTGATTACACAAACCAAATAATATATGCATGCATCTCAAATACCCTGTGTGAGCCAACATAACCCAATAAGTCTTCTAACATTGGAAGGCTGTGTGGAAAATAGTGACAATTCAAACGAATGGGAAGCTACAACTAGAGCAGCACCCTTAAATAACTGTGAGAGATGTTAGGATAACAAACAATGCAAGAATACTCAACAGAATTGCACTTACAACAATGTCAGGAGTTTCGGTAGCAAAATAAATAACTTAAATCCTAGGGCTGAAACTTAGTTAAGTAGTGTCACCTGGAACTAAAAGAAAAATGTTTTTCCTTGTGGCATATATAATCTATTTAAGAAGGATGGGGGGAGGGGGTAATATTCTGCACCTGATCATCACCCAAAATCCAAATAGTACCACGGGGTTGACAGTACAGTAACCCATAGCAGAGAATGATTATGGAGTGCTGATGTGGATGTGTTGAGTAAGATCTAAGCTGTTAAAGATAAGGGGAAAGGTTTAATATTTCAAGAAAAGGGACTGTGACAGCCTCAGACACTGCATGGCTTCCAACGACTGGGAAGAAGGCATAGAGATGGCAATCAAAGAGAAATTATAGACAAAATTTAAAGCTTCTGACTTTAAGAAAGTATAGTACAAGGAGGATACCGAGATGGATGATTAAGAATTGGTTAGTTTAGTAGCACAGAAAAAAGATGGGATGGGACAAGTTTTCAGAAATTATGGCATGGGATAGCAGGTGTGACTAACCTTTTTCCTGTGGCATGCCACATATTATGTTGAAAATGCCTCACCTGCCACTAAGGAACAGATATAGAAGCTACTACAAAATAAATCATCAATAGGATTTATTGCCATGAAATGTTTTTTGGAAACTACGTAAGGGAGGTTTATGATAAGTAATCATATAAAAAACATTAAAACAATTTTAGGTTTATAAAATAAATTTAATATAGATTAATAAATAAATGTTTGCCCATAAAGAAGCAATATTATGAAGAGCTCACTAACCAACTAACTCAATGCTAAAAGATGGTAAATATGAACTGTAGGTTCCCATCCCATTGAAACTGAATGATGAAGGCAAATGGGCCTGTGGTACTAGATTCCATGATTAAAGAGCAAAAATACAGGATATTATATATTAGTTATTAAAAATTTTGTCACTGGATACGCTGTATTGTTACTCTTTGGGTTAAAACTAATGGCAATAAAAATTAAATTTAAACGGTGTTTTATCTTCATTTCTGATTTTTAAATCAGTTTTATACTTAAGTCCCCCCCGCACACACGCATACCCCAAATCAAGACACATGCCATTTCTTTCACAAGCATCACAGGTTGGCCACCCCTAGTATGTAGCAATGAAAAGCTGTGAAACGTAATAATTATAAACTGAACTGTAATAGCAGAAATGGTTAGGCTGGCAAAAGCTGAATATGAGAACTCAAAATAAACAGCATACCGAAGAGCTGAGAAAGGGGACAAGAAGTATTACATGTATTACTTTGTAAATACAAAGATAAGAGCAAATCAGACTGGACAGGTGTAATGAATGCAAGAAAGTCAGAGAATCCAACTAATGAACTGAATGGGTATTTCATATCAGGCCTCTTTCTGGTGAGGAGGGAGAGAAAGCATGCAATGAAACTTTAGTGATTTGAAATTACAGAGGATAGTTTACTAGAAAACTTTTGAATCTAAGGTAATGGTGCTGGATAAGTGCTTATCCAGCACCATTACCTTATAGTCCATCAGTTATAGGTCTTTTTTATTCTACACTATGCTGAGATTATTCCAATACTCACAGATAAACTAATTTGTGATTACTGTTAACCATATGCAGTACCTGCAAATTGATCATGTTCTATTATTGCACACATCTCCTTGTGGCACTGTGTGATGTTCATCCCTAATGATACACCTTGCTTCGGTGTTCCCCTGCATCTCCTTGTGATACATTAGAAGCTGATTTTCTGCCTTCACCTCGGTTGCATCTCATTGTGGTGCAGTGATCACTGGATTTTACACAATACATCTATCTATTGTACTCTATTGGTTTTCACTGCATTGCACAGAAACCTATTTTCAATGCCTCTTTTGATATATTAGGATGTGTCACTCGGGTGCAGCAATTAAGGTGTGTCTTGTGCTTTCAGAAAGATGTGATTAGCATCACAGCTCCACTGATGTCGTTTCAACTCTATTGGCTGGTTAGCCGCTTTCAAAATGAAAATTACTTGAGACAGAATAAACACGGGATGCGAGGTAACTGTTTCAGATAATGGTAAGTGCTTATGGGTTGAAACCATAGTGGGTAGGTTGTGAGATGAGTGACATGCCTTTGTGTGGATGTTTGCGGGCTGACCTGACCAAAAAAAAAAACACATTGCTTTTTGGACATGGGCATAGGTATTTCAATGGCTAGTCTGATGGTGAAAAGATCTGGTTCATGATTACACACCTATGAGTTACCTGACAAATGAATGGTTCTGATCCCACTTTGGTTAATGTACAGCACAAATAGTACTTCATTCAAACAAATGAGTGGAAGCTGTCTTGTGGCAATTCAGATAGAAGATCAAAAGTTGCCTGAAACTGGAGAATATCTTGTACAGTAGTATGTGACCTATATGAATTGATGAGTCACCTATGAAATAGATTTCAATGTTGAGGTAGAAGGCAGCATTTTGGGACCAGACTTCAGTTTGAATTTGTAATCCATCACCCATAAGATGTTCTTGTTACCTCTGGGTGGCTAGGTTTGTGTCAGAAAAACAGTGGGCTCCTGTGGAGGATTATACCACCAGAATGAGCTTGATGCTTGTGATGGCAACAGTTGAACGACAAAACGTTGCTTTGCTTCTTGAAGATGTTGGTTCAGATTTGACTGCTACTGAGCTGCATATTCCTTAGCAGTTAATGAAAGAATGCTACATCCCATGTTCATTCCATCATTGAATGGATAGTTTACATTATCCTGTATATAGATTGCATTCCCCAAAGGGCTCCAACATTGCTATGTGATGGGTGCATCAGCTGCATACGTTGTAGTTACAAAGTTCTTGACTTACTTTGATTGTGATTTTATGTAGTGAAGTGCAAAGTAGACTTTCTGTGGTGAAGCAAAACAGTTAAATATTTCCTCGTGGGAAAGATTTATCCTCTAATCAAGAACAGGAGACTTATGATCAGCTTTAGTGTGAAATAGCTATTTCACTGACACATGAAGCAATGAACTGACATATCCTCCAAATTAGGGGTATTATATTGATGCTGTATATGATGTCATCAGTTTTTCCTTAGAAACAGAGGAAGAAATATTTGATGGGATAATGATCCATCAAAATTTTATACCTCTAATTGAGGTATAAAAATGATGCTAGAATCTGAGAACACAGATTCAAACTAAAGGGGAGAGCAGGGAAGTATTTCGAGAGAGAGAGAGAGAGACAGAGAGAGAGAGAGAGAGACAAATACTGTTATCTTCAGCAGAAGTGTGGGTAACAGTATTTTCCTCTAAGTTGACCCTAAGTCAAAGGTTTAAAAGTCTACCCTCAGTCTTCAATAAGAGCTTGTTATTTGTTAGTTATTTTGGTTTTTAGGAGCATTAGCAACTAAGGCCATATTGCTCCGGGATATGCGGTGGTCATTCCTTGACCTTTCCGCATCCTCCGTATTTGGTGGTGACGGGCTCGAAGATTCTTCAATAAGAGCAGAAGTCTCTCCATGACAGAAATTGAACACAGGTAAAACTAATGAATTTTATTAAGGGGGATACAAATTACAAGCTGAATTGCAGGTTGATTTCGTCGGTAGCCAAAGCCAATATTTGATCAGAAATTACAACACAACAGGATGTGTGCATGTTGTTGTTGTTTCCCCCCTCCCTCCCTGTTATGGTAAGTCTGGCTTTCTTGTGCCATAACAGCATGCCAGCCATTAGATTGAGGAATCAGCAAAACTTTCAAAAGGCATGTTTTATTTTATTTTATTATTATTTTTTAATTAGAAAAATGCGTTAAGGTATCGTTGCCTAAAATGGAGGAAAACGGATAAATCTTACAGCTAACATTTACCTTAACATACCATGTGCCCTGCTCTGAATTGCATAATTGATGAATGTAAAATTGAGCCAATTTCACATTTATCTCTTAATTTTTTTAAAATTTAGAGATCTTAATTTTAAAAAGTTAAGAAATTCATCTCAACTTTTTTATCCAATAAAAAATTGGATAAAAAACATTAAAATGGAATGAACACATCAACCAAATGGAAAACAAAACATCAATGAAACAAAATAAGGGGTTGGACACCAAAAGACAAGAGAAATCTAAGATCCAAATAAAAGTGGAAGCAATGACGCTAGGAAACTGAATGGACATAAGCTGCAAGCTTAATGCAGAAAGGAAGCAACAGAAGAAGAAATAATAATAGCAAAAACAGCAGCCTTTTACAAAGAGGTTCATCACATTTAGGTGTGATGAACTGCTTTGTAACAGGTTTCTAAAAAGATGGGAGCTGGAATCAAAAATTACAGAATATGATGGCCAGGCCACTTCGGATTGAGAAATTTTGGACAGAAAGCTGAGGATCACTTAAATATAGATAAGGGTTACAGAGCATGTAACTTAGAGAGGATCTAATTAAGATTGATATGGTTGAGAGGGGTATAGATAAAAAAAATAACTTCAAACCAATGATGATTGGCTAGATATTCGAGAAATAATGATGGCCATCCAGGATAAGAATGTGGGGACAAATAAAGAAAACAAATATGAGAGGGAAGAAGACTATGACAATACAGCACTTTCAAAAGTGAAGTATGACAACAGAATCAACTTTTCTGAAAAAAAATAATCCCCCCCCCACCCTTCAAACAGAAAAAAACAATTTTAAGCAACAGACTTAAAACTTGCTTTGGAAATTCAAATGAACTTAGAAGAAATAGTTCTAAAAGGCAGTATTAAAATTTTATTTTTTTCAGATATGTAAATAAAATAAATTAACATCCTTTACTAGTTATACCTCAGTTACATAAATGTCCAGCAGAACATGAACATATATATAAATGACAAACTGACAACCTGTATCACATGTAGGCCAGGTGAGCTAAAGTGCAGTGAATTAGAAACATTTAGCAGAGCCATAAGAGACTTAAAGAAATAACCATACATCCACATAATGGTTATCATTAAATTATAGTCAGCTGTTTAATACACTGATTGAAGTAGCAGAGATCACCAAATAATAGTTCAAGGTCAAAATTCTTGTTAACGATGTTAATTGGGGACAAAGGGGAGCCTATCAAGCACAACTGTTCTATTGCAGATTGTCCAAGAGATGGATTCAATATTTGTATACATGGACTTGTTGTTTTCAATATTTGTATACAAACATTGAATTCATTCCTAAAGGTTTTCAAAAATATTAATAAAAACAAATCACCTTTTTTGTTATATTAGCTATACAATACAGTGTACCCAGCTTTACGATATTAATCTGTTCCAGAGACACCGTTGTATCATGAAAAAATCATAATGTGACCCCAATAACACGCTGTTTTTTAGTAATTCATTCCACGACCTCAGAAGTTGAAATTTTCGCTATATAACTCTCTAAAAGGTCGTTATTATAGTGCAAATTGTATTAGTTACCAATTCAAATCACTAAAATGCACTACACTTCATCGCTATCATATGTTCTGTTATAAAAACCAATTTTGAATGGCTTTGTAATATTTTTCTAAAGCACATTTCTGGAGGTCATAACCAAAAAACAATAAAAACAATTTGCACTTTCCGGTTTATTGGGCTTTTCTGTTGCTGCAAGCAATTATAAATGTAGTAAATTCGATGTTATTGCATTTGTAAAAATACCGATAGCTAGAATTGTGTGGTTTTTTTGCGTTATTATGGCGAAATGTGTTTCCCCTTTACTGAAATCTTAAATTGTATAAAAAACAAATAAATTGTCAGAATCTTCTCTTCATTCCTTTTTTTTTTTTTAAGCTTCGTAAACTTGTTACTCCATGCAAATCATGTTAGTTGCAATTTGTGCGTTCCATTAAAAAATGCTTATGCTGTTGTTGTTGTTTGGTTTTTAGGAGCATTAGCAACTAAGGCCATATTGCTCCAGGGATATGCGGTGGTCATTCCCTGACCTTCCCGCATCCTCCGTATTTGGTGGTCACGGGCTTGAACCCCGGTCTGATCAAGAAGCGTGTGCTACGAACTGCTGCTCCTGCCCACCTGGCTACGGAGGTGCCCATTGCTTATACATCTACTGAAATTTATAAAGAAAATAGAAGATTATCTTGGAAACAAACGCCTCTTGAAGCATTTCTGAAGAAGGCGCTCCTTGTGCAACAAACCAATGAGTGCCGAGCCAATAGTAAGTGATCAACGAGTGTGCATTTAGTCGATGATAAAGAATAAACATTCTTTAAAATTTAAGTCATAAATAATTTCTTTATTATAATTTGCTTGATTTTACAGGCTACATTTTAATTTCTTCGGATAAATCAATCATTGTTTAAACATAAACTAATTAGCTAACTAATCTCATTGTTGAGAACATAACCCCTATTTTTAACCCCTATTTTTCTCCTTTCAATTTTTTCTTCACTTGTATGAAAAATCATAATGGAAGTTGATAGCTTAAATAAATTCAAGGAAGAACTGGATAAACTTTTGGAGCAAATGGATGGGTGAAATGGGAAGTGTGTTTTGGGTTTTTTTTTTTTTTTTTGCTGATGCTGCATAAGTGTGATTTCTTGCATCATATGCCTCCTAATGCTAATATGAACAGTTTATTTTTGTCATACGGGACAGTGTGCAGCTGAGTACCTAAGTGTAATTTGTGTACATATTTTTTATTTTTAGTGTAAGACTTTTTTGATTTCTTTCTTTTGATTTTTGACTAAATCATTACAATATCTGTAATATTTTCCATATGCTTGCTTAAACAAAATCATGTAGCAAATAAAATAAGCACTAACCAGTTATGCTCTCTCTCTCTCTCTCTCTCTTGTATATGAACAAAACATTTCCAGTGCATGTGTTTTGTACATAAATTTCGATTGTTCTCCTTCAAACTACATGCTCTCCTATGTACTAAAGAGCCCTTTAACAACCAAAACCTGAAGATTAATTGGTATAATAATAGTTAGGGTAAATAATTACTTTTTTGAGAATTCACCATATCACTTTCATGTTTCATGTTTTTAAACATTTTAAACAACAATAACAATTCTTTAGTTGTGACTTTAAAGGAATCTTTTACTTTTCAGGTTATTTTCATTTTGCATTAATTACTAATTAATACACTCTGCTAAACTGCAGTAATTGCCTTTGTAATCAGCATCATATTATGAAACCTCTGCTAGTTTTTTAATATTAATTACATTTATGTTTAGAAAATGTGTGTCTATTACAAAATGTCAAATCAATAGCACATCATTATAAGACAATAAATTGAGCACAATATGTGTATAGACACAATACATTCCTATGATAAGGATGATAGGCAATATATTATATATTACCATCATACATACTCTGCTGCCAATGGACATTCCTCTTAATGCTTATGCTGACATAATAAAATTTTTGTTCCACGTCTCAATCTTCCAAGGAAGCCCACGACAACAATATCAGAATTAACCACTTTGAAACACTTAACAAGTACTTTAGTTAATTTGGTCTTTCCAGTAATTCTATCAAATCAGCCCATATGTCTATCACAAGAAAGAAGCTACCATTTGTATTCTGTCTCCCTCCCTTGCTGAGCAGTAGATTAAGGTTGTAAGCTGTCAAAAAGACCTTGGATTGGTATCTAACTTCACTTTTTTTTAAAATCTCAATCGCAAATGCCAAGATTAGAGCTATTAGAAGATTCTGGATATTAAAACCTAATTCATATCTCTGACAAGTATTTAATTTTGAAATACATCAAACACACATCCTACCAGTGATGCTGTAGGGCTAAGAAAATTTGGCTACAGCAGCACCTACTAATCTGAAAATTCTTAAATCCACAGAATATTATATGCTGCATTTGGTTAATGTGAAAGGAATCCAGGAGAAAACCTCAAACAGTATTATGCATTATATCTGGGTAATGCAATGAGAAGCAAAAATGAGGGACCAATCTCGGTGGAGAGAGTCCAGGTCCACATGACCTGTATTTCTTATGGGTTAGGAAAATTTCATTACCTCTAGCAACCTGAAGTAACTGAACTCATGAAATGGTTATAGTCATACATAGTTTACCTGTGATATACTAAAAAATCTATATAAAGAATTTTTTTATAAAAATAGGTTAAATGTTAATTTTACTAACCTAGTAATTTCGTCCCTTATAGACTGGTCCCTTTCCTGCTGAGCAGTAATTACTTTGTTCCAAAATATTTCAATTGCATCAAGTCTAAGTTCTTCGTCTATACTAACTTGTCCAGAATCCCTGAATAATTTCTAAAATATTTAAAAAATATATATATATTATTACAAAATATGCCACTTTATTAAAATGCTTAAAATAATTATTAAGGGTAGATAAGATATGCTGCACTACAATCTACAATTTATGAAATACTATGAAATTTTTGAAATATGATCCTGAATAAACCATTCAGCAAAACTAGTTTGAAGGTCAATAAAAAAAAAAAAAATTTATTTGTTTACCCATAAAACACCCTTATACAGTACATAATAGCAATGGTTGGAATTCAATTCCTTTTCATGTCTAGTTCAATTTAAAAAAGAGACTGAACAAGAGACAGCATATCTCCATCATAATGTGCTCATACCTGAAGGTTGTCTATATATTACAAAACTAAAACAAAATAATGGCATTTGCTATGATTTTATGAACGGCTGTAGCCAAGCAATCACATGCAAGAGTGCACAAAAGAAAAGCACTTGAGGTAACCATGGTTCAAGCCTGTGTGACTATTAAAATAGTAATGTTCATGTATTCTTTCTATCAGTGAACTCCTCTGATCTTATGTGGTCATTGCAGAGCAGGGGTTCTTAACCTAGTGCTCACAAGCACCAATTGTGCTCTTTAAAAAATAAATTTTTCTTGCGATCGATACTGAAATGGGTGCTCACGAGCACTTCCACTTAAGCTAAAAATTTTATAAATTTTTGCATTTAAAAAAGGTGCTTTCTATTTCTCAACTTTCTGGATAATCTACAAAAATCCATGCCAATCCCTTATTTTCACCCAACACCTCAAATTCTACAAATTATGTAAATGCACTTATTAATGTGCTTATTAATATTAATATATTAATGCACTTACATAACAGGCTCATGATAATAAAAAAATGTAATTTTCTGTAAGAGATACTCTCCAACCTTCTCGGAAAGAAAACCGAAAACGCCTTTATAAGTTGTTTTGCCTCCACTGCATTCATGACGTACGATGCGAACCGTTATCGATGTTTCTCTTGGAAATATTACAAAATACTTAGTTGAGAATACAATCACCGTTGCCATAGTGTCGTTACAGACAAAGCATACTGCCTCATGCAATTCTCAGTTTCTAGTTTTAACAGGTTTGTGCCAGATTACGCTCAATTACGCTGCTGCAATAAGTACTGTATATGTATAGTGCTGACTTTAAAGGTGATGAAAGCATTATAGTAAGAAAACTTTTGATTTTGTGTGCAAATGCTTAAATCTATTTTCTTTTAACAGATTTAACTAAAGTTACTAAACCCTTCCAAAATGGATAAGTTTTTAAAAAGAAACGAAATAGTAGTAGTAGTGGCATGTGATGTAAGAAAGCAAGTGTATGAGCTTATGCAGCATCAGCCAAAAAAAAAAAAAAAAAATTTCACACAACCATTCCCTCCAAATGTTTGTCCAGTTCCTCCTTAAATTTATATAACCTATCAACTTCCACAACGACGGATGGAAGTTTGTTCCAGCAATTAACCACCCGCTGGCTAAAGGCAAATTTCCGGACATCTATTCTACATCTGTCTTTCCTTAATTTGAATTTACGCCCCCTTAGGTTCGTAATCTGAACAAGTGGAAGAATCCCATCAGAATTCAGTGTGCTCAACCCATTCAAGGCCTTATACACCTCGATCAGATCACCGTGCAGGTGCCAAGTCTCCAACCACTATAATTTGCAGAACTTAAGCCTCTTGGTAAGAGGATCCCTTCATTCCTCTCACCAATTCCACTTTCAATACTGCAACTAAAACACTTTATTTACAATAAAATAAAATAAAATTACAAGTATATAGATTAAAAATAAAATAAAAATAAAAACAGAATTATAAGTTAAAACTGATGTGGTTTAATTTACAATGAAATATGAAATAAAATATAATGATAAAAACAGTGAAATAATATACTAAAATACCGTAACAACTGTAGCTTTCGGAGACAGCGGTCTCCTTTTTCAACAGCATACTTCTGCTGTGCGGCACATCCTTAAATAGCAGATCCACGGCACTCGTCACATGGTTCCTCAGGAATATGGTTGGAATTTCCCATTTGCACACCACAACTGGAAATGGCTCGGGAGCGCGCTAGCTGACACCGTTCATCTCTCCCAAGAACAACAGTTTCAAAGAGGGGATGTAAGCGTACACGCCTGTCTCTATTAATGGCACTGCTAGCTGCCCCAATACGTAAACTCTCAAGCCATTTATGGTCCCAGAACCCCTGTGCATGATCCGTGATGACAGCATCCTCCGGGGAAATTTGATGTTGCTTCTCCCAGAAGGATAGTGTTGTCAAGGCTTTAATAGATAGGGTGCAATCCCACTGTAGCACCTCCGAGGATAAAGATAATGAAATTATTCGTGTCGCGGCAGACCTCAAGAAATGTAGCTACCCCCAGAGGGTGTTGGACAGATTTATTAGAGGAGCAGAGTCTACCCATAATGAGCCGTTCACCCCTGTGAGCACTGCATACATTCCCTGCTATCCAGGCCTTTCAGACCACACTTCACGAATAATTCGGGGGTGTCAGTTACGCTGTGTGCAACTCCCGGGACGGAGGTTGCACACAGTGATATCGCGTGTCAAAGACCCCATAAAAAAGAAGCCAACAGTGGGGTGGTATATGAAATTAAATGCTGGATTGTGGGGTGTTTTATGTGGGTGAGATGGGGCGATGACTGAAAGACTGTCTGGGAGAGCATATGAATGCAACAAAGTCTGCAAATTACGGGAAGTCTGCCATGGCAGAACACTTCTGCGAAAAGCAACATCAAATTTCCCCAGAAGATGCTGTCATCACGGATCATGCACTGGGGTTCTGGGACCATAAATGGCTTGAGAGTTTACGTATTGGGGCAGCTAGCAATACCATTAATAGGGGTGTACGCTTACATCCCCTCTTTGAAACCATTATTCTTGGGAGTGATGAATGGTTTCAGCTAGCGTGCTCCCGAGCTATTTCCAGTTCCGGTGTGCAAATGGGAAATTCCAACCATATTCCTGAGGAACCATGTGACGAGTGCAGTGGATCTGCTATTTAAGGATGTGCCACACAGCAGAAGTATGCTGTTGAAAAAGGAGACCGCTATCTCCGAAAGCTACAGTTGTTACGGTATTTTAGTATATTATTTCACTGTTTTTATCACTTTTATCATTATATTTTATTTCATATTTCATTGTAAATTAAACCACATCAGTTTTAACTTACAATTCCGTTTTTATTTTTAATCTATATACTTGTAATTTTATTGTAAATAAAGTGTTTTAGTTGCAGTATTGAAATTTATTTATTTAAATAACGGCTGGTGTGAAGTCTAATTTCTCGATATGAATTGTCCAAGCCTTGTAGGCTATTTGGAGACTTACATAATAATCAACTTAAGGAAATTCAACTTTATGCAAGTTTTTGCCGGCCAATGCAAACTTAAAAAAATCGTGGAAACATATTTTGCATCCCATAGGAATAAATGCAGGTACAGTCAGTCCTCAGTCCTCATATAGCACTATAGTTGTGTTCCTAGAAACCTTCATGCAATTCAAAATCGTGTAATATAAACAACAGGCCCTATGGGAAAAATAAGGTTAGGCGCCGACCACCCAAGATTGAACACACATTTTTAACCAAAACATTACCAAACACGATAAATTATCGTAATAAAATACACATTTTATTGAGATATTTTATTACGTAATAAAATATTGCTAATGCTTTTGCTTCTATCATAAGCAAACTTGTTTTCTGTTTGATTTTCTATCCAAACAGATGACAGCCGTTCCATCTCTTCCAATTATTTGTGTCTTGATCTAATGGATCTTAATTACACTTTTGAGTTGTTCCTGCTATGAAATTTGTTTTTATTTTCTCTGCATTCTTTCTAATTCTCGGCGTTGCCTCATTTAGGCCAGTAGCACGTGTAATATCACATGGTCTTAATTTCGCTCAGTGTTTTAAAATTTCATATTTTTTCTCTATCAACAGAGGCTGACTGGCCATAAGCCTTACTGGAGAAACCCCGGTGGGCCGAAGGCCGGTGTGATTTTGGCCATAAACCATAGTATGAGGCCACTACAAATTTTCACGGGTAAGAATTTTTGACCCAGTCCGCTTCTGTTTATCGATATTGCTTTTCTTTTTCTCTCTGAATCTGCAGTGTCTGCACCAGGACGCTTCCTTTTCACACATTTTAAGTATTTTATTCATTTTTAGGGAATAAAGTACAATTACGAAATGAGGAGGCATGCTTGATACATAAACAAAGCTGTGCGTGCGTAGCAACTGAATAAACAACACCGCAAAGGCAGAGATACACTATTAACGGCTCACATTTTATTAAGGCACATTTCTGGAGGTTACTACCATAAAACAATAAAAACAATTTCCAGTTGCGTTTCTGCCAGTGGAATCTGTTATAAACTGGTAGTAAACTCGATCTAATTGCGTTTGCGATAATACCAATAGCTGGAATTGTGTGGGTTTTAACCTTATTAGGGTGAAATGTGTTTCCCCATCACTGATATAAAAAATAAATAAATTTTCAGAATCTTCTCTTCATTCCTATCATGTTGCATTCAGCTGGGGTGATTCCGCGTTCGACTGCCATTTCTCATGAACACAAAGACGAATCGTGCATAAGCGAATTCGGTTCGTGTTATATACGATATCGTTCCCCTATTTATAAATCACGTATGATCAAATTCGTGTAGTATAAACATGTGTTATATGAGGACTGACTGTATAGTGAAAATATCATAATGTGAACCCAATAACACATAGGTTTTTTTTTTTTTTTTTTTTAGTAATTCATTCCAAGTCCTTGGAGGTTGAAAATTTCACTATATTACTAAGCTATTTATCTCTCTAAAAGGGATATACATATATATATATATATATATATATATATATATATATTTTTTTTTTTTTTTTTTTTTTTATGTAAACCTCAAACACAAGAGGTATTAGAACCAATAATACTTAGTACTGTGCTTGGGTTGGAGGTTGAGAAGACGAAAGAAGATATTTGTTGACATTGGACTTGAACTTCTATAGACGGTAATTTTCAGGAAATACGTATGATTTGTTGTTGTTTTGGTTTTTAGGAGCATTAGCAACTAAGGCCATATTGCTCCGGGAATATGCGGTGGTCATTCCATGACCTTTCCGCATCCTCCGTAGTTGGTGGTCACGGGCTCGAACCCGGTCTAATCAAGAAGCGTGTGCTACGAACTGCTGCTCCTGCTCACCTGGCTACGGAGGCGCCGGAAATATGAATGAAGGAAGGTTGTCCAGAAAACGGCAGTTGAATGAATAAACGAGGAAGATGAAAAGTTGGTTCTGTGAGTTTGAATTTGGACAGTAAATGGATGTTCGCTGGTGGCAGCACGTGTTCGGACTATTTTGAAAAAGAGAGCAGGAATTATAGAAGCCAATTCAGAAGAACAGTGTCCATGGAAGTATCTGTAGAAGAGGCATGCAGCAGAAACAGTACGTCTATGAGACAGCAAGTGGAGAGAGACTGTTAGAGATGAATCATTAATTAACCTAACTGCCCTCTTCTGAATGGAATCAAGAAGCCTGAGAACTTTGGGGGGCACCACCCCAGATGTGGGAACAACATTCCATGGCAGGGTGTTTTTCGATTTATACAGAGTGAGCAGCTGTTTGGAAGAAAAGTAACGCCAACAGCGAAAGAGAAAACCAAGTTTTTTTAGATGTAGAGGAAGCAATATTTGTAATGTGCTTGTGCCAACAGAGATTAGAAGTCAGGGTAATCCCCAAAAGAGATATCATTTTGCCTAGAAATCAGAGTGTCACTAAACATAAGCATAGGAGCAGAAGAATCCTTTTTGGGAGATATAAGACAAGACTGAGTTTTAGAAAGGTTGAAATCAACTAAGGTGTCTTTGCCCCACTGGAGAATTACCTGAAGATCAGCATTTAAGGAACTAGTAGCAGATTTTTGAGAAGTTGAAGCTGATTGAGCAGGACAAGGTTTCTCAAAATGGAAAGTGGAATGCAATGTGCTATCATCTGCAAAAATATGGATAGGATTTCCAGTCAATGGAAGAAGGTCATTAAAATACAAGAGAAAAAGAGTGGGGGAAAGAACTGAACCTTGGGGGAGACCGGCATTGGTGGAGAAGTTAGAAGACACAGAGCCATCTACCATTGCCCTCAGTGAGCGATCAGAGAGAAAACTGTATAACCAATTACAAAACACAGTTGGCAAACCATAAGATGGAAGCTTGTTTAGAGGACCTTTATGCCAAACACAATCGAAAGCCTTTGAGATGTGAAGAGCAACTGCTTGCATTTCACCACACCTTTCCATTGAATTTGTCCATAAATGGGTAACATAAGCCAGAATATCACCTGTGGATCGACACTGACGGAATCCATACTGGCGATCGTTGATCAGATGGAAGGTTTCTAGGTAGTTTAAGAGTTGGCAGTTAATTGATTTTACCATTACTTTAGAAAGAGTAGAAGTAATTGCAATGGGACGATAATTGGATGGGAGGGATTTGTCACCCTTTTTAGGAACTGGCTGGATATGAGCAAATTTCCAAGCAGAAGGAAAAACACCTTTGGAATAAGAAAGTGAAAAAAGGCTGCAAAGAATAGCTGTAAGTTCAGGAGCACAGGTTTTGAGAACAAGTGGAGAAATACTATCGGGACCTGGAGCTTTCTTAGCATCAAGATTCGTCAAAATCCTTCTGACATCCTTTTGACAGAAGACCACAGGAGGCACTGAATGGAACGTGTTGGGAATGGTGGGAGGTGTTTTACCAAGATCATTAATACATGAGTTGGAAGAAAAATGGGATGCTAGCAGGTCAGCTTTATCCTTGGCTGAAGTGACAACAGAGTCATCTGGTTTGGACGGAGGTGGGAGCAGAGATGGACAAAAGTTGCGGCCAATAGCTTTGGCAAGAGACCAGAATTCTCGGCTACCATTAGGGCAAGAAGCAAGTTTTCTACTCTTAGACTGTTTAAACTCTTGTTTGGACTGATTAATAACTGCTTTACAACTGTTGCGAGCTTTGGTGTAGGCAGAAAATGAAACTGAAGAATTAGAAACAAGCCAATTACGATACGCAACATTCTTCTCTTGAACAGCCATAGCACATTTATTGGAAAACCAAGGTTTAGATAAAGGACGAGATTTTAAAGTGGAGTGTGGGATAAAGGATTCCATTCCTGCAAGAATAATTTCACTGACACGATCTGAGCAAACGTTGACATCAGAAGTTTTGACACAGTAATCAGACAAAGGAAAAGAAGAAAAGAAATTTCGCAGGTCATTCCATTTTGCATTCTTGTAATGCCAAACAACACGAAGTTGGGAATAGCCATGAGATGAAGGTTCCATTGGAAGAGACAATCACCAAGTTGTGATCTGAAGTGCCTAAAGGACCTCTCACTTCGACCGTGTACTTAGAAGGGTTGTTTGTGAGAAAAAGATGAAGTGTGTTGGCTGTATGATTAGGATTGTCCGGTATTCTTGTAGGTAAATGAACAATTTGTGCTAGGTCATTAGTAATTGCAAAAGCCTCAGCATCTTGACCGGCTGGGTCGGTGTGACTAGAAAATGGAAGCCAGCTGGAGTTGTGAAAATTCAAATCACCAAGAAAAATTACCTCACTGTTAGGAAAGTTGGACTGGAGAAAGTCAAATTGCAAAGAGAGGAAGTCAAAGAGATCCAAGTGATTAGTGGAGTTGGGAGAACAGTAGAGATAACAAATGAATTTGACACAATGAGGTAGAGAGATTTTAAGCCAGAGAAGATCAAAGAGAGGAGATTCCAAATTGCCAAGTCTCTGACAGGGAATATCAAAACGGACATATGCTCAAGTACCACATAAACAAAGCTGCGTGCATGTAGCAACTGAATAAACAACACCGTAAAGGCAGAGACACACTAACACCTCACTAGCTCCCATTTTACTAAAACACATTTCTGCGGGTTACTACCAAAAAACAAAAACTATTTCCAGCTGCGTTTCTGCTAGTGGAATCTGTTATAAACTGGTAGTAAACTCGATCTAATTGCATTTGCGATAATACCAATAGCTGAAATTGTTTGGGTTTTTACGTTATTATGGCGAAAAGCGTTTCCCCTTCACTGATACAAAAAACAAATACATTTCCAGAATCTTCTCTTCATTGCTATCGTGTTGCGTTCAGTTGGGGTGATTCCGCATTCGACTGCCATTTCTTGTAAACACAAAGGCGAATCGTGCTTAAGCGAATTCAGTTAGTGTTATATACGATATCGTTCCCCTAATTATAAATCGAGTATGATCGAATTCGTGTAGTGTAAATACGTGTTATACGACTGACTGACTGTATATTTATAATGGAAATTGCACTACCCTTTCATCTTTATCATATGTTCCCGTTATAAGAATCAATTTTGAACACCTTTGTGATATTTTTCAAAAGCACATTTCTGGAGGTCACGACCATAAAACAATTTGCATTTTCTGGTTTATTGGGCTTTTCTGTTAGTACATATAATTATAAATGGGTAGTAAACTTGATTTTATTGCATTTGCAATAATACTGATAACTGCAATTGTGTGGGTTTTTACGCTATTATGGTGAAATGTGTTCCCATTCACTGAAATCTTCCATCATAAAAAACAATTTTCAGAAACTTCTCTTCATTCCTATTTACGGATTACAAGTATGAAGGGAAAGCAACCAACAAAAAGTGCAAGTGGTGGTAGTGCCAGGAAACAAAACAAAATTGATTTAGAAATGAAGATGAAAATGATTAAGAAGTACAAACCAGGACAAAGTTTGTCATCTATTGCAAGGGAATTAGGTCTTGCTGCTTCAACAGCGAATACTAATTTAAAGGACAGTACACATATAAAAGAACATGTCAAAGGATCAGCGCACTTAAGATCAACAGTGATCACAAAACAGCATTCAGGTACTATATCGAAGATGGAACAGCTGTTAATAATATGGATGGAAAATCAGAATTAGAAGCGAGTGCCCCTGAGTCTAATGACCATTCAAGCAAAAGCAACAAGTATTTATAAAGATACTAAGGATAAGTACAGCGAACCCCAACCCAAGTTTCTGGCAAGCAACGGACGGTTTAATAGGTTCAAGCATCGTGCTGGTTTCCATAATGTTAAAGTATGCGGTGAAGTCACTAGTGCTGATTCTGCAGCTGCAGAGAAATTTTGTGACATATAGGAAAAAATTATTGATGAAGGTGGCGGCTATTCAACGCAGCAAATTTTTAACTTTGATGAGACTGCTCTGTATTGGAAAAAAATGCCGGATTGAACATACATTGCCAAAGAGGAAAATACAATACCAGGTTTCAAGGTGTCAAAAGACAGGGCCATGCTCTTGCTTGGGGCTAATGCAGTGGGAGATTACAGATTAAAACCACTGCTTGTGTACCATTCTGGAAATCGTCGTGCGTTTAAGGGCATCAATAAAGCCACCCTACCTGTGCATTTCCAATCGAACCAGAGAAAATGGATAACAATATCTCTCCTTGAGGATTGGTTTAAATCCTGCTTCATTCCCAAGGTTGAAAAATATTGTAAAGACAACGACGTTCCTTTCAAGATTTTGCTTTTATTAGATAATGATGCTCCTGGACATCCTACGCATCTAGATGATTTCAATTCGAACGTGAGAGTCAATATTTCTACCGGCAAACACAACTTCACTCTATGGATCAGGGTGTTATTCCGAATTTAAAAGCATACTATTTAGACACATTTGCTCAGGCATTGTCTGCAGTAGACGGTGAGAAAAATTTTTCGTTAAGAGACTATTGGAAATCTTACAATATTTACCAAGCCATCTTAAACATTAATAAGGCCTGGGTGAAAATTACTAAAAGTTGTTTAAATGGTGCATGGAAGAAAATATGCCCAGGGCACGTAAAAGGCTTCAAAGGGTTTGAAAAAGTCGAATCACATGAAGAGGTTACATATAATTGTAAAGCTTGCAGAACCACTTCAGATGAAGCGGCGCCTCCGTAGCCAGGTGGGAAGGAGCAGCAGTGCGTAGCACACGCTTCTTGATTAGACCGGGGTTCGAGCCCGTCACCACCAAATACGGAGGATGCGGAAAGGTCAGGGAATGACCACCGCATATCCCGGAGCAATATGGCCTTAGTTGCTAATGCTCCTAAAAACCAAATAACCAACTTCAGATGAAGGTTGCTGCCAAAGACATGGAGTAGTAAATAGAGGAAGAAGAGAAGGAATTATCTAATGAAGAACTTATTGACTTGCAGGCAGCGATAGTGAAAGAAGTAAATGCTGACAAAGCTCAAGCTGAACGAAATGAGGAGCGGAGAAACTTTCTGATTTCAAAGCATCATCCCCCTGTTTTCCCTATATAAACATTACTATAAATTTGAAACAAGAGCACTGATCAATTTCAAAATTTCAATGCTTACTTAGAATATTTTAGTAATCTTTGTAAGAAATTTATGTCAATGAGTTTACTTATTTTGATATAAATCATGAATTATTACTATTTGCCAGTAAACCTGAAATGAAATTTATTGTGCACAGTAACTAACTTGTTTATCCATAGGAACAGTCAATCCTCTTTTCCAGTCCAACCCCCCCAAGTATTCTTCTCTCTCCTCACATCTGTGCATCATTATATCTCTACTTTCCGCACACATCTTACCATTTCTATAGATACTTCATTATAACCTGGTGATTTACCTCCTTTCATCTTTTCCATTGCAGCCACCAATTCATTCTCTCTCTCTCTCTCTCTCTCTCTCTCTCTCTCTCTCTCTCTCTCTCTCTCTCTCTCTCTCTCTCTCTCTCTCTCTCTCTCTCTCTCTCTCTCTCTCTCTCTCCCCTACTTCCCCTTTCACTAGTCTTCCATTATGTTTCAATATCCTCCAAAAATATTCTTTCCATTTCAATATTTCTTCCTCATCTGTAATTATTCTTCTCATTTCATTAAACAGGTAATATTGTTTCTATATTCATATTACCAAAAAGGCTGAATCTTGTCAAGGAGAGGAAAGCAACTTCCACTAGTCAAAGTTCCTAGACTGATCAACTTATGATTTCCTGCATTAGCTGCAGCAGAGGCCTAAATGGTATTGATGAAGCAGCATCCCAACCCTTGGCTAGTAAACAGTATGCAGTACACAGCAAACATGTCAAATTCCAGTAATGGTATTATAAGCAATGAGGATCCAGAATGCAAATTATTATCATCAGTCACAGCCGGATGCTGATGTTTATAGCAAGTATAACCCCATTACAATGATTACTGGTTTTCACCATAAATCAAAATTTTCATCATAACGAATGTATTTCTAGATCCCGGCTAACTTACCATATTATTAACGCTTTATAAGTCTTGTTTGAACAAAATGGTCTTTTTGGAAAAAAATTCAGTACAACAAATTATTTTCAAAGTCCACCAATGCCTAAATGCATTGGTTTAGAAGAAGGAAAAAATGTTTTTCAGAAAAACTGAGATTGATTGACATTGGATGGTCCAAATTGTAAATACAGTTAGGGGAGACTTCACTTTAAGAAAAAAAAAAAAAATGGCAGTTTTAAAAAATAAAGCAAAAGAATTTAATATTATGCCCTCTACATTTTCGTATGAATCATGCCTTATGTTTTCAGAGAAACAGCTTGCTGTTAATTAGATGCAACAAAGCTTCTAAGGTATAAACCAAAGGGGGGGGGGAAGGTAAGACACCTTCCTACATCACCTGTCCATCCAGTCCAATAGTTTGTCTAGTTCTTGAATTTATTCAAACTACCCACTTCCACAACAAATAGAAGTTTGTTCCAACAATCAACCACTCGAACGTTTACCTTCAGGTAAACTTTCACACATCTATCCTACAACCATCCTTCCTCAATTTGAATGCATGTCCCCTCAGGTGTGTGGTCTGAGCAAGGGAACAATGCCATCAACATTGATCTTGGTAAAAAGGAGAGAACTTATAATGTAAAAAAAAAAAGTGGTCCTTGGGTTGTCACAGACATTCTCTCTGGTATGCCCAGCTATGCTTGCTACCTGGGAGTCCAAAACACTGATGGAACTGATATTTGGGTGACATTCAAGTCAAGTGGACCTAATTTCAGCAACATCCGGTCGGTCTGTCACAGCCAAATCCTCTGCTTGGACCTTCCCGATGGTGGAACTGTCAGTAACCCTGAGTATAACCTGTATGTGCAAGAAATAAAATACAGCACCTAAAATACGGTACACTGAAGGTGACCGCCCAGGTATGAACCAAAGTAAGCAGGTGTTGACACTAAACCACACAGGAAACTGCCACCACTAAGTTACAAGGAAATAACTAGGGAGTAGATGACTTTCATCAACCGGTGCAATACCACCACTTTGCTTATTGGAGATTTGAAGTGGTGGAAACTATGTATGTTTAGTCTCCAGAGCAAATCTCCAGCAAACCCCACCCATCTCTTCCATCATGCAGCATGATTGATGTCTTTTGAGTTTATGATGGACATCATGGTAAGATCTAATTGTCCTTACATTTCAAGAGTACAGCTTTAAAAAAGTGTTCATGGGCTGGCCACTAAACAGACCACCAGACTGAACCAATTGATAATTCTAGGAGGTTTCTGGATCGTCTAGTGTATAATCTTGATGCCTCTACTCTGCAAGGTAGCGACTGGAGTCAATCTAAGTGTGCATGCAGGGGGCAATGTCGAGGCCATGTTATTTTGAGCAGCTGGGTTTATTCTTACATCATATCCAAAAATCTCATTACTTCATAGAGCATGTCCACGTCACCATTTCTTAGTTCTGAATACTATAAAATAATATAAAATATCAGGGTAAATACACCGTAGTTTGCTCATAAAAATGAACAACATTTGTAGTGTAAAGGCATCGATTTAATTGTATCTCATATTGTGACTACCTTCACGATGAGTTATCAAGTATTGCACTACCCCGAATAAGTAACACTTCACTACTAGCGGAGACTATTGTTACTTATTTTCAGTGGGCACCATCACCCAGATGGCACCATTTCAAGGCTTATTGGCCAACAGAGAATAAGTAACAATACATACTTATTCTCAGTGGACTATTGAGAGAAGACTATTGTTACTTATTCTCGGTGGGCCTGCCCACCCACCTAGCACAAATTGTTCATTAACCTACCAGAACACTAGACAATCCTAACCACACAGCCAACACACTTATCTTTTTTTCACGAACAACCCTTCTAAGTACAAGGGCGAAGTGAGTGGTCCACTAGGCACCTCAGATTACAACTTAGTGAAGGTCTCTTCTCCAATGGAGCCTTTCTTTCATGGGCACTCTCAACCTAGTGTTTTTTGGCATTAAAAGAATGCAAAATGGGATGATCTGAGAGATTTCTTTTCTTTTTTTCCTTGGTTGGATTATTGTTTTGAATCTTCTGATGTCAACATTTACTCAGATCGTATCAGGAAAATTATTCTTGTAGCGATGGAATCCTTTATTCCCCACTCCACCTTAAAATCTTGTCCTTTATCTAAACCTTGGCTTTCCAATAAATATGCTAAGGGCTGTTCAAGAGAACAATGTTAAATATCATAATTGGCTTGTTTCCAAATCTCCAGGTTAATTTTCTGCCAACACCAAAGCTGTTAATAATTGGTCCAAACTAGATTTCGAACAGGCTAAGAGTAGAAAACTTGCTTCTTGTCCAACTGGAAGCCGAGCATTCTGGTCCCTTGCCAAAGCTATTGGCCACAACTCTTGCCCATCTAGGTCCCCACATCGATCAAAAACAGATGACCTGTTTTTGATCGATGTGGGGACAAAGCTGACCTGCTAGCACCCTATTTTTCTTTCAACTCATGTATTGATGATCCTGGTAAACCACCTCCCACAATTCCCAGTACACTCATTCAATGCTTCCTGCAGTCTTCCATCAAAAGGATGTCAGAAGGAATTTGATCAATCTTGATGCTAAGAACGCTCCAGGTCCTGATGGTATTCCTCCACTTGTTCTCATCTCAAAACCTGTGCTCCTGAACTTACTCCTGTTCTGTTTCATCTTTTTTAATTTTCTTATTCCAAAGATGTTTTTCCTTCTGCTTTGAAATTTCCTCGTATCCAGCAAGTTACTAAAAAGGGTGAAAATCCATCCCATTATTCAATCCAATCCAATTATCGTCCCCTTCACTTACTTTTACTCTTTCTAAAGTAATAGAGAAATGAATTAAGCACCAACTCGTTTCTCAATTACTTTAGAGAAATTAATTAATTACCAACTCTTAAAAACTACCTAGAAATCTACCATCCAATCAACAACTGCAAATATGGATTCCATCAGGGTCGATCAACTGGTGACACCATGGCTTACATTACCCATTTATGGACAAACTCAATGGAAGTTTGGTAAAACCCAATCAGTTGCTCTTGACATTTCAAAGGGTTTTGATCATGTTTGGCAAAAAGGTCTTCTAAACAATCTTCCATCTTATGGTTTGCCAACTGTTTTTTTTTTTTTTTTTTTTGTAATTGGGTATTCAGTTTTCCCTCTGACTGCTCACTGTAAGTTATGGTAGATATCTCTCTGTCTTCTAACTTCTCCACTAATGTACGTGTTCCCCAAGGTTTAGTTCTTTCTCCCACTCTTTTGCTCTTGTATATTCATAACCTTCTTCCATTGGCTTGAAATCCTATCCATAGTTTTGCTGATGACACACATTGCATTCCACCTTCCAATTTGAGAAACCTTGCCCTGTAGAAATAGTTTCAACTTCTCGAATATTGACTACCAATTCCTTAAATGCTGTTCTCCAGGTAATACTCCAATGGGGAAAAGATAACTTAGTCGAGTTCAATCCTTTTTAAAACTCAGTCCTATCATTTATCTCGCAGAAAGTATTCTGCTCCTATACCTATCTTCAATGACACACTGATTTCTATCCAAGATCACATGTCTGTATTGGGGATTATTCTAACTTCTAATCTCTCTCTTGGCTTTACAAATATTGCTTCCTATGCATCTAAAAAAACTGGTTTTCTCATTCGCTTTCAGCATTACTTTTCTTCCAAATAGCTGTAATTCTGTACAAATTGCAAATCCACTCTACCATGGAATATTGGTCCCACCCCTGAGGCAGTGCCCCCAAAACATCTCTGGCTCCTAGATCCCATTCAAAAGAGGACAGCAGGGCCAAATTTACATATAAGCTAGACAAGCTACAGCTTAGGGCCTCACAATACAAGGGGCCTCCATGTCAGTATAGAAAAAATAAAAAATAAATAATTTATAAATAATGAACATCACTATACAAACATATGATAATTATTGTTGTTATTATACGCTTTTTGCTTTCCTGCTTTTACTTGTCATAAAAAATAATTTATCTCAATACACATTTGGTTGTTTTTATAATGCGCTCCTTTATTAATTAAAAAAAATTAATGAAAATAATGTCTTTTGTTTCATTATACAATATTATTAATTTAATTGATATTATTGTTATTATTAATAGTACCAGAAATATGTTATTTTTTTAATAATTAATAAAAAATTGTATGTAGCATTTCATATGCACCCTTTGATAACCATGAAACTATTAAACCAAAAATTTACTCAGTGAGGGGGGCCTCTTAAAAGTTATAGCTTAGGGGCCACAACAACCTAAAATCCTGCATTGGAAGGCAGTTAGGTTATTTAATGACTCAACTCTAACAGAGTCTCTCCACTCTCTGTCTCATAGATGTTCTGTTTCTGCTGCATGCCTTTTCTATAGATAGTTCCCATGGGCACTGCTCTTCTGAATTGGCTTCTGTAATTCCCATTCTCTCTACCAAAGCAATCTAAACATGTGCTGCAACCAGTCACTATCTTTTCATGTCCAACTTCAAAATTACAGTACCAACTTTTCTTCTTCCTCATTTATTCGTTCAACTTCCATTCTATTAGCATTAGTAGAGGCATATGATGCAAGAAAGCAAGCTTATGCAACATCAGCCTTTAAAAAAAAAAAAACCACTCCCATTTCACCACTCCGTTCGTTCGAAATACCTGTCCAGCTGAGCTAGGCTATCAACTTCCACAGCAAGGGATGGAAGTCTGTTCCACCGACCAACTACCCGCTGGCTAAAGGCAAATTTCTGCACATCTATCCTACATCTGTCTTTCCTCAATTTGAATTTATGCCCTCACAGATGATTATTCTGAGCAAGAGGAAGAATCCCATCGGCATTGAGCATGCTCAAACCATTCAAGGCTTTATACACCTCTATCAGATCACCTCGCCGGTGCCTAGTCTCCAGACACTGTAATTTGCAAAACTTAAGCCTTTCTTCGTAACAGCAACCCTTTGTTTCATTCACTAATCTTGTTGCCATTCTCTGTACTCATTCCAGCAGCTCTACATTCTTCTTGAAATCAGGCCTCCAGACCTGTATACAGTACTCAAGGTGGGGGCCTAACCATTGCCTTATACAAGGGAATAATCACCTCCTTATCCCTGCTAGAAAAATTTCTGTATATCATTGACAAGACACCATGAGCTACTCTTGCAGTCTGTCTGCACTGCTCAGAGAACTTCATATCTGCCTGCACAATTACCCCCAGGTCCTTTTCATTCTCTACCACTGCCAGTGTAGTACCACAAAGTTGATACGTTGCTCTGGGGTTCCTGTTTTCCATATGTAGTACTTTACATTTGTCAATGTTAAATTTCATTTGCCACCTCTCAGCCCATTTGCTCAACCTTTCCAGATCCTGTTGCAGCAGCATAGCATCAGTAGTGTCCTTAACAACCCTGCCAACCTTTGTATCGTCTGCAAACTTCGACATTAAGCTTGATACATCATTTATAAATACAGAAAGTACCGTATTTCCCCATGTATAAGACGCACCTTTTTTCGAAAAATTTGGAGTCAAAAAACTGGGTGCGTCTTATACAGTGGTTGTAGATTTTTTTACTTGCATTTCCCACTTTTTCGCGCTTTTTGTCTTTGGTCTCATTGTTTCGCACTTGTTACTGGTATATTAGGTTACGATTTGCCACGTTTTGCCCAGAAATTGCTCAGAAAAGATTTTCTTACAGTGTTGAATTCAAGTTATGAGGAGTTGTATAAATTTTATGATGAATAAAACTTGAGTTCAAGAACTTTATGTAATACTTTTTTTTTTTTCAAATTTCAGGCCCCAAAATTAAGGTGCGTCTTATACGTGGGGAAATACGCTATTTACATTTATAACATACATTTATAAATACAGAAATTTATAAATATATTATGGTTTTAATAATGGACCCAACACTGAACCCTAAGGGACTCCACTAATAACATTAGTCCACGAAGAGCAATGTCCATTGACTACCACTCTGTCTTCTCCCCCTCAGCCATCCCTTGATCCATAGCAGCAATTTGCCTCCAATGCCACACTGCTCCAATTTGTGCAGCAGTCTTCCATGTGCAACAGTATCAAAAGCCTTTCTAAGATCCAAATATATAATATCAAAGTTATTCCCTGCATCCAGTTCTTTTGTGACTGCATCATAGTATCCAATCAAATTGGTCAGGCAAGACTTTCCCTTAACATACCCATACTGTGTTTGAGTTATAATTGAAGTCTTGTCTAGATGATCCTGCAGTGTTTCTTTAACCAGTGCCTCCATTAATTTTCCTGGAACAGAAGTTAAACTCACAGGTCTATAATTACTTGTGTCGGCCTTTGATCCTCCTTTGTGAATTGCGGTCACATTTGCACATCTCAAGTCTGTGGGTACATCCCCTGAGTCCAAGGAAGATCTCTTAATTATGGCTAAGGGTTTGCTTACTTCCTTTGCTGCCTCCTTTAATATAACTGGATAGATCCCATTCACCCCACGTGCCTTTCTTGTGTTTATCTTCAACAATTTCTCCTCCACTTTACTCTCAGTTATTACAAGATTATCTAGCTTACTGCCAGAGTTGAAAACACCTCTGCATTTCCCTCGCTGAATATCTCCTCATGTGTGAATGTCGATGCAGAATATTCATTTAGTTTGTTAGCTACCTGAACAGGATCATCAACAGTTGAACCATCGATATCAAGTGGACCAATCTGATTCATCCCCTTCCTTCTACAGTTTACATAAGTAAAGAACTCTTTGCTGTTTTTCTTTGCATCCTTTGCCAAAGATTTCTCGTAATCTGCCTTCGCCTGCCTAATCTCCTTTGTAACTTTGTTACAGACCAGCTTATATCTATCATAGGCTTTCATGTCACCCATTAATTTATATGTATACCATGCATTTTTCTTCTCTGCCATATGTCTCATTAGTTCATCTGACATCCACTTAGGCCTAAATCTTGAACAATATTTCTTAGTTGGTATGTAAAGCTTAGTTGCTTCCAAGATAAGTTCTTTGAATGCTTCCCATTTTGAATTTGCTTTGTCCCATTGTATAGAACTTAAATACTGTCTCAGACCATCGTAGTCGCCTTTATGAAAGCAAAAACCCTTCCCTTTACCCCTCATGGTAGTTACCTCTTTGAGTAAATCCCACTTCAGCACACTGTGATCACTGCCACCTAGTGGTTCCTTTATCTGCAGATTCTTAATGCATGAAGAATCACTATGATAATCAGATCAAGAGTATTACTCCCTCTAGTTGCCTCCTGAACATGCTGATGTAGAAAATAATCATCCAATAAATTCACAAAAGCCTTGCTAGTGTGTGAGTGATCAACCCACAAATTCCAGTCAGTATCTGGGATATTAAAATCCCCCATTATAAGACTCTCTGATTTACTGGCCCACTCTATTTCCCTGTACAGTTTCTTATTATACTCATTAGAGTCATTAGGCCTATAGCACACTCCTACTCTCAATTTTAATCTTCCAATGCTTATGTCACACCAAACTGACTCGACACTGCACTGTCTAGCGATGTTGACTGGTTTCACTTCCTTGGATTTTATGTGTTTCTTAACTAATAGCATAACCCCTCCTCCCTTCCTATCCTGTCTGTACACATTGTACTCCCCAAATTTCCAGTTCTGCATTCCTTATATCTGTGTGACACCAAATCTCTGATATCCCAACAATATCCGCCTTTGATGTTTGAGCAATACCTCAAATTCATCAAATTTATTTACCAAACTCCTAGCACTGGTGTACATGCAAGTATGGAAAAACCTTCTTTCATACATATTTCCTGAAAATTACAATCTACAGAAGTTCAAGTCTAATGTCAACAAATATCTTCTTTCATCTTCTGAACCTTCAACCCATTCACAGTACTAAGTAGTATAGATTCTAATACCTCTTTTGTTTTGGATTTCATTAAAAAAAAAAATATATTAACTCTTTGGTAACACAAAAGTCCAGTTTACATGGCATTTAACAACATCAATATACAAAAAAAAAAAAATTTTTAAACATTATGGAAATGAAATTAATCTACTTTGTAAAATAAATTAAAAAAATTTAGTTGTCACAGAGAATTATACAAGGTAATATTTTGTCTGTCAATTGATTCCTGTTCTTTGACCATACATTACACTTTTAGGCATTTAAGATTATCAAAATAGACACAACAAGAAATATTATTTCAGAGACAAAATAACTACTCATGAGTCACATCAGGCTTTCAAACTGTCAAATGGCCATCACTATTCCAACCACCACTGTCAGATCATTGACTTTTTACAATCATCGCTTAAAAATCAGAATGAATTTTAAAATAATTCACAGTAATAAGTAATACAGGAAGTCGCATATTACTTATTAGTCCTGTATTGTAGCAATAAAACACTAAAATCCTTTAGTAAACCTATTAACATACCTGCAATTCCCTGTGTAAATGAGCTAAACGTTGCTTTTCACGAAGTCTTTTTGGTATGTCTTCTGAACGGAATCGAGAACATTCGGCTAGAAGTGCCTGTTAAAATCAATAAATATTTCAAAATTTCTCAAAAAAAAAAAAAAAAACAACAACATGTATATAAAGTTCAAAATTTTAAGATTCAGATGGCCCAAAGTTAATCTCAAATTGTTTTTAAAGCCACACCTATAATTTTTCGGTAAAATTTCTTTGCGATTATTACTGATTTATAAATTGGCAGATAATAGGAATGATGTGCCTAAAACACATACAATGAATGAATCAGGCTCTTTGGGTAAAAATAACATTCAGTGGAGGAAGATGGTTCAACACTTGTTAACCACATATTGCCTCATCCAAAGAGGCTGTGGGATTTTTTTTTTTTTTTTTAACTGATTGAGAGAGTGGAAACTTATAAAACAAGATATATACAAGATTCAATTCAGCAATATATTGTATAACCACATAATCAAATATGGCAGCTGTTGTCAACTTACAATCTCACAATAAAATACAATTTGTATTTTGATAATAAAATTAAATTTTATATTGTATAACCATCATAATCAAATATGGCAGCTGTTGTCAACTTACAATCTCACAATAAAATACAATTTGTATTTTGATAATAAAATTAAATTTCAAATACATTACATACCTGCCAACTTCTTGGATTTGCCCCAAATCATGAGCCTTCTACAGTTTTACAAAGCTGTTTACTTTTCTTCCAGCTTTCTGTGAAATTTATGTGTTATTATACAAATATCTGTATACATTATGCACGGTATCCACAAACCTCCTTTACAAAACTAAATCGTTATCAAGTGACTAGGGTACAAGATTCAAATCCAAAATAACTTCGATGTGATAGAGGGTATCTTAGTTTTTATTCACCAAACAAAAAAAGTGCAAACAACAATAGATAACAACACAATCAATAACTGTAATCATGGTAGAATTTACCAAAAATTTACTAAAAAAATCAGTATGAGTGAGAGTTCAGTAACAGCTAGGTTGATATCATGGAATTCAGCAGTGAAGGCAATGCACGCTACTAGTAATGAGACTGAAATGGTGAAAGAGTGGAAGATTTCCAGAGCAAGTATCAGAGTATCGTTTTTGATCCATCAGTATAGATTTCACAGGCCTATGAATTAGAAAGGAATGGGTTGAATGTAACTGCTTAATACTGGGGAAAGACAGAAGTATTCTTTTCCCACTGTTGAAAATAGTCACTGTAGATTGCCGTGATACTATTCCAAGGTGGGTCTGGTGGTATCAGGTCAGAAACATATTGCTTATTTCAAGATTTCAAGCTTGAATCAGTTCCTTATGACTAAGTGAAGAGCAGATCAGGTTTCATTTGTTTTCCTATTATAAATTGAGTCCCATTCATTATTATATAAGCATTTCCAATTTCTTAATTGGAAATGCTTATATAATAATGAATGGGACTGAACATGAGAGCGAAGAGTGTAAATGTTTGAAGAATATAGCAAGAGTAATGTTTTCTTGCAAAGGTGTAATGGAGGCTCATGAGGTTCAACATAAAAGTTATGAACTTGGGAAGTTCTGAAAGCCCCTAGAGAAATCCTCAAAGCCATATGTTGAATGGTGTGTAATTGCTGTAAAGTACTTTTCCTTGTAAAGTCGTATAATGGAGATCCATAATCTAAGTGTAACCTGATAAGAGCTCTATAAAGATTAAGAGGGGCAAGTCGATCAGCACCCCATTACATGAAAGGAACAGATAGGAGTATATTTAATTACTTTAAGCAGATGGTGAGAAGATAATTCATATGAGCTTGAAAGTTTAATTTCCTGTGTAATGTCATGCCTAGAACCCAAACAGTGTGAATAAGAGAAATCAGTACATTGATTTGTAGTTCAGAATCAAGATGGTGTGAACACAGCTTGCAGAAGTGAGTGAATGCAGTTTCTGTTCTGCTAAGCAGCAGCAGCCATTGTGCAAGATTCAGGATCCTATTTTGTCTATAGCAATTTTGGAGCTGTCTTTCAATATTGCTCATGCTCTGCAATTGACGGGTGATAGTTACGTCATCTGCATGCATATAAACTTCAATGATTTTTGAAAGGTCTTGTATCATGCTGTTCACCAGAATTGTGAATAGGGTTGCATTCAATATGGATTCTTGTGGGACATCCTCTTCTTTAATCTGAGATACCAATAGTATATTCTGATATTGGACGTGAAAGGTATATAGTGTTCAGAAGTCCTGTATTATTTGAGGGAAGTGGCCCCCTCAGTCCTAATCAATGCATGTCCTTAATAATATCACGATGCTTGTCAATAACAATGGTCAATAGTCCTGAACTAGAGAAGAATCCTTGCCTGGTTTTGATATGGCCAAATGTAAAAGCGATGCCATGAGAGAGAGGATAGGCATTTTCTGAAAAGATCCAGTTGTAGCAATGTAATAAAATGCAGAGGTAAGCTTCACTCAGATACCTAAGCATACTGTAGTGAACTCCATCTGGTTCTGCTGTGCTACTTGGAGCTCTGGTTCTCTGAGCTCTGCTAAAGTAAAAAATTGGTGTACGCAAGTGAGAAATCTGTTGAGAAGTTAAGTTTATATTGTTATATAAAGAAAAGAACATATAAGAGAAGGCAGAGATATTACAGGATTTTCCTAAAGCATTTGTGAGTTCTGTAGAAGAGGACAGGTAAGGCCCGTTCCATCATATTATTGGAGATTGCAATGGTAGAAATTTCACACTCAGAGCTTGTATTTTTTTTCCATATAAGAAAAGGGTGAATATTTTTGTTGATACAAAGGTAATTCTAGAGTCACATTTTGCTTCTCCCCCCTGCAACTTTCCAAGCTTTGGCTTTTGAAAATAATTAGGTTGACTGTGGACGAGCATTTATGAAAGCGATTCCAAGCACGATTTTTTTTTTTTTTTTTTTTTTTTTTTTTTTCTAGTTTGGCTTAGGAGCAATCTGCATGCCCCACTGGTTTTGTTGTACACACTTGCACAGTTAGGAATTTTGTATGAAAATTTCGTCTGCTGCTGCTGCGAATATATAGTAATGCAATGAGCTACATCATCAAGGTACTGTTGCTGTACACACTAGTTCAGTAGGACTGCAAGTAGAATAGTTATTCTAGTCTGCTTTTTTGATATTCAAGTAGCATACCTGGACGGTAGGGATACAATTTTGAACATCAAAAAACAACCCCATCATGCCTATACATGGTATGATTTTAAGAATATGAGAGAAACTTCTAGTGATAGAAAGGTTTCCTATAAGCATACACCTATTTGTGTAATCTACACGAATAAATCAATAATGAGGTTATCAAAATTACTCCATAGGCCTCTGCAGTTCCACTGTGAAATTTTATTCATTATCTGGTTTTCGTTGAAGAGAATTTATCTGACTGTTTTTTTTTTTTTTTTTTGTGAGTGGTATGCTTCTGCTGATCTTGCTTTAATTTCCTAATGTCCTTTCTGTGAAATGCTGGAAATTCTGTTTTTATTGTATCACATGCATGAATTCTAGCACTGTATCATCATCATCTAAGTGAATATCAACTTCCATGCTACCAGTGTGTGACTGCACTTTCTTTCAATCTATGTTTCTGCTGATCTTGCTTTAATTTGTCCTTTCTGAGAAATATTGGAAATTCCGTTTCTACTGTATCACATTACATCTAGAACTGTGTCATCATCATCATCTAAGTGAATATTGACTTCCATGCAGCCAGTGTGTGACGGCACGTTCTTTCAATCTTAAAACAATTTTAGGTTTCGTTGTTTCATGCACAGTTCAGACAGTATCAATCATGATAATGATTGGAGCATTACCAGTTTCACTTACCATTTGTTTTTTGGAATTATACAGCCCAGTTAACAAGAGAAACATTCAGTTCAATTGAAACATCTGTTTGGGTTGCCAATGAACTGCAGTTTTAAGTGACCAATGCATAAGATCAGTTAAGCATGTTCCATAGAGCTTGTTTTTGTGTCACAAGATGTGTGGCTTTGTGCTCAACTTTATATTTTTTGATTGCTTTTTTGTTGATTTGATTTTTTGTTGATCTGCCAATCTGCACTGCCAGCTGGTCCAGTGCGGGTTGGCAGATCAACCTATTTAAGCAATCAGGGGCTTGAACCCCGGCCTACTCAAAGAGAGTGTGCTACAGCACTCCCACTCCTGACTGCTCAGGTAAGGAGCTTTAACTGTAGATGGGAGAACTGGAGCATTAAAAGTAAGAATGATGGACTGGGTTGGAAGGAGCTTGATATCATTTTTGGTCATAATGTCTTGCATGAATCAACTTTGGTTCACTGAGCTCCTTGGTTATTTTCTCTTCAATTACAGTGAGCAGATTCCACTCAGAGGTAACACCTTTGGAGGGTGTTGTGAGGAGTCACTATTAATGTTATTCTGTTAAATGGTCAACAACTTTAATAGCTGTTCAGACTATCCTGATTTTTCAGTATCAATGGAAAGGTCCTCAAGACTAGAGATGTTTCACCATTTTTGGTTACCCAGCAACAGACTAGACATTTCTGAATTAAGATTAGCAATAGCCTGCCTATGGAATGAGAAGTTAGAGACTGCATCACCAGAGAAGTTGGTATGTCATAATTTTGTATTTCTATCTGCTATCTCTTTGGATGACTGGGGCCATGTTCCATGACAGTCTTAAGTTCAAAGGTTCTAATGGTGGAAATATGTATCCACAGTAGCTTGATCTATTGAACTCCTTTTGGCCACAAGTGACCCCTTTCATCCAGATTACCAGCCCATCAACAGGGGAGCAGGAATAGGGCCAATGTGACCAAGCAAACTTCAGCAAGTGTTAGTAATTAATTTTAAAAAAAAATATAGGAAGGCAGTTTTCCTTCCTTGCTTTCTTCAAAAACTTCTTGAAAGAAACTATTATCAAATAAAGAAATGTAATAAGCACTAGAACTCAAAAGAAAAAAAATGTACAGTCACTCTAAGGAAATGCAATTTATTCACAGAGATTTCACAAAGTCACACAAAATGCATGGTACCCAGGGCCACAAATAAGTCTATTATAACTGCTATTATAAATATTTTCTTGATATTAGTAGCAAAAAGGCCAACACATTAACATTTCCGGTAAGCAATTTTCAGTGCAAAACACTGTAATACCTTAAGTTCCAGGAGTGTATTAGGAAAGGTGCGGTCCTTGAGCATAGCCTTCACTTCCCTCATCCATAAAAGGAGACTAGAAGAAAATTCCTTATATTCCTCTACTTTACGAAGTTTTTCCTAGATGGAACATAAAAACAACATTAAAAAAAAAAAAAGTGCAAATAATATTGTTTTAAAGTGTAGTTGAGATAAAGAGTGATATTTACATTTAAAATTGATAGATTCCTTATTAATTTTACCCCTTTGGTGGCAATTTAAATTTTACTTTATAGTGCCAATTGTAGGGTGGTTTATTTCTCTTTTTTTAACACAATTTTCACATTTTAGCCATATGTATATAAAAAAAAAAAAACCCACTAATTCAGTACAGTAATACCCCAAAGTTACACGATAGGTGGGTCCAACGAAAATCGCTTAAGTCGAATTCACGTAAGTCGGGGTACAACTTTGCATATAAATACATATAAATTTTGTTTAATTGGGACCAAGGACTAACAAAAACACTAGTTTAGAAGAAAAATATTTAATAAAATTGCAATTCTTTATACATATTAATACAAAATATGTATTAAAAAATAAATGAGTTACGTAAAAAAGTTATTTCGATGTTGATGGCTTCATAAAATCTAACAAATTCGTCTGACGACACAGCGCCTTCTTTTTTTCATGCAGAATTTCTTCATAGCAAGCTAATAATTTTTTTTATTCCTTGCTTTGTAGCTATAACACGTTCTTCGTTGGAGTCTGTTTTCTAAAATTTTTAAGCCCTTTTCAACTGAGCTTAGACCTTCTGTCAAGCTTGCAATTGTCATGTGATTTTCTGGTGGAACTGGGTCTGAAGTGTTGGATACTTCAGTGACGTTTTGCTCACACATCTCTATGAGCTCATTCATTGTCAGATTCTGACTAGGTGAATCCAACAGCTCGTTGACATCATCACCATTGACTTCCAAATCTAATTGCCTAGCAAGATTAACAACTTCTTCTATCACATGAGCGACATGATCAGTTTCTGGCGTTGTGTTCGTCTCGTTTTTGAAAAAAAATGGATAAAGTTTCTTCCAGACACCACTCAATGTTTTTTTGTGAATTTCATCCCAAGATTCTTCAATGATTCTTACGGCATCTAAAACATTGAATTGTTTCCAAAAGTCTAACAGATATCTCACTATTTTGTCTCATAGCTTCATTCAGACGTGCAAACGAATGCCTCGTGTAGTAGGCCTTGAATGTTTTGATGACTCCCTGGTCCGTCGGCTGAAGCAAGCTGGTTGTGTTTGGAGGCAAAAACACAACTTTCACACGTGGGTCGAAATTAATTAGGATGGCAGGAGGGTTGACCGGGTGCACTGTCAATAAGAAGCATCACTTTAAAATAAATGGAATCTGTTTAGACTTGCAATAATGTTCGACTTCGGGTATGAAGTGGTGACCAAACCAGTCCTCAAAAACGGAAGCTGTCACCCAAGCTTTATGATTTGACTTCCAAATCACTGGTAAGCTAATTTTAGATATATTTTTTTAAAACGCTTGGGTTTTCGGAGCAATAAATTAAGAAAGGTTTTAAATTGCAGTCACCAGCTGCATTCCCGCCAACCATCACTGTCAATCTGTCTTTTGAAACCTTAAAGCCTGGAAAGTTTTTTTCTTCGTGAAAATGATGTAATTTCCGACAAAAGTTGAGCACGAATTTGAACGCACACATATAAATATGACAGTTGGAAGCAAATTCTTGTATATGTGTGCAGCTCATGCGGTAGCAAAGTTGAATTTTGTTCATCTTTCACTCTCACTCTCCGCCGTCGCACCGTATATCAATAGCATACGAAAAACGACCTTGAAGATAGTGGGCGGCAGTGTTTCCAAACGAAAAAAATCAAGAACCGCGTAACTCCGAGTTCGCGTAAGTCGGGGTATTACTGTAAAATATATACCAAATTGAAACATCAAAAAATCAAAACACTTTTCCAGACATACCAACTAAGGGATTTGGGGGAGAAAAAAAAAACAAAAAAACACTTGTTTAGAGAACTTACATCATCAGCAAATGGATGTTGACTTGGAGGTTCTGGAAACACATTGTACAATGAAGAAATGTATGTAATAAGTGATTTTTCATCGGGTTCAGGTGTATCCACATCTGTAATACATAAAAATACTATAAATATAAAGTTTAGATTTTTAAGTTTATAGAAAAGCCATATAATATGGATAAAAGTGGGGATAGATAAGTATTTAGTTATAGTATACAGGTTATATGGCAATTGTACCTAGGTGTGAAAAGCAGCAAAGGATACAAAAGTATATAAGAAAGTTATAAAAATTAATTTAGGGACTACCATCCCTATCTTTAAGAAAGAATTTGCCACTTTTACCCTCGTTATTATAATTCCCCCACCTCCATATTATTTTCATTCTAACAGAGTATCCTCTTGAAATATATTTTTCCTTCCACAGCTATACATAGGCATAAAAATGCAGTTCATTGAAACATAAACAGGTGTAGTCCCCCCAATGAATTACCTACTTTATATATCAATTATTTATAGCATGTATATATATATTAGTAAATTAATAAGAGGAGTTTACCTCAATATAGTACGTGGAACACTTCCGTATGATACCCTCCAGAAATTAAAACGGAAAAAACGAAAAAATCGACAACTTACCGGTACATTAAAGTAAAATATAAATAATTAAAGTAAAATATAAATAATTAAATAACACAATTCAAAATCAATTCAAAACAATTAAAATTCAAATTAACGCAATTAAAAGAATCTAACGAAAATATTCAAAACGATTTTCCTTCCTGAAGCTGACAATGCTTTTCGACCGACTGTCGTGATCACAGGAATGAAAATTCATTCCTGTGATCACGACAGTCGGTCAGCTTTTTCTCTCAATTTTTACAATTTGCTTTTTTATATATATATATATATATATATATATATATATATATATATATATATATATATATATATATACAGTGGTACCTTGGATTGCGAGTAACGTGATCACAGGAATGAAAATTCATTCCTGTGATCACGACAGTCGGTCGAAAAGCATTGTCAGCTTCAGGAAGGAAAATCGTTTTGAATATTTTCGTTAGATTCTTTTAATTGCGTTAATTTGAATTTTAATTGTTTTGAATTGATTTTGAATTGTGTTATTTAATTATTTATATTTTACTTTAATTATTTATATTTTACTTTAATGTACCGGTAAGTTGTCGATTTTTTCGTTTTTTCCGTTTTAATTTCTGGAGGGTATCATACGGAAGTGTTCCACGTACTATATTGAGGTAAACTCCTCTTATTAATTTACTAATATTATTATCAACGTAGAACATATTGAGTATTACAGCTCTGATTCATACTATCTAAGTATATATATATATATATATATATATATATATATATATATATATATATATATATATATTTTTTTTTTTTTTTTTATTGTCTTTACTTTCTCATATCTTTAGATTTGGATCTCTTGAATCAACAAAAAATATTTTTTTTTTCCATTCTCTTATTGGATACATGATAGTGGATTATAATTTATTTTTACTTTTTCTTTTTAGCTTCATTCCATCTAATTGGCTTTAATTCAGCTTTTAATTTTGTATAATTCAAAGTATCACCTAGGTTTTTTTTTTTTTTTTGTCCTCTTTCCCTTTCATCCATTCTCAATACTTCTCTTTCTTTCTATCCTTTCTCTACTAGTTTGGCACTTGTGCTCTTTACATTTCCATCTGTCAGCTTTTTCTCTCAATTTTTACAATTTGCTTTTTTATATATATATATATATATATATATATATATATATATATATATATATATATATATATATATACAGTGGTACCTTGGATTGCGAGTAACTTGGTCTACGAGACTTTTGCAAGACGAGCAAAAATTTTTAATAAATTTTAACTTTATAAACGAGTGAGGTCTTGCAATACGAGTACAGTCAGTCCTCGTATAACACGTGTTTACACTACACGAATTCGATCATACACAATTTATATAACACGAACCGAATTCGCTTATGCACGATTCGCCTTTGTGTTTACAAGAAATGGCAGTCGAACGCAGAATCACCCCAACCGAACGCAACACGATATGAATGAAGAGAAGATTCTGAAAATGTATTTTTTTTTTATGGTTTTTATATCAGTGAAGGGGAAACACATTTCACCATAATAACGTAAAAACCAACACAATTCCAGCTATCGGTATAATCGCAAATGCAATTAGATTGAGTTTACTACCAGTTTATAACAGATTCCACTAGCAGAAACGCAACTGGAAATTTTTTTATTGTTTTATGGTAGTAACCCCTAGAAATGTGCTTTAGTAAAATGTGAAGTGTTAATAGTGTATCTCTGCCTTTACGGTGTTGTTTATTCAATTGCTACACGCGCGCAGCTTTGTTTAAGTGTATCAAGCGTGCCTCCTCATTTTGTAATAGTGCGAGCGATGAATCTGTTTAACGACAATGCAATGTCATATTTCCGTGAAATCCTCAAGAGGAGGCAAAAGCAAGTATCATTGGAGAGGTTCCTTGTTAAAGTCGCACAAAAAGAAAGAGTCAACAGATAGCAGTGATTCCGTTAGTGACAGTGAAAGTCGTCCTACCATAAATTCGATTGCTTTATGTATATTAAATTTAAATATTAAAAATATGAAAAGGTATGTATGTATGTATTTTGTATTAATCATTTTTACAATATATGAATATTTTTGAGTTTTGGAACAAATCATCTGGGTTTCCATGATTCCTTATGGGAAAATTCGCTTTGATATACGAGTGCTTTGGATTACGAGCACGTTTCTGGAACGAATTATGCTCGCAAACCAAGGTACCACTGTATATATATATATATATATATATAAATGAAATAAAATTTCAATAAAAATCACAAAAAAAGTGACCTCAAGTAGTAACACACAAGTAATTAGTATAGCTGCCAACTTTTGAAAAGCTGTAAGTTGAGTACCTGTAAGCAAAACAGGAAATTTTGAGACCAAAACAGACAGAAATCAGAGCTTTTTCAGAAAAAGTAGATCTTAAAAAAAAAAAAAAAAAAAAAAATTCAGAAAAAGCAGGCAGCTTTTAAAGTCAACATTGTACTAGAAGTTAAATTCTGCTAAAAACTAAGAACATCTCAGTTTTTAGTGAAATTTAATAATATGCAGTTACCCTCCATCTGATATCTTGAGGAACTTCAAAGGCTGGATGAGGAGGGAAACACACACTGAGTATTTTGTTTATTTTATTTTTATTATTCTTTTTTTTTTTTTTGGCTGATAAAAGGAAACCCACACTTTTTTTGCACGAAATGGCCAATAATGATACACTAGACTAGCTATCTATGATCCACAGGTTGCAGAGTATCTTCTAGCCAGACTTCTTGTTGCTGGTTTAGTCCCACAGCAGCCAAGGCTGAAAACTTGGTTACTGCAGGGAAACTCCACTACTGCCCATAATTTTGCTACCACAGTTTGTTTGTTTCATTTTGTTTCTTGGCAAAATGCAAACAGGACTAAGATCAGTATACTGAGTATAAATTCTGAATTCTATTATCAGTTTTGGTAAAAACTGATTATAGGGAACAGATAAAATATTCTGATAAAATTTCTAAGTTTATTCATGTTCTGGGCCAGGTTCAGCTCAAATAAATCTCTGATGTGTGTTGAAATGCATATTTCAAAGCAGGATACAACAGTATAGAAAACACAGCACTGCATGTTATGTAAGGATTTATTAATATGCAACTGAAAAATAATAATTACTCTGAGGTGCTTCCATTTAAATTTATTATAAAGATTTTAAAATTTGTAGAGTGCCATGAAAATTACAAATGTGACATTTAAACAAACAAAACAAACCAAATTTTGGAAGACAGGCCACGTGCTTCAAACATGCCTTTCAACTCTTCTTTAATGGCTAGAGCGTTGTTAAAACCAAAATAAGAATTTTGTTATATCCCTACAGATAATGACAGAAGTCCAATTGTAGAGGCAATTCAACACTGATGCTGTGATGATACCAGCCTTCTCCACAGCCAACGGTCACTAACTTTATAACAAAAGTTAGTAAGTGCTAAATGGAATTGGGCGCATTTGTAAATCAAACACATAACGGTCCTTGAGGTTGTCACAGATATTCTGTCAGACAAGCTGTACTGGGAGTCTAAAATGCTGATGCAACTGATATTCGTGTGACATTCAAGTCAGGTGGACCCAATTTTGGTGAAGTCCAGATGGTCTGTGACAGCCAAATCCTCTGCTTGCACCTTCACGATGGTGGGACTGTTAGTAATCCTGGGTATAACCCCCATGCACAAGCACACTGTGGGTGACCACACAGGTGTGAATCAACGTAAGCAGGATAGAGATTTGATGCACATACCATATGGAGGAATGTTGCTGCTCTGTGTTACCAGGCAATACTAGGTGGTAGATGACTTGCATCAACCGGTGCAATACCACCACTTTGGTTATTAGAGGCCTGAAGTGGTGCAATCCATGTTTAGTCTCTAGAGCTAAGTTCCCGTCAACCCTTCCCTATCTCTTCCATCATTCAGTATGACTGATGGTTTTTGAAGTTATGATGGACATCATGGTGAGATCCAATCTTCTTTCCATTTCGAGGGTACAGCTCTAAAACAGTGTTCGCAGCCCGGCCGCTAGTTAGTACACAGCACCGCACTGAACCTATTGGTAACTCTTTAGGAGGCTTCCAGATCAGCTAGTGTATAATCTTGCTACCTCTACTCTGCCAGATAGTGACTGGAGGAAATCCGAGTAGTAATTACGCTGGGGACATTGTCGACCCAACGTTATGCCAAGGATCTGGGTATATTCTGACCATGCGTATACCATATCAAAAATTTCATTACTTCATACAGCATGTCCCCACAAATTTTTCTTACAATTGAATGATAGCACATTGCATTCCACTTTCCATTTTGAGAAACCTTGCCCTGCTCAAACAGCTTCAACTTCTAGAATATCCACTACCAATTCCTTAAATTCCAATCTTCGGGTAATTCTCCAGTGGAGCAAAGACAACTCAGTTGATTTCAATCCTTCTAAAACTCAGTCTTGTCTTATATCTCGCAAAAAATGATTCTTCTGCTCCTATGCTTATCTTTGGTGACACTCTGATTTCTAGGCAAAATGATATCTCTTTTGGGGATTACTCTGACTTCTAATCTCTCTTGGCACAAGCACATTACAAATATTGTAATGGGCATCTAAAAAACTTGGTTTTCTCTTTCGCTCTTGGCATTACTTTTCTTCCAAACAGCTGTTCACTCTGTACAAATCACAAATCCGCCCTACCATGAAATATTGTTTCCACATCTGGGGCATTGCCCCCAAAACCTCTCTCAGGCTTCTAGATTCCATTCAGAAGAGGGCAGTTAGGTTAATTAATGTTTCATCTCTAACAGTCTCTCTCCACTCGCTGTCTCATAGACGTACTGTTTCTGCTGCATGCCTCTTCTACAGATACTTCTATGGGCACTGTTCTTCTGAATTGGTTTCTGTAATTCCCGCTCTCTCTTAAAAACAGTCCGAACAGGTGCCGCCACCAGCCAACATCCATTTACTGTCCAACTTCAAACTCACAGAACCAACTTTTCATCTTCCTTGTTTATTCATTCAACTGCCGTTTTCTGGAACAACCTTCCTTCATACGTATTTCCTGAAAATTACGTCTACAGAAGTTCAAGTCTAATGTCAACAAATATATTCTCTCGTCTTCTCAACCTCCAACCCAAGCACGGTACTAAGTACTATAGGTTGTAATAACTCTCGTGTTTGGGGGTTTCATATAAAAAAAAAAAAAAAAAACCATAACAAAACAGCATTAAGGACTGCCCTATATCTCAATATCTTAACGAATAGTGATTGTTCTAGCATATTTGTGTGCAACTTTGAGTACCTGGTTCAAATTCTAAGTATCACAGACATATGTTTCTTGAAGCAAAATACAAATACACTAAAATTTGATATTTTAGAAGTTTAAATTGAGAAGCTAATTTTTTTATCACAAAGTAATAAAGGAAATTTTAAGAAGGCCATACATAAAGCAGGTGATATGTCTTAATTATAAAGATCGTAAACACAAAGATAAATTTTACCATATTATCCACTAATTTGTCTCATTCCAGAAACAAATGATTGTGTGACATATATGTTTATATTTTTAACAGTTAAGCAAAAAATATAAATAAATATTATATCACGAACCTTCTGGATCAAGTAGCCTTGTTACACCAAACTCTCTCTCTGCAACTGAAAAAGCAAGTTCTAGGTTGTCTCTTGCTGACCTAATTCGTAAAGATCTGAAGTCGAGGAGATCGGGTCTAGAAAAAAAAAAAAATAAATAAATTTAATATCTGATCAAAATATTTTGTGTTCTACAATGTAAATAAAGAGAAAAATAAGTATATACAAACTGGCATTAAGTGGTTTTATCCTTCATTAAATAAAATGGCTTGTAATTTCTAATGCAATTAAAAAGATCTGAAGATAAAACTGTAATTCCCTTTAATTTTAAAGGCACCATAAAGTTGATTAAAAGTGGTGTAATCCAATACACAGTGCTTTGACACCTTGTAGAGTCAGCTGGAGTGGCCTTACACAGTATACCACTGTATAAGGCAACCCTAAACAAACCTGATAAGAACAAATACAGCAGACTCTCGATTTACTGGGATCAGATTAACTCGGACACTTCAAGACTCCAAATTAAAAAAAAAAAAAAAACAACCAGAAATCATAAAATTCAAGTAAAAACTAGAATAGGTATAAACAGATGTTTTGCAAGTCATAAATAAGTGGCATTATATAAGTTGTCATTGGGAAATTAGTGAATATATTATCTTGCAACCCCTGCTGTCTTCACATCTGCCACTCAAAAAAAAAAAACCAAATGTTTAGCTGGTTTTAGCGCGTAGCATCGATTGTTGTGATCAATCAGCACAATAAAAGGCAAATTTTGTTTCGTTATTTATGTCAGGGATATCGGAATTTTTATTAATTTTTTTATTTTATTTATTTATTTTATTTTATTTTTTCAATTTTTTTTTTTTTTTTTTGTTCAGAAATCGCAAAAATGATGGGCAAACGCAAGAGTTGTTCTTTCAATTAAACAAAAACTTGAAATTATTCAAAAGTTTGAAAATGGTGCATCCATTTAATCTCTAATGAATAATTATAATGTTGGTGACCAAACCATGCATGACACTGTAAAAAATAAAGGGAAGCATCGTATTGGACATGCCAGTAGTACATGGTACGTTTTTTCATCTATCGCCATACTTTTTTACGTAGGTTACTGAACATTTTTCGATACAGTAATTCCCCGACTTACATAGTTTCAGACTTATGTTATGTTATTTATATATATATATTTTTTTATGTGACTGAAGATTTCAGTGAAGGGGACACACATTTCACTATAATACTGTAACTTAAAAACCCACAGAATTTCAGCTATCAGTATTATCACAAATGCAATAAAATCAAGTTTACTACCCATTTATAATGAATTGCAGCAACAGAAAAGCGCAGTAATTCAGAAAGTTGAAATTGTTTTTATTGTTTTATGGTAGTCTTCTTCAAGAGGAGTGTTTCCATTTACAATGGATTTCCTCAACCTACAAGTTATTTTTTGGTAGGAATTTTTTCCCACCATAAAGTGTGGTTCAAGGTGTCTCGGTCGGTTAAGCCTCCAGCTGTCATGCATCCCCATACTCTATCTATCTATATCCTCCTAGGTCTTCCTCTTCTCCTTCTTCCAGGAGGTATCCATTCCAGGATAGCCTTTGGATGGTAGTGACCTCCAGAAATGTGCTTTAGTAAAATGTGAGCTTGCATGGGGTGATAAGTGAGTTTTCGCCTTAACCCTGTGAAGTTCTTTTCAGAAAATTTAATTTTCACTGTTATCATGGTGCCGACTAAGAGAATAAGTGACAGCAGTACTAGTAAATCCATCAAGAAAAGGAAAGCGATCAAGTTGGATCAGAAAATGAAAATAATAAGGGTGTATGAAAATGGCCAAACATTAACAAGTATCGCAGGGAATTCAGATTTGTCAGTGGCAACGGTGAACACGATATTAAAGGAGAAAGACAGAATATGAGAAGCAGTGAAGGGATCGGTACCAATGAAATCAACTATAACAACCAAAGCTACGAAAACACATATCAGTTTTTACAGTACTAACATGCATTTTTAATTCCTTTTATGTTTTCTTTTCTTATGTGCCACTCTGGCTACTTCACCACCATCCCCAAATAAAGTTTTTAATTGAACTTGTATAACTATTTTTCTTCATTCTTCTGAGGATATTATGTGGTTTTTATAATTCTGGCATATCAGGGATATACTAGCAATATTTTATTAGTCATTCCAAAGTTATGTAAGAAGTCCTGGAAAGTATCTCTTACATATGTCGGGGACTTGCTGTATTTTTGGATTAACCAGGAAATCGATTATCCGGGAATTTTTTTTTACCATCTATCCCAGAAAATCCAGAGTCTACTGTATAATCCCTAAAAAGAATAACAAGTAAGAACATGTCTAACTCAGTGACAAAATTTCTCAACTCTAATTGGTTTAAATTACACAAAACTCATATGTATTTGCATTTACATTTGAATATATATATATATTACACAATCCCTGGTCTCCCATAAACCAAAAAATTCCATGAACTGGTCTGTTAAGGTATTAGTATTAGTTGTGGCAACTGATGCAAGAAACAAGCTCATACAGCATCAGCCAAAAAACAAAACTACCCACATCATCTGTTCATCCTGTCTAATAATTTGTCTAATCCTTAACTATATTTATTCAAACAACGCCATACTGAAGTTTGTGCCAACAATAATTTCTCACTGGCCAAAAGTAAATTTTCACACATCTATCATGCAGCCATCCTTTTTTAATGTCCTTCATGCACGACATTCAAGATCAAAGGGTAAGGATACCATAAACATTTAGGTTACTCAATCCATTTAAAGCATCACAAACAGGTCTCCTTGCAGGTGCCAATTTACAGATGATGCATGTTGTTATGGGAGTTTAATGGCACATAAGCTACTATGGCTATGATGTGCCTACAGATTATGCAATTTGCAGATCTAGTCTTTCTTGGTAAGAATACCCTTTTGTGTTCCTTACTAATCTTGTTGTTTGTTCTTCTCTGCACCCATTCTAACAGATTTACATTTTTCCTAAAATGAGGCTTACAGACTTGCAAAGCAGTGTGAAAGTCTCAAAATACAGCCTAACCATTGCCATAGAAATAAGATAATCAACTTCTCTATGTTAGCAAAATTCCTGCATGTCATTAACAGAACCCCCATAAGCTGCCATAGAAGCCTGCCTGCACTGCTCAGAGAACTTCATATCAGACTAGAATTACCTTTGGGATTTTTTCATTCTCTACCACCTTCAGTATGATATCACTCAAACGGTATACCATTCGGGATTACTGCTATCCAATTGAAATAGCATAACCTTATTCCTGTTATTAACCACTGTACTAGCCTTTTGTATCATCAGCATACTTAGGCATTGTATAAGTGGCAAATGGTGCAGGCTTATATATAATCAGCAAAAAAAAAAAAAAAAAAAAAACTATCCCACCCACATCATTTGTCCATACCCTCTAATAGTCTGTCTAATCCTTCTTTATTCCAACTACCCAATGAACATATTGGATGGTTGGAATAAAAAGTAGCATTAGTGCAATCTCTTACTGAACCATTCAAGATAAGCTGAATAAACTATTCCAAAATTCAGCTACTGTATTTAAAAAAATAAAAAAAAGAAAAGAAAAGGACTCTGCTTTTCTTTTTCATAAAATCTACCCCCCCCTCACCCTCCAAATGTTTTATTTTTACACATCATAGGTTCTTTTAGGGAATATTCAAGTTGATCAAGGTTCTTTTAAAAGTGCAGCAGTGTATTGCTGAACAGTAAAGTATTTATTGCGGTGTAAAGAGTGCAAGAAATATAAATAATCTGGACGTTGTAATATTTCAGAAAATTAAATAAACATTCTGTCCATTTATAAGTAACTGTTTGTAGGACATTATGTACAGACCAAAAAACTTAAACTGAAAACCATTACACCATTTAAAAAATAAAAAAAAATAAAAAAATTCCAGAGGGTAAAGAATCTCAAACAGTCAGCACTTCAGTAAACTCTGTTACCTTTCTCCTAAAGGTCAGGAGGTGGCTAAACCTATCCTCTTCAAAGCCCATAAAGCTTGGATAATGAACTCTAAATAAACCTTTCTCAATAGGCAAAACTCGGTCCCTCATGACAGGTTACTGTATAAGGGGAACATGTTTGGATTACAGAAAAGATCCTAACATAGATTTCAGGATGGCTGCAGGGCAGAAGGCAAAGGGTGATGATTAATGGACATTCTTCATAGTGGTGTCGTTGTTGTTGTTGCTGGTTTAAGGATTTATTAGATGCATCGGCAACTATCGCCATAGTGCACCACATATATGGTAAGTATTATTTTATTTCCTGTCAAATAGAGATAATCGCAAAAAATAGTACAGCAAATTAGTTTTTAACTAGTTAAAGGAGGTGGTATACATTAATAATTTTTAGAAAGGTAAAAATGCTTGAGACATTTACTTTATTGACTAAAAGTGAAATAAGTATAAGAGGGTCTTCTGTTGTGGCTGGGGTGAAAAAGATTCTGGCGTTCTATTGTATATTTTAGACATTCAACAAGGATAGGGTTTACTGAAAGCATTGCGTTGCAGTGATGACACTTGGGGGGGGGGGGATCTCCCCTCTTAATAGATAACTATGAGAGATATTTGTGTGACCTATCTGTAGACTTGCTAATATTACCTCCTGTTGTTGAATCGAGTTGAAGCTTGTAAGCCATCGCTCATGTTTTGGCTTGATACTCCGAAGTATATTGCTATATTGATTTTTCCATGATAACTGCCACTGGTACATGCATTTTCTCTGGATTATTGATTTGTAATCTTCATATGGTACTTTCCAATTGTCATTGGGTGGTAAGATGGCCGATTTTGCAGCATTGTCAGCTAATAGATTTCCTGGAATTCCCATAGGTCCAGGGACCCAGCACAGGTGTATGCTTTTCCCAAGTTCAAATAAAGTATGCAAAGAAGAGGTTACTTCCTTTAAGACTGGGTGGGTGATAATTATAGAGTTTTTCAGCGCTTGAAGCGCACTTAAAAAGGCTGTAAAAATTACACTATTTTCAATATCGGAGGACTCTATATGCATCAGTGCAAGCTGAATAGCCATTAGTTCGGCAGAAAATATACTGAACTCTATGGAAATTCATAGGCCAATGTGATGTTCGGAAAACTGCAGCAATTCAAACGTGGGCCTCGTTCTTTGTCCATCCGTATGCACTACAACAAAGTTCGGGAACTGGTCCATTACTGTACGATACAGTTGTAAGAAATTTTCTTTATGTAATGTAGATTTATTCCAATGATGTAGGGATAAATCACATGAAGGTGAAGTACAGTCCCAAGGAGCACAGGAAATTGGAAGTGTATTTGCAACATTATTAAAGGACAGATTAAGTTCATCTGAAAGGTATTTTATTTGCATACCTAATGGACGGTTCGCGGAAGGGCGGTTTTGGTATAACATGCTGCACTGGTGGGTGAAAAGTATCTCCCAGTTTGGGTGTTCAGGCATAGATCTAATTTTATATGCATAGCATAATGCAAGTTGTTGTCTTCTGATTGAGAGAGGGGGTTCATGCGCTTCAGCATACAGGCTGTGTATTGGAGGTGTGCGATAAGTTCCTATGGCAATGCGTATTGCACTATGATGGATAGGGTCAAGCCAGCAAAGGACACTAGGTCTTGCTGAGCTATACACTGGTGCTCCATAGTCAAACTTTGATCTTATTAAAGCTCTGTATAATCGCAACATAGAAACTCTATCAGCTCCACACTTAATTACTGAGAGAACCCAGATGATATTTAGCTTTTGTTGACAGGATGTTCTTAGTTTTTTAATATAATCTAAAAAGGAAAGTTTATAATTACCATGAATTGTCAAACTAATAGAGCAAGCTTATCTGCAAAAAAGATAAGCACTTCCCAAGTGCTTATCTTTAGGAAGTGCACCTCCCAAACAATTCCTAATTCATTTCACAAATATACGTTGTCTCAATTCCAATCTCAACGATGTCCATTTCCATGTGCAGTCTGCCAAACCCCATGTACTTTTTCGGACAGAATCTCAGTTATCGGGTGATTCAACTACTGCTCATCTCAGATGCCCAAATTATCCGCTGTATGATTCCTTTCGCGTCAAAGGTGGTAGTTGTGCATATGTCCGTTCTGATATTCCCAGTCAGAGACTTGGCAATTTGGAATCTCCTCTCTTTGATCTTCTCTGGCTTAAAATCTCTCTACCTCATTGTGTCAAATTCATCTGTTGTCTCTACCGTTCTCCCAACTCCACTAATCACTTGAAGCTCCTTGACTTCCTCTCTCTTTGAAACTTGACTTTTTCCAGTCCAACTTTCCTAACAGTGAAGTAATTTTCCTTGGTGATTTTAATGTTCACAACTCCAAATGGATTCCATTTTCTAGTCACACTGACACAACTGGTTGAGATGTTGAGGTTTTGCAATTACTAATGACTTTGCACAGATTGTTCATTTACCTACAAGAATACCGGACAATCCTAATCATACAGCCAACACACTTCATCTTTTTCTCACAAACAACCCTTCTAAGTACACAGTCGAAGTGAGAGGTCCTTTAGGCACTTCAGATCACAACTTGGTGATTGTCTCTTCTCCAATGGAGCCTTTATCTCATGGCTATTCCCAACCTCGTGTTGTTTGGCATTACAAGAATGCAAAATGGGATTACCTGCGAGATTTCTTTTCTTCTTTTCCCTGGTCGGACTACTGTTTCAAAACTTCTGATGTAAACGTTTGCTCAGATCACGTTAATGAAATTATTCTTGTAGGAATGGAATCATTTACCCCACACTCCACTTTTAAATCTCGTCCTTTATCTAAACCTTGGTTTTCCAATAAATGTGATCGGCTGTTCAAGAGAAGAATGTTGCATATCGTAATTGGCTTGTTTCCAATTCTTCAGTTTCATTTTCTGCCTACATCAAAACTCGCAACAATTGTAAAGCAATCATTAATCAGTCCAAACTAGATTTCAAACAGGCTAAGAGTAGAAAACATGCTTCTTGCCCTAATGGTAGCCGAGCATTCTGGTCTCTTGCCAAAGCTATTGGCCACAACTTTTGCCCATCTCTGCTCCCACCTCTGTCCAAACCAGATTGTTCTGTTGTCACTTCAGCCAAGGATAAAGCTGACCTGCTAGCATCCCATTTTTCTTCCAACTCATGTATTAATGATCTTGGTAAAACACCTCCCACCATTCCCAAACACTCCATTCAATGCCTCCTGTGGTCTTCCGTCAAAAGGATATCAGAAGGATTTTGACATTTGATCTTGATGTTAAGAAAGCTCCAGGTCCTGATGGTATTTCTCCACTTGTTCTCTAAATCTGTGCTCCTGAACTTATTCCTATTCTTTGCCGCCTTTTTTCACTTTCTTATTCCAAAGGTGTTTTTCCTTCTGCTTGGAAATTTGCTCATATCCAGCCAGTTCCTAAAAAGGGTGACAAATCCCTCCCATCCAATTATCGTCCCATTGCAATTACTTCTACTCCCTCTAAAGTAATGGAGAAATCAATTAACTGCCAACTCTTAAGCTACCTAGAAACCTTCCGTCTGATCAACTATCGCCAGTATGGATTCCATCAGTTTGATCCACTGGTGATATTCTGACTTATGTTACCCATTTATGGACAAATTCAATGGAAAGGTTCGGTGAAATACAAGTAGTTGCTCTTGACATGTCAAAGGCTTTCGATCGTGTTTAGCATAAAGGTCTTCTAAACAAGCTTACATCTTATGGTTTGCCAAATGTTTTTAGTAATTGGTTATCCAGTTTTCTCTCTGATCACTCACTGAGGGTGATGGTAGATGGCGCTCTGTCTTCTAACTTCTCCACTAATGCCAGTGTCCCGAAACATTCAGTTCTTTCCCCCCCCACACACACACACTCTTTTCGTCTTGTATATTAATGACCTTCTTCCATTGACTGGAAATCCTATCCATAGTTTTGCCGATGATAGCACATTGCATTCCACTTTCCATTTTGAGAAACCTTGCCCTGTTCAATTAGCTTGAACAGCGCTCCTCGAAAATCTGCTACCAATTCCTTAAATGTCGATCTTCAGGTAATTCTCCAGTAGAGCAAAGACAACTTAGTTGATTTCAACCATTCTAAAACTCAGTCTTGTCTTATATCTCGCAAAAAGGGTTCTTCTGCTCCTATGCTTTTCTTTAGTGACACTCCGATTTCTAGGCAAAATAGTATATCTCTTTTGGGGATTACCCTGACTTCTAATCTCTCTTGGCACAAGCACATTACAAATATTGCTTCCTCTGCATCTAAAAAACTTGGTTTTTTCTTTCACTCTCGGCATTACTTTTCTTCCAAACAGCTGCTCACTCTGTATAAATCACAATCTGCCGTGCCATGGAATATTGTTCCCACATCTGGGGTGGTGCCCCCAAAACCTCTCTCAGTCTTCTTGATTCCATTCAGAAGAGAGCAGTTATGTTAATTAATGATTCATCTCTAACAGAGTCTCTCCACTCGCTGTCTCATACTTCCATGGGCATTGTTCTTCCAAATTGGCTTCTATAATTCCCACTCTCTCTTTCAAAACAGTCCGAACACGTGCCACCACCAGCCAACATCCATTTACTGTCCAACTTCAAACTCACAGAACCAACTTTTCATCTTCCTCGTTTATTCATTCAACTGCTGTTTTCTGGAACAACCTTCCTTCATATGTATTTCCTGAAAATTACAGTCTACAGAAGTATCTTCTTCTGTAGACTGTAATTTTATCTTCTTTTATCTTTTCAACCTCCAACCCAAGCATGGTACTAAGTACTATAGGTTCTAATACCTCTCGTGTTTGGGGTTTACATAAAAAAAATAAATAATAAATAAGAACTGTATGTTGGGATGAACTGCTACTGGTTGGCCATTTAGTTGTAGTTCCGGATGTGGGTGAAGTTTACGTTGGCGGCAAAAATGGATGCACAACGTTTTATGCGGACAGGGTTGAAATCCATTAGTTTGTGTCTATGAACTGATCTTATTTATTGCCACTTGTAACTGTCTCTCAATAGCATTAATGTTTTTCGCATGACACGAAATGCTAAGGTCATCTAAAAACAGTGCTGTATCAATAGTGTTTGGAATCTGTTCAGCAATGGTGTTTATTGCAATTATGAAAAGTGTAGCACTGAGTACAGAGCCTTGGGGGTCTCCTTCTTCTTCGATAATGAAGTTTTAAAACAATGAAATTTGCATTTGTACAGGAAGTTCTGAAGGAAAATCGGGAGGTGACCCCGAAGTCCATGGTGGTATAATTCGCGGAGTATTCCATACTTTCACGTGGAATCATAAGCTTTACTTATATCAAAAAGCACCGTGACATAATGTTCCAATCTAAGGAATGCATTTCAGATGGAGTTCAAGTCTTACTAGTACATCTAGAATTGATCTGTTTTTTCGGATACTATATTGGGCAGAATGTAGGAGATTAAAGTTTTCTAGGTACCATATCAGTTGACGGTTTATCATCTTTTCAAGAATTTTGCAGAGGAAACTGGTCAAGGCAATGGATCTATAGCTAGTGGGGTTTGTCGGGTCTTTTCCTGGTTTAAGGAAGGCAAGGACTGTAGCATGGTGCCATTTGTTTAGGGAATGTATCTTCTAGGTAAAGTCTATTGAACAGATCAACAAGTGACAGCAATGATTCAGTACTTAGTTCCTGTATCATCGAGTAGTGAATATTATCTGGTCCTACAGCACTGCATTTACATGTTGATAGGGCTCTATGCAGTTTGTTTAGAGCAAATGGTAGGTTGTATTGTTCATTTGCTTTAGACGAAAAGTTTAATTTTTGTTTTTCTGTATTTGTTTTAAATCTTCTGAAGGCTTGTGTGTAACTTTCTGTTGCTAATCCTTTGGCAAAAGTTTCCCCTAAGATGTTGGCAATTTGGGCAGAGTCAGAAAAATTGTCCCCTCCATTTTTTTTTTTTTTTTTTTTTGCTGATGCTATAAGCTTGCATTCTTGCATCATATGCCCTACTGATGCTAACGCTAAAAGCATTTAGGATCCATTATATTAATATCCAGTTGACGTTTTCATTTAAAAAAAAAAAAAAAAAAAGTTTCTTTTCTTATATGTTTTCTTAGATGTATTTAGTGTTCTTCTGATGCTATATAACTAAATATGTACAGAAACATTTTATATTTATAGACAGTAATGAAAATTAGAAATAATTATTACAAATAATATTAATCATCAAAAAAGATATTACCAATGAATGCTTGGCAATTTGAATAAATCAAAGAGAATGAAAATGATTTACTTTCATTCATTTTCTTCATTTACAAAAATGGACAAAAAAAACTGAATTTAATTGGTAGATTGGAATCCTAAATGTTTTTGCCTATACCTAAATTGAAACAAGATAATTGTAGTACTGATTGGCAATATACACAGAACATGTATTGGTTCTTTAAAAATAATTTCCAACAAAAATGTAAGTTAATTTAATAAAATACTGCAAAGGAAATAAAAATATACTTGTTTCTATGAAGAATAGCGTTAAATGCTAGGCCATCTCGCCATGTTGTGGTGAAATCTGATACTTTAACACCAGGATAACGATCGGTTGTGCGCTGTGCCCATCGTAAAAGAGCTTCACGGGCTGTCACGGTTTCATCCGCTTGGCCTGTGATTATATCTGAGATCTGCAAAATATAACATTTATTAATTGAGCTCCATGATCTGTATGGTTTGCACAAAGTTACTGCATAATATAAAAACTGTAAAATATGAAACAGTAATCAACAATCTATAAACTAGGTATATAAGATATAACAGGCAACAGAAATCATTTGAATGACCATTATTAAACAATTAATGGAAGCTTTTACTAAAATGAAATAAAAAATAAACCACTTCCTGTTTATAAATTTACTCTAATTAAACACCATACAGTTTTGCAGATGTGTAGAGGGAAAAAAAAAAAAAAAAGTATGAAGACATAAGGCTTAGTCATTTTAAATAGGTAGTAACTAATACAAGATGTACTGCATATAGAATGGGAATCTCACCTTCTGCCAGATCTAAATTTCCATATTCATTGCCAAAGTTAATTAAAGATTCTTAGAATAAATATTTCACATAAGTGTGGTTATACAGGAATGCTATATTAGTTTGTATCAGACATAGTAAAATGATGCAGCGAAGAAAAGCTTTAAAATGAACATGTAAAATAACCCATAACTCTTCAGGTTTACTAAGGAATTTGAATAAACTAATTTATTCAACAGCCACCACTGCAACTTCAAACATTTGTTTACAAACTGTTATCACAGATAATGTAAGATGCAGCAATAAAGTTCCCATACTGATGCTGTTGCAGTCATGTTTGAAGAGTTTGAAAATAAACTGAAGTGTTATGTTGCAGTTAAAACTTCATCCAACAGATAGTGGTACAGAAACTGTCCAGTAGGTTGATGGGTTACAAGTAACAACCAGTTTTGTTAGCCGTGTTAACATTCTTTGTTATAATTTTGCAATGGAGCAACAAACAAATATCAAATTTTGTTTTCAACTGGGAAAATCTCAACATAAGCATATAAAACATTAAAAATTGTTAAGGGTGAAGAAACATTAAGTTGTACTAGTGTATTTAAGTGATATCGGCAGTTCAAAGATGGACATGAAGATATTTAGCATTTTAGCATTAGCAGAGGCATATGATGCAAGAAAGCAAGCTTATAGAGCATCAGCCAAAAAAAAAAAGATTTCTCATAATCACCCTTCATTTGCCTAACCTCCTTTGTGACTTGATTACAGACCAGCTTATATCTACCATATATTTCTGTCGCCTGACAGCTTATATTAATCCCATGCATTTTTCTAATCGACCACAAGTCTCATTAGTTGATCTGAGATCCATTTAGGACAAAACCTTGAACAAAATTTTTAATTGGAATGAAAAATACTAGTAGCTTCAAAGATTAATTCCCTGAAGGCCTACTATTTAGAATTCACTGGTTTTAACAACTTCAGTTGATCCCACTCTATAGAATTCAAACACTGCGTGAGACCACTGTAGTCACCTTTACGAAAACAAAAAAACTCTTCCCTTTACCCTTGATGGTAGTTACATCTTTAACTAAATCCGACTGATCACTGTCACCTAGTGGTTCCTTTATGTGCAAATTCCTAATGCATGCGTCATCACTGCTGATAATCAGATCAAGAATATTACAACCTCTGGTTGTCCCTCAACCATGTTGCTGTACAACACAATCCTCAAATAAATCCACAAAAATCGAGTGACCAACCCACATGTTCCAGTCAATATACAAAAGTTAATCTCCCATTTCAAGACATTCTGATTTACTCACCCACTTTATTTCTCTGTACAATTGTTCATTGTACTCATCAGAGTCACTAGGTCTATAATACATTCCTACTCTCATTTTCCCTTTCCCAGTATTTATGTCACACCAAACTGACTCAACATTGCACTGTCAGCCCATGTCAACTGGATGTACTTCCTTATATTTTATGTGTTTCTTAACTAACAGCATAACCCCCTCCTACCTTCCTACCCTGTCTGTACACACTGTACTCCCCCAATTTCAATTCTGAACTGCTTATATCTGTGTGACATCATGTCTTTGATATCCCAACAATATCTGCCTTTGATGCCTTGATTAACACTTCAAATTCATCAAATTTATTTACTATACTTCTAGAATTGGTGTATATACAAGTATACATGCACCTGTTCTTACTCTTAGTTACCCAAACACAGTCCATGTATTTACTTGTTCCATGATGACTCCCAACAGCTCTTGATATCCCCAGCAACTTGCTCTCTAGGCTGCTGCTCATTACAACAGAAGCAGTGCAAGAATCGCTTTCGCCTCTGCGTGCGGCTACTGTTAATCTTTTAGTCAGTGAATCCCCAAGCTAGCAGTTTTCCCGACCCACAAAACACTGCCTCGATAGCATCAGCAAATATTCTTGTACCCTTTCTATTTAAGTGTATCCCATCACTGCAGAAGCAGTCTCTCCTGTTAGCAAGCACAGACCACGCTGAAAAAAATTTCTACCCCACGAGCCTTGCACAATCTCTCCAGGGCCGAATTGATTGACATGGCTCTCATCGTATACTCCCTCCTATCATGTCTGGGAAGCATTGCTGATGCTTTCAAATTCAACTCTAGCTCACAACTTTTTTTCAACATTGACCTCTACTTGTTAATTAAATCTGCATATCCCTAACTGTTAAGGTCATTAATGCCAATGTGTACAACAATATCACCTTTTGTGCCATTAAAATATGATATCTGCTCTACAACATCATCAACTTTTGCCCCTGGCAGATATACACTGGTCCTGTTCCACCTGTCCCTTTTGCATAATATATTCCCTGGCTCCCTGACAATAGAGTAACCAACAATAACTCGTTCCTGTGGGACCAGCACATTCTGCTTTGGAGACTGCCACTGTGTTGCCTGATGCACAAGAGGGAGCTCTAGCATTTATTTAGGCAGCTGAGAGCTTGATAGGCCCCTCTTATTAATTTCCTCGAGTGCATCTACCCTAAACCTCAAACTCTCATAGACGTCAATCAGAATGCTGAGTCGGCACCTAATTTCCTCACAGTCTCTACACCTAACACCCACAAAGACATCCTCTTTGGCTAAATCATGTACAGTTCTAGACAGCTCCGCAAACATGTCACATTTTCACGCATTTTTTTAGATTTTGATGCGTTGGAGAATCGCCCCCTTCGGTTCTCCCCTAGCCACAGCACTCTGGGTAATCTGTGAGCGTTGCTTTGCTGCACTAGTCTGGGTCATGATTTCGTTTTAAGTACAATTTAATTGACAAAGAAATTTAATAAGATTAATAAATTTTACTGATTAATTGATAATACTATACTAAGCTAACAGATTTCTAATACAGTGCTACATATTACGCTATTTAGTTTTACATTATACCTTACACTATCAAGTTCGAGATATACATTAAGATATTCTGTATTGGCATAATATCCTATAACAATGGCAAGTTTTGAATGGTACAAGATTCTACGGATACTAATTAGTAACTTACAAAATGTCTATCTAAATTCAAATTTAACTAAGGAGCATAACTAAGACCATAAAGCTACTTCTAGAAAGTAAATTAATCATGGTCAATAAAACAGCAAACATTTATCAAAAACTGAGTTTGCTAGAGCCATAAAATCTTCGCTCACACATTGATATCCCATTCCCCAATATATAGGTATCCATCCAACTAACCTTTGATTAGACCGGGGTTCGAGCCCGTCACCACCAAATACGGAGGATGCGGAAAGGTCAGGAAATGACCACCGCATATCCCGGAGCAATATGGCCTTAGTTGCTAATGCTCCTAAAAACCAAACAACAACAACAAACAACTAACCTTTGAACTTCGCCAGGTTGCCAGCCTCGACCACTCATGATTGGTTGGTTGTTTGGGTTTTAATCCGCCAAGGATCCTTGGCAAAGGATGCAAAGAAAAACAGAAAAGAGTTCTTTACCTATTTAAACTCAAGAAGGAAAGGAATGAATCAGATTGGTCCACTGGATGTTGATGGTTCAACAGTTGATGATCCTGCTCAGGTGGCTAACAATCTAAACAAGTATTTTGCATCTACATTCACATATAAGGAGTTATTCAGGAAGGGGAATGTCTTAGGTGAAGTAAACATTGGCAGTGAGCTAGATGATTTTCTAATAACTGAGAGGAAAGTGGAGGAGAAATTGTTGAGGATAAACATAAAAAAGGCACCCGGGGTGGATGGGATCTATCCAGTTATATTAAAGGAGGCAGGAAAGGAAGTAAGCAAACCCCTAGCCATAATTATGAGAGCTTCTTTGGACTCAGGGGAGGTATCCATAGACTGGAGATGTGCAAATGTAACCCCAATTCACAAAGGAGGATCAAAGGCTGACACAAGTAATTATAGACCTGTTAGTTTAACTTCGGTTCCAGGAAAATTAATGGAGGCACTGGTTAAAGAAGCACTGCAGGATCATCTAGACAAGAATTCAGTTACAGCTCAGACACAGCATGGTTTTGTTAAGGGCAGGTCTTGTCTGACCAATTTGATTGGATACTATGTTGCAGTCACAAAAGAACTGGATGCAGGGAATAACTTTGATATTATATATTTGGATCTTAGAAAGGCTTGTGATACTGTTGTGCATGGAAGACTGCTGCACAAATTGGAGCAGTGTGGCATTGGAGGCAAATTGCTGATAGGGATAAAGGGATGGTTGAGTGGCAGAAGACAGAGAGTGGTAATCAATGGACACTGCTCAACGTGGACTAATGTTATTAATGGAGTTCCTCAGGGTTCAGTGTTAGGTCCATTGTTGTTTTCTGTATTTATAAATGATATTGATGATGGTATATCAAGCTTAATGTCCAAGTTTGCAGACGATACAAAGGTTGGCAGGGTTGTTAAGGACACTACTGATGCTATGCTGCTGCAACAGGATCTGGAAAGGTTGAGCAGATGGGCTGAGAGGTGGCAAATGAAGTTTAACATTGACAAATGTAAAGTACTACACATGGGAAACAGTAACCCCAGATCAACGTATCAACTCTGTGGTACTACGCTGACAGTGGTAGAGAATGAACAGGACCTGGGGGTAATTGTGCAGGCAGATATGAAGTTCTCTGAGCAGTGCAGACGAACTGCAAGAGTAGCTCATGGTGTCTTGTCAATGATATACAGGAATTTTTCTAGCAGGGATAGGGATGTGATTATTCCCTTGTATAAGGCATTGGTCAGGGCATACCTTGAGTACTGTATACAGGTCTGGAGGCCTCATTTCAAGAAGGATGTAGAGCTGCTGGAACGAGTACAGAGAAGGGCAACAAGATTAGTGAATGAACAAAGGGTTGCTCTTACGAAGAAAGGCTTAAGTTTTGCAAATTACAGAGTCTGGAGACTAGGCATCGGCGAGGTGATCTGATAGAGGTGTATAAGGCTTTGAATGGCTTGAGCATGCTCAATGCCGATGGGATTCTTCCTCTTGCTCAGAATAATCGCCTGAGAGGGCATAAATTCAAATTGAGGAAGGACGGATGTCGGATAGATGTGCGGAAATTTGCCTTTAGCCAGCGGCAGTTGGTTTGTGGAATAGACTTCCCTCACTTGCTGTTGAAGTTGATAGCCTAAACAAATTTAAGGCTCAGCTGGCAGGTATTTCGAATGAACGGAGGGGTGAAATGGGAGTAGTGGTTGTGTTTTTTTTTTTTTTTGGCTGATGCTGAATAAGCTTGCTTTCTTGCGTCATATGCCTCTACTAATGCTAAATCAGCAAGTAGGGCTATAATGCGCCAAAACCACGTCCCATACTGGATAACAGTAAAAATTGTAGTGACGTAGTAGCTTACGTCACTATGTATAAAAATATAAATATGTACAAGGTAAACTAATATAAGGATATATTTACATGCAAGCAAAAAGGTTTATTGATTATAAAAACCTAAAATCAGCTCACACATTGTCGTTGTCAGATTTTTTAGTACAATCCTCACCCATTGCTGACCCATGACCACAGGTCAGCAATGGGTGAGGATTGTACTCAAAAGTTTGAATGGTACAAGATTAGCATTAGCAAGGGCACATGATGCAAGAAAGCAAGCTTATATAGCATCAGCCAAAAAAAAAAAACACCCTTATTTCACCCAACCCCTCACTCCAAATGTTTGTCAAGTTCTGTTTAGAATCTATTTAAGCTGTCAACTTCTACAACGACAGATGGACGTTTGTTCCAGCAATCAACCACCTGCTGGCTAAAGACAAACTTCCGCACATCTATTCTACAACTGTCTTTCCTCAATTTCAATTTATGCCCTATTAGGTGATTATTCTGAGCAAGAGGAAGAATCCCATCAGCATTGAGCATGCTCAAACCATTCAAGGCTTTATACACCTCAATCAGATCACCTCGCAGGTGCCTAGTCTCCAAACACTGTAATTTGCAAAACTTAAGCCTTTCTTCGTAAGAGCAACCCTTTGTTCCATTCACTAATCTTGTTGCCCTTCTCTGTACTTATTCCAACAGCTCTACATCCTTCTTAAAATGAGGCCTCCAGACCTGTATACAGTACTCAAGGTATGGCCTGACCATTGCCTTATACAAGGGGATAATCACCTCCTTATCCCTGCTAGAAAAATTCCTATATATCATTCACACAGCTACTCTTGGAGACTGTCTGCACTGCTCAGAAAACTTCATATCTGCCTGCACAATTACCCCCAGGTCTTTTTCATTCTCTACCACTGTCAGTGTGATACCATTGAACTGACATAAAAAATAATAATAAATAAATAAATCAGTCATGCAGCAGTTTTCCTACTTCCCCCCCCCTCTCCCCAAATCATCAGAGGAATTCCGACATTGCACCATCTGACTTCTGGCTGTTCCATAAACTGAAATTGAGGATTTGGGGTCATCGTTCCACTAGAGTGGATGAAATAAAAGAGAAAGGTGGAGCCAACTTAACATGCACTAAAATAAAAAAATAAATAAAAAAAAGCCTGTATGTACACACACAGAAGGAAGATACTTTGAAGGTGATAAGGTTAGTAAGCCCAACTGTCCACTCAATAAACGTTTATAGTATAATTGTGGGAACTTTCTGAAAGTACCTGGTACCAGTAGAATAACGTTTGGTTGCTAGATATTATCTGTATACTGTTTCCCACCAGATGCATCACTTCATTGCTTCAGTGTATCAATCTTCCAAGAATGGGATCTTCCAAGAGGATAGTGCTCCACATCAAAAAGCCAGAATTGTACATAACTGGTTCCACTACCACAAGAGAACAGCCTGCTGTGATAGCTTCCCCATTCACCAGTATCTCAGAAACTACTGCAATTCTACTGCGATTTCTGCATACAAATGTATCAAGATTAGTAAAATAACCATGATAATATTCAACCAGTGATGACCACAGATTTACCATTATATCCAGCCAATGATGAACCTGTGGTTGCCACTGGCTGAATATTATGAAATAATTTGTTAACGTGAGAGACTAACAACAGCTGACAAGATCTGACTAGAGGATCAGAAAGCCTAGTCATATAACTCAGTATACAACATGGGTAACCAAAGAGAGATTTCAGAATAAACAACTCATCAATACCATGTCACAGCTGACATTTCACACCTGACAACTGAACGTGGTTCTAATCCTGTCAGAAGAACACAAGAAAACCTTCTTGTGTTCTTCTGACAGGATAGATACCTGTGTGTTGCATTGGATTTTGGAACACCAACACTGGAGAGAAGAGTGGGAAAACATTTCCTGATTCCTCCTGTTTCATGCTAATGGAGGAGCAGAATACAAAGAAAACAGACTGGGTCCTGGATCCAAGGACCCATCACACTAGCTGACAATGCAGAATGGTGGTGGTGGTGGTAGTGTAATGATAGGGAGAGTGCTTTTGTGGTGCACATTGGGAGTAATGTTTAGATGCCACATGTTATCTGGTTTTATGCTTCATGGCAAACAAATGGGTTCTCCCTAAAGGATAATGCACCATATCAAAAGGCCAGAATTGTACAGAACTGGTTCCAGTGACATAGAATGAATTTGGCCTACTGTTTTAGCCTCCACAGTCACCAGATCTCAATCTAATTAGGTACCTGTGGAATGCCCTCACAGATAACAATGGTCATAATCACCATCCTCCAATATCTGGTAGAATCAACCTAAGTTCAAATTCTGTTAATGTCATGAGGAATTTTACAAGCGTTTTTTTCACAACTTGGCTGAGTTAGTTGATATGAAGTGGAATGAGCTCTTTAAAAGAAAGCTCCACGACCTTCCAATTTGTAACAACCATGGGAAGCAATTCAGTTAACAGGAACCAATGTCCCTGTGAATGCTTTCAACACCTCATATATCCATGCCAAGACAAATCCAGAATCTTCTAAGGATTTATGAATGACCTACTCACTATTGGGTAGATGTACCTAATAAAGCAGCCAAATCAGTATATTCCTACTATGGAAATTAAAATTGTTGAGTATGAGCAAAGCACAAGTCATGAGTCATCAGTAGAGACCACACAAGTGATCAGGAGTTACTCAATCTGCATGTTCAAATCCACGATACCATGAAACATAGTAATAATGTCTGTAGCTTGTGAAGGATAGCAGAACAGATAGTCAGTCAAATATGATTACCACTGAAATAATGGTAACCAAAGAGGTAATTATCTAAACTCCTCTCAACCTATGTGACAATCCTGTGGGTTTGACTCCAAGTCTATAGGTTTAAGTATACCATATTCGGGCTCCAGGTTGTGTTGCAATTTCTCCAGGTTGTAGAATGGCAAAATAAAATTTATTTCCATTCCATCCTGAAGTGAATGTGTATGATGTTATAAGCTTTCTTTTAAAATGTACATAACTTATAGATTTACAGTAGGACCTCAAAAATCATAACTTTTTAAAAGGTATGATTTTTGAGAGAGTACACATCTGGTGAGTATGGGCTTGGCACACCCAGGGTCCTGAGCTGGATATCATTATTCTTCTCTTTCTTGGTGATTCCCTTGTCTTTCTCTCTCTCTCTTTCTTAGGGTAAATTGGGAATTTTTTTTTTTGGCTGGTGCAGCATAAGCCTCAGGCTTCCTTGCACCATACAGCTAATAATAATAATAGTAATAATAATAATAATATTTAAAAGTACAAGGGAAAGACAAAAAAAAAAAAAAAAAAAAAAAAAAACTTATAGGTACCAAATTTATTATGTTCCATAAATAATTTCAAATTGTCAATTTCTTTGTTTTACATGTTTCCTAAACTGTAAATCATTGTTACTATGTATTTGTAACATGATACATAATGTTATTAGTGGGGTCCCTCTAATTTGTAACATGTAACATAATGTTATTAGTGGGGTCCCTCAGGGCTCAGTGTTGGGTCCATTGTTGTTTTCTGTATTTATAAATGATATTGATGATGGTATATCAAGCTTAATGTCCAAGTTTGCAGATGATACAAAGGTTGGCAGGGTTGTCAAGGACACTACTGACACTATGCTGCTGCAACAGGATCTGGAAAGGTTGAGCAGATGGGCTGAGAGGTGGCAAATGAAGTTTAACATTGACAAATGTAAAGTACTACACATGGGAAACAGCAACCCCAGAGCAACGTATCAACTCTGTGGTACTACACTGACAGTGGTAGAGAATGAAAGGGACTTGGGGGTGATTGTGCAGGCAGATATGAAGTTCTCTGAGCAGTGCAGACGGGCTGCAAGGGTAGCTCATGGAGTATTGTCAATGATATACAGGAATTTTTCCAGCAGGGATAAGGAGGTGATTATTCCATTGTATAAGGCAATGGTCAGGCCACACCTAGAGTACTGTATACAGGTCTGGAGGCCTCATTTCAAGAAGGATGTAGAGCTGCTGGAACGAGTACAGAGAAGGGCAACAAGATTAGTGAATGGAACAAAGGGGTGCTCTTACGAAGAAAGGCTTAAGTTTTGCAAATTACAGTGTCTGGAGACTAGGCACCAGCGAGGTGATCTGATAGAGGTGTATAAAGCCTTGAATGGTTTAAGCATGCTCAATGCTGATGGGATTCTTCCTCTAGCTCAGAATAATCACCTGAGAGGGCATAAATTCAAATTGAGGAAAGACAGATGTAGGATAGACGTGCGGAAATTTGCCTTTAGCCAGCGGGTGGTTGGTAGGTGGAACAGACTTCCATCCCTTGTCGTGGAAGTTGATAGCCTAAATAAGTTTAAGGCTCAGCTGGACAGGTATTTCGAATGAACAGAGGGGTGAAGAGGAAGTGGTTATTTTTATTTATTTATGTTACTTTTTTTTTTTTTTTTTTTTGGCTGATGCTGCATAAGCTTGCTTTCTTGCATCAAATGCCTCTACTAATGCTAATGCTAATGCTAAAATGATTTTAATATGCTGAAAATAAAATTGGTTATTTAGCAACACAATCAACACTAGTTGACAGTACAGTAATCCAGAGTATGTATTTAGTTTTTAAGGTGATTCGATTGCTGAAATTATATTGCACTATTTATACCCCATATTAGAAATTACTGAGCAACTGCAACACCAATATTGGAAGCAGCACTCAAACTTGTAATCTTTATTTCTTAGGCAGGTAAATTACCCACTGGACAAATCTGGCAGTACAGGTTAACATTTTGGTTTAATGCTGGTAACTACTATTCTGTGGATTACAAAGATGAGAGGTAATGTATTATCTAATAAAAATAATAAATTACTAGGGGCCTTACCCCCTTGCTCGCTTTTCTCGCTAACCACCGAGCACGCTTTTCTACGTAAAATGTAGAGGTATGACAGAATAAGTCAAATCTTTTCTACATAAAAAGACACGCCTGTCAAAACGCACCGATCGATATCTAATCAGGAAATCACCTATGTAATTATTTACTCATGCATTTGTAGTGACGTAGTTGTCCCGCTCATTTGTACCACGTGATCTGCATCCCTCTTCTCCCATTGGCTATCCCACCATGCAGCATTCTCAAGGTTGAATAAATATCACTATGTAATTATTTACCTGCATTTACATAGGTCACTTAGGAAAAGGCCTTTTGCTTCAGGTTCCATAATGCATGAGGAATACTATTCCATCCGAAAGAGCAGGACTAAAATATTTACAGACTATACAAATATTTAAAATAATAACAAAAAAAAAATAAACTAATTACAAATATACAAACTTTATCAGGACGATGGGTCCCTTCATCAGCTTAAATTAATATACAAAAAACGTTACGATGGAACATCAAATGATGCCAGGCGTGGTCACATATTAGACAATGAACCACGTGCACAAGGTTGGTGAATGTTATGGAGGCAGTTCTCTTACAATGCGCCTAATGTTGGCATGCGTCCCATATACGCACTCTACGTTGTCAACACCAATGTGTCTGATTCTGCCCAGTAACCCATTTATCTTCCTTCATTTTTTAACATTCACCAACCTCAGGCACATGCTACACTGTCTAATACATGACCACACCTAGCATCATTTGATATTCCATGGAACGTTTTTTCTATATTAATGTCAGCTGAGAAAGGAACCAACCATCCCAATACAGTAGAGGTATGATTGTAAATAGTTTAGAATTTTTGTAAATATTTGTATAGTTTTGTTATTATTTGTATAATAATAACATCATACTAATATACGGTATAACATACTGCACTGATCAGAATATAATCAGGAAGTGACTTGCTGTATTTCCCCAAGTATAAGATGCACCTTAATTATGGGGCCCGAAATTTGAAAAAAAAAAAATGTATTGCATAAAGTTATTGAACTCAAGTTTTATTCATCATAAAATTCATACAACTCCTCATCACTGTCAAAACTCCCATCCATTAGCTTGTCCTCATCTGTGTCTGATGACAAATCACTGTCTTCATATATTGCCTCGTCCTCAGTTCCATCTATGGCATTCGAAATGCCACACTTCTTAAATGACTTGACAACGATCTCAATCTTGATATTTTTTCACCCAGGATCTTTTCACCCAGGTACAAACTTCTCCTATAGTTGGTTTCTTCACTCTTCCTGCTGGTTTCAAATTGTCCCCAGAAGACTTCATCCATTGGTTCCATTCGTCTCTCATGGCAGCTTTGAAGGGTTTGTTAATGCTGACATGAAGTGGGTGGAGCTGGGATGTCAAGCCTCCAGGTATGACGGCAAGTTTTGTTTTTTGCTCAGCAGCAATCTTCTTTGTGTTTTTTGTTATGTGGGCCCTGAACTGATCAAGCACCAATAGGGCAGGTTTGCGTAAGAGCCCACCTGGTCTCCTGCTCCAAACTTTCTCAAACCAGATCTTCATCCCATCCTGATCCATCCAACCCTTGTCATGAACGTGGACAATCACTCCTCGAGGAATGTCTTCTTTTGGCATTGTTTTGCATTTGAAAATCAGCATAGGAGGCAGCTTGGTTTTATCAGCACAACAAGCTAGAATAACTGTATAATGGCCCTTTTCATGTCCACTTGTCTTCACAGTTACAGTTTTCACCCCCTTCTTATCAACAGTTCTGTTACTTGGGACATTAAATTGAAGGGGGACTTGAAGGGGGAGCAATATACCCAGGCCCCTGGACTGAAAAATGTGACTATATTTCTTGAATGCTATCTATCCAAAATTTATTCTTCTCTTGACTTCGAGCCATTTATCATTATTACAGCTAATGACTTGTCCCAGATAAGTATATGACTCCAGTAACTTTTCAATTACTGCTCCTTCAATCATTATATCCCTTTCCGTGGCATACTTGTTTTAGCCATATTCATCTTTAGTCCAATTTTAGTCCTTACTAACTCTGCACAACTGATTAAGATTTTCCTCTAATTCTTTGGGATCACAGCTTATGACCACAATGTCACCTGCAAATCGTAAATGGTTTAGGTACTCTCCATTCACATTGACTCCTTTCTGCGACCAGTCTAATCTTCTGAAAGCTTCCTCAAGGGCAGCAGTAAACACTTCAGAGATTGTGTCTCCTTGTCGAACTCCTTTCTCAATTTTAAATTTACTGCTGTCTTTGTCTAGTCTAATAAAGGAGGTAGCATTCTCATATATTTTCTTCAAAATCATAATATATGGGGTATATCTATGCCTCGTCTTTCCAGTGCCCGAAACATTGCCTTAGTATGGAGTCAAATGCTTTTCCATAATCCACAAATGCCAGGCATAATGGTGTTTTATATTCATTTGCTTTCTCCACATTATGTGAAGCTGTGATATTACGTGAAGGTGATCCATAGTTCAGAATCCTGTTCTAAAGCCAGCTTGCTCTTTCAGTTAATTCTCATCAAGTATTCTTTCTAATCTGTTAGTAATGAGCCTTGTGAACAACTTGTAGATGTGGGATAACACGCTAATTGGTCTATAATTTCCAATTTCTGATTTATCTCCTTTAGCATTAGCATAGGGGTTTATGCAAGAAAGCAAGCTTATGCAGCATCAGCCAAAAAAAAATAAAAAATAACCACTTCCACTTCACCCCTATGTTCGTTCAAAATACCTGTCCAGCTGAGCCTTAAACTTATTTAGGCTATCAACTTCCACGACAAGGGATGGAAATCTATTCCACCAACCAAGCACCTGCTGGCTAAAGGCAAATTTTGTATTTATCTTCAACAATTTCTCCTCCACTTTACTCTCAGTTATTACAAGATTCTCTAGCTTACTGCCAGAGTTGAATACACCTCTGGCATTCCCCTCGCTGAATAACTCCTCATGTGTGAATGTCGATGCAAAATATTCATTCAGTTTGTTAGCTACCTGAGCAGGATCATCAACAGTTGACCCATCAATATCAAATGGACCAATCTGATTCATCCCCTTCCTTCTACAGTTTACATAGGTAAAGAACTCTTTGCTGTTTTTCTTTGCATCCCTTGCCAAAGATATCTCGTAATCTGCCTTCGCCTGCCTAACCTCCTTTGTAACTTGGTTACAGATCAACTTGTATCTATCATAGGCTTCTGTGGCACGTGTTAATTTGTATGTATCCCATGCATTTTTCTTCTCTGCCATATGTCTCATGAGTTCATCTGACATCCACTTAGGCCTAAACCTTGAACAATATTTCTTAGTTGGTATGTAAAGCCTAGTAGCTTCCAAGATAAGTTCTTTGAATGCTTCCCATTTTGAATTTGCTGTTGGTAACATCATCAGTTGGTCCCACTGTATAGAATTTAAATACTGTCTCAGTCCATCGTAGTCGCCTTTACGAAAGCAATAACCCTTCCCTTTACCCCTCATGGTAGTTACCTCTTTGAGTAAATCCCACTTCAGCACACTGTGATCACTGCCACCTAGTGGTTCATTTACCTGCAGATTCTTAATGCATAAAGAATCACTACTGATAATCAAATCAAGAGTATTACTCCCTCTAGTTGCCTCCCGAACATGCTGATGTAGAAAACAATCATCCAATAAATCCACAAAAGCCTTGCTAGTGTGTGAGTGACCAGCCCCCAAATTCCAGTCAATATCTGGGAAATTAAAATCCCCCATTATAAGACTCTCTGATTTACTGGCCCACTCTATTTCCCTGTACAGTTTCTTATTATACTCATCAGAGTCATTAGGCCTATAGCACACTCCTACTCTCAATTTTGATCTCCCAATGCTTATGTCACACCAAACTGACTCAACACTGCACTGTCCAGCAATGTCGACTGGCTTCACTTCCTTGGATTTTATGTATTTCTTAACTAATAGCATTACCCCTCCTCCCTTCCTATCCTTTCTGTACACATTGTACTCCCCAAATTTCCAGTTCTGCTTTCCTTATATCTGTGTGACACCAAATCTCTGATATCCCAACAATATCTGCCTTTGATGTTTTGAGCAATACCTCAAATTCATCAAATTTATTTACTAAACTCGCATTGGTGTACACGCAAGTATACATGCACCTGTTCTTTTTCTTAGCTACCCCAACACAACCTATGTGTTTATTTGTACCCCAATGATTTCCAGCAGTCTCTGAAATATCCTGCATCTTATTTTCCAGGCTGCGGCTCATTCCAATAGAAGCAGTGCAAGAATCACTTTCACCTCTGCCAGTGGCTACTGTTAATCTTTTAGTCCTTGTATCCCCCCCAATCTAGCAGTTTTCCGACCCACCTAACACTGCCTCGATAGCATCAGCAAACATTCTTGCACCCTTTCTATTTAAGTGTATCCCATCCCTGTAGAAGCAGTCTCTCTTGTTAACAAGTACAGACCAGGCTGAAAAAAATTCTACCCCTTGAGCCCTGCACAATCTTTCCAGGGCCGAATTGATCGACAGGGCTCTCATCATATACTCCCTCCTATCGTGTCTGGGCAGAATTGCAGACACTTTCAAATTCATCCCTAATTCATGGCTTTTTTTCAACAGTGACCTGTACTTGTTAAGTAATTCCGCCGGTCTCCTACTTTCTTATGCAGCAAAACTATAATTGCATTATTCCACTGCTTAGGCATCACACCTTTTCTAATGGACTTTGTGAAGAGCCTTGCCAGTTTTTGTGTTATATCTCTTCCTCCCAATTTTAACAACTTTACAGTAACTTCATCTTCCCCCGGGGCTGTTTGATTCTTCATTTTCTTCAATGCATGTTCTACCCCAGGTGGGCAGGAGCAGCAGTGCGTAGCACACGCTTCTTGATTAGACCGGGGTTTGAGCCCGTGCCCACCAAATACGGAGGATGCGGAAAGGTCAGGGAATGACCAACGCATATCCCCAGAGCAATATTGGCCTTAGTTGCTAATGCTCCTAAAAACCAAATAAGAAATAACAACCTCATCAGGAAGAATATCAGGTATGTTGTATGTGTTACTAATTTGCAATCCATCTTCCCCACTGCTGGCATCATTCCCTCGCTCCTTGTATAACTCTTTATAATAGTCTTCTGCTATTTGAATTATGCCTTCTCTGCTATTTATAAGTAGACCATTGCTATTCTTCAGTTTCAGTATCATTTGTCTTTCTGTATTACTGCTCATGGCTGCTGATTTAAATCCTTTGTTTTCCCTTAATGCTTTTTCTACTTTTCTTATGTCCTCTCCGAGTCTTTCTAATGGCTTTGCATAACTCGGTATACTCAATTTTATCCTTGTCAGTGTTTTTCTTTCTCTTCATTTGTCGTCTTTAATTCATCATGACAAGTGCTTCTTGACTAATTTTTTCTTCTTTGGATTTCTTTTTACCTATAGGTTTCTTGGGCTTTATCACTTTCAGAAAGTTGTAATATTCCTCGTCAATATCTTGGTCCTGAGCAGTCTGCAGAAGCTCAAACTTGTTCTTAAATTCCAGTACATACTGCTTTTTCTCATCTTTTGTTATCTCAAAGACCTTTGTATTATTTATTCAAGTCAGTTTTTTCCTTTCTTTTCTTACATCTATATCAAGTGTGCATCTTACCATTCTAAGATCACTTCCAACATTTACCTTATTCAGGACAGTAACATCATTCACTATATATCTTCCATTAGTGAGGATGAAGTCGATTTCATTAGTTGTGAATCCAGTTGGACTCTTCCATATCCACTTTCTGTTCACCCTTTTCTTGAAAAAAAGTGTTCATTACTGACATTCCTTGAGATTCTGCAAATTCCACAAGTCTTTCACCAATTCCAAAATTTCCTATAGTTTCCCTTTCTGCGGTGTTTCGACTCTTTCCAACCTTAGCACTAAAGTCATCCATAATGATTGTGTAGTGAGTTTTCTGTTCATCTAGAAGACTCTCAATTTCGGTGTACATTTCTTCAACCTCTTCATCATCATGGCTCGATGTTGGTGCATAAATCATTATAATCTTTAGCTTGTACCTCTTAGAAAATCTGAGTAGTAGTCTTGATACCATTGGTGATGTACGTTTGAATTCCAAAATGTTGTTTTTTATATCTTTATGGATCAGAAAGCCAACTCCACCTTCACTCCTTTCACTGTTTCCATTGGTGTACAGCAGATTTCCACTTGATAAACTTATAAGTGATTCATTTCTTCTTCTTGTTTCAGCCAAACCAATGATATTCCAATTCACATTTTCTAATTCCTTTTCCAACTCTAATATCCTGTCTTCACCGATGAGTGATCTTACGTTGTAACAGGCCAAGTTCAGTTTCCGTGTATGGCAGCCTGGTCATACCCAGAGATTCTTAGCACCCTCTGTTTCCACTCTGATCCTCTCACTGCGTAAGAGGGTGAGTGAAAGCCACTGGGGACTGAGGGCCGTTTTTGTTTCGTCTTACTGTCATGTGCAATTAATATTAATGGTATATATATTTTTTTTTTTTTTTTTTTTATTATTATTTATTTATTTTTTTTTTTTTTACTGTTTTCAAGGTGGTAAAACACATCCTCCCTATTTTACATGAATTCAAATGGTAAAATCTTGTCCAATTTACACAAGGTTCTCGGGAACACATCTATCACATAAACAGAGAACTCTGTACACACCCAAATAAAAATAAATAAGTATACTGTCATAAACATACAACTCTGGTATCATTACCATGAGCAAACCCCCAAGATTGCACTTAAAGACGACAATATAAAGCCTGTTTCTGATGCAAAGGTAAAACAAACAATCAAAAAAATTGGTGAAATTTAGAATGAATTTAATAAATTTATGAGGTTAAGGCCAAAGGGGGATTAATGCAAGGGAAAATACACATAGCAGGATGTGATTTATGATCGACTCTGAGGAACAAAAAAGAAAAAGCAGTAAAAGAACTCAAAACAGCAACTAAAATGAAACCTAAACAAAATATGATGGAAATACCTAGAACGTAAAAAAAATGTTTAGCATCCTTTTCTTGATACTACGCATTATTTACTTCCTTTCCTATTCTGGGCTATAGTTATCATGAATTTAACTACACACTTTCATTTTTTTTTTTTTTTTTTTAATGTGAAAATATCTCTGGTGGCACCTACTACATTTTTCAACTAAAGGAAAACCGACTGGTAAAGAAAGTGCGAGACGAAAATAACATCACTTTCTAAATGATGCAAACTCAGTCACTAATGTTTATTCGGTAGAGTAAGTAGCGGGCATGAGCATAAAACTTACATCGTTCATACTAAATATTTCGGAATAAAGTAAAACCAATTAGTAATGAAAATGCGAGGCGGAAATGATGTCACTTACTAAATGACGCTAACTCAGTCACTAATGTTGATTCGATAGAGTAAGTAGCAGGCATGAGCATAGATTTGGTTTGGTTTGTATTGAGGTTTAAGGGCACATGGACTATGTGGGTCATAATGCGCCAGTTCATATGGTGTGATGTGTTTCAGGGATGTTTACTTTGGATTTCAATTGTTCATTTTAACCTGATTCATACGTTCTTGTGTTAGTCTGTTGCTTTTATTCACTTCCTTAGAGGAGGTGGTATAAATTAATAGCTTTAAGAAAGTTGAAAACATCTGTGAAGTAGTGTTTATTTTTCAAGAGGTCTGTTAGTGTAATGGCGTCATGTATCCCATAAATATCTTTGAAGGCTTGTTTACATTCATTTGCATATGTAGGGCAGTCTATTAATATGAGCTGAACTGATTGAACAAAGTCTGGCATCGTGGTGGTTCCTCTGCTCACAACAAAAATGTGTGTAATATGGGTATGCCCGATTCTTAGCCTGGTGAGTGCTGTTTCTTCTTTTCTCGACCTTCGACTGCTAGAAATCCATTTTCAATATTCGGCTTTATTTGGTATAATTTGTTTGCAGTTTGCTGATTCCAAGTTTCTTGCCATTGCAACTGGTATGAGCATAGAATAAGTAGCAATAAGAAAGCATAGAGTAAGTATCAGTATGAAAAAAAAAAAAAAATCCAGGTGAAAGTGCAAGTAACTTTGCCTTGACTGGCATTTGGGATCCTACTCTTCTGTAAATTTCATACTTGTCAACAAGTTCTCTGTAATTTTCACTTGATGTTCCCACAAAAGCCATTTCCTACAAGGCAAAACAACTGACAGGCAGTTGTTTTTGCCTTGTAGCACAACTTTAAATCATTTTGTCTTCTTGTTCTTGTGAAACCAACATCTGCTTAACCTGTAGACCAACAAATGTCAAACTTTCACATCAGAATCAGCTTGAGGATCTAATGCCATTTAAATTGTTTGACCATTACCAGCTTCATACCTGACTGCAAATTGGACTTTTGAAAAATGTAGTTTTTCGAAAATTGACATTTACCTTTACTTAATTAACATACTAAATTGTGTTTTAAAATGGTTTTAATTAATCAAGTAACTTATTTTTGAATTTAGAGAGGGATTTCATAAATTAATATACATAGAGCCCTTGTTATCGAAATTTTTGCGCAAAAATCATATCTCTTAACTAGTAAATTGTAGTGAGTTCATCGTAGTGGTTTTAATTGCAGTATTTTTTTTTTTTTATCATTTTATTTATTAATTAAGGCGATCCCAGCCAAATTATGGCAACCCCACTATCAGTTACACATACGAATTTAGCGGTGCAGGCACTCCCCGACTTTCGTAATGTCGACTTTACGTAAGTTTTTGCCGGCCGGTGCAAACTTTAAAAAATCGTAGAAACGTATTTTGCATCCCATAGAAATAAATGGAGGTATCGTGAAAAAATCGTAATGTGAATCCAATAACACATTGGTTGTTTTTTTTTTTTTTTTTTTTTTTGTAATTCGTTCCAAGTCCTTGGAAGTTGAAAATTACGCTATATTACTAAGCTATTTATCTCTCTAAAAGATCATATTTATAATGGAAATTGCACTACACTTTCATCATTATCTTATGTTGCCATTATAAGAATCAATTTTGAACGCCTCTGTGATATTTTTCTAAAGCACGTTTCTGGAGGTCACGATTAAAAAACAATAAAAATAATTTGCACTTTCCTGTTTATTGGGCTTTTCTGTTAGTTCAATCAATTATAAACGGGTAGTAAACTCGATCGTATTGCATTTGCGATAATACCAATAACTGCAATTGTGTGGGTTTTTACGCTATTATGGTGAAATGTGTTCCCCTTCACTGAAATTTTCAATCATATAAAAAACAAATTTTCAGAAAATTCTCTTCATTCCTATTTACGTATTACAATGATGAAGGGAAAGGGACCAGCGGCAAGTGCAAGTGCAAGAGAACTTGCACTTTCCGAAAACGAAACAAAATTAATTTAGAAATGAAGATGAAAATGAACAATGATGAAAATGAACAACGATGATGAAGATGAACAATTCTTAGAAGAAGAATAATGTGGGTTCAGAAAAGGGAGAAGCACAATAGATGCCATTTTCTCACTACAGCAAATTTTGGAGAAAAGAAGAGAATTCAATCTACCAACGTTTCTGCTCTTTATTGATTATGAAAAAGCATATGACAATGTAAACCGGGAAAAACTTTGGCAGATTCTACATGAAGAAAATATTCCAACCCAACTCCGGAAAGCGATCCAAAGCCTATATAAAAACTCAAAAGTCTGTATAAAATATTCTAATGGCCAACTATCAGACCCAATTAACACCAATAAAGGAGTGAAACAAGGATGTGGACTATCACCAAATTTATTTAATATCTACATCAACAAAATTCTTAAAGAAAGGAAACAAACAATTAACAATGGAATACAGTTGAACAACATGAATAAAATCCAACTATATTATATGCTGATGATCAAGTTATAATTGTAAAATACAAAGATGAACTACAGATAGCAGCAAATTAACTTAATAAAATAGGTAAAAAGTACGAGATGAAAATCTCCACCTCAAAAACAAAATCAATGGGATTATGTGGAAAAAACATACAAAGAGTCAAAATTGTTATTGATGATAAAATAATAGAACAAATATCTGACTTCACCTATTTGGGAAATTTAATATCAAATGAAGGGAAAGACATCCACATTAAACTACAAAAATATAATAAAATGAACGGAACGATTAAACGCCACTTCGGAAAACAAATGAAAACTGAAACAAAATTACGACTGCACAACATCACTTCAAAACCAGCCCTCTTCTACAGCTGTGAGACTTGGGTCATAAATAAGAAAGATGCACACAAACTAGAAGCAGCACAAATGAAATTTTTAAGACCATTATTAGGCTTTACAAGACTAGACCACCAAAGAAATATAGATATCCGCGAGAAATTAAAAGTAGATAACATAGTAAATGGCATAAAACGGTATCAGGAAAAATGGATCAGGCACGTAGAAAGAATGAACCCAGACCGGATCCCAAAATTAGCCTTTAACTACAAACCTACATGCAAGAGAGATGTTGGTCGACCAAGACAACGATGGCGAGATCAAGACCACCTCCAAGAGCTACAACGGAACAGGTCTTAAAAGACCTAAGCCGGACCAAGTTCATGATGAGATGAAAATGATTAAAAAGCACGAAGCAGGACAACGGTGGTCATCTATTGCAAGGGAATTAGGTCTCGCTGCTGAACAGTGAATACTTTTTTGAAGGGACAGCGCGCGTATAAAAGAACACATTAAACGATCAACGCATTTAAAATCAACAGTGATCAAAAAACAACATTCAGGTGCTATATATTGATGATGGAACAGCCATCTTCGCTGTTAACAGTCATTAATAATATGGATGGAAAATCTGATTCAGAAGCGAGTGCCCCTGAGTCTAATGACCATTCAAGCAAAAGCAACAAGTATTTATAAAGATATTAAGGATAAGTACGACGAACCTCAACCCAAGTTCGTGGCAAACAACGGGTGGTTTAATAGGTTCAAGCATCATGATAGTTTCCACAATGTTAAAGTATGCTGTGAAGTCGCTAGTGCCGATTCTGCAGCTGCAGAGAAATTATGATGTGTTGGAAAAAATTATTGATGAAGGTGGCTATTCAATGCAGCAAATTTTTAACGTTGACGAGACTACTCTGCAAAGGTGTAAGTAAGTAAGTGTAAGTGTTTTCAGTGTCTAACGGCACCAGGGGTTTCCCCCATCTCCGCGTTGCTTTTATTGTGGGTGTACCAGTTCACTGGGAAGGCCAGAGATTTAAAAGTGTATGGATTATGGAAGTGTGGTGTTTTGTACCGTTGTTCCTCTGGCCATTTAGCCGCTGGACCTCTTCTCAGGCCCAATGTTGCCCTACTTACGCCCCGTGGAGGCAGACCGGGTACCAGATAGTCTTTAGTTCACTCTGGCAGGTCCTGCCACCTAATTTCCTGAGATTTCAGTGGCTAGGACCTTTAAAAAAAAAAAAAAAAAAAATTTACACATATATGTATAGATATATGTGGGATATCTCTCGATTGCGTAGGGTGATGTCGCTTGAATAAGGAAAGACCGAAATACGGGCGTAAGTTAATTTGGATTCATTGAATTTATGTGTGTGGGGGGGACTGAAGACTGGGGGGGTTAAAGGAGGAAGGATAAGGCCAATAGAGTAGGAGGCCTCAATTTGGTATCAGTAGGGCATGCCCATGCCTTGCCAGAAGGAAGAATGGGGTGGCGTGGAGAGGAGGAAACAGTATGACCGTCTCCTCCCCCCTGCCGGGGTGGGGTAGAAAGGGCCGGACAAAGGAGCCGGCACGGGTCGCCAATATGGCGTCTGTGCAGCGGCGGGATCGAATCCCGCTTCGGGCTTGGATCAGAGTAAAATGCAAAAACTTTGGGAGGTGCATTATGGCCACAGAAGCAGATGCGCCAACAACAACAACAACAACAACAACAACAAAAAGACTCCTCTGTATTGGAAAAAATGCCGGATCGAATATATTCCCAAAGAGGAAAATGCAATGCCAAGTTTCAAAGCGTCAAAATATATAGCCACGCTCTTGCTTGGAGCTAATGCAGCAGGAGATTACAGATTAAAACCTCTGCTTGTGTACCATTCTGGAAATCCTCGTGCATTTAAGGGCATCAATAAAGCCACCCTACCCGTGCATTTCCGATCGAACTAGGGAGTGGATAAGAATATCTCTCTTTGAGAATTGGTTTAAATGCTACTTCATTCCCGAGGTTGAAAAATATTGTAAAGACAAGTTCCTTTCAAGATTTTGTTTCTATTAGATAATGCTGCTCCTTGACATCCTACGCATCTAGATGATTTCAATTCGAACGTGAGAGTCATATTTCTACCGCTTCAAACTCTACTTCACTCATCCAAACCTATGGATCAGGTTGTTATTTCGAATTTAAAAGCATACTACTCACGCATAACATTTCCTCAGGCATTGTTTGCAGTAGACGATGAAAAAAATTTTACGTTAAGAGACTTGGAAATTTTACAGTATTTACCACGCCATCTTAAACATTAATAAGGCCTGGGCGGAAATTACTAAAGGTTGTTTAAATGGCGAATGGAAGAAAATATGTTCCCGCCACGTAAACTCTTCGAAAGATTTGAAAAAGATGAATCATATGAAGAGGTTACAGATAAGATTGTAAAGGTTGCAGAGCTACTTCAGTTGGAGGTTGATGCCAAAAACGTGGAGTTAATAGAGGAAGAAAAGAAGGAATTACCTAACGAAGAACTTATTGCCTTGCAGGCAGCGATAGTGAAAGAAGAAAATGCTGACGAAGCTCAAGATGAACCAAATGAGGAGTCGAGACGCTTCATCACCAGAGAGAGAGAGAGAGAGCGAGAGAGAGATGGCAATGGCATTTCGTGAAATTGCATTGGCAAAGTTTGAGAAGATGGATCCTGACAGTGCACGATTCGTAAAAGTTAACAAGAGGGGTGAATGATATGTTCGCTTGCTACAAATAAATTTATGATGAAAAGAAAAAAGACGCCGTCCACTCATCCATTAACATGTCCTTTCGTAAGCGACTGAGCGGCCGATCCCTTCTAAATCTCCACAGCCCACAACCTCCGCAGCGGCTTACTTATCAGCTGAAGACGTCGATTCTGTCAACGATGCTCGAGAGGTAAAACTTCACTGACGTTATGCCAGTCTCTTCTCTTTTTTTTTTTTTTTTTTTGTAATTTTATAATTTTGAATTTTTTTTAAATTGCACGCTTTTGTAATTTTTCCTGCACATGAGATAAAAAATTGAATAAATACAATAAATAATTCTATTTACATGTTCGTCGAACATTTCTTTTTTGATTCAATCAATTCAGCGAGCAGTGCTGCACAAACATGGGAGAAAATTCCAATTTACGTAAAATTCGACTTACGTAGCGTTCAGCGGATCGCAACCCTTACGTAAGTCGGGGAGTTCCTGTACTTGTAATATACTCCCTCTCCTGTTTGCCCAAGTACAGGGAGGGAAAAGTGCCATGAACGAAACAGATACTTATGAAAAAACTGAGAATAATCAAAATTACATTAAAAAAATAAATATACATAATTAAATTTCAGACAAAGTCCAAACTTCATCGCAATGAGCAGCTACATCTGTTCAGATGTCTGTTGGAAAGCCAGCAGCAAAAGGAGCTGGAGTTGCAGTGGATATAGCAGATTCATGCCTCCACCAAAGCCTTTCAGAACAATTCCACAGTTAGGTAATCCGGCACTAGCAGTAAGAGAATTCGCCTTTTTGTCGAATTCTCTTAAATAAATAAACATTTAGAAGGTCCTAATCACATGTTAGCTTATATTTATAATTAGCTAAGTATACTAAGCTAAGTCAACAACGTTATTTTTGAGACGTAATGGCGTAGTATGCAAAGTTCTCACATGATCTGAAAATAGTGTTAGCATTATTACACTCTTAGTTTGTGTGGTATTTTTAAATTAAAATTAGACTAAAATCAGGCCTCAAACAAGAGCAGAAAAGCTCAAAATGATGGGAATGCTTCGGATACAAAAATCGTCGATGGCAATTCTCTCAAATCTGTTTCTTGACACTTTTTCGTCGAATTCGCTGTAGTCGGACACGATACGGCCATAGGGTAGGGACATCTGCGTGGTTCCTTGCAGAGAGGGCGAGGAAATTAAGTGCCAATTCGGCGTTCTGGTGGGCTTATATGAGGGCTTGAGGAACAAGGTACATGCCCTCGAAGGAATGAAGAAGGGGAATCCATCAAGCACTCAGTCGCCCAGCACAACTCCAGAAACTATACTCGTGCATCACACGCAATCAAGACATTCTTCGCGGAAGAAAGCGCTGGTCTCACAGGAAGTGGCTGTTGTTGACGGCTCTATTATTAGTGAAACGCAAATATATTTTTTAAAAAGGATTAGTGGAATAAGAACGTTGTAGACCACAGATCATCTTTAAAGGGTACAATAGGTGATACAGCTGCACACACTGGCTAAAGATATCGAGTAGATATGAGGACTTAACAAGCACAGGGAAATGTAGAGAAAAAGATTCAGTTTAAATTTGATTAAGATTAAATTTTAAATTGTCTGCAATTCTATCCGGACACGATAAGAGGAAATACACGATGAGAGCCTCGTCTATCAATTCGGCCAGGGAGAGATTGTGCAAGGCTCATGTGACAGCATTTAGGCAAGAAAGCAAGCTTATGCAGCATCAGCCAAAGAAAAAAAAAAAAACCACTTCCATTTCAACCCCTCCGTTCGTTCGAAATACCTGTCCAACTGAGCCTTAAATTTATTTAGGCTATCAACCTCCACAAGAAGGGATGGAAGTCTGTTCCACCAACTAACTATCCGCTGGCTAAAGGCAAATTTCCGCACATCTAATTCACAGAATTCTTCCCAGCACGATATGTGCTTGTCGTAGGAGAAGCTGTTTTTACAGGGATAGAATACACTTAAACAAAAGGGATGCAAGAATATTTGCTAATACTCTCAAGTCAATGTTAGGTGGGTCGGGAAACTACTAACGTTTAGAAATCCAACACGTTGTTGTAGTAGGATTTTAGGAGCATCAGCGACTAAGACTATATTGCTCCGTGTATGCTATCTGTTAATTGCGTGTTCTGTGAATGATTTTCTGTTTTCTAGACCAAAAACCCGTTTCCGGGAGAAAAACCATGTTACCCTTGCCTGAGACGACTAACTCAGCCACGTTGTGAATAAAGGCCAATAAAAGTTCCTCTCTTTTCCATCTTTTCCACCTGTTGTGGAGATGACGGCGATTCTATCGTGCTAACCATGAGGGCCGAACAACGTCATTTAGAGACAATGGTGTAGTATGCAAAGCTCTCGCATGACCTGGAAATAGTGTAGCATATTATTATACTCTTAGTTCGTGTGGTATTTTTAAATTAAATCAGGCCTCATACAAGAACAGAAAAGCAAAACGCTCAAAGTGGCGTGGATGCCTCGACTAGACAGACAATCCTCGAAGGCAATTCGGAGCGGGGTATACACGAACAGAATCAGGCACAAGTGTAAGTGAATCTTGCAAGCTTCCATTGGGACATGAAGCAGCGTATCGACATTACAATTGCTGCTAGAGATCCTCATGGGTCAAACAAATAAGTGGACTGTATTGGGTGAGGTAGAACGGTGTTTAAGACTATGAATGGACTGAGTAAACTAAATGTTGATGAAATCCTCACGTTTGCTCACACAACACACATAAAGGGATATACACTTACATTTAGGAAGAATATCCGCAGGATATACGCGTAGAAATTCGCTTTCAGCCAGCGGGTAGTTGGTTATAGGCAATCGGTAGGTTTAATACATTTAAGGAGGAGTTATGCAATTATTTGCCAATGCTAATACTACTGCTGAAGTTGATATCAAGTAGTGGAAGCCAGACTGTTTCTTGGAACCAAGGAATTGTTTATTCCTTGGTTCGAAGAAACTAGACTATAACGCAATTTTGGCAGACTAATCTCCTCTCCTGTAGCGCTGATTTACATCACTGCAGTCCCAGAAACAGAAAGCAGGGAACTGTTTTTTCTTCCTGTATGTAAAACCACCTTGCAAACCCAAAAGGAATCCCAACGTAATGAATTCCACACAAACATCCTATTTATGGTGTTCATACTTTTTCTTTTCTAACACATGCTTCACATTTCAGTCCGACATACCATCGCACAAGTCTCCTTTAATACGAACAGAGTGAGCACAGGAATCGACGGATGCATATTCCCATTATGAAGCAATATAGGTTTCAACTTTTACTTGAACTATCTATGAAAATACCCACTCTTCTGGATTGCGACTAATACCAATTTCTTCGTATAAAGACCAACGAAATCAACATTCTTATGCTGTAGCAGAGTCTGCTACAGCATAAAATAGAAGCCTTCTGCAGTGGAACTAGTAAATTCCATTTTTTTTTTTTTTTTTTCAAACGAGATGTCAGGATCACTGCATTGAATTCGGTGAGGCCCAAGTCCCTCACTAAGTCACCCAATTCTCGATTATTAGAGAAATATGGTGCTTTATTTGAACAGTCTTCTGAGATGTAATCCCAATCATCCTGTTCGCAAGATACAACAACCAATTCTGAAGACTCTTGTCTGCAAGGTGTATTGGGAACTTAGGGTTCTCACTGTGTGGCACCAGAGTAATACAGGATGGTATGGTGGTATACTCTTCAGACTTTTTAAAACTTGATATATCCACCAGACAAATGCAGCAGTTATCACGACGGCTTTTGGAAAATTTCCATGCTCGAAGAATAGTAAGAGGCATGCGCTGAAAACTACCACGAAACCATGCCTCTAATATTGACCTGCAACTAACAGCCACGCATTGCTTTTTCATCCATAGGCGTACATATATTTCATCCATAGGCTTCAATATGCACTGAAAAACTTGGCACCAACAATGTACTGTTTCACCTGCTTCGAACTTATATAAAAATCCACAAACGCAGCAGAACTAGTATGGAGATAACTCACATCCATCCAACATTTGGGTTGGGCTCATAAAGGCTTAAAATGTGATATGCCTAGATGGATCTTAGGCAACACCCGATAATGAAAATAAAGTTGGCTTTGAACATTATCAATGCAGTAAACGTCCAGATTGTATGGAGGAACGTGCTATTTTCTAGATACGAATCACCGATTTTACCAGCTTTGAGTTATTTAAAATTATTAAACTCAGCCATGGAGTGAAAAACTAACTCAGCCATGGGAGTGAAAAAAAGCGCCTATAAAAGTTCCTCGCGTCATCGATGGGATTCAAACCAGGGTCTTTTCCACCCGGTGTGGGGAGGACGGTGACGATACCACTGTACTACCGCGCAGACTAAAATTGATATAATAGAGAAAATAGAACGGGACAGAAGTGTATTAATTGCAGAATATAACATTGGCTCGTCAACATGTTTGTGTTTTTATCTGCAGTTAATAAAATTGCATTCTTAATCTCTCTATTTCTTATTTGGCCTCATTATTTGTGCATTAAACACATTAAAAATAAAAAACTTTCTAGATAATGGAAAAATCGAAATAACGGCACCTGAATCCCCGAAGGTGCCGTTATTTCAAAAGTCTACTGTATTTCTATTAGGAGAGAGTTATTCTATTTCTTTAACAAGAGATCCAAGAATGGTGTACAATTGTCTTCTCTATTTCTTTTTTTTAAATTTTATAGTATATAACAGAGCTATGATGCTCGATCATAGCGTGAGCTATGATGCGCGAAGACAAATAATCGCGACCTTTCACGCGCAAGGACAAAATCTCTCTAAGATTAAAACACATACTCCGTAATTTCCATTCCTGTGATCACAGGAATGGAATGGAAAAGTTTTTCAAAAAACTTACGTTAAACGTTAATTTTTTTTAATTAATTTAATTATTTTTATTTATTTATTATTATTATTATTTTTTTTTTTTTTTGTACTGTAATCTTTTTGGGTTAATCTTTTATTCGTTTTAATTTCTGGAGCGTATCATACGGAAGTTATTCTACGTATCATATCGAGATAGATTTCTCTTATTCTTCTACAAATATTTTAAATTTTATGCACGGATGTAAAGTATTTAGATATTTGTGAAAGTAGTTTAACTATTCTAATCCATATGGCCAAATGGTTAGAATAGAAGTACAGTTAGCAAGTATGCCACCTAAATTCTTCCGAATAACCCAAGATGGTTTAAGAGTTCAGAGAAGCTGCTAATTTGGGAGTTAAGGGGTGTGACTGGAATGATTCAGGTTAATGATATGAGCCAAAATTACGCTTGCACCCTTCCTATGAGCACTTGCGCCAGCCTATATAATGCACAGAAAGAAAAATATAGGTGCACAAACCACAAGCAATTACGTACTGCTGGAAAAAAACGAGTTTAAGGAACCAAGGGATGCATCAAAGTAGTAAAAAGCCAAAAAAAAATACAAAACCTATTTTTATATATATTAATGCCAGGAGTACTGCAAATAAATTAAACGATTTTGAGCTTTTGATTAGATCAACCAATGCTAGTATAATAGGACATCCAGATATGGGGGGTGAAGAATTTTATTATAATGAATACAGCGCGTTCAGGAGCGATAGGAAGGGTCGATGAGCAGTTGGAATCGTGCTTCTTATCAAAGCTGTCTGAAAGCGATCAGACTAAGTTCAGTGGATGTTGAATTGGTGTAGTGCAATAAAGGAATATATTATTGACCAAATGTTTCTGAGGAGTATGACAAAATTTATAAACGACTTCAACTTGCCTCATATATTGGACAAAATATTGCGATATACTGATTTATATGAATATTATAAGGGATCAGACGCACAAAAGCTGAATGAGAAATCAATAACAAAGACAGCTAAAATAGAGCCAGAGTAAAGTGTCTGATTCTATAAAGAGTTCGAGGATAGTCAAAGAATCAGACTATGACGATCAGGAGAGTCTAATGAGTCTGGAACGATCCTCCTTGCTGAGCACTAATGTCTCTCCAGTCCACAAACAGGTGCGAAAGTCACGATGGGCAACTAAAGACCAGTGAGTCTGACCTCAATTTAATGAAAGATCATGAAGTCTGTGATTAAGTATACAATACAGAACCATCTCGACAGGAATGGTATACTTAATGGATCACAACAATGGTTCTGAGGGGAAAGGTCTTGCCTGATAAATCTAGTTCGCTATTATGACGAATTCATAAACCAGATGATGCAACAAAACAACTTTGACACTATTTACCTTACCTTCAGTAAAACTTTCGATACGGTTCCCCACGAAAGGCTATATATAAACTAAAACAAACTGGGATTAATGGTAAGATTCTTCATTCGATTAACGGCTGGCTAAAAGACAAAAGATAGAGTAGTCATAAATGGACATTTCCTGAAGGTGGACTAGCCCAGCAAGTGCAGTTCTTAAGGATAAGGATAGGATTGAGGCCACTCATTTCTCATCTTCCTTAAAGACATTGACAAGGGAGTGTAAGGGAAGTTGTCAAAGTTTGCTGTTGACTTAAGATAGGAAGGGTGATTAAGGACCAGAAGCAGGCCATTTTGCTTCAAAATGACTCAAATTTGTTGCATAAATAGTCTGAAAAATGGCAATTGAAGGTTGATGCTTCTATACGCAAGGTTTTGCAACTAAGAAACAGAAATACAAGAGTTACTTAAAAAGATAGGAGAAATGGAGTTAAAGACGAAAATGACTTAGGTGTTATGATTCAGTCAGGCATGAAATTTCCATAGTGTAAACAGGCGGGCAGGAAGGTATGTCCAGTCTATGATATATACGCCCTTCACAAGTAGGGAAAAAGCTTATCCCTTGATATATTAGGACGACATTTAGAATATTGGGTTCAAGTCATGAAACCACACTTGAAGTAAGACAGAACTAGAAAAAGTTCAAAGAAGGGAAACCAGACTGGTAAAAAGGTAATAGTCGTCATCCATATGAAATCGGCTTAAAGGGGGAGGACTGCACAGCAACTAGATATTTTAAAGCGGAATAACTGATAGAAATACATAAGACCCGAAGAAAATCAGTAAAAATAAATGAGAGGTATATTTTCACTGGCAAAAGAGAACCAGGCCACGCTAAGACAAAACTTTGGTTAGTAACAGAAGGTTGGGTCTCATGCAGTTTACTTTTGGGTGGTGTGTTGTAGATAACTTGAATGAATTACTTGCCACAGCGATCGAGGCGGAGAGGTTTTGGTAAAGTTCTAAGAAAAACTGAATAACCGACGGAGGAGGAATGAGTGATAGAGAATTTCTACCACCCCTCTCTGTGTAGATACAAAGAAGTCCGCTTCCTTGCATCATTTTCCCATTATACTACTGAAGTCATCTTAAGGTTATGGAAATAATACAAAAGAAAGGAAAGGTGAAGGCCGTTCATGAGCAACAATTTCAAAAGTCGGTCAGTATGTGGCTTTACAGTCAAAGACAATAGAAAATAGCTGCATAACAATTTGCACTGGAGCTCTCATTAACTGCAGGTCGTACTGTATCGAGGGATACACTTCTCACAAGTTTAATAAACATGGTGCTACGCTACTCTAACACAGTACTTTCTAACATTTTACTCTTTACAAAATCCTCAAGTAATATTTTTTTTTCATTAAAGAAAACCTCTTTTAATAGGAAATATTGTTTTGAAAGTTACTTTTGGATCACTTACTAAATTTATAAGAAACAAAAATTCTATAACACTGTATATTTTACAAGTTTTCAATAAGAGTGAATTCTGATATTTTCTGACCATTAGGGTTTTTCTTTGGTGTAGGCTGTTTTGGCCTGGAGAAAATCCACTGTTTTGGCCTAGAGAAAATGTCAGGTTTGTTTCTTCATTTTAATCGAGTGGCTTCAGATACCACCCCCCCCTCCCACCCCCGTCCGCCTCCCAGTTAGGTACACAGTAAATGTACATAAAATATAATTCTGGAAACACAATAAAAAAATTTACAAAGATGAAATCTTAGAATATTATGTGTTGCCGTTCCTTTTTAATTACAATTTGTTTTTATGGATAACACTTCTGCATAGGTTTGTTAGTTAATCAATTTCTGAAAAATAAAGATGTCCAGAGAATGGAGTGGCTTACCAGATTCACGGATCGGACCATACAGAACATGCCTGGGATACTGTGAGGAACTGAAAGTCTAATATAATTAGGAAATGCCGTAATGTGATGATTTTTCCATGAACTTTTTCTCTCTAAATAACTTTTTTATTTTTTTCAACCAAAAACTGTCTTGCCGAAAGAGCTGTGTAGGAAGACGCATGCCCACACATTCAGGAAGTGTGGAGAGAAGGGGGGGGGGGTACATTCAGTGCACTTTCCTGATCGTGCACCATGCAACTGTCTCTTAATGTTCCCAAATTGAAACACTCCATGAAAGGATCTCGTTTGGATCAAAGACATTCAGAAAAACGTGTTCATCCTCATAGTAATTTCTCAACTCATTTGGAAAGCACTGGGTTAAAGTGCTTCCCAAATCCCTCCCATTGAAGACTGGAGGGATTCTTTAACACCTCATCAATCATAACTATAATTAGTTGTTCTTATATGGAAGGAGTGGATGCGCCTCTCCCCCCCAAGTTACTGCATGTTTTTCGATAATGTGTAAATCGGCTCATGTACATACTTTAAAAGACAAATACACGGAAAACCGTAGGAACAGGAGAACCACCATTAAAATCTGGCATGGTTTCAGTTAAGGAGCTAAAATATTCCCAAGAACACGTCAGTATGACTCTACTAATGAAACGATTTCCATAAAATCATATTCACGCCATTGCAGAGAAGTTAAGGTGTACACAAAGCCAGAAGGACTGTACAGTATCTATCGTCAGGCCTTTTATTTATATTACACACACACACACACACACACACACACACACGGTGTTTCAAAAGTTTTAAAGGTGAACTGTACAGACTACAATATGCAAAAAAAGCCTAGTAAACATGGATCCTTAAGTGAATCGTTTTGTAGATTTTATTTATTTATTTTTATTTATTATTCAATTTATTCCATATGCTTCACCACTGAACAGATATTGCACATTTCTAGTTGGAATCCACCACTGACAAGGTGAACTGTACAGAGTTGGGATTCACCACTGACAAGGTGAACTGTACAGAGTTGGGATTCACCACTGACTTGTTTGTTTAGGTTAGATTATGTTACGCTCATTCTCTCCCTTTCCCCCTCTCAATGCTCCGAGACGTAGCAGGCATACTAGTACTTGTCAAAGGATAGTCAACACAGAAAGAGGTTATAGCAACGAAGAGTATTCGGACATGCACTTCATGATTGATAAAGCCAACGGCAGTGCACTCGAGGGCTTTGTACCAAGAAACATTTCCCCGCCCAAGGCAGCCCAACAGGCGCACATTCATCAGGGTACATCAACGCCTTAGAGAACATGAGCGCTTCGCACATGGAGTACGAGCAGGTAGGCCCAGAAGCATAACACTTAATGTTGAGGAAAGGGCGTTTTTTTTTTTTTTTTATGAAAACCCCAAACACGAGAGGTATTAGAACTTATTGTACTTAGTACCGTGCTGGTGTTGGAGGTTGAGAAGACGAGAGAAGATATTTGTTGACATTAGACCTGAACTTCTGTAGAATAATTTTCAGGAAATACATATGAAGGAAGATTGTTCCAGAAAACGACAGTTGAATGAATAAACGAGGAAGATGAAAAGTTGCTTCTGTGAGTTTGAAGTTGGACAGTGAATGGATGTTGGTTGGTGGTGGCACGAGTTCGGAGTGTTTTGAAAGAGAGAGCGGGAATTATAGGAGCCAATTCAGAAGAACAGTGCCCATGGAAGTATCTCTAAAAAAGGCATGCAGCGGAAACAGTAAGTCTAAGAGACAGTGAGTGCAGAAACTGTTAGAGAAGAGTCATTACTTAACCTAACTGCCCTCTTCTGAATGGAATCTAGAAGCCTGAGAGAGGTTCTGGGGGCAGCGCCCCAGATGCGGGAACAATAATCCATGGTAAGGGGGACTTGCTATTTGTACAGAGTGAACAGCTGTTTGGAAGAAAAGTAAAGCCCAGAAGGAAAGAGAAAACCAAGTTTTTTAGATGCGGAGGAAGAAATATTCGTAATGTGCTTGTGCCAAAAGAGATTATAAGTCAGGGTAATCCCCAAAAGAGATATATCATTTTGCCCAGTAATGGGAATGCCACGAAAGATAGGAGCAGCATAGGAGCAGAAGAATCCTTTGAGAAATATAAGACAAGACTGAGTTTTAGAAGGATTGAAATCAACTAAGTTATCTTTGCCCCACTGGAGAATTACCTGGAGATCGGCATTTAAGGAATTGGTAGCTGATATTCAAGAAGTTGAAGTTGATTGAGCAGGGCAAAGTTTTTCAAAATGAAAGTGGAATGCAATGTGCTGTAATCAGCAAAACTATGGATAGGATTTCCAGTCAATGAAACAAGGTCATTAATATACAAGAGGAAAAGAGTGGAGGAAATAACGAAACCTTGGGGGAAACCAGTATTAGTGGAGAAGTTAGAGAGCCATCTACCATCACCATCAGTGAGCGATCAGAAAGAAAACTGGATACCCAATTACAAAAAAAAAAAAAAAAAAAAACAGTTGGCAAACCATAAGATGGAAGCTTGTTTAGAAGACCTTTATGCCAAACACGATCAAAAGCCTTTGAGATGTCAAGAGCAACTGCTTGCGTTTCACCAAACTTTTCCATTGAATTTGTCCATAAATGAATAACATAAGCCAGAATATCACTAGTGGATCGACACTGACGGAATCCATATGGGCGATCGTTGATCAGAGAAGGTTTCTAGGTAGTTTAAGAGTTGGCAGTTAATTGATTTCTCCATTACTTTAGAAAGAGTAGAAATAATTGCAATAGGACGATAATTCGATGGGAGGCATTTGTTACCCTTTTTAGATACTGGCAGGATTTGAGCAAATTTCCAAGCAGAAGGAAAAATACCTTTGGAATAAGAAAGTGAAAAAAGCGGCAAAGAACAGGAGTAAGTTCAGGAGCACAGGTTTTGAGAACAAGTGGAGAAATACCATCACGACCTGGAGCTTTCTTTGCGTCAAGATTCGTCAAAATCCTTCTAACATCCTTTTGACGGAAGACCACAGGAGGCATTGAATGGAGCGTATTGGGAGGAATGGTGTGAGGTGTTTTACCAAGATCATTAATACATGAGTTGGAAGAAAAATCGGATGCTAGCAGATCAGCTTTATCCTTGACTGAAGTGACAACAGAACGATCTGGTTTTGACAGAGGTGGGAGCAGAGATGGGCAAAAGTTGTGGCCAATAGCTTTGGCAAAAGACCAGAATGCTCGGCTACCATTAAGGCAAGAAACAAGTTTTCTACGCTTAGTCTGTTCAAAATTAATAACTGCTTTACAATTGTTGCGTGCTTTGGTGTAAGCAGAAAATGAAATTGAAGGATTGGAAACAAGCCAATTACGATATGCAACGTTCTTCTCTTGAACAGCCTTAGCACATTTATTGGAAAACCAAGATTTAGATAAAGGACGAGATTTTAAAGTGGAGTGTGGGGTAAATGATCCCATTCCCTACAAGAATAATTTCACTGACACGATCTGAGAAAACGCTGACATCAGAAGTTTTGAAACAGTAATCCGACCAATGAAAAGAAATCTTGCAGGTCATCCCATTTTGCATTCTTGTAACGCCAAACAATACGAGGTTGGGAATAGCCATGTGATAAAGGCTCCATTGGAGAAGAAATAATCACCAAGTTGTGCTCTGAAGTGCCTAAAGGACTACTCACTTCGACCGTGTACTTAGAAGAGTTGTTTGTGAGAAAAAGATCAAGTGTGTTGGCTGTATGGTTAGGATTGTTCGGTATTCTTGTAGTTAAATGAACAATCTGTGCAAGGTCATCAGTAATTGCAAAAGCCTCAGCATCTCGACCAGCTGGAGTCGTGAACATTAAAATCACCAAGGAAAATTACCTCACTCTTAAGAAAGTTAGACTCGAGAAAGTCAAGTTGCAAAGAGAGGAAGTCAAAGAGCTCCAGGTGATTAGTGGAGTTGGGAGAACGGTAGACACAACAGATAAACTGACACAATGAGGTAGAAAGATTTTAAACCAGAGAAGATCGAAAAGAGGAGATTTCAAATTACCAAGTCTCTGACAGGGAATATCGGAACGGCCATATGCACAAGTACCTCTTTGAGGCGAAAGGAATCATACAGAGAATAATTTGGGCAACTGAGATGAGCAGTATTTGAATCAACCGATAACTGAGATTCTGTCAGAAAAAGTACATGGGGTTTGGCAGACTGCAAGTGGAAATGGACGTCGTTGAGATTAGGTATGTATTTGTCTTGGGCGGCACCTGGAACGTTAGTTCATCTCCGCCTCGTTTCACTTTTAAATTAGAGGATTCTGCAGAAATGGCCAGAAGTGAACTGGCTGTTTGGCTACCCGGAATCAGCAGGTCGGAAACGTGCCACCGCCACGGGAAGGTAGACCAGGGGCAACCAACCGGCGGCAGCAGAAGAGAGGGACGCCAAGAGCCCAACAAAGTACGAGCCAAAAATAGTAAGAAAAAAAAAAAAAAAAAGAAAGAAGAGAGAAAAAAAAAAAAAAAAAAAAAAAAGGAACTTATACGATTATACAAAGATTAAATACTGTACAAAAGATACCTCAACAGATTGAGGTAAACACAGATGATACTTTGAAATTGAAGAGATTAGAATTGAGACCACGTATATTTGTGAAATGAATTAGGAAGTGTTTGGGAGGTTTAGATCTTTTCGCAGAGAAGCTTACTCGAGGCCGCCGCAGCCTAGTGGTCAGGCGCGCGGGTGCATAAGTACACATGCCTTGAGTGACCGGGGTTCAAGCCCGTGACTGCTGATTACGGTGCTCTTTCTTGTATTCTGTCTGTCTTGTGAACTCCTCTGACCGTTTGGTCGTCCCGGAAAATAAACAGAAAATTTATTTATTTAGTTTGACAATTCATGGTGTATTCAATAGTAAGAAAAAGTGCGGAAACTTGCTGTATGAAATTTTTGGATATGGCGTACACATGGTAAGAATATACCCAGATCCTTGACATAACGTGGCCTCGACAATACCCCACGGATACACACTACTCGGACTCCCTCCAGTCACTATCTGGCAGAGTAGAGGTAGCAGGATTATCCACTAGCTGATCCGGAAGCCTCCTAAAGAGTTACCCAATAGGTTCCGTCCGGTGAACTAACTAGCGGCCGGCCTACGAACACCGTTTTAGAGCTGTACCCTCGAAATGTAAGGAAGATTGGATCTCACCATGATGTTCATAATAACCTCAAATGTCATACTGCATGATGGAAGATGTGGGGAAGGGTTGACCGGAACTTAGCTCTGGAGACTAAACACGGGTTCCACCACTTCAAGCCTCCAATAAGCAAAGTGGTGGTATTGTACCGGTTGATGAGAGTCGTCTACCACCTAGTATTGCCCAGTAACACAGAGGGGCGGCATTCCTCCATGTGGTGTGGGCACCACACCGCGACCCCTGCTTACGTTGGTTCACACCTAGGTGGTCACCCACAGTATGCTTGTGCATGGAGGTTATATACAGGATTACTAACAGTCCCACCACCAATCGTGAAGGTGCAAGCAGAGGATTTGGCTGTCACAGACCGTCCGGACTTCACCGAAATTGGGTCCACTTGACTTGAATGTCACCCGAATATCAGTTCCATCAGCGTTTTAGACTTCCAGGTAGCAAGTACAGCTTGTCTGGCATATCTGAGAGAATATCTGTGACAACCTCAAGGACTATTGTGTGTGTGTTCGGCTCCTAGAACATGTGTTCATCTCCGCCTCGCTGCTCTGTTCCATTTTTACACAAACTCTGTCAAGGTAAGGCCGTATGTGTGTCATGAAACAAAAAAAAAAAAAAAAAGAGAGAGAGAGAGAAAAAAAAAAGAGGAGGAAAAAAAGTTTTTCATCCCGCACGGGATGAAGTGACAGGAAAGAAAACTGTTTGTGCTGAGGTGTAATACCATGATTTTGCCTTTTGGCTACCTGGAAGCAATGGCCACCTAGGTGACTGCTTTCAAGTACTCGTCCCTAGCCGCTTGAAAGCAAGGCCTCCGCTACAAACAAGCGCGCCCGTCCACCTTGGGAAAAGAATTTACCCAGGGAGGGCATGTCGTATTAGAATTAGAGAATGGGGGTAGGGGTGCACCAACCCAGAATGCACCCCAGTCTAGAGGTGCCAATGGAGGAGAGAGAGAAAACTTCGTTCCATTTCCTGATTTAGAGAATGAGAGTTTGAGCTGCCTTGTTAGGAGGTGCCCCCCCCCCCCCGACCAACGCAGAGCGCTAAAGGGGAAGGCTTTTCCACCAGTAGTGCCAATTTATGTCCAAGTGGCTACTGGCTCGTTGGAGCTGTTCTCTTGTTCCTTCGTCTTCGTGCAAAGGCTCCCTTGGCAAAGTTCTGGAGTGCCTTGAAGTTATCTGAGTTTGACACCAAGCATTGGAGGTTGTCTTGAGCTAGTGTGCTTTTGACCAGATTGATCTTCAAGTCTGTGTAGATCGCGCAGTCCAGGAGAACGTATTTCCAATTCTCATCACACAGAACAGTGCTCTTGCACTGTTCTGTGTGATGGAGTCCAAGTTGGTGCAGCTAATTAAGGGACCAGTGTCCCGTCAGTATAAAGGTTGTTTCCAGTGCTGGGGAGTACCATTTCCGTACTGCTCTGGCCGCCATTTTCTAATCAAACAGTTCACAGGTAGGAACTGTTTGGTTAGAAAGGATATTATTATTATGTCTATGCGCCTCCGTAGCCAGGTGGGAAGGAGCAGCAGTGCGTAGCACGCGCTTCTTGATTAGACCGGGGTTCGAGCCCGTCACCACCATGTACGGAGGATGCGGAAAGGTCAGGGAATGACCACCGCATATCCCGGAGCAATATGGCCTTAGTTGCTAATGCTCCTAAAAAAAACCAAATAACTAACTAATTATTATGTCTAAGGTGGCACCGAATGGCCGCCCCTAGTTACTTGGTACTGGGCCTGGTCTAGTATTTTAACAGTGCCTCATGCACCAAAATCCCGCACCCACCGGAAGTAGTGCTATACCGGTGGGTGCCAGCGATCGCGATCCCGCTCCCAGGCTGTCCACACCTGAGAGCCAGGTTAGAAAGGATAAAAAAAAAAAATCCAGTTATTTCGACAAGGAGGGTTGCTCTGCAAGAGCGTGTACTGAATCATAGCAGAGTGTGGCGAATTTTACATCGCCAATTACTGTACCCCTACCATATTCAGCGTGTACAAGGTCTCAGCAACAAAGACTACTGAGAGTGAACCCTCTCAGAGTGAACTTCTGTCCGTAGATGAAAACAGTGTGTCCTGAACCCCCAATTTTTAAACAACATTTTGTTCACTGACGAAGTTGGGTTTACTTGTGATGGTATTTTTAATTTTCGTAACTGTCACGTTTGGTCGGACGAAAATCCTAATGCAATTCACGAGTCACGACATCAGCAACGTTTCTCGTTGAATATCTGGCAGGACTACTAAGAGACCGTCTAATTGGACCAACTTTCTGCCAAACAGGCTAACAGGAGAGCTGTACCTTCAGTTCCTGCAGCATGTTCTTCCAGACCTCCTTGATGATTATAATGTTCCACTTCAGCAACGCCAGAACATGTGGTTTATGCATGATGGTGCACCAGCACATTTTGCTCGAGTTGAGACTCGGTATCTAACTAGAAGGCATGGTCAACGGTGGATAGGTACAGGTGGGCCTGTAATGTGGCCTCCCAGATCACCAGACTTAAAATCCTATGGATTTTTGTATCTGGGGCCATGTAAAAAGCTTGGTGTACACTTCTGACATTAACACAGTTGAGGAATTGCAGCGTCGGGTTGAAGGAGTCTTTCAGCAAATCACAAATGACCCAGGAATGCCTGAGAGGATTCGCAACTCAATGCAGAGAAGACTACAATGCTACGTACGGATGCAAGGACAGCATTTTGAACATATTTTATAACATCCTGTGGTGTTCAAACCAAAAATTAAAAATGTATTATCTTATGTTTAATAACACCACCCTTAGCAAAAGGATTCGCAGGTTTCTGCTAAAATGGTGCTTCCATAGTCAGTGGCGCACCTTAACAGAAAATGTGTATTATCTCGAAAACGGTTCATTTGCGGCCCGATGTTCACTGGGACTCTTTTGCTTATTTTAGTTTGTACTTTTCACCTTTAAATTATTGACCATCATTTTTGAAACAGCGTGGGCGCGTATGTGTGTTTCACTTGTGTTAATTTTATGCTTACACAGACAATTATGTCAGAAAATGGTGGCAGAAAGACAACGGTTGCGTTTATATGAAGTCGTAGTTGCTATTAATGTCCTCCACATTTTCATTCTGAAGCAAACTGTATATAGAATCTGGTTTTTGAATAAATGTAGTTTGGAAATTGTAATATAGGAAAGCAGCAACAGTAATACAAACGTGTCATTTGTTTCTGCATTAAATGAGCTCAACAAAGTTAAACAAATAAAAAGGCAAGGGAACTCAGGTCACAAGGCACCATTGTATTGTATTGTACTGTAAATTGCGGACATTCTGTGACGGGTTTAGCTGCTTGCGAGATGAAGGGGGAAAGAGACCATTCCTCTTCCCCATCCCAGGAAAATTAATGGAGGCGCTGGTTAAAGAAGCATTGCAGGATCATCTAGACAAGACTTCAGTTATAGTTCGGACGCAGCATGGGTTTGTTAAGGGGAAGTCTTGTCTGACTAATTTGATTGGATACTATGATGTAGTCACAAAGGAACTGGATGCAAAGAATAACTTTGATATTATATATTTGGATCCTAGAAAAGCCTTTGATACCGTTGCACATGGAAGACTGCTGCACAAATTTGAGCAGTGTGGCATTGGAGGCAAATTTCTGCTATGGATAAAGGGATGGTTGAGTGGGAGAAGACAGTGGTAATCAATGGACACTACTCTTCGTGGACTAATGTTATTAGTGGAGTCCCTCAGGGTTCAGTGTGTTGAGTCCATTGTTGTTTTCTGTATTTATAAATGATATTGATGATGATATATCAGGCTTAATGTCCAAATTTGCAGACGATACAAAGGTTGGCAGGGTTGTTAATGACAGTACACTGCTGCAACAGGATCTAGAAAAGTTGAACAGATGGGCTGAGAGGTGGCAAATGAAGTTTAACATTGACAAATGTAAAGTACTACATATGGGAAACAGTAACCCCAGAATAACGTATCAACTCTCAATGGTACTATACTGACAGTGGTAGAGAAGGAAAAGGACCTGGGAGTAATTCTGCAGGCAGATATGAAGTTTTCTGAGCAGTGCAGACGGTCTACAAGAGTAGCTCGTGGTGTCTTGTCAATGATATACAGGAATTTTTCTAGCAGGGATAAGGAGGTGATTATCTCCTTGTAAAAGGCAATGGTCAGGTCACACCTTGAGTACTGTATACAGGTCTGGAGGCCTCATTTTAAGAAGGATGTAGAGGTGTTGGAACGAGTACAGAGAAGGGCAACAAGATTAGTGAATGGAACAAAGGGTTTCTCTTACGAAGAAAGGCTTAAGTTTTGCAAATTACAGTGTCTGTGTACCTGCGAGGTGATCTGATTGAGGTGTAGTATAAAGCATTGAATGGTTTGAGCATGCTCAATGCGGATGGGATTCTTCCTCTTGCTCAGAATAATCGCTTTTGATTTGATTTGATTTTTGATTTGGTAGTTGTTGGCGCATCGGCTTCTGTGGCCATATTGCACCTCCCAAGGTTTTTGCAGTACTTTGATCCAAGCCCGAGGCGGGAATCGAACCCGCGACCTTTGGGTTGCCGAGCAGGTACTTTACCCACTCGGCTAGCCCGGTCGGCCAGAATAATCGCCTGAGAGGGCATAAATTCAAATTGAGGAAAGACGGTTGTAAGATAGATGTGCGGAGGTTTGCCTTTAGCCAGCGGGTGGTTGATTGCTGGAACAAAACTTCCATCTGTCGTTGTAGAAGTTGTTAGCTTAAATAGATTCAAGGCAGAACTTGACAAATATTTGAAGCGAGTGGATGGGTGAAATAAGGAGGGTTTTTTTTTTTTTTTTGGCTGATGCTATATAAGCTTGCTTTCGTGCATCTTGTGCCTTTGCTAATCAGTGGTTCCACTTGAAAAAAAAAAAAATAATAATAAATTCCTGGGATAATCAAAAAGGATAGGAAGACGCCAGAAGAGCAACTTACCCCACTCGCCTCATCAAAGCTAAAAGAGGAAGGGGGCAATGAGATTTTAAACTGAGTAGAACAGCTTCCCTTTGAGCAGCAAATTTACTGCAATGCGGGATTTTTGCGGCACTACACTTACGCCGCAGCAAGAGAACATTCAATAAGGCCCTAGTTTTAAAAAACAAGTCGAACAATAAATTATATCATTTATTGTATTTCTTTCATCCTGTATACATCAAGTTCCACAGGATGGACTGCTTGATTATTTTTATTGGAATGGCACTTTATGTTGCTCAAAAGTCTAGTCACAAACTTCGAATGTTCGAGCAGTGCCATCCTCACTTTGAAACCAATAACCAGAAGGGGAAAGAGGGAGAGGAACTGGTAATAAGAATCGCCTACCAATAAGACAAGCTGTCTTTTGAAGTCCGAAGAGCAGGAATGAATTTTTACTTCTAAACGCATTCAGTGGTTAATAAAAAAGACTGCATATTTATGGCATAATGCATTCTCAAACTAAGCGACGTCCCGTTTTCAATAAGCTAAGGGCAGTTTCTATAAAACAGAAGTAAATTCTATGCACAAGAAACTCTTTCAGGAAAATTTATTCAAAAATAGTGACAAGTCTAAAATCTCATCTATTTTAAACCTCCTGCACAAATTTAGTTTGAAGAAAACCACATAGTGAAAGTTGAGCCACACCTTAATTGAACAAATTATTACAGTTTTCAGATTTCCTGTTCATAAAATGAAGTGTGAGATCAAAACAGTAATACCAGTTCACCGTGACCGAAACCCAAAGCTGAACTAAGAGAGTAAACTGGGATACGACACCGGGAGCAGTTCTCAAATTTGAATACTTTATAAACATAGGCATCCATAATTTTCATACATATCATACAGAAAGGTCTAAGGAAATCATTATTCATACTTCTTTTTTATTATTAGTATCCAGCTAAGTTATTAAACTGTGTTAATATGATCGCTTATTTTACATCCAAAGGTGCAAAAAGTTTACTTTTATTGCGTAATATGTATACTATTTCTTATATTAGACATGGTTTATCATATTTTGGCAGTGATAATTTATCATAACACAATTTTAAAAAAATTCATAATTACACATGCTTTAATAAAAATTTTTAACAGCTCAAATTTTCACATTATTATGTAACATAAATCTTAGAGGGCACCAATGTCAATGTCTGCACACGTACTGTGGAAGCTTTTTACCTACCTTATATGCAACTAACTCAAATTTCGATAACTTAGAAGCAATACTGGCTAGTTAGTATAAATTAGAGATCATAACAATTTAATACTTTGATGACAACTTTTTCAATATAACAAACCTACCTTCTGCTTTTTCCGAGGTTCAACTGTTGTAGTTTTCTTAGTGATACGCTTTGATTTTTCAGTAACTTCCTTTCTTGGAGATGATCGTGTTTGCTCACTCCGATCAGTTGTTTGTCGAATAACGCGTTCAGTAGTTGACGTTTGTAATTGAGGTTCGCCCATTTCTGAAGTGCTGGTAACTTTTTCTGAGACCATTTTATGCTCTCCACGGCTTGAAGAAGTCGTATGGCGAATAACACTTGAAGTATGAACAGTGCGCACACCACTTCGGATATCAGATGACTTGGTAACTTTCTCAGATTCCTCAGATATCGCATGAGATCCATCCTGGAAGACAGCTTCTAACTGGTCAGGACCACTGGTTTCCACGGTTCTTCGTATTATGTGTCTGGTTGGTACCTCGCGACTTTCACGACTTACCCTAACAACGCCATCATCTGAACCGACGGTCTCCACGGTTCTTCGTATTACTTGCCTAGATGGTACCTCACGACTCTCACGAGTAACTCTAACAACACCGTCGTCTGGACCGATTGTTTCCACAGTTTTTCGTATTACTTGTCGGGTTGGTACTTCACGACTCTCACGAGATACCCGAACAACACCGTCATCTGGACCGACGGTTTCTACGGTTCTTCGTATTACTTGTCTGGATGGTACCTCGCGACTCTCGCGAGTTACCTTAACAACGCGCTGAGAAGAATGCATCTTTCTGTGAATAGATTCACTCCATACCACTGAAACAGCAGTAACAGAACCGAGAAGAGTCACCACAATAACACTAACAGCAAACGTATGAAACCAATAAAGAGGACAAACACACTGGAAATCTTCCGGTACGGTAAACCTCTCTTCAATTTCACCGATTACGCAATCTCTGCCACCATTCAGGATAGGCCCACCAACCAAATATAGGATCGGTGCTATTAGCAATGCTGCTGCCACTAGAAGCAACGCAGCTCTGTAGAATGTTCGTGCTTTTACTTTGGGTAGAACCCATGTCATCCCGCCCTCTGGTTAAATATGCACGCCGCCCTTTCCTTTCCTGGACCTGCTTGACAACTTCAGGGGATCTTGGCCTAGCTAAACCACCATTCAGCCTGTGTCAGCAGACGGGACGGAACCAGTTAGCCGGCTCTCGCGAACACGTGCAGAAACTCCTGCCGCAAGTCGTCCCACGCAGTCGGTAACGACTCTCAAAACCGATGGAAAACAATAACAGCTGTTGGCGTAAGCTAATTCGGTCAGTCTCTTAGCAGGATAAGACAGTAAGTAATATCCTTCGTTTGTGGTGTTTCAATAATTAAAAGCGATCATATGAAGTCCTGAAAAATATAGGATAACACTTCATAACCTCAGCAGCTCTCCGAAACAATCCCTACAGTTTCCATACTGCCGCAATATGTATGACACTGGAGAAATGCCACTCCGTCTGCACGGTTCGTCGATATTCTGTCACTACTACCACACCCGTACACGTTCAGTATCGTCGTCTTCCGCAATGAAAGTCGCCCTCTACAGAGTCGCCAGTACCGCAGAAGTCTGCGCCGTAAATTGGCTATCTTAAACAAACTATGATATCACCAGACCCCTATATAGATTAGCTGCCAAATCCAAATAAATCGGCGATAGATAAGTCGGGTGACAATTTCGCTCTGGCTTAACTGACATTGTTAGAAAGGTCATAAGTCACAAAAAGTGTATATTTCACCCGCCTATTAATCACAAATATCGTTATCCTCTTTAACTAGCAACGCAGCATACTGACGCACTTCACCTATCACATTACAGCGGACGTCCCAGCAGAAAAGGTTCAAAGGTAAAATATAAATAAAAATCTTGAAAGTTGCATAACTGCTGCACACACACACACACACACATACATACATATATATATATATATATATATATATATATATATATATATATATATGGGAGTTCTTTTCTAATAGAAATTTTCTACAACGAACTTCAATACAAGAATTAGGATTAGTACACGCAGTTCAGTTAAAATCGAACTATTATAAGCTGTCTGTACATTAATTCGATTTCCTCCCCTTAGTGCGAATAACATTACTTGTGGTGCTCCAAATGAAAAATATTAACAAACAGAACGCTAACATTTGCCAATAAAAAATAAGATTAAGATTCAATGCGCCAGTCCTCTTTGGTGCTGACATTAAGATGCCACAATTAATTACGAAAGCATTAGAACTTGGTATTGCGCAACTACCATTTCAATATTTTTGGAACACTTTTCTAGAAGGTTGAATAACCGGAATATATCAGCTATTTTTTTTTAAAGTACTTATCAGCGATTTGAACGACATTACAGCCCAATTCTTGCCCTTTTAGTAGGAGATAAAAATTATACAGTAGTCAAGGACCCAACCGTGAGGGAGGCGACATTTCCTGCCTAGCCACCTTCCGCGAAGAAATTATTCGGAGTGCATGTGTTCGAAAAGTACACGGCACTGAAACCTAAACAATTTCTAAAGCAACCAGGTACTGTGTGTGTCTTGAACAGTATTTTAATAAAATGTATTAAAATACAATAAATTAGTGCTTCAATTAGTATTTTTGGTAGCAATGGGGCCTTTATATAATAATTTTCCCTCCCCCAATAAAGAAAGCAACAAAAAATGTACTTTTTTATACAAGAGTTCTGTCGTTTTCTCTTTTAATACTAGTATAAATCAGAATGAACATAGGATCATTTAGAAACTGAGAAAAAGACAAATATAAAAATATAGACAAAAATTCTATATGTAGACTACTGTACAAAAAAAGTACATTTTTGAACAGGAGTTATGTCGTTTTCTCTTTAAAAGCAATACAAATGACAAGGAATATAGGATGCTTTGAGAAAATGAGAAAAAGACAAATATTCTGTGCGTGAGAGAGAGAGAGAGAGAAATTATAAATAGTCAGATATATATTTTTCCTAAGGCGCATACCTACTGCGCCTTAGTATAGTCCAGACTATCGATTTATAGTCTGGACCGAAATTCGTCAAGGGTTGAAAAACGCAACCAAACAAGGCCAGAGTTTACGAGACGTATTAAAGTATAGCACATTTTCTCACACATCTCAGAGTATTTTCATAGCCCTTCTCTTCTACTTTGCATTGTCTTATACAAATTTTCTAAATAAACAAATATTAGGACATACTAAAATATATTTTTACTTTATTCTTTTTAGTTCGGAACCCACTCTCTTCTTTCCCCAATCCCCTTAAAGAAGCTGCTAAGGTACTTAAATGTGTGAATCCATCCATAACGATCTATTCATAATTGATAACAGTGAATCAACCCATAAAAATCAACATCATCATCACATATACCATTTTGAGCACTCACTTTTCTTTAGTTCAGATTTCGATTTACAAAGTTAAATTTTTAAAGTATTTATTTGCATTCTGTTATGCTAAGCTCTGTGGCATAACACATCTGTTATTGGTTTTAACCATTGTATTTTAACCATAAAATTTTTAAAAAATAAAAAAATCTGTTAATATCAGAAATATCTCAAATTCTCAGTCTTATACAATATTCTACTCTCAAAGCTCTCGCAAGATTGAGAAGAGAACTCAGCAAATTACATAAGACACGACTGTTTCAGTTCATCCGCTTACGGATTTCGTGACGCGTTATACTATCAACCCCCAACTTGATTAAATAAATCCATGGATGGCACTAAAACAAGAGACCAACCACTCATAAGTATGGCTGGTCTCTCCAGCCATTTAATGACCAGTAACCGAGACACGTTAAAATCTAAGCCTCCATAATATTGTGAATATCATTATGACCAGGACCGTGAGCCTTTAACTGCATTACTGTAATTCATATTTCCTAAATCAGTATAAAAACTGAGTTTAATACTCAGTAGTGACACCAGTTTATAATTCAAAGATAGTATGGTGCTTGTGCAATCTAAAAATTCCATAAAAGAAATCCTGCAATATAAAATGTTGTTTAGAGTGTCTCCAATTCGTTCCTGTTCGTAGCCTTACAGTTACTGTACTAGTTACAGCAGCAGCTGCTCTTTCGCCGTGTATAAAGAGAGCTACAATAATTCTCCTATCTGAGCGGCAGCAGTTTATATGAACTTTCTTTAACGCCATGACGAGTCTGTTGGTCTCAGATGCGGCAAACTACTGGCCCATCTACAGAAAAACTAAACGATTAACAGTGAAATAATACATGGGTGAAAGGGAGAAATCTTACGCATGCCAATTACATCTCCTTATTACGCAATGATTTTCTCTCAACCCCATGTATACATGCCTGTATATATAGGAAATATTTCACGTTTTTCAATAATTCATGGAAAAGATTCGTGAACACTGAATAGCTTTATTAAGAGGCCTTGACCACCACGAGAAAACATAATAAACGTGTTAACTTTTTTAACGCAATTCATGGCACAGGCCAGGAATACCTTTGTTTTAGAATTATTGTCCGTCGCTTTCCTTTCGAAATAATCTGCACTTCACAATATCCGGTTTTGGTACTTCATTTCATCACGAAAAAGTATTCTTGCAGCGATTATTTATTCCACCTACACGGCACACAAATTAGTTAAATCAAGTTTTCGAATCACGACATCTGATGAAGAAACAGAAGAAAAACTATATACGAGTACATACCAACTGCATAGAATAAGCCTACCCTTACTTCCCGCAATATTCTAATATGTGCATAAATTATACATACGCATAACAGGACTTTAGTCCACTTTCTAGGAATGAGTTGCTAAGTAGACAACTTTGTGCAAGAAAAATCAAAACTTTTACTTGAACGGTATTAATCTTTTCCTCGGTAAGATACTACAGTGATCGAAAAAATTAACAGAAAACGTAGAAAATGTGGTGTAACTCGAGCAGCTTGGGATAAAGCAGGACAAAATTTGGTATGGTGGTGTATTATAGAATTACGATGAAATTAGAAGACAGCGAGAAAGTTCGACAGGTATAAGAATTACCAAAAAGACCACATTACAGAGGTCGATACAAGATGCTCGAAAACATGGTCACATGACATCAGTACGGCGCATGATCCCTCCAACAGCTAAACAGGCCTGGTAGCGGTGAACCATGCTCGATATAAGGGTGTCTATAGGATTTTGTGGCAAGAAATCCCATTCTTTCACCAGCACAGACCTTAGCTCACCAAGTGACCGAGGGAGTTGGCCGTTGGCAGCAATGTGACACTCAAGGGCGTCCCACATATGTTCGATGGGATTTAAGTCTGATGACCGTGCTGCACCCGACAATCGTTGGACATCTTCAGTTTAAAGATATTCCTCCATCACTTAAACTCTGTGTGCAGTGGCACTGTCGTGCACGAAAAGAAAATCTGGGCCAACCACATCCCTAAAAGGTCGCACATAACAGTTCAAGGACCTGTTCTCGGTACCTCTGCACAGTTAGGGGAACCCCTATCAAAAGCATACAGAGGGATGCGGCCGTTGATCATTATGCAGCAACACATGAGAAAACCACCGCCACCGTAAGTGTCCCTTTCTCTGATATTGGAGGGATGGTACTAGTTATATTTTAAGTCTGTAAGTTAAATTTTAAGTCTGCAATATGTCTACAGATATATTGCAGATGAAATAACGTCTAGAATCTGTTTGTAGGCTAATACGGGACTCATCAAAGAACAGAACTGTACCCCATTTGTCAGCTTCAAGTCACATGTTCATGGCACCAGTTTCAACGAGCTCTGCGTAGTTTGGGGTTATTAGGATACAAACCACTGGCTTCCTTGCGTATAGTTCACGATCTGCCATCTCAAAAAATCATCTAAACGACGATGACCTGCCATCCTGAGGACTGGAGTGTCAAGTACTCAGGAGATGTGGCTATCTCACTGAGGAAGCCAAAAAACGGGAATTGAAGTGATGTGGTAGCAATCCGTGTTTTTATACGTATGAATAATTTGCATAATGCTCTGTAAGGTGATAGATCGATTTCTATTGGATACTCGGAATTTGCATGCCAGAATGCCTATAATATCAAATATTCACCTTCTGCGACAGTGTACACAATAAAATATTCATGAAAAACATTTTGTTCTGTTAATTTTGTCGAGCAGTATAAAAAAGGGTTTCATTACTCTTAAGTATATCGTCCTTTATTCATAATTAGATTTCAATCTGTTTCGATGATTTTTGCCATCTCTTCAGAAGTTGAACACAGATCCCATCAGTGCAGGGGGAAAAAAAAAAGTTATATTTTAAGTCTGCAATATGTGAAATACAGTCTCAAAACACTTGCTGGTAATAGTTAAGCGATAAAGGGCCAAGAAATGACGTTTCCAAACACCTTACGCGTGTCGAACAATTACATTCATGCTACAATAAATTCCTCAATTACATTCATCTCACACAAATATAGTATTCCAGCAATATAACGATAGTATTCATTATCCTCAAACATCTATAGAGACACATCGTGTTCGGAAAACAGCCCATTACAGAAGCCACGGATTTTTTTTTAGGTGATATGTATGAAGAGAGCAGACCAGGGAGAGTCGAAAGCATGACTCTCAGAACAAAAAAAGACCTTCTCTTCCAACGAAGTGTTATAAAGGGGGGGGGGATTGCTCCACAACGTACAGGAGATGGAAGTCGATTACAGAAAGTTCACAAAGACAAATCTTATAAAAGACGTATCATGAGGGAACAGCTTTCATCTTCAGCTGAGTGACTGCCACCGTTTTTACATCGCGCTGTGTCTGTAGCATGGAAAAAAAATGTTCTTTCATTTCCCGTGTCAATAATTTTTTTTTTTTTATCAGTAATTTTTTTCTGTATTGGTTAATTTTTATGTTAAACCCCTAGCATTTTCGCTGTTATGGATATTGCATCAGGCATCCATGTAACTATTCACTGATTGTAATAAAGATATTATTATTATAAAATCTCAATCTATTTCTGTGAAAAAAATTTATTTCAACGCGAAGATATGATATTCAATGAAAATGCCCAAAAATAAAACTTAAGTGTTTTTATTCGTTTGTTTTCAATAAAATTCTACACCTGAAACTGAAATAAAAAGATTATTTAGTTGTAATTTTGAAAAGAATTTAGTTTTTCAACCAGACTAGGACTTGATGGTCACCCAGTAACAGGACACCACAATGAATATACTGTATGTCTGCTAATCAGAGTGCAAAACAAGTGTCACCCTAAATCAACCGTTAGAATCAGGGCCAGTGCTATCATTGGGCCAACTAGGCAGTCACCTAGGGTTGGAGACCTCAGAGGGGCGCAATACTGACCTCATCCTATACTTCCGTTGGAGTTTTGGGGGGCGCTGACTTCAGGATTTGCCTAGGGCGCCAGTTGCTGGAAGCCCTAGAAGAATACTACCCATTCATCCAAAGCATGGAAAACGACCATTTCAGAGTCTCTCAATGGTAGCAGAAATACGTTGTTTTAGAAATCACAAATCCACATTTGGCTGGTCACAAATCAGATGCATAAACTGCGATATGACGAAAATGTACAAGTAATGGTCTCATGCAGTTTCAATCAATTTGCCTGTCAGTCAATTTGCATATATATATATATATATATATATTTTTTTTTTTTTTTTTTTGTGATTCTTGATTTTAATAGTTCGAGCACAACCGTTCAAACAGATGGATGGCGCCAACCTGAAGCATAATTGATAAGCAATTGAAGCATAAGTGGTTGTTCAAGTGAAACAGAAAATGTATATAAAGAATACCCTTGAGTAACGATAGGATTAGTTCTTGAAAATAGTTTCGCTTATCAAAGTATCTTTAAGCAAATAGAGTTTTCCCATAAGAAATAACAGTACTTTGAAGAGCAGGGAGAGGGGAGTTTCAGCCGTCTGACGAACTTTATCTATTTCGCTAAAACTTCATTTACAAATCTAGTTATCCCTCGTGGTGGCACAATACTGTACTTACCGTGTCCTTGTGCACCCCATGGAAAAGTTCTAGGAAAAGTTCTTCCTATGGAAAATTCCTTCTTTTTCTGACGGGATCTGAACCTAGGTTCAGATCCCGTCAAAAAAAGAAGGAATTTTCATGGGCCGTTTTCACGGTGTGACCAAGTTAGTCGGAAACAGTTACAAAAACAGCGAGCTATGTAAACCCCCCCCCCCCCCCAGGATACACGGAATTTCCATTCAGCAAAACAGACCAGCGAATACACGAAATTTACAGTCATAATGCAATGAGGCCTCATAACATTAGTTGGGGGAGGGGGGGAAGGGACTTAAACATTAACTAAATATGCGTACTTAAACATTTGTATTTGTTTATACTCCGGCACGACCACCAGGTCAATGAAGTTTACAATAAATCAATCAATACAAATGTTAATCGTATTTAGCAGTCGCGAGCTTGAACCCAGGTCCACTCAAAGAGCGTGTGCTTTTGCTAGATTTATGTCATAAACATACTGATGTACAATGTAGTTACAATTTAATGATATATAAACAAACTTCAAACAAAAAGGAGAGGAAAAAAATACGCTAATATGCATGAACAATAAGAGTAAAAATTACATGAATAAGACTGCAATTTATTGTCTTACGGAAAAACTGATATCTTTAAGAAAAATATTGCAAGTATTTAATTATTAATTTATCAAGAAAATATTATGACCCACATGACCTCTTATGATATTATCCTATAGTGACAATGCTTTGTCAAAACAGTGATAAATTGTTCCTTGTAGACTGACGTGAGGTATATAAAGTTACAACTTAATTCCAAAAAAGGCTGTCATAATAGTGTCTCAATTTTTATTTTAAATGGAGGATTACTCTTTTTTGGCGATGGCATTTGTTTGAAATGTACTGCAATACTTATGGCAGCATTTTTGTGAATACGTTTGTTCTGCTGTGAACAATTAAGAACATTGCATTAACTATACGCAGTTTAAACTACGTGGCCACGAAGCACCCAAAGAGGACACAATAGTACTGACTTAAAATATTTGGGAAATAAATAACAGCATTATGTATTTTATGATTTCTAGTTTATAATTTCAGCGTTCTTACTGAATTTTACTTTGTCATGCAAAAGATTATACAGCTAATGCTGTAGAAGTTTAAACATGACGCAGAACTGGATAATGGCTCTTAATTGATTCTTGTTTCATTTTCACAAGGGACCAAAACACCGGGAAATTAAGTTGCACAAGACTACCATGTGAATTCATTAACCGACATGGGGATGAAATAATCAAAGTAGAATAGAAGTACAGTACTACATTATATTTTCTGTATAATCGCTGGTACGCTTTAGGTATTTATCTCACCATTGGACGACTACATGGATACCCACTTCGAAGAAATCGCTATCACGAGACCATGGCCAGTCATTGACGCCTTCTACAGGATACTTTCTTCATTCTATATTATGGCAGGACAAACAACGACATGTAACCCGAACTGAAATACTGAACTTTTCATAGTGAGTTTTCTGAACTTTTTTAGCACCGAGCGAAAAACCCTTGAAAAACTTTCACTTATCATTGATGGGATTCGAATCCAAGATATTTCCCTTTGACAGAAGAAACTGTTACCCAGTAACCCACGGAAGACCCTCAAAGGATGCAACGTACATGTAGTATTACATTAAGTCGTCAAGGCGATAGCGCTACAAGTTGCAATTATACAGTATTATTCACGCCTTTAACAACCCAGATGCTTTTACTATCATATAGAAACTCTTATAAAATGCGCATCATTTAGCATTAGCTTGTAAGAATGAAACAAACAAGTCAAAACAAAAGCCAATCCCCTTAATGAATGAAAATTAGCTGCCTCAAGATGAGCACGAAACATTTCATAGATCATTTAATCACTGCCAATTCAGTCACGCAGTGATTCACAGTCTCACGAAATAGCCACTTCTAACGATCTCTAACAGAATACTAACAGGTGATTCCCGACAGGTGCATGGGCCACGACAAACTTCAAGCCATATAAAATGAGAATTTTATGGGCTTCAGTGAGAAGAATATAACTTTGTTGATGTCAGCAGACAAGCATCGTGACTCTACTGAGAATGAAATACAGTACTGTGTGGTAATTCTCCGTTCTTCGTACTAGGATTAGTAAAAACTGAATATTTTCTTTAATTTAACCTAGGATTAAAATATAAAGGCTCAGAGGACAACGAAATTAAACTACATAAAGTCTTCTTCCATTGGATTATCATTTAGTCACCTTAGTGGTAAAATGTTTAACAATGAGTATGCGACATTATGAGACACTCAACGCCATAAAACAGATAACTATGGTCAAAATAAATTCAACATACAGGTGAAAGTCATTTACTATATTCTCCGTGTCGCACTCACGCTACAGTGCCACCCATTCTCATCAGCAAACTGTTGATATAAGAACAGCAGCGCTTATTCCCAGCGGTCAGCATCATGAAATGGATGAAAGGTACACGAAATGAGAGAGAAATGAGAACTAGTGAATGATCTTCAACCGCCTAAAAAATTTCTCATCTTAAATATATATACAGGGGCATATTGGGGTGGGTAGAGGGGAATATGCCACCCCACAGCCATGCGTATAAGTGTTCCTAGGTCTATTTAAAAAAAAAAAAAAAACCCACACACACTCAAAAACATGGTCGTCGTGCCCTCCCCCACGACACCTAGTTACGACTTTGTGTGTGTGTGTGTGTGTGTGTGTGTGTGTGTGTTACTACAAATTTCCACTTAAAGATACCAATGATATAATAACTAACTACATTAATCATGTAAATAAATCTCCTACCACATCGAAAACATTGCACACAATGCCTCTTTTGGGTATTAGCGAGAAACCGATTAAAAGTCGAATGACCTTATACAAAAAATTAATGCTACAAATTAAGGTTTTAAAAACTCGGCGGTAGAAGGAAAGAAGGTTGCAAAATCAGAGTTATCAATGTGGGGAAGGGGTCACGGGAGAAAAGCTTAATACAGAATAAGATACAGAGTTGACAGAACTAAAAGTAAGCATACTCAGAAGACTTCGTTGACCTAATGAAAGAACGGATTGCATTCAAATCTAGTATCCACATGCTTCCGAGGAATTTAAAAGAGGTGCGAAGAAAAAAAAGGTTTTCCAAAACTCACACCAGATGACAATTGCGACACAAATCCTTCAGTGGTTCAATACATTCACTGGCAGTCTCCCTCAAAACTACAGGGAGTGTATGCAAAAAAAAAAAACATATGTGAATTTTGTAATCTTGTAGATAAACTGCAATAATAAAGTCCGGCACTTGACAAACATTGTCAAATCTGATAAGAACGTATATCAGGATCTTCGGAGGTGTACTGTATGGGGTAGAGTTATTTTGTTTGTTATCTGGTTTTTAGAAGCATTAGCAACTAAGGCCATATTGCTCCGGGGATATGCGGTGGTCATTCCCTGACCCTTCCACATCCTCCGTATTTGATGGTCACGGGCTCGAACCCCTGGTCTAATCAAGAAGCACTGCTGCTCCTGCCGACCTGGCTACGGAGGCGCCGGGGTAGAGTTGTGGGGCTCGGCCGTAGACAAACAATCAAACCATTGAACGCTGCGGAATACTGGCTCCTGAAGTGGGCTACCTGGAAATGTCATCTCCCACCACAACTTCACACAACACCGATGGTCAAAGCACTGAATTTAACCAGATTCGCAGCCTTAATGACCGAAAGAAGACTAATCTTCACTATCGAAATGATAGCTGAAAGAATCTCAGTGCCCAACATTTGGGACAGTGCGTGCTGGCGGATCCCCCAACCGGCGCTCCGCTAACCCTGTTCCCTCGATCAGCGCTCCTTTTTAGAATCCGAAACCAGTTTGTCCCTCCTATCAGAAGTTGATTATTTCACCGGAAACCTTATGCAGTTATCCTGACTCAACCTCCATGCATATCTAAACCATCCTCCTTCAGCATCCTATACCTACCTCAATTTGTCAAAACTCTCGTTTTTACGCTTTCATGTTCAAATAAAGTTTTGGGTTTTCAAAAGAAATAATGCCCATTATTTCAGAATCCATCCGACTCTACCTATAACGAAATACAGTAGACTTTCAGAATAACGGCACCTTCGAAAATTGGCGCCTCCGTAGCCAGATGCAGCAGTGGTAGCACACGCTTCTTGATTAGACTGGGGTTCGAGCCCGTGACCACCAAATATAGAGGATGCGGAAAGGTCAGGGAATGACCACCGCATATCCCCGGAGCAATATGGCCTTAGTTGCTAATGCTCCTAAAAAAAACGGAAAAAAAATTTTTTTTTTTCCTTCGGGAATTCAATGTGCCGTTATTTCGATTTTTCCGTTATCTAGAAAAGTTTTATTTTGAATATATTTAATGCAGAAATAATGAGGCTAAATAAGAAACAGAGATTAACAAAATCAATTTTTTTAAACTACACATAAAAAACGAACATGTTGACGATTTCCCTACTTACTCCCTGCTCTATTTTCTTTATTGTATCAAGTTTAGTCAGTGCGGTAGCGCAATGGTATCGTCACGTCCTCCCCCACACCGAGTGGAAAATTCCCGGGTTCGAATCCCGTCGATGACGCGAGGAACTTTTATTGGCTTTTTTTCACTCCGTGGCTGAGTTAGTCGGTCTCAGATGTAGACAGCGGGGGACTGTGTTTGTTTGGTTTTTTTTTTCAGAAACTGGGTTTTCTTCCAGCAAAACAGGCAAATCGACCAGAGAACGCACTCAAATTTACAGACACAATACACATGGGTATATGAATTAACTTTCCGGGTGATCCTAATGTAACAGTTTCGTTTATATCAGATTTGTCACTAAGCTTTAATGTTCTTTTCTGTATGAGGTTTATTAACTTTATGAACCATAATGAGGGGTTTTTAATTTAAAATAAATGTAAAACAGCGGTATAATCCGTGATATCAGTACAGAATTCACTTTGAAAATGGCGAACGTAAATAAATATAGTAATCACGTGTCCCGCCGTTTTCTTTTCTTCCCTCCCCCCCGGCACACTGCAAGAAAACATCCAATCTCAATGTGCCGTTAGCTCTAATTTTTCATTATTTCGGGTGCCGTTATTTCGACAGTCTACTGTATCAATGAAATTCTCATTGAGTTATATACCTTATTCTCATATATCCACAGATTTTCATATACCATACACAATGTAATGTATATGAACTTAAAAAAAAAAGGTGGATATTTATATTTAACTCTATCTTATCTGTTTCTTTCTCGTATATGTAATTTGAGTGTTAAATACGACGATGTCATAAGACAAAAACCGTTCTATGTTATCAATATTTTGGTGGGAATTGAATGTTAGATGCTTTTGAAGCATCTATATTATTTATAAAGTGCGTACTTATACTGTGATATATTATTCTCTATTAGATTTTCGATATATTATTATGCTATTAGTTGGCCTCCGTAGCAGAGTGGCCGGGCTATAACACACTCTTTGAGTAGCCCGGGGTTCAAGCCTCTGTCTGCTGAATACGGTCGATCTGCCAACCAACCAGCACTGGACCAGCGTGGCAGATTATGGTCCATTTCCCTCAGCATGAATTGTTGAGGAGGCTTCCATCCTGCAGTGAGTTGAATGGCCGCACTTCACTTCATATTATTCTCCAGTATTCGTATAATAAGTGGGTGTTCCCCCCCCTTTCCAGTTTGCTATAGCTATCAAAAGAAAGTGCAAGTTATCTCCAGACTTGTTATGCTATGTTTGTGGATATTATATAGGTCAGAAGCAAGTGAAAAACACCATTAGTAGCACCAAGTTTTGCAGTTCATATGAATCCTATTTTGGAATGCATATGGACGATACAGAAAAGCTATGATAACCTCATTTCTGCTAATCTCATTTCATGGTAGTCTCGGGTTAACATTACAGGAATGCCATTAAGGTTATTATTATGTTAATACCACTCTTATACCACATGAAATTAATAATAGTTTATTAGGCTGCTTGCCTACATTACTATACATTAAAGTGACGTTTCGGATACCTTACCGATATCCATTATCAAACCATGCTGTTGGGGAAGCAGAAAATATAAAGGGAAAAGGTTTCTATTTTTTGTTTCCCCAACAGCTGTTTGTTTTATTTGGTTTTTAGGAGCATTAGCAGCTAAGGCCATATTGCTCCGGGGATATGCGGTGGTCATTCCCTGACCTTTCGGCATCTTCCGTATTCGGTTGTCACGGGCTCGAACCACGGTCTAGTCAAGAAGAGTGTGCTACGCACTGCTGCTCCTGCCCACGGAGGCGCCGTCCCCAACAGCATGGTCTGATGATGGATTTCGGTAAGATACCCGAAACGTCACTTTAATGTATAGTAATGTAGGCGAACAGCATACATTACTATACATTATAAATAAATAAATTTTCTGTTTATACTCCGGGACGACCAAACGGTCAGTGGAGTTTACAAGATACACAGAATACAAGAAACAGCACTGCATTCAGCAGTCACGGGCTTGAACCCCGGTCACTCAAGGCACGTGTACTTATGCACCCGCGCGCCTGACCACTAGGCTACGGCGGCCTCTTACATTAAGGTTATTAATAACATTACTATGTTATTAATAACCTTAATGGAAAACAACCACGTACCATCCTTCCTTAATCAAATCTTGATCTAGATAACTGGATGGACTACATTTCAAAATTCAAAGCCAATTCCGCTTCTACTGAAATTCCTCTCCAAAACTCTCAATTTGCTCCTACTGATGACCTTTCCATAATTTTCATCACAAGACAGCAACTGATATATGCTATTAACTCCCTGCGTCCATCCAGTACCGCAGGCCGAGATAAGATACCTCATTTCATAATTAAGTGCCTTAGCCCATACATCCTAGATGCATTGATCTCAATCTACAACTCTGTTCTTTACACACGAGTTTTCCCTGCTCAATGGAATGAATACACTGAGTCCACTGCCTAAGGTTAAAGCGCGAACAAGCCTAAAAGATTTCAGACCAATCTCAACTTCTTCCACCCTTCACAAACTTTTCGAAAGCGTACTCCTTCCAGCATTAAACAAACAGCCAGCTGATGCCACAGGAGCCGATATGGTTCCATTTCACAGTCGCAAATAGATCCACCATAAAAAACATCATGGCCACATTGACATCAATTCTTCAAGCCTTCGAAACTAAATCCGAATTAGCTATTGTGCACGCCGATATTGAAGCTGCTTTTGACAACCTAGACGTCACAGCCCTTCTCAGTCTTCTGCAATTCTTCTTCAGGATTAATGGAGATCTACTAGCTTTCTTCGCCGCCTTATTGAGGAATAGAAGTGTCCACTTCACAATGAAGAAGACCCACTTTACAAGAAAAATCAATGCAGGAGTCCCACAAGGTGGCGTCCTGTCTGGCCTTCTTTTCTCAGCCATTCTAATTCCTTTTATGAGTCCCCATGATTATGCTCTAATATATGCCGACGATATAAAGTTTCTTACCTTAATCCCACCGTCTGCAAACCCAATGGCAATTACGTCTTCAATCATGGAGAACTTCACCGCTCTTTCAACTTACTTGAAGATGTTTGGGTTAAACCTTAACCCGTCAAAATCTGCAATAATGATTTACTCATTGAAACAGCAACCAACAGTAATTCAACCATCAGTTTTAAGTACTGTCATCCCAGTGGTTACCTGCTATAAGGACCTCGGTGTCTATTCTGATCCGAAGCTGAAATTTAATGTTCACACAGAATACCTCCGAAAGCGATATAACACCCTACGCTGGAGAGCGAAGCAACACTTACTTCAATTCCAATGATGCCGCAACCACTACAGGATATCTTCAAACCACTGTTTATCCGGTTATTTTACACGCTGATGAAATTTGGGCATCTGCGTCGCCCTCACTTCAAAAACCGGTGTTCCTCGAGTGGATTACTTGAATACTGGACTCTGAAATGGGCCACAAATAAGCATCGCCGACCCCCTCAATTGAGAACAACTGACATGGCTGAGCAGCTAAATGTACCCCACTCCCGAGGTTAATTGACAGCAGGCGTTTAATGACTACATTAAAAATGTACATAGGAGTCATAAACGCCCCAAACATCTGGGATTTCTGTCAGTGGCACAATCCTCTGCCATCCTTGAGGTCAGACCCCACGCTAATCCTCAAGTACAACCGGTTGAAACTGTGTAGTCTGTTCCTATCTGCCTAGGCACTCCCCAAAATTCAGGCACTGCTTCGTCTTAGAGTCAACCTACAGAAAATGGCTACCGACTACAAATACCATCACATGCTCCTCGAGTGGATTACATCTGTGGAACTGGGATACGACATTCAGTTCCTTTTTATATTTTCCTATTATTATAATTTCATTTTTACATGTTTAATTTAGCGTAACTCAATTTCCCATGTAACTATAATTTTTGCCAAGTTAATCACACATATAATGTAAAACTCCTGGCCATGTCGCCGTGATGAGAATTATTGTTACTAACATGTACCGTACTTAGCAGCAATAAAGAAGTTTACTATATTATAGGAATGGTTTCGTGGTAGTCGTATGTGTATTCCTTTTATTATCCTCGAATAATAAAGAGACCAAGAAACATTATGATAACTACTACGTTTGTATGGTGGACATATTAAAGTTTAAAATGTCTGCGGATAAAATTTTTCAGTCACTAGTCAGTGCGCCCATGCCTTTTTACATGATAAAGTCATTACAGCACTCAAATAGTGTGAATCTCCTCAGACAGCTGTGTTTACGAAATATGTGACAGCATTACTGGATCTGTTGCAAGAAAACTTCTGGTATATCGTGCTGATTTGTAAATTTCCAACATCGTGGCCGCCTCGTTCCCTGTAGCCCCAGTAACTTTTGACTATAAGGTTTTTGTTGAGAGAATTTCACCACGCTGACTTCTGCACTTTGAAAACTTGAAAAGCAACATCATAGAACATGTGTGAAACATCACGATTGGTTTGGTCATAGTATTGGAAACATAGTGGTACTCCATGTTCCACTATGTTTCCAATACACATTGACCACGGAATGACAGCTATTATGTTGAAAATCAGTAACCATCTTTTGCACCCCTGCTGATGAGTTCCTAAACTAGTTTTCTTCCATAACCTTCGTCTTCATCCTTTGAAACATACAGACTAAGTTAATGAAATTCATTTGTTCCTTAAGTGGGCGGAGGCATCAGAGACTGTCCCACTATACAATTTCAGAATTTTATTAATATTTGGAAATGTCCAAAGTGATAAATGATCTTTTATATCAATATAATATGAAATATAGTTAAAATAAGAAACTGTCTTCTGTTATACCCAGTGTCGATTTAAGACCATATCATTTTATACAAAAAAAAGGTATACAGTATTTAGTATTAAGAAAAAATATTAAAAATAAATAAATTTAAACACACACCATCTGATTAATTTTCTGTTTCTACAGAATGCAACGTGAAAGTTTGCAAGATTCGGAGAAATCAATATCTCTCCGAAGAATAATGCAGGCCAAATGAAGCTGAGGTAACTATAAAACGTGTCAAGACTGGTAAATTCAAGATGAAAACATAGGACATAGAAAGGCGACTCAAAGAAAATTTCATGATCGCCCAAGAGTTATATTCTATTTCTTTAACACAGAGAAACCACAGGAGCCAAGCATCCATCCATCCATCCATCTCTCTCTCTCTCTCTCTCTCTCTCTCTCTCTCTCTCTCTCTCTCTCTCTCTCAGTAATGAAAAGTTTCCGGGCATAATCTGTTTTCCCCTCACCAAGACAGATGGAACAAGATATTTCTTCTGCACTTGAAGCAACTATTCAGACGTGTCCCTCCTCCTCCTCCTCCAAAATTAATAATATCATATGAATTTGCACCATTAACCACCGTAATTCTTGCGGCCGACATAGCTCTTCAGTCGCATAAACTCGTACAAGCTCTTTCCTTGTCCCACCAACAGGACAGCAGCAGCTGTCTAAGCTTGGTGCAAACAACACCGTTCTTGGCGCCAAGTTTCCAATGAGCTAATCTCTTCTATACAGATAAATGAAGATTCAGCCTTTAAAGTGATTTTTATAATGAAAGCAGAACAACACGTACTCATTCTTCTAACATTAGGAAAAGAGTGGAGTCGTGTGATGGTAGACATGATGATAATGAATGGCCATTGGCCATACTGGCCATATCTTCGAGGAAGGCACCCAGAGCACTAAAAAGTACGGGAAAGAAATTCTTGAGTCCTATGGTAGGCATTTTAGACGTGCCATAGGTCTTGAATTAATTTTTATTGACGATGTCTTCCACATGGGACTCGACTCTTCAAGAAATCCTTCCGGTAAAGTGGTCAGCTAGATCTGCGGACTTGAATACGAGATGCTTTGGAGAGACAAACAGGAGAACGTCAATCTCCTAACAGACTCCTGCATACTCTAAGAGGGGTAAAATTTACTCGCAAGGTCTTACCATGTAAGGCCTTGTAAACAAATATGAAGAACAGAATTTATGCAAATTATATAGCTGTCATACTCCCTATTAAACACCCAAATTATGATGGACTGTGCCTTTAATTTTGAGTAGTCATTATCTAATTATGATTTATTATAAAACATGCATAATTCCTTTCAAACTGAATATAATTTTGTCGTATAATAATACTCTCAAGGGAGATTTGTTACAATTCCATATCAGATTTTATGATTCTAACTAACTTTTGGACACCAGTGTAGTAATTCTGGAGCTCTGAGCAGCCGCTTACCAGACATGCTTATATTTGTCACTCTAAGGTGCCATTCTAATCCTTTTCTTTAACTATAAATGTGAAAATGGGTTTTGCGCCTTTCAGTAGAGAACTTCGTTTCAATAAACTATAAGAATTGTTCTATAAAAATCTACCAACTATTGTAACTCAAGGAGTACGGAACGTGTTTTTTTTTTTTTTTTTTTTTTGTAAGAAAACAGTTCCAAGTCAATTTTGCTCTTCGTCGCTATAAGTCGCAATTTTGTAAAAATACGATAAGATCTGTTCAAATAATGTTATTCGTTTTGATTGTAGTCTTCTAATTAATTTTGCTTACATAAGTAATCTCAATAACTGAAGTGAATAGAATTAAGTTTAATATTCACTATGAACTAAACTGCTGATATTTTGGCTGACAGATTAATCTGTTTAATATCCGAAGTAATTAATTCTCGGAAGAAATTCGATAAAATATTACTGCATGAAAAATAGTAATCTGAAAATCACACTACACCTACTAAAAGATAAGAACCCTATGTCACGTGGGAGAAAAACGCTGCAAATGCTTTAAGCAAATTATTTTAATCCACATTACACTCATTCCGAGTGATGAAAAAATAAAAATAAAATCAAAACTACTCCGCGGTCACCTTCCAAACTCCTTAAATGATCCATAATCTAGTCCCTACCCTGCACCGTAATTCAACTTATGTTGCCTTACAAAGCAATCACACAGCAAAATGGACAACAGATACTTGCCCTATTTAGGTCTCAAAGACTAAATTGGGTGAGGGAGTTCAATATCAGCAACCATCGTAAGAATGTCCAAAGACGCCCCCACAGTTGCTTTCCTTTGACATAATGAGGTGGAAACCAGAACCAAATTAAGCCTAAGGTAATAAATCTATATTATCGCGTGCTTCAGTTTAAAATGTTTAAATATCTGAAATCATATCAAAAGGTTGACCGTATGCGGAAAAATATTCCGATTAAAACTACTTTTGTCGTATCCACATACAAGGAAAGTAAAAGCAAATACAGAATAACGAAGTGCCTAATTACACGTGTTAACAGAAAGACCCGACCCATCTCGTAACAGCTTGATATTTAGGCCACAGCGGGGCGACAACCGAAAAGCTGCTAACAACACAGCGAGATCTGTCGTGGTTAAAGGAGCAGATTGCCCCTTGACTCACACACCCTCCTACATTCCCAGAAGTTTGTTCTACCAGATTTTCCCTCCCTCTTCCAACACAACCACCCTGCCCCAGGTACAACACAAGAGACCATTATAGCTACACTTCCTTCTATGGTAGAAAGCGTCTTAAAAGCGTAGGCTGAAACCAGTTCTGTAGGCGTTAAGATATTGAGCCATATGTTGTCGAGAGATAGGACAAAGTGACGTAACATGCACAGTGAATAGAAGGCATATACATTTGTATTTCACAGGAATTATTTGAAAACTTACAATGGTGCGTATCAAAATTAACTATTATCGGAATATAAAGAACTTGAAACGATTGTTAAGAGTAAACAACCTCTTTTCAAAAAATGGTTCATGATTCACCCTGGAATTAACCGCCGTGTCTGATTACTTTCGTAAATAATAAATATCTCGTATGAAGAAATTTGTTTGCAGTTTCCATTAACAATGACTTTTGAACCAGGCTACAATAAACCATAGTTTTATTTTCCCATTAAATACATTTACCTGTTACATAATAAAAGAGCTGAACTGAGGGGGGGGGACGCTATATGTCATATCGATGTCTTGCTAGCTGCCTGCTACACCTCTACTCATCCATCCGAATGGATGAATTAGAAAAGAGCATAAAAAATTCATTGTCACACGTTTCACAAATCCATGACTCGTACACCAATTTCATACACCAGTTTTAGAAAATTAACATACGCAAAACACAGTATCAGTCGAGTTGCTGTTGTATTTTTGATACTCCGATATTCCCCTTGCTCTCCGCTGTGTTCGTAGTACTGAACCACTTTGTTCACTTCCGTTAGTTTCCATCTCAAACTTTGCGGCCAACAGATAACACAATACTGTGCAAAATGATCATGCCTTGAAACAAAATGACGACATGTGGCAGATCAATGATTTTGTTCTCAAGGCTTCCTCTGGAGTGCACAAAGGCCTACCTTTCGAAGATTTGAGGGGCAGGGCGAGTAAGAAGCAAACCGCTAATGCATTATTAAAAAGAATGTTGGAATTTATTAAATACAATCGAAAACTGTTATTGCATATGCATTTATGATAAGTTTATTCATACGAAAATGTACTGATTTCATTAAAACCTACACGAATGGCCATTCATCGCATTCGAAAGGAGATCGTCGCAATATGAGGAGGAAAGGGGGTGGGAATGAGAATACAAGGTGAGGCAACTAAGACCATGAAACATTCTTAGTTAGTTCAAGGCATAATCTTCCCTCCTCCCATAAAAATAATATAAAGTCCCTGTAGCGAAATATTCCTCAGCTTAGGCTGAAAGTGAGAATCCAATTCATGAGTGGATTAAGACGATTAATTACTTGAATTTCCGAGTTTTTTTTCCTCAAGGAAACTGGAGTTTTTTGTCCAGCAAACCGATCACAAAACACACGTAATTTACAGACATGATAATAATATACACGGCTCAATATGGCCTAAGTTGATAATGCTCCTAAAAAATCCTACAACAACCAACTAGTCCGAACTTTCCAAAATCCATTGTAGTGATGTTATTCAAAGACGTAGAAGTAGAAGGCCTTAGGTAATATCTCAATGGGGGAAGGAAAAAAGTGGACGACCTCAAACTCACTTCAACCGTTTGACGAACAGTAAACATCATGGAGCAGCCCGAGAGAGTTCAGGACATTAAGGAATACAGTACATGTACACCAAAAACCCATAGGGAGTTTGCATATCCTTAGTAAGTGCTGTAGATGAGTCCAATAGTCACCAGAGAGAAAAGCGTGATCTAGCTGAGTGGTTAGGAGCACCAGAAGCACACGCTCTTTGAGTGGACCGGGGTTCGAGCCGTGACTGCTAAATACGATTAACATTTGTATTGATTGATTTATTGTAAACTCACATTGATCTGGTGGTCGTGCCGGAGTATAAACAAGATAATTAAAAATGGCATTTGGAGTGGTGTCATTTCTGACGTTATATAATGTTCACTACAGTAGTGACTGAAGAGCGCTTCCTGTGGGGTGAACTGTCTCAAACTTTACGTTTGGGGCTGATGTGGGCCTGATTTGGGCTTTGTTCGTTAGTCATAGTGCCTGAAATCGAAGGCATTTCGATCGAATGACGAAGGTCATGGATTTCGAAATCACGAAATAAGGCAAACATGGATTTCAAAATCATGCTGAAAGTATGCTGTGACAGTACTATTGGAACGGGCCCTGTTAGTATCAGCATGACAGCGCTCCATGTTATACGGGACTGTTTTGTGGGCAATGGCGTCAAAAAGCAAGATTGGCATGTTAGAGTCTGAATTTCAATTCCTCCGAATACCTCTGGGACGAATTGGACAAATGGATTTTGGCTGCTCCAAACGGCCTTCTTCCAAACTGGCTCTGGCAGCTGCTTTGTAGGATCCTCGGAACTGCTACTGGAACTTCCGGCTGACACAGATATACACATGCAAAGGTGTATTAGGTTTTTAAATTAAAAGCCTCTTTTGATACTATCTGTGCGTGTCCGAATACTTTGATTCATATAGTGTAAGTCATGTTCGAACAAACGGCTTACTAACCTAACTCCTATTAAATGGAAGTCTTATTTTAATCTTTTAGCTGTCTAAAGTATACATGAAAGATTAAAGGTCACAGTACCATACATATGTAACCATCAGTCACTACTCAATGATAAACTGGGGTAAATGAAAATTGATCAAAGTATTATTTTAGACAAAAGACATTTTTCAAATTGGAAAGTAGCTGGAGAATAACTTGGCAATTTTATTGTTTGAATAGATACGATAATTTTTATTGGATCTTAAAAACGGTCGTGTTTATAAGGAACAAGTGATATTGAGTAGACTGTGCTTCAAGCCAGCTTGATTATTAAATACGCTTAATGATCGTATTTAATGTCAAAAATATTTGTAATTAATAAAAAAAAAAAAAAAAGTAAACTCCAGAGGTCGTGCCGGAGTATAGATAAGAACATTATAGGTAATACCTCTATAGGTAATAAATTAATTAATAGGAAACTACTTTTTAATTAGAAAAATTTAATCTTGCCAGCAGTCCTTAACCGTTGATACAGTTATATACTTTTATACTTAATTTCTGCAAGAATGTGATGTAATAGCGGTAACAGCTTTGAAGATGTCATTCGCTGTAATTTGTTGCAGATTTGCTTTTCTATGGAACTGTATGAGGTCAGTAGCTTCCCACGTGCACCACATAGATGTGCCGAAATTCTAAGTGACATGAATAGCAACAGAATTACATAGGACATTTTTTAAATAAAAATTATTTCAAATCCCAGCATCTGTCATATGTACTGTATCCACTGTTAACAATCAGAACACGTTTGTCATTGTGCACGTCTGAACTAGGTAGTGTTGTGTGAATCCGAGATGTGCGTAGGAGTTTTGTAAGATAGGCAGTAAACTAATTGGAACTGTCAGATCTTCACCTTAGAAGACTAATGATGACCAGGCGCAAAAGAGTATGTGGGACTGATGGTGGATTTGTATTTAAACCGATTTTTTAAATTTTTTAATAATAATAATAGCAGCAATATTATAGGAACACGATTCCCCTCCCCCTGCTTTACACCATACCAAACCAACTGCCGTGCCACCTGACTCTTCGCCTTCCCCATCCCTCCCGCGGTGACAGACCTGGCTGATGGTAGTTTCGACACTGGCTTAGACTAAGGCATGTGAGCAATTTTGATGGATGTCTATTGGGATATCTTTGTACATAGACTTCGATTGCAGTTTCACGATGCAGTACATAGATCAGATGCATGCAGCACTTTTCGAATATTCATCTTGCCTACTACGATTTCTTTTCATTCACACAGAATCGGAAAAGGGATAGGTGGAACAGGACCAGGGTATGTCTGCCAGGGGCGAAGGTTGATGACGTTGTAGAGCAGATATCATCTTTTAAGGGCACAAAAGGTGATATAGTTGTACACGTCGGCACTAATGATATGAAGAGTAGGAGACCAGCGGAATTACTTAACAAGTACAGGTCACTGTTGAAAAAATGCCGTGAAGTAGGGTTGAATTTGAAAGTGTCTGCAATTCTGCCCAGACACGATAGGAGGGAGTATATGATGAGAGCCTTGTCGATCAATTCGGCCCTGGAAAGATTGTGCAAGGCTCAAGGGGTAGAATTTTTTTCAGCCTGGACTGTACTTGTTAACAGGAGAGATTGCTTCTACAGGGATGGGATACACTTAAATAGAAAGGATGCAAGAATATTTGCTGATGCTATCGAGGCAGTGTTAGGTGGGTCGGAAAACTGCTAGCTTGGGGGGAGACAAAGACTAATAGATTAACAGTAGCCACTGGCAGAGGTGAAAGAGATTCTTGCACTGCTTCTATTGGAATGAGCAGAAGCCTGAAAAACAAGATGCAGGATATTTCAGAGAGTGCTGGAAGTCATTGCGGTACAAGTAAACACATGGGTTGTGTTAGGGTAGCTAAGAATAGAAACAGGTGCATGTATACTTGCGTGTACACCAATGCTAGGAGTTTAGTAAATAAATTTGATGAATTTTAGGCATTGCTCAAAACACTAAACGCAGATATTGTTGGGATATCAGAGACATGGTGTCACACAGATATAAGGGATACAGAACTGCAATTTGGGGAGTACAACGTCTACAGAAAGGATAGACAGGATAGGAAGGGAGGAGGGGTTATGATATTAGTTAAGAAACACATAAAATCCAAGGAAGTGACGCCAGTCGACGTCGATGGACAGGGCAGTGTCGAGTCAGTTTGGTGTGACATAAGCATAGGTAAATCAAAATTGAGAGTAGGAGTGTGTGCTATAGACCTAATGACTCTGATAAGTATAATAAGATACTGTACAGGGAAATAGAATGGGCCAGTAAATCACAGAGTCTTATAATGGGGGATTTTAATTTCCCAGATATTGACTGGAACTTGTGGGTTGGTCACTCACAAACTAGCAAGGCTTTTGTGGATTTATTGGATGATTGTTTTCTACATCAGCATGTTCGGGAGGCAACTAGAGGGAGTAATACTCTTGATCTGATTATCAGTAGTGATTCTTCATGCATTAACAATCTGCAGATAAAGGAACCACTAGGTGGCAGTGATCATGTAAGGACCCATCCTTACAATAATTTAATAAAGTTTTGTTAAATATTGGGAGAATTAATTGTAGTGTAAATAGTTAGTTTTCAGCTCAAATAATGTGTTAGGAACTATGGAATTTGATTCCAGCCACGCCTAGCTCTAGTTATATCTTGTTTGTAAAGGATTCCTTAAGCGAGTCAGTAAAAGTATAATAGACCGAAACAAATCCCACTTAAGACAGGAGCATATACTCTATAGAAAGGGCACTGAGTGCGGGAGTGGCCCTCTTAAAAAATTTCACGGTGCGACTCTAGCAGGTGTGGGCGAGGTAGCAATGGATGTGAATATGAGGTCACAAAGAAGGCATGAAACTTGCTTAGTTGACCGGAACTTACGTTTATTTTTCTCGAAATTGCCAGAAATTTCCAGACCAACGGAAGTTCGGACACAAAAAGGATGAAAAAACACGCCCATGAAATGAAAGGAGACGAATAAGAATCACGAAGGAAAGGATGTGGAAGTCAACGATTGGCCAGGAAGAAAGCGGAGGGATTTTTGAGAGAACGTAGAGAAGGGTCTGGAAAAAATAGTAGAGGAGATTCGAGGAGTTTTTCTTAGGAAGGAAAGTCGTGGTCTAAGTCCTGGGGTAGATGGAAGTTGTGATAAGAACTCTGCGTACGACTACAATAGGAAGGAATGTTCACCTGTAGACATTGAAGCAGTATGGAAGGAGAAAAGAGAAACACACTCTGAGAATTCTTTAGGCAAAGAATAATCAAATGAGCAGTCGAACGACTGGCCTACTAGGAAAGCACCTCAGTCCACGGAAGAAAAAAAATGCCGACTAGAAAGGAATATAGGATCCAGATTTAAATCCAGCCGCGCAGTACCCTGTAGGAAAACATCAGAAAGATTACCGTGATCCCGGATGGGCGCCTTCCGCATTCCAGTACACGAAGGGCAGATAGGAAAGGAATCCGAGCAGGGAGAAAAGTCCAGACAATCACGTAAGTGTTAGGAAGTTTACTGAGAATAAATGTACCTATATTAATAAGGGAAGGACTATAGGAGAATGCTATATAGTTAAGGAGGGATGTCTAAGTGATGAATATATGTATATAAGTGTAATATAATTAAGGCGTAAGTAATCTGTAATTGGAAGTGAAGTCCTATATATTAAAGTTTGGTAGAAAGAAAAGAGGTAATAATTAACTAAGAATTGTTACGATTGAGTAAAGGTTTTCTAACTAGTGTGAAGTTAAAGGTTGAACTTTAATTTATTATGAAAGTTGAATTATTGTGAGTATATCTGATTGGAGTAGGAGTTGATTAACAGGTGAACTATTAAGGAGTTGTGGACTAATTGATCAGAAGGGTACTATTTAATTGAGTTGATTAATGTTTACTGTTAACCTGGCTACAAGAAAATGTTTGATTGAATAAATGTACTTTCCTTACAAGTTTGAGAAACGAACTCTTAAAGATTTTGTTAGCCAGTTCATTGACTGGTAGTTTGTTGTTCCATTATACAGACTGTTTAGGAGTAGAGTGAGACAGATTGTATGAGGTGAATACTACGCCCTATCGAAGCCCATGTAAAAACATGAAGAGACACCATGATATAATGTATAAGAATATGTATTAGAATTGGATAATTGTTGGTGAAATAATTGGTTTGAGATCAAGATATATACACATTTAAAAGTTAGAAAGATAACAAATTTCAAACCAAATATTATAATCAGTTAGATATTATTGCAAGTTTTTATGTATGACATGTTAATAAACATTGTATCATTCTACATTCATGTGTGTGTGTGTCTGTCATTCCGAAACTCAGCCAGTCCAGTGGAAGAATACCTAATATATTTGGGGTCCCCTTGAGTCTGGGATTTTCTGTAATCAAAACAAGTCAGGTGTCAAAGTGGGAGGGGTTTATAAGGGGATATATAAATATAATAAATAAATAAATATAAATTAATACAAAAAAAAGAAGATACAAGTAAAAAAACATCTTTTACCACCCTCCACAATCACAGTGTGTTCAAGTGGGATTTACTCAAGGAGGTAACTACCATCAGAGGTAAAGGGAAGGGTTTTTGCTTTCGTAAAGGCGACTATGATGGTCTGAGACAGTATTTAAATTCTATATAGTGGGACCAACTGATGATTTTACCAACAGCAAATTCAAAATGGGAAGCATTCAAGGAACTAATCTTGGATGCTACTAGGCTTTACACACCAACTAAGAAATATTGTTCAAGGTTTAGGCCTAAGTGGATGTCAGATGAACTAATGAGACATACGGCAGAGAAGAAAATGCATGGAATACATACAAATTAATGGGTGACATGGAAGCCTATGATAGATATAAGTTTGTCTATAACCAAGTCACAAAGGAGATTAGGCAGGCAAAGGCAGATTATGAGAAATCCTTGGCAAAGGATGCAAAGAAAAACAGAAAAGAGTTCTTTACCTATTTAAACTCAAGAAGGAAAGGGATGAATCAGATTGGTCCACTGGATGTTGATGGTTCGACAGTTGAGGATCCTGCTCAGGTGGCTAACAATCTAAACCAGTATTTTGCATCTACATTCACACATGAGGAGTTATTCAGGAAGGGGAATGTCGTAGGTGAAGTAAACATTGGCAGCGAGTTAGATGATTTTCTAATAACTGAGAGGAAAGTGGAGGAGAAATTGTTGAGGATAGACATAAAAAAGGCACCCGAGGTGGATGGGATCTATCCAGTTATATTAAAGGAGGCAGCAAATGAAGTAAGCAAACCCCTAGCCATAATTATGAGAGCTTCTTTGGACTCAGGGGAGGTACCCATAGACTGGAGATGTGCAAATGTAACCCCAATTCACAAAGGAGGATCAAAGGCTGACACAAGTAATTATAGACCTGTTAGTTTAACTTCGGTTCCAAAAAAATTAATGGAGGCACTGGTTAAAGAAGCACTGCAGGATCATCTAGACAAGAATTCAGTTATAGCTCAGACACAGCATGGTTTTGTTAAGGGCACGTCTTGTCTGACCAATTTGATTGGATACTATGATGTAGTCACAAAAGAACTGGATGCAGGGAATAACTCTGATATTATATATTTGGATCTGAGAAAGGCTTTTGATACTGTTGTGCATGGAAGACTGCTGCACAAATTGGAGCAGTGTGGCATTGGAGGCAAATTGCTGCTATGGATAAAGGGATGGTTGAGTGGCAGAAGACAGAGAGTGGTAATCAATGGACACTGCTCAACGTGGACTAATATTATTAGTGGAGTTCCTCAGAGTTCAGTGTTGGGTCCATTGTTGTTTTCTGTATTTATAAATGATATTGATGATGGTATATCAAGCTTAATGTCCAAGTTTGCAGACGATACAAAGGTTGGCAGGGTTGTTAAGGACACTACTGACGCTATGCTGCTGCAACAGGATCTGGAAAGGTTGAGCAAATGGGCTGAGAGGTGGCAAATGAAATTTAACATTGACAAATGTAAAGTACTACAAATGGGAAACAGTAACCCCAGATCAACGTATCAACTCTGTGGTACTACACTGACAGTGGTAGAGAATGAAAGGGACCTGGGTGTGGTTGTGCAGGCAGATATGAAGTTTTCTGAGCAGTGCAGACGGGCTGCAAGAGTAGCTCATGGTGTATTGTCGATTATATATAGGAATTTTTCTAGCAGGGATAAGGAGGTGATTATTCCCTTGTATAAGGCAATGGTCAGGCCACACCTAGAGTATTGTATACAGGTCTGGAGGCCTCATTTCAAGAAGGATGTAGAGATGCTGGAACGAATACAGAGAAGGGCAACAAGATTAGTGAATGGAACAAAGGGTTGCTCTTACAAAGAAAGGCTTAAGTTTTGCAAATTACAGAGTCTGGAGACTAGGCATCGGCGAGGTGATCTGATAGAGGTGTATAAGGCTTTGAATGGCTTGAGCATGCTCAATGCCGATGGGATTCTTCCTCTTGCTCAGAATAATCACCTGAGAGGGCATAAATTCAAATTGAGGAAGGACGAATGTCGGATAGATGTGCGGAAATTTGCCTTTAGCCAGCGGGCAGTTGGTTTGTGGAATAGACTTCCATCACTTGTTGTTGAAGTTGATAGCCTAAACAAATTTAAGGCTCAGCTGGACAGGTATTTCGAACGAACGGAGGGGTGAAATGGCAGTAGTGGTTGTGGTTTTTTTTTTTTTTTTTTTTGGCTGATGCTGAATAAGCTTGCTTTCTTGCATCATATGCCTCTACTAATGCTAATGGAAGTGGAATTAGTCATGGTCATGTATGAGGGGGAGAGAATTGATAAAGAACTCCGGAGTTTTCAACTACTCGGGTCAAAACACCTTAGGCGGCATAGCACAAAAGTGATCAGTTTGATGGCACATGTTCTTTAAATGCTTTCAACTTGGATTTGCTTTTTGTGGCTATGTCCGAAAGGACTGTAATTGAAACACCCTTAATTATTCTATAATTGGTTATTAGCCATAATAAATGACAGGCTGTGTGGTTATTATAGAGCATATGTTTACTGTTTGGAAAAGGCTTGCATTCGACTGTTGTTTGGACATAAGGCGAACGCAGAATAGTATGAAACACGGCAGCAATCTTTACGGAACAATGGCCGCTGTGCAGATTATTCTGCTAATAGTATTTTTATTTTATTTATTATTATTTTTCAAATACAGTGCACTGTCGCTTATGGCGAACAAGAATATTCTGTCTATCTTGTGAACTCCTCTGACCGTTTGGTAGTCCCGGAGTATAAACAGAAAAATTTTTTATTAAAAAAATAATAAATTTTCTGTTTATACTCCGGGACGACCAAACGGTCAGAGGAGTTCGCATGATAGATTGAATACAAGAAACAGCACCGTATTCAGCAGTCACGGGCTTGAACCCCGTCACTCAAGGCAAGTGTACTTAGGCACCCGCGCGCCTGACCACTAGGCTACGGCGGCCTACAATAATGTTATCACTTTTATGAAATCCCGAACAGATGTATACTAACGCACAAAAACATGTTTACTGTAATCAGAACTTCGGTTTTTGTTATCGCTTTTTCGCCTATCTCTGCTTATGCATGTGCGGTTGAAGTGATTACGTAAAATCCTGATTTGTTCTTGATCTCCAATAGGTTGCGTGACCTGTTGCTGCTGTTGTTGCTTTGTATCTGGTATGGCTGTTGGTGTCGTTACTCCGTGAAAGAAATTACTGTAACTGTACTCTTCCTATCAATCTGTTTACAGTAGCGAATTAGCCCTTTTCTAATTCTTGAATTTAATATTTTTTTTGTTTTTAATGGTTTGTATGACAATTAATTGATGATTTTTTCGAAGAAATAGTGGACAATTAAATTAAAATACTTTTATATTGCTTAAGTTTCATGTTTTCTTTCTGTCAACTTCCACCTTTTTTTTTTTTTAATGTACGCATTTCCGCTCCGCATCAATAAAGAACGCTGAACAACTGCATTTCTTGTTTCATCGATTATTTTTATTAATTAAGCTGCGATCCAGTGATCACAATAAGCAGCGTCAATGTATTTTGAAAAATATTAACAAAAATAATAGAAAAAAAAAAATTTTCGGCTTTGTGGCTATTTTTAGAGTCAGTTTCCATTGCCGTTTGAAGCTTTTGGTAGATAGTTACAATTTGGGCCTTCCTCGTCCGTTTTTGCCCTCACGGACAGCCCAGCGGACCCTGTCGTTGCCCTCCCATATAAAGACTTTATACGAGTTACAGGTGTGTGTGTGTGTGTGTGTGTGTGTAAAGATTACTGATTTATATTGGCAATTTGTGTAATCAGAATTAGACACTATAATATTTGTAAAGGGCGTTCGAATATTTATGGTTATATTATAGAGTATACCTTACGATACTCTATAATATAAGCCCCCTCGCCTGAAACCCACTAACTCAGCCATGATGTGAAAAAAGCCCATAAAAAAAAATTCTCGCATCACTAACGGAATTCAGAACCTTTACCACCCTGGTTCGAAATATAGTTTGATGTGGGGAGAACGGTGCTTATATGGACTGCGTTGCCTGAAAGAGTGGTAAACTCTTCTGGCCTCGGCCATACCGAGAATAAACGGAATTTTATTTTATTTATTATTCGGATTAGTGTGAGTGTTAAAACGGATATATTTATTTTAACAGTCATTTTTTGCATATCGCGTATTCAGTAAAATCCGCATTAATTAAGAGCGCTATTTACTTTTTGGTTCAGTTATTTCTGCTCATTATTTTAAAAGTTTGTATCATTACATTTTATGACATCGCAGAGTAAAATGTCGTGAAAGCAATAAGCGCATGCGGAGTTTTTTTTTTTTTTTTTTTTTTTTTTTTTTTTAGATAAACATAGGAACACTTATACGCACGGTTAAGGGAGCCAAATGCCCCCTCTGCCCTCCCTATATAGGAGACTATGTAACCGAGTCTTTTCTTGTTGCCCGTTTCGTGCTGTACTGAAAATTGGTTTCACTGCTTTAATAATGGAAGCCGTTTGCTTTAAGACACTTAATTTCGAATTTTACTTTTCGAGAACTCCAAAAGTAAAACATAACTCAAGACAAAATCCATGAACTGTTTTCGGGTGATGAAGAAGATGAGTAAATTCTTGGGTTTTAAAAGGTGAGAAATAACGTTTATTTACGTAAAAATATATACCGCTATTAATTCGTGTATTTTTTAACCCCATGGACTTTCCTTTAATTCAAGCTGGAGATTTTACACTCGGCGTATAAGCCGACCTTGAAATTTTAAACGATTTTTTTAGTGCTTTAGAAGTTGACTTATGCGCCGGAATAAACGGTACTCAGAAAAAATCTACTCCTGTCAATAATATTAGAACATGGACATCGGAAGCTTTACATTGATTGCTATTGTTTTGACCCCCCCCTCTCGTAATCACATACCATCCGCTAGTTCAGTTACTTCATTCGAATGAAAGAGAATGCGTTACTATCTATAAAGATAAAGACAACGGAAATATCCCAACAGATTTAGCACCTCTCCTTCAACCTTCAAATTTATTTAGTTAAAATGCAAACAGTAATATCTACTGCTACTAGAATCTTTCCTTTACCTAGGGAATACCGTCTCGTGTTCAATCATTCTGTTTAAAGAACCGATATCCCTAAACTATGCGATAACGGCTCTTTCACCACTTATCTCTCAAGAGCCATTGAAAAATAACACTTTCCCAAAATTCAACGTGCACACACTTGGCACTTACCAACTTAACTGAGGATGTATTTTTGCAAACACTTATCCAGTAGTTACAGTGAAATGGTTTCTAATGAAGAATCATTAGATTACTTATAAGTTGAGAATATCTTTAATTCCCAACACCATCACTTTTAAAAACGCATCATCCCAAAAAAATCGAAAGCAATTAACGTTAAGAAATGGAACTAAATTATTCAGGTGGCAGTCTCGTCTCTAGTCTTGGTAGTTTGGCTTCAGTCCAGCACGAATCGGCTCGGGCAATTTCCTGTGTTTGCATTCCCCAACACAGACGACACCGGTCACGCATTATGACAGCACTGAGACGTATACGAAGAGAGCACATAGGGTGGGGTCCCATATACTTGCACGTGTAAGAGGCGTGGCAAAGATATACTTAATTTAATAAATGTCTGAGTTCAAGTAAACGACCATAAAGTGCTGAAAAATCACTCTCATGACAATATTTAGCAAACTCTCAACTTAGACTAAGTTGGGGGGAGGGGGGCATTCAAATCTACAGACGGAAATTTATCAAAATTTGCAGTCAAGCATAAAAGTACCGGTATAAAAAGAATTGGAATTCTCAGAAGATTCTAGGAAGTCTGCCATTTCTAAAGAATGTTTTCCAAGATTCTCAAAAAAAAAAAAAAAAAAAAAAAATTTCTTTTTCTTTTTAGAAAGTCAAAATATTTTTAAATAATACCTAAAGGATTCCTTACAACAGAAGGAAATTCCAAAGTTTTAAAACAGAAGTTCTGAAATACTGAGTTCGAGAATGCTCATTGCTTTACTCCTGGTACGTTTTATGTAGTCCATAATCATAATTTTAAGGTTTATTTTACTGCCCTTTGGCACTTTAGGTCAGATTGTGCCAGCATGTTATGTCTGTAGAAGTGTGCATTAAGGGACATGCTGAAAATTCCCGAAATAACTCACAGGGGAAGCCCTACTCCCTCCGCATGAGATCGACTAACTACACCCGGAAGGAAATCTTTTAAGAATTCATTCAGTTTCCAAGGGATTCGAGCTCAAACCTCTCCAAATAAGTTACAAGTAGCAAACCACTATACTGTATTATTGCCACAAAGGGCAATTTTTGAGTTGGGAGGAGCGGAGTGGATTGAACAACGATGCCTTGAAAGCATCAGTGGGTGCGTCGGAGAGGGGAAAGAAAAAAAAAAAAAAAAAGACTGTATTCAAAGATCTTTCCAACTAGTTGAAAGACAGCCAATGAATTTCTGTTTTCTTATGTACTTTTCTTTTACAAAACTTCATTCAAACATATTGAGAAACTCTTAATAACTGGCTAGTAATGAAGTAAAGTGACAAGTGTAAATTCTAGAGTCAAATATTAAATTGTAAGATCTCATAATTCTTTACATTCTATCAATAAATAAATTTTAAAATGCAGAGAAGTCTTAAGCTCTTCCTTCTTTTGCAAAAAGAAGGAAGAGCTTAAGAAATGGCTAGATAGAAGAGCTTAAGAAACGGCTACCCTAGTGTTTCCACATTTTTTTTCAAAATAGATTTATAGCTTACTCGTATTCACATACTCTGCTCGCACTTGGCCATATAGTTGTATAACAGTATTTATGATACAGCTAGGAATGGCCATCCGTAGCCTGGTGTTGGTAGCCAGTCCGCAAGTTGCAAGTTCGTGGTTGAAAATTGTGGTGACCACTTAAATAAGAATTCCACTGTTCACAGTAATCTCTATATAGGAATCAGTTCATCTGGCCCTATAAATATGCAGAAAATGAATTTTATTTGTATACTTGCACGATAAAAGCAAACCTTCTGCAATTAAAAAACTTTGTCAGAAAATTTCTCTTCTTCACAACATCAATTGACTATGATGAGATTAAGAAATAAAATGTGATGTACGTTCCAAACGGGCTTCTAGGGCCAAACTCCGCCTTTTATACGCTGTACAATCAAACAGTTCGGTGGTTCTGAAACTTTGGTGACATATGGACCATTTTTAGCCATAAACTTTTTTGCGGACCCCTAAGCTCAACAAAAAAAAAAAACTTTTTATGCTGCAAATTATTTCAGTTTTTAAATATTTAAAAGAAATGTCGTACATTATTCGCAGATCTCGGGGGGAGGGGGTCCTTATCTTTAAGGGCCCCAAGGTTTTGAGGACCACGACTGGAAAAACGCTGAAATAGTTTATTTCTTTTTAAATAGGTAAAAAATTCATACAAAACTGCATCACCCCTTTAGAGTTAAGGCAGATTTATATCTTGAAAGTCCAAGAGAGATTTAAATGCACAAGTCCTTTCAAGTTGATAATGTTCACATTCCAGTACGATGTGTCTTACCAAGTTTAAATGACAGCGGGTAACACTGGGGCAGATCTTTCCCTATGAGTGGGAAGAAATGGGTCAGGTGGGTATGACTTATACGTGCACTCGCGAGTATTACCCCATGTATAAGACGCACCTTTTTTCGAAAAATTTGGGGTCTAAAAACTGGGTGTGTCTTATACAGTGGTTGTAGATTTTTTTTTTTTTTTTTTTTACTTGCATTTCCCGCTTTTTCGCGCTTGTTGTCTTTGCGCTCATTGTTTCGCACTTGTTACCGGTATATTAGGTTCCGTTTTACCACATTCTGCCCAGAAATGGCTCAGAAAATATTTTCATACAGTGCTGAATTCAAGTTAAAAGTGATCCAGTTTAAAAAAGTGAATGGAAATCGTGCTGCTGAACGTAAGTTTGGTCCTCCTCCAACTGAGAAAACAATCCGAGACTGGCTACGGGAAGAAGAAGAAACTCTACTGAAAACGCCACGGCAGAAGAAGGCCATTAGAGGCAAGTCAGCAAAATGGCCTGATTTAGAGAGGGAATTGAAGATATGTATTGAGGAGCAAAGGGCAATTGGAATTCCTGTGTCCATAAAGATGGTTCAGCATGAGGCAAGAAGAATTGCTGATGAAAAAGAAGTTACTGATTTCAAAGGAGGACACAATTGGGGCTTCAGGTTCATGAAACGGAATGGACTAAGCATGCGTACACGCACCAGACTTGCCCAAAAGATGCCTGAAAGCTATGAGCAGCAGAAGGTCCTTGAATTTCATCGTTTTGTCATTCAATGTCACAGAAGACGTCAGTTTGAGTTGGGAGATTGCAAATATGGACAAAGTCCCCCTTCAATTTGATGTCCCAAGTAACAGAACTGTTGATAAGAAGGGGGTGAAAACTGTAACTGTGAAGACAAGTGGACATGAAAAGAGCCATTATACAGTTGTTCTAGCTTGTTGTGCCGTCGGAACCAAGCTGCCTCCTATGCTGATTTTCAAACGCAAAACAATGCCAAAAGAAGACATTCCTCGAGGAGTGATTGTCCACGTTCATGACAAGGGTTGTATGGATCAGGATAGGATGAAGATCTGGTTTGAGAAAGTTTGGAGCAGGAGACCAGGTAGGCTCTTACGCAAACCTGCCCTGTTGGTGCTTGATCAGTTCAGGGCCCACAACAAAAAATACAAAGAAGATTGCTGCTGCGCAAAAAACAAAACTTGCCATCATACCTGGAGGCTTGACATCCCAGATCCAACCACTTGATGTCAGCATTAACAACCCCTTCAAAGCTGCCATGAGAGACGAATGGAACCAATGGATGAAGTCTTCTGGGGACAATTTGAAACCAGCAGGAAGAGTGAAGAAACCAACTATAGGAGAAGTTTGTACCTGGGTGAAAAAATATCAAGATTGAGATCGTTGTCAAGTCATTTAAGAAGTGTGGCATTTCGAATGCCATAGATGGAACTGAGGACGAGGCAATATACGAAGACAGTGATATGTCATCAGACACAGATGAGGACAAGCTAATAAATGGGAGTTTTGACAGTGATGAGTTGTATGAATTTTATGATGAATAAAACTTGAGTTCAATAACTTTATGTGATACTTTTTTTTTTTTTTTTCTTTCAAATTTCGGGCCCCAAAATTAAGGTGCGTCTTATACATGGGGAAATACGGTACTTCTCACCTGTTCTCTCTGAAGCTAGAGCTGCACACCTGGAGTTCTCGTTTAATAAGAAAAGTATGATTTTTTGGGGGTTTGCCAGAATAATGGCCATTGTTCCTTACAAGCTTTTTTGTGCGACGAATTTAGAATCAATACAGTATATAGAATGGAAAAGGCACTGAATCAGTATTGGCATGATGCTTTACAGATTGCCAGGAATGACACCATGCCCTGCCTGGAATCCAACAGTAATGAACTGGCAATTAGCTATGTGCATCAGCTTAGATCTGATTTGATTAAATAGAGGATGAGATGAATATTTGTTTTGTACTGCATTCCTGGAATCTGTATATATTGTGCCTGGAGGTTTAGCTTTAGAATTGACTGAATAAATACTGTTCAACTGAGAGTGATACAGAAGTAGGGAAACCACAAGATACTACTGCTGCTGCTCCCACTGTTGTTTCCGTCTTCGAACATCTGTATATATTTGATAAAACTGAGCTTTGGTTTTGAATGCGCTGCGCGTCTGGTTGTTTTGATTTAATAAGCATATTTTCTCGTTTTCCGTAAATAGTAATCATAGGGAAGTGTATCTACGCCATTGAGGAATAGGCATATCTGTCTCCTGAACTTTGTTATCTAATTCTCGCATATATTCCAGTGGACCTGTTTTCACTGGATTTACTCATATAATGGTAAATTAACTGATAGTCACAGATGTACGGCCAAACTTAGTTGAAACTCCAAGGTGAGTAGTAACATATTTCTTCTGAGGCGGAGTGGAAGTTCATTTGCTTTTATACTTTGAAATTAAGACGTCCTAAAGGCAGCCAAGGCTATTCTGAGAGCACAGATGAAACGTTGCGCTTTACAAGAACAGTTTTCCTGGCAGAGTTATATAGGAGGGAATCATAATCTAACCGAAGCTCAAGTAGCGCACGATATAGATGAAGCAGAGTATTACTGTAGAGTAACAAGAGAATAATATGATTTTTCAACATAATTTGAGTCGGGATGAATCGAACTTTTTTTTAACAGAAGACTTTACTCAGAAAAACGATATCCATTATTTGATATACAGCTCTATTTTGTCTACCCAATCGAAATCTTCTTTCAGCAATGTTCATGTTATGTGAATACAGGAAATAGCGATATCATCAGCACACAAATATGTTTCTTACATATAGTGGAATATCTTGCACCGTGTTATTTATTTTGATTGCAAAATGTAGCACTAAATATTGATCCTTATAGAAAACCTTCTGGAACATACTGGTAAGTCTGAGAAAGTACATTTTGATTGCGAACTTGAAAGGTTCTATACTGAAGAAAACTGGATTAGGAGAGAAGGCCATCTAGATCTCGGAGAAAATACGAGCTCAGATGCTTTTTCTATGTCCAGATTTGTATTGACTTAATTTACATTCCTAACAAATGCGTTATAAATGTTCGGTTTCGGCTTTAATCATTAGGTCTAGAGGAGGGGAGGATCTGCAACGTAGAAAGCCATACTGATTTTGATTCATTAATGCTTCTGCGTCAAGGACCCATGAAAACCCCTTACACGCCATGTTTTCTAGGATCTTGTTTAAGCAAATGGTAAGAAAAATAAGCGTATAATTATAAGATAATGATGATTAGTTTTTGCCTTGTTTGGGAATAGCTATGATAACTTAATGTCTCCAATAAAGGGGATATTTCTCGAGGAATTATACTGAATAATGTGCACAAGGCGAAGGGAAACAATTTTTATCAAGGTTATCTAACTAGCGAATCACCATATGATCATGAACAAGATCAGAATGGTTCCTAGAAAGAGTATTATGCGTATAATATTATATATTAATAGTAGTATAGCTTATAAGGGAGGGAAATGCCTAAGGTAAATCTTGGCTCCCTTCATGGTAAAAAGTTAGCTTGCCCCGATTCAGATATATGTTCAAGTTCCTTTCTTCATCCTACGACTATGAATCCATCCAGACATGTAAACAGGCATTTCTAATCCTATCCAGCCATTACACCTCTGTAGGCTCCAGTGATTCATGATGCAACCTCCGCAAACTACCCACACCGAGGTCATCTAGCTCGTGCGATTTCTCGAAGGTGACTGGAGAGGTAATATTTCTTTGAAATAAAATTCATGCAGGCGTCAGAATTCTGAAAGAATGCCCATTTTTTTGACCTTATCATGCAGCAGGAACAAGAATTTCTTGTTGTATTACGCGTTTTACATCGACCAATAAGGTGAAATTAATACACGTTAACTCTTGAAAACGATAAAGGGTGGGGCTGCCCAAGTTGATGTTCAGGACAAGCACCTTCAAAAAGTGGCAATTTTTTGTGGAGAAGAGAAATGAAAAATAAGGAATAACACATTCAAGACAGATGTTAACCCTTGAAACAAGGAAATACTTGCATATGATATTAAATAAGCCGATATGAAATTAACGAAAAACAACCCTGATGAAAAATTCTTAATCTATTGTTTTGTATAAGAAAATAAATTTTTCTCAAACGGAATGAAAGGAACTTATTCTTAGATAAGATAAAGACCACAGTTAGTAAAAAAAAAAAAAAAAAATCCCTATTACGAATTACCTTAACTTTGATCTTGAACATGGTTCAATCACCGCCAGGTACAAATTAACAATTCTCTCCGAAACGAAAATCATAATACAAATGCTAATTACAAAATACATTTTTCAAAACAACAGAAAAGCAATATAAATCATGCGTATTTCATACATTACAGTTATACAACAAACTACTCATGAATTCTTGTATATAGAGTACGTTTTCACGAATGAAGATTATCCTGTCTTAGTTAATTTCAAACAGGTTGTGAGGATGAAAATTCTGCTTTTAAGGTTGGATTCCTTTTGGTTTAATTATGATTCATCGATGGCCTGGTAGTTCCTTTTATTGGCCTAAATTTCACAGTAAAAGGCTGAAGTCGGTCAAGTCACCAGCATGTTCTTCTGCAACAGAATACTGTACTCCATCTGAATTAACTAGGTCAAATGAATGTCTACCGAACATTTCTTGACTGAGCAGAATTACGTGGCTTATGAGAGGCACCCTCAATTTTCTCTCCGTTCCTTTAAAATGGATTTAATTTCACAAACGGAAATTTAATTAAAAATAGACGTGTGTACTTCCATTCCAATGCTCCTATTAATAACAAACAGCTCAGATAACCGAGTGTAGCAAATACAAAATACGAAAGAAGAATAAATGAGATTAAAACATGGCCGAGTTTGGGATTATACGGTATAATATAATTTATACCACAATCTTATAAAAACCAAATTAAACTCTCATTAAGTTTACAATAGATAAAATGTTGTTGCTCCAGTAGGGTTTTAAGAGCATCAGCGACTAAGGCCATATTGCTTCGTATATATTGTCTGTGGATTGCGTGTTCCGTGGTCGATTTTCTGTTTTGTGGACAAAAAAAAAAAAAAAAAAAAAAAAAAAAAGTTTCCCGGAGGAAAACCATGCTACCTGAGACTGACTAACTCAGCCACGTTGTGAAAAAGACCCCATAAAAATTACTCGGGACTGGAACGTAAAAACTCATAACCCTATTTAGTCGAAATTGATATACTAAACGAACATAAGTGTCGCGAAATTAATCTTTCCGATAGTATGGTCTTTCTTTTGAAACACCAGAATATCATCGAAAAATCTTTAGCAAATAAATGACCCACTTGATAGGGTGGGGAGAGAAATATTTTAGCAAATATTTCCCCTACCTATCAAGTGGGGAGAATAATGTATTTAAACAATAGCATAACCTGGCATCATTAAATATCATCTTAAGCTAATAATACACGATAATTTTATACAATTATACCTAGGAAGGTGGCAAGGAATCAAGATCGAAACTGAAATTCCCTGTTCCTAGCTAGTTTCATCAGAGATGTTTTACCTAGTTTAATCAGATACATGCGTGCGCGTACTCGTGCAGTGATGAAGAAGGCGACCTTCGTTATCACATCTGAGTTCACGATGCATCTATGAAGCGCGCACGTACTCTAATGATCGATTTGTCTGGCCTGCGGAATTTAGGATAAAAACAATTACTGATATAAAAACCATAATGCCTAAGCTTTAACTACAAACTCAGTGACTAGAGAAAGTTTAAGAAAAAGCACCCCAGACATCGACCAGCCTAATCGTTCTCAAAATTTGGATTTCACGTCCTTTCTTGGGAATTTGCAATGATTGTCATAAAATAAAATTAAAAACTAGTTTAATCAAGTATGACGCAAATTAAGTGTCATGACCTTTGGGACAGGAGGAAGGGTAGGGTAGCAGAGATATGAAAGAGTATTATCAAATTAAGCCACAAAAGGTTCAAGTTCTTTTCCAAAGAAGGTAATACGCAAATAATGGACAAAAATATTGTCAATATGAAATATTATTTAAAAGTGAATACGATCCCACTCCGAGCAAACATTTTGATTGGCACAGAAAATCAAAATGGAACTACCACTCCACAAAAAGCGAATAAATAAATAAAATTAATTTTCTGTTTATACTCGGGAACTCCTCTGACCATGTGGACGACCACATGGTCAGAGGAGTTCACAAGACACAGAGAATACAAGAAACAGCACTGTATTTAAAAGTCAAGGGTTAATCGAACCCTTGAACACACCTGATACTTTCAAACTTCCAAAAACAAATGCAGTAACGACGAGGCATCTGTGATGGCTATGGAGTGACTGGAGTTATCAATTATCTAATAACCCACAAGTCACTGATCAGGGGTGTAGCCACCTAACTGCCACTGCAACGATATCGACAGCTGATATACCAGTGCTCCAGTTACAGCAAAATGATCAGATAGAACTATACATCATCTCAACCTTCAAAATATACTAACAAATTCTACTAGCATTGGCGACCGTCCAGTATTCGACCAAAAGTTATCCCGCAAGAGGATAGTGGGTGGTGGTAGATGATTATCACTTTTTTCTAGAAAAAAATTTGAATCAAAATCGAAAAAAAGGGATATCGGGTTCCCCCTCCACCTTATCTTTTCTATTAGATTTTAAACAGAAATTTACGAAGACGCTTTCTTTTTTTATGGTCCTTTTCCTCTTTTACTCAAAAGAGGAAACCGATCATAAAAAGAACAAGGAATAAAAAAAATTTAAAAAAAAAAAAAAAAAGAGGAAAAGGAACATAAAAAGGATCGATCTGGAGTCAAACGCTGACCTATAATTTCCACCTGCCAACCGTACCGTTAGAATGGGCTAATTGTCTTTCCGCAAGTTACACTGCCACCACAGTACTGTTAGCCTCGGATCTCAGTACAGATCCCAAGCAGAAGCGGATTTACTGTGAAGGTAATGAAGCTAAAGCTAAAGCTTCGGGGCCTCTCACTTGCACGGGCCCCTTCCAAGGCCCGTGCAAGTGAGAGGACTTCCTCTCCGTCACACTTCCCCTCGTGTCAGGTGGCGGCGGGCATTTTTGGGATCTGGCTAAGGGGAAGTTGAATGAGTTGGGGGATACATATAGTTCGGGTTGGCCTCCGTAGCCAGGAGCAGCAGTGCGTAGCACACGCTTCTTGATTATACCGGGGTTCGAGCCCGTGACCACCAAATACGGAGGATGCGGAAAGGTCAGGGAATGACCACCGCATATCCCCGGAGCAATATGGCCTTAGTTACTAATGCTCCTAAAAACCAAATAACAAACATCCGTAGCCGAGTGGTCAGGAGTGGGGGTACACGTTCTTTGAGTAGACCGGGGTTCAAGTCCCTAAATGCTAAATACGGTCGATCTGCCAACCCGCACTGGACCAGCGTGGCAGGTTATGGTGCATTTCCCTCAACATGAAACGTTGAGGAGGATTCCATCCTGCAGGGGATTGATAATGGTTGCAGTTTACCTTTACCTTAGTTGGGTTTAGTGGGATATAATTATGTGGTTCTCTGTCACTTTCGTATCTGCGAATTCAACAGTATAATTAAGTTATTGCTAGCAGTGCCTGTTTAGGAAACAAGTGAGAAATCACAGACTCCTGATTTGGATGTATACGAAGGGTACCTTCCTTTGTCATCTTTAAATTTATTTATTAAAGAACTGAGAGAAAATTCAGATAAAAAAACTAATGGAATATGAAACAAAAGCGATAAAGATGAGCAATGAAATCAATAGAAATTATTCTGACACTCGAGAAGCGAATTGTAACAAAAAAATAAAATAAAATAAAATAAAAAAGAAAGAAATTCAGATCTACAAAAAGCAGTAGAATGGAAGAAATGTAGAATGGGGAGGAAGAAATAAATTTCGAATAGAAGTAATGAACAGGCTCTTGGATTGTTTGATAATCCAGTTAATGAAGAGGAGTGAATCTGAACACATTTGAAAAAGATTTAATGTACTTGCTGATTTGACACGAAATACTGACATTGACGAAGATAACGAAAATCTCGTAATACGCCACTACAATGACATCAACGACCAACTGGTTAATGAGTGTCGTCAATTCAAAGAGTATTTAAGATTATTCACTACATAAGAAAACTTGAAAAACCCTATAATCTTATAGCTCATATATGAAAGAAATTTGATGGAGGTTTTCCCAAATTTGACAATTCTAAAATTTACATGACATTACCAATAACAAGTTGTGAAGTTAAAAGGAACTCTTCTAAACTATCAATAATAAAAAGCAAACTTCAATCAACTATGCTAGAGGAAAGAATGAATTATCTTTGTATTATACAAATGGTCTAAAGTTATTTTGGAATATCTCAAAGTAGAAGGAATTTAAGTCCATAGGGTAGGGGGTCGACAACCTGTGGCTCTAACTTTTAGACCACATGAAGCACAATTTGAAATGGAGTTAGAGGACTTAAAAATCAAGGACGTGGAGGGCAAGACTAAAATGCCTTAAAGCTGAAACTGAGGATTTGGAGAGGCCCTTGCAATTCTACACAAATGGAGAGCGATAGATGATTTTAAAATGCAAGCCCAAATTGTGTTCGATGCGTGGAGTAGCTTACCGGAAACGTATATAAATTTTAAATTATAAATCAACAGGGATTACCTTTATTTTAGATATAGGAAGCTTCCTATATCTAAAATAAAGGTAATCCCTGTTGATTTATAATATAATAGAATATAGGAATTATCGAGCACTTAATAGCTCTCAATTATCAAATAAATTTTAAAATATTTCCGTTTGGACTTCTCTCAGTTTTTGTTTCGACGTATTCCTGCGGGCAAATATTTTCGAACGAACTATATTAAAAATAAATTAAGAAACCGTCTGAACAATGGGAGTCTCTCAGCATGTTTAAAGATTAAAATTACGGCATACTAGCCTGATATTGGAGACGCGTTTAAGAAGTTAAGCAGCAAATGTCACATTAATTCGTACGTAACTGGATGTTTGTTACGTTTTTTCAGTATCAATAAATAATATTTCAAAAAATATATTTTTTTAATAAAACACCTTCTTACTCAATTCCATTTCTAGGCTCTTCGGATTCCCACTTTTTTTTTTTTTTTTTTTTTAATTAGATCAAAAATGGCTCTTCACTCAAAAAAGGTTACCGACCCCTGCCATAAGGAGTCGGAGATGCATGTCTGTAAACTGCGTGCTGCGAGAAACAGTCATATGGTAGTCCGCGTGAGACTCAACGAATCAAACTTAATACTCCACGAGTATTATTACGGGCAGCAAAGCTCTTCTCATGAATAGCTTTCATTATAGACAATTTTCAGTTCAAATATTTGAATTCCTTCAAAGCGCTATCAGTGGTCAGACTATATTTTCGAACTGGCTTAAATGACGTCATCTGCTAGTGAATGAGTTACCCAACGGTTTTAAAACTGCACTATATATTCATAACCGAAGCCAAAGCATTCGAGGTTCCTGACCGGCCTTCACAAAGGTGTGGCTATTGGCGTCTTTTCCTTTCCTACGAACTAACATGGCTGTTTACCTTCCAATAAAGTTCCTAAACGCAACGTAACAAGACATTCAGATTGATTTCGTGATGAACTGGGCTAACTTAAATGGTGTATATACTTTGAATTATGATTATGCTTTCAAAGTAAAAACACACGCACAATTCTTGTTCTACAAATCGTGTGTCTGAACAAGTGTGTCCACGGCCGATGTACATGGTGTGTGAGCTGGAAAACATGAAATAACTTACGGGAGAGGGACCAAAAATTATTCCGCAATCCGGGGATTGCGGAATAATCGATTAACTACAGTCTGACTAAGATGCCTTTAAAAATTCCTCCAGTTGTTTGGTAGGATTAGAATTCAGACTTCCCCAAACGAGTGACAAGTGGCGAAACCACTATACTGTCGAGGATACTCACACACAGTGTGCAGAGCATATACATATGTGTATAATTAATAACTCAAGGAAACTCAGATGAAATGTCAGTATATCATTTCAATTAATAACGTATGCTTTAAGATCGGTTGGTCCGTCTGTGGGTGGAAATTTTTAGAAAAACCATTAGCTTCTTCTTAGACGACTACGTGACCATTCTTTAAAGATCTCATTGAGTTTCCTTCATTATCTAAGAGATTCGGACTCAGTCCTATGAAATATACATGATCGTATACGGCAAACAATAAATGACTGCTACTACTACACTGGATGAACAGATGGGAAAAACTGAAGTGTCTGCCCACTCGGTCATTAAGGAAAGAAATAGCGAAAGCATGCCGCCATACAAAGAATACTTTTGTTTGGTGAACTGACAAATTTCAAAAGAAAAGCAATAGGCTATTGTTGTGAACAATTACGCGTGGCTGTTTTTAACAAGTATCTTAATATCAATCGCTAAAGGCCAATTAAAGTGAGCGATACACTTTCACTTCCCAAGGTAACAGGTGGGCAATACACCTACACAAATACTCCGCATATTTATTAATTTCCACTCTTCTAAATTTTGTCTTTGACTACACATCAGAAGTTTAATTTACTAACTTCTTCCTATAATACAACACAACATCGCAAGTAATTTAGAACGAAAATTTTCCGTAACATTTCAGATATAAATGATATACTTTACTTCCCTTTAACCCTAGACAGCATAACGAAAGCAAAAGATCCAATTTCCGAAGTTCTGATATAACAATGCCGCCACGCCCTCTACCCACACTCTGTCTCCTACACTTATGCAAAACGCCTTAGGTGCCCTTGAAGTCGCAGGTGACCTTCAGGGTTGCCTACAAGTAGGTAACGCCGAGTTTAATGATGACCTGAACTTGTTAGGAACCGGACCGGCGAGTAAACCCTATTATGGTGTGTCTACACCTCTGGCCAGACGTCTATAGACAAATATTTTACCATGCATTCTGTTCTAATAGCACACGTGCATGTATTATACATAAAAAATACAAATGAAGTACAACATTTTTGTGCATAAAACATATACTTGGAGTTCTGATGAAAAATCAAACGTTTAAAATGATTTAATGAAATAAGAACAGGTCTTTATGCACTTTTCATTTGAAATAAAAAGGACAATACTTGTGCACTGGGAGAACGGATTAAAAAATTACAAGTACATTTTATTCAGCTGCATGTGTCTTCTCAATTCTGGAATCTTGACAGTGTTTGTTTGCTATCCTTCTGAAATGTCCTAACTGTATTCGGGTGCGTGTTGATTTAAAAGAGCCATCCCAAAATTGGGCAGCTGGAAAAACCAGCTGCTCTAACAACTGAACAGCCACGAAGCAAGGTTCTAAATTGTAATGTAAAAGGAACAGTCAGAGCTCGAATTTCAGTTTCAAATTCAAGGATACGTGTTTCCTGTACATGTCAACTTTTATATCGCACTAATATAGCATACTGATTTACATCGGTGTCTACGCTATGCATATTGACGTGTACGTGGTATTAGCTGATGTTTCATTACAAAGATGTAACTGGATTGTTAAATAACTACTAATGTTCAAGGATCTCCATGACAAACAATGATACAGTACCTCTGAATTCATCGTCCTTTACAAAATAATTAACATGCAAACAGCAAATTAATTTATCAGATTACCAAAAATACTACACTATACAGCAAAACCAAAATCTTAACAAGCTAAGGCCAGTATTAAAACATGTCTCCGGCGAACAATTAAAGAATGGACTCGCTCCCCCAATGAATCCAACAGCATAAACGACCTATAAGGATTTTTATTTATTTATTTATTTTTTTAATTCAAGGTTGTCCCTAAAGTAGGGGTTAGGTTTCGATATATCTTGTACAAATATATAATATCAGAGTCACACAGTATATATCAAATATATATACTCTGTGACCCACTATTATGTTTTATCCTATATGAATATTTGAATTATTATTTTAGCCACTACTCAGTCGTGACTTATTTTTTTGCTTACCTGAGCAACCAGTGAGAACAGTATCATAAATATATTTTGACAATGCCAAACGGTTGGAATATTAGTCAGCGCTCTCGCTCTCTCTCGCTCTCTCTCTCTCTCTCCCCAGTGCATCAACCTTCCAGGAGATTTTGTATTCTACACATGCACATGTAGCATTCCTAGCTTAATGTAAGAAACAATCAGGTTTTATTTTATTTTATTTTTCCTCCATGCCATGCTACTCAACCAACATCAGTACTCTCCAACTCCAAAACCTGTTTCTAAACATTTGCAGTAAGGGTGAATATCACAATAAACCAGTTCATTAATATTAAAGTCATTTTCAGAAATTCTTGAGCTGTATGTACAAAATATGATTTTGTACATACGACTCAAGATTTCAAGAATACAATTCAAAATTTCAATCAAGGCCTAGTTGTCTTGTCTTGTTCGTGTGACTACAATTCAAAGAAATTTAAGAATACCTACACAATACTGTCTTCCACCACTCTCTATTAACGGTCTACCAAATGACGTTTAATCGAAAAGACATCGTCATTTCTCTTCATTGACCTCCATACTCTTCAGTCACAATCCGTTACCTCGGCATTACACCACTTTCGATCGAATAAATAACACTTCCGAAAACGGGGATATTTTGATATTCAAGAGGAGATGTCGCCATAGTGATACCCGTTCCGATCTTCCATCAGATGGAAGACGAGCACCAGTCATTGGAAATATGGCAAAACATTAGAGAAAACAGATCTGTAAGAGAGACGCAATGTGGTACTAAAAATTAAAGCTTCTTTAATACACTGAAACAGAAAACAATAAGAGAAAAATGGATTAATCGTGGTAATAAAATAAAAGGCAAAGTGGAGATCAGAATTGCAAATTGATACGTAGGAGTCCATAATTATACAAATTCTAATCTTATCAGTCTAGTGCAACAGACTCGTGAAATAGAAACACATAAGAAAACGGAAAGATCGAAATGACAAAGTGGAAGGCAGGGGAAGTATAAAATGAGACAGCTGATGAGAAACAAATACCATAAATGGAATTTCAGTTTTATGAAACCAGAAATTTCGTTCTGTTATCTTCACGTACATAAAACAGAACGTTACAAACAAGAACGGATATAAAAAGTAAATTAGTAAAAACAGCTGAGCCGGTAACAGAAAGAAAAAGAGACGGAAACCAAGTGCCTGCATGACTTCATGAACAGACGTTGGAAGCAGTAACAAAGAGGGTGGGGGAAAGGGAGAATTAAACACACACGATTCAAAATTTTGGAAGTAAGGGAATACAAAAACAAAGTACAAAACAGTCGAGAAGAAGTCACAAAGAGAAAATTGCCATTTCAGAATAATAAAATAAAGGAAAAAAGTAAAGTAAACACTATGGCGACGCTGCAGTAATAAAAGATGAAAAGTGACTCATCAAATGGATGAAGAACAATGAAAGGCGGCAGCTAGTAATGGATACTTTGAAGAACTGCTGAATATGGAAAGTGTAAAAGATTAACTCACTGCAATAAATGTGAAAGAATGAGAGGGGAATGTCTGGGAAAAACAGTGGAAGAGGCTCCGTAAAGAGAAAGAAATAGAAGAGTTTAACAACTTTTCAGAAAATTTTGGGGTAAGACTGGCAGGTTGCAAGATCGATTACACACTACGCCGCAAAATATGTGGCCTATTGTTAATAGTGAGCGTCGTGTCTGCAGTTGTGAACTTTACTGACCTTATATTTCCTGCAGAAGCAAAAACAGACAATTTCTTTTAGAGTGTTCGACTACCGTCAAATAAGGAGAACGGTGATATCCTGGAATGTGGAAGTTAAAACTGTGGACACCAGTGGATAAGAAAATGAAGTCTATGGCGAATATCGACAATATTCCATTTGGGTTATATGCAAGGAAAGGAAATTACAAATACCATTTATACCACTATAAAGTATGAGTTGGAAAAGAACAAAACATTGTGCGTGAGAGAAAATCCAGCCAATCCAGGAGGAAATATACCATGCAATAGATATATTTATGCGAATGAAAATATATACGTACTACATCTAGTAACGTATTGTAAGCTCTCCTAACCGTATGACCATTTAGGAGCAGTAAATTATGGTAAGCGATAGTAATTTTGTTTCCGTTTATGCCAAAAGCAACAATTTTCGCGACTCATAAAAAAAACAAAAAACAAAGTAGTAATCTTTATTGATCCTGCTTTATAACAAGTTAGTTAATGTACACCCCTCACCAAATAGTAATAATTAGTTATTTATAACAAACAAAAAAGAGGGGGGGGGAATGAAGCAAAAGCAACGAGAAAAATTCGTTTCTACGCATCCACCACATTGCCAGTCATTCCTTCAACAAGCGCATGCCAACAAACAATATCCAGTGCTTCAGCTACAATATATGGATAGGTGATATGTATAAAAAAATAAATAATAATTGCCAGATTTCAATTAGACCAATTTTAATGAAATTTGGGACAGCTCGACAAATCTTTTAAAAAGGCCCAGATATAAAATTTCATGACAATCCAAAATCTACTGGGAGTCCAGTTATTACATGCAAGTGGACGGACGGAAACGGTGAAGAAGCCGGGCGTATTATGTATATATGCTAACGCACCTGAAAACTACAGTAGATATGTTAATATTAATCATAAAATCAGAACTATTATAAGCAGGGTCAGCCTCAATTGCCTCCCCGGTCGAATTGGTTCCTTTAGGATCACTGAATGATCAACATCGGCGCTCCGGGAAGATTATCCGTTCTTGACTATGAAAATATAAAAACTAATACGATAATAAGGCACGTTTTTGTTGCAGTACCATGTTAAAATACGCGATCGACTGATATGTCGTTATTGTTCATTATGAAAATTAAGGAATCCCTGTAACTCGCAATTACTCCGACGCATACAATACTAATGTTTTCAATTTTGTATTTCTGGTCAAGCATAGCTTAAAATAGTGAAGAAAGACAAAGAGTAAGCCAACTTTTAAATAAATTTATCAAATAGCTACAGCAATTTTAGCAATTTCGCTTTGGATAAAAAAAAAAAAAAAAAAAGTGTTGCGTGAAACAACTACAAAACAGAAAAGATCTTCACCATTTTCAGATTCTCCCCCTCCCCCAGCCTAATCATGAATCCTGAAATTTAGTCAGATAGTCAATCAGTTTACTGAACTGTACTAGGTGTTGAGATTTACAGTATAAATAATTTCTGTATTCGGATCATTCAGTTCATAACAAAAAAACTAATTACAATAACAAAAGTAGTGTATAAATACTTCTTTTATTTAATTTTGAATTGGTATCTTGTGAAAGCTACTGTACCAAGTAATTTCGTTGCTACTACACAGCGAATATGAATACATGTTTTGTGAATAGGCTATATTTTGTGTATAGTGCTACGATAACGCTATTGAGGATGCCGGGAGGGAATATTCGCCAGAACATTGCACAAGAAACCTTTATGGCCTGTTTAACGAGTTCCGATGAAAATGCAGGGGTCGCCAGTTAAACAGGTTCTAAACCACTAACTTTTAGTGAGGAAAATAAAGTAGGAAGTTATTGAATACTGAAGAATCGAAAGATCTTAATTTATAGAAAGAATGGAACAACAGAAGAACTGAACTTCTTAGAGAATAGTCCGGGGAGCTATTCAAATGCAGTTTAGTGAAATAAAATCCTAGTACAGATATGCTACCTACTTAGGGGCAAATCATCATTGTTCAATTCAATTTCTGAATTGAATTGAATTTTGAAAAATAATACTCTCATTGCATCCTTGTTCCATGGGTATTTGATCAGTAAACAAAACAAAAAAAAAAAAAAAAAAGAGAGAGAAATAAGTACCTATTTACAGCCGTGGGTTATCGGCTTTTAAATGCTATAATCAACCCACGCAATCATCTAGGTCATACAGAGGATGTTGCGTTATATGTTGAAAGTGAGCGGTATCAATTTTAGCTCATTCAGTTCAGTTCAGTTAGTTAACGTTCAGAACTAAAATTCATTAATCATTTTTGGACTCGTTGCCTTCCTATATATTTTCAAAAATATATATTAAAGCATTATTTATTTTAATTTTTCTTCTCTTTTGCATAGAAATGATTTTTTCGCCCACCCCGGTGTTTCTAAACCGTGGATGGTGCAGGTTTAAATTCGACTACATAACAAAAATCACAAATTCTGAGTTCACTACATTCGTATGCGCTGGTAACCTCGAATTCCAGAAGAACTATAATGAATAAAAACTCAAACCTTAGAAGAAATTAAAACATTTAATAATAATATATATATATTTTTTTTTAATTTAATTTCGGGTCCCCTTCCATTTTCCCATCTCTGTCATGGGACGTATAATTACTATTTCAATTACCGTAAAATCGTCTATTTGAGATGGATATAACCGACACACACGATTCTAACTAGCATTTTGGGAATTTCTCCAGTTTGACCTCTCAATTTTCAAATTCTGAAACAGCTTTCCGCAGCTACTATTCCGAAATTATCAATCATATATCTAATTGAATCGATAACTGAAGGGGGCGGGTGGCACTTGGCAAAGAGCCAGAGAAATGAAGACGTGAATTGAGTGACATTAAAAGAAAGTTTTTTTTTTTTTTTTAAATCGGTCCATTATAAAGGAACCAACAGAAATTTCGCCAACTCTTTGATGGTTGTTCGTTAAATATGGAATATAAGGAGTAAGTTGCGTGTGGTGGTCCTGTGCTCATTCTCAAATATTAAAGTTGTACGTTTTTGAAACAGCACGTCCACGAAAAATGCAAGCCCATTATTAGTTGAATACTAGTTATGCGACTATCGTAACAATGAAATTAACGATCCCCTTTCCTCAGGGCTGTCCACGGAATATAAGCAGAAGCCTTTTAGTCTGTCCGACATAAATCCGTTACCGTTACTCAGTTTTTCATGTACTTTTTTATATACGGCCTCAGTTCGAGAACCACTGACAAGCAACGCCATTTTATAGCAATGGTAGTGAGCCACTGATGGTCATCAAGCTAAAACTGCACTAACCTCTCAAAAGTATTAGATACCAACCCACCCCAGATACAAGGATAATGAACGTCCGAGTTGAGCGTATGCAGAAAAGGAAGAGAAAAGTGTGCAGTAAAACCAACGACATCAGTAGCATTTATAAGTCGCACTAAGAAAAACTATGGAGTTCCAAAAAAAAAAAAAAAAAAGGAGTGTTGCCGGATGTTATGTCAGTAATTTTCCGATGCATACTCAGCCATCCAAAATCAAACAGCGATCAATTCTGTGAAAAGAGATAAAACGAATGATATAAAAGTTATGACACGATCCAACAGGCCAAGGAAATCCATGCGTATCCTTCGGTCGGGCAACCGACCGAAGGATACGCGTCATCCAAATCGACCTCCACAAATCAAGTTCGGAAACACTACAATCCGTATGTACACACACACAAACTGAAACACTTAGTCTACAACTGGACTCAAATCTGTTCTTCAAACTTCATCTACAGTATTTGCATAGAAAAATCAAAAACTATTCTGCAATGATTGCAAGAATTACCAGAAAGGACTGGGGACTTAAAAGAACCCTCAGACTCTTCTATAAAACTATTTTTCTACCTGTTCTGATCAGCTAGCTTCCTACTACAGTAAGAAGATAGCTGATCAGAAACGGGCGACATGGGTACTTTTTGTGAAAGAATCGGGAAATTCTAACCCGTGGGGTTTACTATATAAACTGTCACGTGACAAATTCAGATATGGAGAGGCGTTTAATACAGTAACCACGGATATCAGTGAGACTATTGGTTGGAAGGGCTCCGTTGAGATAATTTCAAGTAAGTTATTTCCAACTGACGATCCTCAGGATGATACTGAGTATCAAACTGGCATACGTAGAGATAATCGGCTCTATGTAGCTAGAGAAAATACTGCGGAGTTTACAATGGAAGAACTTACAAGAGTTTTGAAGAAGCTTAATCTCACAAAATGTCCTGGAATTGATTTAGTCGAGAATATATTTATAACGAGGTTCTATAAGTCGTTACCTAATATCCTTTTATTAATGTTTAACAAATGTCTAACAGAAGGGCTGTTTCCAAAGCAGTGGAAGTTTGCATTATTGAAGTTGGTTAGAAAACCTGGGAAGCCACTAACTGAACCTAAATCATATCGCCGTATCGCTCTTTTGGCAAGCCTTGGTAAAATCCTTGAAAGGTTAATGGCATTACGGGTAACCGACCTGCTAGTGCAGCAGGATATGATATCGCCTCAGCAATATGGGTTCACTCCTGGGAAATCCTGTGAAGATTGTCTAATGACATTTCGAACGCATATTGAGAATTCTACATCCAAATATGAATTAGCAATCTACGTGGATTTCGAAGGGGCATTTGATACTGTTTGGTGGGAGGCAGCGATGGCTCAGTTAAGAAACGCTGATTGTTCCAAGGAATTATATATGCTTTTCAAATAGATATGTGCTAGTGAAGTCCAAGCACTTTGAGCTACGAAAACAGGTTGTGAGAGGATGTCCTCAAGGCTCCGTCGTGGGACCCCTTATTTGGAACCTAGTCTTATAGAATTGGTTGGTTCGCACATTCCCTAATTGTAAGGTGCTGGCATTTGCAGATGATCTGACAATTATAATTGCAGGACGATCTCGCTCACTCTTAGAACAGAGAGCTAGTAGTGTGCTGACAGACTTAAGTTCTTGAGCTCAAAGCTTTAAGCTTGCTATTAGTCCTTACAAAACTAAAATGATGTTATTTAAAACAGCTTTAGATATAAATCGACCTCCTCAGATCAAGTTGAATGGTGTACAGTTACCTATGGTCCTTGATACCAAATACCTGGGAATTATTGTGGACAATAAGTTATCATTTCACCAGCACTTATTATATTTAAGCAATAAAATCAGGAAATTTTCTGGTGCTATCGTTAGAATTTCAAAGTCTGACTGGGGCCTATTACATAAAACACTGTTTCTGTATTACAAGGCAGTATTCTTTCCTATAACTACGTACGCTGCAGGAGCCTGGTTCCATAGAGTTAAAATAGCTACGTTTAGGGCTAAACTAAATTCCATACAACGCATCATGCTTCTTGGTATTCTAAGAGTGTGCAGAACGGTGTCCACTGCCGCGCTGCAGGTGTTGGCCGGAGCGCTACCCTTGGATCTACATTTGTTGTATTTTATCGTGGTTTTTGCTACCGTATTAAGAGGGAAATTCCTACAGAACTTTTTGGTATAGAGATAAATATTCGCTCTAACTGTAGAGGCGAAAAGAAAAGACGTATGAATGAAATAATCAATTTATGGCAGACAAGATGGGATACCATACCTACTGGAAGAGTGACCAACTTGTTTATCCCGAACGTGACTTTTCTGAATGATAAGAAGGTTCACAATTGGTTTACACCTAAGTTTACCATTTTTGTTAACAGGGCACGGGTCAATGAATGATAAATTATATGCATTAGGACTAAGTAACACGGACCTTTGTTTTTGCGGGGCCAGGGAAGGCTGGCGGCACATACTATATGATTGTCGAATATATGACAATGCCAGGACAGCAATACGTGAAATTCTTGAGAGTATAGCTCCAGGAGAAGAAGCTATATTTTTAAGAGACTGTAGTAAGTTTCAGATGCTCCAGGTATTTGCTAAAGAAGTGTTTGAACTAAGGAAAAGTATGATTCCCCTGATACGAGGTTGATCAAATCCATCTGGCTGGAGGCACCGAAGTGTTTTTATGCTGCCGTTCTTACTGGTTACGGCCTCCGTAGCCGAGTGGTCAGGAGCGGGAGTACAGTAGCACACACTCTTTGAGTAGACCGGGGTTCAAGCCCCTGACTGCTGAATACGATCGATCTGCCAACCCGCACTGGGCCAGCGTGGCAGATTATGGTCCATTTCCCTCAGCATGAATTGTTGAGGAGGCTTCCATCCTGCAGTGGGTTGATAATGGCTGCACTTTACTTTTTTTCTTTTTTTTTTTTTTGCTGGTTGCACAACTGGAAGATCTACTCTTTTCCTTATCTCTCTCTCTCTCTCTCTCTCTCTCTCCCCCCCCCCTTGATTTTTCCCTTTTCGGTATATATATGTATGTATGTCTGCGTGTATATGCTAAAAACCAATATATATATACTTAGTATATATATTTACTTTTTTTATAATTATTATTTATTTTATTTTTTTTATTTATTGTTTTTTATTACTGTTTATTATTTTTTTTTTGTTATCTTAGTTAATTATTTTTATTCTTTTCTTTCTCTTCCTTTTTCTTTTCTCTGGAGTGGGGCCCAGAGAAGGATTTTTTTTTTTTTTTTTTTTTGTCTCATACCCTGAGACCATAGGCGTCCCATCTACTGGAACTGGCCCATCTTCCCGTGGTGTGGACGACTACCCAGAATCATCTGTCCAGGTGATTGATGCTTCTGGGTAGCCAAGTGGCCAGAACATAACAACAGAACCCACACATAATACACACAAACCGACGTCACACACACACATATATCTGGCCCATTTGTAGTGATACTGTTCTTCACAGAGATACGAGGCGGAGCTGAATTGGCAACATTTGATGCACCAATGCCCACTGTACGACGACCTACGTGGAATCCTAATCACCAGACTAACTTACTTACCTCAGGACCGGGAACACCATCTCCTGGACAGATTCGATGAATATAGTGCGCTCGCCAAATTTGCACAAGACTTATTTGCAAGAAGGAGAACACAAATTGCAATCAATGCACGCCGTTAGCCCAGGGCTCCCTGCACATGAGCATAGATTTAGAGAACGTGTGGATGTACCAAGGTGCTTCCGATGCTGCAAGTACGGCCACACAACACATACCTGCGCCCAAAAAAAAAGCAACATGTGGCCACTGCTCTGAAATGGGCCACAATTACAGCAGCTGCCCAAAGAAAGAAAGATCCTATCTGCACCAACTGCAAATCCCTGAGGTTAGATCAGGCCCATTCCACACGCGACAGAAACTACCCAACTTACCAGAAAGCTAAGGGTTCAATATCAGTCACGAATCAATTATGGGGATACACCATAAGAAATTTAATAACGGACTCCTTGTGGTGCAACAAATAAACGCGCAGCAGGCCAGAGCAGTGGCCGACCAAGTACGGCAAAGCGCTGATGAGGCAAACACAGATGTTATCCTGATACAGGAGCCCTACACTCACACAGGGCAAGTCACGGGCTATCCGCTCCGATATAAAATTGTACAATGCAACGAAGACACTCCGAGGGCGGCGGTGATAGTACGGAACCCGGAGATAACCACAACAAAAATACCACAACTCTGCACGCCATGGGCAGCATGTACCCATATTATTAGCTCTGTTAGCAGCCTGTATATGATCTTGCTGTACTGCAGACAGCTGTACGGCAGTTTACATCGGCGCCGATGTAAACTGCCGCTCCCCTGTCTGGCACAGCACTACTCCAGAACGACGAGGTACCAGGAATGGACAGAGGCTTGAGGAGTTCCTAGCAAATTCTATCTTCACTGTAAAGAATCAGCCCTTCAATCTACCGACATACTGCAACACTTTATGGGAATCAACCATAGATATCACGCTAACCACAAGAAACATAGAAGCTCATGTGACCGATTGGACACATGAGCTTCTATGTTTCTTGTGCAAAACGCCTGGACCACATCGGATCACCGTACAATCACCTTCAATATCAAGAGAACGATGTCAAGACCAACAAATGGCAAATACATGGCGAGCAGGTTCGCCATCAAAAAGGCAAACTGGGAGCTCTTTCGAGAACAATTAATCCAAAAAGCACAAGAGGAAGAGACCGGATGGGAGAGTGACAGGATGGAAAACGTAGACAGGATGCAGGAGAAAGTCACCCACATTATAACCACTGCAGCGGAAATGGCGATGAAAAGGAAGACACCCTCCGTAGGAGCCATGCCGTGGTGGACCCCGGAGTTACAAAGACTACGAAAGCAAGTTCAAAGAAAGAGAAAAGAATACCAGAGTGCGCGGAGAACGTGGCCACCCGCGGAGGTAGCCTATCTAAGACATCAATATCAACAGCTACGCAATGCCTACACTGAAAAAATAAAGAAAAATAAGAAAGCCTCCTGGGAGCGACTAGTCTCTGCGACCGGAAATGAGTACCCCTGGGGGGTTGTATACAAAATAACCACAAATAAGCTCCCCAGGGGGGAAATAACGACGGCAACAAAAACGCCTCAAGGATCCCTCACTAAAACATGGGATGATTCAATTAACAACATTCTAAATACAATCATTCTAGAACCCCCAGACAACCTCAGTGACAAGCAAGAAGAAATCTCCCAAGCGAACGAGGCATACACATCGCAACAAATGGAGCCGCCCTTCACCATGGAGGAGCTACAAAATGCTGCGGCACAGATGCGAAACAGGAAATGCCCGGGACCGGACCTGATCAAAAAAGCTGTGGAACACATACCTGGCCTCCTGCTCAAACTTCTAAACTGCTGCCTGCAAGCGGGGAAATTTCCGACCTCCTGGAAACCGCAAATCTGAAACTCATCCTGAAGAACCCTAACAAGCCACCGGAACAACCGGATTCCTACTGACCGATAGCTTTACTGACTACCTTGAGTAAACTATACGAAAGGCTGTTGCATAAAAGAATTATGAACCACTACAAAGCTGCAAACCTAGAATCACCAAAACAATATGGATTCAAACCGGGATTATCAACCATAGAAGCAGTCCAAAAGCTTATATTCAAAGCAACCCAATGCAACAGGAAGTACTTCCTAGTCATTGCAGTGGACTTCGCAGGGGCGTTCGACACCCTGTGGTGGCCGAGCGTCCTCGGCCGGCTCCGGGAGGCAGCGCTCCCAACAAACCTCTACAAGTGTATAAAGGATTACCTAACTGACCGAAGAATTGAGGTGGTAACACCTTTTCGAAAAGTGGCTCGATGGGTCCGCAGGGGGTACCCCCAGGGCTCGGTCCTGGGGCCGTTCATGTGGAACATTGTCTTTGACGACTTCCTGGCCCAGGACTTGGGCGAAGTGAGCTGCCAGGCCTTTGCTGACGATTTGGTCCTGATGGTGCAGATCGGGCCTGGAGACTCATGCAAACCAGGCAATACAGGTGTTACAGGATTGGGCAAAGCTACACATGTTGAAGATCTCACCCACGAAGACGAACTCTGTTCTACTGAAAGGAGTGCTTGACATCCACAGATCACCGCAAATAAAAATAGCAGGAGCAACCATCAAACTTGCAAAACAAATACGATACTCAGGAACTACAATCGACAGTAATTTATCCTTCACCCCTCACATCATCCACCTGAAAGAAAAACTAAGGAATTACGCAGCATTAATAGCAACAGTCTCACGCAGGGACTGGGGATTAAACAGAAAAACCCTGTCCCTGTACTACAAAGCAATTTTAATCCCAGCCATTACCTATGGATCCCCGATATGGTACAAAAAAAGCAGGAACAGTAGTAAATAAAAGACACCTAGACACAATCCAGCGTAGCATTATGCTCATCATCTCTCGTGCATGCAGAACAGTGAGCACGCACACCCTCCAGGTCTTGACAGGAGTCCTCCCACTGGACCTGGAGGTGACTCGCTGCGGGCTCATGTACCACCTGTCTAAGGGAACACCCACTACAATCTATGGACTCACCCTAGAACCAAACAACAACCGCAAAGCAGAAAAGCATAGAATCGTGGCTCACCTGCTACAGCTGTGGCAGGACAGATGGACAGCATCAAACAAAAGTTTTTAAGTTATCAACTTCCACAACAACAGATGGTAGTCTGTCCCAACAATCAACTACCCAACAAACTTCCGCACATCTATTCTACAACTGTCTTTCCTCAATTTGAATCTATGCCCCTTCAGGATCGTAATCTAAGCAAGCGGAACAATCCCATCAGCATTGAGCCTGCTCAAACCATTCAAGACCATACAGACCTCAATCAGATCACCCCTCCGGTGCCTAGTCTCCAGACGCTACAACTTGCAAAATTAAAGCCGTTCTTGGTAAGATACACCTGTCACCCTCTCCAATCTCGTTGCCCTTCTCTGTACTCGTTCCAGCAGCTCTACATCCTTCCTAAAATGAAGTCCCCAGACTTGTATGCAATACTTAACGTGTGGCCCATATACAAAGGGATACTCACTTCCTTATCCCTGCTAGCAAGATCCCTATATATCACTGACAAGACCCCATTAGCTGCTCTGGTAGCCTGTCTGCACTGTTCAGAAAACTTCATATCTGACTACACAATTACCTCCAGTTCTTTTTGATACTCCACCTCCCTGAGTGTAGTACCACACAGCTGGTACGTTTCTCTTGGGTTACCACTACCGTATGCGGTACTTTGCATTTGTCAAAGTTAAACTTCACTTGCCACTTAGCCCATCTGCCTAACTTTTCTAGATCCTGTTGCAGTAGCATACTGTCTTTACAGTCATTAAAAACCCTGCCAATCACCTGCAAACTTTGACTTTAAGTCTGATATACCTTTATCAATATCACTGATAAATACACAAAACAACAATGTGCCCAGCACTGAACCGTGGGGGCACTCCACTAATAACATTAGTCCATGTAGAGCAGTGTCCATTTATTACCACTCTGTCGTCTCCCACCGAAACATCCAATTGTAGCAACTTGTCCTTAACGCCATATCGCTCCAATTTGTACAGCAGTCTTCCATATGCTAGAATATCAAAAGTTTTCCTGAAATCCAAGTTTAATATAAATGTTTCAACATCAGCGAACCATACACTTTTCCTATTTGTAAACAGACTTCAGAAGGATTCCCCTTATCCTCGAAAGAAAGAAATGTTTTTTTTGTTTTTTTTTTTAACAGATTTTTAAACCAGTGATATTCAATTGATATTTTGGCGCTGTTCGATAATCCGTTGTCTTCGGCCAAAAACGTGGTTTACTTATTAAAGTAATTATATAAACAAAATTCTATACTTTTAGAAATACCTCTAACTCAGAAAAATGTTATTAAAAACCACTTTAAATTAAATTAAAGCTAAGGATGGTATATCATTTTCTGATATAAGCAAAGAAAAACCTTCGCGTTAAAATTAGAAAAACCATCAATGAATTGGATCGTTACATAATTGATGGCTGAGGTTATGTCACAGCTTTATTTCCATGATTATGCAGCGAAAATAAAAGAGGGAAAGAAATGGGCATATATTGTATATAGAACTGCTTGAAGTTTTGGCAATTGAAGGTCTTAACATAATATAGAAATAAGTATAACAGCAAGGGACCAGACACGGCATTCTTTCTCTTTTTTAATTTTGGTGCTCAAGTTTGTCCTTGAATACTAGACAGGGAATTTTTATGGCAGTTCATCCTCTCTATTATCAAGGCAAGGGCTTCCGTCTGTGTTGCCATACAGTGGCCAGAATCGACTACATCCTGTTTCCTGGAACTATGGCCATACATCGCACCCGTTCAGACCTGTGCGACTTTATACCTTGTGAAACCAGTTCTCATGTTAGTTGCTTCAAATAAAAATAAAATAAAAACAGAAAAGCTGAACTAAGCTGGTTACAGCTATATATATATATATAGCGCTGCACTAATCTTTTACATCACACGATATTTATAATGGTTTCAAACTCTTAAATACCGCCATAGTTGTAAGCATCACTGGAATTGAATACAACTATTGCATCGCCCTACTCACAAGGTCGGTCGTTAAGCAATTTTCTACATACGGAAATAAAATAAAGCTAACACCATTAAAAAAAAAAAAAGGTGAAGAACAATGAAATTTAAGCAACTAATAAAAAAAAAAAAAATAAAAAAAAAATGAGTGGCAGTAGTTTCGTCGCTTCTTTATTATTACGAGCAAATGTTTAAAATGCCAATTTTATTATCGGGATTGCAAGTAACCCAAAAGTTGTGCAAGACATTGCGCAACTCTTGGGTTATGTGCAGGTTATAGCAGATCTTGCTGAACAATCAAGATGCCAACAATAAACAGACCAGACCAGTTTAAGTCAGCAGTTCGTCCATTCAAGGCAGCAAACTGTTTCTCACAAGAGAAGCATATTACTATTTACTATTATGATTAAATCCATTTATTCACCCTTATTTCTAGTTCCCGAACAACCATCTGGCGATGAAGGCTTACTCCGACACATGAAAAATAGAAGTTCTTACAGCGTTCAATGTTGATGATGAAATTTCTCAACCCCCGCCTCTCATAATTTTTCAGCCTCCTTTTATTTTGGAAAGCTCTAATAAGGAAATAAGAGCAGGTGTTTCCTTATCCCCCACACACTTCTATGTTACTCATCGTATTTTCGCCCACACGTTAGGGCAAACTGGGTGGACTAAGCAGACCGGGAAAACAACGTCGTTTCGCGAGTACACACGACATATCCGACCTGAACAACTAGCTGACTAAATAAGGAGGTCTGTTTCACTTAACGAACTGCTGACCTAACTCTGAGAGTTGGGTCGACATGCAAGTGTAAATGAACAGTATTTAAAAACTATTAAACACGAGACCTCTGACATACGCAACGCAGTTATTCATAAATGATTAAGTAATATAAAAAGTAGAAAATCCGATAGCTTTATTCAAACAGTTTATCAATTTCATCGCATACATACCAGATACGGTATTCAGCCACTACAGAATTTACTCATTATAAAATTTGGAACACACAAAAAAAAAAAAATAATAATAAAAACGCAGACGTTAAGATGCTATAACTTCTTAATCTAAGCCTAACTATGAGTAATTAATGATGAGAAATATACTATAATTGCATATCTTCTCAAATCATCCTCATTTATAACAAACTGAGGAACGGAGAATTTAAAACCGCACTAGAATAAATGGATATTTGAAATTTGAATTATATAATCTGCAAGTTACAATCCTTTACTCTGAAAATTATACAGAAAGTGTGATATATAACACTGTTCATCCGTTTTTCAGAGAAAATGCCCATCCTACATAAAACACTACACTTTGTATAGGTTTTAAGTGATGACTCAAAACCTGCGTGACTAAGCAAACGTTAGCACTCCGCAGTATTATTGTACATGTGGACATGTGGACGTGTGTGTATAGGTAGGGTGGCTCCTAGAACGTCCGTTCAAATCCACCTCGTTTCTTTGTACGTTGAACAGACTCTGCAAAACAGGCCAGCGTGTAGTAGTGCAATGTTCGTGTAGTTTAATGCATGTTATGTTGTTGTGTTATGCTGACCTCTTAGCTACCGAGAAGCAGCTATCACCAGGAAGGCTGCTTCTAGATACTCGTCCACACCACGGGAAGGTGGGCCAGTTCCAGTAGATGGGACGCATAAGGTCTCAGGTTATGAGACAACAAAAAAAGTATTATTGTACAGGAAAAATTTGCTGAGGGAACATTAATTGCCTAAATGTTTGACTGCATGATGCAAGTACCCAGGGTAAATGAATAGGAAGTGAACGCTAAAAATTTTCTCGGCTATGAATTGTGAACACACAAAGGCATTCCATACTAGACTGTGGCATAACAATGTTTCTTCAAAAGACATTTAACTCAAATGCACAACAGAACTGTATATACCAGGGGGTATTCAGGGGTGGACAGAAGGGGCATATGCTCCCTTAACCAAAAATTAGAAATTAAAGAAAAAGAACGCAGGAGGCGTTCTAAAAAAAAAAAAACTCAAAAGCCTGGTCCACTTTCTATATTAACATCACCTCTAAGAGCGTGAACTGGTACCAGTGACGGTAAGTGACTGAAACGTACTTGAGAGAATAGTTATAGGGTGAGGACAGTCTATTAATAAATGATGGACAGTCAGTTTTGTATGGGAAGATGTGGGGAGTATTCACTAGCACATCATTAACCTGCAATGCGAATGCATTGCAGGTGAATGATATGTCCTTAGTCTCGATACACCCAGGGTCCTGAGCTGGATATCATCATTCTTCTCTTTCTTTGTGATTCCTCCCCCTCTCTCTCAGGGTAACTCGGCAATTTTTTTTTGGCTGGCGCAGCATAAGCTTCAGGCTTCCTTGCACCATATAGCTAATAATAATATTACTTCCTCCCTCCTGCTTTGTCGGAAGCTGGAGGGCCACAGTTTTGGGTCTGGTTTTATCTCTTAAAGTTTGTTTCCTGGGGTACCCTCTTCAGATACGTGACCAGATATAACATGCTTTATAAATGATAGGTTTATAATCAGCAAATGGCACTTGAAAATACTGTGAAGTTGAAGTACATGGTTCGTTCTTTGGCTGCAAGGTGTCTGCTCTTTTATTTCCTGTTATGCCAGAATGTCCTGGGATCAAACAAAATGTTATGGTCTGGCTGAATTCATTGCAGCAAATAACCTGGAGCGTAAGCGTTGTGTTATAGGGCAATACTGCTTCTTATAACAGAGACAGCATTAGAGAGTCAGTTTATATTCAACCGATGTGATTGAGAGTTCAATAATTTAATCGAAGGCTAGGTTAATAAGCATGGAATTCAGCAGTGAAGATATTGCATGCCTCCTTCTTGATTCATATACTGAGAGATTTACAATAAGCCATAGTCCATTATGAACAGCTGAGTAGTTCGAATATTACGAGGAATTATATTGCATCGTTTATGAAAGCTTTAATAGGTTTTTACCTAATGCACTTCTGTTTCATTTTTTACAAATAGCAGAGGGTTACGATTCACAAGATGCAAATAAAACACAGACGAGAAATTTTATAATCAAGGCGTCAAATAAAATATCTTTAACAGTTAAATCACTTTCCCGTTTGTTTTAGTATCCTGGATGGGCAGTGCAGCGCAATACATTTAATGCGATATATCATTAAAAAAAAATTCCACTGCATGTATTCGACTTCATTTTCTCTTTACCTTTCCTAGATATTTTCATATTATGATGCAGCACATTATCACACCTCCACGTTCGTTTCTTAAGTAGGAAACAGGAATATAAAACCTCCTGGTTTACATTTATTAATGTTCAACTGACGCGATCTGCAACGTGGGTAGTAGTTCAGAAATGAGGAAAAGCAGGCGGTGGGCGTGCGCGTGTGTGTGTGGGGGGGGGGGGGTTAGAGAATAAATGAAATTCATTTTTATATCTTCCCGCTAATTATGGCTGATAACCTTAAGAGTAACATTCCTTTAACTATTAAAATATGATGTAGTCAAAATATTTTATTCGCGATGTGAAGTGTAAAAAACAGTTTCGAGCGTATTTACATCAAATATCTCTTTAAGTAAACTAAAGCATTAAGAGGCTGTTGAGAAGTGATCGTAAATGTCGCACTGATTCAATATCCCGGAAATTCGTCGCATTATTGAGGTCTGTTCCATGAAATGCAAGTAGACGTTAAATAGACTCCGGTACGTAAACATGCCTCTATAAAGATAAATGATAACCGGCGACCAAAACTTTTCTTGCCATATATGGAAAACTGTGTAGGTGGAACTGCGCTAAATGCGTACATGTATGAGAGTGAGCATTTAGAACTCGAAACCAATTTTTAACGATGTATGAAGTTACCAAATTAACTCAGGAATGTTTTGAGTTATTGTATACGTATCTGTCTAAATATTTGTATTAAGTCTACAGCTAAAAGAAAGCGAAATGCTACCTATACTTTAGTCGTAAACTTTTTTTTATATATATAAATTCATGCAAACTGCGTAAGAACTTAACTAGAACTACATTTGCCATGCTCTAATTACAAGAGTTGCTTTCTTTTCGTTCATTACATAACCGTTTTGGTAAGGGGCATAATACGAAGTGTCCTATTACTAACAATGACCCAGTTCATTACTTCTCTCATTAAAAAATAAGTGATCATTTACTTTCTGAGAAACGTTGGTCAATGGGGACAGAACGACCTACAGGAAGTTGTTGGGCCCCTAAATGGTGTCCCTCAATCTTTCTACCCTGTTGAGTTTCGGAGTCTTGTAATTAGTTCTTGTCTCTTGGCGAGCTTCAGTAGGACAATGATGTTACTGGGGATATAACACAGTGAAAAAAAAAAATAATGCCTATTCAAATAAAGACATAATTTACACGAATACTGTTCCCGAATAGTGGTATTGCGTACCACGATTTGGGAGGGTGAAAAAAACCGTCAAGAAATATGCATATTAATATCCGCGTGTGGATGATGATACGTTTTAACAATACTTAACTCCATGAGGTTAATGGGCATCGCCCTTTTATAGCCATATGGCGCAAAAGCTGCTTTCGCTACATCGAACCTGTTCAAATCTTGCTATTATCACTTATCACCAGTACTTTTAGAGTTTTAGTCGCAACAACTTAGACCATTTTGTGCCACTGTGTATTATGCTTCTACAAGTGATTACTCACTGCCCGAGATGCATGTCAGGCGCCTCCGTAGCCAGGTGGGCAGGAGCAGCAGTGCATAGCACACGCTTCTTGATTAGACCGGGGTTCGAGCCCATGACCACCAAATACGGAAAGGTCAGGGAATGACCACCGCATATCCATGGAGCAATATGGCCTTAGCTGCTAATGCTCCTAAAAAAAAACCAAATAACAGATGCATGTCGTGTAGGATGAAACTCCCGGAATAACTCACGAGGAAAGGCCCCTCTTTCTCCCGTGAGATCGGCTAACCACAGCCTCGGTTGAAGAAACTTTTAGAAATCCCAGTCTAAGACGAGATTCGAACCATACCTCTCCAAACAAGTTACAAGTGGTAAAACCACTATACTGGAGGACATTACCAGTTATGATGCTACTGATGTTAAGGTTGCATTAGATGCGGCTGGTAAGATTTATTAATTTAAGGTAAAAATCTCATTTACGTTTGATTGGTCTCCGAGAATAAGTTTCGTGTAACTGAGCATTTGATTTGAAAGCTTACTGACAGGGCATTAATAAAAGTGGACGTTCTACAATAAATGTTTTACCGTGAGTTGAGAACGACAACGCTATTTGTGTGAGGGGAATCAACTTTCATAAAGAAGTAAGAATGCGTGAAATGTATGTCCGATACGATACGAATGTGTTAAATGTGTCCAACACTGGCGAGGATAACACGTCTTCGTTTCTATTGATCGAAAATTTGTTTTCCTGCATTTTGATTGCTGTTTAATCTGGTATAATTTGTTGTTTGAGATTGTCACGTTTGTGTCCATATGTTTTCAGAAGATTTTCTAATGACAGGGTTGAAGTTAATGCATGAATGAAACTTTATACATGAGAAAAATTACATGAGTTTTTTTTTTTTTTTTTTGCATCTTCATCAGCACGTTCATTGCTTAGTATTCCAAAATGGTCGGAAATCCAAGAAAGTATCTATTGTCCTGCCCTAAGATGAGATGAGATGAGATGAGATGAGATGAGATGAGCAAGAATGAATTTTTCCTATAAGGGAAGATTTGTCGATAAGGTCTATTGCTAGACATATAGCAAACAATTCAATGCTATGGATACTGAATTCTATGGGAACAAACAGAGAAATGTGCTGTATGCCAACCTACGTGTAAGTTTTTGGGGACATTGGAGTACAAATACAGGTAGTCTGAGAATTGCATTACGTAAGCATAATGTAGCTGTTTCATTGTGTGTGAGAGAGAGAGAAAGAGATATGACAGTTGACTGCAAATGTTTCCTCTTAATTTACGAAACTTATGTGCTGTTGTGCAATTAATCCGTTTAATCAGATACCTGCTGGATTGCACATGACTGTTTTTTTTTTTTCTATATAGTTTCCTATTTTGTATTATACAGACACTGCCACGCTGGATTATCGGGAAAGCTTTGAATTTTTGCAGGCATAACTTGCTACGAAGACCAAGTGGAATTTCATTTACCTTGTGTAAATGAAACTGCGCGCTGGATGCACGAAATGCTTATGAAACAGCATGCAAAGCATTATAATGAATTGTATCTGGCCAGTTTAAAGAACTTTTCCTAACTAGATAGAAGGGATAATCATAATGCAATCTAGGTCTTATCACAGCACGAAAAATGGTAGTGAATAACGGTCTGCTCCCCATATCATGACAGATATTGCTATGAGAACGTTTAATTTCTTTAAAGAGACAATATACGTAGGTAATTTATATGTTCTATGAAATTTAGTTTTGTCATCCATAATTAATCCGAGAAGTGGGATACAGTACTATTGTTTGAGCAACATTGGTTCATTGTTTATTCCTCGTTCTATTTTATTTATAGCACCTTAGAACTATCTCTCTATTGTGCGCATATTCTCTGAGTGACATGAAATGGTGAAGTCGTCTGCATAAGGGCAAGTTTCAACTGTTTCTGGAATATCTAGTGTGATAGGATTGATTTTAATTGCAAATAGGGCCACTGAAGATTGAGCCTTGGGGAACTCCTTGTTCTTGATCGTATTTTTGAGACAAGATATCAAGACAAGAAACTTCAAGTCTGATGGTATCAGACTTGAAGTTTCTTTTGCACAAGTTCTGGATGAACTTTAGTAGATGGCCTCATTTCTAGTTTGCGCAAGTTATGAAGTATATATTTCCATATTGTATCGAAAGCCTGCTCAATGTCAAAATGTTCTCATTGGCAAAGACAAAACCATATTGGCAAGGACTAATTATGCGAATCAAGAGACCACGTTAAACGCTCAATCAGATTTTTTTTTTTTTTTTTTTTTTTTGTAAGGGCAATAGAGGTCTATAGTTAATTGAATATGAATAATCATTTCCTGGTTTGGGAAAAGCTAGCATAATCGATTGCTACCGCGAGTCTGGAGGTGTGTCCTTAAGGTAGATTCTGCGAAAAAGCAGCAAGAGTACACAAAGACTTTTCAGTGAGTTGTTTAATGATTTGATAATGGATTCCATCAAGACCTGCTACAGTTGGTTTTGATTTCGCTAGGGGTTTATGCACTTATGTTATAGTGAAGGGTTGATTATATAGCATCTTACGAATTATATAGAAATTAATTTCTGTAAATTTTGTAAATTTTTGATTGTCAGAAATTTATCACACATTCCAATATTCCATAAAAATTTCATTTTTATGGAATATTGGAATGTGTGATAAATTTCTGACAATGCTGTAGAGATTTCTCCTAAGAAGTTTGCAATCTTTTCTGGCTATTATGTTGTGTCTTTTCCAACTCATTATCGATACACGGGACGTTAAAAATTTGCATGACCTTTGTCTAGCCTTCTTCCAAATGATTCTAGTGTGTTCATGATTTTATTAATTTTGATAGCAAAAGGACATCCAGGACTCTGTCTGGCTTTTCCGCCAGTATATAACGGGTCTTGGATCTGGCTTTCTTATATGTTATAAGATTGGTAGCGGTGGGAAACTTTCAAAATTGCATCCAAGCCACCCGCCCCCTCTCTCTCTATTTGCTTCACTGTATTCTTCATTCCACCATTGTCTGTAATGCTGATGTTATTTACTGAATGCATTTAATATAGATGCTCGACAAAAATTAACAGAACAAAACGTTTTTCATTAATACTTTAATGTGAACAGTGTCGCCGAATGCGAATTTTTGATATAATAGGCATCTTGGAATGCAAATTCTGAGTATCCAATGTAAATCGATCTACCACCTTTCAGGGTCGCACGTTATACAAAGCATTCATGCCTATAAAAGCGCAGGTTGCGAGCACATCACTTCATTCCCGTTTTTTGGCTTGCTCAGTGCGATAGCCACATCTCCATTACTCAGGATGTCGTTAACGGCGGGCCGTTGGACGACTTAAAACTGGGCAGGCGGAGGTGGCAACTTTGGCTTAATCAAATGTGTCACGCAGTGTCGTCTCAGCACTGTGCAAGCAGTTTGTTTTTCCTCAAAAATGGATATTGTCAGTGAAAGTCATGCTACAACGCGCTCTGATTTAAACGGTGATGTTATTAATAATAATGCAATAAACAGATATGTGGGATTGTAATCAGGAAGTTAAGCTCCATCCGAGGATATAATTTTTGTCACAAGTCTAGTAATTATACAGATACTAGAAGTGAAAATATACTTTGGTAGTTGGAATATTCTCTAACTGCATACAGCGAAAATGGCTGCTTATGCTATTACATAAGGAGCTGGCAATTATTCTTCGTGCATTGAGTATTTCAAATTTATGGGTTTCTTCCAACTGCGGACTTGTTGGATCTTGTAGGGGAGGTTAAGACTGATACAGACATATGTTTTTTGGGGTCTCCTAGGCAGCAGATTTCCTACATACATTTTTTTCTTTGTATATGTTATCTGTTTATTGAAGTCCATAACTGATTAGGGTGAATAACGGCAGAGAAGAGGGAAGAGTATTCTAGGGCCTGAGTGGGCCTCTTCAGTTTTCAAAACTAACATTAGCACAGTAGGCGTAGGATGTGGTACTGTTCTGATTTCTGGTGGGAGTCAGTTCTGCTCTACCTTCCTCAACTCACAATGTCTGCTATTCACCTAGTTGCATCTCCTCTGTTGAGTTGAGTTGTGTGCTGCCAAGAGTTTCAGCTTGGACTATATTCTGATTTAGTGATTTTATATATATATATATATATATATATATATATATACACACACACACACACACACACACACACTTGGGCTAATTAAGATCGTAAGAGCGATAAAGCTCAAATATGTCCTACTAAAGTTATTAAAAACTATAAGAGGAAACCTCATACCTTTATGTAGGACCGGCTTTATCTCAACCCTTACAGTCGAAGGATTATGTGATTATGATTATACAAATAAATGTCCCATATTAAGTAAACTCAATTACAAAGACTACGTTAAAATTATAAAAATATATACGTATTAAAAGATTGTCATGTTTTCAATTCTCATCCCCAACATAACGCACCAAGAAAAGCCAAGGGAAGTCGACAGCTATCGACACCCCCAATAACCCAACCGATGTCGTATGTTAACATGAGAACTGAAAACAATTGTCGAATTAACCCTTAAGAAACATGGGATAAATGTACATCGAATATTTTAATTCGATGTACACTTATCTCATGTTTCTTAAGGATTAATTCATGTTAGCAAACGACATTGGTTGGGTTTTTGGGAGTGTTGGTAGCTGTCGACTCCCCTGGCTTTTCTTGATGCGTTATGTTGGGGATGAGAATTAAATACATGACAATCTTTTAATAAATAAACGTATCTATTTATATAATTTTAATGTAGTCTTTGTAATTGAGTTTATTATTCTGATTAACTAAATAGGGGACATTTAGTCGTAAAATCACATAATCCTTCGACTATGAGGGTTGAGCGAATCCCGGTCCTACATAAAGGTAGGAGGTTTCCTGTTATAGTTTTTAATATACTTGGACTACTGATGATGGGCGGACTTAATATGGTTCATCTGCGCTAGCTGCTAACAGTGTTTACAGTCTGAAAGGGAATACCTCATGTACAGAGCACATCTTTGGTGAATCCATCACTTCTTTTGGACGTCATTGAATTAATTCAGCTAATGTGGATTCTTCTTTTTGGTGGCATCTTCGTTAAGTCTTAACTTCATCAATGTGCACTTTTTATAATTGATGGACTGATGGCGTTTTAGTGAGCTTCCTATCTAATGGGGTTGTAGTTCTTGAGCTTCTTTTACTAGACTCGGCTAACCGGATCTGCGTTTTAAATTTATGTACTTATATGTATTTATACATATTGTATAAGTGGATTCATGTATCTATAAGTACAGGACTACATGATATGATGGGAATACCAGTTTTCAGCATGGAACGCCTAGCATTTAAAAACATTACAAGGACTGGCCAATGTCGCCCGAGGGCTAAGTCAACCAGAACAAACCGCTATCTGGCTCTAACAGCAACACGTAACCCTAGATGTCCTGTCATCAAATGTCTCTTGAGGTTGCTGAGGTCACAGATGAAAAAAAATTTCTAACCGAGCTGTGTCAAGAAGGATCAATTTAAGTGGACTCTACGCAAGGAAGCCAGAAGTTTGTATCCCATTAACCCCAAACGACCACTGAGCTCGTCAAAACTAATGCCATGAACATGTGAATTGGAGCCCTGACAAATGGGGTACAGTTCTGTTCTCTAATGAGTCTCGTTTTAGCCTACAAACAAGATTCCAGACATTTTTCATCTGGAGACAACGAAGAATGCGATACCAACCCTCCAACATCAGATAAAGGGACACTTACGGTGGAGGCGGTGTTCTCGTGTGGGGCGGAATATTGATCAAAGGATACATCCTTCTTCATGTTTTTGATAGGGATACCGTAACTGCGCAGAGATACCGAGAACAGATCCTCGAATTCTATGTACAATTTCTTAGGGGGTGAGGTTGGTCCAGATTTTATTTTCATGCGCGAAAACGCCACTGCACAAAGAGCTCAAGTGGTGGAGGAATATCTTGAAACTGAAGATATCAAACGACAGCCGTGGCCAGACTATCACCAGACTTAAATTAGATTGAATACGTGTGGAACGCCCTTGGGCGTTGCATTGCACGCCGACAGCCAAGTCCTCGGTCACTTGGTGAGCGAAGGTCTGAGCTGGTGAAAGAATAATATTTGTTGTAACAGGATCTTGTAGACACCCTTATAATCGAGCATGGTTCACCGCTGTCAGACCTGTTTAGCCGTTGGAGGGGATCATGCGCTGTACTGATATCGTGACTATATTTTCGAGCATCTTGTATAGACTTTTGCAATTTAACCTTTTTGGTAATTCTTATACAACCCCTATGAATGTCTCTCTCCGAAACTTCGCGCTGTCTTCTCATTTCATCACTGTTCTATGGTACACCACCACCAAATTTTTCCCAGCTTCATCCCAAGCTGCACGAGTTACACCACGTTTGCTACGTGTTCTGCTAATTTTATCGAGAAGTGTTGCTGCATAGATTAATTGGTTTGTGACATAAGTGACAGCAATGTTAATATCTGAGTTCATTACGTAAAGCTTGTTCATCTAAAGAAGCAACAGATTTGGCATTTTTCCCAGTTTTCTTTAAAAAATTTCTTTTTCTCCCTAATAGTTTGCGATACATTTGTTAATAATTTATAAACAATTGGATAATGTTAACCGCTATAGGGATCATTTGAAATAGACCAGTCAAGAGTGGGAAACTGAGCCGGAGGAAAGATAGTGATATTCAACAGAAGTACCTTGTAGGTACACATGGGTAGAATATCTGTCATTAAGTGTTAGATTCCTGCTATCTAGAAATTTTTTTCAATCACCGGGAAACTATAATCCCTTTGCCTGAGATCGGCTAACTCATTTTCCATTTGAAATGGAGTTTAAAAATTATTCGAGTCTTCGAAACTATTCGAGCCCACAATATCAATATCCATATCCATATGAGAAGGTAATCCGTGAATGAAAGTTAGTGTAATGAAGTGGTTTTCAACCGGAGTGTCGCAACAACATTCTAGGGGGTGACATGTAATTTGGGTTTAAGTTACTTAATTTAAAAATTTTTTTTAAAAATTTATATATATACAGTATTTCATTATAAAAAAGGTGTACAGTATCCATTGTACCGTATATTTTTAATTTTGTGGTGATATATAATTGATGTATATTTAGTACCTCTATATAAAGAATAAAATTATTATATAGGTATATATAATTTGTATTAATAATTATATTATCACAATAACTATTATACAACATTTTTTAAATATATATATATATATATATATATATATATATATATATATATGAAAAAATTACAGGGACACTAAGGGCGCAGTGAACCGAGAAAGTTTGGGAACCTCTGGTGTAATGGATACTAGGAATCTTAGGGGTGATCTGATTGGGGTAAGGAATGGGAGCTGGAAGAAAGTGAACGAGGATGGAACTTTCATTAAAGAATGGACAAAACCTGGGGGAATAAATAGAAATGAGCATTAACAACTCTATGCGTTTTCCTTTTGTAGAAACTAATAGACTGTTATACTTCCTGAGTTTAACAGACTGCTTTTATACTTCCTTTTATACTTCCGGAGTTTAACAGATTGGACCTTAGGAAATTTAATTTGGCCAAAATTCTAACTACTGAAATCAACTGCTTTCCTGAGTAGGTGAGGTTGAGTCAAGTGTTAAGAGGAACTAAAATCAGTACATTTCTGACGGCGGAAGAAATATAAGAATGGAAACAGATTGAATAAACATATTCATTTATTTTCCTTTTCATTAATATTTATTTTATCTATTTTTATTTTGGCTGATGCAGCAAAAGCCTCCGTGGCTTCCGTGCATCTTTTGGTCGCTACTTGCTATCACGGGGAGGGGGGCTCCTTCAAAGAACAACGCTGCATACAATTAACATTCAAAGTAAGCAAAAGTAACTGCTAAAGGGGCAAAATTAATAACTCGTTTGAGAAAGAATGAATAAAATGTGTCTGACAGAAATGATCAGCAGTCCTGAAGATTTATAGTAAGCACTCTTGTGGATACTATTAAAGTGGTTAAAAAGATGGATTGAACAACAAATACTGTGAAACTAACGTCAGTTCTTCAACTATAAGATAATGGTGTCAATCGAATGACTAACATTGCGCAAAAGCAGGATAAACTAAATATATCTACCATTCTGACATAAACCAACCAGAAACTTACTCACAGGTATCATGAAGCCCAAAATGTATGAGGATTCTAATCCATCACATTAATTAGGAGCAGGAGAATGAAAATGACGCAGGCCATGTAGAATAGGAGGAAATGCTGGTCCCTTTAATTTCTATTCTAGCCTACAACAAAACCTTTTTAACAAACATCATTTTAGTTCCCGCGCTAGGCGCCAACTTACCGTTTTCAACGGATGTCGTCAGTACCGCAATACTTTTAAAAAAACAGTGCTTCGAAAAAGGAAACATTGCGCTGTTTATTTAAAAAAAAAAAGTCCCGGGGCTATTTCAACAGTATATTGTCGTTTCAGCAGAGAGCGGGTGCAGGATCATATACATAACTATTCCGCTGAATAAAGGAACAAATCTTCTGATCTACATACTTCTATCGCACTGATTCGAGATTGTTTCGAAGGAAAAGTTCAAATAAAGTAGTAGTAGTAATAATAATTGATGCAAGAAAGCAAGCGTATGAGCTTATGTAGAATCAGCAAAAAAAAAAAAAAAATCTCACAACCATTCCCTCTAAAAGTTTGTCCAGTTCCTCCCTGAATTTATTTAAGCTATCAACTTCCACAACGACAGATAGAAATTTGTTCTAGCAATAGGCAAATTAACACACATCTATTCTACAACTGCCTTTCCACAATTTGAATTTATGCTTCCTCAAATGAGCAAGAGGAAGAATCCTATCAGCATTGAGTTTGCTCAAACCATTCAAGGCCTTATACACCTCATTCAGATCACCTCGCAGGTGCCTAGTTTCCAGCCGCTGAAATTTGCAGAACTTAAGCCTTTCTTGGTAAGGGACCCCTTCGTTCCCCTCACCAATCTTGTTTCCCTTCTCTGTACACGCAAACCTACATCCTTTCTAAAATGAGACCTTCAGAGCTGTGCTCAGTATTCAAAGCGTGGCCTGACCATTGCCTTATACAGAGGGACAATCACCTCCTTTTCCGTGCTAGCAAAATTTCTATATATCATAGACAATACCCGATGACCTGCTCTGGCAGCCTGTCTGCATTGCTCAGTGTGTACTATCACTCCCAGGTCTTTTTCATTTTCTACCACCCTAAGTGTAATACCAAACAGTTGGTACATTCCTCTGGGGTTACTTCTACCCATATGCAGTACTTTGCATTTATCAATGTTAAACTTCTCAGCCCATCTGCGCAAGTTTTCTAAATCCTGTTGCAGTAGCACACTGACATTACTGTCATTAACAACCCTGCCATTTATTTATTTCTAAGGGTGAATCGTGTCATCCTTTGATCCCCCTTTGTGAATTGAGGATACATTTGCACATCTCCAATCCGTGGGGACTTCCCCCGAGTCCAAGGCCGTTGCTCTGTCATAATTATGGCTAAGGGTTTGTTTAGTTTCTCTGCCGCCGCCTCCTTTAATATAACTGGATAGATCTCATCAACCCCAGGTGCCTTCTTTATGCTTAACTTCAACAATTTCTCCTCCACTTTGCTCTCAGTTAATCATTAAGCACCCTGTTACAGTTTGAAAACGTCTGGCATTTTTCTCCCTTAAAAATACTTGGCATTTACGCAGATTGCTGGCAAAATAAAATAATGCAATGCCTCAAAGTGTTCTAGAAGTTTTATATTAATTCGAGTTAATTTCGACTGATCACTTACAAACAATCTTGCTGCTGTTGGGGTTTAACAAAGAAAAAGTCTAGAATGACTATATTCTGCCTTGTCACTGTACCTGTCAAATATAACTGAAGATAATTTGACACACACACACTCCCCGACTTACGTAACACTCGAACTAACGCAAATTCGACTTTACACAAGTTTTTGCCGGCCCGTGCAAACTTAAAATATGGAAACGTATTTTGCATCTGTATGAATAAATGGAGGTATTGTGAAAATATTAATGTGAACGCAATAATATTTTGTTGGATTCCCCCCCCCCCCCCGCGTAATTCGTTCCAAGTCCTTGGAAGTTGAAAATTTCGCTTATTACTAAGCTATTTATTTCTCCAAAAGGTCATATTTATAATGGAAATTGCACTACAGTTTCATCGTTATCACATGTTCCCGTTATAAGAATCAATTTTAAACGCCTTTGTGATATTTTTCTAAAGCACGTTTCTGGAGGTCACGACCAAAAAATAAAAACAATTTGCACTTTCCGGTTTATTTGGCTTTTCTGTTACCGCAATCTATTATAAACGGATAGTAAACTCGATCTTATTGCATCTGAGAGAATCCCGATAAAGGGAATTCTGTGGGTTTTTACGTTACGGTATTATGGTGAAATGAGTTCCCCTTCACTGAAATCTTCAATCCTATAAAAAACAATTTTTCAGAAAATTCTCTTCATTCTATTTACGTATTACAATGATCAAGGAAAGGGGACCAACGGAAACTGCAAGTGGTGGTAGTGCCAGGAACCGAACGAAAATTGATTTAGAAATGAAGATGAATATGATTAAGTACGAAGCAGGACAAAGTTTGTCATCTATTGCAAGGGAATTAGGTCTTGATGCTTCAACAATGAATACTATTTTAGAAGACAGTGCACGTATAAAAGAACATGTCAAAGGATCAACGCAATTAAGATCAACAGTAAGAGTGATCACAAAACAGTGGCTCAGGTGCTATATAGAAGATAGAACAGCTATTAATAAAGGGATGGAAAATCAGATTCAGAAGCAAGTGCCCCCGAGTCCAATGGCCATTGAAGCAAAAGCATTTATGAAGATATTAAGGATGAGTGCGGCGAACCCCAAGCAAGTTCGTGGAAAGCAACGGGTGGTTTAATATATATCGCACTAACTTTCAAAACAAAGTATGCGGTGAAGTCGCCAGTGCCGAATCTGCAGCAGAGAAATTTTGTGATGTGTTGGAAAAATTATTGATGAAGGCTGCTAGCGGCTATTCAACCCAGCAAATTTTTAATGTTGACAAGACTGCTCTGTATTGGAAAAAAATGCCGGATCAAACACACATTGCCAGAGAGGAAAAGACAATGCCAGGCTTCAAAAGATAGGGCACTCTCTTGCTTGGGGGCTAATGCAGCGGGAGATTACAGATTAATACCACTGCTTGTGTACCATTCTGGAAATCGTCGTGCATTTTTAGGGGCATCAATAAAGCCACCCTACTCGTGCATTTCTGATCGAACCAGAGCATGGATAACAATATCTCTTTGATGATTGGTTTAAATGCTGCTTCATTCCCAAGGTTGAAAAATACTGTAAAGAGAACGACGTTCCTTTCAAGATTTTGCTTCTATTAGATAATGCTTCTGGACATCCTACGCATCTAGGTCAGTGGTTCCCAAACTACTGAGATCTACGGACCTTTTCAAAATTCTAAATATCCCTTCAAATATCAAAAAAAACGTTTGCTGGCCCCTATATATGCATATGTTATATATATATATATATATATATATACAGGGTGTTTCAAAAGTGACGGTCAATAATTTAAAGATAAACTGTACCGACTACAATATGAAAAAAAAAAAAGCCTAGTAAACATGGGTCCTTAAGTGAATCGTTTTCGAGATATTGCACATTTCTAGTTTGGATCTACACCACTGACAAGGTGAACTGTACAGAGTTGGGATCCACCACTAACTTGTTTGTTTAAGTTAGGTTATGCTCATTCTCTCCCTTCACCCTCTCTCAATGCTCTGAGACGTAGCAGGCATACTAGTACTTGTCAAAGGATAATCAACATGGAAAGAGTTTACAGCAACGAAGAGTATGCGGACGTGCACTTCATGTATACTAAAGCCAACGGCAGTGCACTCGAGACTGCAAGTTTGTACCAAGAAGCATTTCCCCGCCGAAGGCAGCCCAACACTCAGTCATCAGGGAACATCAATGCTTTAGAGATGGGCGCTTCGCACAGGGAGTACGAGCAGGTAAGCCCATAAGCATAACAATTAATGTTGAGGAAAGGGCGTTAGAAAGAACATCCTGTAACATCTGTAAAATCTTGTGGTGTTGAAACCAAAAATTAAAAATGTATTATCTTGTGTTTAATAAAACCATCCTTAGCAAAGGATTCACAGCTTTTTGCTAAACCAGTGCTCCCGTAGTCAGTGGCGGATCTTAAACAGAAAATGTGCATTACCTCGAAAACGGTTCATTTGCGGCCCAATGTTACCGGGGACTTGTGTGTGTGTGTGTGTGTGTGTGTGTTCGACCACCGTTTTGCGGACACACAGGAGTCCGCAGACCCCAGTTTGGGAAACGCTGATCTAGATGATTTCAATTCGAACGTGAGAATCATATTTCTACCACCAAACGTGAATTCACTCATCCAACCCATGGATCAGGGTGTTATTTCAAATTTAAAAGCATACTATTTTCGCACAAAATTTGCTCGGAAATTCATGGAAATTTTTATTTAATAGTTATAAATAAATACTCAACAAATATTCTAATCTTTGACTTATTTATTTTTGCAAATGAAAAAAGCATAGGTAACTATTTGTAGTTAATCGACGAGCGTACTTCCGGTACTACTTTTTTTTTTTAGCAATACACCTCTGCCCACAGATCCTTTTCATTTTCCACTCCGCTGAGGGGTAGTACCACACAGTTGATAATTACTGCAACTCATATGCAGTACCTTGCATTCATCAATATTAAACTTCAACTGCCATTTATCAGCCTATATTTTTTTTTTTTCCTAAATCTTGTTGTTGCAGCATACCTTTATTACTATCATTAAGCACCCTGCCAACCTTCGTATAACTTCAAACTTTGACCTTAAGCCTGATATACCCTTATTAGTATCCTTAATAAATACAGAAAACAACAATGGAGCCAGCAACGAACCCTGTGGGACTTAACATCAGTCCATGAAAAGCAATGACCATTGATAACCACTGTATTCTCCCACTCAACCATCCCTTTATCCATAGCAGTAACTTGCCCTTAATGCCCACACTGCTCCAATTTTCACAGCAATCTTTTACGTACAACAGTATCGAAAGCTTTCCTGAAATCCAAGTATATAATATCAAAATTATTTTTTGCATCCGGTTTCTTTATCACTGCATCATGTATCCAATCGAACTGGCCAGACAAGATTTCCCCTTAACAAACCCATCTCCTGACTGAAATATAACTGCCCTCCTGTCTTAATGGTCTTACATCATTTCTTTAACCTGTCGCTTTATTATTTTCCGTGCAACATGAGTTCCACGGAAAATAATGAAGATCCCTCATTCAAAATGAGGCATCCCACATTGATCCCTCATTGTGAATTGCATATCTCCAGGCCACAGAGAAGTTTCCTATTACTTCTTAATTCTAATATTAAGTGAGGCAGCAAAGGAGGTAACCCAAACCCTTAGCCATATATGGATTAGGAAACTTCTCTGTGGCCTGGAGATTTCACTTGGCCACTTCTCTGCGGCCAAGCGAAAATGCAACATAAAATCCCTGGTGAACATTTACTTTTGTAAGATACCGTAAATAATTGCCTCTTGTAATATACATTTTGCAGGCGAAGGCGGATTACGAGAAATCTTTGGCAAAAGATGCTAAGAAAAACAGCAAGGATTTCTTTACTTATACAAAGGGTACTAGGAAAGTTTTGCAATATGACGCAACAATGAATCACAGGAAGCTGCTTGTTGCTGCATGTTGAGACATGTTCATACGTGCATAGTAGCCGCCGCGCCAAGTCGATGGGCTCAGTTATTCATTAGTAGTGAGAGTGTAAAGTGCTTGCGATGGCATCGTGGTCACGAAATGAGATAAGGATAGTTTTGCGGTGTAATTTCGTGCGTGGTTTAACCATAGACCAGTGCTTAGAAGAAATGACTCTTGCACTAGATGATGATTGTCCACATCGTACAACGATATTCAGGTGGTATAGAGAATTCCAAAGGGGAAATTTCAGTCTGGAGGATTCTGAGAGGCCGGGAAGGCCACGAACGTCAGTTACGGAGGAAAACGTTACTGCTGTGAGGAAAATGCTTGACGAAAACAGGCAAGTGGCCTGCCAACAGATAGAGGATACTTTGGGCCTAAATGCACCAGCAATTCGTTCGATTCTGCAAGATCATTTGCACGTGAAGAAACTTTATTCTCTCTGGGTGCCGCATCAACTGATTGAAGAGCAGATGACACGACGTGTGACTTGGTGCCTGGAGATGTTAAAAAAGTTTGATAAGGGACAATCTCGGTATGTGAACAACATCGTGACAGGTGACGAGACTTGGCTGTACTATTACGATCTGCCGACCAAGGCTCAAAACAAAGTTTGGGTCTTTGATGATGACGACACACCCGTAATTGTCAGAAAATCCCGATCTGTAAAGAAGAAAATGATAGCTGTATTTTTCAAATCGAGTGGAATTGTGGAACGTGTCGTTTTGGACACGCAGAAGACAGTCACACCTAAGTGGTATACTGAACAATGCCTGCCTAAAAGTAATTGGATCTATGAAGAACCTGCGGCCAAAGTCAAGAATGGACACCTGGTACCTCCATCACGATAATGCTGCAGCTCACCGCGCCAAAGCCTGCACCGAATATTTGACCACGACAGGACTGAAACTTCTCGAGCACCCTCCCTACAGTCCAGACCTTGCTCCCTGCGACTTTGCACTGTTCCCGCATGTGAAAATGAAGCTAAAAGGGAGGCGGTTTTCCAGTGATGAGGACCTTCTACGGGCTTGGGACAACGAGTGTGCTTTACTCCCTAGTGAAACTTGGCAGAACTGGTTTAAAGATTGGTTTCGGAGGATGGAGAGGTGTATTGAATGTAGAGGAAATTACTTTGAAAAAATTAAATAAACAAAGCTGTATTGCAAAACTTTCCTAGTACCCTTTGTATAAAGTCTAAAAGGAAGGGGATTAATATGATTGGTCCACTTGACATCGATGGTTCGACTGTTGATGATCCTGCTCAGATAGCAAACAAACTGAATGAGTATTTTGCATCTACATTCACACGTGAGGAATTATTACAGTTTGAAAATGGAAGAAGGTTATCAAATTGTAGCAGTGTGCTTAATGATTTTGTAATAACTAAGAGCAAAGTGGAGGAGAAATTGTTGAAGATAAACATAAGAAAGGCACCTGGGGTGGATGGGATCTATCCAGTTATTTTAAAGGAGGCGGCAAAGCAACTAAGCAAACCCTTAGCCATAATTATGAGAGCATCCTTGGACTCAGGGGAGGTTCCCACGGACTGGAGATGTGCAAATGTGTCCCCAATTCACAAAGGTGGATCGAAGGGTGACACGAGTAATTACAGACCAGTTAGTTTAACTTCTGTTCCGGGTAAAATAATGGAGTCACTGGTTAAAGATGCATTGCAGGATCATCTAGACAAGACTGCAGCAATAATTCAAACACAGCATGGGTTTGTTAAGGGAAAGTCTTGTCTGACAAATTTGATTGGTTATTATGATGTGGTCACAAAGGAACTGGATGCAAAAAATAATTTTGATATCGTATACTTGGATTTCAGGAAAGCTTTTGACACTGTTGCGCATGGAAGACTACTGTACAAATTGGAGCAGAATGGTATTAAGGGTAAGTTGCTACAATGGATAAAAGGATGGTTAAGTGGGAGAAGACAGAGGGTGGTAATCAATGGGTGCTGCTCTTCATGGACTAATGTTATTAGTGGAGTCCACAGGGTTCGGTGTTGGGTCCACTGTTGTTTTGTGTATTTATCAATGATATTGATGAAGGTATATCAGGCTTAATGTCGAAGTTTGCAGATGACACAAAGGTTGGCAGGGTTGTTAATGACAGTAATGGCAGTGTGCTACTGCAACAGGATCTAGATAATTTGGGCAGATGGGCTAAGAAGTGGCAACTGAAGTTCAACCTTGACAAATGCAAAGTACTGCATATGGGGAGAAGTAACCCCAGAGAAACGTACCAACTGTGTGGTACTACACTTAAGGTGGTAGAAAATGAAAAAGACCTGGGAGTAATTGTGCAGTCAGATATGAAGTTTTCTGAGCAGTGCAGACAGGCTGCTAGGGCGGGTCATGGGGTTTTGTCAATGATATATAGGAATTTTGCTAGCAGGGAAAAGGAGGTGATTCTCCCTCTGTATAAGGCAATGGTCAGGCCACGCCTTGAGTACTGCGTACAGGTCTGGAGGCCTCATTTTAGGAAGGATGTAGATTTGCTTGAGCGTGTACAGAGAAGAGCAACACGATTGGTGAGGGGAATGAAGGGATTCTCTTACCAAGAGAGGCTTAAGTTCTGCAAATTCAGTGGCTGGAGACTAGGCACCTGCGCGGTGATCTGATTGAGGTCTATAAGGCCATGAATGGGTTGAGCACGCTGAATTCTGATGGGATCCTTCCACTTGTTCAGATTACGAACCTACGGGGACATAAGTTCAAATTAAGAAAGGACAGATGTAGAATAGATGTGCGGAAATTTGCCTTTAGTCAGCGGGTGGTTAATTGCTGGAACAAACTTCCATCTGTCGTTGTGGAAGTTGATAGGTTAAATAAATTTAAGGAGGAACTGGACAGGTATTTGGAGGGAATGGTGTGATTTTTTTTTTTTTTTTTTTTTTTGGCTGATGCTGCATAAGCTCCTACACTTGCTTTCTTGCATCATGTGCCACTACTACTACTACTATTGTGCTGCCTCTTTATTAGGTACACCCCTGCTGTGCACACAAATGGTTTGTCCTACAACGTTGCAAGTCACATGACCACAGTTGTGGATATAAATGCAGCAGAACAACCTTTCCAGTATCAGTTAAGCGTACAAACTGTAACATGAATGGGGAAAAATAGTGATCTAACGGACTTCGAACGTGGCATGGTAGTAGGTGCAAGACGTGCTGGACAAAGCATCTCTGAAACGGCAGTTCTCCTGAACTTTTCACGCACCACAGTTTCAAGGGTGTATCGAGAATGGTGCAACAAACAGAAAACATCCTCTCAACGGCACTCCTGTGGAAGAAAATCGCTTGTTGATGAGAGTTCAGAGGAGGATGGCTAGAATTGTGCAAGCAAACAGACGGGCCACAATGTCGCACATCGTCACAATACAACCTTGGTGCGCAGAACAAAATATCGCAACGGACCACTAGTCGCACTTCGTCGCGAATGGGCTACAACAGCCGACGGCCACATCGCGTACGTTTGTTATCAATGAAAAACAAGAGAGCACGCCTCCTGTGGGAACACCACCACTGGACTATCGAAGATTGGAACAGTTGCTTGGTCTGACGAGTCCAAGTTCCTGGTGCATCATGTTGATGAAGGATCAGAATTTGGCGAAAACAACATGAATCCATGGACCCATCATGTCTGATGACTACTCTGCAAGGTGGTGGGGGGCCGTCTTATGGTGTGGGGAATGTTTTCTTGGCACACGTTGGGTCAATTGATACCCATAGATTCACGTCTGAATGCCAGATCGTACCTAAACATCGTTGCTGACCAAGTGCATCCGTTCATGTTGACAGGTTATCCTTAATCAGATGGTTACTTCCAGCAGGATAATGCGCCGGTGCACAAATCCCGAACCACTATGGAATGGTTCCAGGAACATGACTTTTCTTTATTGCAGTGGCCCACTCAGTCCCTCGATCTCAATCCTATTGAACATCTTTGGGAATGGCTAAAAAGGGCTGTTCGCTGCGAATCTCAAGGAACTGCGTGACACACTCATGTCTGCATGGTACTTCATTCTTGCACAACGTTTTCAGCATCTTGTTCAATCCATGTCTAGACGAATTCAGGCTGTTTCGAAGGCTAAAGGAGGCTCGACACGCTACTAGGTATGCGTACCTAATAAAGTGGCAGCACAGTGTAGTCAATAATTGCATTTTGTAAATAATTGCTATTCTTGCCTTTTTTTTGTACACCCTTCGAGCCGGTCGGCTGTGTAAAAGGGGTGAAAGCACACATTTTGCACAATAATAAACGGACTTAATAATAATAATATAATTGAATAGAACCAACCTACCACAGGAAATTACATAGGAAAGATATGCAGCGGCATTATTTACAAATCGATAGGACTGGGGGAGGTTCGTGAATCGCGCGTGGAAAGGCACAGAATTTGTGGTTTCGCCACTGATTTAAGACTGGAATATTATTATATGGGTATTGTCGGGAGTGTGCAAGTGAATTTAAACAACAGTATTTCTCACATTACTTCATAACGTTGTACTATCTTATCTGGAAGTATATTTCTTTCGTCACTTGTAACTCATTTAGAGAAGTCTAGATTCAAATTGTGTCAGAGACTAGAGAAACCCCCCCAGAGAAGGCCTTTCCAATCAAGCCTGTAGTTTTTGAACAGGGGTGGGGGGAAGGGTATATGACCCTCCACGTGAGTTAATTCACTTGTACAGACATAAAACACAATAAACAGCAAGATAGTGAGGCAGGTGTCAACTAACTTTTATTTTATATTCATTTGTGCAGACTCTTTCTAAATGTAGATGCGGTTAAACTAAATCAACACGGAACAGGCGCGTTTGCCTGTTTCATTTCGATTTATCTTCTAGCGAAATATGCCATCTCTGCTTTTTTTGCTCTCAAACCCACTAACACTTGGCGGGTCACTCATGATTTCAGTTATTAACTATCCAGCATCGCTCGACAACTCACTAGAAATTAATTTATCGTAAACAGAGAAATAACGGCGCGTTCCGTCTCATGCGAAAAACGGGAATACGGTTAATAAAAAAAAATAAATAAAAAGTTCAGCAGCGTCGCCACACTTCGGCAAGAAATTAATTTTAACTTATTTTTCCCATGAGTTATCAGGGATAATTTATATACATGTATAATCGCCGTGATAGGAAGTAATATTGTATTCTTTCAAATAATAAAGCTAATAATATTATATACCAATTCGTACAAATATGTTTATAGGCGCAAATTAACCCCAGGGGCTCACATCTGGTGAGTATGGGCTTGACACACCCAGGGTCCTGAGCTGGATATAATCATTCTCTCTCTCTCTCTCTCTCTCTCTCTCTCTCTCTCTCAAGGTAACTCGGGAATTTTTTTTTTTTTTTGGTTGGTGCAGCATAAGCCTCAGGCTTCCTTGCACCATATGGCTAATAATAATAATAAAGCCGTATAGAAATTACACGGCGCACGAAGACAATGCGTTCCTAAATAAATACTGTAGGACATATCTAGCGCCACCTTAGAGTGATGCCTGATGACAAATGTCCATAATGCTACTCCCCCATCGCTGCGTACGTTGGGTCACTGTATTCATGCGGTACAATTAACGAGCTAACTTCAATTGCGGATATGTGTAAATAAACCACTGAATATTAAAATAATTCCATAAAGGTGAGCGTTGGCGCAGTTCGCTTAGCCAATTCAATGTTAGCGCCATCTTTCGTCTAACAGACGAATAATATTAGCACTAAAATATTATCTGCAATTAAAGTAAAATTATAAAGGTAAATAATTATCCAGTAAAATTCCTATCATCCGAAATTTTTGGTTTTATTCTTCCCTTAATTTCACTCAAAGAAACTGACACATTTATATATAAAAATACAAAATTATCCCATAAATATAAAATCACGATGTGACTTATAAGAAACCATTATTAATGAAACAAACTGTGTGCGTTAGCTGCACTTGCTCTTCATACGATCGAAGTTTCGACTTTCCCTTCAGATCGCTACTACATAGGGGAATTGTAATAACTGAAGGCGAGATAATTATGTATTGGGAGAAAATCTTTCCACGTAAAAAATATATTTATCTTTCAAACAACAAAACATCGGCAATTATTTTAAAGCAGTATAAGCATATACAGTATTTAATCTGAATACAAGTTACTGTAAATTTTTTTGTAATGTTGTGCTCGCTGAAAAACCAAAAAAAAAAAAAAAATAGCATGGGGAAAGTCTATTCCCTATCCCTGAGATCAGCTAAGTACAACGTCGATTGAAGAGACCGTTAGAAATTTCTCCTGTCATCGCCAGGACAAAAAAAAAAAAAAAAAATAATAAAATAAAATAAAAAATAATAATAATAAAACTTAGGGGGGGGGGAATAAAAAAGCCGAGTAAAGAATTGGGTAACTACATGAATTGCATTTAAATTAGGAACTACAGCTAATCACAATAAGAAACACAGCAATAAATTAACTGTACTTAATTTTTATTTGTAATTCTTTAAAAAGAAAAATCGGTCCTTGCCATATTACTATTCATCAAACGGTTAGCTGATCTGAATCTCGTGACAATTTTCTTATCCACGCACTTCATATCCATAATTCAAAATACTCTTTTCAATTATTATTTTCATTCTGGTAAAGTCAACTTTGATTAGGACAATGAACACAAACTAGTAAATGTAGAAATTTGTGAATACCATATTTTAGTGATATTAATGCAATCTGACAATTTTCTGGTTTATATCAAAAATCAACGTTTCACTTAATTTTAAAATTACAAAATTTGTCTGATCCAGGGAAAAGTATTATTTGCCTTGCATATAATTAGAAGAATGTTACAAGACCAAAAAAAAAAAAAAAAAAAAATTTCACCTGTTTAAATTATTAGTTTTATAAAAGTTATCAAAATATTTGTGATAGCTTCAAAAACCATAAAAATGACTCAATCTAAACTGAATATCATCCAATTTCACCTCTATGCATATACCTGTATACACTGTAGTTCAGTTCAACTACTTAGTTTTCTTTATAGCTGGTGCCATCTGTTGGTCAAAATATTCAACATTTGTTTGTCAAGTTCTGTATATTCTAGCATACAAATCAAATTCTGATGGTCCAAAAATGGCTTCAAAAATCGGTTGACTTATATGCCTGGTACAAATTTAGACCTTAAATTCATATATATATATATATATATATATATATATATATATATATATACATACATTATAAACAAACTAAACCGTTTCATACCTATTAAGAAATATTGCTCAAGGTTTAGGCCTAAATGTTTGTCAAATGAACTAATGAGACTCATGGAGAAGAAAAACGAATGGGATGCATATAAATTATCAGGCGACACAGAAGACTATGATATATATATAAGCTAGTCTGTAATCAAGTCAAAGGAAGTTAGGCAGGCGAAGACAGATTACGAAATATCTTTGGCAAAGGATGCTAAGAAAAACAGCAAGGATTTCTTTACTTATATAAACTCTAAAAGGAAGGGGATGAATATGATTGGTCCACTTGATACCGACAGTTCGACTGTTGATGATCCTGCTCAAATGGCAAACAAACTGAATGAGTATTTTGCATCTACATTCGCACATTAAGGTTTGAAAATGCCACAAGGTTATCAAATTGTAGCAGGGTGCTTAATGATTTTGTTATAACTGAGAACAAAGTGGAGGAGAAATTGTTTGAAGTTAAATATAAGAAAGGCACCTGGGGGTGGATGGAATCTATCAGCGACAAAGGAAGTAAGCAAACTCTTAGCTATAATTATGAGAGCATCCTGACTCAGGGGAGGTCCCCACGGACTGGGGATGTGCAAATGTGTCCTCAATTCACAAAGGGTGACACGAGTAATTACAGACCAGTTAGTTTAACTTCTGTTCCGGGTAAAATAATGGAGTCACTGGTTAAAGATGCACTGCAGGATCATCTAGACAAGACTGCAGCAATAATTCAGACACAGCATGGGTTTGTTAAGGGAAAGTCTGGTCTGACAAATTTTATTGGTTATTATGATGTGGTTACAAAGGAACTGGATGCAAAAAATAATTTTGATATCATATACTTGGATTTCAGGAAAGCTTTTTACACTGTTGCGCATGGAAGACTACTGTACAAATTGGAGCAAAATGGTATTAAGGGTAAGTTGCTACAATGGATAAAAGGATGGTTGAGTGCAAGAAGACAGAGGGTGGTAATCAATGGGTGCTGCTCTTCGTGGACTAATGTTATTAGTGGAGTCCTACAGGGTACGGTGTTGGGTCCACTGTTGTTTTGTACATTTATCAATGATATTGATGAAGGTATATCAGGCTTAGTATCGAAGTTTGCAGTTGATACAAAGGTTGGCAGGGTTGTTAATGACAGTAATGGCAGTGTGTTACTGCAACAGGATCTAGAAAATTTGGGCAGATGGGCTGAGAAGTGGCAATTGAAGTTTAACCTTGACAAATGCAAAGGTAGATGACTTTCAATCAACCGGTGAAATACCACCACTTTGCTTATTGGAGGCTCGAAGTGGTGAAACCCATGTTTAGTCTCTAGAGCAAAGTTTCGGCATCCCCCCCTCCCCACATACTTCTCTTTCAACCCATGCATGGTACTAAGTACTATAGGTTTTGATACCTTTCGTGTTTGAGGTTTTCATAAAAAAAAAAAAAAAAATATGGGTAGAGGTAACCCCAGAGAAACGTACCAACTGTGTGGTACTACACTTAAGGTGTTAGAAAATGAAAAAGACCTGGGACTAATTGTGCAATCAGATATGAAATTTTCTGAGCAATGCATACAGGCTGCATGGGCAGGTCATGGGGTGTTGTCAATGATATACAGGAATTTTGCTAGCAGGGAAAAGGAGGTGATTGTCCCTCTGTATAGGGCAATGGTCAGGCCACGCCTTGAGTACTGCGTGCAGGTCTGGAGGCCTCATTTTAGGAAGGTTGTAGATTTGCTTGAGCATGTACAGAGAAGGGCAACAACCTTGGTAAGGGGAATGAAGCGATTCTCTTACCAGGTGAGGCTTAAGTTCTGCAAATTGCAGCAGCTGGAGACTAGGCACCTGTGAGGTGATCTGATTGAGGTGTATAAGGCCTTGAATGGGTTGAGCATGCTGAATTCTGATGGGATTCTTCCACTTGTTCAGATTACGAACCTAAGGGTGCATAAATTGAAATTGAGGAAGGACAGATATAGAATAAATGTGCGGAAATTTGCCTTTAGCCAGTGGGTAGTTAATTGCTGGAACAAACTTCCATCTGTCGTTGTGGAAGTTGATAGGTTAAATAAATTTAAGGAGGAACTGGGCAAATATTTAGAGGGGATTGTTTTGTATTTTTTTTTTATTTTTTTAATTATTATTTATTTTTTTTGTTTTGGCTGATTCTGCATAAGCTCAAAATTGCTTTCTTGCATCACATGCCACTACTACTACTACTCCTACCATCATATGTTCCAGTGCATAAGTTGAATTTCTAGAGCTAAAAATTCATATAAAATTTTATTGTCAACTCCACCCAACCTTTTTCATGAATGGGCACAAAAGTCCTTGCTAGAAACTACGTTTGCTATTTTTTTTTGTTCTGATAATAAAGATCAGTTTTAAACAACAAATCCTTTTACTTAAAATAAAACATTCAAGACTGTCAATTTCTTATAGCAAATGTGCTATAATAAAGAGAGAGTGCTGTCATATTGAAGCACTGCTTACAGAGAAGTAATTTGCAGTACGGTACTAAACAAGCAACAAAGAATGACTTGGTATAAAAGCTTCTACATACATACATACAGACCACCAATAAGATTAATGTCACATCACCACCGATGCCCGTAGGCTTTAGTTTCATGACATATGTGGGAGTACTGTATACTTACAGCTTTCTTTACTATTTACTGTGCCACGTAAAAAATATAATAAGGTAAACTTTTAATAGAAAGAGCAGAAATAATTGAATTACAAAAGAGATAGTGGTTCGCGATGAAATTTTACTGTAATATATCACTGCATGAGATGAAAAGATGACTGTTAAAAAGGGAGGATCAACTCATATGGCAAATATATAAATAAGAATGAATTTTCAAAACAAAAGAATAGAGGTCACCTTATAGCACTGGAATATATGGCAACTTTAATTTTTAATCTGATAAACAAATTTGCAGAAAAAATAATTTCTGCATCACTGTATTCAAATTGATTAATTACACTAAAATTAAATTAATGATATTGAAGATTATCTTATTCTTCCAAGTACCTTACCTTCCCCAGCCATCAGAATATCAACTGCCATAAGATGATATGGATTTAATATTCAAGATAGAACACAATTCCCTTAACTATGGGTTTTCTGGCAAAGCATTACTTTAAAAAAAACAGCATTCACACTTTTCCCAGTCATTTTCTCCAAAAAAATTGTGCAATTGCTCAAGGACTGTTTCTGAGTATTCCTAATTCGCTGTCGGATCATATAAATTCATATTGTACAATGCCCTGTGAGTCAAAAAAATATGATAATCATTGATCTTCACATTTGATCAAGACTGCCTTGCTTTTTGGGCTTTGGAGATGAGTCTTCCACTGAGCAGACTGGAGCTTTGTTTCCTGGTCATTACAATATATCCAAGATATGATGGAAAAAACAAAGTGTGAGTCAGCAACAGTATGTTGACAAAGATCCTGACATGAGAGAGCTCACTGCATTCTGTGATCAGTTGATTAACATGTTGTATAAGGAATACTAACAACTTTATGTATAGTTAAACATTGATCACACACACACACACACACACACACACACACACACACACACACACACACACACACACACACTTATGATCTTTACATTTTCAAATCACTGGTTTTTGAAGCTGAAAGACAGCCAGGGTATCTTCAACGGACAAGCAACTCTCTCCAAACTTTGCAAACCACTGAAAAGTCTTCAGAGGATACATAACATCTTTTCTGAAAGAGGTTGGTTCCACCCCTTCCACAAATTCTCTGGGGTTCTTATTGCACTTTTCCCTAATTTGAAATGAAATCTGATGCATGTTTGCTGCTCAGTAAAATCACTCATTTTAAAATATGATAAAACACATAAATCACCTTCTACTCAACACATGCTAATTCATAATGATTGCAGATAAATGGGCAATTCATGCATTACTATGTCTACATTAGTTACTGAACATGTAACAAGTTGCAACAATGCCATAATTTCAAGATACAAAATCACCCCCACCAAAATTTTTTGATTATGCTTAGTACACATATTGAAATGGAACAGTGTTATATCAGAATGCACTCCTGTCCATTCTAAGCCTGTTCTGAACTTTTGTTTTTTTAATTAAAAAAACAACCAAAAGCCACCTCAAATTAGCATTTTGAAAACATTTCTCTGGAGGAAGGACTCCTTCTGCAGAAGCCCATATACAAATATGCCCTCAAATTTATGAAATATATCCCTAGTCTGTCATTAAATAGCAGGTAGTCTTGATTAGCAAGGCAGTTCCCAGTTTCCATTCAGTGTTAAAAAAAGATAAAACACTGAACATTTAAAACAGCAAAATTGTCTGTGAAACAAATTAGTAATATGGAGGACTATCTTGGTTTTACCCAGATATTGGCAAGCCAGCAGAATGAAAATTAATGCATATTTAATTGATATTTTGTTTAAAAGGATTGCTTCTCTAGACAATTTATGGTTAAGGGAAGTTTGTTAAGTATCAAGACAGAGCATTAGGTATGCAATACTAACTTGGATATTAAGACCATAAGGTTACTTACAGCAGCCTAAATTCTTCGGGCAGCCAAATACCTAGAGAGCCAAAATAATGCTCACTATGTCCAACTTTCATAAGCACTATTAGCTTTTGGTATATTACATATTCATTAAATTTAAATTATACAACATATGTTTCACTGACTGCTGAGATTTGACAGTTCATTAGTGATTAAAACTAGTTTTCTTATATCTTTGATAAAAATAAAATAAAATACACAGTGTCTAGTTAGAAAGAAATTAACACCAATTATAAAATAGTTTTGACAGATCAAAAGATTAATAAATTTTTTTAGTTATAAACGTATTTTAGTGTTTCATGATGTGCTCTTTTGCACAGTGAATGTCTGGTTATGCAGGAGTTAACTCTAGATTTTGTACCACTGCTCAACAATGCTCTCTAGATCTGTACATGTCACTGGTTTAACTCTTCCATTTGATGGATGATTTAAACATCATGATAAAGGTGGACATGGCAGATACATGAGAATGGAAGAAGTTGCACTAAGCAACATATCCCAACTGCATCTTTCCATCTGTGTAGGACAATGGTGCTGTCCTCATGTAGGTACTGTTTTCATGATGCAGAATGGGTTTCTCTTTATTCTAGAGGGCTCTATCGCTTGTAGGGTGAATCTGGATTAATCTGGTTCATCCTATAATGCTGAAAATATACTCAGATTGCAATGAACTGTTCCAAACTGGCTCACAAGATGCATATTGTACAGAAGTGCTTGAGCAGTATGAGCATACAAGGCTGCACAATCACCAGGTATGTGTCCCATTAACTAGCAGGTGCCCTGGCTAAGGTCAATAATAAAAGATGTTTTTTTTGGGAAATTTTCATTTTTAAAAAAATGAAAATTTTAGTACTCCTCAAGAATGATAAAAGCTCCTCCCTCCCAACTACCTCATTATTTTTATTGCAGATATACAACCATTAAAAACTTGTTTAAGGCTTGTTTCAGAGTAAAATGAGTTTTGCATTTCTCAAATGAGAACTTACCTTTAAGACAGCCAGGAAAATAATTTTTTGGATAACAAGACAGTTTTTCCTAAACATATCACAGAAGGTCAGAAAATAATTTTTTAAAATTTCCTATTTTCAACAATTTCTTGCCATTTCTACATAAAAAAAAAAAAAAAACCCGGGCTGAAGTTTGCAAGCAAAGCAAACATCAGACTAATTCAATTGGCACTAATTGCCACGGGTATGTACAAGTCAAATGTTATAAATGCTCTTTAAAGTTAATTGTGCATAACTGTTATGCAAATAGGATAATTCAAAAATTCTTACACAAGGGGTACGATCAGCTTTCAAAAGTTTTATTTTTAAAAGATTCTTTTCAAGCACACCATAACTACAGGTGCAGATCACCAAATTTTGTCCAATATAGTATAACAAAGGTTCAGAACTCCCCTCGCAACAATAGCAACACTGTATTACACACTTTTTTTTTTTTTTTTTAAATTTGTCTTCAATGATTTTTCTTCTCAGAGTAATTTTATATTATTATTATACTAGCTATAGCTAGTCACTAATAGTAGTAATAAAATATTAAAAGCCCGAGATGCTAAAAATGGTTTCAACTGAGAAAAAAACATTTACTCTATAATATGATAGACATTAAAAAGTTCCTTATAAAGCAGGTAGAATTCAAAGGCTCTTCTTCAATGACCCCATATAATTTATGCTCATATTATTTTTATTATGTTGTATTAAGCTCAACAATACCACATCACTATTCACTGTATAACTTACTTCTATATTCTGGATTGCTAAGGCATTCATAACGTTCTACACCAATATATTAAAATACAAGAATACTTATTGCAAAATGATTGCACATTCATAAAAACTGATTTTAAGTACTATTAATTTGAAATATATTATTTTATTTATTTATTTATTTTTTTTTTTTTTTCAAATCACTTATAGCTTTCAATTGTTCAGAAAAGGCTTTGGTACAAAAATATTTAAAATTTCGCACATAATATAATCCATGCATATAATTTTCAGCTTAACTCAGAAACCAAAATATCACATATGACATACAAAATCCAATAACAATAGTTAAAATTAAAAACTTATAAATGAATAAACATGAATGAATGAATAAACATGATATAATAATTATACAGTATATATTTTAGAAATTTAAATTATAATCTTTCTGCTAAGACTGTTAACAACAAATATTGATTTTGCTTAAGGAAAGAAAAGATAAGAGATCAGGGGTGACAGTACCACATCACTATTCATTGTATAACTTATTTTTATATTCTGTATTGCTAAGGCATCCATGAGGTCTGACCCCTAACACGCACGTGTGTGTGTGTGTGTGTGTGTGTGTGTGTGTGTGTGTGTGTGTGTGTGTGTGTGTGTGTGTGTGTGTGTGTGTGTGTGTGTGTGTGTGTGTTTTAATGGCACAAGGGCTGCTAAGGCCATTTTGTGCCGGTGTGGCTTCAAAAATTTTGTAAAGTAATATATTGCATCATTATTAATCTTATTCATTAAATATCAACACAACTGGATTTTGACAATTTCAAGACTGAAAAGATTTCAATATACATCAAAATTTCTATAGTCTGCAAATATTTATCTCCATTTCAGATCACAATCTCACCTAATGCCAAACAAATTAAGTTAGAACTGTGAGCAAAAGCAATGATAACAGTATCCTTTTAGACTGTAAGAGCTTTATTTATTCAATTGCAAATTAAGAAATAAAAGTTGTTTCTTTATTTGTAAATGTTAAGACAAATTAAAATTACATTTATACCTGCTTAAATCAAAATTGGAATAAAGCAAACAGAAGTCAAATAAATATCTATACCAGGTACCAGCAAATAGTCGCATTTCATTCACTATTTCCTGGTCACTGGTAGATATACTATTTGACTCCAAAAAATATAATTTAAAAATTTTCTGGAGAACACTGATGCCAGAAATCTCATTAATTACTTGCCTGATTAATTTTTTAAGTTTACTTCAATTTTTATGTCCACTTAATTTTTTTTAATAATAAAAAATTTTATTTAAAACAGAGATACTTGTATAACAATTGTGATGGATCAGTGAAGACTGATCCATCACAATCACTGATCAAGTTCAGCATGAACACTGGTTGCCTTATGCTGACTTTTTCGTTCTGCATAAATACTTTAGATATCTAATATCCATATTACTATTAATTATAATATCCATATTATGCATTAATATGCCTGTAACAGCAGTAAATTACATGAAAAAATAGGAATATATTTCTAATTATTTAATAAACAATCTAAAAAAGAAATGAATTCTGATATAAAAAAAGAATACTAATTATCCACCCCCCCCCCCTTCCTCACACTTTAACAGACAGATTTACCAAAATTCTTGATGATTTTTTCCTCTTGATCTTTTGATTTTCTATACTCTAATAATTATTACATTTTGTCCTCAATTAAACTATAATGCATATCAATTAATGAGCAATTTATAAGTAATAAAAAAAATGAATAAAAATGCCTGAATATGCTTATAAACAGTGAATAATTGAGGATAGCTGCTATAAATGAAAACCTAGTTATAAATTTGAATACTGCAATGTTCTCAACTGGATCTGATTTAAATTCCTGGAACTTACCTGGAAATGCAGAATAATGGTCCATATCAATCCTAAGGTTAGTTTGGGATTTCCATCAACTATGTCTTCAGCTCTAATATTTACCAGCTTGATCTACAAATAAAAAGTAATGATAACAATTCAAATACATAACTACAAACGTTAGCTTTATAAAACATATATACAAAAGTGTAAAAAGATGCAGGAATGCAAATCTATTCAATTTAAACTATACTGCATTAAGAGTGTAAGATATTATTTTCAGCAGCACTTACAAAAGTACATCAAAAGTTGCTGGATTTGTGAAATCAAATGCAAGAGGATAAAGAATAGAGTATAATTAAAAAGAATAAAGGGTTTCATCTACAAGGAACTCTCTTATCAGGAACCATAAAGCACCAGCATCTGGAAAAAAAAAAAAAAAAAAAAAAACACAGGGGACAGCATTCTAATAATTGCTAAAACCTGCAGTAAGGTTGGGCTGAAAGGGTGTGGCCATATGCATGATGAAGACAGAAATGCACAATGCTACCCATCAATGATAATTGTTTCATCCATTTTTGAATTGAGAGATATTTGTTTTACATTTTATCAGCCACACCTAATAGTGAAACTAATGTATTTGTGCACAAAATTACACAGAAACAAAATTTTTTTAGAGGCTAAGTATTATTACCTTTTTTAACATTTGTAAAGACTTCACATGGCCAGTTTTTTGCCCTATGACACATGAAAATTAATATTTTTATTTCAGTGTTTCGGCACACAGACTAGAAAAGATTTGCCATCATTGCTTCTCAATGCTATGGAAACCACAATCAAAGAATTTATCCAGTTGGAACTAAAGAATTAAGAAAACCTTGGAAGAATTTCATTAACGAATACCCCATCATTAGCCACTCATTCAAATCCAGTCCTATGGAGATTTTTAAAGTTTACTGAAATATTATGCCCCCTTGGTTTTACTCGATGCCAGTGCCTTTCAGTTCCTGACAAGATAAGTTTCCAACAGATAAAATCACCTTTATTTTATTTAATGGTATCCTTTCCATATTTAATTTGTAAAAATACATAACTTTTTTTTTGCAGCTTATATGATCATCCCAGGCAAACATTACTTATTTTTCCATACATTAGCACCTATAGCAAAAGGAAACCAAAAGAAAAGAGAAAAATATTGGCAAAACCAAAGAAAATTTGTTTGCCAAATAAATGGTTAAACAAAATGATGCTTCACTGATATTATTATTCACCTCACTATTTTACATCTACTTTTGTAAAGAACAGAGCAGCATGTGAAAGAAGAGAGCAGTATTACAATCACCAGTAGAAAATAAATCAAAACAAGAAATAAAACTCCACTAAGAAATTACAGCACCTCAGATGCCATTGTGTTCTAGTAGGTCTCTCACTTATAGCTCATTACATTTAAAAACAGAATTCAATGTGGGTTCATAAATGTCATCAGGAAACAGCAATTTAGCTTTGTGTTTGGTGCAGGAAAACTCTTTCCTCTACTTAGAGATCAGTTAAATTCAAATGAATTCCACGTGAAGTACATCTTCCATACAACTTGAGAATATATTCTTTACTAGAGATAAGTAACAGAACAGTGAATTTACTAAAGAATATTAGTGGTAAATATAAATAAAAATAATTCTTAACACAAACTGCTCTTTTCCTAATATTTATAAACTATATAAAATTTGTCTTTTGATCAGTTTGAACATTTCCCATAAAAAAAGAGAGAGAGAGAAAGTACCTACAAAAGACAGCTATAACCTTCTTTAACAGATTCAGCTACACAAGCTCTTGCAAGATTAAATCCAAATGCATTTTCTGACTTCATAATTAAAGCCAAGGCCAAAGCCATTATTTCTAAAAATCAAGTACAATTATTTTATACAGAAGTACTTACACTAACGATGATGCATTAAATGACTTAATGGAGCACACATAATTCAGTATGGCATATGATATTTTCTCTGAAATGCATTTAATCTACAAGACAGTCACTTAATAACAATGAATATTAATAAGGAAGTTACGTCTATCAAAAAATTACTAAAAAACCTCCATATGAAAAGTTTTGCATAAGAAAAGGTTAATAAAGAAAGCCATATATTCAAACAGTTAGTCGCCAACGCACTGCTTAAAATAAGCATTTAGGTCTTCCTTGTGGAGCATACATGTACAGAGAAGGGCAACAAGATTGGTGAGGGGAATGAAGGGATCCTCTTACCAAGAGAGGCTTAAGTTCTGCAAATTGCAGTGGCTGGAGACTAGGCACCTGCGCGGTGATCTGATTGAGGTGTATAAGGCCTTGAATGGGTTCAGCACGCTGAATTCTGATGGGATCCTTCCACTTGTTCAGATTACGAACCTAAGGGGGCATAAATTCAAATTAAGAAAAGACAGATGTAGATTAGATGTGCGGAAATTTGCCTTTAGCCAGCGGGTGGTTAATTGCTGGAACAAACTTCCATCTGTCGTTGTGGAAGTTGATAGGTTGAATAAATTTAAGGAGGAACTGGACAGGCATTTGGAGGGAATGGTGTGATTTTTTTTTTTTTTTTTTTTTTGGCTGATGCTGCATAAGCTCATACACTTGCTTTCTTGCATCAAATGCCACTGCTACTACTACAATTAGTACAGAAGATTAATTCTCATGCTGCTACCTTATTAATAAAGTCAATATTTCTATACAAAAAACTTTATTGTATTTATTTTTTATTATAATGTCTGAGATAAACCGCATTACTAATGCAGAAAAAGACTATATACCAGATTAATATCATGAATTAACAGCATGAGAATATCAGCAATAGACTGATGCACAAAATGGTGTATTGCCTGTACTCCCACTGGTTTGATAATTATTGGCCAAGTAATTTAACAAAAGAATTAATTGAACCAGGAATCAATATTTATGATCCAAAATAAAATAATAGCTATACTACTGATAAAGGAATGAATGCACATGCTCATGTGTACTGTTACTAAGCAAGTTGAGATATCAACATCAGACAACTATCAAAACAGAATTATGGAATACAAGGATACTTAATTATCTACAGATCACTTTTTACAAATTGCCATCAGGCAGCATTTCAGAGCAAAATTACAGCTCAACCAACTCAAAATATGAATGCAAATAAAATTATGCACTTTCTAAGACTCAAGTCTTCTGAAGTTCCTGTATCTGATATACCTTCCAGTGATGAGTGTATACAGTGCCTAAGATTTCATCACAACAGTCAAGGTGATCCAAAAGAAGATGAGAGCCCCCCTCCTTGTCATGCACATAAATTTTACATGCCTTTAAATTGCATCTACATTCACACATGAGCAGTTATTCGGGGAGGGGAATGCCAGAGGTGAAGTAAACTCTGGCAGTGAGCTAGATGATTTTGTAATAACTGAGAGGAAAGTGGAGGAGAAATTGATGAAGATAAGCATAAAAAAAGGCACCCGGGGTGGATGGGATCTATCCAGTTATATTAAAGAAGGCAGCAAAGGAAGTAAGCAAACCCTTAGCCATAATTATGAGAGCTTCTTTGGACTCAGGGGAGGTACCCATGGACTGGAGATGTGCAAATGTGACCCCAATTCACAAAGGAGGATTCAAAGGGCAACACAAGTAATTATAGACCTGTTAGTTTAACTTCTGTTCCAGGAAAATTAATGGAGACACTGGTTAAAGAAGCACTGCAGGATCATCTAGAAGAGACTTCAGTTATAGCTCGGACACAGCATGGTTTTGTTAAGAAAAAGTCTTGCCTGACCAATCTGATTGGGATACTATGATGTGGTCACAAAGGAACTGGATGCAGGGAATAACTTTCATATCATATATTTGGATCTTAGAAAGGCTTTTAATACTGTTGCACATGAAAGACTGCTGAACAAATTGGAGCAGTGTGGCAGTGGAAGCAAATTGCTGCTATGGATAAAGGGATGGTTGAGTGGGAGAAGACAGAGTGGTAATCAATGGACACTGCTCATAGAGGACTAATGTTATTAGTGGAGTCCCTCAGGGTTCAGTGTTGGGTCCATTGTTTTCTGTATTTATAAATGATATTGATGATGGTATATCAAGCTTAATGTCCAAGTTTGCAGTCAATACGAAGGTTGGCAGGGTTGTTAAGGACACTAATGACAGTACACTGCTGCAACGGGATCTAGAAAAGTTGAGCAGATGGGCTGAGAGGTGGCAAATGAAGTTTAACACTGACAAATGTAAAAGTACTACATATGGGAAGCAGTAACCCCAGAGTAACGTGTCAACTCTGTGGTACTACACTGACAGTGGTAGAGAACGAAAAGGACCTGGGAGTAATTCTGCAGGCAGATATGAAGTTTTCTGAGTAGTGCAGATGGTCTGCAAGAGTAGCTCATGGTGTCTTGTCAAATATATACAGGAATTTTTCTAGCAGGGATAAGGAGGTGATTATCCCCTTGTATAAGGCAATGGTCAGGTCACACCTTGAATACTGTATACAGGCATGGAGGCCTCATTTTAAGAACAATGTAGAGCTGTTGGAACGAGTACAGAGAACGGCAACAAGATTAGTGAATGGAACAAACAATGGGTTGCTCTTACAAAGAAAAGATTAAGTTTTGCAAATTACAGTGTCTGGAGACTAGGCACCTGCGAAGTGATCTGATTGAGGTGTATAAAGCCTTGAATGGTTTGAGCATGCTCAATGCTGATGGGATTCTTCCTCTTGCTCAGAATAATCACCTGAGAGGGCATAAATTGAAATTGAGGAAAGCCAGTTGTAGGATAGATGTGGAAGTCTGCCTTTAGCCAGCGGGTAGTTGGTTGGTGGAACAGACTTCCATCCTTTGTTTTGGAAGTTGATAGCCTAAATAAATTTAAAGCTGAGCTGGACAGGTATTTGGAACGAACGGAGGGGCGAAATGGAAGTGGTTTTTTTTTTTTTTTTTTGGCTGATGGTGCATATGCTTGCATTATATGCCTCTACTAATGCTAATGCTCTTTATTTTGTTTACAGAGAATTCTGGCAAACTCCAATGAAAGTATTTTGTTTTGAAATTTTAATATTTTTATTTACATTTTGTTTTGAGGTTTCACATTCTTATGTGTTTATTTTCAAAAATAATTAGCACTTAAAAATACTACATAATGAGAGTATCAATCTAAAGCAGGAGTGTGCAATCCTTCCACAACCTGGGTCAAATCATAAAATATTAACATGATTTTAGGTCAAATGGAAATCCAAATATAGATAAATAATATAAACCAGTAGTTCCCAAACTCTTCTCCCCCCAGCAACCACTTGAAAGGTGCTAAGGATCTCAGTGGATCACTTAATGATTTTTCTGCTGTTATTTAAAAAATAATACAGACATATATAAAGAATTAATTACACAGGATTATATTATATAGAAAATTTACTTTATAAATAGTTTCACAGGTCACCCAAATATTTATCAGCAGGGCTCAACAAATATGGCTGCCATAGTCACTGTGGTGACTAAGAAATTCAACTTGGAAACTAGTATTTGACAGGTCAGTCTAGCCACTTTCAACAAAGGTACAGCACAAAGGACTCTTTGTACATATACTAAACTATCAACAGCAATATTTTAGAAAACAAATCTTACAGGTTGAAGAACAAAGAATAACAATCCAATCAACCATAACCAGCTTTTATTAGGACATAAATAACAAACTTTATCCATTTTAATTCATCAGAATAATATCTAAAGGTTGTTCATTCGTGAAAATATTATACTGTTTATCTTGTTGGAGTTTATATGCATGATTGTTTTAAGCCAGGTTAAATAAGCCAGGTTAATTCCCTGAGTTACAAAATTAGTTGTAAGCCAGATGTTTGTAATTCAGGGAGTTACTTTTTTTTTTTCTTTTTATGTTTTGAACTCTTTCAATTTGTATTGCTTTCAAAAGCTGATAACAGAGTAAAATCAAGTTACAATTAACTTCTCGGGGATATATGATTAATTTCACTATATCAAAATTTCATTACAGTGAATATAGTTCAAATTTATCATTAGAGAACCATTATTTATTCAAATAAGTTCTGATGAACTTTTCTTGACTTTAAAATCAATATTAAAAATAAAGAGCAAAATACACACTATAAAAGTAAACATATTTGTATAGAGATCATCTTTTAGAAAGCATATTTCACATAAGAATAAAACAGTTGCACAAAATTTTAATAAATCATACAATCAAAAAAAAAAAAAAAAAACAGAACAAAACTTACCATTAAAATTTTACATATTAGCACATTAATTTTTTGCATTAATGTTTAACTTTTGTGTATTAATATGGTGTTAGTTTAGTCAAAAATGTAAGTTCAGACTACACTAAAGCTGAATAAGTAGTGGGAGAAGACAGATTGTTTATCAATGGGCACTGTTCTTGGTCTTCTGTTATTAGTGGAATTCCCCAGTGTTCAATGCTGGACCTTGTTTTCTATATTTATTAATGATGTTGATGAAGGCACATCAGGCTTAATGTCTGAAGTTTCTACAAAATATGAAAGTTTTCCGAATGGTTAATTAGCATTAGCAAGGGCACATGATACAAGAAAGCAAGCTTATATAGCATCAGCCAAAAAAAAAAAAAAAAAAAAAAACACACACACACACACACAGACCCTTCTTATTTCACCCATCCACTCGCTCCAAATGTTTGTCCAGTTCTGCCTTGAATCTGTTTAATCTATCAACTTCCACAACGATAGATGGAAGGTTGTTCAAGAAATCAACTACCTGCTGGCTAAAGGTAAACTTCCGCACATCTATCGTACAACTGTTTTTCCTCAATTTGAATTTATGCCCTTTCAGGTGATTATTCTGAGCAAGAGGAAGAATTCCATCAGCATTGAGCATGCTCAAACCATTCAAGGCATTGTGTACACCTCAATCAGATCACCTCACAGGTGCCTAGTCTCCAGACACTTCAATTTGCAAAACTTAAGCCTTTCTTCGTAAGAGCAACCCTTTGTTCAATTCACTAATCTTGTTCCCGTTCTCTGTACTCGTTCCAACAGCTCTACATCCTTCTTAAAATGAGGCCTCCAGACCTGTATACAGTATTCAAGGTATGGCCTGACCATTGCCATATACAAGGGGATAATCACCTCCTTATCCCTTCTAGAAAAATTCCTGTATATCATTGACAAGACACCATGAGCTACTTTTGCAGACAGTCTGCACTGCTCAGAAAAATTCATATCTGCCTGCACAATTATATCCAGGTCCTTTTCACTATCTACCACAGGCGCCGCCATAGCCAGGTGGGAAGGAGCACAGTGCATAGCACACGCTTCTTGATTAGACCGGGATTCGAGTCCGTCACCACCAAATACGGAGGATGCAGAAAGGTCAGGGAATGACCACTGCATATCCCGGAACAATATGGCCTTAGTTGCTAATGCTCCTAAAAACCAAATAACAAACAACAACTCTCTACCACTGTCAGTGTAGTAACCACACAGTTGATACGTTACTCTGGGGTTACTGCTTCCCATATGCAGTACTTTACATTTGTCAATGTTAAACTTCATTTGGTACCTCTCAGCCCATCTGCTCAACTTTTCTATATCTTTTTGCACCAGTGTACTGTCATTAGTGTCGTTAACAACCCTGCCAACCTTCTTATCATCTGCAAACTTGGACATTAAGCCTGATATACCATCATTAGTATCATTGATGAATACAGAAAACAACAATGGACCCAACACTGAACCCTGGGGGACTCCACTAATAACATTAGTACATGAAGAGCAGTGTCCATTGATTACCACTCTGTCTTCTCCCACTTAACCATCCCTTTATCCAAAGCAGCAATTTGCCTCCAATGCCACATTGCTCCAATTTGTGCAGCAGTCTTCCATGTGCAACAGTATCAAAAGCCTTTCTAAGATCCAAACATATTATATCAAAATTATTCTTTGCATCCAGTTCCTTTGTGACTACATCATAGTATCCAATCAAATTGGTCAGACAAGACTTCCCCTTAACAAACAAACCCATCTGATTTATGTGTTTAATGTTTTGAATAGATTGAGCAAGCTCAATGCTGATGGAATTCTTGTTCAGACTATGCATGAGGGTGCATAAAATTCAAACTGATGAACGATGGTTGCAGAATACATGTGTGGAAGTTTATCTTTATCCAGTGGGTGGTCGATTGGTGGAACAAACTTCTATCTGTTGTTGTTGAAGCAGATAGCTTAAAAAATTCAAGGAAGAATTAGAAGAACTATTGGAGGGAAGAGATAATAGTTGAAATTGGTTATTTTTGGCTGATGCTGTATAAGATTGCTTTTTTTGCATCATTTGCCACTACCAATACTAACTTAGGGATGTCAGGCCAACCAATATGGACACTTAAGCTGTTGGAGGCCTCTCTTACTAGTGCAAGCATACTAGTAAGAAAAAAGGCTTTACTTGTACTTGCATTACTTTTTGTATTACTTTTTTTTTTCTTCTTTTTATTTCTGTACATATTTAAAGTGACAAAAAAAAAAATAATTATTTTAGCACTGCAAAAATATCTGTTGTATAATTTTTAAAGAACTTCTGAACTAAGAGTTCAGAAGTAATCTATTTATTATTATTTTTTTTACCCTTAACAAAACTAAATCTAATGAAAAATTCATTTAAAAAGTCATCAAAAAATTAGCTGCAATTTCCTGGACTGTAAATGTTTTAGGTGCATGGGTGAAGTTTCAATGTTAATTCCTCTGAATCATCACCAGTAGTGATCACAAAAAGTGTTTTTGAAATAGATTCAATTGATTTTCAGTAAATTAAGGACAGTGTAGTTATACAACAATTATCCTTTGAAATCACTGGATTCTATCAAATAGTCTCTTTTAGTTATTTTATTTCTTTGACTGATCAATGAACAAATGTAACAAATATTTTCAAGCAGTTATTACTATTCATTTAAAACCAAGCCATTCCCATTATAAATAAATTATGTACAATGTGCAGTTGTTTTATTAGCACTTATATCAGAGTTTTTTTTTTTTTTTTTTGTTTGTTTTCTTTGCCCTAAAGTTACTTCGGTAATGCATGATTTAAAAAAAAAAAAAAAAAAATTATATATATATACATTATATTTTTAATCATGCATTACCCAAGGAACTTCAGGGCAAAAAAAAAAAAAAAAAAACACTTTGTGATATAAGTGCTAATAAAACAACTGCACGTTGTACATAATTTATTTAAAATGAATAGTAAAAACTGCTTGAAAATATTTGTTACATTTGTTCATCGATCAGTCAAAGAAATAAAATAACTAAAAGACTATTTGATAGAAGTGATATTATGAAAAAAATATATATATATATATATATATATATATATAAGTAAATAACTTAAGAAATAACTTAAAAGCTGCTGTGACAAAAAAAAAAATTTGTTAACTACTAAACTTAATTACTTCTATTTAGATTATTAAATTACTTTTGTTTATATTAAATAATAAAATCGCAAAGAAAACAAATCAATAGGTTTTTAAACATTACACAGCTGAAGCAATGTCAACGTGACATCACACAATTTTGTTACTGAGCTTGGCAGCAAAAATGAGCCAGATCTAGCACAATAAAGAGCACACAATTACCTCTTGACATCAAATTTCTATGAAAAATAGGGAAAGGTGCACGTAAATTAATCCTTGCTAGGAGACTCTTGCTAAACCACTGCATACAACATGAAAATGCAGCATTTTCTCATGTCTAGACTGACAACTTTGAACATGCTATTAAAACTGGACTAAGTTACTATCTAGATTTTATGATTTCTAATTTGAGTTTTCCCTAATAAACTTTTTTTTAAACTGTTGTATCCCTTTTTGGTTTAGTCTAAAAAACTATCAGTGTACCTCTGAAACATGTATAAATCAATTTTCTTAGGAGCAAAAAAAACAAACTTATAGCCATGAGAAGATGCAAAATAACTGCCCTTCTATCGCTTAAACACTAATACCAAGGGAAAAATGTGCACATATGACCTTTGTGCTTATTAATTTTCTTCTTCTTCTTTTTTTTTTTCCCCAAATAAAATCCATTTATCTTTGTTTCAAAAGAACACTGATATTTTTACACTATATGGGAAGGAGATAAAAAAAAAAAAAAAAAAAAAATTAAAAATTTCCTAGGAAAAAGGCAGTTGATTAGGCAAAATTTAAAACACTATAAAATCTGAACAGTAATACTTAGTCCAATTTTAACATGAAATTCGAAAATTTCAGCTCAAATATAACAATAAAAGACCCAGACAAAAGGCATCCTAAACCTAAAAATAAGCATGACTCCTGTGCCTTTTAATTGAGGCACTGAGACCTATCAGATAAGCAAATATCTTACTTGATTGAAACTCATGAAAATATTCAAATTAACTATTTTTCTGTTAATTTAGTTCAAAACATTAAATATCACTCACCTTGTGGAATTTCAAAAAATCTAATGCTATCTGAACATTTTGTAGCATATGGAATCGCATCCGTCCTCGCTCTCTTGGCTAATAGAAAGGGGAGAGGGAAAAACACAATTCAGTGTGGTTCATAATTCACATTTAAATAATAACATATTTAAAAACAAATATCCATTTAACTTATCTAATTTCGTATCATATCCCCTAAAAAGTGTCACCCTCTCCTAAAGCTTAATACACTGAGCCTAGTGATTCTGTTAGAATTGGAAACATGTCTTTATTTCTTTATTTGTTTTAAAAGTATCTCATGTAATTTGCACCAAATCTCCAAGACAGTATTAAATTTCATTTCTCTGAGCTTCAATTTCATCTTTGGAAACAAGTGACAGGCAGCAAGGTCTGAAAAACAAGAAGTAAGGCAACAGATATTTGATTCTCAGCCAGAAATTATCAATCACGACAGTTTCAGTATCTTTATAAAACTTGGTGGTAACGACACCAAGTTTCTGAAGTTACCAAACTACCAAAAGTTACCAAACTACCAAAGTTACTCTGAAGTTACCAAGTTACCAAACTTGAAACAAAACTTAACACACACACTCTGTTCTTTTGAATGGCTCATTCCAAAAAAAGTTGCAAAACATATATATATATATATATATATATATATATTTTTTCATATACTTAACTAACAAAACATAAAATGCTGTATAATGAAAACCAGAATTCTCATAATAAACATTAGCAGTCATGGTACCATGAGTAGCCAACTATGTCTGGACAAAAGATCTAGACTATTAAGCTACTATTAAACACTATATATGTGATACAAAATGAATCAAACTGCTGATACCAAATCCAGGTGCAGCCATATGATGTAATAGTGACAAGAATACCATATTTCCAGGTCCAACACAGTCTGGCAAAGAATCAGAGGACTCAAATGGTTGACAAAGTGTGGATGTTTCAGATTGCGTGGGTGTTCTAATTTCTCACAAGGTCCCAGAATTTATAGTTTCACCACAGTGATGCAAGGACTGTGCCATGTGATTAACAGACATCTGATTATATGCATTAAAATATACACCAAAATGCTAATACAGGAACTCCCTGACATACATAAGGGTTGTGTCCTGCAGAGAATCTACTTCAGTCGGAATTTCCACGATGCTTGTGTTGTAGCACTCGCAATTGTGCTCACTGAATTGATTGAATCAAAAAAAAAAAAAATTTGATGAACATGTAAATAGAATTATTTATTGTATTTATTCAATTTTTTATCTCATTGCAGGAAAAATTACAAAAGAATGCAATTTAAAAAAAAAATTCAAAATTAAAAAATTATAAAAAAAGAGAAGAGACAGGCATAACATCAGTAAGTTTTCCTCTTCAGCATCATTGCCAGAATCGATGTTTCGGCTGATAAGTATGCCGCTGCCGAGATTTAGAAGGGGTCAGCCGCTCAACCTTACGAAAGAACATATTAATTGATGATGGCTTTTTTTTCTTTTCATCGTAGATTTTTTTGTAGCAAGCAAGCATATCTATCCACCCCTCTGTTAACTTTTAAGAATCGTTCACTGTCAGGATTCATCTCAAACCTCGCCATCGTCGATGCAATTTCAAGAAATGCCATTGCCATCTCTCTGGTGATGAAGCGTCTCAGTTCTTCATTTGGTTCATCTTGAGCTTCGTCAGCATTTTCTTCTTTCACTATCACTGCCTGCAAGTCAATAAGTTCTTCGTTAGATAATTCCTTCTCTTCTTCCTCTATTAACTCCTCCATGTCTTTGGCAACAACTTCCAACTGAAGTAGCTCTGCAACCTTTACAATCTTATCTGTAACCTCTTCATATGATTTGTCTTTTTCAAACCCTTCGAAGCCTTTTACATGCCGTGGACATATTTTCTTCCATGCAGCATTTAAACAACTTTTAGTAATTTCCACCCAGGCCTTATTAATGTGTAAGATGGTGTGATAAATATTGCAAGATTTCTAAAAGTCTTTTAATGTACTGTCTACTACAGACAATGCCCGAACAAATGTGTATAAATACTATGCTTTTTAATTCGAAATAACACCCTGATCCTGATCCATAGGTTGGATGAGTGAAGTCATGTTTGGCAGTAGAAATACGACTCTCACGTTCGAATTAAAATCATCTAGATGCATAGGATGTCCAGGAGCATTATCTAATAGAAGCAAAATCTTGAAAGGAACGTCGTTCTCTTTACAATATTTTTCAACGTTGGGAATGAAGCAGCATTTAAACAAATCCTCAAAGAGAGATATTGTTATCCGTGCTCTCTGGTTCAATCGGAAATGCACAGGTAGAGCAACTTTATTGATGCCCTTAAATGCACGAGGATTTCCAGAATGGTACAGCAGTGGTTTTAATCTGTAATCTCTCACTGCATTAGCTCCAAGCAAGGGCATGCCCCTAACTTTTGACACTTGAAACCTGGCATTGTATTTTCCTCTTTGGGAATGTATGTTCGATCTGACATTTTTTTCCAATACAGAGCAGTCTTGTCAATGTTAAAAATTTGCTGCGTTGAAAGCCGCTAGCAGCCTTCATCAATAATTTTTTCCAACACATCATAAAATTTCTCTGCAGAATCAGCACTGGCGACTTCACCACATACTTTAACATTGTGGAAACCAGCGCGATGCTTGAACCTATTAAACCACCCATTGCTTGGAATGAACTTGGGTTGGGGTTTGCCGTACTTATCCTTAATATCTTTATAAATACTTCTTGCTTTTACTTGAATAGTCATTAGACTCGGGCACTCGCTTCTGAATCTGATTTTCCATCCATATTATTAATAGCTGTTCCATCTTCAATATAGCACCTGAATGCTATTTTATGATCACAGTTGATCTTAAGGGCATTAATCCTTTAACATGTTCTTTTATACATAGTCCTTTAAAATAGTAATCACTGTTGAAGCAGGGAGACCTAATTCACTTGCAATAGATGACAAACTTTGTCCTGATTCGTACTTCTTAATCATTTATCTTCATTTCTAAAATCAATTTTGTTCCGTTTCCTGGCACTACCACCAGTTGCACTTTTCGTTGGTCACTTTCCCTTTATCACTGTTATACGTAAATAGGAATAAGAGATGCGTCTGAAAATTAGTTTTTTATACGATTGAAGATTTCAGTGAAGGCGAACCCATTTCACCATAATAGCGTAAAAACGTACACAATTCACATTTGCAGTTATCGGTATCGTCGCAAATGCAATAAGATCGAGTTTACTACCTGTTTATAATAATAACACATTGTTGTTGTTGTTTTTTTTTTTAATTCATTCCAAGTTCTTGGAACGTTGAAAATTTTGCTATATTACTAAGCTATTTACCCCTTTCTCTTTTTCTCTCTCTCTCTCTCTCTCTCTCTCTCTCTCTCTCTCTCTCATAACAGGAACATATGATAATGATGAGAGGGTAGTGCAATTTCCATTATAAATATGACCTTTTAGAAAGATAAATAGCTTAGTAATATAGCGAAATTTAACTTCCAAGGACTTGGAACGAATTACAGAAAAAAAAAAAAAAAAAAAAAAAGTGTTATTCGGTTCACATTACAATATTTTCATGATACCTCCATTTATTCCTACAGGATGCAAAATACGTTTCTACGATTTTTTTATGTTTGCACCGACCGGATAAAACTTACATAAAGTCGAATTTCTGCAAGTCGAGTATTATATAAATTGGGAAATTCCTGTATATGCACTACAATTTTTACATTTATTATTCATTTATTACAATTAATTGAACTACAATTTCTTTGTATTCAAGATGTTAAAGTAATAAAACCCTTTATGAAAAGTTTTAACATCTTTTTTAAAAGTTTCCCCTCTCAAACTCACACCTGAAATAATTTTTGTTACAATACACAATAATATATTTCTCAAAGTGGTCCATCATAAATTGTGGCATTTATTGTCCAAAATCATTTTATACAAAGAGAATGAATTTTCGACTTCTACAGAAGCGAATGGGCTGTATTTAAAAATGTGAGCTTTTGAGGTCTGTACTTGAAATGGAAATTCATTTCCTTTCCCATTTATCAATTCATCAATTTTCCTTAAAGATTTCACATCTTAATGGAAATCCTGAGTACTTTTATAAAACATTGTATTTTTTTCTGATTTCTTCTCCTAGGCCTCCAGGCACAGCTTAAATTTGCAATTCAGCATTTTTCATCTCTCCAACAATTGCACTGCTCAAAGAAAGTCCCCGCATTTCAAGTTTGGTTATACAACTAGTTAACTAGCTGAAATGTGTCTGGATGAACAATAAATGTTTTCTAGTCAAAGAATCAGAAAGCACTGCCTTAGCAGTACCAATAGCTGCTGAATGTATACTATCCAAGGAATCAACAAATTCTTTTATACAATCAAAATTTTTAGCATAGAACAAATCCACTTGTAACCATGTTCCCCCTCTTGTGAGAACAGGATCAAATGGCAGAGGAAGAGTAGGTAGCATATTTCTGTAAGTTGCTAATCCCAAAGGTGCTTTTGAAAAATTTTTGTATACTAGAAATAAGTTTAATTTCATCAAAATTCTCCTGAACTACTCTGCCAACCTATGGAAGCCATGGGCTAAGCAAGTAACATGGATCAGATCTAAATAGAAAACTTGTAACACAAAACCGGCTTTTACCATATACAAAGCATAATAAAATGCAAACTTTTGCTATGGGTCGATAATAACTGCAAAGATTCATTACAAAATCATGGTATTGGGGAATAATTCACCTTTTCGAGGGCCTTACATGAAAGTAATACTGATGCGATGGTTCTGCATAAAAATTTAAGCTTATAAAATGTGCAATATAGTGGCCACAAATATCTGTTGATCCATCAGTGGACATCTAAATGTAGTTTTCTCTAAAATCTTGACTAATTTCACGAATAATGTCATCATAAATAGCGTTAAGGTAATTTTTCTCAGGGTAGATTTGTCTGGAATATTTTGATTGATAATTTTTTTTCAAAAATTGCTTCAAGACTATTGTTTAACTTATTGAAAGGGATACTGCTGCTCAGGGCCGTGCGGTCGATTTTCTCAGTATGATGCAAGTCTTCGAAATGCGGCCCCTATTTTGATTTCCCGTATTTTGATTTTGCTGCTTATGCCGCCCCCTTATGGTGCCACCTGATGTGGCCGCCTCTCTGTATCATAGCACGGCACGGCCCTGCTGCTGCTTACCAGCGCCTTTGAAAAGTCACTTTTCTCTTTTTTTGAAATACATGACTTGATTAAAAGTGACTCTCCAGAAATTTTTCCTTGCTTTTCCTTTCTTGGCCATAATGTGTAATGCTGTTTTCATATGTTGGTCAATCTCAAATTTTTTCCTTGCACAGAACATTCTTTTCACAAACAACAGAGAACACAATAATGACATCCATAGTAAAATATTTTCCGTGATTGGCAATCTACAATTCCATATGAGTTTTTGTAACAGATTTAATTTTTGGCATGTTTAACAAATACATTTCATTTGATGTACTCGATAGAACATGAGAATGAATAGCAAAATAGCATTAAAACATTTCCCAATCCAATTTGAGAAATTTCCCCATGCTCAGTAAAATATTATTCCATGCTAATTTAATTGAAATACAGCAACTTGTTACATAGCTTCAAGATCAACATTTGAAAAAATGGTATGAAGTTAAAGGAATATGCAGTATTGCTTGTAATATTTGTGGTATATGCATTTATATGCACTAATGACTACACTATGGCCACTATATGCATTTGTATATGCATATATGCAACTGCATATAATCCAAAGTCTAGTGATTAGTCACTCCACATTATTCTCTGCTATCGCTTCGCTTATTAACCACAACGGGCATTGGCTGGAGTTGTGAGGTGAATGCTGGGACTGATGAGTAGGTGCATAGCTAGGCCATCATCCTAAAAGCATATATTTAATTTTGGGGAACAAGAAGTAGTAGAGGGAAGATAAGTCATACCACTGACCAAAAACTCCTTGATAATCAGTGAGGAATATGACCTAGTTGTTGTTAGACAACAGGAACCAGCTCAGTGGCAGAACTATCCTACCATCATGTCTCCTACTGCTGTAGGGATGGGCTGGGGGATGTCAGGTGCCCAACAGCTGGTTTGGTATGGTCATTAATGATCACATGGAACCATTCAGAAATCATATGAGGAAGGGCAGAATTTATAGTGACCCTCTTAGATAATGTGAATCAGAGCTGTAATACTCAATACGTTCTACATTGATATTAATATTTGTAAAATAATAAGAGGAGTTTACCTCAATATAGTACGTAGAACACTTCCGTATCTTAGTGTGATTTAGTGTAATTTTGCACCAAGCCATTCAAAAAATTCCCCATAATTGTGTGTATCGGAGGTGTTCTACGTACTATATTGAGGTAAACTCTTCTTATTATTTTACAAATAGTGACCCTCTAAAACAGCTCCTTTTCCTTGACACTGAGGCTTACTCAGTGAATTCCTGGTTAATCAAACAACCCAAAACTTCTACATAGTAATCTTTATTCACTGCCTAACCTGGTGGAACAAGTTCCTTGTGAACGACTCCTTTGCTGTTGAAGAAAGTGATCAACATCACTTTAACCCCTGATTTTTGAAAATAAAATTGTGCCAGAGATAATACTGATCTTGGTACTTTGTCTCTCTGTTTGTCGACACTTTTCAAAGTTATACCAAAAATCATTGCCAGTTACAATCAAAATTAAGTAGAGTACTCTACCTAATAGAGTACTCTAGCAGTCAAATAATGCAGAATAAATTTAGCACAAATCTTCTTTCAGAATTCAAATTGTTTCTCTGTTCATGTAAAGTTATCCTTCCACCGTTCAGGGTTATTTAACAATCATGCAAAATCAAGGAACTTTTTTGACCACTTCTGAGATGCTAAATGTTGGTGGATGTCCAGTGTCTTCAAGAATTCAAAAAGCATGCTGAAATCTTGCAAACCACTGATAATCATGCAAACAAGATAGAGCACATCATACCAAACACTAATTTTACCAATTCATAGATTTCAGTTACACTTTTCCCCAACTTGAAACAAAATTTAATGTTTGCTTTCTGTTTCATTACTTGAATGCAATGGTATAAAGGAGCACAAAACCAGACATCTGACGATTGAAAAAGTCATATTTCCAGACGAATCATCATCCACACTTTTCCAACATTGGAAAAGTTTACACCTGGCGAATGCCAAAGAAAGTGCAATCATCCTGTCTTGTATCAATCATCAGTATGAAGGTAGATCAATGATGGTTCTAGAAGCAATATCTTGGTATTCTTTAGGTCCTATCATCACCATGAATGAGCAAATTACCACCACTGGTTACCTTGGTACCTTGATATTCTGAGTGACCAGAAATTATGTCAGGTTTCAAGGCGATAATGTTCCAATACACAAAATTAATCACCAGATGTGATTAATTTTGGACTATTACCAGTGAGTGTGTGTGTAAAAAAACAGTTATGTACTGGTTTACTTTCTTACTTGGCTTGCCATACGATGGCTGGCATATTCTAATTTTGTGTGTCTGTAATATGTGGCAGGTTTTATTTTCTCCATTATATTCTTATTTGTTTATTTTCACATTACATGGTTAGTAGTGAGTTGTGATGCTAATGTGCCACTCATACTGCCATCTACAGTTTAATTTTATTTAGATGTATTCTTTAACTGTCATTTGTGTCAGTGATTTGGTGTTGCCATGTGAATGCTCTGATATGTTATAGCATAATTTTTCACTGCATAAAAGCAAACATTATTGAAATCTATTGCATTGGCAGGCTGATTAGGGTATGTGTCAGTTCAGCAACGCACTGATTTGTTTAGTGTTTGAAATACAGTGATTCCCTGACCTTTGTTGGCAGGAGCGGATGAAGGTCGGTTGAGGCCCCGGACGCATAAGAAAATATTGGGCCCCTTAAAAAAAAAAAGAGAGAGAGAGACAGGGAAAATAAAAATACATGTTAACCATTTTTTAAATAAATAAAAAAATATTATGTACTATTAATGTTTTATTTCCAATAAAATTTGAATATAATATATGTATAATATAATTAATAACAGCATAATAATAATCACAAAGTTTTGAACTAATATGTTGGGGTTTTGCGTGGGCCCTTCAGAAGTCGGGGCCCAGGGCGCGCGCCCGGTGCGCCCGCCGTTAAATCTGCCTCTGTTTGTTGGCCTTATGGTCTTCCAGCAAGATGGGATAATGATCAGTCTACTTTTCTATTTTATTTATATATTTTTGTTTCATTTTGTTGGTCACATGTTACAGTTTGTTTTCAAATTCATTTATAGCGATATTTCAAACAACTCAGACCTGGTGCCATCAAGGGAGTGCCACTAAATATGAACTAACTGGCATTTTTATAAGTTTATTGTATTTTATTTATTAATACCATAAATTTGTGAAGGAAAATGCTCCTAATTTAGGAGCACTTTCCTTCTGAAATACACTTTATCTTGATTTATTTTCCCCCTTCCTTTTTTGTTGTTGTAGTTACACACTGGTTAACTTTCTATTCACTACTTACTTGGCTTGCCATATGACTGGCATATTCTTATTTTATATTCTAATGAAAGAAGACAGACAGACAGACAGACAGACAGAGAGAGAGAGAGAGAGGGGGGGGGGGGGATTGGCACCAGAGTATTTTCTGAGGTGCTCAAGAAAAAGGGAATTCCAAAAGCCAATTCAAAAGAACAGTGACCATGGCAGTATCTAGAGAAAAGGCAGGCGTCAGAAACTAACAGAGGGAGGACAGACTTTATAAGGGATGGGTCATTAATAACTTCAGTTAACTAATGACCGAAAAACAAAACTTCATTAATTAAATGAAGTTTTGTGATGCAGAGGAAGCAACATATGTTATGAGCTTATGCCAACTGATTAGGTGTGCTAATCCAACTGAATGAAATAAAGGAAAAACAGATAAATCTGGTAAAACTGCAAGCATAATTTGATATCTATCAGACTTTCTATTGCGATTTCGAAAGATTCATTTTCTGGCTGCAGAAACATAGAATTATATTTCAAGCTGCCAACTGCATTTTATTCAAGTTGAAAAATGTATCTGGAGAATCAATTCATTATCCAAACAGTGATATTCAAAGAACAAGTCTCGTACCAAACTGCAATGTTAGTTTTTGTGGGGGGGAGGGTTCGATTAAAAATGCTCAGTTTTAAGAATATGGGATTTTGCACAATGTACCTATACTGAATGTTCCAAAAAGCACCCAAGTATGTCCTAGAACAGGGGTGGCGAACCTATGGCATGCGTGCCCAAAGGGACAAGCATACAAATTATTTGGGCACGTGGAATTCAGATGTCCCAAAAAAAGTGAGTCAACTATTGAACAGTTTTCTTCAAGGTTTGTCAAGTTCAGAGAATTGGAAAATACTGAAAGAGAACAAATTGTGACGGGAATAGCAGAAAATCAGGTATTAAAAGTTTGGAATTCATTCCTGAAACTTTTGTCTGTTTAAAAAATCTGGCAAAAGAATTAATAAAAATTTTCTCATCAACATATTCTTAAGATTCATCGTTCTCAGTGATGAACTTTGTTAAGTCTAGACATAGGAGTAGCCTTACAGAAAAAATTAGTAAGCCTGATATAAAGTATTGTCAATGGTGCAGCAACAGAAGTCTCGCTGATGTTTTATATTTATAATATAAGAGAGGTTTATCATTTTATTTTAAATTTGTTTTGTAAGCTAAAAGTTACATTTTTTGTTATGAAGGATTTCATTTTAATACCTTTATTAAAGCATCTTTGAAATAAATATCTTTTATTTCATTCTTTTTTGGTTATGCTTTTGTGAAGTAAAACGTATGAAATAAATAACAATACAGTAGAATGTCGATTATCCAAACTAACTGCGACTAAGGTTGGTTTCGGTTAATAAAACATACATGAGAATAATCAGTTTATATGAAACAAAGTGTAATTAGGCATACAATTAAATTATTGGACGCAAGGTTATTAGTACTCTATTTTGAAATATGAAGTATTAAAAAAATAACTGATTTAAAAATGTTTTGAAGAAACAATATATATTATATTTATTTTGAACTTACCTAATTGCTTTACATTGTTTCAACCATAAAACGCACTTTTTTTGTTGTTTTTACATAAACAGAAATAAACAAACAGGTAATTGCACAAATAAGAGTAAAATGAACCTTGAGAAGATTTATTGTATAAAATATGTAATCTTCAATTTTTCTTTGAACCATGTGAGATTGTCATATTTTTTTTCACAGCGAGATCTCTCATCCTCTTTAACAGCAGTATCTCTGCAGATTCTAGCACAGTGAAGGCCTCTGCATGAGTGGGCCTTCAAATGCACTGAACGGCAAGAGTAATATTTCAGCATAACAACCAGTGCACTAAAAGTAGATACTGTAAAAATTGGAGGAGGTGGCGACGGTGGTTCAGATAATTGACAGTTCGGATAATCAACATTCTATTGTTTTTTGCAAAATTTTGAGCAGTACAAGAGGGTAGTTTTTTTAAAAGATTTAGCCAATTTTGGCAAGCACCCTTAAAAAGGTTTTCCACCCCCATCCTAGAATTTCGGGTGTGTTCAAGATTTAATGTTGAATACTATCTAGCTATCCTGGCTGGAACTGAGGGTCTCATTTGGATTTGAATCCCTTTTTAATTACGGGATGTGTTCACTGAACCCATCCCCCTATTGGAAAAAAAAAAAAAAAAAAACAACATCAAAAGAGATCACATATTTTAAATTTTGAAATATAAAAAGAACTACCAAAAATCAGAAAAACAACTAGAAAATACACCAAATTATCAGAAGTTTTCTGCTTAAACTGGATGATTTAGCATATATGGGAATGTCCTACAGATGAAGAGAACTAAATGGTAAAATTTACATAAAGCAAAATCATTGGAAGTAATAAAGAAACTCTGACAGTGAGATTATTTAAGATAGAAAGAAAGTTCCCCCTTCAGATTATAACTTCAATCATGGATTACTTACAGGAAATTCTAGTCTGTCAGGGGGGGGGGGGGTAAAAGCATTTGTGTCATTATGTGTGAGACAGCATATAACACAAATGCTCTATGTATTTAGAGCCATTAATTTTAAATGAGTACTCATGCTTTTTTGTAAATTTGTAAATAAAGTGTTATGGTTAATAAAATTTGTTTTAAATAAATGTGGAGTCTTATTTGTAGATCTTGGAGATCTAAAATATGGATAAAATCTATTACAGAGACAAAACATCTCTTACACCCAGAAGATAAAGAAAAAAAAATAATAATATTTTTGTCTGAACTGACAAAAATTAGTTCAGAAGTGACGTGACGTGACAGCCCCGAACTAACTTCAATCCTTAGTGTCAGACTCCGAAGAGTTGAAGTCACTGAGTCTTTAAAGTCTTTTAGAATAAAGGTTTCATCTCCACAGTTCTTTTGGAAATTACAATCTCATTATAAAGATTTGCTTTTGAAGTGAAGATTCAACAGTTTGCTAGATCTCCACTTTAATGATGTGGAGACCCATGAAATTTCTCAAAATATTTATTATTAATGTGGCTCAATAAGACCACCTTTCCTGCACCAAGAAGTTGACTGATATATCAACTTCAAGTTTCTTGAAGTTGAAATATCAATCATATACACATTACTCAGTTTCCGATGCATTTCTGTTAAAATTTAAGACACCGATGGTAGGAGTAAGGGGAGGGGAGGTTGGCAGGTGTCACAATGAATGTTTTTCAAATTGTAATAAATACATTATACTATGTATAGTAGTACACTATGAGGGTTATCCCAAAAATAATGCACATTGTGAAAGTGCCCCTCAGTCTATACACATGCACAATTATCAGGATAATAATTTGATGTTTAACCTCAACATCAGTCTGCTTGTAACAGAGCTCCTGCATTGAATGTTTGGGTAGAGAGACTTTTAAAAATGGACAGTCATGTTTCTTCAGGCAGATTTCAGTTTCAGATTAAATACCTTTTATCAAAATTGAAACTTTATGTGGTCGAATGCTGAGACAAATTTATGAATTGTTGAAGGAAGTGGGTGGTGAGCAATATTAGGTCAAAGCATGATTCTGCGATGGTCTCAAAGGGTTCACATCAGCTTCCAATAGATCACATAAACTGAGAATGAATGAATCTGGAATACCAAAATAGTCTATTCACTGAATTTTAACTAGCGTGTTACAAAAAATAGGTCACCATCTGATGGAGCTTACAATTGTGTCAGATAAACAAAGAGAAGAGTGTAAAGAACTGTAACATACAACATAGTTCCTCGCATGTTACTAACAAGAAGGTAAAGATTTTACAAAAACACTGTTGCCATTGATAAGACAACACATGACTCTGAGCCTGAAATGAAGTCAAAATCACCTCAGCCATCTTCAACATGCCCCTCTAAACATTGCCAAAAATGATCAAAGGTGAAACAAATGGTCATCGCAGTCTACAATTATGAGGTCGTTATTGCTGGTGGCACTGATCACATGCCACTCAGAAGATCAGTAACTGGAGACTACTATGCAATATTTCTTCACCAGAAATTATGCCCAAAAAATTCATAAGCAGGCACAAATTTCATTATTATTAATAGTAGCAGCAAATGATACAAGAAAGCAAGCTTATACAGCATCAGCAAAAAAAAAAAAAAAAAACACCATTTCATCTATCTATCCATTTGAAGAGTTTATCTAGTCCTTCCTTGAATTTATTGAAACAACACACCTCTACAACACCAGATGGAATCTGTTCCAATTAACCAACAACTAGCTGAAGGCAAATTTCCACACATATACCTGCAACTATCCTTCCTCATTTTAAATTTATGACCCCTCATGTCAGTAAGCTGAGCAAGAGAAAGGATTCCATCAGCATTGAGCTTACTCAATTCACTCAAGGCCTTAAACACCTCAATCAGATCTCCCTGCAGGTACGTAATCTCCAGATGCTGCAATTTACAAAACTGAAGATTTCCTGGTAAGAGCACCTTTTTACTCCCCTCACCAATCTTGTTGTTCTTCTCTGCACCTGTTCCAACAGATCCACATCCTTCCTAAAATGATGCTTCCATACCTGAATGCAACACTCAAGATGTGGCCTAACAATTGCCTTATAACAATGGAATAATCACCTCCTTATCCCTGCTAGCAAAATTCCTGACTATCATTGACAAAATCCCATGAGCTGTCTGGCAGCCTGTCTTACCCCCAGGTCTTTATCATTCTCCAATACCCTGAATGTAGTAGCACACAGTTGGTACATTTCTCTGGGGTTACTGCTCCTCCATATGAAGTACCTTGCATTTGTCAATATTAAACTCCAATTGCCACTTGCAAGCTCCTGTGCATGTACTCCATGATAATGCAAGGCATCATATCATACAGCCTGTACAGCTAGTTTTCAGTACAGGAAGTACCTTATAGTTCTGGTACAAGTCTTTGCAACTATGATTTATTCCCCAAGTTCAAGGAACCACTGCATGAATAAAAGAGTTCTGTCCTTAGAAGCACTGAGTGTAGTAATTAGCATTAGTTGAGAACCATTCAAGGCCTTATACACCTCGATCAGATCACCTCACAGGTGCCTTGTCTCCAGATGCTGCAACTTGCAGAACTTAAGCCTTTCTTTGTAAGCACACCCCTTTGTTCCTCTCACCAATCTTGTTACCCTTCTCTATACTCGTTCTAACAACTCAACATCCTTCCTAAAATGAGGCCTCCGGACCTGTATACAGTACTCAAGGTGTGGCCTGACCATTGCCATATAATTACCCAAACATTGGTCAGCTTAACTTTAGCAGACAGTTAAATGGCATTCAAAAATTACCCAATTGTCAGGAAGCAAGCATACAGCATAAAGGAGTACACTAAAGTTTTTTTTTATGTAAATTAGGTTATAAAATAAATTCATTTTAAATTAACTGCATTTGTGCATTAATTTTGGGATAATCCTTGCAATTTTATTTATCAATTTGATTGCAATTTTCAGAAAATTGCACAAAATGGTTAAAAAACCAAAGTAAAAATGATAAATGAGAAGTTAGTTCAGAAAGTTTAATGTTTTTCCTTGAAAAACAAAGGTTACAATGTTACAAGTGCTAGGATAAACAAAATTAAATAATGGCAGTTAATGACAAATGATAAAACATTAAATCTATTTAAATACCAAACATTTTTCTCATTAATACTAAATACATTTTGTCTTATAAATACAATGACCCTGTTCCTTCTAAAAGCAACAATTTGTTCACATTTCTAAACCAAGAATAATTTCAAAGTAATTTAATTTTTTATATTTTAGAATGTTTGCAGTTTAAAATGTTTTATACTTTTATATTTTCTGCTTTTAGGTAAAATTTTCTTACCAAGAGTTCTCCTGATAGAACTTCCAAAAGAGATATAAGATTATGTCCATCTCTCAAGTCATCAAATAAGTCTTCAATGTGCCTGTTTGCCTGAAAATAAAATATGACTTGATGACAAAGAATTTTGCATTCATCAAAAAATTATCAAAACAATTAACAAGCATTTAACTGAACAATTTAAATTGCCAAATTTTTAAAATGTCAATTTCAAAGGAGTAACATGGTTCAAATTTTGTTTATTATATTATTCTGGATTAAATTTTATGCATATATATAAAAAAAAAAAAATATATATATATATATATATATATATATATATATTTTTTTTTTTTTTTTTTTTTAATACTGCTTTCATACAGGAAAGGTACTAGAAGCTTTTGAATTTGAGATGAAAGAGAACATACCCACTGAAGTTGACATCAATAGAAATTTAACTTGGGCTTGAATTTCTGTTGATTGCAATTTTCAGAAAATTGCACAAAATGGTTAAAAAACCAAAGTAAAAATGATAAATGAGAAGAAGTTAGTTCAGAAAGTTGAGTTGAACTGTGACTAGAAATTGATTATTTATTGCATGTGCATGGGCTGGGAAGAAAGAGGCAGAATTATGGGTGCTAATTCAAAAGAACAGTGCAACACAAATTTCTGTTTAAAAAAAAAAAAAGGCAGGGAGCAGACACCAAATATATCTGTGATGAGGAGTGGAGATAGTTGGTAAGCAAAGGATCATCAATTACCTCAACTGCAATATAAATTTCTGTTTAAAAAAAAAGGCAGGGAGCAGACACCAAATATATCTGTGATGAGGAGTGGAGATAGTTGGTAAGCAAAGGATCATCAATTACCTCAACTGCCCTCTATTGCAGTGGTTCCAACTCCTTTTCACAACAAACTAAGTCCGATCCAGTCTTCATGTGACACACTCGTCCCACCCCCTCCTAGATATTCAATACTAATTATAATTCTCATATTTGAACTAACTTCTAATTCAAGTTAAAAAGTAGCTTTATGAATACAAGACTTTCATTTGATAATTCATTTAATTTTGTTTTTATATATTCATATATTTCTTTTATTTTAATTTTATCAATAAATCACTAAAAAATTAACATAACAAGAATATTATATGAATATTAAGCAACATTAATGGGATTTGTTACTCATGGGCATGACAAAATCTTTCAAGCCTGCCAAGACTGGAATTTACATTGGCACAGTTGCTGCATGGCCACAGAGACATTGGAGCAACTGTGTGTGAGGACCACACCACCTAAATATCTAGCATTGGATTCTGGGCCTGAGAGTAAATAGGCAGAGACTGAGATCTCCTCCCATATCTCGCAATTCTGCAAGATTTTTTGGCTTAACTGTTTTCAGGTTGAAAATGCAGTCTTGAAATGATAGGAGGTTGAGAAGTGTAACAAAATATCCAAAGCTCTTCCAGATAATGCAGGATAATCTTCTTCCACAGATAGTCGAAAAATAGGTAAAGCTTATGAAAGTTTATTTTAAATGTTTTATTGCAAGATAACTTAATTTTTTCCATTTCCACAGGACTAAGGTTTGATGCACTGTTAAAGTGAATCTATGCAAGTGTAACCACCCCCTCAAAGACATTTGTAGAAACAGAACACAACTGATCAAAGCAGACTTTATCAATACTCTATTTACCAAAATTCTTTTCTTTAGCACAAACTTGTCTATTGAAAACAACTAGAACACAAATTAGGAAGTAATAACATTTCTACACTATTGTCAGTGCACTCAGAATTCTTCCACTACAGCTGTAGGAGCCTCACTGATTATCTTAAATTTAAGTCATTCTCTTTACAACACTAATACAAACAGAATACAATCTCTAGGAAATACCACACCACAATCACCAAAATTAATTCCTTTAAATTAAATTTAATGCTGCACTTCACTGAATTATGCAGATTGGGGCATATAAGATTGGGAACCACACCCCGCAAAGCTCAATGGTGAGGCTGAATGTGTTATATTTCTGAGGCACACCCTTGGATTTCAATATTTTTATGGTATACTAGTTGGGAATGTCTTCTCTACTGATATTTAGTCTTAAGTGAGATTCTGCAAGCACAAATCAGTTGTGGGAAGTGTTCCATAAGGAGATTTGCAATTTGTACAAAATCCAAAGCCATTTAAAACAAAAGTAACACCAAGAGAAAAAGAACTTCAATTCATGACTAAGATCGTACACAAATTTTAAACAAAAACAAAAATTTATCTGGATATCAATACTATATCTGATGCTACAAATTAAAATTTATGAGCGAAAATTCTCTCATTATTTTAAAACTTAATATCGCATGTGACTGTTAAATGTTATGCTGCTTTTTGGCTGTATAGCCACATTCAAATTTCTCACAGACTTATGTATCTGGATCACAATAATTTATGAAATTATAATTTACACTTTAATTTAAAAAGGAATGGTTATATTTATTAAATACTGTACCATTAAATTTCTTATCTATAGAGTTTATCTGATTATTAGTGGTTTCATAAAATTATCATTCAAGATGGAAATAAGATTAGATAACAGTGCTGATTTTGTTAATTAACGAAATCCGTACTGCTATCTGAAAAGTGAAATCATCATATGATCATTACAAATGATTTTAATAACAAAAGATTTTTCATAAGTATCAAAAACACAGGCACTGCCTCTTACCTTTCTCTTTTTCCATTAAGCAGAAAAAAAAATTTTTTTTAAATCACAAGTCAGCAGTAAATTACCAAATCTTATCAATACTTTTTAGTTTTAAATTAATTACGCAAACACAGAGTCTAAAAATTACATCAAAAAAGAATATTTCCCCTTAAATTAAAAAAAAAAAAAAAAAAAAAAATTAGCAAAAATGTAAGCATAAATATGCTAGTAAAATAATTATGCCAGTCAAATCTCAAAAGCTTTAACTTGATGTAGTATTTCACATTTATTCTTAAAATAATTTTCTAACTTTTAAAGGGATACTCTACAAGTAGACATCTACTGCAGGAAAACAAAAAATTTGTAAGTCAAGCTTTCCAACATTTATTGCCAAGAAAACTATTAACTGCCTGTTCATATAAGCACATCAGAAAATAAAATAAAATAAAACTGGAGGAAAATACATTATGAAATTGATTTATTTTGTTTTTCGCAAAACCCTCTAAGATTATGGAGAGGATATAAGCAATTGTATCAAACACTGGTGCACATGTGAGAAATTAAAATAATGCTGTAATCTGTATTAAAAATATATACTTTAGACACAGCAAAATCACTGAATTTACAATAAAATAAAATGTATGCTCAATTATAATATAATTAAAAACTAAGAAAATGTAAATACAAATAAAATTTTACAAAATCAAAACCCAATGACACTAGAAGCTTTAAACAGTTGAATAGTCTTTATCAACTACCAATTCAAATCTACAATACTTAAGAGGTTGGCAGCAGTCTCCTAAATAGTGCATTTAGGAGGTTGCCACATATATTAAAAAACCACTTACATAAGCAAACAAAATTTTAAATTTAAAAATAAACTAAAACAAATTGTAAAAAAACAGCATGCACTGAAACCTCATCTTACAGGCCTTCGTCATTGGTTAAAAAATGGTCAACAGGAAAACAAACAGATTTTCCATGCCCACACACCTATTAAGTTGTACTGGAGATCTGGATCTAAACTTGTGCTTCAAACTTCAGAAAACAAATCAAATCCTATATTATGCACCTGTACATATTTATTCAAGTGTATACATTCTTGTAACACAGGAAATGCGAGACACTACTGAAATAGCATGAAAGATCCAAACCGCATAAGCACAGAAACTATGCATGTCTGTTTACCCTTTAAACCACTTTAGCAACAAACTGGACCTTGTAAGACAGGTCACAATATATTACCAAATCCCTCTTTCCCTTTTTCCAAACTTACCTTGGTTTATTTTTAAATCATAAATTTTGTTTGTTAATGCAAGCTCCTTAGCAGTTAACAAAAGAGAATGTTTAATATTATCATTAGAGATAAATCATATTTTTCTGGTAGGATAAATAAATCCTTAGCTAGGAGCACACAGTAAACAAATTTAATGAATTTGAAGTAGTGGCCAAGTCATCAAATGCAGACACTGGGAGGATATTAGAGACATGATATCACTCAGATATAAGGGATACAGAATTTGAACATGGGGAGTAACAAAGCAGAAATGACAGACAGGACAGGAGGGGATTATGCTCTTAGTTAAGAAGCACATGCATATCAAGTGGACCAATCTGATTCATCCCCTTCTAGAGTTTTAGCATTAGCATTAGTAGAGGCATATGATGCAAGAAAGCAAGCTTATGCAGCATCAGCCAAAAAAAAAAAAAAAAAAAAAAAAAACCCTTTCACTTCACCCCTCCGTTCGTTTCGAAATACCTGTCCAGCTGAGCCTTAAATTTATTTAGGCTATCAACTTCCACAACAAGGGATGGAAGTCTGTTCCACCAACCAACTACCCGCTGGCTAAAGGCAAATTTCCACACATCTATCCTACATCTGTCTTTCCTCAATTTGAATTTATGCCCTCTCAGGTGATTATTCTGAACAAGAGGCAGTATCCCATCAGCATTGAGCATGCTCAAACCATTCAAGGCTTTGTACACCTCTATCAGATCACCTCGCCAGTGTCTAGTCTCCAGACACTGTAATTTGCAAAATTTAAGCCTTTCTTCATAAGAGCAACCGTTTGCGTTCCGTTCACTAACCTTGTTGCCCTTCTCTGTACTCGTTCCAGCAGCTCTACAGCCTTCTTGAAATGAGGCCTCCAAACCTGTATACAGTACTCAAGGTGCGACCTGACCATTGCCTTATACAAGGGAATAATCACCTTCCTATCCCTGCTAGAAAAATTCATGTATATCATTGATAAGACACCATGAGCTACTCTTGCAGCCCGTCTGCACTGCTCAGAGAACTTCATATCTGCCTGCACAATTACCCCCAGGTCCTTTTCATTCTCTACTACTGTCAGTGTAGTACCACAGAGTTGATACGTTGCTCTGGGGTTGCTGTTTCCCATATGTAGTACTTTACATATGTTGACGTTAAACTTCATTTGCCACCTCTCAGCCCATCTGCTCAACCTTTCCAGATCCTGTTGCAGCAGCATAGCATCAGTAGCGTCCTTAACAACCCTGCCAACCTTTGTATCGTCTGCAAACCTGGACATTAAGCTTGATATACCATCATCAATATTATTTATAAATACAGAAAACAACAATGGACCCAACACTGAACCCTGAGGGACTCCACTAATAACATTAGTCCACGATAAGCAGTGTCCATTAATTACCACTTTGTCTTCTGCCACCCATCCCTTTATCCATAGCAATAATTTGCCACCAATGCCACACTGCTCCAATTTGTGCAGCAGTCTTCCATGTGCAACAGTATCAAAAGCCTTTCTAAGATCCAAATATATAATATCAAAGTTATTCCTTGCATCCAATTCTTTTGCGACTACATCATAGTATCCAATAGTATCCAATCAAATTGGTCAGGCAAGACCTTCCCTTAACAAAACCATGCTGTGTCGTGTCTGAGCTATAATTGAATTCTTGTCAAGCTGATCCTGCAGTGCTTCTTTAACCAGTGCTTCCATTAATTTTCCTGGAACAGAAGTTAAACTCAACAGGTCTATAATTACTTGTGTCAGCCTTTGATATACATATCTAAAGCAGTGCATCCAATTAACATTGGCCAGTGCAATGTTGAGTCAGTTTGGCATGATATATCCATGACAATTATCCACATCCATCTCAAATATGCAATATTATTTCTCATTTATATGGTTGTATATAACTTAGTTGCCCATAATCAGTATAATATTTCATTGTTGATCTCACAAAATAAAATTAAACTCTTGAACATTATTAATTTTATAACTTTTAAAATTGCAATTTCTCTTTCTAAACTGAATATTAAGAATTATTCAAATTTCCAATCTCACAAAAAAGTTAGCAGGTTGGAAAATTTTACATATCAAACTGAAGAGGGCATTATTGTCATATTATGATAACATTATCAATGATTTTGCAAGTGTAAAAGGTTTGGATAGTAAACCCCTGAACAGAAAATCTTTAATATTCTTTGCACTTTTCCCTCCCCCTTGTTAGTGATCATGTTTCATTCATTATGGGGGCAGACAGAACACTCCTGAACATCTATATAGATATTCAATTGGAGCATGGTGGTCCTAAAAACAATTTTGTGCTTTTACAGCAGATTAAAATTTATTTTCTTGCTACATTGAATTTCTGTAATTCATTGTTTAGAAAATTTTTGGCAGACTATCTTGTTCATAATGCACCAGTACCCATGTGTCAGTTCATATAGTTTACTGTGTATTATTTGTAAAACTTAATAGGCCAATTTGTATGTTATGCAGACTGAAAAACCTGGAGTAACTCAGCAGGGGCAGGGTCTATTCCATATGAGATCAGCTGACTACAAATCAGATCAGAACTATAATTCCTCCTTATCTGATAACATTTACCCCAGGGGACTCACATCTGGTGAGTATGGGCTTGGTGCATCCAGGTCTTGAGCTGGATATCATCATTCTTCTCTTTCTTGGTGATTCTCTCTCTCTCTCTCTCTCTCTCTCTCTCTCTCTCTCTCTCTCTCTCTCTCTCTCTCTCTCTCTCTCTCAGGATAACTCCGAAATTTTTTCTTTTTTTTTTTTTTATAATGATGCAGCAAAAGCCTCAAACTTCCTTGCACCATATGATTAATAATAATAATATGAACCTAAACCTCCACCTAAGAGTGAAGAGGAAAATCTACTATAGTGCCATGAAGAACAAATTTCTGTGCCATGCCTCTATATATTCACAATAACAAATCAGAAAGGACATACCACAAAAGTTTTAAACTGTGAAAGTAAGAGATGAAAACATAAAAGGATATATGCTGTATTGTAGGCCTATGGAAAAGAGAATTTTGTTTTTTTTTGGGTTTTTTTTTTTTTTTTTTTTTAGGAGCATTAGCAACTAGGGCCATATTGCTCCGGGATATGCGGTGGTCATTCCCTGACCTTTCCGCATCCTCCGTATTTGGTGGTGACGGGCTCGAACCCCGGTCTAATCAAGAAGCGTGTGCTACGCACTGCTGCTCCTTCCCACCTGGCTACGGAGGCGCCATGGAAAAGAGAAAGAGCAAAAGATAAAAGGATATGTGCTGTATTGTAGACCTATGGAAAAGAGAAAGAGCAATTGTGGGGTGGGATTGAAAGATTATAAATTTAGTAATCAATAGTAAATAGTAATCAATAGTAAAATATTGTTAATTTATAAATTAACAAACTAATATAAAAAAAAAAAAAAATCTGTGCTATGGAAGGAATATCGACACAACTACAATACAGAAGAACCTCGCCCTTTGCAGTTGCATACCCAAAGATATATGAAAAAAAGGTATTCCACAAACAGCAAGGGAATGGGAGATGGGGAGGGGGGTTAAATCTATATAAACCATATTTTTATACATTATTAATATATTATTTTATGCACACTGATGAGCTATTGATTAGGCTCGGTGTACACATAGTAGAAATCTAGAGGTTCTGGAATATGTTCTGCAATTTAAACTTAATGCACCTAAAGATACTGACAGCAACAAAAGTTAAACACCACGTTAAATATCCTGTTCTAAATTTTTAACATCAGCCCAAGGTCCTTTGGTCCTTGAGGCTGTCACAGACATTCTCTCAGATATGCCAGACAAGCTGTTCTTGCTACCTGTGAGTCTAAAACGCTGATGGAACTGATATTCGGGTGACACTCAAGTCAAAGTGGACCCAATTTCGGCGAAGTCCGGACGGTCTATGACAGCCAAATCCTCTGCTTGCACCTTCACGATGGTGGGACTGTTAGTAATCCTGGGTATAACCTTCATGCACAAGTACATGGTGGGTGACCACCCAGGTGTGAACCAACGTAAGCAGGGGTCGAGGTGTGGCGCCCACACCACATGGAGGAATGCCGCCCCTCTATGTTACCAGGCAGTACTAGGTGGTAGATGACTCTCATCAACCGGTGAAATACCACCACTTTGCTTATTGGAGGCTTGAAGTGGTGGAACCCATGTTTAGTCTCTAGAGCTAAGTCCCGGTCAACCTTCCCTATCTCTTCCATCATGCAGTATGATTGATGATTTTTGAGGTTATGATGAATGTCGTGGCGAGATCCAATATTCCTTACATTTCGAGGGTACAGCTCTAAAACGGTGTTCGCAGGCCGGCCGCTAGTTAGTACACCGGACTGAACCTATTGGTAACTCTCTAGGAAGCTTCCGGATCAGCTAGTGTATAATCTTGCTACCTCTACTCTGCCAGATAGTGACTGGAGGGAGTCCGAGTAGTGTGTATGCGGGGAGCATTGTCGAGGCCACGTTATGTCAAGGATCTGGGTATATTCTTACCACATGTACGCCATATCCAAAAATTTCATTACTTCATACAGCATGTCCCACCCACTTTTTCTTACTATTGAATACACCATGAATTGTCAAAAAAATAGAGCAAGCTTATCTGCGAAAAGATCTAAACCTCCCAAGGACTTCCTAATTCATTTCACAAATATACGTGGTCTCAATTCTAATCTCAACGATGTCCATTTCCACTTGCAGTCTTCCAAACCCCATGTACTTTTTCTGACTGAATCTCAGTTATCAGTTGATTCAACTACTGCTCATCTTAGATGTCCAAATTATTTGCTGTATGATTCCTTTCGCCTCAAAGGTGGTACTTGTGCATATGTCCGTTCTGATATTCCCTGTCAGAGACTTGGCAATTTGGAATCTCCTCTCTTTGATCTTCTCTGGCTTAAAATCTCTCTACCTCATTGTGTAAAATTCATCTGTTGTCTCTACCGTTCTCCCAACTCCACTAATCACTTGGAGCTCTTTGACTTCCTCTCTTTGCAACTTGACTTTCTCCAGTCCAACTTTCCTAACAGTGAGGTAATTTTCCTTGGTGATTTTAACGTTCACAACTCCAGCTGGCTTCCGTTTTCTAGTCACACCGACCCAGCAGGTCGAGATGCTGAGGCTTTTGCAATTACTAATGACCTAGCACAGATTGTTCATTTACCTACAAGAATACCGGACAATCCTAATCATACAGCCAATACGCTTGATCTTTTTCTCACAAACAGCCCTTCTAAGTACAAGGTTGAAGTGAGAGGTCCTTTAGGCACTTCAGATCACAACTTGGTGATTGCCTCTTCTCCAATGGAACCTTTATCTCATGGCTATTCCCAACCTCGTATTGTTTGGCACTACAAGAATGCAAAATGGGATGACCTGCGAGACTTCTTTTCTTCTTTTCCTTGGTCTGATTACTGTTTCAAAACTTCTGATGTCAACGTTTGCTCAGATCGTGTCAGTGAAATTATTCTTGCAGGAATGGAATCCTTTATCCCACACTCCACTTTAAAATCTCGTCCTTTATCTAAACCTTGGTTTTCCAATAAATGTGCTAAGGCTGTCCAAGAGAAGAACGTTGCATATCGTAATTGGCTTGTTTCTAATTCTTCAGTTTCATTTTCTGCCTACACCAAAGCTCGCAACAATTGTAAAGCAGTTATTAATCAGTCCAAACTAGAGTTTGAACAGGCTAAGAGTAGAAAACTTGCTTCTTGCCCTAATGGTAGCCGAGCATTCTGGTCTCTTGCCAAAGCTATTGGCCGCAACTTTTGCCCTTCTCTGCTCCCACCTCTGTCCAAACCAGATGGTTCTGTTGCCACTTCAGCCAAGGATAAAGCTGACCTGCTAGCATCCCATTTTTCTTTGAGCTCATGTATTAATGATCTTGGTAAAACACCTCCCACCATTCCTAACACGCTCCATTCAATGCCTCCTGTGGTCTTCCGTCAAAAGGATATCAGAAGGATTTTGATGAATCTTGATGCTAAGAAAGCTCCAGGTCCTGATGGTATTTCTCCACTTGTTCTCAAAACCTGTGCTCCTGAACTTACTCCTATTCTTTGCCGCCTTTTTTCACTTTCTTATTCCAAAGGTGTTTTTCCTTCTGCTTGGAAATTTGCTCATATCCAGCCAGTTCCTAAAAAGGGTGACAAATCCCTCCCATCCAATTATCGTCCCATTGCAATTACTTCTACTCTTTCTAAAGTAATGGAGAAATCAATTAACCGCCAACTCTTAAACTACCTAGAAACCTTCCGTCTGATCAACGATCGCCAGTATGGATTCCGTCAGTGTCGATCCACTGGTGATATTCTGGCTTATGTTACCCATTTATGGACTAATTCAATGGAAAGGTTCGGTGAAACACAAGTAGTTGCTCTTGACATCTCAAAGGCTTTTGATCGTGTTTGGCATAAAGGTCTTCTAAACAAGCTTCCATCTTATGGTTTGCCAACTGTTTTTAGTAATTGGTTATCCAGTTTTCTCTCTGATCGCTCACTGAGGGTGATGGTAGATGGCTCTCTGTCTTCTAACTTCTCCACTAATGCCGGTGTCCCCCAAGGTTCAGTTCTTTCCCCCACTCTTTTCCTCTTGTATATCAATGACCTTCTTCCATTGACTGGAAATCCTATCCATAGTTTTGCCGATGATAGCACATTGCATTCAACTTTCCATTTTGAGAAACCATGTCCAGCTCAATCAGCTTCAAGTTCTCGAAAATCTGCTGCCAATTCCTTAAATGCCGATCTTCAGGTAATTTTCCAGTGGGGCAAAGACAACTTAGTTGATTTCAACCCTTCTAAAACTCAATCTTGTCTTATATCTCGCAAAAAGGATTCTTCTGCTCCTATGCTTATCTTTAGTGACACTCCGATTTCTAGGCATAATGATATATCTCTTTTGGGGATTACCCTGACTTCTAATCTCTCTTGGCACAAGCACATTACAAATATTGCTTCCTCTGCATCTAAAAAACTTGGTTTTCTCTTTCGCTCTCGGCGTTACTTTTCTCCCAAACAGCTGCTCACTCTGTATAAATCGCAAATCCGCCCTGCCATGGAATATTGTTCCCACATCTGGGGTGGTGCCCCCAAAACCTCTCTCAGGCTTCTTGATTCCATTCAGAAGAGGGCAGTTAGGTTAATTAATGATTCATCTCTAACAGAGTCTCTCCACTCGCTGTCTCATAGACGCACTGTTTCTGCTGCATGCCTCTTCTACAGATACTTCCATGGGCACTGTTCTTCTGAATTGGCTTCTATAATTCCCGCTCTCTCTTTCAAAACAGTCCGAACACGTGCCGCCACCAGCCAACATCCATTTACTGTCCAACTTCAAACCCACAGAACCAACTTTTCATCTTCCTCATTTATTCATTCAACTGCCGTTTTCTGGAACAACCTTCCTTCATATGTATTTCCTGAAAATTACAATCTACAGAAGTTCAAGTCCAATATCAACAAATATCTTCTTTCGTCTTCTCAACCTCCAACCCAAGCACGGTACTAAGTACTATAGGTTATAATACCTCTCGTGTTTGGGGTTCTCATAAAAAAAAAAAAAAAAAAGGTAATAAATACTCTGGATACACAAATAAAAGTTAAATACATAAAGAAATCCAAAAAGTGTTTCATCACACATGCAAGGCATTTTTTTGGGGCCATTTGTCATAATTTGCCAGCTGTGAATCTAATTTCTATTAGCTGGAATAGTATAAGAAGTGTAATTTTTAGTACAGACTAGAAGAGTGATTTATTTTTATTTATTTATTTTATTATTTTATTTTTTTACACTCAACTGAAGCAGTTCGCTGTTTTCGACAAAAGTGTATAAGTTTTTCTTCAAGAAACAAGTTTCCTACAAGTTAGAAAATACATTATTTGCTAACTGGCCTAAAATACACAATTTTCTCAAAATAACAATGTCTCATGGCTTTGATTATCTTAGCACTTACCTCAAACAACTCAACAAAAAAAATGCAAAAACACTTAGGTGACAACCCAAATAAACTATGCCCTGGATATATGGAATAATGAATGGCAGCATACTTGAAGGAAAATGAAATAATTTAATTCTTAAAGACAAGGTTAGATGCTGTCTTTAGACCATCATTCCAGACTTGGCATGGTGCCATATAACATAAATGCCACACTATAGGCATAGTTACACATTATCTAACCTTCAATGTAATGCTGAAAAAATTCAATGCTTAAACTCAATGAAAGCATGTTCACTCTTTACAATCATTCTACATTTTTCCCCCTTTAAATATTTTCTTTTTCATGTTCTTTCACACCCTCGAAAAACCAGGATAATAAACAATCAGTAAATATTTCCGTTGAAAGTCTTTCAATTAATCAACCATTATTATCTTATACAGATGAAGTGATTTACAACATGAAATTAAAAGCAAATGCCACAATCACAATTAAGTCCATCAGAGTTTTCCAGATAATTCAACGAGAAGGGGAAGAAGAGTAAAACACTATAATATTGTCTAAGCAATTTGACTTGGCCCTTAGACAAAACAGATAAGGGAGGAGAACAGGAAATCGCATGCTGAACTTGTGAAAAGAGCTTTGAAAGAATTTTGTTTCATGTTATAATACAATAAGACTACTTAGTGGCCATGCTGATATAAGTTCCCAAATTATGTTTCACAAAAAACTATGTAATAAAAAAAAAAAAAAAAAAAAAAAAAAAATTTTGTTTATATTTAACTATTTCTTTTATGCATTTTGTGTATTGAATTCAAAATTCAGAATTTTGAAATTACATAGGTGCATAGCAAAACTGTGAATATAAGTGTAATAATATAATATGTCTATAATAATAATAATAATAATAATAATAATAAGTAACCCCCCCCCCAACTTTTTTTGGCTACCAAACAAAGGTATAAGTTATCTATAAAGTTGTTCTGCCATGTTTGTGGTTATTATATAGGTTCAAAGCAGGTGATGTATATCAGAGTACCGATAGCACCAAGTTTTGCAACCCATATAAAGACTATGCAATCACTTCATTTCTGTGGCAGTAGTCACCCATTAGGGGTCATTGTTTCATGGTAGTTGTAAGCGTATGCCTTTTGCTATACCTTGAATAAGGAGAGAGAACCCATAAACCATCATGATGACTGCCACATCTATATGGTAGATATATAAAAGTTTAAAAAGCCTGTGGATTGAGCTGTAATGTATCTCAACAACATGCTATCCTCTGTGGCTTCAGTGACACACAATGAAAACCTCCCAATTCCCAATCCATCTTCCAGAGAAGAGTTGGCAGAATTGAATGATGAATATGGTGAACAGGATAATTTGGGTTATACCTCTGAAACCTGTTCAAGTAAAGTGCCAAATTTTCCTAAGTAGCAAAAATTAGATGACAATGAGAGATGGGGATACACTAAATTCAATGCAGAGCTTCTGACATCTTGTTTACTATTAAAATAGCAAAGAAGCATACTTATTCTGCATGTTCCAGGAGGACTCATATTATTCATATCATCAAAAAGTGCTTATCCAATTCTTCCTTAAATTTTGCAAACCCTGTCTTGGCCACCCTTGCAAGCAACTTATTCCAATATTCCACAACATGCTGCTGGAAGTAAACTTCATAAGGTCTAGTCTATTGTTCTTAAGACTTTATAGTTATGCCCTCTGGTTCTTCTTTCACTCAACAGTGAGAATATTCCTCCCTCATTCATTTCACTAATCCCCCCCCCCTTCAGCTTTATACACTTCAATCAAATTCCCCCACCACCAGTGCATCTAGTTACTAAGATTTGCAGCCCACATCTTTTAAGCCCATTCCTCATAGGGATAATACTAGTAGCCCTTCTTTGCACCTTCTCCAGAAGTTCTATTTCTTTATATGCCACCTACAGACCTAGATACAATATTCTAAGTGTGGTCACACCATTGTCATACAGAAAGAAAGAATGATAACTCTATGTGCCCTTCTTGCTACCTCTAGCACTGCATGTTGAACTTCACATCTTTCTGTATTGTAATCCCCAAGTCTTTCTCATTCAAATCTCATTCCTCTCCTCCTCATCTGTAAAGTACTCCTGGATTTACATTCCCCAAGTGAAGTATTTCACATTTGATAGCATTAAATTTTACCAGCCATTTTTCAGGGACCATGATTGCAGCCTTCCCAAATTATTTTGAAGCAGCATAATCTGGTTCTGATCATTAACTGCCATCCTAGCAAACTTCAACAGCTCTGTATTCTCTTATCAATATCATTTAGGATGATAAGAAACAAGAGATGTCCAAGCAATGATCCCGAGGGGGCCCCACTAGCTACTCGATTCCATTACGAATTCCCATTTATGACCACTGATATATCTTCCTTGTTATCCCAACTTACTCTAATTTATACAATACCTCTCATGAAGACCTGTAACAAGAAACTTACTAAAATCCAGATATATAATGTCAAAGTCCTTTTTCACATCCAACTGCTTTATAGCCTCATTATAGTAATTTATCAAATTAATAAGGTCTTCAAAAAAACCATGATGAGACACATTTAAGACACCACTCTTGTCAAGATGGTCTTATACTGCATCTTTAACCACAGATTCCAACCAATCAACCACAGAAATCAAGCTCATTGATCTATAATTTGTCATAATTTCTTTATTGCCTCCCGACTGAGGAGACATTAGCACTTCTCCAGTCCAAGGGAATAATCCCTGAATCTAATAATGACCTCATTAACATTACTAAAAATTAGAGTAAATAAATTAAACTCACCTCCCATCTTTTTCAGTCAAACCGAATGTACACCATCCATTCCTCAGGTTTACACTCTCTCTCAGCTTCAGTAGCTTTTCAGATATGTCCTTCTCCTAAGATCATCATGTCACTAATTTCACAATGGTTCAACTTCACTATTCCCCCATGGCACTAATGTGGTTTAAATAATACAGTTGTAAAATTGTCTGTTCAGCTCAGTCACCATTGTAGCCAGATTGTCAAAGTGAGTGGTCCTTTAGGTACCTCAGTCTTGGTGATTGTCTCTTCTTCAATGGAGCCTTTATCGCACGGCTATTCCCAACCTCATATTGTTTGGCATTACAAGAATGCAAAATGGGACGACCTGCAAGATTTCTTTTCTTCTCTTCCTTGGTCGGACTACTGTTTCAAAACTTCTGATATCAACGTTTGCTCAGCTCACGTCAGTGAAATTATTCTTGTAGGAATGGAATCATTTACCCCACACTCCACTTTTAAATCTCTGCCTTTATCTAAACCTTGGTTTTCCAATAAATGTGATGGGCCATTCAAGAGAAGCATATCGTAATTGGCTTGTTTTCAATTCTTCAGTTTCATTTTCTGCCTACATCAAAGCTCGCAACAATTGTAAAGCAGTCATTAATCAGTCCAAACTAGATTTCGAACAGGCTAAGAGTAGAAAATATGCTTCTTGCCTTAATGGTAGCCAAGCATTCTGGTCTCTTTCCAAGGCTATTCGGCGCAACTTTTGCCCATCTATGCTCCCACCTCTGTCAAAACCAGATACTTCTGTTGTCATTTCAGCCAAGGATAAAGCTGACCTGCTAGCATCCCATTTTTCTTCCAACTCGTGTATTAATGATCTTGGTAAAACACCTCCCACCATTCCCAACACGCTCCTTTCAATGCCTCCTGCAGTCTTCCATCAAAAAAAAAAAAAAAAAAGGATGTCAGAAGGATTTTGACGAATCTCTATGCTAAGAAAACTCCAGGTCCTGATGGTATTTCTCCACTTGTTCTCAAAACCTGTGCTCCTAAACTTACTCCTGTTCTTTGCCGCCTTTTTTCACTTTCTTATTCCAAAGATGTTCTTCCTTCTGCTTGGAAATTTGCTCATATCCAGCCAGTTCCTAAAAAGGGTGACAAGTCCCTCCCATCCAATTATCGAATATCAGCTACTTCTATTCTTTTTCTAATGGAGAAATAAATTAACTGCCAACTCTTAAACTACCTAGAAACCTTCCGGCTGATCAACGATCGCCAGTATGGATTCCATCAGTGTTGATCCACTGGGGATATTCTGGCTTATGTTACTAATTCAATGGAAACGTTTGGTGAAACACAAGCAGTTGCTCTTGATATCTCAAAGGCTTTTGACAGTGTTTGGCATAAAGGTCTTCTAAACAAGCTCCCATCTTATGGTTTGCCAACTGTTTTTTTGATTGGTTATCCAGTTTTTTCTCTGATCGCTCACTGAGGGTGAGGGTAGATGGCTCTCTGTCTTCTAACTTCTCCACTAATGCTGGTATCCCCCAAGTTCAGTTCTTTCCCCCACTCTTTTTCTCTTGTATATTAATGACCTTGTTTCATTGACTGGAAATCCTATCCATAGTTTTGCTGATGACAGCACATTGCATTCCACTTTCATTTTGAAAAACCTTGCCCTGCTCAATCAGCTTCAACTTCTCGAATATCAGCTACCAATTCTTTAAATACTGATCTTCAGGTAATTCTCCAGTGGGGCAAAGACAACTTAGTTGATTTCAACCCTTCTAAAACTCAGTCTTGTCTTATATCTCGAAAAAAGGATTCTTCTTCTCCTATGCTTATCTTTGGCAACACTCCGATTACCAGGCAAAATGATATATCTCTTTTGGGGATTACTCTAACTTCTAATCTCTCTTGGCACAAGCACTTTACAAATATTGCTTCCTCTGCATCTAAAAAACTTGGTTTTCTCTTTTGCTCTCAGCTTTACTTTTCTTCCAATCAGCTGTTCACTCTATACTAATCACAAATCCGCCCTACCATGGAATATTGTTCCCACATCTGGCTTCTAGATTCCACTCAGAAGAGGGCAGTTAGGTTAATTAATGACTGCTCTCTAAAAGAGTCTCTCCACTCTGTCTCATAGACGTACTGTTTCTGCTGCATGCCTTTTCTACAGATACTTCCGTGGGCACTGTTCTTCTGAATTGGCTTCTATAATTCCCGCTCTTACTTTCAAAACAGTCCGAAGATGCGCTGCCACCAGCCAACATCCATTTATTGTCCAACTTCAAACTCACAGAAGCAACTTTTCATCTTTCTCATTTATTCGTTCAACTGCCAATTTCTGGAACAACCTTCCTTCATATGTATTTCCTGAAAATTATAGTCTACAGAAGTTCAAGTCTAATGTCAATAAATATCTTCTTTCGTCTTCTCGGCCTCCAACCCAAGCACGGTTCTAAATACTATAGGTTCTAATACCTCTCGTGTTTGGGGTTTTCAAAAAAAAAAAAAAAAAAAAAAGTCTCGTTTTCTGTAATTAAAATTCTGATCACTCCTGCTGGGTCCTGATCCATCATATTTCTGACACTCCTGAGATATTTGGTGAGAATAGGTCAAGGATACTTACCCCCCCCCCTCCCCTTGCACTTTCTCTAACAAGCTGAAATAAGTCACTTAGTTGATTCGAGAAATTACTCTCGCCATGTTTCTTGTGTTCACTATTTACAATCTACAAGATGGAAATTAAAGTTACCCATAATGATGCACCTACTCTTGCTCATCCACACAAGTTGTCTAAAAAGACTTATCATACTTTTTGGAACTGTCTGGCCTGTAATACACTCCCACTATCATCTTTCTTTAAAATTAGTCATCTCACACCACATGGGCTAGACCTCTGACTGGACATTATATATCAGGTTATGGGAACCATATTTTTGCTTTCAAGCAGGTGAACTCCCCACCCCTTTACTCCTCCCCATCTCCTCTAAATACAATATATTCACTGAAATGAAATTCATTATTTCCTATTCCAGGATACCCCATGTTTCAGTTATTCCTACAATATCAGCAATAATTGACCTGACCAGGAGCTCAAGCTCATTAGTTTTATTTACGTTATGCTCTTTCCCTTTGGCATGCAACTGCTAGAGACTGTATAAAAGAAAGGAATCTACTGGTTCCCAGCCACAAGACTTCCAGATAAAGAAAAAGATACAGCACTTGTACACACACACACACACACTTCAACACTATTGCAGAACCCCAATGCTAGTCTTTTGAATTGATTGGTCTTTATGAAGAATTGGCATTAGTCACAATACAGAAGAATGGTGTCTTTCCATAGCCAGTTTAAGCAGAAATTTAAAGCTGTGTTGCTTCACGTGGAAATATACACTCATCAATTCCTGTTACACTCTTTTCATATTAAACAAGACTACAAAAATGTGAAGCATGTTAGAGAAGACCAAGCATGATCAATATAAATGAGATATGTCTGTGGGTAGCTCAAGATGCAGGAACTCCTTCTAGGTTTGCAAGGTTGTTTCCCAATTTCTCTGGCTCCATGAAACAATGCCTTGCTTCCATACTCCATATCAAGCTGGGACTAGTCAAACAATTGTTTAACACACTGGATCTACAAGATAACACCTTTAAGCATATATAATCTATGTTTTCAAAATTGTCTGATGTAAAAGCAAAAAGTGATATATTTATTGGTCTGCAGATTAAGTAGACATTGCCTTACAAAGACTGGGAGACAAAAAAATCATTGATGATGAGCAAAATGTCTGGCAGTTGTTGGCCCTGCAGTGAATACCTTTCTTGGTAACAGTAAGAGTAAAAATAACAAAGAACTAGTTGTCAAATTGACTGAAAAATGCAGAAAATGGGATGCAGAATGTTAAATCAAGATCCATTCCTTGTGCTCTCACCTGGATTTTTTTTTTTTTCAATTCTAAATCTGGATTATTAGCAGAGCACAGGGAGAGATTACACTAAAATATACAGTCAATGGAAAAGAGGTACCAACAAAGGCAGCAGGATGAGCTATGATGGGTGCCTGTCTAGTTCTTAGTTCGTGATTATCATAATGACTAAAAAGATGAAGATATTCAAATGTACATTTTTAATTTGCAATATTTTTTTATCTTATTGTTTATTTTTGGCAAAGATTAACTCTATTCTGTACAGAAGTTAAATGTTGTTAATAAATCTGAGATAGCATTATTGCATATTTACTTTTTTTTTTTTTTTTTTTTGTTTGGTAACATTTCGATTGTGGGCAAATAATTGATTCTATACAAAAACTAAGGTGATATTCGAAATCAGCATACTCAAATTCATAAAGAAACACCAAGAAATGCAGACAAACAGAATCTTTTTAGAAAGCTTGTTACATAATGTAATAAGGTTGCCCATGAACAAGTAGCTAATGCCAACAGTTGTACACAGGTATGTTGACAAATTATTACCAAGGACAATGATTATTTTAACCCTATTGGCATTCACAACAGGAAAAAAAATGTGTTTACAACTTGCTAGGAGGTAAACTATGGCAAATATCCATGCTTTCTACAGTCTGATGAAACTTTAATGATGATATGGCTTCTGTTGAGAAATAATAATAATAATAATAATAATAATAATAAGTAAATAAAACTTAGGTAAGAAATAAAAACTGGAACTGCTAGCCATAAAAAAAAAAAAAAAAAAAAAAAGCTCAAACAAAAAAAAAAACCTTTCTTCTTTTTAACTACATAGCAACAATGACAATAAAAATTCAGTGATCTGCAACAAATGATAATAATTTTATAAGTTCATGTATTAATCATATTTCAAAAACACAGTGCATAAATTAAAGCATATAAAAATGATTAAATTATGTCACTGTACTACTACATGCAGAAAGAAAGGCAATCAAACAGAAAACCATGATAATGAAACCAAAATAAAGAAAAAACCAAACAAAATATTTTGATTACTCTTTTTTTTCTAAGAGAATCAAGAAAGAAGGAAAAAATTGTATGTTTTAAATGTTGCAAGTTCAGATAGGCATGCTAAAACAGTTCTATGCTGAACTGTTTATAACAATCTGAAAAGAGAGAGAGAGAGAGAGAGAGAGAGAGAGAGAGAGTGCGAGCCGTATAGTAGTTAGTAGCAGAGCAGAAACTTACACCTGGAGAACAACAGGCCCGACAGGAATAGCAGACATGTAAACAGGTGTACGTCTGTAAAAGAAGAGAGAAAGAATGAGACGGCACAGCACACTTCCATAAGTCACTGATTATGGATATGAATCTGCAACAATTTTAAAATATATTGTATATGATCTATAATAACAAGTCCTATATACATTCTGCAGTGTGGAAAATAGTGTGCAGATTAATGAGGATGCCATGAATGTGCATTAATAATCATAATCACAGAACCTAATTTATCAACTCATCCAGATTTTTCTACACAAAAAACCTATCAAAATATGTTAACCTTAAAATAAAAAGTGGATTCTAAAATAACATTCTGACAACATTTTTTAATCAGAATATTAATATAAGACAATACCAAAAAAAGTAATTTACTTATAACTTATTTCTTAAATCAAGTTTGATTTATTTTTTTTGTCAGACATTCAGAGCAGTGGTTTTCAATCGGGGTGCCATGGCACCTTGGGATACCACAACAATATTCCAGGGGTGCCACATCATTTGGGTTTAAGTTACTTAAACATTATTATTATTATTTTAATTATATGTTTATTTCATTATAAAAAGGTGTACAGTATCTTTTTAATTTTGTAGTGATCTATAACTGATGTTTACTTAGTACTTCTAAATATTGAATTTTGAATTATTCTAAATTATTCTAATTTTGAATGGAACAAAGGGGTGCTCTTACGAAGAAAGGCTTAAGTTTTGCAAATTACAGTGTCTGGAGACTAGGCACCAGCGAGGTGATCTGATAGAGGTGTATAAAGCCTTGAATGGTTTGAGCATGCTCAATGCTGATGGGATACTGCCTCTTGTTCAGAATAATCACCTGAGAGGGCATAAATTCAAATTGAGGAAAGGCAGATGTAGGATAGATGTGTGGAAATTTGCCTTTAGCCAGCGGGTGGTTGGTTGGTGGAACAGACTTCCATCCCTTGTAGTGGAGGTTGATAGTCTAAATAAGTTTAAGGCTCAGCTGGACAGGTATTTTGAACGAACAGAGGGGTGAAGTGGAAGTGGGTTTTTTTTTTTTTTTTTTTTTTGGCTGATGCTGCATAAGCTTGCTTTCTTGCATCAAATGCCTCTACTAATGCTAATGCTAATAAAGAATAAAATTATTACACACACACACACACACAAACACGGAGAGTTGCTGTTATTTGGTTTTTAGGAGCATTAGCAACTAAGGCCATATTGCTCAGGGAAATGTGGTGGTAATTTCCTGACCTTTCCGCATCCTCCGTATTTGGTGGTGACGGGCTCGAACCCCGGTCTAATCAAGAAGCGTGTGACAGAGAGAGAGAGAATCGCATCTAATAGGTAGAAAACTGAGTAGGGATGCCACAAAATAAAATAAATTACTTAGGGGTGCTGTTATTAAAAAATGGTCAAAAACTACTGTTCTAGAGCCTTAAATAGCTTCAAACTCAGTAGTGAAACTAATAATAATTAAGCTGGATGAAAGTTATTTATAAACTAAAAGGAAAACTAATGATTACGCTACTGAAACTAAAGAAAAGAATTTATCCACCTTAACTATAATTAGGTTTTAGTTTATTCATTACATTTTCAGGACATATATTATATGACAGTACATTTTAACTGTTTTTAGAATGTATGATTTAATTACTGTCTCAACCAGGGGAAAGTTTGATAAAATAGTTGAATATCTTGATATTGCTCACTCACAGAGTCCTGTGAATGAATAACTTGATAAAGATGCTTAAAGCTCTTATTTAGCAAGGAAATAAAAATAATTAAATTTTCATGACTACATTCACTAATCAAGCAGATAGTTAACAAAACTGACTGCTATTAAAACTCATTTTAGAAACATTAAAACTTGATATATAATAAGTTATGAAATACAGTAAGTTATGTTATTTCTAATTCAGCCACAACTAATCAAAAGTTATCACAGAAGCTGTCATACCCTCCCTCAGTTATTTGTCACCAATAATATCAAGTACTGTTTTGTGTGATCTACAATGCCTTAAGGGTCTATTCTACTCTGCGGTTGTTACTCTTGATAATATACAATAACTAAATGCTGGAGTCTTATATAATAAGCATAAGACACTGCCTGAAACTTCAATCTTCTAAGCTCCTTCAATGGAGGAAAAAAATGGACATTTGTAACCAAACAGTGGTAAACTTAATATATGAATACCTACAGATGCACAACATAATTATATACAATCAATTTCACAATATTTTAGTAACACAGACCTTACAGTCTGCAAATACAAGAAAACCCCATGTGTGGAGGAATACACATTAGTATTAGCAAAATTATGCAAAAAAAAAAAAAAAATTATACAGCATCAGCCAATATAAAAAAAATAAAATACCCTTTTAATACACTTCATTTACCCATTCCTCTAAGTAATTGGTCTAAACCCTCATTAAATTTATTGAAATTACTACAACACTACGTGGAAGTTTATTTCAACAATCAATTACTCTCTGGCTCAATACAAACATCAATAGCTCTAGTCTGCAACACCATCCTTTCTCAATTTAAATCTATGTATTTTTGTGTGTCTCATCTCAGAAAGAGTAAAGATATCACAGCATTTAGTTTACTTAGCTCTTTCAAAACCCTTATACATCCCATTAAGGCTACTTACACAAATACAAAGTTTCCAACCACAGAAATTTATAGAACCCCACAGTTTCTTGGTAAGAATATTCTTTTGTGCCCACAACTAATCTTGTTGCCTTTATCTGCACCCTTTCCAGTAAATCTATATCCTTGTAAAATAAGGTTTTCAAATCAATATGTAGTATTCAAGATGTGGCCTAATTATTGCTTTGTACAATGGGATAATTATTTCTTCCTCCTTGCTGGCAAAGTTCCATGTATATCATCAACACAACCCCATGAACTGTTCCAGCAATCTGTGAAGGCAGTCTGAGCAGTATAGACTGTTCACAGAAAGTCATGCCTGACTTTAAACTAACCCCCAAGTTCTTTTTTTTATTAACCACCTCGAGATTAGTGGTACCCAAATGGTGTTATTCCAGGATTACTGCTACCAAATGCAGCATCTTTCATTTAACAATATAAAAGCACAATTGCCATTTTTCAGCCCATCTGTCTTTTTTATCTAGATCCCGAAAGTACTCTGATTAACGTCATTAATCCAAGAGAAGCAGCACTGGATTTGTTTCGTTTTTTTTATTTTATTATTATTATTTTTTTTTTATGGAGTCCTTTGTTTACTAATATTACTATTTGTGTCATTCTCAATATCTTTCCCCACCACTATCTCTATGTACAAATGATAATTTCGTTGGAGTTCAGAATGAAAGTTTGATTGAAAATAGATTAATTGAAAAATCTATCCAATATCATATTATTATAATTAGCCATATGGTGCAAGGAAGCCTGAGGCCTATGCTGCACTAGCCAAAAAAAATTTCTGAATTACCCTGAGAGAGAGAGAGAGAGAGAGAGAGAGAGAGAGAGAGAGAGAGAGTCAGAAATAGAAGGGAAAGAAGAATGATGATATCCAGCTCCAGCCCCTGGGTGTGCCAAGCCCATACTCACCAGATGTGAGCCCCCTGGGGTATATCTATCAAATATAAAGATCTTTATATCTTTAAATAGATATAAAGATCTGAATTGTGTCCAAGGAGTAAGGATTAGAAAGCAACAAAACTGTGTGAAAGGCACAGAAATATGTTATGCAAATAACACATTTCTGTGATATATAATAAGTTATCAACAGGGAATCAACAGAATGCATTGCAAGAAATCCTGGGTTCAGCAAACTCATTGCTCCTATCCAATCCAATGTTGAATTCAGACATTCAATTAGGGTAGGGGAGGATTAAATACACTTTTTCTTTTCTTTTTCTCTCAATCATCCCCCAACCACCAAGAAAAAAAAAAAAATCATAAATCTCATCGATAAAAAAAATAGCAGTTCACCACTGGTACAGTAAAAAGTAAGACAGCTGCAAGCCTTAGCGGTGAAACTAATTATTTCGCTCATTATCATTATTATCCTAGATAAGTGTTTCAAAAATTGACCAAAACTAAACAAAAATCTCACTAATGTTAGTTACTATCTGTAGTAATAAAGGTGAATGAAAAATCACAAATTCAAATCACAGGAATGCTGGACTTGCACTCATCTGGCATTCTTGGACAAATTTCAAAACCTACAGGTTTTAATATTAAAAACTTTGTTTACATAAAAATTCACTGGGGAGCATTTTAAATTCACATGTGCTCATATTTTGTTTATTTCTGAATCTACCGATTCTGTTAACATATAATTAAATAAGAAATATATACCCGTCTTCCCTTTTTTTACCATTGTTTCTCCATTTTGTGCTTCCTTGATATAAAACAAACATGTGGGGAACTTTTTCTCCCATATCACCACCAATAACATTGGTCACATTAGCAGTGCCACTATTCCCCAATAACAAATCCATGCTATGATTCCCTCATAATTACATTCCTATCCAGATGATCCTATATGTAATCCATAATCTTCTCTGGAATAAAAATCAAATTTCACATCTGTAGTCACTCACTTCATTCTTTTAACCACCTTCATGAACAGGAGATACATTTTCAAATCTCCAATCAGTAGGGAATTCCCCTAGAGCATGGATGCTCTCAGTATTACAGCTACATGTTTGACTTCCTCCTTTGTATTCTTCTAATATAAATGGATATATTCCATCAGCCCCAGGTGTTTTATTTTCTGTAACTGTAGCAATTTCTCTTACAGCTTCCTTTCAATTACTATAAAAATCATTTGATTCCCAATCTGAATTATAAAGAGGTATCTGCTAACTCCATCTCTAAAAATTTCATTTCTGAAGAATAATAAAGATTTCTATTTAGTCTCTAGAAGGCTGAGGCCAGAAGGATTTACAAATTCATCATGACTGCATGCACATTGAATTATTAAGGGCAGCCAGATTTTTTTGTGTCACAGTCACAATGGATCATGCATTTTTTGTGAAAGTTTATAGGCTTGAACTTGCAACTTCTATACTTGTGGCTATGCAAATTGGTCACTGAACCATGGCTGGACAAAGAACTGAGAATTCAAGAAATACACAGTAGAAACAAAAGTGAGGTTTGATTACTTGTTTTATAAATCAACACACTTAGTTTTGAAAGAAGCATCTTCTTTCAAAACTACCACCTCGTTTTTGAGAAGATATACTCTGGTACTTTATTTTTCTTCTTCAAAAAGGCCTCTGAGGTCGGTAAAGTTCATATTCACAATATTACATTAATACACCAACCGTTGAGTTAAAATAATTTAATACTGTATATATACAAACAGTACAGAGGATACTGTAACAATCTATTTACAATAACTGATAGTGAATAAAGCCTAAAAACAAAATAAAATACAAAATTTTTAAAATACAATAAAATATATATAAGATTAAAACTATTATACATGTAAACAATGACACTACATCCAACGATATCATAATTTCATTCACCCCTATAGTCTATAGAATTCGTGAGTTTTGTGAAGAGTCAGACTATAGAGGTGAATGAGATTATGATATCGTTGGATGTAGTGTCATTGTTTACATGTATTCCTATAACACATGGGGTTCAATGTGTTAAAATGGCCCTACAGAAAGATGACACTTTAAGTGCTAGGTCTCATTTAAATATCGAAGATATTTGCTGTGGGGTAGAATTGTGTCTCTCGAGTACTAACTATGTCATTTCAAGGGGTGATGTATAAGCAGGTTCACAGCACCGCTATGGGTTCTCCTATTAGCGCTATTGTGGCGAACCTAGCCATGGAGGAATTAGAAAACAGGATCTTTGAAGGATTGGAGTTCCCAATGCGTGAGTGTCATCCAGACACTCAGATAGTGAATGTGTCATCCACATACCCAAAGGTATGTGGATGACACATTCACTATTGTTCAAAAGGGGAGAGAGGAAGATGTGCTTAGTCTTCTCAACAGTTTTTCTCCGTTTATACAGTTTACCTCAGAGGTAGAAGCAGGTGGTACCCTCCCATTCCTGGATGTAATGGTATACAGAGATGGCTCCAGGCTTAAAACCACAATCTATAAGAAACCAATGTGCCGGAGCCAGTATACCCACTACAGGTTGGCGCAGACTAGGCAACATAAGAATACCATCGCTAAGGCACTATTTGATAGGATTTGAACCCACTATAGTACCTCTGAGGAGAAAGAAATTTCACGAATCGCAGCGGACCTCATGAAATGCGGTTACCCCCCAGAGGATCATGGATAAATATAGTAAAGGAGTGGAGTCTATCCATAGAGAATTGGCTGTTCCAGTTACCACAGCTTACATTCCCTACTATCCAGGCCTTACAGAATACATTGCAAGGGTATTTCAGGATTATCAAGCACGCCGTGTGCAACTTCCGGGTCGGAGGTTGCACACAGTAGTGTTGCAAGTTAAGGACCCCATATCAAGGGACTCCAGTAGCGGGGTTATATATGAGATTAAATGCCCGGATTGTGGGGAATGTTATCTGGGGAAAACGGGGCGACGGCTTAAGGATCGTCTGGGGGATTGGTTTGGTTTGTTTGGATTTCATTGGCGCATTAGCAACTAAGGCTATAATGCGCCAAGACCAGGTAATTCCTAAAAATTTAACATCTCAGTGACCTAATTAATTAGGCCACCATGTCCAGATCTAAAAACAAAGAACATAAATAAATAACAATAACATATAAATTTTAAATACGATTAAAAACCTTTATTGCTTTCAAAAAGCTAAAAATAGCAGACACGTTGTCATTGTCGGATAAAATCTGACCGAGTGTATAAGGCTCAGTCAGATGATTAAAAGCGGTAAAACGGGTGCTGCTAAAATCTGGACAGTCAATTAAAAGGTGTCTGATCATTAAAATTGTGCCACAGGACTCACACATAGGAGGGTCATCAGCCCACAGCAAAAATGAATGAGTTAAATGACTGTGTCCTATGCGGGTCCGGGCAAGAACAGCTTCCTCCTACGATTCCTGCGCAGACTAGACTGCCACGGTTCAATTACAGGATGATTAAAAGCGGTAAAACGGGTGCTGCTAAAATCTGGACAGTCAATTAAAAGGTGTCTGATCATTAAAATTGTGCCACAGGACTCACACATAGGAGGGTCATCAGCCCACAGCAAAAATGAATGAGTTAAATGACTGTGTCCTATGCGGGTCCGGGCAAGAACAGCTTCCTCCTACGATTCCTGCGCAGACTAGACTGCCACGGTTCAATTACAGGCTTTATACAATATAGTTTATTCCCAGTCTGTCTATTCCGTGAGTCCTGCCATTGGGAGTGTATGTTTTGGTGTATTATTTCCCTGTAGTCTGTATAGGGGACTGACAGGCAGCGATTATTATTGGGAATTGCTGATTTGGCTGCGGCGTCAGCCAAATCATTTCCCCTAATCCCAATGTGGCTGGGAATCCAGCAGAAGCGGATATCATATTCACATCCACGGAGGAAGTGAATCTTCTGCTGAATATTAGACAGAACTGGATGAGGATTATATCTCACAGATATTAAAGCCTGTAACATGCTGAGAGAGTCGGAATATAAAATGAACCGTTTGTATTGGCATTCACTAATGTGATTCAAGGCTAACTCAATAGCGTGCAGCTCTGCAGTAAATATACTGCATTCCGAGGGAATCTGCTCCGATGTACAGCTGCCGGTAAAGACAGCAGCAGATCCCGCATATGATTCCGACTTCGAACCATCTGTGTAAACTGGCGCGAAGTCAGAATGTTCAGCTCGGTGTGCTAAATAAAGCTGCAGGTAGACAGACGATGGAGTGTCCGATTTTTCCCCAATTTCTAAGGGATAAGTCACATGTTGGAACATGAGCATGCCAGGGTGGAAGGGGTTGCTTTGGTGTTTGGGTAACCTTCTCTACCTTAATATTAAGTTCTTTGAGTAGCTCTTGGAGACGAATACCAAAAGGACGATTGGCAGTCTTACGGGTGTTGTACAAATTTTCCCATCGTGGCTCAAAAAAAAGTGTTAGCAATCTCGCTGCAAAATTCAAAATCGGGAAGACGCAGGTAAGCGACATCCTAAAGAAAAAAAATTAACTGCTCAAACAATTTTGGCAACACGTAAACGATCAGGTTCAAAAATCATTCCCGAAAACTGTTGGACTTCAAATTGACAATGTTACGTATGAGTGGTTTTGTCGTGCACGTGCTAAAAAAATTCCCATTAATGGGCCTATTATTAGGGAAAAGGCTTTGGAGGTTGCGAAATCTATGGGAGTAAATGAGTTCAAAGCTTCTGTGGGATGGCTAGACAAGTTCAAAACTCTGCATAAAATTTCTTGGAAAATCATAAGTGGTGAAGGTGGATCTGTTGATACTGGGGTTGTAACAGAGTGGACCATCAAATTGGAAGATTTATGTTGTGATTTTGAAGCTAAGGATATTTACAACTGTGACAAAACAGGGTTGTTTTTTAAAGCTCTTCCTGAAAAAAAAAAAAAGTGCCAGGGTGGAAAAATTTCTAAGGAACGCTTGACTGTACTATTGTGTATAAATATGCTGGGAGACTTTGAACAACCTCTTGCTATAAGAAAACCACAAAATCCTCGTTGTTTCAAGGGCATAAAGTTGAATCTTTTGAATGTTGACTGGAAGTCTAATAAAAAAAGCATGGATGACACGAGATATCATGAGCGAATGAATAAGTCACTTTAACCAAAACATGATTCATCAAAACAGAAAAATTATTCTTTTCATGGATAATGCTGCATCTTACCCACACATTGAATTGTCCAACATTCAAATCGTTTTTCTGCCACCAAACACATCTGCAGAGTGTCAACCCTTGGATCAAGGGATAATAAAAAATTTTAAACTTCACTACAGAAAACGTGTTTTAAGACATCTCATTGCAAACATAAACGATGTAACAAGTACGAGTGACCTTGCAAAGAAACTCAGCATCCTAGATGCGATTCAATGGATTTCCTCTTCAGTAAACGCGATTAGAAAACAAACTGTCGTGAACTGTTTTGTAAAGTCTGGCTTCTCAAACACAAAAATTGAAGTTGTGAACAGCAATGTGAAGCACCAAGAAGAACAAGAACTTCAACATCTATTGATAATGTACGATACTTCCGCTACAAGTGACCCCGGCTGCAAAGATATAGACTCGAACCTCACTACAGAAGATGGTGCTCTAGATATCAACGACATTATCATCGATATTTTTCAAGAAGTTCCTCATGAGGACGAAGAAATGGAAGGAGGTCGTTCTGTTGAAGAACATATTAACGACGAACCACCGACGAAAATAGAAGAAGCGCACATACAAATCAATCGTTTAAAAATGTTTTTTGCCACTGAAGAAGATACTGAAGGACTTTCGATGGTTTCTTCACTCCAAACAAATGTTGAAAACAAAATTATCAGCTGGAAGAAGGTGCAGAAGAAAATGAAAAATGAGTGATTACTGTATGTATTTTTCTTAAGATAAAGTCATAATATGCATAGCACAATTGTATGTATATTATTTACAAAAATATTGTGCAAAATCTGTATTAAATTTAATTAAATAAATAAAATTAAATTTAATTTTACATTAAACGTTTAACGATTTTTCTTTCTTTCTTTTTTTTTTCCTCCCTCAGACTTCTTGTTAGTGGACACTTCTCTCTAACGGACAAATTTTCGTTCCCCATGGCTGTCCATTAAAGGGAAGTTTCACTGTATTTGATTTGCATTTTTATTGAGGGTGAACTGTACCTTTATATGGTGATTTTTAGGTAGTCTGATAACCATTTAACCTACACCTGGGTATAAGGGGAATACAAAGTGGGGTCTGTGTTGTGTGAATTGAGGGGAAGGGGTAAACTTAAATTGCTCCAACAACACCTTCTTCAAAGAAGCTGACTTCATCGCATCCCTCAACAATAAGAACCAATACCCTAACAAATTAATTAATAGGACTGAGAACTGTACCATTAAAATTTTATATACCTTCCAACTCACACAATACAGACCAATCCCATTTTGTATACCCCTTCCACCCAGGTACAAGCAAAATGGTTAGGACCAATGATTAATTAAAAAATACAATGTAAAGGTGGAGTTCACCTCCAACAAAAATCTAAAACAAATACCACTCTTCTCTGACCTAACGAGAAATGATCTACAACCTAAATTACCAATGTGATAAACATTTAGAGCAGCTTCTCTGAAAACCACAAACTACAGTTGTTAAGTTCATCAGAAGGAGGTAACCTACTCCAAAACAGCATTGCTCATCATACTACCAGAGAATCATAAAGTACATATCTATGGCATGAAGATACGGAACAAATTCAACCATCATCACAAGAGGGATTTCAAAGAAGCCTATCATACACAGTGGGATTACCATAACACATTCAACAGAAACAAGGCAGAATTATCATCCCCCGCTCATGCAGATCACCCTCTTCAATAATATCACAAAAACTGACAGAAACCCAGTAATCAGGGCAGAACACATCAGAAAGGCACATCCACATTACATTGGCATTTGATGCAAGAAAGCAAGCTTATACAGCATCTGATACTGAATTCTTTAACTACTACAAAGGAAAGGAATCAAGTTTTGATGACGACAATGATGACTGGAAGCAACATGCTTTCCCAAACTTGCAGAACTTTTCTCTGTAAGTTTGGAAAATATTAAGAGGTTTTGCCCCAGATATATGAACAAATTCCAGAATGTGTGGCCTGGTGTTAATTTCATATATAATATTAATTAAAGTCTGTTTTATTATGATTATTTCATAACAAAACCAGACTAATTTCGTGATAAAACACACTGACTATTCCAATTCAATTAGTGTGTTTTCTCATAGGATGGCATGTTCACAATTCCCCGAAGATAAACTTAAATAATTAGTTTCTAGAGGGACACAACTTTGACTATAGAATTCTCCCCAATTCACAAATTCTCTCACTCAGATTTAAGCTTGTAATGTATTTTTTGTAAAAAATTATTGTAATCTAACTGTGAAAATTGTATGAGAGTATGTATTGTAGTGTGACTAGTATGAGTAATTCATCTGTAATATAAGCAAAATTAATGTACCCTAATCCCTAATAACTGTTCAAGCTTTATTTACCTAGTCAAGTCTGTTATTAGCTTGTATTGACTTAGAGTTTCTCATGTTATTATTTCTATTACCAACAGTATTTATTCATTTATTTTCTACATGTCACTACCTAAAAATATACTCTTTGGTTCATAGAAAATGAATGGCACAAGTTGAAGGTAGTGACTTAGTGATGCACATTACAGCTGTCAGAGAGTAAAATGGTCTTTTAATGGTTATATCATAAAGAGTATGTTCAGAAGTGTTCTTATTATGGTTTATGTGTGCATTAAATTGTAGACTAGTTGTTTCTTTTTATGCTTCTTACACATGCCTTGAATAACAATTCTCAATATTGACATCTCAGTACTGCACAGAACATATATCACTTCAATAGCAAGCAAAGGATAATGCATAATAATGTATTTATGAGTTATTACTGTTTGGTCCTTGTAAACAAAAGTAAGGGTGACCACCTCTGGAAATTAAATTGTGCACAGAAGCATCAATAGTGGCACTGAACTTTTTTCTTTTAAAGTTAGTCACAGAAGTTTGTTTCAAGCAGTCTTTTCAAAAGGAATCCATGCTTTGTTTGTTAAACTAATCATACTATGAAATGTTGCCCACTGGTTTAGAGTAATTATACTAGTTTAGTGTAATTACTCTAAGCCAGTGGGCAACATTTCAGTTTCTTGATAAGTCACAATATGGTGTTCTATAGGCATATTCTGTAGCCAGAAGGTCACATGATGAAAAGCTGATTTTACTAAAATTATGTCTTCTCTTACGTCATAACTAGTTTTGTGCTACATTTGTAAATGCTTTGTACAAGGTTATTTTTATATATATATATATGAAATCTAAGTTGTAAATATGTTGGGGGAGTTTGCTGAAATATATCTAGTTTTGTTATCATGTTATATGTCTTTACTTTTAGTTATCATTTTGAAAATCACAGACAAAGCAAGATTTAGGTGGATATTACATCAAACACAGCAATCTGCATTAGTTAGTGAGATTACTAGCTAATGGAAATTAAGTGGGTGCCAAAACAGTTTTTTTTTTTTTTTTTTTTTTTTTCATCAGAATATTGCTTTCCCACAATGTTTAAATCAGACAGGTGACATGTGACAGCAACAAACAAACACAAAAAAAAAAATTAAATTATATATCTTATTCACTGCAAGTACACAAGAACAAAAGAATGCAAGACTAGAAACTGGAACCCAATTTCACTGTGGCTCAATGTTACCATCTCCAACTGTTGAGAAGAGCCAAAACATTATTGTTGCATGAATTGGTTATTTCCTGTATGGACACAATGGGAGCCAATTTTAAAGTGGCAATTACTTAATTCTTGACTTACGAGTATGGCTAATATAGTCTTTAATCATAACATGTTATAAATACAAAATAAATTAAAATCAGTAATGAATAAAAATGAACATACTAACACATTAAAAGCAAATGTATTTGCTTTTAATGTGTTAGTTTGGCAGTATTGTGGTTACAATAACACTTTACTGTCGGTCACCACTGGTAGGCGGGCATTTTGGGAACCAACTTCAATTTCTTTTTCCCTTATTCTGCCCTGTCACAGATAAGCAATGATCTTTCTTGCAATAGTTAAAAGGCAGGATACAGGCACCACTGTAACACATTTTAGTTCTGATCTCACTAACGTTATCTACAGGCTGATCATAACTGCCCATTAATGTGATTATTTGTGCCACTATACAGGGGAAAAAAATGCTCACAGTGGGCTTGGTGGTGGATCCAGTCTTGATGGGCAGTCTAGGCTTTAGAAGCAGTAGAAGAATATTGTTTTTAGATAATAAAGAATCTAGGCTTTAGAAGCAGTAGAAGAATAGTGTCCTGCTTTCAGATAATAAAGAATGTGCAAAAAATCTGAATCACATTAACCCCCCCCCCACCCCCCTCAGATCTGCTCTTATTGACTAATTTTATACATTGTCAAATACTATAATAATGGTTCATTTGTCTTGACAAAAAGTTAGAGGCGTATCTAGGGCATAGCAAGTGTGGTGTGGCCCCGGCCACTTGTGCAGATTCATCTTAGGCACTAAATGCAGTTAATGATTTAAAATATTATTTTTTTAAAATGTGACAATTGTTATTATTTAAATCAATTATTATGAAAGTCTCTCAAAAAAATGTCATGGACCATATTTTTTTATAAAAAAAAAATTATAATTTGAGTATTATTAATTAATTCAAAAATATTAATTAACATTATCATATAATATTATTTTTATGAAAACAAAGGCATATTTCTGTTATTTCATCATAGTGCCAAAGTTTCTAGTTAGGCTTCTTGAGAGTTGAATCTAAAAACTTATACTTCTAAATTTTTTAGATATAATATCGGCATTAATCCTAATACAAGTCAATACCAACAATGGTTCAAAGTCTGTATAAGACCTGGAGCAAACATGCTTACCAAACCGTCTTTCCCCACCCCAAATCCTCCTTTCTAGAGTAGAGATCTGTACTCCCTTTTTATGTCAGAAACGAGAACCTGGCAAGCATAATTACATATATTTTCCTTACTATTCCATTTATATCTCCAGGGCTCACATCTGGCAAGTATAGGCTTGGCACACCCAGGGTCCTGAGCTGGATATCATCAGCATTCTTCTTTTTCTTGGCGATTCCTCTCCCTCTCTGGGTAACTTAGGATTTTTTTTTTTTTTTGGCTGGTGCAGCATAAGCCTCAGGTTTCCTTGCACCATATGGCTAATAATAATAACAATAATAATTCAATTTCGAATTTAGGTAGTCTGGGCCCTAGCGCACATATTTTGAGCTTATAAAAGAAGACAGCGGGAAGCTCTGCACCAAGTTGTTCACATTTCCGCGACTTTTGGATCGTTGTGTTATTTGGTTTTTAGGAGCATTAGCAACCAAAGCCATAATGCTCAGGGGATATGCGGTGGTCATTTCCTGACCTTTCCGCATCCTCCGGATTTGGTGGTCACGGGCTCCAACCCCGGTCTAATCAAGAAGCGTGTGCTACGCACTGCTGCTTCTGCCCACCTGGCTACGGAGGCGCCGCGACTTTTGGGGCCCTGGAGCAATCGCGCCACAGAATTTCAGTAATTCCATTTTTTCCCCTCCAATTTTTTTCTAACAGCCTGCATTCCATTAAATATTAACCTGCAACTATTTCTAAAAATGCACTATATTCCAAATTTCGCTTACACAATAATTCCCCGGAATTCATATATACTTTGTGCGTGTGTTAAATACACTGAAAACTGAAACAAGCCAGCATGGAAATATTCAATCTCGATATTCAAGTTTTCAGTAGAACGCTGAGGAATTATTATTACTTATAATAATAATAATTAATAACATACACGCGAATACAATTAATATACCCACGCTTGCGTGCTTTGCACCAGTCTGCTCGCAGAGCAATAAAAGATACGATAAACTTGGAACTACAAACATTCTACACAGGCATAATGTTCCGTGGAATCTAACTTCCATGGTTATGTTTTAGTTTACGGCTTTGGTTATTAGTTTTATTTATTAACGATAGGCATATACAAAAAAAAAAAAAAAACACTTGTGATAGCCTAAAATATTTTTTCTGTACTGAATTGTTTATTTTAGTACAGGTGAACCCTGCCGATCGCGGCTTCACCGTGCGCGGTACGTATTTACGTCGCACGAAATCCGTGCGACGCGACATGGATCGTGCCGTACGCGGCCCGAGGTTCGCAGTAGCGACTGTAGCGGGGTGCATCTGACTCAGCCGTACTATCTTATTACATAGTAAGAAGTTGCTTAAATCATTGAATTTATGGTGTCATCGATTTCATTCTAAACAACTTTGTTATCAGAGACAGCTGTTTTGTGGCACTTTGCCGTTTCGCGATCAGTCAAAATTTAGCCTCTACACTATACCTACTTTTTTTTATTACAATATATTTTTCGACTAAGATGCATTTGGGGCTAAAGCCTCAAGCTGCGAGAAAATTTAGACTATGTATATATTAAGTGCAATAGCATCATTAATCCACAGCCATTTCTGAAAAATTTCTGAATTAATGATGCTATTGCACTTAATATATACATAGTCTAAATTTTCTCGCAGCTTGAGGCTTTAGCCCCAAATGCATCTTAGTCGAAAAATATATTGTAATAAAAAAAAGTAGGTATAGTGTAGAGCAGGGGTGGGCAACAGCCGGCTCGCGGGCCACATCCGGCCCGCGACGATGTTGAATCCGGCCCCCTCGGTAAATGCATAAATATAGAAAATCCATACCTGACTACACTCGCCGTAAGCGTTCGGCTCAATCGGGAATCGCGTCCAGTACAACAGTAACCAAGTGATTCTACGCAGCGTCAAAGAGATATTTCCTAATTATTATTGTAGCATCGATCGAACGAAGTTCCTTTGGGTTTGACTTCTTATTGAAAAAAATAATATTGGTGCGAGATATTTTATGTCTTTTCTAATTATTACAATTTTTAATTTAATATAATTTATAGCCCATAAAATGAGCCAATTAAAAAAAAAAGAAAAATTGATGCCGAATGGCGCATTTTCAATGACAATTGGACATTCAGATATTTTTTTTAAAAATACATTAATAATTTGGTAATTCAAGTAATATAACATTTTTTAGGTTCTGATTTTTCGCATCATGATGCGAAAATTTCATTCGGCCCGCATCATGATACGAAAATTTCATTCGGCCCGCTGACGAAAAAAGTTGCCCACCCCTGGTGTAGAGGCTAAATTTTGACTGATCGCGAAACGGCAAAGTGCCACAAAACAGCTGTCTCTGATAAAGTTGCTTAGAATGAAATCGATGACACCATAAATTCAATGATTTAAGCAACTTCATACTATGTAATAAGATACACCTAAGGAGAAGACTAATGTTACTTATTCTCAGATGGGGTACCTATCTGAGAATAAGTAACATTACTCTTCTCCTTAGGTGAAGCGTTACTTATTCGAAGTAGTGCAATATCATGGCAACTCGTTGCGAAGGTATTCACAATATGAGATATAACTTAAAACGATGCCGCCTTATAAATATTCTGTTTATTCAGAAATGGCTGTGTATTAATGATGCTATTTCACTTAATATATACATAGTCTAATATATTTTTCGTTATGTATCTTTCAACCCAGCAGTTCTCAGAAACAGCGTGACGTAATACTTGAAAGCCCCCCCTAGTCGGCTTGAGTCTTTGCTGGTGACAATGTCAGCTTCAGTTTCCGAGTTGAGTGAAAAGTGACCTCATCGTGTGTGTTTTGTCATTGAGTGAATTTTTATTTTACACTGTATTTCAATAGTAACCCTAAGATAATGGCTTCAAAGCGTACCTCAACATCCAAAAGTGATTCTGGGAATTAAATTAAGAAAAATTCTGTCATTGTATGAGAAAATTATTATTTCGAGGAAAATAGAGCAAGGAAGAACTATGCATCTTTAGCTAAAGAATATGAGTGCAATGAATCAACGATACGAACAATTAAAAAAAAAAAAATGAGGACAAAATTAAAACAATCATTAAGTTGGAAAACAAACTCTGCAAGTGCAAAATCTACTTTTGTTATTCAACGTGATACGCTTATTGAAAAAAATGGAACAGTTATTGAATGTTTGGATCGAAGACCAAAGGAATAAAAATGTGCCTCTCAGTTCTAATATGATCAGAGCTGAGAGACACACTGATGATAAATACGTTGGTGCAAGGCCCAACGTATTTATCATCACAAAGTCTCAAGCTGCTAGTGTAAATGGTGAATCAAGTTTTAGTGCATCCAAGGGATTGTTCGATGGATTAAAAAAATAATAATAAAAAAAAAAGGCAAACCTGCACAATATTAATTAGAGTTGTTAGTGAGATTGCTTCTGCTGATGTGGAGGCAGTGGAAATTTTTTTACCGGAATTGAAAAATGTAATATAAGAGGAAGGATACATAGCAGATCAGATTTTTATCTGTGAGGAAACTAGACTATTCGAGAAAAAAAAATAAATAAATAAAAAGTGCCTGAGATGATATATTTATCCAATATCCAAAGAAGAACGAGTTTCACCTGGATTCAAAGTGTCAAAGGACAGAATCACTCTCCTATTTTAAAATAACGCTTCTGGTGATTAGTATAAATGCAGATACTAATATAAACTTAATTCAGAAAACCCAAGGGCTTTGAAATGCAAATATAAATCCTCTCTTCCCGTTTACTGGCAATCGAATAGAAAAGCATGGATGACTGGCTCACTGTTTAGTAACTGGTTAGAGCAGTGTTTCCCAACCTTTTTTTTACCATGCCCCACCTAAGTCTTTCTAAAATTCTGATGCCCCCTATGTAACGTTGGGAAACACCGATATACATATTTTTTATATTCAAAAATTGAATTATTCCCTAAATGAAGCCTAATTACAACTTGTTCAGGACACAAAACTTAGGTTTTAGGAAGAAATCATTAGGAAATTATTAAGAAAAAAACAGTAAGTAAATTTTCAAAACATATAATGGACAACTAAAATTCAAGTACAAAATAATTTATATGAAAGATTTTTTTATAATATTTTAATTTTTAGTAATTATTATTTTATTGTTTAATAATTTCAACATTCCATGTGAAGTCACTTCTAGATGAGTGCACTAAATTTAGTGAGACCCTTGTGCTTGATGCTTGCCGCAGAGAGATTTTATATTGGGCTCCAATTTAGTCAGCTTCAGTCTCAAGTCTCCCCGTTTTGTGATATCCAGTCGATTTCTTTTCTTTAGGAACAAATCATTTATGGCACTAAATCCACATTCAGCTAAATATGAAGATGGAAACGGTAACAATAGCTCTCTTGCAAAGTTGGTTGAATTTGGGTATTTAATTTCTGTTTCATCACAAAGCCATGCCATCGCTCCTTTTATATTGAATAAAGTTTTAACTGACTCATCATTTTGCATTTCTGAGAGTTCTTCTTGGTACTGCATTGATACATCAGACAAATCCACTAACATTGGTTGCATCATCCAGGTTGGAAAATCAATTTGTTTTAAATCAGAAAACCTTTCTTTTAAATCAGCGGACAGAATTTTCAGATGATCGACAATAACAAGTACAGCGGTATCAGTCACTTCACATTTTTGCAGCCAACGAAACTGTTCAAAATTTTTGTTACAAATATATTTTTGACATAATTCAATAAATGTAATGAAACCAAATATCTTCGCTTTTGCATCGACGAGAGTTTTATTTGTTCCTTGAAGTTGTTTATTTAATATATTTAGTTTTTCAAAGATATCGGCTAAATAACTCACAAATGCTTTACCATCGACCGTTAACAGATGCTTCATTTCAGGTTTGTCACTTAAAAAGTCACTAATAGTATCAAATAGTTCCATGAATCTTTTCAAGCAGTTCCCTTTCGAGAGCCACCTTACTTCAGTGTGAAGTAAAAGTCTCACATGGTCTCCATTTTGTTCTTCACAAAAAAGCTTGAAGAGACGCTCACATTTGGCATTAGCTTTAATAGCATTGACACATTTTATAACTGATTTTAGTACTTCATGAAGAACAGGCGAAATATTTTTAGCTACCAAGTTTTCCCTATGAATAACACAATGCACAAGAAGCATTTCTGGATTCTCATCTTTCATCAATTTTAAGCAGCCATTTTTCTTGCCCATCATATTAGGAGCACCATCTGAAGCGCAAGATGTTATATTTTTCATTGGTATATTATTGTCATCTAAGTAATTTTTTAGCTTATTATATATATCTTTGGAGGTAGTGGTGCTCTCTAATGATTTACAGAATAACATTTCTTCAGCAAAATTACCTTTATCAATATATCTCACATAAGTTATCAGTACGGCTTCACTGTCTCTCAAAGTTGATTCATCCATTTGCACTGAGAATTTTCTTGTTTTCAGCTTTCCAACAAGTTGTATTTCAATATCTTCACTCATTTCATCTATTCTTCTGCTAACAGTATTGTTATTGAGTGGCATAGCTTTCACGTCTTTGTCATCTTTTTCCAGAACTGTTTTAAGAAATGCTGATATTGATGGTTTGATTAAATTCTCTCCTATAGTATGATTTTTCCCAGATTTAGCAATGAGTAAAGAAATTTCATAACTAGCCTCAAGAGTACGATTGACAGTTGCAGTATGAGCAATAAACAGAGACTTTAATGTTGCTCTTTTTTCAAAATTCTTCTTTAAAGTTTGAAAGTAATCTAAATCTGAATTTACATGAGCATTATGTTTCGCCTTCAAATGCGCCTCAAGACGACCTCGCTTCATTGATCAAGCATTGTTGGCATAAAAGACAAAAAGGTGACCTTTGATCGTGGATAGCGGGTATGAAACCAAATTTTAAGTATTCCTCTGAATACTGACGAACTTTTTTTTTACTTGCACTACTCATTTTACTGCGCAACTGAAAGAAATAAATATAAGATAAATCAAAAACTAAAAATAAACTATGCATTAAAGTTAATTTAATTTTATTTTAATATATCAAAATTAATTATTAGTACGCTTTTTGAATGAATAAATCACACGAATTACTGAATTCGGGCTATTAAATCTGTGGTCTCTGTGAACAAGCAGATAAGTCTAATTTGTCAAAAATGAGATAAGTGCACTATAATAAAGTATTTATTATTTACTATTATGTGACACGCAGCTATCTTCGTTATTGTAGTTTTAGCGTGAGTAATAAATATTTGTATATTCGAATATATGCGTGTTTATATGAGAGTGTGAAGTTTATTTTTCCTCTCCTGCAAATTCGAGTTTTTGGACTTATTTGCTTATTTACTGAGACCACAGAAATACATATATGACAAATACATACCATTGTATATCACGGTTCTTCATTAATAATAATTCTGTGCGTGGACAAAGTAATTTTTATTTTAATCTGAGATCGTCAAACCTATCCAAATGTACAGTCACGATGCCCAAACGAGCGTTTGTATGAAAGGAATTACCTATTTCATATAACATGCTGAGTTTGCGGTAGGCTACAGTAGACAACCACTTTGCTTGCACATTGCATATGCCATAAGCAATCGTCCAATACAGTATGTACTATTCCTTCACTAGGCATAGTAAGCAATACTCTCCGAGTAAACTGTAGTTGATATTACTCCAAACTTTCAAGTGCAGCTCTATAGAAAGTACAACATTTAACGAATGCTTATTTAAAATTGAGATACCAACAATTCTTCTTTTGTACAAGTTAAATCATAGTAGGCGGTTGTTTTAAACTCTAGACGAGCAATTTTTGAATTGCCCCCCTGAACAATCAAATTGCCCCCATGTGGGGCGTGGGACCCACGTTGGGAAACACTGGGTTAGAGCATTGTTGAGTATCTGAAGTTGAAGGATATCTGAAAAATAAGAATTTATCATTCAAGTTGATCCCTATCTTAGACAATGCTCCAAGTCACCCAGTGTCACTTCTCGATTGCAATGATGTGACACATAACTATAGTTGTTCTTGCGCCATACAAAACGAAAACAATCTCGATTGCAATCCAAATGTAAAATGATGTTTCTTTCTCCGAGCACGACAATTTTATAGCCTGGACCAAGGGATCATTTCGTCTTTTAAATCTTAACATCTAAGGAGAAGCTTGGCAAATCTTGTTGATGAAATTTAAAAATTTTCGGATAAAAAAGTGCGCCAATGTTGGGCTGAATTGACAATACTAACAGGTATTGAAATAATCGAACAGTCATGGGCTGAAATGAAGAAGTCAACTTTCAAGAACTGTCGGAAGAAACTACTCCCTGAAACAGGAAGTGACTCACAAGACCTCAATATAATTCAGACAGAAGTTGGGAAAATTATTAAACATTCAAACATTACGGGAGATTTAGCGTACAGGGCAGGAAGAAATTTTAGAACATATTCATTCCCATCAGGAGGAATTAAAAAATGAGGAGTTAGAAGAACTACTAGACTCCAATAAAGATGTTTGTGAAGGAAAAGAAAACGAAGAGTAGAAGAAACCTGAACTAACAAACAAGGGTATATCAGAGATTTTAGAATCTTTGGAGGAAGTCAGTCTCGCCGTTCATTTCTGAAACCCCCATTCCAGCGAAAAAATTAGCATGGAAAAATATTACTTCCATATATCTTATGCAGAGTTCCTGAAGGAGATTATGCAGTAAGTTCCTGACTTTCACAGGAATACCAAAATTAGAGGGGCATTGACGATATTATGGTTTCTTATATTGACATGAGAAAGATCATGACAAAATAGCGACAGACAAAAATTACGGATTTTGTAAGTCAACTTCATCAATTGAACGTTTCTTCGTGTGTTGGTATAAATCATTGTCAATTAAAAGTTTTATTTCATGTTTTACTTTTTTCAGCATGCAGTTTTATTTTAAATTTAGGTAGGAATTCATTTCGATTCCATAATGGAAGCGTATACCCGATTAAGTTTCTGTTATTTCCATAATTTATCTTTGATTGATTTTTTTTTGGTTTTAGTTTTCTTTGATCATGCTTTCTTTTAATATAGGGGGACGAACTCCCTGTCATTCAATTGGATCAATGGAACGAGAGAAGAAAAATTATGGAGGAAGTCAGTTTCGCCGTTCATTTTTGAAACCCCCATTCCAGAAAAAATTAGCATAGAAAAATATTACTTCCATATATTTTATGTTGTTTTTGGTTGGAATACATTTGAAATTAAAGTGAAATCGTTAATTTCTTTTAAAAATAAATTGTGCCATTTGTAACACATTATGGTTTTAATTTCCTACATAAAAGGTTTCAAAACTTAACGCCCGTTTTTCCATACAACATTACACGGAATCGCCGTGCGCGGACGTTGGTTGGAATGTAACCTCCGCGCTTGGGGGGGGGTCACCTGTATTTTCCTTTTGCGTTGCGTTGATTTCGGGGACACCCCCGAAAGCAACGCAACGCAACTCGAATTTAAAACATAATAGTTACCATTGGACAGGAAATTAAGTTTCTTGTCCAATGACAACAACTGGAATCCTGACATTCCAACAAATCGATGGTTTGAAGCAGTTTTCTGCCCTTTAGTCAACTGTTCGTGTAAAAAAACATCGTGCTGTTTAGAATGCAGAGTGTGTTTATTATTGGACATCATTTTCGACCATAGTCGTAGTAAGAGAGAGCACATATCGGGCGCAGTTTTCTTTTAACATAGGGGGCCCTTTATTAATTCTGTAGAAAACAGATTAACCACTTTAAGCCATTAATTGCTTACATTAAAAACGACACACCGAAACCTTTACTAAACTTGAAAAACCCTTCTCCAGATTTGCTGATGAGCCTCCATGCATTAATTAATTATTAATCTTTATTGTACGTAAAGATACCATACAATTACCCATCACAGCATGCTGCCAGGGGTCTCACATGGATATAAATAAACAAAATAGTGATATTGAGTAACACAATATATAATGCTAATAATAAAATGGAATAATAAATCAAAAAAAAAATAAATAAAAATCCATGATCAGATACCATGTGAACCATCCATACATCTAGATAAGAGGTTCATAGGTATACACTGGGTGTCTCAAAAATAAACGGCATAACTTCAGGAGTGAGTTCCTCATATGTAGACAATAAAAATATTTTATATCAACATAGTTCCGGAAATGCTTGGTTCCCGAGTTATTAACTGGAATGTCTTATCTTCCGCGGGTTATTTCCTTCATCACAAGGTACTGACAGAATCTGGTGGGTTTCCATTCCGACCATGTACTCAAATCAGGAGCATGCGGATATGCACTTTATGTAAGAACACACACACATAATACACACAAACCTACGTCACACACATATCTGGCCCATTTGTAGTGATACTGTTTTTCACAGAGATACGAGGCGGAGTTGAACAGATGTTCTAGGTGCCGCCCTTTACAAAAACACATGTCCATGCACTTTATGTAAGGTTTGGCAGATGGCAATGCTCTGGAGGCTCGTCGATTGTACCACGGAAGGTTCCCAGAACGAAGATGTCCAGACAGAAAAACGTTTGAAGGTATCCATCGCCGCCTTTGTAAACATGGGACCTTTATACCTCGTGCTGCCGACAGAGGACGACCAAGATCTACGACTCCTGAAGTAGAGGAGATTTTGGATGTTGTGCATGACACTCCTGGAATCAGCACACGCAGAATAGCAATGCAACTGGCTGTTCAACGTTCGACTATTTAGAGTGTTGCGAGAACAACTGTATCCTTACCACCTGCAACGGGTACAGGCCTTGTAACCAGCAGATTACCCTGCGCGAGTAATGTCTGCAGTAGTTCTTGCAGCAGTGTGGTACAACTCCTCACTTTCCTGCCTTAGTGATATTCACGATGAAGCACAGTTCACGCGAGACAGAATCCAAAACTTTCACAATCAGCATGTATGGACTGAGGAAAACCCACATGCAATTCTTCCATCACATCACCAACAGCGGTTCAGCTTCAACATCTGGGCGGGTGTTTTTGGTGATGCTATTTGGGCCCCATGTACTTCCAAACTCACAGTGCAGGTGTACAGAAACTTTCTGGAAAACAATATGCCTGATTTCTTGGACGACACGCCAATTTTCATTCGTCAACAAGCACACTTCATGCACGATGGCGCTCCCGCACATTTCAGCCACCTAGCCCGCAATTACATGAATCGAAGGTTTCCTGGTCGGTGGATAGGTAGAGGTGGACCAACTGCCTGGCCTCCACGCTCACTGATTTACACCAACTAGATTTCTTCTTGTGGGGCCATTTAAAGTCATTGCTGTATTCGACTCCGGTAGCTGATGTGGAAACTCTCCGCAATCGAATTGTGACAGGTTGTGAGACAATACGAAACATGCCAGGAATTTGGCATCGTCTTCGCGAGTCCATGAGACGTCGATGTGAGGCCTGTATTCAGGCAGAAGATGGACATTTTGAACAATTACTATAAGGTGATGTGAAAAGTTAAGTGTCATAGACAGACCTTCAAAACTCGGAAACCAAGCATTTCCAGAACTATGTTGATATAAAATATTTTTATTGTCTACATATGAGGAACTCATTCCTGAAGTTATGCCGTGTATTTTTGAGACACCCTGTAGTGACACCCACAAAGTTTCACTGGGCAGGGAGCAGATCACGTGCTTGTATTAGGATCCTTCTGCTGTACGGCTTGTCACAGGCGAAGTTGTTCAGATCCACGCGAAGTGACTATATCCTTGATAACATTTCTTTGAGCAGAAATCTCTCTCTCTCAGACATGTCAGTCTCCCATGGGTCGAGCACAGCTGAGGCATTGCACTCAGTGCAGGATGAGAAATTCTCCATCAGATCACAGATGCTGAAGGCAGAGATCTTTCCCGTGAGCATTTTTACAGTGAAGGTTGGGCGTCTCTCTTCCATCTTCACTGTCAATCGTTTCAGCACGAGAGCCGTGGCAATCGCTGTGGTTCACAGCTGTCGAGGTAACTTAGACGTCCATGTGGCCCATTTCAGCAACCAAAAGTCGGCTGCATACAGGGTGATTCACTACCAGTGCGACAAACTTGCAGGAGGGGTAGGGGGCCCAAAGACGAATCGGAATCACATAGCATTGCAGTGCCCCAGATGCCTTCGTCATGCGGTAGAGGACGTTGAACGGGAGGTCGCGTGAACAGCGATCCCGCTGGAAGTCAGCATTTGCGAACCAGTTCCCGAGGCAGTAGGATGGACGAGTATTCAAACGTTGAATTGGCCGATATGCACCTCGCGTATGGAGTTGCAGACTGTAACGGGCGCGCCGCTCTTCGCTTCTACCAGGAACGTTTCCCGCACAGGCGTGCTCCTCATCATACGATTTTCGCAGAAGTGCACAGAAGGTTACATGAGACTGGTTGTTTCACGAGAGGTACCATGAATCGAGAGCGAACGACGAGGACGCTAGACAATGAGGAGAATGTCCTACGTCTTGCAGAAGGCAATCCGAGTACGAGTACTCGAGCGATAGGCCAACGATTGGGTATTTCCCAATCCACTGTATTGAGGATACTGTCAACAAACCAAATGAGTTCATACCATCTGCAACGCGTCCAATCATTGGAGCCTGCGGATTATCCACTCCGGAGGACTTTAGCTACTTGGTTTCTTCAACAGAAACGGTTCGCAAATGCTGACTTCCAGCGGGATCGCTGTTCACGCGACCTCCCGTTCAACGTCCTCTACCGCATGAAGAAGGCATTTCGGACCCTGCAATGCTATGTGATTCCGATTCGTCTTTGTGCCCCCTACACCTCCTGCAAGTTTGTCGCACTGGTAGTGAATCACCCTGTATAGTGGCTTTAGTGTGGTTTTGGTCGCAGAACCCCAAAATTCTACTCCGAAGAGGACGCGTTGGAAAATGGCAGTCTGGGTTCGTGACATTGAGAAGGTGCTGTTTTGCCATCCAGCGATTTCGACTCAATTGCAGGCGTAGATGTTCAGGATGGTGGCTGAACTGTAACTTTGCGGTTCAACTGCAAATGGATGATGTTCAAGCGACCACGCTGCGGAGGACCAGGCAATATCGACCCTTATGCTACGTTCCCCCCAGCTATGTTGTATGTGCATGTTATGTAAGGGTTTTAGGCGTATCAGCGACTGGATTGCGCCGTATATATATACAGGAGGGGGGGGGGGTCTCCGGTATCCGAGTCCCTGCAGTTATGGAGGCTGCAAATAATACATAAAAAATACGAAAACATTTGAAAAATACAACAAATGCGAAAACATACGATAACTTTTTACGTTAAGTGAATTTAGTTTTCTTATTTTTATTAACCATGCGATCAAAGCGAAGTGCTGATGATAAAACATGACGGGGGGGGGGGGGGGGGAACGCGCAAGTTATGGTTTAGATTTTAACTTAGAAATTATACGTCGTGAAAGAATTAGAGAACGAGTAATCAATACCGTAAAACTGAAAAATTGTGTAACTTCAATAAACTTTACTTAACCTCAACTTATAAAAAATGTCGAATAAAATAATTCTCATTTTTCAGTTCCTTCAATCCATTTTTTGCTATGTACATAATACACATTACAAAAATTTGGTCCCTGGTTTAAGTGTAATTTTCTGGAACCAATAATCCTCGGATAACGAGGTCCCCTGTATTATGTCTGTAAATCGCGTGTGTTCTGTAGTCGATTTGCCTGTTTGCTGGGCAGAAAATCCCAGTTTCCGGAAACAGCATGCTACCCTCGCCTGAGACCAAGCAACTCGGACACATTGTGAAAAAGGCCCACAAAAATTCCTCACATCACCGACGGAATTCGAACTACGGTCTTTTCTACGTGGTGTGGAGAAGACGTTGATTCTACCAACTATGCTATCCGCAAGGGCCCCCACGCTATATTGAAGCAGATTCAACAGTGCTTAATACTAGAACCATCGAATAAAATTAAAGATTCTTCGCATTTCTTTCATTTTATTGGTTGATTGGAGGATTAAGAATCGATAGATCCGCTTCACCACCGCGTGTGTTAACATAGTCCGCAACCGTGAACACTGCCTAACTTTCACTTCATGAAATTGCATGCTTGCTGATCTCAATCACAATCGCACTATGAATCATTATTGGACGATTTGTTGCTAATCAAAGTCGATGTGCGTTTCTTATTCGTTTCCACTAATCATGATTGACACCTATTGTCAATCAAACTGTACCCCTTGTAGCAAAATTTCGTAACTTAGCGTAATATGATGAAACTCTTGCTTATGGCTCAATATAAATTAGTTGTGTAATTAGCACTGGTGATCAAAAGTGCACGGAACGAATGCATGTTACCAAATAGGACATACAGACCAACTTGCACTACATTACTAAAAACTGAAACAGGGAAACCGTTCAGATAAAGCTCAGTATATAAATGCGACGATACGGTGTCTCCTTAGTTCGATTTCATTTTACTTGTTTTAATGATTTAATTGTTTTATGAAAACAAAGGTGCGCATTTCTGAGAGCCTATGGGAATCAAAATTCCTAGTTAAGCTTCTGTATAAAGGTATGAAAATATGAAATTCATATAGACTGTGTCAAAATGACTTGATTTGGAACTACTTGATAGACAAAAAACAAGCTATTTAATGTATAGAGCATTACATTTAAGGCGCTAGCGAATAGCAGCAATTCATGATTTAAACAGAAAAGAAAAAAGTAGAAAAAAGGAACAGCTTACAACAAGAGAACATTTCATTTCGGCGCATCCGCCACATTTCCCATTCATTCCTCCAACCAGTGCATGGCATGGCATGGCATGGCAACGAACAATATCCAGTTCTTCAACTGCAATATACACTGGTGTTCAAAGAAAGTGCATCACCACTTAAAATTGTAAGTGTCGTCCGAATAACGTAAGTATATGGCAAAATTTCTTACAGATTGCATCAGATAAGATTGACACGCGTAGGTGATGACGTAATATTGCATCAGCTGTTACTTTCAGCTATATAAGCACGCTCTGCAAGAGTTGCAGTCATTCCTTGCTTGTGTCAGGATAGCGAGTTACGTAGTTGACGCCACCAAGAAAGAGTGCTATTGTTACTTTACGTGTTTATGTTCTTCCCGTCATATTGCTTATAGTGTCTTGTAATCAGTCGACAGTGAGTAGATTTCTTTCCAAACTCAAGAATACTGGTTCTGCTGATAGGAAAACGGGAACCGGACGCAAACGAGTCTCTACACCAAAACAGGACCGCGTTTTGAAGCGCTCATGCCTTAAAAACCGTAAGGTTTCTTCGTCTGAGCTGAAAAGAGAATGGGAAGAACATCAGGAGTGGTAGCAAGCGCAGAAGACGCCTCTTCAAAAAAGTACTTCTAGCTTAAGAAGCCTTGTAGCCTCGTCATCCTAAGAAGAAGCCCCTCCTCACACAAAAAATGAAAAAGGCCCGATTAATTTGGTGTAAGGAGCATGTCAAATGGACCCCCGATCAGTGGAAGTCAGTTATTTTCTCAGATGAGAAGAAATTCCACCTGATGAGAGACAAACGATTCGCCGTAGACGTGGTAAAGAATACCATCCAGATTGTATAGTGTCTCAGTGAAATTCCCTACCAGCCAAATGATATGGGGGTGCATTTCGTATCGCGGAGTAGGTCACCTGCAGTTTATAAAAAGGTTCCGTAAATGCCAATGGATACCTGGCTATATTGGAAGGCAAATCGCTGCCAACCATTAGAGACCATTTCAACCTGCCAAGTAACTGCATCTTTCAGGACGACTCTGCTCGTCATCGGGCGAAAAGTGTAAGTAGGTACTTCTGTAGTTACTTTAGCTTCATTTCTGCATTAGAGGTAACATAAGATTCACTTGTAACAAATGTGTTTACATTTATTACAGGTTAAAAAATGGTGGGAAGAACGGTCCATTACAACTGTTAGCTGGCCAGAAACAGCCCGGACCTGAATCCTATAGAGAACTTTGGCATCGTATGGAATCTGCAGTTGCCAGAAAGAAACCAAAGACCCTTCGTCGAAAAAAATTCGGGAAGCCATAATTCGTGTTTGGAACCACGAACTGTCAGTTGATTAATAATGAACTTCTTTATTGCTGCTAAGTATGGTACATGTACCAGAAACAATAATTTTCTTCAGAAATTGATCTTGTCAATGCCTCGACGGTGTGCGGCTGTCATCAGAGCCAGAGGCGGTTAAACTAAATATTAGTTTTAACCTGTTGGGCTTTTCATTTTGTTTTACATTTTAAATGATAAACTGAAGCAAATTGAGGGCTTCTGATAACATTCCAGCCATAATTGTGGTGTTTACCAAAGCTGTTGTATAAAGGTTGCAAACGATCATTCTGGAATATTTTGAGAAACCTGTCAAATATTACTTAGCTTTTTTGCCTTAACTATTAATAAATATCTTTTGTTTATACTTCTACTTGTGATACTAGTTATTAATGTAACATACCATCGCGAAAATGAGTTAGAAATGTGAAATTCCTAGGTGATGCACTTTCTTTGAACACCAGTGTATATTATGTGAATAGCCTGAACGTATGCATGAAATAAATAAAATAATTGCCGAATTGGTTTTAATGAAAGATGGGGAGACTCGAGAAATCTTTCTGAAAGCTCCAAGTATAAAATTTCATAAAAATCTAACTACTAGGAGTTAAGTTATTACATGCGGGCGAGTGGACAAAGGAATAATAATTAGCGGATTTCTATTGACCCCCATTTTAATGAAATTTGGAATGGCAAGACAAATCTTTTTTAAAGGCTCAAATGTAAAATATCAATTAAATTCATCCACTGGAAGTCAGTTGTTACCTGCGGACTAACATGGTGAAGACAAGCGTATTATGCATGCAAGCTAAGCATCTAACAAACCACGAGAACCAGCTACATATTCAGGAAGGAAAAAGACACTGGCAGCATTTGCTGGAAATGTTGATAACTAATACGCAATTTTTGGCATCATATGATTCTACTTTCTGAAGGCACAGGGAAATATTATCCTTAAATGCAACTATAAATTCAATAATTTTTGTATATTTAGTGAAATTAATTCTAAATATGATCCAGTGCTGCATGAGCATTTCCATCGCATAAAGGAAAATGAAATCCGTGATCATATTTAAACCATAAAATACAAAATGAGCTGATAGAGTTTAAGAACAAAAAAGGCAAACAGACAATAGCCACCATATGAACTGGCGCAATTATGACCCGCGTAGTCCATGCGCCACTAAACCTCAATACAAACAAACAAACAGACAGACAATAGTGGACAAAATGAAATATATTATGTATGATGCCGTACTGTTAGACCAGTGATTTTCAACCGGGGTGCCGAAACAACACTCCAGGAGTGCCACGTAATCTGGGTTTAAGTTACTCAAACTTATTTTTTTTTTAAATTTATATATTTATTTCATTATGAAAAGGTGTACGGTATCTTTTTAATTTTGTCATCTATAATTGATGTTTATTTAATTCCTCTATATAAAGAATAAAATTATATATATATATATATATATATATATATATATATATATATATATATATTATGTGAGGTAAAAGTTAGGCAAAAGTAATAAAAATAAATAAGGCTATATAGCTATCATTAGAGGCAGCAAATGCACATCCTCCACATGATGCCTAATTATATCTGATACTTAAAATAAATATATTTAAAATAAAAACATCAGCCAGTAGTACGGCAATAATGCAGAGCGAAACGAAACGCAAAATAATATAAAATAAACAAACAGGGAAGGGAAAGTAGAGATAATAGGTAGTCAATAATCCCCTGTAAAATTTAGTCAATTAAGTCATTAAACCCAATTAATAAAAAATGTAAATTTAAAATAATGCCAATTATAAATAATTTAGCGGTACCCCCCTCGAAGGTACCAGTTCCAAAAAGGGTTAAAGAAACTACCAAAAAACTAAAACATCAAAATAATAGACTGACCATCATGCCCCATATCGACAGAGGACCACGAGGCCAATAATGGTCATGGAATCGCTGCATTTCAATCGTCATACAAATCATCGCAAAGGCAGAAATATCGAAGAACCAAACCACCCTTCCATTCCCCGATAGAACAACCAATGCAGAGGATTTGCATGGCGGTGGTCCTTATGCAGCGAAAAATAAACTATAGAACAGAAAACACTCTTGATCAGAGCCACACCACTGACATAATGCAAGCTTAACCAGCTTATATAATAGAAAAGAAAAGAATAGATGGCGGCATAGGCGCTGCTTATTTAGCATATCAACCCATTACTACCATTAATTTATATTATGTGAGGTAAAAGTTAGGCAAAAGTAATAAAAATAAATAAGGCTATATAGCTATCATTAGAGGCAGCATTATTTTAATTATCAGATTATATATATATATATATAATTTGTATTATGAATTGTAATTTTGTTTATAGTTATATTATTGTAATAACCATCATACAACATTTTTTTTTAATATTACACACACACACACAGAATCGGATCTAACAGGTAGAAAATTTGAGTAGGGGGTGCCACAAAATAAAACAAATTACTTAGGGATGCAGTTATTAAAAAAAAAGGTTGAAACCACTGTGTTAGACTATACTAGAGTTGCTGGCCGCGTGGAGAGATGACTTCGACTCCTATATTCATTGAAGCGGATAAAGAATGCTTGAACAGCATTTCGTAGGAAACGTTGCTGTTGAAGTGACAACCATGTGACCTTTGCAGGATATGTTGCCGTTGAAGAGACAACCATGTGACCTTTGCAGGATATGCTGCCGTTGAAGAGACAACCATGTGACCTTCGCAGGATATGCTGCCGTTGAAGAGACAACCATGTGACCTTCGCAGGATATGCTGCCGTTGAAGAGACAACCATGTAACCTTCGCAGGATATGCTGCCGAGCGTAAACGGTTGGAGTGAAAAAGCATATATTAGCCATCAATCCCAGAGCTTTTTTTTTTTTTTTTTTTTTAAACACCATGTAGTGATTTCATAGTAATTAACTCCATGCGGTATTAATAAACATATAATTAACACCATAATTTCCACTAAAAAAAAAAAATAAAGTTAAACATTACATTAGCTGTTTATAATCACCTATTTATTTTTCCCTTCAAAATGGGAAACAAACCCAGCATTCAAAAAGCTTACTGATGACCATATTGAAAAATTAATGGTAAAAAACCTTGATACAAAAGAATAGTATCAGAAAAGCATAGCTTTCTACAATGATTCTGAGGTGAAATAGCGTCTACAGCAAGAGATTTCTTCCTATATTAGAAGTGACTATACTAGACTTCTTTTCCAGGGAAAATAAAGGGAGTCACTGGTTAAAGAAGTAACTGGGAACTAACTGGACAGAAATGCAGTTATAGGGTAATCACAGCACGAATTTGTTAAGGGGCAATCTTACTGACCAATCTGACCGGATACAACGAAGCAGTAACAAAGGAACTGGATGCAAAAAAAATAATTTTGGCATCATATCAAATTGTAGTAGTGTAGCATTAGGGGCACGTTAATGCTATGGATAAAGGGATGGTTGAGTGGCAGACGCCAGAGTGGTGAACAATGGGTTAACCACTGTCCCCATTGTTGTTTTACATATTTATTAATGACATTGATCAGGCTTAATATCTACGTTTGCAGATGATACGAAGGTTGGCAAGGTGGTTAATGAAGTAATTAGGGATCTTGTTGTATGCTACAACAACAAGATCTGGGAAAATTACGCAGATTGGCTGAGAAGTGGCAACCGAAGTTTAGCATTGACAAATGCTAGGTACAACACTCGGGTAGTGGAGAACAAAAAAGACTTGGGAATATCTGAAATGCAGTCAGATAGGAATTTCTCTGAGCAGTGCAGACGGGCTGCTAAGACAGCGACGAGGTTTTCTCAATGATATACAGAAATTTTGCCATCGGGAATAAGGGAGGTAATTGTTCCGCTGTATAAGGTTAAGGCATATCATGAGTATTGCATACAGGTCTGAAAGCCTCGTTCTAGGAAGATGTGGTTCTGTTGAAACGGATGCAAAGAAGAGCAACAAGATTAATGAGGGCCACAAAATGGTACCTTTATCAAGAAAGACCAACTTCTGCATACGGCAGCACCTTGAAGCTAGGCACCTGCAAGATCTGATTGAGGTGTTTAAAGCTCTGAATGGACTGGGTAAGCTAAATGTTCGTGGCATCCTTATTCTAGCTTAGGCAATATATATATATATATATATATATATATAGGAGGCATAAAATCAAACTGAGGAAGGATGGTTGGGTTGCAGGAACAGATGTGGATAGATTTTCTTACAGCTAAAGGGTAGTTTATTGAAGAAACAAAACTACCTACTGGGGTTGCGGAAGTAGGTAGTTGAATAAATTTAGGGAAGCATTAGACAAATTATTAGGGGGGGTGGACAAATTTTTTTTTCTTTTTTTGATGTTGTATAAACACAGTTTGCTAATACTAATACACGTCGTAACTTTTTTAAAATTTATAATCAACAACAAAAGCAATATTTTAAAAAAGTATCATAACTTATTTGTATGTATATATTAGCGGACAGCCCTAGTTTTGAAATTAATATTCTTTCAAATTTAAGAACTAAAATTTTGAAGAGTGTTAGCGTTATTAAAGTTAGGGTAATCGCATTTTAAAATGTTAAAAGAAAAGATTTGGTTTTAACCTCTAAATAACGTGTAGTTTGACAGTAATTGTGAATCCTGATTAGAAGCAACCAATGGGAAACATGCACCTCCAAGTTTTATTGTCAACAATATCATATAATACTGTATATCATGTCCAATAATATCATAATTTTCCGGCGCGCTCTACTCCATTCTGAGCCTTGCACATTAGATAAAGTGCTTTACGGATGAGGCGTCATGTAGAATCAAGAATACAGAGTAGCCCAAATTCAAGGCATGGAAAAACGTACAGAAAGCACGTGTAGGCTTCCTGTACTCCACCCCTTCATTCAATGAGTATCGTTACATAAAGTTAGTATGCGGAACGCAACCTCACGCCATCAGGTTGTAGGACCTTTATTTTTGAAGTTTAACTTCTTTAGGCGCGCCCCAGGCAGTTTTCAGTAACTTACGTCCGTCGCAGCAACACATGACACAATCAGTACCCCTACAGCGCGGCCACGGTGTAACTCGCACGTGTGTACGTTTTAAATCGTTATATCTCAGCTTCTAGCAGCCAGATTTTAAAAATATTATTTCCAGATTTCCAAAATATTACCTTCGTCATTCTCTAACAGAATGTCTGCCGGAACTGGACAGTTCAACTGATATCTTTTCTTCAATTTGATGAAAGTGAATATTGGCTGCAGCTGGTCAGCTTGTTTGGTTGTAGGGTTTTTAAGAGCATCAGCTACGTAGGTCATATTGCACCATATATAATATGTCTGTAAATTGCGTGTGTTCTGTGGTCGATTTGCTGTTTGCTGGACAAAAAACCTACTACCCTCGCCTGGGACCGATTAACTAAGCCACGCTGTGAAAAAGACCGATAAAAATTCCTCGCGTCATTGATGAGATTCGAACACAGGTATTTTCCACCCACTGTGGAGAAGACTGTGATTATACCAACTGTGCTACCCACGAGGGCGGCAGGACAGCGCAACTTATACTTCTAATCAGCGACGTACCATCCTATGGTGCAGCTGCACCACGCCTCTGAGATCAGAAGCCAAGTGGAAAACAGAAAATTGGAAGTTACCCTTTGGGGACCAGTAAAAACAACGCTGCACCAAATGCCCATGCTCGTGATGATACACCGCTGATCCTGGTCCTTTGCAAAATTAAAGAAACAAATTTATGTTAAAAATAAAATGTAATTACATCTGATATTTCCGCGGCCGCCGACACAAATAGAAAAAGAGGCTTGAAAGAGTCAACAACGACGACCTCTTTCTACTTAAAGTTTTATACCACTAAATTTAAGGAAATAAAAAACAGCGTATACGGGAAGTACAGAGAATGATTAAAAGCAGAACTCCAAAATTCCAACGAGACAGTAACTCACCCTTACCCACTAAAAGTTGTCATAAGTTAAATGATCAATTTAGAGACGAATAAAATAAAGTCCGCCTCATTATTCTCTAAATTCAAAAATTCAGCTTTTGACAAATTAAGCTAGTAAAGACAAACCAATGTCACTGGCAAAATGCCAGTTTTCTTTTATCTTTTAATCATTCTGTGCACTTTATATATAAATTGACTTCGTTTTTGGTGTCAAACTTTAAATCGACATAGAAAGATAACCGTCCTGGTTGACTTTTTCAAGCTTCATTTCCTGTTTGTCCGGTGCTGGCAAGAATATAGTTTTTTGTACAGCAAGCCGACCACAGAACACAAGCAAAAACGACACATGGGCATTTCTAGTTTAGTTGGTTGGTTGTAGGAGCATCAGAAACTGACGCCATACAACTTAAAGATATATACGATGTCTTTAAATTGCGTGTGTTCTGTGGTCGATTTGCTTTTTGCTGGACGAAAAACCAAAGTTTCCAGGTGAAGAAACCATGCCGATAGCCATATATCTTTTCGGTGCGCCTCTGATTTCAATCAGATTTGCTGAATATTCTAGAAAAAAATGAGGAGTAGCAGGTCCGAAAACGCGCTCCTGACGCAAGCACATAATTTTTGTTAATGCAGTATATATAATTTGTATGTTTCAGACCTAGAGACAAAAATTCAAAGAAAAAACTGTTTCCATACAATTCCACAATTAAATAATTGAGATTTAAAAACATTTGATAATCAGAATGACTATGAATCATTAAAAGTACACTGATTGGCCACTTTATTAGATATACCTATGTAATAGCAAGTAGGCCCCCCATCCGTTTAGTTCCCAGAACAGCCTGGATTCAACGTGGTATAGACTCAACAAAGTGTCGAAAACGTACCACAGTCCCGTTGGTCCATGACGGCTCAATTATTTTCTTGTACCTCCTCCTTCAATTATTACTCTGTCAGTTACTGACAATTTTTACTTTGTCAGCCTCCACTGGCCTCTCATCATTGGGCTGTTTCCGTCCATAAAATCGCCACTGGCAAGAAGTTATTTGGCTAATGGATCAATCTCGATACATCCGAAACAGTCTTGCGTGAAAACCCAAGCAAGGTTGCATTTTTCGAGATACTCATATCGATGCATTTGACACTAGCCACCACGCCACGTCAAAGTCACAATACATGGTACGAATGCATGATGCTGTTGCTGAAAGAGCACTTCGTTTCATGAAAGCGGTAGGTGTACCTAAGAAGTGGCCACACGGTGTATATGTATTTGAATACAAAATTAAATATTATGAAATATATGAATTACAGTACACAACTATGAAATAATTACGAAATATGTGAATTACAGTACACACAATTGTATACTGTGTACATTACAGTACACAATTATAATAAAGTACATAAGAAAAAAATATAAAAATGTAGGGCAATGCTGGGAACGACTACTTTCTTGGGAAATAATAAATGCATTACTATGCCGGTCTTTCGCCTCTTTCTTAGAAGCATAATGTTCAAGGCATGCTTCAGGTGGAATTTTACAACAGTGTTTACTGCAATTAATGATGGAATGCTTTAATGATATATGAGGGTGTATGTTTTTATGAAGCGCTTTCCGCAATTATATCAGGATTTTAAAATTAGCCTTAGCATCGCTATTCTAGTCCTCTGACGTAACGATGACTTCATCGAGCATCACCCTCATGATCCTTTGGCAGATGTAGTCCAAATATCATCCCCAGCATTACCTTTTTTTCTAGTCCAAGAACCGATAACGTACAAAGTAAAAGCATGCAGGTTAACGTGCCAAGAAACAAATCACCACCAACCTCCAAATACCTCCAGTGCTGGGAACACATCCAAAGGTGCGTAGAAAGGGAACAGGAAAAAGAAGAAAGAAAGAAAAAAAAAAAAGAAAAAAAATTATATAAATACACTACTCTAAAAAAATTTAAAATATATATCAGTAACAAACATCTTTTAGAAAAGGTTGAGTTTCCTGAACTCCAGCTTAAACGTCTGTTAATACAGTGGCTATACGCCGCATAACCAGTTAATCATGAAATGTAACTCTTAGCAGAATAATAAAAAATAAGTGACAGCACGCTTCATAATTTATTCAAATATCATTAAGGTTTTTAAATGGAAAAATAACACCATTAAGAAAAAAAATTAACTTTTGCGGATGGTATGTGTATATTTATATTTTGCACGGAAGTAAAAACAGCTAACCACATTAGTAAAATTATTTATGTATAATGTATTACACATTATGATCGTTTTGCTGTTCCAATTCGCATTCCTCCAAGAATGTGAAAAATAAGTATTGATGTTAAATATCAATCATCGCTTAGATGCTTTTTTAACTGCGTGAAAGCGCAGACATAAGTGCTATTAAGAGAAACTTCTCGCTATAATACAAGAACGATAATACCATCAATAAAAGAAGATCGAGCCACTGAGAACCTCATGCTGGTTGTTTAACTACTGCTGATATGTTAGTTATCCATTTTAGGCAGTTATCGTATCGCCATAAATGCTGTATATCGCCCCTGGTTCATCTATTACAGTACGTTCAATACCGGATGAAGAACCGACACTAAACATCTCATCGGGCTCTAACCATTGAGTGCTTCTGGTTATATTACGAAATATTTTGTGCCATGGCTGAACTCCAACTCTGACCATAAATGATTTAACAGACTTCACAACTTGAAACCTTCCTAATACAGTGTGCGAGATAACCTTCTTTAGAAATTTAACTTCTTGTTTACAGCAATGCAGGTCCTTCGTAGTGATGATGACTCCTGCCTTCTCAGGATCTGTGGGCATAAACATTTTGGAAATTAAATCTTTCTTCTGTAGTGAAATTCTATAAAGAATTGAAGTTTCTTTTTTAAATGTAGTTAGCAGCACTCGAACAGCAGAAATTGGAGGTTTCCTCTCTGTGGGTTATTCCAGTTGGCACAACACAACTGTAAACTCGTGCACACATTCATTATAGAGACTATATGAACTAGCAAACCACAAGAAAAACAACTCACTATGACCAAAGAGGTCGATGAGCAAGATTCTCCCTTCCCAAAAAAAAAAAAAAAAAAAACCAACTAAGTGAGTGTTCATAACCTTATTTCCTTTGGAGCAAGAGTCAACATCTTCTCTAGATCTGATTAAAAAAACATTGACATGTGGTATTAAGGTGATATGCTCAATAACTCTGGTCATCACCATTTGCTTATGGAGAGGATTTCATTCAATTCAAAGGATGCAAAAAAAAAAAAAAAAAAAAAAAACAGCTCTAACGGCTTTAAATCATTTCTGAAATTCCGAATCACTGGAACGATTTTATGTTAATAGACACTATCATGCTCGGTTCCTCTCCCCCACCCCATTTTGTGGCAACGTAATTATTTCGGAATGAATCACAAGAACGCGAAATGCTACAATTATGGGTTTTAGCTGTTTTAATATCGATGCCCATTGCGAAGGCCGAGTACATGCAATGGAATATTCATACATGGCCTCTTACTCACGCATTACATTAAGAAAAAATATATATACACATACACACCACTCATTGTGCTTCACATTATACTAAATTTGACAACATTATTATACTGAATGCGAGTTCCATTTCATAACTAAATGTCTAAATATTTATGACATTATGTTGCATTTGATTTTAAATGCTTTAAAGTTCAGGAAACTAAAATAAAAAACATTTTTTTATTAAAAATTTACTTATTCTACATTTACATCTATATACAAGTACAATAGAAGCTCTCTTAACCGACGCTCTTTGCACCTCCCTCTTTAAAACACTGTCTGATTTTTTTTTTTTTTTTTTTTTTGGTAGTAGTTGTTGGCGCATCGGCTTCTGTGGCCATAATGCACCTCCCAAGGTTTTTGCAGTACTTTGATCCAAGCCCGAGGCGGGATTCGAACCCGCGACATTTGGGTTGCTAGGTAGGCAACCCACCAGGCTAGCCCGGTCGGCATACTGTCTGATGCTCATGATACTGCAGTGTGCCTTAGGCACTGTTCCAGTATGCTCGGTAATGTAGTGAACACCAATGCCTGCCATTTCATTTGTAAGCTTTCCCTATGAATTTTGTTCCACACAACTGACCTCCGGGACAAACACACAACAGTGCAAAATAATTTTACTAGTACAAACATAACCGTGTTTGCACCAGTTTTTTTTTTTTTTTTTTTTAATTATGCTGTAAATGAAATATGGGTGAGAAAAATTACCCATATTTCATTAAGAGAGTTGTTTCTATGAAAACTAAATTGGATGTTCTTGAAAGACAAGATAAAAGTGAGTCTTAAAAAAAATGTTCAATTAGGTAATTAAAAAATTAGGTGTAGGCAAAGCAACTGTAAATGGCTGGAAACAAAAATCACAAAAAAACCTAGAGGGATTTTTGCACTTGATTAGTTTCAAAGACTTGCAAAACTAAGCTTAGTTTCCTATTATTTTTTTGACAATATCATAAAGAGAATGGACTATGTGTATTTTAGTGCAATTGCATCATTTATACACAGCTAAATATAGATCAGCAAATTTGCAATAGAGGCATCGTTTAATTACATCTCATATCGTGAATACCTTCACGACGAGTTGCCATCACATTGCACTACTTCGAATAAGTAACGCTTCACCCGAAGGAGAAGACCGTTGTTACTTATTCTCTCAGTGAATACCACCACCCAGACGGCACCGTTTTGAAATATGGTATGGGATAAAGTTCTCGGTTATCCTCATACTATCCCTATTAGACTTAGAAAAGAGATAAAGATGTAGGAAGGTGATAGTAGGAGAGGTAGAGAAAGGAAATGCCATAGAAGGAAGAAAGGGACAGTTGCTCCTTCAACTCACACTCAAAGCTCATATATTCCTCGAATGGGCAACGCTTCCCCAGTAGAGAAGACTGTTGTTACCTATTCGAGGAAACTCAGTGGCCATCAAGCCCCCCAAGACGGCACCGTTTCAGGGCTATTTTGTATTTGTGTGGGATAATAAATAACTCGACTATCCAGTTGTCCCTATTAGACTTAGAAAAGCAAAAAGGTAGAGGGAAAGTAGGAGTGGAAGAGGAAAAGAAACTGTGTAGAAGAATGAAAGGGACAATAATTCGTTCAACTCACACCACTCAAAAACTCAAACTCCTCGAATAGGCATCGCTTCCCCAGTGGAGACGCTGTTGTTGCCTATTCTTGGAAACTCCGGACATCACCATCAGGCTCCCCCTGGTGCCGTTTCAGGGCTATTTGGCCCTTCTTCAGTGGGCGGGTAGGTACCCGAGTGATGTAATGATGGCAAAACAGTTGTGAAGTATATCTTCACAATATGAGAGATTCCTGATGGTGTATGATATAAGTTAAGACTCTCATGCATTAGGGCAGCGATTTCCAAACTGGGAGGCGCGGACTAGTGCAAAAGGAGGCGCGAAAAGTTTAACAGAAATGTAATTTTCATAACATAACATATATAAATAAAAAAATATATACATATAAATAAACTTTCATAACATAACATTAAATTTTATAACCTATTTTTTTAAAGCATTTACCGCCACCTATCTCACTCTAACTTCGATATAAACATGAGATAAACATTTATTTGCAAAAAAAATATTATATTTTGCTGAAATGGATTGATTAATTATGATTGATATGATGTAATGTAATATATATAATTTAGTGCATAATATGTATGACATATATAGGTAGATTGCATAGTATAGCATTAGCTGCATGGTTGAAAATATGGTTTCAGCGGTGTGCGATTGTGTTTTTTATTGTTTTTGGCGTGATTACTTACGGATAATAATCTTTAGTAATTTAGAAGTTGTAGTTGTAATAATTACGTTCTAGAACGTAATTACGTTTATAATAAGCATCTGTAGTTCTAAATTACTAACGTAATTTAGAACTACAGATGCTTATTATTTCATGTAGTATTAATAATTATTGTATTAACATATTAAAAATAAGAAATTGCACAATTATAGATGCTTTACTTCAAGGGAGGCACCAGGAAAATTTCAAGGGAGGCGTGGACTCAAAGTTTGAGAACCGCCGCATTAGGGCCTAAAGCCTCAAGCTGCGAAAGAGATTAGACTGTGTATTTTAGTGCAATTGCATCATTTATACACAGCTAAATATTTTATTACTATTTTTTTTTTTTTTTTTAATTTTATTTTGGTAGTTGTTGGCGCATCGGTTCTGTGGCCATAATGCACCTCCCAAAGTTTTTGCAGAACTTTAATCCAAGCCCGAGGCGGGATTCGAACCCGCGACCTTTAGGTTGCTAGGCAGGCACTTTACCCACCCGGCTAGCCCGGTCGGCACAGCTAAATATAGATAAGCAAATTTGCAATAGCGGCATCGTTTAATTACATCTCATATTGTGAATACCTTCACGACGAGTTGCCATGACATTGCACTACTTCGAATAAGTAACGCTTCACCAGAAGAAGAAGACCGTTGTTACTTATTCTCAGTGGATACCAACCACCCAGACGACACCGCTTCAGGGTTATTTTGTATTTGTGTGGGATAATAACTCGACTATCCAGTTGTCCCTATTAGACTTAGAAAAGCAAAAAGGCAGAGAGAAAGTAATGGTAGAAGTGGAAGAGGAAAAGAAACGGTGTAGAAGAATGAAAGGGACAGTAACTCGTTCAACTCACACCACTCCAAAAACTCAAACTCCTCGAATAGGCAACGCTTCCCCAGTGGAGAAGGCTGTTGTTACCTATTCTTGGAAACTCCGGACATCATCAGGCTCCCCCTGGTGCCGTTTCAGGGCTATTTGGCCCTTCTTCGGTGGGTGGGTAGGTAACGATGGCAAAACAGTTGTGAAGTATCTTCACAACTGTTTTGCCATCGTTACCTACCCACTCTTCACAACTGTTTTGCCATCATTACCTACCCACCCACCGAAGAAGGGCCAAATAGCCCTGCAACAGTGCCGTCTGGTGGTATCGACTGAGAATAAGTAACAACTTCCCCTTCGGGTGAAATGTTACTTATTCGAAGTAGTGCAATGTCATGGCAACTCGTCGTGAAGGTATTCACAATATGAGATGTAACTTAAACGATGCCGCTATTGCAAATTTGCTAATCTATATTTAGCTGTGTATAAATGATGCAATTGCACTAAAATACACACAGTCTAATCTCTTTCGCAGCTTGAGGCTTTAAGAGAATAGTACTAGGACAAACAGTACGACGTTTTTAATCATTTAAGCTGATAATAGTAAAATATACGAACTTCTCGGTTAGTGTAAATAAATCCATTTGGCAGAAACTTGTTTCATGTTAGCATTTTGATCTGCATCTCCTTTCCTTACAGAAACGATATCTGAAGTGAATGTCTGAAAAATCGGCAATGATTTTTTGGAAACAAATTATGGACGACGCAGAAATCATACACAGCGTGAGGATCAAAATTTTTAGACGACTAGCCACCGATATAGGTGAATCTATATCTGTCACGGAATATTCTACAGGAAAATATATTGAATATAAATATTGGAGTCATCCTTTGAATCCATTCGTATATAAATCTGCTGCTGTTCTGGACGCCAATGAAAGCCTTACATATTCGAAGCTATACTGCAACGACTGCGTGTATTTTAAAATATACAAAATTTTAGAGAAAACTAATTTAAAAACTACAACGTATCCATGAGCTGTCTATTTACTAATTTACAGTTATGAAATCTGTTGCACATTAGGTAACTAAAGTCCCAATAGATCTGAACTGTCTACTAGATTAATGCAGAATTGATTACTGATGCGAGAAGACAATGTTCTTCTAAAAATAATTCAACGATTATCCTGATAGATCTATTACAACAAGACTGCGTTAATTCATCCTTGTTAGTATGAATCACCTTCAAGCCTGCCCACCGCGTTTGAGCTACGAATATATTTATTTATTATATATATTTTTAATCGGTGGGTATTTCCCGGGAAAAATTCCCCCAATGAGTAGAGTTGACATATTCGTGTAACAAGGCTCGTCTTGCACGCTTTCGAAATAAAACCAAGCATGCTTGTAAAACTGCCAAATAATGCAGTTTTTCGGCGATGTCCAATATTTTACGTGATGAACAGAGTAGAATGATTACGCACACTTCTTGTGAAAGTACCAGATGCCCTCAACCCAAGTGACAATTGGCACGATCGTTATCACCTTCCGTCAGAGAATCCGAAGCACCCTAAGTTTCGTACCGCAGCTGCTAAGAGATAAATTGGTCCCCTGGCATGTGACGTCGGCTGCTGTCAGGAGAAGGTAAACACAAGTGACAAGTGTATACAGGCACCAACTTACCTTTTCACACAGATAAGGACAGTGATCTGACGAACATTCATTCGAAGCGGCAACTGAATAAGTAAAGAAATCAGTCTTAATTGTTAATGCCACCTTGTCGAATTCACGAAATTTAACAAGTATAACGTCAACTTTTTTTTTTTTTCCTTAAGAAAAAAGTAGATTTCATTCTACTTTTCCTTAATAATGCATAATCTTTGCACTATGTTCATCCTACACTTTCTTCTTTATGCGATAACATATAGTTCATTAAGCTTAATATATATATATACACACCAGAAGTAGGAACGGTATACACAGACTGTATCTACTTGAATATATACATATCACAGGTGTTGACTGAAATCATGACTTTATCTTCCAAAAAGCTGAATTAGTTTTAAACTTGAACCATGTTGCAGGGCCAAACTGGCTACTTGTGGTGGAGGGGGAACGTGGAGACGCTCCTTCCTACTGAGTTATCATCTGCTGTAAAATAACTGTTTTGAAAGATGTCTGCAACCAATTTTCGCAATATATAGAGATGTACACGTAATAGTACGTGTACTTTATTTACATGCAGTTATCAAGTTTGCAAATTATAACCAGGACAGACAAACGTGAATAAGATTGGTTGGATGAAAATACACACTAAGAAAAGGGTTGTTTTCTGTATCCCTTTCTTTTTCGAAAAGTTGCCTATCCTCCTTCAAATATCTGTGCGTATTATACGCCATTTTGGGGGAAATTTGTTTACCACTCAAAAATATCATTACTTCTAATATATGTATATAAGAAGTTATTATGTAAGAGCTATTTTACTTTTTCTTTTTCGATTATTTTTACTTTATTTTCAATTTTCTACTCTTACACAGCTTTGGACAAGTATGGAAACGCAGTTCTTTGAAACATGGTCAGGTTGTAGCTCCCTGAAGAAAAACCTCATCATGTATCAACTTTTATTTTCGCTGACATCGGATTTAATTGTATTTTTGTTCTATTCCCCCCTTTTGAACTATGGCTAAATTTATCCACCATTATCTGATGCCAGCTACCGTTATTTTATTTTACAGGTCAATTTATTTATTTTACAAAGCCTTTAAAATATTTCTTTTATGTTTCGGCTATTATTCCTTTACTCTTTTTTTGGCTTTCCGCGTTAATGTGTATGTATGTATGTATATATATATATTTTTTTTTTTTTTTTTTTTTCATACGATATATACTTCAAGGAATTTGTTCTAAGTAAAAAACTGATTTTTAAACATATCATTTAGACATGAAAATAATGAAAATACAACTAGATATTCCTGCTTACTAATGTGACAAGTCTGGTGCTGTTGGATTCTGAGAAGTATTTTCTAGCTTTCTGTAACTATGGCACTAATAGACCTTAAGACTTTTTTCACAGAAAAATCCTCAGAGTTCGAGAGATCTAGGGAGTGAGCAATATCAGTTTAAAAATACTGTACACTTATTAGCCAAAACATTATGACTACCCCTGTCTCCACGAGGGCTTTAGGCGCATCAGCAATTTAGGCCATATTGCGCCGTATATAATGTCTGTATATTACGTATGTTCTGTGGTCGATTTACTGTTTGCTGTATGAAAAACTAGAGTTCGCGGAAGGAAAAGCCATGCTAAAAGTCGTTGACGGGGATTCCGACTCAGGTCTTTTCCACCCGGTCTTGGGTAGCACTTGTTAATTAATATAATTAACAAGTGCTACCCAAGAGGTAGTGCCAACAGTGCAAGAATGGTTCAAGGATCATATCCAAGCATTTTGTGTGCACTCCTGGCAGCCACATTTCTCCCCACATCAATTCAATCGAACATGTGGGGGATGCGGTGAAACGCAGCATTTGCCAATCCATGTCAGTATCTCGCTCCGTTGCTAACTCCAGGACGTCCACCTGGTCCAGGATACCTCAGGGCATCTTACGCGGTCTGGTGGAGTTGATGCCACGGCGGGTGCAAGCGGTTATAACGGTGAAAGGCAGCGCAGCACGCTATTAAGTGGGAATAATGTCGTTTCTCATGACTGTATAGAATGACAATGATGTACAGCGCTCAATGTTGGCAACGATCACGGTTAGCGTTAGCTAAGTCAGAGGGTCAATAAAGTTCATGGAGGGGGGGGGCTATATTTCACATAAAAGATTCCTATAATGTTTTTTTATACGATAAAAGTTTCCCCCCCTCTCTCTCTCTCTCTCCCCTACCCAGATGTTTTCCCCTCATTTAGTGCCCCATTACATGTTGATGGATAGTTTATAGGGCGGGCCATGTTTACCGAGAAATAATTTGCAAAATTTAAATCTTGAAGTCAATTTTATGCCTACATTCCTTTACTGGCATTAACATTACATTTATACATGATGTTATTTATTATATTTAAATGAGTTTTTCAAACTATTTTTAGCAATTTACTTCTGAGTAAATTGCATTTTATCTCGTCTCGGTAGGCTGACATTTGGCCGCCCTCCTGTATATATACACAGTGTAATCAACTTAAAATATAATTTACAACTTATACAATGCAAGTAGTCTTGCTTACAAGATAATCAATATTTATAACTTTCCCGAAATCTAGTTGTAAGCTAGAGTTTGGAAGGAGTATCCTTCCAAGAGGCAAAAGTGTTGACTCATTAGGGGGAAGGAGTTGGAATACGTCAAGTTTCGTGTATTAATTTTCCAACCCTTCGCTCCCTGGGAAGAAGTGCCTTTGTCTCAAAAGGCCACAACAATACAAAATTTTCATCCTAATTCTAAAAACTAAGGAAGGAACCTTGTCGCGGAATTTGATTATCTAACATCAGACAGTTGCGGAAAACTGTTGCTTCTAGAAATGTTTTCTACAATATGATGAAGAATGAGGCTGATTTTCAGAGGTGGGTGTTCGTCTAGGCGCTGAATTATTATAGATCAAAATGATAAAAACTAGTATTTATTATTTAAACAAAATCGTTATCACTGTAAATATAGCACCCACTCCGAACATAAGTAAATATTAGTATTTTTACATAGAGAAGGAACAGAATACATTATGAGACAAACTGTAAAAACAACAAAGGATCAATCGGTGGGCGGACCATTTCGTAATTATGGTATTAATATTCTGCAATCATTCTTGCGGCGTACAGCGTCATTAAACTACTTAACTGTTCAGGGCCGTTTTGTAGAATCTAATAAATCTAGAAAAACCTGAAACTAATTTTTTTTGTATCAAAATAAAGGTGGATTATTTTGAAGGGGGGAAAAAGCCCAGTTTGAATGAGCCTTAGTTGGGCAATAAAGACGTTCAATTTTTAAAATCAAAGACCTCATTTTGTGTAGTCTGTATCTCCAAATCATAACCTTGGAAAAAATGAGTCAAGATTATCTATAAAAAAAAAAAAAAAAAAAAAAAAAAAACCAAGCTTGATAATATGCTTATCATTTTTAAGATTTAGTTACAAATATATCGTTTTTATTGAGAATATATACCCGCGATTCTAGTAGGCATTTAGATTTCATTTCTATATAATATATCTCAAACTGTCTGAAATTCACATTAAGCCATAACTGAAAACTTAAAACCCAATGTATATAACAGTGGAAGCACAATCCTTTAATGCTGTTCTGACTAACGAGCCTTCAAGTTAATATCGTAATTATAACCCCTCTACTTGTAGAGCGTGTGTGAAAAAGGTCTAGATTCGAATAAAGGTTGGAAGATAAACTTATACTTTTTTCTTTTCTTTTTTTAATATGTGGCCGAGTTAGCCCATCTCAGTGATGGCCGCATGATTTTACTTCCAAAAATTTTACTTTTTTTATTTAGAAAACAGTAAATAGCATATAAAAATTAAAATCCGTCTAATACAATCTTCGCTGAAGGGACTGAGAGCTTGTGATCAACGTAATATGCTAGATATTTATTTATTTACCTGGTATTTATACTTTTGATTAGGTCATGATCTAGCCATTTAACCCAATAGAAAACAAGTTGGTGACAAAAAACTAAATACAGTATAACAATCCCAGGTAAGACTAACCAAATGGGGAAGAAAAAAAAAAAAAAAACCGTTATCCAAAGAACTTGTATTTTCGCATAGTAAATATTAGTGTTTTTACATAGAGAAGGAACAGAATACATTATGAGACAAACTGTAAAAACAACAATCGGTGGGCGGACCATTTCGTAATTATGGTATTAATATTCTGCAATCATTCTTGCGGCGTACAGCGTCATTAAACTACTTAAACACAGATTACTAGATTAAACCAATTAATCAAAATCTGGCTGGATCGACCAAAAGTAATTATAGATAGAATCAAATTACCCCAAAGTCACGAAATGAAATTAACACAAAAAAAAAAACCACCAACTCCGAAATTCCGCAGCCCTTTACATATTAAAGTTTATTATTTCACGGATCGACGCCATCTAACAAGCAATTCTGACATACATAATTTCCAGTTTCAAGACATGCATACACAAATTCACTGACCGAATCTAATTACGCAAAGGAGAGAAATGCTTCACGGATCAATTTTCGAGACGAATAACACTATAAAAGGCATTCCATTCCATTACAATGTTTACAGTACTGGCTGAGAGACAGTAAAAATGCACATACTAAAACAAGCTAACACGTTTTTTCTCGACAATCACGTAACAGCGCTTTTTTAACTCTTCCAAAATTGTGTGGAACGAATTCGATATGACACCAATAAATGTAACTATTTTCCAGTTTCACGACTTTTCGCCTTGTTATCAATAGTAACAAAATAAAACTATTTTAGAGAATTGAATTTTTCTAAAATAAATGTTTTAGAAAACGGAAAAAAAATTTACTAAAATTGATTACGTTTAAATAAACTCTTCTGCTTATTCTAGTGGCTAAGACCGCTGTTTTTATTATGGAAAAGCCAAGTTCGATTGCCGTAGGAACTTGTGGACTTCTTTCATATTGTGGCTGATTTATCGCTCTCGGGCTGATGGTTTTTCATCCTGTAAAAGAGGTGCACCTATCATTGAATACATGCAAATTAAACACAGTACTGTATATATTGATATCTCATGAACATAGCTGAGTGTGCTGACAACCGGAGGGTAGTAGGACAAGGTGACACTGACACACAAGCTAGTCAAAATCCAGAATATTCCCCTGGTAGCATATCTGTGGTATTTTCTTCAGGGATGTTTTAATTGTTTTCACGGTGTTAAACAGATCTTCAAGATATGTGTTTAAACCCCTAAAATGTAACATACATTTTAGGGTGTAAAATGAAGTTTAAATTCAGTCACAGCTTTACACCCACTCAATTACTTCGCCCAGGCACCACAGTGGTGCATAATTCATAATCAATGGTTGCTTCTGTGTGTAGGAGTTCACACCTTTGACTCAGAGATATTCCAGAGTTCTATGCCGATTGCTTTCCGTAAGGAATATTCATTTTCCAGGTGTTGTTTGGATGCCTCCTTTTCTTTAGCGCTATTCATGAGGTTCAATCATAACCTTAGTGATAATGCTCACTATGCATATTCTTCAATTCACTATGCAAATATGCTTCAACGACAGTTCCGCAGCCACCTTCTAAGGGTACTGGAGCTGTAGAAAGTAGCTTGAACCCTTCTGATAAGGGAAAAACAGGAGAAGAAATGCCCAATGTACTTTTTTATTTTCTTTAGCTGAGTTGAGAGATAAAATTAGTGAGTTATTTATATTATTGTACAGGTAGGACATGGCATCGGTCTGTACGTAGCACTGAGAAAACTAATTTTGCTACCAAGTGCGAGATCTCATACTGCGGAGGCACTTCACCATGAGTTTCCTTGATTTGAACTTTAAATAAAAGTGCTGCTACAAAGGAAAAAGTATATAATATTCATTTAAATGCATGCCATTCCTCATACGTTATTTAAATCCATCTTCGTTGATATAAATAACTTTATACACTTAAATAACTGTATGAATTTGAATTTGCATGCACAGTTATGCACTCAGAGGTCATTAAAATGTCAACCATTCAAATAACGTATTTAGCCATCCTTAGCGCGAATAATCGCTTGAACACAATATAACATGGTGAGATGGTCTGTCACGTGAATGATAATTAATTCACATATAGTACAGTAGCTCTACCTCATCACGCAGGTGCTCGATGGGGAAGAGAGCTGGTGGGTCAAGAAAGGAAAGTCTTCCGAAAGTGCTGAAAACCATGTATCTGCCCACGGCACAAGACAGACATGGGTGCAATTGTACTGTTAAAGAAATGTTGTTGTTAGCGGAATAGATATACTGGAAACCCAGTATATCTGTGTGGCGACGCCCTTGATCCACAACAGTGTCCAGATAATTGGGAGCTTTCATCCGTTATTGTATTTGCCTCACAGGGCCACAAAGACTAATTTTTTCTCTCTTTTTATAAAGTGAAATTTTTGCAAAGAATGAACACACGTATTGATATGATTATATGTTCATTATATTTCCATAAACTTGTTAGTAAAATCTCGTTACAATGGATACTCTTTAACAAAAATTTCAATACTGTATAATGAAATCATTTACAGGACCCAGATGGATTCTGTTATCTCGTACTTAAATCTCATTTAAAAGAAATTGTTTATTATTATTAAAGTCCGTCTGTGCAAGAATGTAGTGATTCACAATGAAAGAAAAATTACACGTGAAATTTGAAAAAAAAATTTTTATATCATGTTATAAACACAGGTATAAAAGGATTCACTGTAAATACAAGTCAATACTTGTAAAATGTTACAGCGTGAGGTGGGTCCCCTTCTCTCCGCCGTTTTTTTTTTTTTTTTTTTTAAGAACACGAGATGGTTGGTGGGAAGGTCATTCTAAGATTTCGCAGGGGCCAGAATTTTCGTTTCTTTAGTGATATGAACCGTACATTTTCGGTTTTGCTAAAGTTGAATTTTCGTATTAATATGCGAATAAAGTTAAAGATTAGAAACAAAAATTGACGTATACATAGAAGTGACAAGTTATAACTACTGTACGGTATTTCTGATTATGTCGTTTGAAATTTTATTCGATATTGTATTTTGTATAACAAACTTGCTTTCAAATCGGTAATCACTGAACAGTGCAAATTCTGGGCTCCCTCAAGAAAGTTGCGAGAGGCATCCTCTTTCTTTCAAAAATTCATATAATACCAGCTGTTCCCGGAGGTGGCGGACCTGGAGGTATGGTAGTTTCATTGCCTCTGAACAAATATTTTTACTTTTGTCATTTTATTCATGTATTTTAAAGTCGACAGTTAGGTTAATTTCTACTATTTCTATATATTAGAAAATTGCAGCAGGTTCTTTAATAGATCTTTTGAACATTTTCAGCGATATTCATTAGAATGAAATTTCGGTACAACAAAATGAATCACACACCTCAGAAGTTTCCTTCCATTTTAAAAAAAAATCAGTATTTTATGAAAACTGCCGACTTACTTATTCTCTCTATCGAAAATTCGATTATAACTCTGCAAAGCACATCAGTACTTAACGCAAACTTGACAGCTAATTGTTCTACACACTATTCCGTAGAAATGTTTCGAAGCTCAAACTAAAAAGACCATGAGAATTTTTAATATAGGTTATTAACTTTTTTTGGCTATGTAGTTAATTTTACCACTTTTATTGTGAGCTCGCAGTTACCACTCAAGTTTCTAACTGTGTTATTTTTTACTACTTCACCCCACCCTGAATTTATGCTTTTTGTTTTTTTAACTTTTGAGGCACGTAGAAATTTTATGTTGAGTGCAAAATTATATTTACCTTCACTTGGTTCCTTATGAGTAGATCACATAATGTTCTTTAAGTTCAAACCTAAAAAAGTGGACAAAGACGACGTGCCAAGAGTTTTCACTACATTTTACATCTATCTGCCATTCCTTAAGTCTCCGCAGACGTGATACAATTCCTTTTTACAAATAGCAGTTGACAGTAGATTGACATGATAATGTCTTTCCGGCTTTTGTGTAACACTCCAAGACATCTGACCTTCGCAGTTACCACGTGCTCTAACTTAATACACTGTCATTTCAACTGTTGTTTGCAGTAAATTATGCATTCGAAATTTCTTTTACTAGTCTATATTATTTGAAGCAATATTCATCATACATTAAAGCTTCATCCAACATTCATAATAGATTATAGCTGAAACAAGAACTTCCTATGCAGGATAGAAAATGAAAGCAATTTTCGTTCGAAAATTTAACATTGCTCTTACAGGATTTTTGCTGAGAGCAATAAAATAAACGCATACTGAGGAGAAAAACTTAATGGTAATCCAATTCGATGGATGAAAAGAGTAAAGCAAAGATGTATAACCTTAATTATATGAAAAATGATACCAATCAACAATGAAGTGAAATGTACTGAATTAGTTTATTGAACGATAAATAAAACAAGTTAATGAAAAGTGTAATTAGCTTTTAAAAATAATTAAATTACTTTTCATAGTAATTAACTTTTCAAACCAGGTGTCCAATGGCTAAACTAATGATATAACAGCAGTTAAAAGAACGAATAAGCGAGTGTCAACTGCCAGTCGAGAGTATTTCTTAGGAGTAATTCTTTTTGCAACTGTTGGCCTGATGATGGAATCCCAAAGAGAATTCAGAATCCTCGCGTACATAAGTCGCAAGCCCACTCGCACATAAAACAAAGAAATAAACTGTGGTGCAATAGCCTACCACACCATTACGATGCTAAAATTAATTGGGAGAAACGGTTCCTTCAGATTTTACGGCATTTCAGGTTATCGGCCAATAAACGAGGTCTCTGTGATTGAAAAGTAGCCAATTACTACATTGACCAACATATTTTATTTTAAAATGCTCCTTGCTTTCCTTTTAAAATGTGCAATTAACTAGGTTTCCGGCATATTGGTCTTTTATAATAATCCTCATCTACACATTTTGTAGAATACAGTTCTAGACCCCCCCCCCCTCATCCCATACCTGGCCATCGAGAACATGGTAAAAAGATCGCTCCCTGGTCGCCGTTCCAACTGCAGAGACATAAGCAGCTATTAGCAGAAGTATCGTTCTCATTCTCCACTTTGTCTAATAACCAGAATCACAAAACGAACTTTTCAGAGTATACTTGCAAAATTTCAGGAGTGCTGTCGGTAATCTCGCAAACTTCAGATCTATATTAGCTATCAATTATGATATCTAACTGCTCGATGAAAATGGTTTAATGGATACACAGGAGATTCAAGACTTGTCACGCCCAGTTACATCATCCACAGGAACGATTCATCGATGTTTACTCAGCCTACTGTATTTTGCTACTAAGCCATATCAATGTTTTTTTTTTTTTTTTTTCCCTTATATATTCTTCTTATCCTGACATGACCAATTGTAAGCGATTCGAATACTCAACAAGCAGAAAGAGAACAGCATCCTCATTACCACACACTAGACAGATCTTCCACCTCTTAAACGGCAACGGATTCGAAGAGTACTGTAACTTAGCCACCAGGGATCAAACTCACTTGACCTTGCATTTACTTCTCCCCTTCGAAGTATGTCAGATCATCCTATGTTTTATTCTGACTACAGCAATCATCTCTGACATTCTAGCTACAACTCAGCCAACAAACAGCCACAAAACTCTTCTCAGATACAACTTCAAAAGGGAAATCGGTCTCTCTTTAACAAGTTTCACTTAAGTTTCTTAGTGCAAACTTCGAAACTTGTGCTCGTTAGGCAATGTTCTTTCCATGTGACAATGGAAAGAGAAAGTTAAGCATCACAAACATTGTCCCAAAATCCAAATCACTGGACAACAGATATAAATATTAAACCTATCTTTAAGAAATGTGCCAATAACTCCGGAAACAGTTATAGGCCAATTTCGCTGCAAAACAGCATAATTAAAAATATTCGATACAGTTCTCTCCGCTTACCTCAGCCAAACATCAACTACAGCATTGTTTCAGTCTAATATCTTTTTGGAACTTCGCATCGGAGGACTTGGATAATCAACAGCAAATTGACTCCATTTGTACCAACATAAATAAATAAATTTTCTGTTTATACTCCGGGACGACCAAACGGTCAGAGGAGTTCACAAAATAGACAGAATACAAGAAACAGCAACGTATTTAGCAGTCACAGGCTTGAACTCAAAGACCTTTGATAAAGTGTCACATGACATGCTAGCTTGGAGACTAGAGCTTTATCTAATTCAAGATCCTGTTCACCCTGGCTCAGAGCTAGCTTTCCCAACATGTGCATAAAGTAATCATCAAACAAATGTACTCTGATCCGGTCACACCTCTAAATGGCATCCCCTAATATTTTCCCCTTGGGCATCTGCTATTATGTTTTCATCAATGATCTGCCAAACTTTATTAGCACTTTTCATATAGTGTGTCTTGTAACGAATTATATTATATATATAATTCTGCTACTTATTATATATTTTATTATATATATTAAACTGGGTTATCACTGTATGTATATATTTTTCATAAGTGTGTCTCTTGTTGTAGAGTAGCACTCCATCCATTATAAATGAGCAGTTTGATCATCGTTATACATTAGACCGTCCCCCCCTCTCTCTTCTGGCCTGACGGAGCCCAGTGGTCAGGAGCGAGAGTGCAAAGGACGCGTTCCTTGAGTGGACCGGGGTTCAAGCCCGTGACTACTAAATACGATAAATATTTGTATTGACGATTTATTGTAAACTCTACTGACTTGGTTGTTGTGCCGGAGTATAAACAGAAAATTTATTTTAATAGAAGCAAATCTGAAGCCATTAAAGCCTATATCGACAAAACAATCAAGATCGGGAAAGCACCGTTTAAGCCAAGGCATGACGAATTCCCTCAACAACTTAATCCAATTGAATGGCTAGACTACATCACAAGATTTAAGCCAAAGTCAGCGTCAGACTTTAAGAGCATTCACAACAGTTGTCAGCGAGATGTCCTCGCTTCCATCATCATCACAAAAAGAGAGCTTATCCAGGCCATCAATGATATCCCACCAACATCTTGCACTGGATATGATGGGGTCCCACAATTCATTCTTAAGAGCGTTAGTGTATTCATCATTGATGCACTCCTAGGTATCTTCAATGGAATCCTCACAACGCAAAGTTTCCCAACAGCCTGGAATCAATATATTGTCCGACCAATCCCCAAAACACAAGGAGCGACATCAATTTCACAATTCAGGCCAATAATGAAAGCCTCATGTCTCCTCAAAGTCATGGAGAAGTGCCTTCTTCCCATCCTAACCAACCAGGTTCTGTCATGTGAATCACCATACATTCACTATGCCTTGAAACGCAGGTCCACTACTACCAACCTACTGCAAACCACCAACACCATTCTGGGGGCATTACAAGATAGGGCTGAGATGGCAATTGTGTATCTGGATATCCAGTCTGCATTCGACAGCATAGACATCCAGCCCCTCCTGCAACTTTGTGAGGATGGATACCAAATAAAAGGCAATATACTGGAATTCTTGAAGTCGCTACTTACGACCAGGGTCCTTCACCTGACTGTGAATAAAAAATCTTTCACAAGGAAAGTTAGTGTAGGTGTATCCCAGGGCGGAGTTCTCTCAGGGCTCCTCTTTACGGCTGCCATCCACCCATTCCTGTGTCAGCAAACAGAATTTATCAGTTATGCAGACGACTTGAAGCTCCTCTATCGGATCAACGGGACCGCCCGCCCCGATTCTGCTTCTGAAACCATTATCAACAGCCTTAAGAATCTGATTACATACTTGGCACAGTTCTCTCTTAAAATAAATCCAAAAAAAATCTGCACAAATGGTATTTTCCCTCAAATCAAACCCAACGCAACTAAACCTGGAAATCCACGGAAACCCCATCACCCCAGTCATCAAGCACAAAGATCTCGGCGTTATATTCGACCCTAAACTCAGTTTCAAACACCATGTTGCAGACATTCATAACAAGGTATGCAGGGCAAGATGGCTTGCCAAACAACACCTCCTTCATGTCACAGAGCCTGAGTACACGCTCCAATACATATACCGGTTTCTGCAGCCAGTCATCACCTACGGGTCAGAAATCTGGGCGTCGGCAACGAAAACCACGCTAAAAATCATTGCATCTGATGAGTACTGGCTTCTTCGGTGGGTCCTCTTCAAACATAAACTGCCCCCACTCACACATACTTCAGATATCATCCAACTACTAAACTACAGAAAAGTCTCCAAACGGATATTTGACCTCCGCTTGCTTGTGTCAATTACAATGATAGCGGGGGAAGTCAATACGCCAAATTTTTGGCAGATGTGCAATTGGAGGATCCCCACAAAACCCTTAAGAGCCCTCCCCTCTCTGCAGTCTGTGGCGTGGAGGCTGAGAATAGGGGATAGATTCCTGCCCATGGAGATGCTCCACAACGTCCAGGAGATAGATGTGGACTACAAAAAGTTCATAAAGGACAAATCGTATAGAAGACGCATCATCAGGGACCAGCTTTCGTCTTCAACCGAGTGACTGCCATCGTCTTTTCATATGTTTTCATTTCCCATGTTAATATCAATTTTAAATGTAAAATACGTAATTATACGTTTATTGTCTTATGTAATTTTACCTGTATTAGTTATTTAATGTGAAACCCCTAGCATTGTCGCTGTTGTGGGTAACATTGCATCAGGCAAGCATGTATCCAATCACTGCCTGCAATAAAAGATATTTACTTCTCATGCGGGAAATTTATAGATAACCCTGCTGATGTTGCAGATGAATTCAATAGGTGCTTTGCATGGATATTTACAGAAAAAAGCCTCTTCATTGTGAGGAAAAACTGTGTGAGTGAAGCTGGAAAAGCATGAAATTAGCGATACTAAAATTTCAGATTATTAGAAAAAAAGGTCGAGACTAAAGGCGAGCAAGGCTGCTGGAGTTGATGGCATATACCCAGTAATTATTATGGAAGCCGCAAGAATACATTGAACCGTTGAGGTTAATTATGAGGTCGTCACTAAACTCATGATTTATTCCTAGTCGGATTGGAGAAGTGACAATGTATCGCCCATACAAAAATGGGCTCTACGAGTGAAATGGGTAACTACCGACCCGTCAGCATGACTTCAGTGGTAGGGAAAATCATGTAGGCAATGATAAAGAGTGCCTTGCCGGATCATTTAGATAGAAATGGAATTCTAACCTGGTTAGCTATTTTGACAGAGCCACTCATGAGCTGGATGTAGACAATAATTTTGACATTGTTTACTTAGATTTCAGCAAAAGCATTAGACTCAGTCCCGCACGAGAGGCTGCTTTATAAGCTGTTGCATGTTGGAATCAACTATCCAAATCCTTAGATGATTTGGATAATTTCCGGCAAGAGACAGTTGTGATAAACGGTTATTCTTCAGATTGCTCTAATTTTGTTTCTAATTTTCTTAAATGGCATCGAAGAAGGGATACAGGAAGTGATGTCAAAATTTGCATATGATATCAAGATCCGTAAAGTAGTTAATGATCAGCGTCAAGCACAGCTTCTTCAGGGCGACTCAGACTTCAGAGATGGTCAGAAGTGGAAGCTATCTTTTAATGCAGCGAAAATTCAAGATCGCACACTTTGGGAATAGCAATCATGAAATAATTTACTCATTTGTTGGGTTTGAACTAAAAACAGTAGAGGGGGGAAAAAGGAGATTTGGGAGTTGCGATACGGTCGGACAAAGTTCTCCGAGCAGCGTAGACAGCAAGGAAGGCCATTGTGCCCTATCGCTGATTTATGGAACATTTGCTTGTTGCTGCCATTTTGGGGAACCCTCCGCAATAAGCACGCCTCCAGCTCGGGACACCATTCAAAGTAAGCGCTGTCTTACCTGGAATACGATCTTCCTAAAAACCTGACGAGCAGAATTCGAATGCGAAGTCACTGTTCAAGTTAAGCAACATTGCCTTACAGGAATTAAGACTTCAACTTAACACTTAATCGCTAAAACTCAAATACTTGAGAGGCCAAAAAATAAACTCGCCTTAATTCAAAATAAACGTAAAACATGCCTAGTTACAGAATTCAGACTCATTAGATTTATTGTTATTAATTAGCATTGTAAGTTATTATTACGTAATGTGCTAAAAAAAAAAAACATTTTCTTAAATAAAGACTTTTTTCAAACTAAAAACAGTGTTGCTTAGTTTAAAATACCGCTAAAAGATGGCTTTCATCAAGCTAAAGACTTGGGTATAGGGCCTACTACATTTCGAAAGTTAAAAAACTAAGTTTTCTTTGGCAATGTTCATGTGTCATTTAAATTCTATGAAGATTGCAAAATCTTTAAGACCTAATCACCTGATTCATATCGAAACTGAAAACATAAATATTAGGATAGTGACAGGTACTCAAATTAGCACAGTACTCGATTAGGGTTTCGGCTTCTTACAGAATAAAATAATTGCATCCTTCTGCCGCCTAAGGTTCTCAGTTTACAGAAAGAGTACCTAAGACACGAAAACACAGCAGATGAGATTAGACCAACTTCCGCTTTCAACTCAGCAGATAGTAGTATAGCCAAATCTGATTAAAATTACGCAGTCTATTTATGTAACTATACAATCTTTCCTCCTTGCTTCAGTAGGTGAAGTGTGCAGTAAACAGCAAACGACGTTATTGTGAACGATATTTGGTCAATTCTGCATCAGCATTTTTCCAGTGGATACTACATTACGCCTTCACTGTTTAAGAAAAGTTGAGTTAACGGGCTTAGAATAGAGCTTTCACTTAAAATTCGTTAAATCCATAGGAGCAAAGCCAATGCATCAGATATAAATGAAATTTGTAACGAGATGCATTTTCCCCAGATTAAAAGAGTGGAAACCTGCACCAAAATGAAAATAAATATATTTTAGTGAGATAATTCTTTACGACAGTTTCACACAGAGTTGGAGAAACGGTAAGACCCTTTCCCTCGTCTCGCATCTGTTGCCAATGGGAATGGACAATCCTAGTTCAAGTTATACGCATAATTTATTCTCTCTCTCTCTCTCTCTCTCTCTCTCGTCTCTCTCTCTCTCTCTCTCTCTCTCTCTCTCTCTCTCTCTCTCTCTCTCTCTCTCTCTCTCTCTCTCATGATTTTTGCTTATCAGAATGTATTTCGTCCCTGGTCTAGGCAAAGTTCGCATCTCCACTGACCTCGAAACATAAGATCAATGAATTCAAAAAGGGAACTTCTCTTACACAAACTTTAGTTTGCAAATCATCTCTTCTTTCCCACAGCTTAATCCCATCTGTTTGGAGCCAGCTTTGAGTCCTTTTACACGATTCCTTTCTATCTTATCTCGAGTCAAGTCCCCTCTAGCTCTGCACACCTCCTTGTCACTTTCCACGATCACCAGCCATTTCCTCTTAGGTCAGTGGTTTTCAACCGGGGTGCCGCAACAACATTCCAGGGGTGCTATATATATGGAGAGAGGGAGAGAATCGGATCTAACAAGCAGAAAATTGAGTAGGGGTGCCGCAAAATAAAATAAATTACTTAAGGATGCCGTTATTAAAAAAAAGGTCAAAAACCACTGTCTTAGTCCTCGCTTAGCCTCCTCCCAAGAATCCAGGACAATTTATTGGTTCAATCTTACCCCTTCTCTTCAAATGTATAAACTATCACAGTCTCCCCTCTTTTGTTAGTTCCACTCATCCATCTTAACATTTGCATTTCTACCACATTCAACCTTCGTTCCTGTCTTTTTTTATATTCAATATTTTGAACCATATACATAATTGACCTCTCTACTGATTCATAAAATTTAACCTTCAGCCTAACTGGATCTCTTCGTTCACACAACACCCCAGTTTTCTATCTTCACTTCAACTATCCATCACATATTGTGTAGATCACATCCTCATTAATAATTCCATACTGTTCCACACATTTCAACGAATTCCCATGTTTTACCTCCTACTACTCCTTACTACTATCTTTCTCTCTATTTCCATCTCCGAAATTGGATTTCAGGTATTCCCCCCCCCCCTTGCTAAACCTTAATCCATTCCTGCAATCTTCCATTCACCTTCCCGGGCACACCTATTTCAGTGTTTAGCAACTTATTACCCACAGGAACTTCACGGGATACAGTCTTCTGTTATTCCCTTAGATTTTATATTTCGGTCCCCTGGTTCTAGTCTCCCCTACAAGGAAGAACACAGATATTTCTCATTCATTTTACTTAACCTCTTTAGCGATTTATACACCTGAATCAGATCTCTCCCCACCCTTACATGATTACCAAAATTTTGCAGTACACGCTTTCTAAGTTGTTCTTCACATGTGCATCGATCTGTATTCATCACTAATCTGGTCGCTGTTCTTTGACCCCTATCCAGAAGTTGAATGATTTTTTAGGTGTTGTCTCCAGACCTGAATACAATATTCCAAATGCGGTCTAACCATCGTCTTGTACAGTAGGATAATAGCGTCCTTCTCTCCACTAACAAAAGTCCTAAAAATCATGGACAGGACAAGACTCCATGTGCCTTCCTAGCCATTTCGAGGGTACAGTTCTAAAACGGTGTTCGCAGGCCAGACGCTAGTTAGTCCACTGGACAGAACCTGTTGCTAACTCTGTAGGAGGCTTTCGAATCAGCTAGTGTATAATCTAACTCTACTCTGCCAGCAGCGACTGAAGGGAGTCCGAGTAGTGCATATGCGGAGAGCATTGTATATTCTTGCTATGTGTACCCCATATATAAAAAGTTAATTACTTCATACAGCATGTCCTTCCCACCTTTTCTTAGTACTGAAAACATCATGAATTGTCAAAGTAATAGAACAAACTTATCTGCGAAAAGATCTAAACCTCCCAAACACTTCTTTGTTCGTTTCACAAATATACGTGGACTCAGTTCTAATCTCAATGATGTCCATTTCTATTTACAGTCAGCCAAACCCCCATGTACTTTTTCCTACCAGAATCTCAGTTATCGGTTGATTCAACCCTTGCTCATCTCAGGTGCCCAAATTATTTTCTGTACGATTCCTTTTGCTTCAAAAAGTGGTACTTGTGCATATGTCCGTTCTGATATTCCGTGCCAAAGACTTAGTAATTTGAAATTTCCTCCTTTCAATCTTCTGTGGCTTTTACGTTTTCTAGTCACACGGACCAAGCTGGTTGAAATGCTGAGGCTTTTGCAATTACTAATTCAAAATTTGTGAGGTTGTTCATTTTGCAAATGAACAACCTCACAAAGATTGTTCATTTACCTACCAGAATACAGGACAATCCTAACCACGCAGCCAACATGTTTGTTTTCCTCACAAGCAACCATTAAGTACACGGAAAGGTGAGTGGTCTTCTAGGCACACCTCAGATCACAACTTGGTGATGATCTCTTTTCCAATGGAGCCTTTCTCTTGTGGGCATTTTCAACCTCGTGTTCACTAGCATTACAAGAACACAAAATGGGATGATCTGCGAGATTGTTCTTCTTTTTCTTAGTCAGATTATTGTTTGAATTCCCCTGATGTCAATGTGTGCTCAAATCGAGTCAGTGAAATTATTGTTGTAGGGATGAAATCCTTCATTCCACACTTCACCTTAAAATATCGTCCTTTATCCGAACCTTGCATTTCCAATAAATATGCTAACGCTGTTCAAGATAAGAATGTTGCATATCGCAATTGGCTTGTATCCAAATCTTCGGGTTCATTTCCTGCCTATACCAAAGCTCGCAACAATTGTAAAGCAGTTATTAATCAGTCCAAACCAGATTTCAAATAGGACAATTGTTAAACTTTCTTCTTGTCCAAATGGTAATCAAGCATTTTGGTTGCCAAAGCTATTGGCCGCACCTTTTGTCCATCTCTAAACCCACCTCTATCAAAACTAGATATGGTTCTATTGTCACTTCAGCCAAAGATAAAGCTGACTTGCTAGCATCCTACTTTTCTTCCAACTCATGTATTGATGATCTTGGTAAATCATCTCTGCCATTCCCAGTACACTCCATTCAATTCCTCCTGTGGTCTTGTGTCAAAAGGATATCACAAGGATTTTGAACAATCTCGATGCTAAAAAAGCTCCAGGTTCTGACTGTATTTCTATACTTGTTCTTGAAAAAAAAAAAAAAAAAAACTAGTTAATTAATGAATAAAAGTTTATTTCGGCTGCATGCCATTTCTCCATTACTTTAGAAATCAATCAACTGCTAACTCAAACTATCTAGAAACCTTCCATTTGATCAACGATCGCCAGTATGGATTCCATCAGTGTCAACTGGTGATAATCTGGCTTATGTTACCCATCTATGGACAAATTCAATGGAAAAGTTTGGTGAAACTTAAAAGTTGCTCGTGACACTTCAAAGGCTTTTGATCGTGTTTGGAATAAAAGTTTTCTAAATAAGCTTCCATCTTAGGGTTTACCAACGGTTTTTTTTTTTTTTTTTTTGTAATTGGGTATCCAGTTCTCTCCCTGGCCGTTAACTGCGGGTGACGGCTCTCTGTCGTTTAGTTTCTCCACTAATGCTGGTGTTCCGCAAGGTTCAGTTCTTTCTCCCGCTCTTTTCCTTTTGTATATTAATGATCTTCTTCCATTGACCGGAAATCCCATCCATAATTTTGCTGATGATAGCCCATTTCATTTCAACTTCCAGTTTGAGAAACCTTGCCCTGCACAAACAACTTCAACTTCTCAAATAAACGCTACCAATTCCTTAAATGTTGATCTTCAGGTGATTTTCCAGTGGGGCAAAGATAACTTAGTTGATTTCAATCCTTCTAAAACTCAGTCCTGCCTTATATCTCGTAAAAAGGATTCTTTTGCTCCTGCTCATCTTCGATGTCGCTATGATTTATAGACAAGATCACATTTCTCTATTGGGGATTACCCTGACTTCTAATCTCTCTTGGTATAAGCACATTATAAATACTGCTTTCTCTGCAAAAAAAAAAAAAAACTGGGTTTTCTCTTTCGCTCGCGGCGCTACTTTTCTTCCAAACAGCTGGGCAGGTAGGTTAATTAATGAATAAAAGTTCTATTTCTGCTGCATGCCTTTTCAATTCCATTGGCATTGTTCTTCTGAGTTGGCTTCTATAATTCCCACTCTCTTCCAAAGCAATCAGAACATGTGCCGCAACCAGTCAACATACTTTTACTATCAAACTTCAAACTCACAGAACCAACTTTTCTTCTTCCGTATTTATTCATTCAACTTTTGTTTTCTGGAACAACTTTCCTTCATACTTATTTCCTAAGAATTACAATCTATAGAAATTGAAGCGTAATGTCAACAAATTTCTGCTTTCATCTTCTCAATCTTCAGACCATGCACGGTACTGATACTATAGGTTCTAATATCTCTCGTGTTTGTGATTTTCATAACCCCCCCCCCCCGTTTACTGTGCATGGAAAATTCATGTCGGATTGAATCAGCCTTTTTCGTATTGAACCGCTCTTAGCTCTTCTCCTCCTTGCTTACACGTGATTGCAGGATTTCTCTTCTCCAAATGCATACCTTTATATTTTGAAGCAAGCATTCAACCTCAGTTATCATTTTTCGGACCATACATGCAATCAACCCAAGTCTTTTTTGAAGCATCAGGGCCTGGCTAGAATTGCTAACTACCCTTCCCACCTTCAAATCATCAGCCAACTTTGACAGCTTCCCTTAGATACCTTCGTTAATATCATTTATGTGAAAATTAGAAACAGAAAGGTGCCCATTTGTTACACTCCACGATCACCAGCCATGTCCTCTTAGGTCGTGATAATCAATCAAGATACCATTCTTGTGGAAAACTGACCATTTACAACTGTTCAGTTCTTATCTTTTAGCCAGCCTGCAATCCAGAGTAGGATCATACTAGTAACTTCAACTTTTTCCAGTTTGTATAGCAATCTTCTATGAGGGATGGTATCAAAAGCTTTCTGTAGTCTAGATGCGTGCATATAATGTCAGAATAACCTGCATCCAACTGTTTCACTACATCGTAATAATTTATTAATTTACCAGATTGGCATTATTCAAGATATACCATTCTTGTCGAAATGGTCCTGGATCGCATCCTTAACCTAGTGATGGGCATAATCGAAGGATATAATTCCAATGAAATAATCGAATGATTTACTATAATAGAAATAATCCATATTTTGTTATGATCTATTATAGATTTGCTATAATCGAAATAATTGATTACGACCTCTAGATTAATTATGTTCGTAGACTTTACGTTCTTTCCTGAAACGGAACTCAAAGCTAACTGGCCTGTAGCACCATGACCCAACTCCTCTAACAAACTGGAAGACACGATCACTTCTATAGTCCCGAAGTCTAATGAAGCTTTTCTTAACGTTTACAATGGTTTGGGTATACTCATGTGTAGCCTTTTTAACTGAATATATACCATCCGCTGGAGTAGTAATAAGCATAATCGATAATGGTGGACTTTCGAAATTAACTAAAATACATAAAAGCTGCGTGTGTGTGGGGGGGGGGGGGAGAGAAGCCGAGTGGAATAAAACAATGCAAGAGACTTTAGCTTTGATTTCTTAAACGATTATTTTAATTATTGAAATAATCGAGTATTAAGCATTCAATTATGCTCATCACTTCTCCTTTAACCTCAGTAGCTTTTCTAACAAAAGCGCATTATATCACTTATTTTACAGCACTGTGATTTCGTAATATTATTCCCCAGATTCAAGCTTGCTTTCCACTGTAAACATCGTTGAAAAGTATCTCTTCAACTCATTTTCCATTTCTGCTGCATTTTCTATGGAACTTCCTCAATTAAGAGATCTATACCCTTCCTTCACACGAGAAGAATTCCCTAGCCCACTTCTTAGTGCTCTTTGCTAGCGCTTTTTTTTTTTTCTTTTTTCAAATCTTATCATTCCAGCGGTTTTGTTACACATTCTTTTCAAATCGGAATCCCGTGATTGTCTGCAACTGTCAGTAATCTTTCCAGTTAATTGAGTCCAAAGAAACATCTCATTCCATTATAACCCTTTCGCCTTTACCACTGACCAAATGGCAAACGTTTCGATCTAAGTATAGGATGAAAATTTAAAGTATAGGAGCCAATTTAACACCATAGACAAGATCACTGCATAAATATCATAGTTTACTGACCACTTAGCCAAAATAACCAGAAGAGGAAAGATACTTTTCTCTATTCTTCCAATCTTAAACAGCTAGGATTCACAGAAAGCAAAAAACAAAACAAATGAAAGGAGCTAGCCTGTCTGGTGATCGTTTGCATAGGTCCCGCAAAGCGTTCATTCCACCCTCATATACAACACATCAGTAAAGTTCATTACCGCAAACCGGAAGAAAAATCTGAATCTAATGCACATCTTTGAGAGGAGAACCACCAAATTTCATTCAAATCAAAACCGTTGTCATAAGTATCTATAAAACGGCAAAAATATAAACTTTTTAATTCTCCTGTTCAAGAATTAATTCCCTAACAGGAAGCTACAGTATTTTCAAAAATAAAATGGCAGGTATCATTCCCTGCCCTGTGGATTTAATCTCCAGTACCTTTTCACACAACTATTGTATATTTTACTCGGAATATCTTCTCTCTATGTGGTCGAAAAAATCTTTATGTTTTCTTTATGTGGTCGAAAAAATCTTTTACCTTTGTCACGGGACCATCATAACGGAAATAGTGCATGAAAGGAAACTTCTCCCTAGTTCAATCCTTAGATATTTGAAGCGTTTCGTTTAACAAGTGCGTGTCCAATTGCAGTTTTATTCCACAAAACTGCAGCTAATTAAACATCCCCTAATACCAAACCTTAAAGAGAACATATCGGGATAGCTGGTTTTTTTTTTTTTTTTTTTTGTATACCCATTCCTAATAATCGAGCATTTCAGAGAACGAGGAAGTGTGGGCAATTTATTAACAGTATCTCTTAGCTGATCTAGTCACGGGCTGCGCTGGACACAATGACGGAACTAATGACTGTTTTCTCGCAAATCTCATCTACACCCAGTTGCAAAATACCGTCTTCCATTCATCACTACAGTCTGCCATTTGGGCGAGGAAAAGGTCCATGGAGGTCTTACTGAATTCATTCATTATAGTACGTGACCACATGGATGAAAGGGAGCGTTAAAATCTAAATGGATAATGAAGATGTATATAATGACACATATGAAGTGTACAAGCGATTTGTTTTGACAGAAAATTACAGCTTTTAAAAATGTGCAGTTTTACCAGCATGTGGAAACAGGAAAAATAGCACTCGGCGATTGCAATATTACCAGTTCTATACCGTTGGTTTGTAAAATTCTTGGAAAATAATTTTTCCGCTCACTGAATATCTCCATTATTTTGTGTGAACTTGAAATGAAATGAAACAACACTTCACTAATGCACAAACAGACCTAAAAATAATAATAAATAAAACATATTCGTGTACTTTACTTCGTTAATACTGATTCAAGGTTTCAATATAATTAATTTGTTATACTTCCAAAAGAACTGAACTAGAATTTTAAGCATTGTCGGCAGTAGCCAAATGTTTTCGCTAAGGTAACTTTCTTCACCATTGATATCTTATTTACTTTGTACACGTATTACTAATTTTAATTTGCTATTGATAAGTGTTTTTAAATATGCTTCCCTCGAAAGACTGATTTAAGAAAGGATTCATGATCATTAAAAAAAAAAAACCACCCTAAATTCCATACATCCCTAATACTTATGTTTATGTGATAGCTATTAGTACCACTAGAGGTGTTGTAACATTTAGATAGAATTCTAGGTTATGTAATATTATTGTCTGTTCGCATCGTATTTAAACATATTAGATGAAGGCAGAGCAGTCAATATATGCCATTTGTCCTGAAAATCTTCTGGAACCACTTTCCAGATATCTTTCCCTTTCACCACTTACTTGAAAGATCTGTTTTCTGCTCAAAAAGTAGACGCAAAGTTTTATACAGACTAACTTCAGAATTATTAACCGTTTTATCCCAACACACACGCAACCAATCCTAAATACAGTTCTTGTATTTACATTATACACATTATTAGAAGTATTTACCACTCTAGTCGAAGCTTATTATTAAAGCATTTTGTCTTGTTCGATGATGAAATAAAATAAAAGTCACCCCTTAGTATACCTATTTTAATTCCTACTTTTTCTTCGCAATAAAACTTCTGCGGTTAGTAGTTTCTAGAAATATAAAGGATTTTATCTGTTTATGTGCCTGGTATATGTGTATCTCCGTTACAATCCTACTGTAAAGAAATGGGATGAGAAATACTTCCGATGAGATTCTTAAAAATCAAAAAAGTCCTTTCGACCTTAAAGCATAGATTTAAAATACATAAGGTCACCACAAAAGTCATAACCACCACATTGAAGAAATAGAATTTCTTACTGAACTTGCAATTGAAATTGTCAGTGAAACGTATAGAATTTCTTTCATTGCAACCAGACGCCAAATTCTAACAGCGAAATTAATTTAATGAAAGTACTAGGGGGCTTTGGCCCCTGCTCGCCCACGCTTTTCCACGTAAAATGTTGAGGCATACGGAGTAAGTCAAATCTTTTATACGTAAAGGACACTTGTCGATATCTAATCTGGAAATGGCCTATGTAATTATTTACCTGTGCATTTTGTAGTGCGCGTCATTCTCAAGGTCCAATAAATATCACGGTAAACTCCAGAACAGTGTACACTCTCCAACATGGCAGCAAGCAAAACAGTGGGAAAGCAGTGATTGACAAGTTGTGACTCCCATATTTCGACAAACGTCCACTGCTTACTCTACCGAATCAACTTTTAGAAGAGGTTAGGCCAATAGCTTAATTGCCCATTTGATTTTAGCCATTTGCATTGTTACAATCATACTATCATGTTGAAACATGCTACTCTGCTGCTTTGTCACGAATTACACATGTAGCGCTAACAAGATCTGCCAGAAACGACAGATCCACGCATAATACGCTATCGAAACTACGACTTGGCTCAGGATCTCAACGAGTACAAGCGCGAGATGGTAACTATGCACATTCCGTTTCGCAATGAGGAAACAGAGATACTGTCACAAATGAAATATGTCAAGATCTACGACGACAATGAAGCGCTCATACTAGACCGTAAATTGTATGAATCAGACTTGGACACTCACAAAACGATTGAAATATGTAAGACCATGTGTCAAGACAACGACGAGCGTCTCCGTAGCCAGGTGGGAAGGAGCAGCAGCAGTGCGTAGCACACGCTTCTTGATTAGACCGGGGTTCGAGCCCGTCACCACCAAATACGGAGGATGCGGAAAGGTCAAGGGAATGACCACCGTATATTCCCGGAGCAATATGGCCTTAGTTGCTAATGCTCCTAAAAACCAAATAACAAACAAGACAACGACGACGGCCCAGACTTGTAATACGACTGCGAGAAGAAGACCCCTTTCGAAACTTTTACAATCATCCAAACTGCGAGATGAATGAGGATCTAAATCTAACCACGCTGAACCGACTCGGCGCAATTGCAAAGAAACGTGAAAACTTGATAACTCGCGGCTTTCTGCAACTTATTGAGAAAATGGCCAATGACAAGCAAAAGATTCTACTCATGCATGTAATCTGGAGTCTTATCTCACAATGGCGAACCGATTCAAATATTCCGGCTCAGCTAGTTGCGAAAGACGTTTATGATTCGCCTCTTGATGGAAATGTACAACCGCTTCAGTAATACAGACGGGTACTGTAACGCCTACGTTCCATGCACTTCAACTGGTAAGACTGTCATTGCGAGAGACGGAACTACTGTCCACACTGCCCTCAAGATATCCTGGTTTCTCTGGTTACCAAAAGGTACTGTCACGGGTGGCAATAGTTAGCCCAAAGCCACCTGGGTGGTATTCCCCGAATCATAAAGGTTTTTCCGCAACCAGCTGGTTTATGCCAGCTCTAAGCACATCCAAGATCACTGCCCTCAAGATATCCATTTCTCTGGTTACCAAAAGGTTTCTGCTACGGGTAGCAATGGCTGCGCCGAATCATAAACGTTTTTTCGCAACCAGCTGGTTTATGTCAGCTCTTAGCACATCCAAGATCACCTCCCATGATCCTTTGCTTTAAATGCTTTACTTTACCTTAAATTTTGCAAGATATCCATTACTCCGGTTACCAAAAAAGGTTTCTGCCACGGGTAGCAATGGTTAGCCCAAATACACCTAGGGGTGGGGGGGGGTATGCCCCGAATCAAACGTTTTTCTGCAACGAGCTAGTTTATGCCAGCTCTGAGCACATGATCCTTTGCTTTAAATGCTTTACTTTTCTTTAAATTTTGCAAGATATCCATTTCTCTGGTTACCAAAAGGTTACTATCATGGGTCGCAATGGTTAGCCCAAAGCAACCTAGGTGGTATGCCCAAAATCATAAACGTTTTTCCGCAACCAGATGGTTTATGCCAGCTCTGAACACATCCAAGATCACCTCCCTTGATCCTTTGCGTGATCCCTCTCTCTCATGATGCTTTGGGCTGGTAACAGTGTCAGACCCTATCCAGAAAGTAACTGACGCCATTTCCGGAAACGTCATTTTACGTCGTTTCCGTTTCATAAAATCGTGACAAATTGGTTTTACTACCGTCCGAAATTTACTAGGTGCCCCCAAAAATGTTTACACATCAAAAATAGCTCGATAAAATTTAAGACTATTTTAATTGGGATAAACCTTAAGCAGAAATTCTTCTCAAGCGAGCCCCTTGTTAATTGATTAGCAGCACACCCCTGGGTGACTGAATCTGGACAAATGCAGCAACTCCAAGCTGCACTGACGGGGAGAAACCATTTAGCCATGGATAGCAATAAGGTAAGTTTCTTCCTTGTGAATATGACTAACTAACCAATTGGATATAGCAACCCATAATTATAGAAAATTATAGTCGTGAAGCGTTCGGAAAATTATGTTATTCTTCTTTAAGTGTAAGGCATAAATTTCCCGAAAGCTTCGTGATTACAGTTTTTATGCACTTGTGGGTTGGTGTTACATTTGTCAGATATACAACTATAGAATGTGCAATACCTGTACCGCTATGCTAGTCATTTATATTCACAACTTAGCACCGACAAGCTCAATTTATGTTGAATATTCCAATGTTGACGCCAACTTAGAATTGCAGATTTTAAATTTCCCTTAATTTTAAAACCAGTCGGCCACAATTCAAACTTTCACTGCGAAAATTAGGATACAAACCAAGACTCAACGCAGTGGAAATATACAGATTCAACTAATGGAAGTGGGTGGCGTTCATCGATGCTCTTGGAAAATAATGAAAATTGTGTTTTGGAACAGACTGATTCTTGCTTGTTTAGTTTAACCAGTGTGTCGTGACCTCTCTAGGAATTGGCAGAAATACAGTAGTTTTAACCAAATGGCTTTGTTTAACTAAGTTTAACTACAAGTTTGGCAAAACAAACTTTTCTTAAACCTTTCCTGCGTTTAATCTTGTAAATCTCTTTCAAAGAGTGAAAAACTTTACTTTCCCCTTTGGCCAATTCTTCATACCTCATCTGAACTTGACCAACCCAATGCAGGAATCAAAATCAGACTTCCAACACATAGAGAAATTTGATTTGAAAATTAAAGGGTTACCACAGCACTAGATAAAATATAATTCACTGAACATCCTTGGCTTACAAAAAAACATTTGAAAAGTACTTTATAAAAATTGTTTTTTTTCATATACAAGTACAGTAACTTTTTTCGAGTCACCTATGCGTACAGGATTACGTTAACATTTGTTGTACTCAATATAAAAAACACACACTATTACAACCTACAGTTTAACAATGTACAAAAGAGGAATCTAAAATAACTCATTCCAAATGATGATAAATGGAAGTCAACTGACAAATGCTTAGCATGCTAACCTAGCTCCCTGGGGTCATCACTATTTTCACTCGTCTTGAAACCGCTGCAGTTGTAACACTTTTAGTTATCGCCTATCCAATTTATTTCCCAAGTCAAGAGAAAAACACCACCCTCCAATTACCTCTTCAGGAAACGGAACTGTGTTATGCATACACGCGGTCGTTTATGGTGAGGGAAAATAAGATCACAGAAGATACAACGATACGTTTGGCATGCAACAGGAAGAAAGCACTTAGTATAAATCCTATTCTTCCACCCAATGCTCAACACATAGCTTTCTTACCCGCAAATTCCAAGACATTGCAATTATACCCAGCTAGGAGCCAATAGTGAATGGAACAATTACTATAGGTTATCAGTTCTTCCCTTTAAATAAAGATAACCTTTTGTACGGATATCTTGAAGTTTTAGTAATCGAAAGAACGTTTATAACTGCAACAAATTACACGCAATCTTCAGGTGTGCGACTAAGGTATCATTCAGATAAGAAATGAATCCTCCAAGGCCGCTACTAAATGCATTGTATCGTTTACGTGCTGTGACGGGTTAATTAAGCAGATAAATTATGAGAGAATTGCCAAGACAAATAAAATACTGCACGTTTCTGCCTGACATGAGTTATAACTTTGGTCTTACTGTCAGAAGGCATTGTTATCCACACAAAGCGTTAGTGAACAACCAACGCTTTGTGTGGTTGTTCACTAACGTTTATGGTTGCACACATCTCCCTAAACCTTTTAAACAGGATTTTAAATTGGCGTTTTCTTACCCGCACATAACATTAAGGCAAGGTTTATTTAGATAATAAAACTTGGGAAAGGCGCTCCCATTCTTCCTCACGTGATTCTTAATGTTTCTAGATCCCCCTCTCCTTTCCCCTCTTGTTCCCTTCATCATCAATAAGGTATGGATTTTCGTACTCAAGTTCAAAAGAAATATTGTACGGCCAACAAAGAAGTATTGAGAGAGAAATTAAATAACTGTATCAGTAATATACCTTTGAGAACTCATTATCATCAAAACAAAAGCTGAGGAATATAGTATACAAAAAAATTATTTCACAAATTCAGAGTATTTAAATATCATAACATTATCCCCTTCCCCTAATACAGCACATGAAACATTTTCGGTAAAATCAAGGGTGGTGGGAAGGATAAAAATAAAAAACTGTTTTTCAAATTGTAATTACCAACTGCGGAACATCTTGGAATCTCTCGGTCAAAGGTGTAATTCATCTATGTACGAGGTATTCAATACGTCTGTACACACCGAATAATTCCGCCAATTTCGGCGTAATGCTCATTTCTCTTTGAGTAAAAAAGGCAGGTGCTTGTCCGTTTGCTCCGTTGTATCTTGTGGGACAGTCAATGTTTGTTTATTCGGGTCAGGCGTAATTTTTGTGCCTTTGGCCTGCTTCCTGGATGAGAATTAGAAACATTCTCCAAATTAAAAGCACTGCAAATTTCATAGAGTTAGAAGAGGGGTGGGAGAGGGCAAGATATAAGGAATTCTCGATAAATTATATTCACTCGCATTATAAATGCGAGTGAATATAATTCTTTGAAGGGTCAGTTAATTTTGGAGGATTCCTTTCTGTATCATTTTTATACAACAATGTTAGAAGTTTAAGGAATAAGTTAAACACTTTTGTCTATATATGTTCAAGTCAAGAATCAAGAACTGATCTTGAAGTTCCCGATTTGAATGACTGAATTGGTCACCGTTACATTTTGAAGTCAGTATCAGCATTCACACATAAGTATGATTTCATAAGTTGAAAATGTATCGGTCTTAGTGTATTATCAGCTGTAATAAGGAGGTTCTAAAAAAAATTAGCATGCTTTACTTAACAAGTTGGCCATAACATATTCCCAGATTCCGAATTTGAGTAATGGTGGTCCGAGTTTATTGTTTAGATAGACTTCACAGTAAACGAAAACTTCAAAGGGCATTTTCGGTTTGGAGCTTTACAAATGTTAAGTTATTTCGGTTCCGAAAACTGCTAAAAGGAATGAAATTTCAAATTTTCCAGATTTCTTTCTAAAAATACTGTGCTTCATCTAGCTGATCATTATGGATGCCACCGCAGATAAACGACCTGTTTAAAATCAACCAATGACAAGCATTTATAATGCTTAGAAATTCGGATGTGAATTAACAGTCTTATTTCTTTGACATCAGTTCTGCATCAGACTCTGTCCAGATTTCATTTCCTTCAGCGGGTATATTTAATCAAGCCCAGAGCAGTGTGTGAGCTCTTACGATTTAAATAGCTCCCCCCCCCAGAATGAAAAGATACATTTAATTTTCAGGATAGGCCAGTAATCTTAAGATTACTGCTCTAATATTTAAAATTAGAATTCTCTGTACACTTAAATCTGCATAAATTTAAAGAAAAGGTTATCTGATTATCATATTTGAAAAATATATGATAAATACAAATTTGTATATAATATAAGTGAGGAAAAGATCCGAAAACTAAGAGCGAAAATAAACGCAGAATGAGTAGAGTTTTATAACTTTAGAATAAACAAAGTTATAATGGGAAAAGTAACATTAGCACACGCAAAAATAAGAAAATGATAGTTTAATATCAGATAATTTCCACAAGTCTCGCCTACCCAAAACACTTAAGCAAATGATCGAGAAGAAAAATGAACAACACGAACACGTGTTATAAATGAAGATTAATGTTACAAATGAAGATTAATTTTGATTAATGCACCAAATCACGAACACTGACAACTCAATAAATAACAATAAGAAACAACTCCATCATTAACAATAATGGAACTACTTATTACGAAGTCGAAATGAGCCACAGAAAGAACGGAAGGTAAAATTAAATAACGGCAATATTTTATTAATAATATATGTGCATAACAAACAAAAGTAAGTAGTAAAGGAATTAAAAGAAATAAATGAAAGATTAGAAACAAGCAAAAACTTTTGAACACATTACCATCACGTGATCAAAACTGCTCAGAACGATTTGAACGACACTGAAGATGAACAAAGTGTTCATCAAGGATACTGCAGAGGTATTTGCAGATAAATGCTAACACTTGGCACCTTTCAGCGTGTTCGAAGAAAAGGAATAGAGCTCATCGGCGCAAGTCTCTAACAGACATGTACAATCTTAAGAGCTCACGGAGAAAGCTATCGAATTCATGATATTCCGACTTTCAAAAGCAAATTCAAAATTATTATAAGGAATTGCAATAAAAAAAATTACATTTCATCTCTAAATGCCTATCCAACAACACTGAGCAGCCTGCAAATATCTTTCAAGTAAAAGTTTTACTGAACGATAATAAACCAGTCATGGTTTCATCAAAAACTCTTTTGAGTGTTCAAAAAAGGTTTTGTGCCAATATAAGTACTATTCAATATAATAAAAATAAATTATTAATTTCACATTAATATTAATTTTGAATTTCATTCAACTTGCAAACATTTTGCCTATTTTTATTAACTTTCTACACACCGTAAATCACCCCCAGCATTTAGTGTAAAAAAAAAAAAAAAAAAAAAAACACTCATCCAATCCTTAATATTTTGCGGAAAATAAAACCTTGGCAATACATAAAATGTCCGTATTTCATACTGTCTTGTAACTTGCCCGTTGATCACTGTCGCGGTTTTCCAAGCCAATCCACAAAACTAAAGAGACTTGACAATAGACAAACTACTTCCAATTCTGTCAACACTTAATTAGCATCATTCGTTTCCTTCAGTGTACGTTAGAAGCACTAACACCATTACCTAACTAGTCCTTAAGTTGCTTTGGTATTTCCAGTGTCGCAGATGATACCTTAGCAAACACTTGGTGCATTCCTTTTCCCATGACTCATGTCCTAAGTGTATTTAATTTACGGCCTCCCAATGAAAGCGCCTCTGCATGTGCAGATGCTCACATTTCTCCTTTCATTTCGCATTTATTGTCCTTTATTTTTATCCTACTCTCTGCTAACCTTCGAAATTTCTTTTTTCCTTTTAGAGCTTTTCTCAAGGTTAGGCATCCACTTATTGTACCCCAAGGTCTCGTGTCAACTGTCATTGTCTTCTTTTACTGACTCACTCTTTTGCAGATAGCGCGGATTTACGTTAAGATTGGTCGTATGTGCTCCATCCACAGCAATCAAAGCATCAAGCCTGACTGAATAAATTGCTTAGACTCCACATTCTGAACTTGTGTAGCAGCTACCAATTTATTTTCTGTCTTGAATAGTTCTGATGCCTAAGACAAAAATTTATGTCAAACCATACAAACTCTAACCTTCTTTTGTTTTTATTGTGTTCCTAAAACGTAAAGCTCCTTTTATGTAATCAAGAGAGATCAAATTATAATCAGTATAGTCACTTTAAAACACTTTCTTTGGCTGCGAACAAAAATATAGTCGGAGGTACTTTCTGGACTTCTTTGGATCAAATTGATTTCTGAAGTCAGCATTTAAAATCACATTTGTGTACTCACTTTTTATAGTCTGCAGTGTAATACAAAAGTCACAATACGGTTATACAAAAATCATGAAAGTATGCAACTGAATAGTGGAGCACATACGACCAATCATAACGGAAATCCGCGCTATCTGCAAAAGCGCGGATTTATGTTACAATAATTTATATACAATTTTCATTCTCATATATAATTATCCTAGCATATATATATATTTTTGTTCAGAATACAGTTGAGGAAACACTGTACAAAACATGTGTGTGTTCTGGTATAAAGGGTGGCCCCTAGGCATAGCCCATCTCCACCTAGTGGATCTGTATTGAATGTAAGACCTCTGCAAAGGAGCAGCCAACACCTGGGCAGCTTATGCCTGGTGCCTACGAGTAGCCGAGTTCCCCTTTCTTCCTTCTTTTCAACCTCTTACGTGCCAAAGTGCACAAAATCCCGCACCCACTGGAAGTAGTGCAATACCAGTGGGTGCCAGCTATCCCACTCCCAGGCTGTCCCGCAAAAAAAAAAAAAAAAAAAACAAGGCTGGAGCTTCAAAAACCCATTGAAGTCACACAGCCAAGACAAACATTTTTAAAGAACTGCAGTTTTCTGTAGCATTATATATCAGTTACCCTATTAAGTTTAGCATTAACAAGGAAATCAACTGTTAGCGTTGATTACACTATTTACATTCCAGTGTGGTTTACCTCTCTCTTTGATCAGTTCTAGCAACAGAATTTGAAAATTATTTACAGTCGTTTTACAGTAACATTAGTTGTTACTTACCAATAGTTACATGTATTTCTGTTTCATACTATTGTAAAGACTGTCCAGTAGTCTAACTGTTCAGGAAATATATAGTCTGATTTAATTTCTTCTCTAGTAGAATCTGAGCTGTAGAATAGGGCTATAGAAGTTCCTCAAGGCGATTTCCACGTAGAGAGTTCACATAGTATTCCTGAGCTTTAGGCAGGTTTGCCTCTCAAAGAAAGGCTCTGAGAACAGTTCTTCTTGCAAAAACAGCAGCTTCTACTATTCTAGTAGAAGAAGGAAAACCCATAATCTTATGGGCTGCCCCTCCCACTTGTGAGGAATAAAATGGCTCCTGGATACAAACAATGTCTATACAATGCTCCAAGGCAATCATCCTTATTTCATCAGCAACTGCCCGACAGCGCTGACCATTTATTTGCAAAATTTTAAATCACGTCCTTGCAATGCTCCAGAGGTAAAATCAGAGGAGTTATTATTCATGATTAATCGCATGCTTGCTAATTCCACTGCTCTCATGTACTCAGGACACTTAATGTCCCTTACGGAGTGATTACAATCTCTGTTTCTTCTCTTACAATTACTACATTGTGGAGAAGTCCTCCTTGTGAGGGCACTCAGCGAAAACATGACCCCCATTAGCGCAGTGACCACAAGAAACAGTCTTGTGTGAATGACTGTGCACCATGTCCAAAACCCAGACATCTAAAACACTTGTTCACCACCGTGAATTTCCGAAACCTATGGGAACCGAATTCAAGGAAAATTCTTTCATTATGAAACAAGCATTCATATAATCGAGGGCTGAAACCAATGACCCAATTAGTTGCATTAGTTCCAGATCCAGAATTAAATCTGAATGTTACTTCATCTTGTACCTCATCCTGGGTAATTTTTTTTTTTTTTTTTTTCCTGTTTATACTCCGGGACGACCAAACGGTCAGAGGAGTTTACAAGATACACAGAATACAAGAAACAGCACCGTATTCAGCAGTCACGGGCTTGAACTCCGGTCACTCAAGGCACGTGTACTTATGCACCCGCGCGCCTGACCACTAGGCTACAAATTCATAATCTTTAAAATTTTTATAGTATAAATCCTCCAGGATTTCGTCCTTTGTAAACTATTTGGGCACCCCGTATACAAGCACTGTTGGATCTGACATTTTAGGCCTCTCGATCGATAGATCAACCTCCTTTAAAGCTGAAACATTCCCTATCCTAGTTGCATCTTCTGAGTTTGTGGTTTCTAATAAAACCCCTTTATTCCTCAGGAGACGAATATTTTTAATCTTCATATTCTTATAATCCTTCTTAATTGCATCTGCACTGCATTCCTGACGCCTTGGCTCGAAGCCAAAGCAGAGTTCTCTGTAGGTGTAAGTATAACAATGTTTTTAGGGTCCGAAATACCACGAGGACTAACCGAGGACACAAGCACAACCTTATCTGCAGCTGCAACATCCATTGCACGCCTCACAGTAGCCTCCCTAACAATAGTATCACCATTAGAATTCTCACAGACCAAATTCTGCCTAACTGCATCAGCAAATAATCTGTGAGGAGATGCCCGTTTCTCCATTAGCTGATCAAAATGATTTGCTCGAATTTCTAGTTCCGCTGATTTAGCTTTTAATCGTTCATTGTCAATCAATAAAGCTGTTGCGACTGCCTCCAAATCTTCCCACAAACTATGGATGCGATTTGAGGCCAACTTTGTTACTTTGCTTGAATCAGCTGACAAACTCTCCCAAAGCCTTTCGGATTTTGGCTACCGTTGCATACACTGCAAAAACCTCAAGGAACCCACCAAGGTCCCAACCCTCGGTAAATGACGAATCCTGAACCACATCATTTTCACTAGAACTATTGTGATTATCTGTATTAATCGTAGAAGTAATAAGATTGACATCCGTTTCTATCGATGGGATAGACTCTTCCACCCACACATGAGGATTTTTATCCTTATCTTTATCTTTGTCCAACCGAGGAACAAGCACTTTGGGCGTTTTCGCGGTTTTTTTTACCTCTAGACAGTTTTACATTGTCTGGAGATTTTTCTCCTCACCGAATCCACTAACTCTGATCCGGAAGACGAATTCTCTCCGTATCCATGTTTAAGAGTGTATGTTTTAGTGAAGAAAAACAAAAGCCATAAATAAATAATCTTATAGCTGGATAGATTTCTCTTCTTGAAAATCCCGAAAGATAATTACCCTACTTCAAAATATGTATATTTCAAATTATATTATATTTAATTATATTCAGTACTATGTATTACTGAGATGGCACTAGTTAGTGTTTTTCATCTCCATGGATATATTTAAACAAAAATTCTCAGGTAGCAATTTTCTCCCATGAAAAGTCTATGGGAAATTTCACAACGGTATATATCCCAGTGTTAACTATATATATTCCTATGTATAGTGTTCAAATAATGAAAGAGGATATCAGCACAACCTCACGATCCCGACACCCAAAATTTAACCCAAACAACTCACCAACACTTCATCTTTAAGAAGCACATAATTTTATAGCAGGGGATGGCTTCTATGACGAAAATAGAAAAAAAAGAAGAAAAGTCGTTACAAGAGATTTTGATTTTATTTATTTTATTGGCGCATTAGGTACTAAGGCTATAATGCGCCGATACAAGAGAAAGGTTAGTTTTAAATACAGAGTTCAATGGAGTTTCGCCACCAATTTATACTATCCAACCCATTCGACCTTAATATTTAAAATGTAGACAGAAAAAAAAAAAAAAAAATTGTTTTTTTTGTTGCAATAATTTTTGCAATCGTGATAGTTATGTCACTTCCTGCAGTTCTACGACGCCCATGTCACCTTCGCTAATATCAGCGTTTGCACAGTGCTGCCACCTAGAAGCCCTTTCCTGACTAAAGTTGTTTTGTCAACCAAATATGAAGCCATCTAAGTGAGGTACGCGAGAATTCGGAAACAAATCGACCTTCTAAAAGAGAACAAGATAACCCTATTGAATAATTTAAACGAGATTAAGTTCCATTTCTCATCAAAAATCTATATCAATCATCCGGACTAAATGTTGCCCATAAATTAGATACATCATATCTCCTCCATATCTATAACGTTTTATAGACTGTTTATGCATTTGTGATGTTAATACAAAAGTAGGATTTCCTAGTTCGAAAGACACCCCGCTCCCACACGCACGGTTTTTTTTAATAGATGAACTAAAACATTTGTATGAATCAGGGTTTCCAAGGATATGGAGATGAACAAATACAGTATACAAAATTCGAGAGTAAACTGTTTAAAGGCGACCTTCACATATCTTTCCCCTTAACTATCCAATAGCACAGACTGATTCATTGGTAACTCTTGAGTCAAGAATGTAAATAGTGACTAATAAATTATTTTCTTTGTATTCTTTGAAAGATCAATGTTATTATCTTTCGTTCTGTTAGAGAACTCCGTTGTCTGCCTGGTCTTATTAACAAAGATAAAAGGAATGAAAACTTACATGAATTCAAGGATCTTGCGTACCGTCGGATACTTCGTAAGAATTAGTTTTTTAAAACATGAATTGTATTTGTATGCACGCGCAGAGAATATATGGGTTACAAAAGTAAAGGTGTTCAAACTTTAGTAGCCTAAGGACTCATCGTTCCATTTGAATTTTTTTTTTTTTTTTTTACAAACCACAAGCTTAGTTATTTACTTGTTGGAATGGGTGGCAGAAATGTACACAGCTCTACACTGAGTAGTTAATTTGCATACAATGGGTGGTCACTTTATTAGGTACACCTACCGTTTTTGTAAAAGAGCGAGAACTAGCAAGAGGAAATGTTTAATTAAGTGACTTTGAACATGTCATGTGTAGCCGAGAAGTCAGGTGCGCGGGTGCATAAGTACACGTACCTTGAATGACCGGGGTACAAGTCCGTGACTGCTAGATACGGTGCTGTTTCTTGCATTCTGTCTATCTTGTGAACTCCTCTGACCTTTTGGTCGTCCCGGCGTATAAACAGAAAATTTATTATCTGGGGGAGCAGATTGTTGTTTGTTTGTTTGTTTATTTGGAGCATTAGCAACTAAGGCCATATTGCTCCGGGATATGCGGTGATCATTCTTTGATCTTTCCGCATCCTCCGTATTTGGTGGTGACGGGCTCGAACCCCGGTCTAATCAAGAAGCGTGTGCTACGCACTGCTGCTCCTTCCCACCTGGCTACGGAGGCGCCTTGGGGGAGCAGAGATGGTATTTCTCATCAGGATGTGAATCGAATCCAGACCATCTCAACATTTCTAAAAACAACGGTCGTAGTTACTTTACTAGCCAGTAGAACCCTTAGTCAACGCGCTGTTTGTAAAATTATATATAGTACTCCAGGGGAAAATTAATACGTATAAGAGCCCCAATGTTTAAAAGTGTGAGTTTCAATTTGCCAAAAAAAAAAAAAAAAAAAAAACCCGACTGCTCGCCATCATATCTGATAGGATTCCCATAAAGTGTGGCATCTATTAAAGACAATGAGGATGAAGGGTATCGGCAACTAATTACTTAATCTTCTAGATCTCGAAGAGAAGTGAACTAGCAGGAGGGCTATAAATTGAGACAATAGTTAAGAAAATTCCAAAAATAACACAGACAACAATTTGTATGGTGTTTACAACAGAATGAGCTCAGAGGGTATTTTTATAATCAAGCAGAATAGCTACGCTTCCACTTGTGGAGACCGCACCATGTCTATCTTCCCTCCATATCATACAAATTTTAACCACAGGAAACACCTGTGTGCTAAGTATGTTTCTTGAAATCAAACAATGACATTAGTCAATAGTCTCACGTAAACCTCTACGACCTTCACTGCATTATAAACTGCATTTATTTACATTTTAATTAAGGGTTTGATTCGTTTTTTTTTTTTTTCCCTCTCCCAAGCAGCTTACTTAAATTAAGTCTGGATATGTCTTTTTTTTTTTTTTTTTGTAGAGTTTAGACACACATTGGCCATATCTTCAGAGCGTATTTCTGAATACTGGTTCATCAGAAAGAAATAATTTTTATTATACTGTTATACACGGGTTGTGCAATACATTTATAATCCATAAACACAGATACAAATACCAGACGCAACAAGGAGCTAAAAGGGTTAACGCTGGGATTATCTCCATCTCTGTTACAAACGATTGCGTTATTCTAATTGGACGTGGATCTTTCCATATTAATTCTTGAGAGACTGAAGTCGTATTCTGGCTACGTCGTTAGACTCAGATTATCAGAGGATTATTCGGGTCCACTCTGCCACTGATACGATTACTTGTTTTCCAGCATCTTTGTGCATATTAGTTGTAATTTCGATTCCTATCCCCCCCCCTGCAAGATTCCAATAGGTCAGAGAGTAAGCAGGATGACCGGATATCTGTTCGACACATTCAGTTTGTATATGTTCATTAGATCCACACTTTGCCCTCTGTATGTTGTTTGTGTGTGCGCAAATTTTTGCAATTTATAGCACTGTTTAGGATTTGGTATAAAAGGTTGTACATGACAATTTTAGGTAGCCCGCTTTCTCACTGTAATATCACACTCTTAGAAGTGTTTAATGTGAAATGAGGGTATTCTACCAAATACAAATTTCAACTGAAATTTCTGATCGTCTTTGCCATAGTGTTTATAAGCCGATCTCCTGATCTGTCTTTTTACTATTTCAGGCTGACCTGCAGCATTTGCTGGCCATTTTTAGAATATGGCAGTCTAGTCACTGGACTGAGGTGGACAGCGTGAACGACCAGAAATACTGGGTAGTCTGATGTAGAAATTGATGTAGAAATGTTTTTCTGCCTTTCAGCTTGAGAGGTATCATGCTTAGGTCTTAATTCTTGTCGATTCAAGCGGAGGATAATTGTTATAATACCCATGATTTTTTTTTTTTTTTTTTTTTTTGGATCTCGGTTTTGCCACCCAGATTTCCCATTCTACCAACGGAATGAGGGGCAGTGACACTTGGTAACAACAAAAATGTGGACAGGAAAGGAAGGCGGTTTTTCTTTTTTTCCAGTTTCTGCTTAAAGTTTTGAAATTGAGCTGATTAAATAAACGTAACTGGAAGTTAAAGAAAAAAAGTATTTATTGTACAAGAAGAGCGATATAAATCACTTGCTACCCGTGTTCTATAAGTCGAGGAGGATATTGTGTGACAAATTTAGGCATTTTTTTTTTTTTTTTTTTTTTTTTGTTAGAACTTTTTCTTCTTCAAATAACGCTATTCACTTCAAAAGACTGCATAAAAAATTCTCTATAAGTCATGAAATTCTTATATAGAGATGCTTTTTTTAACGAAATCGAGAAAGATTCGTTAGTTAAGAGAAATTCGTCGAAGCACAAATTGATTTATTCAATTAAAATTGTAGATATATAATGTAAATTTAAATGTGAAGCCTTTTCAGGAAAGGCTGCTGATAATAATGCCATGCAATCTGAATTTAGGTGTTTTGGCACAAATCACCTAAATTCAGATTGCATCCTAGGATTTGGGCAATCTGAATTGCCCAAATCCTAGAAAATTTCAAATTCAGGAATTTCCTAGGAGTTTTCTGGAGGACTTGCCTGCACCAAAGGTACCCAAAATAATTTATTTCTATTATTTGTATATTCATAGCTAAATTTTTGGCCAAATCTGTTTATTTACACTTGTTCTGGAACTTTGGGGGGGGGTGGATTTATAAAAATTAAGGGGGCTCGAGGTATAAAATTTTGGGAACCTTTGCCCTACACCAATATCACCAGAAGAGATGACTAATTCGCCACCTGCAGAGCAGCAATAAGGAAAAACGTCAGCTCACGGAACGTAAAATGTTCAATAGATTTAACGTTTTCCGTGACTGAAGAGTGAAGTTTCACCCATTCGGAAAAATCCGGGGGTTGATTTTCATTGAAGATGGCTTTCAGCTGAAGCGCTTTCCCAGAACTTTTCTTCTTTTTTTAGCCCCAAATAAATCTCTAGTGTTTCTGAAAGCGAGTTCTGACATTAAAAACGTTGATAACACATCTGTAGATATTAGCGCTTCATTTCTCAGTTATTAAGATTAATCGAAATGATAAGATTAGTTTAGCAGGAAAAAATAATAATAACTATTTGATACTAATAAAATCATTTAAGCTTCGCCTCCCTCTAGCTTGACATTTCTTCCTGGAAACAGTTGTACTTCCGATTTATCTAGTAACGAAATCTCTCCTCCACAAGCAGCTTCGGTCACAAAACAGCTGCTTATCAACCAATAAAGCACGCACGCATGCATGACTAACTGACTTCGGAACATAAGGCAGAAGAAGCCTTCTTTGAAGATAAATACTAGCCGAAGCAGTTATCTCAATTCGTGACTGTACAGCGCGAACTGTATAATTTTCAACAACTAATCCGACCTGATGTCAAAAGGTTAAGCTACTTTGAGCGATACACTGTCCATGGAAACGTTTGCAACAGAGGAATCTTATCCGGTTGGGTTCTGTGACCCCACTGTGCAGTTTCCAAAAAAATAAAAAAATAATAAACGTTACATAACTATATCAAGGTATAACAAGTTAAACGTAACCATAATTATTTCAACCGAATATTAGCAGATGAAAGATGGTGCACTAAGTTTAAAATAATGCTATACAAACTAAAGTGGCTTTATTCAGTCTTTGAGGTCACGAAGGTAAGTTTGTAGTTAAAGGAAAGGGAGGAGTAACATCCAACAGGGTGGCCAGGAAAAGTCACACCCCTAAAATTAAATCTCTTCCTTTACTATTTTCTACTGAAATTTAAAGAAAAATAATTCAGAGAATGAATTCCTTCAAGAAAACAATTAAAAATTGTTTTTCATCACTTATAATCGCCCCTTAATTATTAATGAAGTCTTCCTATCTTTTGAGGGTCAGGCTGTAGTTACCCAAATAATATAAATAATAAATAAATTTTCTGTTTATACTCCGGGACGATCAAACGGTCAGAGGAGTTTACAAGATACACAGAATAGAAGACAGCACCGTATTCAGCACTCACGGACTTGAACCCGGTCACTCAAGGCACGCGTACCCATGCACCCACGCGCCTTACCACTAGGCTACGGAGGCATGAGATAATATGCAGCTTCATTCGTCAATTGGTCATATTCAACCTCACACAGGCTGTCAGTAGTACGATGGATCGATATCAATTCTAATGATGTATTTCAATATAGATAGGAGAGGATTAAAGTTACAGCTAAGATAGCAACACACACATTTTCTATAGTGGCGTCAAACCAAAAGGATAGTTAAAAACCATAATACTCTGGTTCTCAACAAAACTAGTTCACATTTGACCTAAACTGCAGACTAAAAAAAATTACATTACAATCTGCAGACTAAAAAAATTAGCCTTTCTAGTTTCGGACCCCCCCCCCCCAAAAAAAAACTCTACACTACCTCCAATCGTGAACGGGAAAACACTATGTTAAATTATTTATACTGTACATTAGTCTTTGAGACTAATAACTTTGAGACACTTATAAGGTACTAAACCACTCAATCACTTTCAACGCTAAATTTAGCAGACAATTTGGTTACGTTTCTGGATTCTTGCTTCTAGCCAATATGCAGGGGGGGGGGGGGGATTATCTGAAAATAACAATAACATTATTATTTCATATAATAATGTTATCATTATCTGTAAACGGTACGGAGCTTACCGGGATAAAAGAAGTTAGAATAATGACCTTCCTCAACCCCTTCAGGGTCTGCTTGGCTGAACGCCGCGTCGCGTATGTGTTTTTATATAACGTGCTTCAAATTAAAAGGCACCGGTTCTACAGTATCTCGCTTAATTTTTAGGCTTAAACTTGTCTGCATTTTTTTTTTATATTTGGACAGAAAACTTTGAATCTGCTAAATAATACCATTTAGATTCTGCTCCCCCCACCCCTCAATACGAAAGTTGTTCCCAGTCCTCGGTTTAGGCTAAAAACGTTATCGGTGCACTTCTAAAAACGAAAATTTTATTTGATTTTATTTGAAGAGGAAGAAGACACAAACACACCGGTTGTATGTGATGTATGGCGCTTTTAGCTGTAGTGTCGAGTCTCCTAGAGATACAACTTTTGTGATATTATAAGTGCGTTTTAGAAGTACACTGATGGTGTTTTTAGACTAAACCGAGGACGAGGAGTAACTTTTCCAAACAAAAAAAGGTGATATGGAAAAAATTTTAATGCATAAATCATAAAATCTAAATTCCAGTTTTAACATTAAATTCAAAACTTAATGTCCAAATACGACAAAAATGGCCTAGATAACAATTAGCTAGACTAACCCTAAAAATAAGCGAGTATGCCCGTACCTTTTAATTGAAACACCCTGTATGAGTTGGCAGAAGTAAGGAAAGCTTGATCAGAACCGAAAAGAGCTTTACATGTCCTGTATTACTGGTTCGATGCTCTATTCACAGAAAGGAGCATGTAAGCAAAAGCATACGAACACTCCAGAAAAATCAAGAGTGCTGAGGATTCAAATTGAACGTCGTCCTTCAAAATCTCTTCCCCACAACCACCAATACTGGGATACCGTTAATCCTTCCTTCCTTCAAATTGAGGCAATATGACACGCGTCGCTATCAGTACCGTTAATCCCACAGTACAGTTAAACGCCGACAAGAGAACTCGTGATAACCACGAGTATTGTTTATAGCTTCCATTCTGTGAATAGACTATCGAGTGTGCCATCTGGATAATTTTATTCATTGTAATAAGGTTACTGTAGGATTCTAAATAAAGTGACTCCGTAATATGACACTGAAATATTCTAAACAATGTATGGAATACAAGAACATTGCCACATCAGGCAGTGACGTGAGATTGAACCACGATCAAGTAGAACAGGCATAAAACTATATCCCGGCGCTGACCACTACGTACGTCAATTAGTGATGATTTAAGAAACCAGATATCCTGGCTATCAGTGGTGTATTCGGGCCAGAACTTTTTTTCTAAATGTCATAATAGAAAATCATTAAATTTATACACCTAATATTATGAAACAATGGCATAATCAAAGAGGAGGGAGAAATAATATCTATTTTATCCATTGCTACTAAAAATACATATTAATAGTAATCTTTAAAATTAACAGATTTCTTTAAAAATTTATTTAAAAACAAAAATATAAATTTCGCAATGAAACTTGAACCGCAACAAACAAAAAGGGAAGTCACACAAGAATACGTAATCGATTCTGTATGAGAATTTCTATGATTCTTCTGAACAGTATTTTTTATATTATTTTGGAGTTTGTTTTCTTACTAAAGTACAATGTGTTAGATAAAGAGATCCAACGAATGAGATATACTGTGATGCGTGCGAACGCTGCATTTCGATTCGCCATGAGCTGAACGCTAGAACTAGTTGTTCTATGAACAGTGAGAATGAAGTGTGATTCAGTTAATGTACAGTCGATGTGGCGTGATCATGGTCTTCTGGAGAACGACATACAATTTTTTTTTTTTTTTTTGTCATTCATATGTATTATATATATAATATGTACATGTGAGTTTATGACCGATCTTTACTATTTAGATTAATTTATTTATTTCTGTTTCTTCTAAGGTAAAAATTAATTTTTACGGGATTAAATATATAAATTTAAATTTACGTAATTTCAGTATTTAAAAATTAAAAGAAGAAATTTTCATTAAATACAAAATGAGCAAAAAACGAAAGCAAACAACATTAAATAGATTTCTTGATAAAAAAAAAAAAAAAAAAATTATTCTGTGTCACTCTGTGTCATTTCTGTCTCTCATCTAAAGATGAGAGAAACAGTGACACAGAATTAAAATTTAATTTGCCCCATGTTTGGAATACTAACATATGGACTGAGAAGAAAAAAGCATGTCCTTGGGTTACATGCGACGCAGGAAAATTACGATTATTATTATTTATTATTATTAGCCATATGATGCAAGGAAGTGTGAGGCTTATTCTCAGGGTAACTTAGTTACCCTGAGAGAGAGAGAGAGAGGAATCACCAAGAAAGAGAAGGATGATGATATCCAGCTCAGGACCCTGGGTTTGTCAAGCAGATGTGAGCCCCTGAGATGTTTGACTTGTGCTGCTGTAAAAAAATTAGGGCCGTCTAAAACGCAGGGAGTTAGCATTTCAAAGGAATGAAGTTTGGTAGTGGTATCATCTTATGGCAAAGATAGAGGTGCACAAATGACATCTTTGCATAAGAAAATTTATGAACATTCAAAAAGTACTTCACATATACAGGCTGAAAAAAATCTTGCAAGCTGCAAATGAACAACATTTAGAAGCGGTAATTGATCAAATGAATGACTCCAAAATTTCTATCATCTGTAAGGTTTTTAGAACTGCATATTATATTGCAAAACATGATCGACCATATTCTGACCATTTTGAGTTGTTACAACTTCAAGAATTGAATGGCACTGTTATTGCTCACGGTTTGTGTTCAAGATTAAGTGCTACTAATATAATAGAGCATGTCGCAAGGAATATGAAATTAAAATTGTGCCAACAAATTGTGGACATACGTGGAAACATCAATTCTCATTGATGAGTCTACCACTCTAAGCAAGAAATCTACTCTGATTATTTATTTAAAATGCGAAACCAATAAAAATGAAAGATCCACATTACTTGTTTTAATCGAATTGCCAGATCAAACAGCTTTCACAATAACAAACTCTTAAAATGTCTTGAAAAGTACGGATTTGACGACAATTATTTAAAAAACACTAATTTCTTTTACAGGCGGTGGGGCAAGTGTTATGTGGGGCAGAAAATCTGCAGTTGGAAATAAATTATTAGAAAAATATCCAAATTTGATCACATGGCATTGTTTAAACCATCGGCTTGAGTTATCAGCTGGAGATACGATATCAGAAGTTCATGGAATTAGTCATTTTCAAATATTTATGGACAAGCTGTACAGTCTCCAAAAAACCAGAGAGAAATAGAAGCATGAGTTACCAGCATCGGCGAAGAAATCAAAAGGATTGGACGGATATTTAATGTAAGGTGGGTGGCCAGCTGCTTTAGGACTGTATCAGCAGTTTGGCAAAATTTTGCATCTTTATGCCATCATTTTTAAAATGCCAGTAAAGATAACCAAAGCAAAACTGAACAATCCATGTTCAACTTCATATAGAAACGAATTTCATCCAAACAGTTTGTTCTAAATTTAGCCCTGATGTACAATGTATTGTTTGAGCTATCGATTCTTTCAGAGTCATTTCAAAAAAGAGATACGACAATAGTATATGCAGACCTATTGATTAGTCGTACAATCCGTTACTTGGAATTTTTAAAAGATACTCAAAAAGGAAAAAAGTTGTTAGAAGCCTCAGATGCTATTGAAAAAAATGCAATCAGTTATTTTCAGGAAGATTAACGGACAATAACAAAATAACATTAATTCACAAAAATCAATTTCTAAACAGCATTATTAATTCTACTGAAGGAATTTCAACTTCATATGGATATCATCATTTCTCTCTCTCTGTCTCTCTCTCTCTCGAATTTTTTTTTCCCCGGTTGGTGCAGTTAAAGCCTCGGGCTTCCTTGCACCATATAGCTAATTAGCTAATGATGAAAGAGTTGCGAATTCTTGAACCAAGCGAATGGCCATCTGAAATTGATCTTGGATTTGGAGAAAATGAAATAGAATCTCTGTAAACATTTTAATTTATCTTTCACAAAATGTTTGAATGCCTACAAGGATTATTTAGCTAATGGTGGTCGTAGCGTGCCCACAGATTTGGAACATTTAAAAACTTATTCCAAAATTATAGCTTGCAGTTCTGAATGCGAGCGTGGTTTCAGCAGTATGAATTTAATATTAACTGAGAAAAGATCCCGTATTCTTGTCGAACATGTGGCAAGTTTGTTGTTTATTAAACTACAGGGTACACCATTAGAATTATGGAATCCTAATTTTTATGTCCGAACTTGGTTGCGGTCTCGTCGTTCTGCTGTTGACAAACAAACAAAAAGGGCAGTCACACAAGAATACGTAATCGATTCTGTATGGGAATTTCTATGATTCTTCTGAACAGTATTTTTTATATTATTTTGGAGTTTGTTTTCGTTTTTTTTTCTTTTCTGATTTTTTATCTTTGTTTTTCACTTTTGAAATTTTTATTTAATAGTTATAAATAAATACTGAACAAGTATTCTAATCTTTGACTTATTTATTTTTGTAAATGAAAACAGCGTAGGTAACTATCTGTAGTTAATCGACGAGCGTTCCAGCACTAATTTTTTTTTTTTTTTTTTATTTTAGCAATACACCTCTGCTGGCTGTGGCTTTATTCCTCGTTGTATGTACGGTGGGTTATGTTTCACTGTTTCATAATTCTGTCCATTACTTGTGAAAAAATTTCCGACAACTTCTGCCTGTAAGATTAGCTGTAAGATCACGTCATACCCAAACTATCTAGACAGACCCCGACGAGAATAGACTGATGTTGTGCATTCTTTAGATGATGGCAGTCACTAACCAATGAAAACGTACAAGCCATTGCACCAGAGCAGCATCAGATGTGGTGATAACGGCAACCCTCATAAAGTTATGTGTCTCATTAATGAGACGTCCAGAAAACTGCTCTAAGATAAATTACTTTGACAAATCCACCATAATAGGGCATGTTTGAAAAGTTGGGCACAACGTCATTCCCGTCGCACGAAATCAGCATTTTGTTTATTTTTATTCTTCTTATTTTCTTTTATCCTAGAGGAAATGAACAGAAATACAATTTAACAAGCAAAATCACTGCACATACAACTGGGATCAAGATAAAGGGCGCCTCCGTAGCCAGGTGGGCAGGAGCAGCAGTGCGTAGCACACGCTTCTTGATTAGACCGGGGTTCGAGCCCGTGACCACCAAATACGGAGAATGCGGAAAGGTCAGGGAATGAACACTGCATATCCCCGGGAACAATATGGCCTTAGTTGCTAATGCTCCTAAAAACCAAACAACAAGACAAAGGCGTATCTATGCATTCTATTTCGAAAACGTCATCATAAAACAACATATGCTGGAAGCAGTGTATTAAGATTGAACAGAATCCAAGTTGGATTACTCAGAAGCCACACAGTTTGGAACCACGGGAGTTACTCCATAATCTAGCCAATTACTTGTTGCAAGTATTACATCTAAAAGAAGTGTTTCTCGCGCTTCCTCTTCAAACAAGGTATTATTACTATTTTGTTTCTCCTCCCTTTCGTCCACTTGACCATGGCTTTCTGGCCGTTATCAAAAACGTGAATCACATTCATGGAGGCAATAATAAATCATTCTGAATGGTTTGTTTGTTCTTTTTTCTTTAAGTCTAAAAAAATTAATGTTCAAAACAATTACTTCACGAAAACCAACATATACTTAGCCAAGTATTTCCTGAATTTCCCAACTAACCATTTAATTCCCATGACGTTTGGCTAATGAAAAATATACCTCCTTAGTAATTTCTGAAATGTAAAAATATAACAATATCCATAAATATCAGGGAGAAGAGTACCGCATCTTTCTTTTTTAAGCTCAACACATTTTATTTTCAGATAAACTACGGTACTATTTCCTCCCAATCAGTTCTGATTTTTGACGTGCTTATTATTCACACAAAGAACGAACATATTACTAATGAGCCGTTAAAATACTAGACCGATCTGTCTCTCTGAAATACTCCACGTTTCTGTCAACACCGCAACTTAGTTAACCACATTGATAAATGTATAGTTATAAAAATGATTAATCTGACTGTGCAGATTTCGGATTCTCTAGAACGAAAGAAAGAAATATTCCAGTGACTTCATCAGAATGGAATTTGTGAAGGCAGAGAGACTGCTGTGGTATAATTCGATAACCAGTGGCCGAAAAGTTACGCAACATATCAACAGCTATAGAAGCTTTTATTTATTATATTGCTTTTATTCCATTTGTTAAAATCAATTTAAAAAATATCAAAAGTTTTGTCGGGTGTTTTATTAACAAAGAAACGATTACTTCTCCATAGGGACAAGTTACTCATCTTATTCTGGCTTTTAAATTCACGACTATTGTACAGGATGTAGCTTTAGTTGGTATAATAACTGAGTCTGCACAAATAATTTTATTCTTAGTAGAACAAAAGAAAAATATATAGTTCCTTGTACTACGAGGTGTGGCAATAAAGTTCCCAGACTGGTGCAATAAAAAGAATATAAAGTTAAGCAGCTCAAAAATGGTTTTATTTTCATTCAAAGTAATCATTACATGATTGAATTGCACTTATTACACCATTCTAAAAGTTTTTGGAAAGAGTCAGCGAAGGCGTCCAAATGTTCAGTTCGGCGGTTACGTTTTTCTTTTTTCGAAAAAAATTTATTTTCTTCGAGTGCCATTTCACCTTGGGAAAGAGAATGGAGTCTGCTGGTTGACCTATACAATGCTTTGTTTCGTCAGAAATGTTTTCACAAAAAGTGCGGAATGTACGAGGGCATTGTAGTGCAAGAACCAGTGCCTTTCTCTGGAAATTGTAGCCTCGCCCAGGATATGAGATTCAATGGTCTTTGACGCGCGTAGAACGTAGCATTAACTCTCTTCCCTTCAGGTACAAATTCCTTGTGAATCACAGCCTGTTTGTCGAAAAACGTGATCAACATCGTCTTGATCCCGGACCTGTGTAAACAAAACTCTTTGGGCCTTAGTTATGATCTTGAAATCCACTGCATGCTCTGACGCTTCGTCTCTAGGTCGTACTGAAACACCCGACATCTCCAGTGACAGTACAGGATTGCCATTAGGATTGCCAAGGCAATCCTAATTTCCTCGACTGTACTGTCACTGGAGATGTGTCGGGTGAAGACTTCATCCATCCAGCCTTGCCAAGTCTGGATGAAGTCTTCACTTGATGACACTCTTCGTTGCTTCCGGTCATCCGTGACGCTGTGCAGCACAAATTTTGCAGACCTCCCTTTTCTCTAAACCTTCACATGTAGAATTTGATGAATCGTCTCCTTATTCATATCCAATTCATCAGCCATTATTCTGAAGGCCAAACGATTTCCCGAACTTTTGTAACCCTGTCCTCATTTCGAGAGGCTGAAGGACGCTCACTTCTTGGGTCATCGTGAACATCAAGTCTGTCTTTAATCCATTTATACCATTCAAACACACTGGTACGACTTTGCGTTTAACATTTCATATAAGGCCGCCATAGCCTAGTGGTCAGGCGCGCGGGTGCATAAGTACATGTGCCTTGAGCGACCGGGGTTCAAGCCCGTGACTGCTGAATACGGTGCTGTTTCTTGTATTCTGTGTATATTGTAAACTCCTCTGACCTTTGGTCGTCCCGGAGTATAAACAGAAAAAAAAAAAGTTTTCTTAGTTTAAAGCAAAATTTGATAGTCGTTCGTTGCTCCAAGGCAAAACCGCAACACGGAACGTTAAGGTTACTAACGAAATAGGTTAGTATTTGCAACCTGTCAGCCTAATGGCCAATCTCTGTACCACCATCTGTTTGAGGAAGTTTGAATTACAAAATACCACCCTTGCTTATTTTCAAACTCATTGAACACGACCGCAAAAGCACGAATCCGGGAACTGTATTGCCACACCTCGTAAATTGAAATGTTTTCTTAGCCACTATCTTCGAGGATAGATAAACTCCTTTGCAGAAATTAAGACTATTCCGTTAATTTAAAAAAAAAAAAAAAAGTTTTTCCAATGTTTCACGTAATGATATTTAAAAATGACTTAATATATTATTTTCTTGATTTGTTCTAGATGGTTCTGACATATGAGATAAAGGCTGACCGCACAAAATGCACTGATATTCCTTGCTGACTGGACAGTCTGCGCGGTAGCACAGTGGTATCATCACCGTCCTCCCCGCACCGGGTGGAAAAGGCCGGGTTTCGAATTCCGTCGATGACGCGAGGAACTTTAATTAGCCATCATGAAAAGTAATTAATGGAGTTCCCCAGGATTCGGAAATGGGCCCATTGTTGTTTTCTATATTTATCAGTGATATAAATGTACAAAATGTTGGCAGGGTGATGACAGATGAATGTATGCTACTGTAACAGGATCTAGAACAGTTAGGCAAATGTGCTGAGAAATGGCAATTGAAGTTTAACATTGACAAATGCAAAGTACTGCATATGGGTAGCAATAACCCCAGAGTAACGTACCAACTGTGTAACTGTGCAGTACTCAGGGTAGTAGAAAATGAAAGAGACCTGGGGTAATTGTGCGGTCGGACATGAAATTATCTGTGCAGTGCAGACAGGACAGTTCATGGGATTTTATCAATGATATACAGGAATTTTGCTAGCAGAGATAAGGAGATGATTATCCCATTGTACAAGACAATGATCAGGCCTCATCTTGAGTACTGCATACAGATGTGAATGCCTAATTTTAGGAAGGATGTAGAGCTGCTGGAACAAGTACAAAGAAAGGTAATGAAATTGGTGAGAGGAACAAAGGGGGTGCTTTTACTGAAGAAAGGCTTCAGTTCTGCAAGTTGTAGCGTTTGGAGACTAGGCACTGCGAGGTGATCTGATTTAGGTGTTTAAGGTCTTAAATGGATTGAGCAAGCTCAATGCTGATGAGATTTTTCCTCTAAAAGTTTGCCTTTAGCCAGCGGATGGTTGATTCCAGGAACAAACTTCCATTTGTTTTGTGTGTGGAAGTTAATAGTTTAAATAAATTCAAGGAAGAACTAAAACTATTGGATGGGATAAATGGTTGAAATGGGAAGGGAGGAGTTGCTTTTTTTTTTTTTTTTTTTTTTGCTGTATAAGCTTTCTTGCTTGCATCATTTGTAAAAAAGCAACTGTTCCTACTTTTTCTTAAGTTTAAATGAGGCCAGTTGGTTTCAACAAGATGACGCAAAGCATCATACCGCCTGAGTGTCAATGGATGTATTGAGACTGTTTTTCATAACCACATCATTTCGGCTTCCAAGATCCCTAAGACCTGTCATCATGTTAATTTTTTTTTTTTTTGAGAGAGGAGGAGTTACTTAAAAAGCAAGGTGAGCTCTCTTATCACCTACACAAAATTGAAGACCGAAAAGGAAGAATTCGTGAAAAAATTGCCGGAATCCCTTTGGATGTTATGCCGCATTATGGGAATCGTGTGGAAGATTAGACGGTCACCTCATGGACATCATCTTCAAAAAATAAACGGCATGCTATGCGCTTTAAGATAGCATATTTTTAATTACTGAAATTTTAAAAAAGTGCCCGTTTTCCTGTCTCATCTCGTACTTTGGATATAGTTTTTAACATAACTGTAGTTTTCATAAATACTAGTATTGGTGGTGTAGAGGTAGAGAGAGAAGAAAGATTAAAAAAAAACACACACACACACACACACACACACACGAAAAATTATAAAATTTGTATTTTAATATTCTGTTAATCTTCGGATTTTACAAACCAGGGTAGCCAACTTCACACATTTGTGGGGATGTTTCGAGTTCGAAACTCATCGTCATGTGCCACTCTCTAACCTGTGATAAGTTTGATTTTAATAATATCAAGAGGAATGAGATAAACACTCCCGTGATAAATATATTCCTGCAGTTGTCGCCAAAAAAAAAAGGTAATTTTTTTATAGCGCTAAGAGGAATTGACCACCTTGACAACAGTAAATAAATTTTGGGCGTAATCGATAAATTATCTTTCAAGGTAAGATAGAGAACTGTTTGAACTAAAATGCAAACTTCTCACATTCTGGCGACGTTGACTCTCCCTCTCCATAGAAGAGGGTATTTGTTAACATCCAAGCGACTGATTAAAAAAAAAAAATGGGGGAAGGGGGAAACAAGCACTTATAACAGTGATTGTCGTCGTTATCAGCAACAAGAGGCCACCAAGACAGAAATGTTAATATTACAATTACAGTATTATGTATTTAAGATGGAGAAAGTAGCGTCTTCCGGTATTTTTAAACAAAAAAACATAATAATAATATATTTTTTTTTTAAAATACACTTTTGTTCATTTAGGGCTTATACTAATAATGCTGTCACCAGCTTTTTTTTCCCCCCTATTGATGTGTAAAATACGAATCGAAAAAATGAATCCGAAAACTCCTCAATTTCACTCGAGTGACGTGAAAGCTCACAGACATACTGTTACGGCAGCCGATAAATGTTTACCACAGTTCCCCCCTTCTGTTTTAGTTTAATGGGGCTATAATTACTGCTTATTTCATTTTATTATCATTTCGATCTACACAAGCGAATTAGAACCATCAAGTAACGTTTCACTACCTCAAAGCTATTAATATATGATAACTGGCAAAGATAAGCCGGGCAAACAACTGTTCAAGATTTTCACATCGTATAAAAAGCTGAGCTCAAGAAATCAACACCGGAAAGAACTACTTACTGATTACTGCGATTGCCTCTCAGCGACCTTGAATACAGAGGAAATGAACACACATTGGTGTTAGCAAGTACTGTATAACCACACCAGATTTGACTACTTTAATCGGTTAGCGCTCTTACCGATGGTGCCAAATAAAACTAAGAAAGAACAAGCAAGGTCAAATCTCAGATACCAATCCCAATTACTATTCTACGCCTATTTTAATTTTTTTTATTATGTTTTCCAATATAAGCAATCATGACAACAGTTATATGCGCTTCGCAAGGCAAAACCTGACACAAAACTTTACGTGGTGCGGATCTTTCAAATTGTGAGCTTATCAAAACGAATTGCCTCATTGTTACACTATAAATAAATAACTAACTTCCCTTAAAGGTATTACACGTCAATTATTTCTAATGTAATGTCCCCCACCCAAACTTTTGGTGATACTGGTTTCCAACTGATGTAGTTGGAAACCAGGAGCACATCAGTGCAGCACTTAGGGCATGCTTATCTAAGAATGCCTGAAATACCTTCTGATAACCACCTTTATGAGCAAAGCCACTAGGTTGAGCTAGAACACCCGACCTCACTGAAACCACCGTTTGATAAAAATGGCAGACTGCATCATGATGGGAATAATGATTAAGAGTCCCACGAATAGAAGGTACATTTTGGCCTTATTTAGAAATTTTGGAGAGGACGTTAGTTTGCTTTTCCTCTGCGTAGGGTGGAACGGTGATACTGGAAAAAAAATGGCAGAACTTTGATGAAATTGCGGTTTATTTTGAAAGAGATATATTTGAGTCGGTGCTGCATCATAATATGTTTGAAAAGATTAGTTGTATGGCCTGATTTCCTCTGGTACTAGCTGTTTAATATCGAAAAATTCACATATGCAATAGGACTTTCTTGCAGATGAAGTAGTTTTCTGTTATATTTGGGAAAGGGTAGGTTAAAGACACCTATTATTATGATTTTGCTATTAATCTTTAGTATGGTGGTGATAAAGTCTTTCAATTATTTTTTTTATTTTTTTGTCCTATTGGGTTCGGTGGATTATAGAAGTTTAGTATTAATAGCTGTACCGAGTTGTATATGGTGCTATGGCTTCACGGTGCCTAAAATTGTTCTTGTATAATTTAATGAAGTCAGAGCTTTATCTAAGGATAATAGCTTTTCCTCCACAATTTCGGCCCACGCTAGAGGAGAAGAATGAAGCATGGTTTGAGGCGACTTGGAAAGAAGGCGATGGTTGTCAAGTTTGATATCCATCCATGTTTCGAAGAAACATATAATACCATGTGTAGCATCCAGAAGCATGGTTAGAAGAGTTTGTAGTTTTTTTTTTTTTTTTTTTATGTTTCTTACATTTTGGCCTGATGAGAATTCTAAGTGGTGAGTTGGTTTTAGCAGGAACTCTTTCTCTATATGGTTTCTGGATTCGCTGCTGTGTTGGTTGAATATCGTCGGTTTAATACGTTCATAAAGTGGCATGATAAGGACCCCTACTGGCCAAAAATCTGGGTTTAGATAGAATTTCCATTGATTTCTACCCTAAAATATGCATAGGATGAATGCTTTTTAATCACAGCTTGGTTGATTTTCTTGTGATTCTTCATGGCTGAATGTAACACGCGATAGGTTTTTCTTGTTCAATTTCGAGCATTACATTGTACTCTTGGGGAAAAGGAGGCAGGTGGAAAGTCTTCCTATCATCAGCCTTCTTTATCGTCATCTGTTCTTTCCCTCCTCGTCTGTCTCCCCGCTCCCTTTTTCACTTTCCAGTTTTTTTTTTTTTTTTTTTTTTTGCTCCTGGGGCCTTTCCCTGGAAGCTCAAGCATCGCCCAGAGTTCGCCAGCGATCTTTCTATTCCTTACTAAAGCCGGCCTGCCTCCTCGACTCAAGGACGGGCAACGTGATGTCCCACCAGAGAGGTTCATGGAGGGAGGAACAACAGACCAATAGAACCCTACACTAAGCAAACCAACACTAAAACTCACATTATCAGACTTTACAGAGTTTGTACTGAGACACAGAGCATACAAACGTGGAGTTGAGAAAAGAGGGGGAACCTATGCTGCTTGACAATCAACGTTATACACTACATGTATATTCTTTTAAAATAGTACTGTTTGGATTGGGATTAATGCTATATTTTTTGATGTAATGGATGACTATTGATAAGGATTATGAGAAATTGCCTTTTGAGAAGGGGATTTAACTCTGGATCAGATTGAGCTCCAGAGAGGATGTGAATTTTTTTTTTCGGGGGGGGGGGGGCTTTCAAGAGGAAACCTCGCCGGAAAGGTCCATTCCTCCCAACGTAACAGGATTAAAACTTGTTAGGTGGCAGACTTATGTCACGCCTTTAGATCAAGTAACAAGAAGCGATTCTTCCAAGATTTGCCCCTTTTCGTTCTATTTACCTTAGAAGAATGCTATGCTATTCAAAAGCAATAGAATTAGCTATGCACTAGAATAATAATATTAATCAATAAAAAACAGCACTTGTTCTTACTTAATAATATTCAATAAGGGTGACTGGCAGACATCAAAGTGGCAAGTTACATAAATAAAAATCATTTATTGCCATCCAATAAAGTAAAGGCAATACCCCGGTACAGCAGGGGGTATTGCCCTTATATGCTCAAATAAACTGGGAAAACTAACTAAAACTTACTTTTAAGCAGGAGCTAAATTTTTACAGACATACTCGGGCCACGAGAAGCTCCTCAATTAATTCATGACAAACAATAACTGACACTTCTCCGAATATACGTGTGCCGCTGACATATTTTATTGATCTTACTACTAAGAGCTGCCAGAGCAAGTTTTTTAAAATTAAAACTTCCCCTTGGTTCGCACAATGACAGACAAGAAGCTCATCACTGGCGGTATTGTCAATTGAAAAACGAGACTGCTAGGATGCTCGACTCCACATTGACCGTGATACATTTCGGTCATGGGACAAAAGCTCGAAAAGTAGATTTTTAGTTTTTAAAATGTGCGTATTGAACTTTGTTTGTTAATTTTACAGTAACTTAGTTAATAAAACTTCTCATATAAATAAATATTCTGAAATAAATCTATTTCTCTGAAATAGTTATTTTTATTTAAAATCCATTTTAAAAATAAAAATTGCCCGGGCGCTAGAGTCAACCCTAGAAACGTTTTATTACACACCTTTATTTTTCAGAGACCATCTCTGCGAGTGATAAAGAGGAGGAGACTTCAGTTGTCATCCAATGCCGCTTTTTTTTTTTTTTTTGTTTCACGCATTTTCAACAACATGACTACAATCATTTAATTTTCTCTTTCCATTCTATTTGCCTTACAAGAAGGCTGACCTTTTCATTTTCAGTTTAGAGAATACTCTGATCTTAAGCGTAGGCAGGAAGGAAAACAATCTCATAGAGACGTTCATATGCACAGTATAAGGTCGGTCTCTCTCTCTCTCTCTCTCTCTCTCTCTCTCTCTCTCTCTCTCTCAGAGAGAGAGAGAGAGAATCTAAGTACGGTACCACTGAGCTAAATCTGTAAGCGTACCAGTAATTAGGCTGGTTAACCTGACAAAGAGCCAACTTTCCGCCTCTCATATTGGCGAAGAAGCACAGAGAAAGTGTTTACAGTCTGACGTAATTAATAGCTCGGTATAAGCTATCTGATGTTGTCCTTGAGCTGCCACCAACCAATTATTCTGTACAAACGGTAAAGACCACATGCGATGCTGCTTACGGAAAACCTGAGCGATCATGTTTAAAATCTTTCGATTGCCTCAAGTGCCACGAAAATTAAAAAAATAATAATAACACACACCGGAATTGCGTTTATTACGAATCAATTTCCAATGAAATTTACTCTAACTAGATTTATATGCACTTTTAACACATTGCAACAAGATGGACCTACTTCCAAGACCAATGAACTGAAAACCCCTTCGTTATGAAGCTCGTTCATTTACTCATCGAGCAGCAAAGGAAAGGGCGTTCAAAAAGAACGCCCTTTCCTGCACAACTAGCCAGTGCAGGATGTCGATGTACTAGAGGCGATATGCCAGTTTGTGTAAACCGTTTCAAAAGAATGCTCCAAAAAGATATTATACTATATAATATATAGGAGATACGTAGTATAATATATAGTAGATACCTATATATTTAATACGGAAGTCGTTTTCTTTCGACAGTCAGTGTGAACAGTAGGCTTAACGGATCGGGCTGGAAGTGGTCTCATATTAAAGACATTTCTTCCTAGGTGTGCAGAAAGTTGTTAAAATTTAAAAATTCCGAATAGTTTTATTTTATGGAACGGACCAGTTTTGTACTACAAATGAGAATAGTTCAACAACATTTAATTCATAGATGGAGCCACAGGAAGATATTAAGTGTTAAACAAACAGTTGTCTAAGTTGATAAGGCATTTTTTCTGATTAACAATTTGCACAATCGTGTCCTTTGTTCCGAAAAAAAAATAAATAAATAAATAAAATAAAACTCTGCTACCAATTGCGAAATTTTCGCAACGGGTACAGTTAGATATAGCCATTGCGTACGATAGGCCTAATCGATTTGGTCTCAAATTGAAGATATTTCCTCCTAGGTGTGCTGCTAGTATAGTATAATATATAGTACTAGCAGTGCCTTTGCGAAACTTTCGCAATTGGTAACAGAGTTTTTCTCTAGCTCTCCTAAAGAAATGTAGTCAGTGTTTGGTCGTAAGCAGGTAAAGCCAGTACGCGTCGAATCCTTTCTCATTTCTGCAAAATAAAAACTATTTTCTTTTAAGGTAGGCAGCGCTAGTAGAGAAAATTGGTCCGTTCTGTAAAATAAAACTATTTAAATTTTTTTTATATTTTAGCATGTTTCTGCACACCTAGGAATAAATATCTTCAATTTGAGTCCAAATCGATTAGGCCTATCGTACGCAATGACTACAGCTAGCTGTACCCGTTGCGAAAATTTCGCAATTGGTAGCAGAGTTTTATTATTATTACTTATTATTATGATTTATTTATTTTTTTTTTTTTTCTGAACAAAGGACACGATTTTCCGAACGTGCAAATTGTTAATCAGTCGAGTAACTAAAGTGCAAATTGTTATTATGCAAATAGATCGTGAACTGATTGTCAGTCAGTTAACGACCGATTGACGTTTGGTTCATCAACCGTTTTGTTGTGAACCAATTGTTAGTTCGCAACAAAACCTAACAAATAAATAATGGCTGGATGATAATTTAAAATTAGAAATAAAACCTCTCACGAAAAGTTATCGGAATAAAACCACAAATTAAAATTATTCCTTCGATTCGTCTTATTTATTTTGCTGTCTTTGCCTTTATTTACTTTATACAGTACTGAGTATTTTCTGTACAGAAACACGATGTAAAACATTACCCTGTACACATACCAAAACTGTACTACAGTACAACAAATACCCACACCACTGGATTATGACCACCTACCTAATACCATGTTGGACCACCGTTCGCATAGATAACAGCAGCTATTCGCTTAGGCGTTGACTCCACTAGAATACCTGTCCTCTTTCTGTGAATACGCTGCCTATTTTGGGCTTAAAATAAACCCTGAAAAATCCAAATATATCATCTTCTCATCTAGAGTACAAGCAGACTCTCAATCCAGCAGCCTCTCTGCAGCCCTCAATTGCGAGGCATGTTCTCGTCGCCACTCATTCAGTAAAATTCTTAGGAGTGATAATGGACGAAAACCTAACGTATAAGGAACGAATCCAGCAACTGCGTTCAAGAGCATTACAGGCTTTCTGGGATATGAAACTTGATCTCTGTAGAAGGCACAACAAGGAAACAATCAGAAATTTTCTCCTAAACTACTATCATCAGTTATGGTATTGAAGTTTGGTCGGCTACTCCTATGTCCAGTCTGAAGACGCTCTGGAGCATAGAATTCTGGGTCCTAAAGTAGGCCACCGATTGGGCTCACCTACCCTATACATCGAAATTACAGCTCTGCATAAATTTCAGATACACCCCAGCCCAGCACCTGGCATATGCGAGGAAGCTCACAATGGCGCTTAATCTGTGCTCCGCTGTTCTCGACTTCGTGAACATTTGGGAAATCGTAGCCTGAAAAATCCCTGAGAAAGCAGAGCCCTCAGGAACCGTCCAGTACTCTGTTCTAACCTGCAGAAGCTCTCAATCTTCAAGCGGCACTTTCCGAACAGCACTATCGGCGCGCTGAACTCCGCAAACATTGATTTGGATGTGTGGTCCACAGATTTTGCCTACAGAGAAGAAAAGCGCAAATCCATAGTCAAGTGCAGTCAGCATTCCTGCAATTGTCAGCGGAACTAGTCATAACTCCCGTTGAAAGTTTTCAGACTGTCTCGATGTGTTGCAGCACGTATATAATAACTATAAAATCTATATAATGCAATATAAATAATCTATTATAATAATTATAAAAGCTATATAATGCAATATAAGCTCTGTATAATCCATTAGCACTTTCTATGTATTTTATGTATTTGCTGTGTACTCAAGTAGTTTTTTTTATGTACTGAATAATGTGCCCAGTTAATTGTTAGATTCCTCTGGTTGCCTGTAGCGGAAATCGTGTCCTACATTTCTATGAATTAAGAATTTTATTATTATGTCTGAAGACGTCCGTAGGGATCTCTAGTCGTGCTGCTTGCAAGGCTTTCCACAGTGTCGGAACAGATGACAATTGTGCGTCCATGTGCCTCGCTTCCCATTCCAAAACATCGCCAGGTATTCAATTGGATTTAGATCAGGAAAATTTGGAAGCCAATCAAGATGGAAGATTGTCGTCATCCATCGAACCACTGTCAACGGGCCCGCATTTCCCTACATTGAAAGCCCCCTGACACGGCGCATTATCCTCTTTTATAATCTCGTTTCTGTCCGGGAAAAAATGCAACATGGCGGGGTGCACATGGTCTCCTAAGAGCTGCCGGTAGACCTCATCAGCGAAACGTTGGTCCATACGTTCCGGGAGGGGGGGGGTTCTAGTTCTTGCCAGCAAAACATGCTCCATACCGCTACCTGCCTGGATACTGGACACCATTCACGATGGATCCATGGACTCATTGCTTTCGCTACACACGAAGGTGTTTGCCCGCGTGTTGCACTAGATTAGTACAATAATGGCCACATGGTGCCAAGGAAGCTTATGCTGCACCAGCCAAAAAAAAAATTAAAATAAATAAAAAATTTAAAAAAATAATAATAAAAACAAATTAATAATAAGAAGAAAATTAAAAAATTATAATAATTAATAAGAGAAAAAGAAAATGGAAACCTATGCATTTCCCTCCTCCCTTAGGTAATTATCCAACTGACCTTCGAATTTCCCCAGACTATCAGCCTCTACCACGCATGTGGTAGAGGCTGGAACTTATTCTTATAAATTACTTTTTTGTCCTTATTCATTTTGATTATGCCTCTCAGAACCTTAAATACCTGAATCAAGTCAAGTCTCCTCTAAGGTGCCTAGTTTCCAAGCTCTGCAACCCACATATTCGAAGTCTTTCTTCATATGGACGCCCTTTTGCCGATCTCACCAGGCGAGTTACCCGTCTTTGGACCCTTTCAAGAAGAACAATGTCTTTCTTTAGGTGTGGTCTCCATACTTGAACACAGTATTCCAAGTGTGGTCTAACAATAGCCTAATATAATGGGATTATGACATCCTTATCTCTACTAGCAATTGTTAGTTAAATCATCGATAGGACACTATGGGCCCTACTTGCAATCAGTTTACAATGCTTGGAGAACTTCATATCTGACCGTATCATAATACCCAAGTCCCTTTCCTCCACTATCGGACTTTAGTTCAACTCCGCCAACTGTATGTTATTTTGGGGTTCCCCAGGTATAATACCTTACACTTTACTGGATTAAAGCATAGCTGCCATTTTTCTGACCATCTCTGGTCTATCTAGGTCGTTCTGAAGAAGCTCTGCTTGGCGGCAATCATTAACTACTCTATCAATCTTTACATCATCTGCAAATTTAGACAACATAACCCTCTATCCATTCATCTATGTCATTTATGAAAATCAAAAACAGTGGTCCTAATACTCATCCTTGGGGAACCCCACTTCTTACATCGACCCAATCTGGGGAATAACCATTTATCACAACCCTCTGCCTCCTACCCTGAAGCCATCCATCTAAGGATTTTCCCTGTGATTCCAACCTGTTTCAGCTTATAAAGTAATCGCTCATGTGGGACTGAGTCAAATGCTTTGCTGAAATCCAAATAAACAACGTCGAAATTATTCCCTAAATCCAGGTCTTGAGTGACCCTGTCAAAATAGCCAACCAGATTAGTTTAAACATGATTTTCCCTTTACAAATCCAGGCTGAGTATCCTTCAGAATTCCATTTCTATCTAAGTGATCCTTGTTCATAGTCTCCATGATTTTCCCTACTAATGAAGTTAGACTAACCGGCGGTAATTTCCCCACTTCACTCTTAGAACCGCCCTTGGCACTTTCCCAATCCAACAGAATCACTCCCGAATCCAGTAATGCTCTCATAATTAGCCTCAATGGTTCAATGCACTCACTTGCCGCCTCCCTTAAGATTATAGGGCAAATGTTATCAACCCCAGGAGCCTTACTGGCCTGTATGCTCGAAAGTTTTTTCCTTAAATAAACGTGTAAAATATCAACATCATTAATTACATTTTTTTCAACTTCACTCCCAGAATTTCTCATTGACGTGAAGGGTTTTTCCTTCTGTAAATATCGATGCAAAGTAATTGTTGAGTTCATCTGCAACTTCGGCTAGGGTATCTAATACTATCCCACGCACATTACATAAGGTTCGATTTGGTTTGTCCATCTTTTCTTTGCATTTATATATGCGAAGAATTCCTTATCCTCCCTCTTTGCCAGCCTAACCTTTTCAGTGGCATTACTACAGATCAATTTGTAGCTGTTATAGGCTTCAGTATTTCTTATTGTTCTAACTTTTCCATGCCGTCTTTTTCTGCTAAAGTAATTTGGAAACTTCATTATTCATCCAACTTGGAATTCTCCTCGTGGAGTATTTATTTTAATGGTATATAAGCAATCAAGGCTTCTGTCATTAATGCTTTAAAAGGTATACCATAATTCAATTGTATTCGCTCGCTCTCTGTGAGATATCTAGCCAGTTAATAAAGGCCAGTAGCACCTTAAGGCATCGTAATTTCCTTTCCTGAAATTATTACCCATTCCTTTGCCCTTAACTACTGCTACCTCTCTCGTCATCGTAGAACCCAGTAATCACTTCCTGCTACTGGTACTAGATATTTGGACTCATCCGGCTAGCACACTCGTTTCCAGTCCGCCAGTGTCCAACCAGTGTTGTTGACACCACAGCATTTGCCGTCGACGACGATCAGCAGTGAGGAGAGGGTGCCTCTTGGGTCGTCTGCTGTGGAACCTCCTTAATTCTGAGAGTGCGGCACGTCATTTGGGATATTGCTCTTGCATTCCCCATATTGATTGCGGTGTCAAATGTTGCACAATGATCTGCCGTGGAACAAGTACAACGCGTTGCATCCTTCGCTCACCACGAACATCCACCTTGCTTAATCCTTCACAGTTCTGTCGGTGGGAGGTGGTTTGACCAGTTCGACACCATTCTTTGTACGCCTTAACTACAGCGGGACGTGAGCAACTGAGAAAAACGTGCCGTTTTCGATATGGAAGCACCCGACGCAAAAGCTCCAGCAATCATGCCCTTTTGAAACTCCGTGATATCTTTATTAATATCCATAACTGCTACTTCATCAGGTTGCTTGTATGAACAGGTTGCTTCATCAGGTTGCTTGTATGAACTTACCACTGCTCTAGCGTACAAAGTTATTCGGCTTTTTATACTACAAGCTATGCGGCATAATCCATTACGGATGGGATGGTCATAATTCAGTGATGTGCGTGTGTAGAAATAAATCGTCCAGATGGTAGGTACTTCAATTGTGATTATTTATTTATTTTTTAATGCATGGTTCTGTTAACTATTCTTATTTCTTTTAGGCATTTGACAATAGGAAGTACCTCGCCCGACTTTCATTTTACTTCTCTTTTTCTATCGTTTCCACTAATTCAGTGTTAGTAACAGAATCATTTCTTCTCCTCATAATCGCGTGCCACTAACGAGATACTTGACAACGAAATATCTCGGCGACTGACAAGCGAAGACGTGAATGCATCGGTTGCCTTGTCAGTAGCATAGTGGTCAGTTAGAGGTTGGACCAATGAGAGGCTTTCCATAACAAATGATGAGGTAGACTAATTAAGCGATTCCCAAAGGAAGAAAAGTAGAAATTGCGTCGGTTCAGTGGGAGGAGTGTCTTAATGATCTAAGCGCATTTGCAGTGATTCTACCGACATGTTCATTGAATTTTACATTATTAAAATAAGCGCCCAAATATTTCATGTTGCTGACCGAATCAAGAGGCCTGTAGTATCGATGGCAGTTACAGATTATACTGTCACGCCTTCTCGTTTTAAAAAAAAAAAAAAAAAATATTGAAGTGTTCCCTCCACATTTCAGGCATGACGAAAAACCTCATTTTAGGTAGCATGTCAGAACATTCTGAACGAACACTGAAAATACTGCTGGATTGGCTGCAGAAAACTCATCGCATTTGCACAATGAAAATACAATTGATCTTTCCCCCCCCCTCCCCGTTGTGAACATGAAACAGTGTACAACAAAATGTAGACTCGAATGACATTCTAAATCGCACTCGTGCACTTGTCCCTGACCAATCAATTCATATCCATGCTCTAATTTTTGTCATCGAATAATGTAATTGAGCCGCGTCTGATTACCAATGATACCTAAAGCGTGGTACGTAAAGACTATGGCAAAAACAATGAAAGAAATTCGTATACCGACGAAGAATTCTTCGCTTAGTGCACTTGGATCAATGATGATTGGGAAAATCAGTTCCAGCCGTTGGTGATTTCAACTGGTAACGCCAATTTCCCCCTGTCAGAACATTGCGTTTTCACAATATATGAAATAGTGTACAGCAAAGTATTTAATGTCAAGTTTACAAACATATGACAGGGCTTTTTTTTTTTTTTTTTATTTCTCTTATTCACTATGGATATGCTCGTTCTCTAGTCTCGCATAGTGTCGCGAGACTAGAGAACGATCCCGTTTTGCTGTAGTTCCCCCTTGCTATCCTCGACCTGTAGAGAAGCGCTCCAAAGCATCGCTATCCATATTCTATGCATTCTCATGATTCTGTCTTAATGGACAAAACGATAGTCAGTTTTAAAGTGGCACATCACTCTGTTCTTGACTTATGAATACAACTATGTAACATATGACTATGACGTCGGTTATAAATACAAAATAAATATAAATTAGTAATAAGAATGTATTTACTTTATTACTGTGTGTGTGTGTGTGTGTGTGTGTGTGTGTGTGTGTGTGTGTGTGTGTGTGTGTGTGTGTGTGTGTGTGTGTGAGAGAGAGAGAGAGATCCTCTGGCAGTGCCCGGACCTGTTATCAGACCTGTATATTGCTGATACTTATCAAGTTAGGTTAGATTCCAATTTCATAGCTCAAAGTTTAGAAATAAATCTATGTGGTAATTATTAAATAATTGCCTTCTGTTAGCTTTTTTTTTTTTAAATAATTATAAAATATTCAGCTAAACTTAACCAGTGATTCTATGCAGAAGTGATCCCATTCCTCAATATACAGTTTAAGAGAATTTCATTTATCCGCGTAAGAATTACGCAAGAAAATTAGTCTAAAGAGATGCATACAGAGGGCGCTAGGGCCCCATATCCTTTAACTCGGCTTTGCATGCATGCACATACGTACACCAAGGATGGTAGTTATCTGTATCAATATTCTTACTGAAAAGAAAGAGGACTTCCATCCTACACTTCGTCCACCTTTCTCAGAAGCACGCAACAATCAGGATGCCGCTAATAGCCAGTTACCATCGTCCATAATGATGATCTACTCTAGGAAGTAGGCATCGCTGCATACTCAGACTGAAAAAGTTAAACTCCTCCTCTTTGCGTTCTGTTCCTGCTTCTCCTAATGGAAATGTCATTGAGCAGTATCCGACACGGCAATCTTCCAGCATCTCCCCCCTTCTCCCCTTTTAACGTAACTTCGAGTCTCCATTAGCTTATTATCGCATACAGACGAATGCCTTTACACAATGTTTTCTTAAAAACATTTCTACATAAAAGCTAATTAGAAATAAACTGTACAGCCAGATAGTTAAAAAAAAAAAAGTGTAAATAAAAACGGGATGGGTTAACGAACTGGTCGCTAGCCATCAGGCAGAACCTAACCCGCTCATCCATCTTTCATTTGCAAACGCAGCTGCTACTCAATACATTTGTTCTGCTGCTATATGAGGCAGAACGGAAGGATACAAATGAAGTTACAAATAAGGGAATCTGTAAACTTATCAGCTACAACACTTTAACTTATTAAGGTAAATTAATTACTAATTAGTTATAAATGTAATTAACCTCGACCCGTCGGGTCATTCGCTACAAGGAAAATTATCGATCATTTTCTTACTTTAAAATAGTTAAGTTTACTATCTCTAAAGATAGGAAATATATCAATTAATTTTTCTATCGTTATGACGAACTGGGTTTTGATCCTATAAAAACAATAGGTTTTTAGTAAAATCAGTATTATAATTTTCCATTATCTATCCGATTTATATGCATTTAGTTCTTCAGTATTTTCAGCTTATGACGATAAGTACTATTAACATGATAAATCTCTGAAAAATCCAGCTTTTCAGAAAGCAAATGATGCATAACAAAACAACCAAAGTATAAGAAACCCATGGTAACAAGCGTCTTCAGCAAGATCAAGCGCACTGCGGGAAAGCAAACCCTTCGCGGATAAGTGCAATCTATTTTAATACTTTCTTTCTTTATACACATTCAGGGCCTAGTTCGTAAAGCCAAGCCCACTATGAATTTTAAACGACCTATCGGGATAATAGTCTGATCACACCCTCCCGACTATTTCCTTGTTCTAGCAGATTTCCGTCTTGGTGAAACCCGAGGAGAATTTTAATTTCTTGATGTCCTCAACTGAAATTGAACGAGTATTTCGTTAGTTGCAGTGACTAGTGCAGATGAGAAACGCGCTACATAATCGTATGCTGTATGTTTCTATGTAATTATGGTTTGGAAGATTTATCCAGAATGTTTTCCACTTGCACATGAACGATGTCCAAGGCGGAAAACATTCTGAGATTGAGAACAAAAGCAATTAATCACTTATAATTGACACTACCCCCGCTCTGGTAGGGGGTAGTGTCAACCCACGCTTTCAGGTTAAAAATCAATAAATTAACAAAAAAAAAAAAAAATCATGGAACCCATTTCATATTGTTTGCAGGTTTTGCATCAGGAACACGATCATTTTTCATGTCCATTTGGCCGATGCCAGGATTCCATTTGATCTGTAAAATGCACCAATTCTATGGCAGATAATTCTAAGGCCTAATTTCAGGATGCAAAAATTCCAGAACCACGGAGGAAACCCTCAAACAATGCAGGCATGCATTTCCATCGTCAGAAATAACTGCAATTGTACACAAAGCTTGCAAATAGACAGGTAAAGACAAACATTTACAAGACAGTTATGCGTAGCGAAACTGGGGGGGGGGGGGGGAGTTGCCCAGAATGTAACGTGAGAGGAGATTCTATCCTGATTCTAGGTTCTATAAACTGGGATAGTGGACATATATCTTGTGGCTTTCCCTAAAAGCAAAAATACCTGGTTACAACATTGCAGCTTTCCAACTGACAATAAAATCGAATCGCATTCAGGTATTCTGCACAGAGGAGGCATTCCTTTATAAGAGCCAATAATTGATTGATCCCAAGATTGCTTTAATTCTGTTTTTGTTGCTTTAATTACGAAATTTATATAGTTGGCAAAGATAGCTTAACACGGAAAATTTATAAATACATTATTTATAGATTAAAAATAAAAGCTTCTTACAGAGATCCACAAAGGATTACGCATCATAAAATTAATACCTTTATGCGTGAGGCAGCGGTATCATTAAATTGGTTTAACCTATCTTCAAAAGAAGCGTACGACAAATGTATACATATAAAAGTAAAGTAATTTGACTCCTTTCTGCTCAGTCAGATGATTATGTAATTAAACGTTATTAATTGAGTTCTACACACTGGATTGAACAGAATAATTAACTTCGTTTCCTGCCAATTACATTTTGGCATATTAATTGTTCAAATTCTGTTACAGCATAAAAAAAAAAAAAAAAAAAAACGTTTTCCAAAATTAATGTGTGGACATTGATTTCGGAAATGTGTCCACATTTCCAAAATTAAGATTTCTTGCTCTATTCAGTTATCAAGGTCTTATGGATTGGTTTAATTCTGTAAGAGAAGTCGAGACTTAATAGGTAAAATTCACGCCGTGATCCAGTGGTGATAGCATGCACGTCCATAGGTAAGGTCTAGGCTGCCACGAAAAATGCAAGGCTCATTGGAAACTTTGCGGCCAGAAAAAAATAAAATAAAATAATAATAATAAAATTCCAGCTGCACTTAATTGATTATACGTATAGTAACAACGAATATGTAAAAACTCTTCTGCTCTCTGTCGTCTTGAAAATAAACTGAAATGTATTATTTATTTAAATAATCATAATATGTTACCCGGAATGCATACACATGTCGGGTCGGATTAAGAAATGCAAAGGAGTCTCGGATATGGTTACATTGATCAGTGACGAATTCTGTAGTGTAGCTCGCGTTCAGTAAATTATTTTGTAATCGCGGATCATTTTAAAATTCAGAATGAAGATAGAAAACCGAATTTCCGATTGCGACTCCATCTAGCGAGTGGTTCACACGCTATGCATTCCTTGTTTATATATTTGCGTAGCCCACAAGACTACGATAGAGTTTCTGAACTTTAAGTAAACACGGAACATAATCTTAGGATTCATTAGCTTATGAAGAGCTTCAAGCAATCACATTTTTCTTATACGAAGTTCATTGTGCACGCTTTAAGTAAACTGAAAAGTAATATGCATATATCAATTTCTGTATGCTGCACACAGAATATAGCCTCCAGTACGTTTTTTTGTTCCTATTTCACTTAATTTTTTTTTTGCGCATTTAATCACCGGTCACTCAACTCATGGTGACGACTCAAGTTATCCGCTGGCAAGTTTGTCAGTGGATCGTAAACTGTCTGTTTTAAGTGTCTCGAAAAACTGGTGATATAAACCAGATCTTCACAAACCTCATGACGGCAAAATCTGAATATTAAAAATGCCTTGGTAGACTACTAGACATCGATAAAAAACAAAGAATTAACAGCCACAACTTAATACGTAGATCTGCGATAGCCTGTATAAAACTGTTTTCCTTTGCGGATCACAGAGAAATAGCAAAAATTTCATCATATAAAAGTTTTTAATGCGCGTTTAGGATTGTAATATTGATGAAATCCGATTAATGACATTTTGATAAAGTTCGGTATAAGTTTCAATGCAGTTCCTTTTTATCAAATCAAGTTCTACTACCATCATCATCCCACCTTGACAGCTTAATTCTTATTCTCTCTCTCTCAATAAGTTTTCTGTTTTGTTTATACTCTGGCACGACCATGAAGTCGGAGTTTACAATCGACCATTTCGAAAATGAATACAATCGTTAACTGGACTTGAACCACCGCCTATTAAAACACGTGTGCTACTGCACTCTCGGGCTTGCACTAGGCTGTGGATGTCGGGCCATGGTTTCCAGGATTTATCAAATTATATTTACCCCATAGGCTCAACATCTGGTGAGTATGGGCTTGGCAAACCCAGGTTCCTTAGCTGGATATCATCATTCTTCTTTCTTGCTTTCTTGGTCTCTGAGGGATATTTTTTTTTTTTTTTTTTTTTGGCTGGTGCAGCATAAGCCTCAGGCTTCCTTGCACCACCATATGGCTAATAATAATAATAATATATGACATTCTCGGTTAAATTTCTCTACGAAGATTATCAAGAATAAGAAACTTAGCTTCTACGCGTATTTATATTTTGAGAAACTATCAGTTTGTGTAATTCGCATATGGCTTTGATAAAATACAGAACTTTGCTGGTGACTTGGCATAAGTAGCAAGGAAGACAAAATATTCAGCACCCAGGGTATCCACGTGGAATAAATAATCATGTGGTCAGGCCAGAAATTCGCAGATAAACTTTAATAAAAGGAAGATGAGAAACACATTAGTATTTAGTAGGTGCATGGTTATCCACCTACTAAAAATACTAAGCAAATTATATACCACTCCTGCATGTAAAAGAAGTGCATTATTTAAGACAAAATATAAAACTTTTCTTGTTTTTAATTATTGAAGCACAAAATCATATAGTCATCAACTAAGTTTGAAACCGATGCAAGATCCGCACAAATATGTCGAAAAATTAGCTGCTTTCAGTTACAAAACTTCCAATTACAGACCTTGACCAAGTCACCGCAACTCGCTTCTAAGTATTTGCACGATGTGCTGTTTCATCCATCAAAGAAGACGTAACCGAATGTCTTCAGCCACTCCCAGTAGTTGTTAGCAATGATATGACACAAGGGCATGTATAAGTTGCCATCTTCCGTAAATCTGACGTACCGCGTGGTTATCATTATTCCATCGCCACAAATAAAACCACCCACTACGTCAATCTTACAAGAATTTCAAATGCTGATATGCATTAAATCTATTTCGAAACTTAAACACACCAGAGTAATCTTGATTTGCTGCTCATCACATCTCGGTGGAATGAAAATACTTTCTCCTTCGAATTTTCTAGCTGTCCGTGACCGAAGTATAATCACGACACCAACCCTGACCTTTCAAGTAAACTGGCCAGTAGCAAGCGTCCATATAAATTCTTCGCTTGTATCTCACTGGAATATTTCCTAAGACATTAACAGGCTATTTTGTTTTTTTTTTTTCCATAACAAGCCCTCTCTGAGAATTGTCGTAGGATGTAATAGATGGGAAAGCTACAGCGATCTGATGTGGTAATGCGATATTTATTACATTACTACATTATACTTTGTCAGATTTGCCTGGAGAGAAAAAAAAAAATTAAAAAGGCTGGTTGTTTTAAGACAAGTTCCGAGGCCGCTAAGGTAATGGGGTGTCAGTATATTTTGTCCGTAAACTGTATGTATTCTAGGCCGATTTGCACGTATGTGGGAAGAAACCTGTCCATTCCCTGCATAAGATAGGAATTTCCCGTCTAAAACTCCTTTTAGACTGCGATAATTTTAAAGGCTTCTTTTTCACTTTGGGATTTGGTATACATCGAATTTGGTTTCCGAAATCTGGTATACATCGCGCGTACTATGCAGAATCAGTGTAAAGAAGTTGAAATACAAAATAATAAACAAATTATGCCCTCGTTTTCTAATGCCTATTTTATAGGTGGTTCCGCCATCGAGATAACAAATAATATTAAGGAGTTATCCTTCGTGTCAAGCTTCAACCCTTCCCCCACATTAACTCTGTCATCTTTCTGGCCTCCAAGCTTCTGGGACTTGTCAAGCGTACGCCATCTATCTTAAAGACTGATGTGATTACAGTCCTCTACAAGCAATTATTACTTCCCGTTTCTGACTACTGCGATGTGATTTGGCCACCACTGCAATTATCTTTCTCTTTTGCCTAGGACCTAAGTGATCATACTATGGTATCCGCCTCGTTTACACTATTATCAATTTCAGGAGATTCCCCACTGCTTCTGGCACAAACCATCTTCATAGAACGCGTATTAATTCAACTAGGAATAAATACAAGTGCCATTAATTCCATCATAATAAGGTTATGTATTTGGGGAACAGAAATCCCGGAGCTACATACAAAGGGTACTAGGAAAGTTTTGCAATATGACGCAACAATGAATCATAGGAAGTTGCTTGTTGCTGCATGTTGAGGCATGTTCATACGTGCATAGTAGCCGCCGCGCCAAGTCGATGGGCTCAGTTATTCATTAGTAGTGAGAGTGTAAAGTGCTTGCGATGGCATCGTGGTCACGAAATGAGATAAGGACAGTTTTGTGGTATAATTTCGTGCGTGGTTTAACCATAGACCAGTGCTTAGAAGAAATGACTCTTGCACTAGATGATGATTGTCCACATCGTACAACGATATTCAGGTGGTATAGAGAATTCCAAAGGGGAAATTTCACTCTGGAGGATTCTGAGAGGCCGGGAAGGCCACGAACGTCAGTTACGGAGGAAAACGTTACTGCTGTGAGGAAAATGCTTGACGAAAACAGGTGAGTCACCTACCAACAGATAGAGGATACTTTGGGCCTAAATGCACCAGCAATTCGTTCGATTCTGCAAGATCATTTGCACGCGAAGAAACTTTATTCTCTCTGGGTGCCGCATCGACTGAAGAGCAGATGACACGACATGTGACTTGGTGCCGGGAGATGTTAAAAAAGTTTGATAAGGGACAATCTCGGTATGTGAACAACATCGTGACAGGTGACGAGACTTAGCTGTACTATTACGATCTGCCGACCAAGGCTCAAAACAAAGTTTGGGTCTTTGATGATGACGACACACCCGTAATTGTCAGAAAATCCCGATCTGTAAAGAAGAAAATGATAGCTGTATTTTTCAAATCGAGTGGAATTGTGGAACGTGTCGTTTTGGACACGCAGAAGACAGTCACAGCTAAGTGGTATACTGAACAATGCCTGCCTAAAGTCATTGGATCTATGAAGAACCTGCAGCCAAAGTCAAGAATGGACACCTGGTACCTCCATCACGATAATGCTGCAGCTCACCGCGCCAAAGCCTGCACCGAATATTTGACCACGACAGGACTGAAACTTCTCGAGCACCCTCCCTACAGTTCAGACCTTGCTCCCTGCGACTTTGCACTGTTCCCGCATGTGAAAATGAAGCTAAAAGGGAGGCGGTTTTCCAGTGATGAGGACCTTCTATGGGCTTGGGACAAAGAGTGTGCTTTACTCCCTAGTGAAACTTGGCAGAACTGGTTTAGAGATTGGTTTCGGAGGATGGAGAGGTGTATTGAATGTAGAGGAAATTACTTTGAAAAAATTAAATAAACAAAGCTGTATTGCAAAACTTTCCTAGTACCCTTTGTACAAGCTAAAGGAGAGATTAGCTAAAAGTGGTTCATGAAGAAACAGGTTTGAGTATTACGGTTCCAATTTGGCATGGAATTTTCCATGCAATGTAAACAGGCAGCTAAGAAGATGCATGGCGTCTTGTCCATGATTTATAAGAACTTTTGCTAGTAGGAAGGATGAGGGATAATACTTTCCCTTGTATAGAAGGAAAGAATTATCCCTCTGTACAAGACAGCCTGGAAACCACACCTAAAAAGATATTGAACTGCACAGGATTCAAAGGAGGGCTACTAGATTTGTAACAAGTGCAAATCGATGCACATATGAAGAACGGCGAACTTCAAAGATTGATAACTAGACATCTAAGGGTGATATGGGGATGAAGTACAAAGTGCTGAAGTCTGTTCTCCGTTGTAGGGTGATGCAAGAAACAGAAAGCACAAATATAAATCTCAGGGTATAACAGAAGACTGAATCTCATTAAGTTCACCTATGGGCAGGGGGTTGCGGAACACTGGAATACGGTGTGGCAGAAGCAGCTGTTATTTGTTGTTGTTATTTGGTTTTTAGGAACATTAGCAACTAAGGCCATATTGCTCGATGTGGTAGAAGCAGCGGGTCTGGCTAAGTTCAAAACAGAATTAGCTGGTTACGTCTATAGTGTGTGTGTGTGACAAAGGGCAATATGATGACTTATTTTAAGGTAAAGATGCATTGTTACATTGGCTGTAATCAGCATAAGACAGATAAATTAAATTTAAATATTTATTGTGTTCAATATTGTTAATTTTAGTATCTCTATTTGGAATACTGTGTTCAAGTGTGAAGACCTCATCTGAAAAAAAAAAAAAAAGGATACTGAGCTTCTTGAAAGGGCCCAAAGACGGGCAACTCGAATGGCGAAGTCGACAGAAGGATGACCCGACTGAGGTTTACAAGGCTCTGAGAGGGATTAGTAAAATTAATGTAGGTGGAATTCTCACTGTTATAGAACTAGAACTAGAATTCCAGAACTAGGAATCATAAATTCAAATTTTGGGGGCTGAGGTTTAGATTAGATTGTAGGAAGTTTTCTTTTAGTTATCGAATCGTTGATAGCTGGAACAAGTTGCCCTCTCGGGTAGTTGAAGCTGAAAGTTTGAATAAATTCAAAAGTCAACTCGATAGTTTACTGTATAAGGAGGGAAGCGTGTAATTTGTGTTTTCTTATCTACTTGGGTTTTTTTTTTTTTTTTGCCAGTGCAGCATAAGCCTGTGGCTTCATTGCACTATACAGCGAATACTATTACTCTTAGTTGCATGATATTAGTAATTGGTACATTAGAAATTCTAATGGCATAATTCATTTAATTATATCAATGTCAATATATATTTTATTTATTTATTATTTTTTATTTTTGGCTCATGCAGAAAAAAATTGCCTTCTTGCTTCATTCTTTCACCAGGCTACAATGTTAAGAGGCTGTTATTTGGTTTTTAGGAGCATTAGAAACTAAGGCCATATTGCTCGGGGATATGCAGTGGTCATTCCCTGACCTTTCCGCATCCTCCGTCTTTGGTGGTGACGGGCTCGAACCCCGGTCTAATCAAGAAGCGTGTGCTACGCACTGCTGCTCCTTCCCACCTGGCTACGGAGGCGCCTGTTAAGAGGCAGTGAAGATTAAGATAATACGTAAAATTTTACCGTGGTAACTCAAGAGTTTCATCCTTAGGCGGAAGTAATAAAGCAACTGAAACTGGTACAGAACGCTTCTATATTTTAAAACCCCAGATTTCCGAAAAGAATTCAAAGAGTTTGAATTAATATTCCGATTTAGTCACTAGGTTGATCATTCGCATATAAATCGATAAATTACTTAAACAATGGACTGAAATTACTCTTTTTTAAGTCATTTCAGTAGAAACGACAAATAAAGCAGTTAATCAATGAGGGAGGTCATTTTTATTTAAAGGATACTAAATGAGGTTGGGCAATGCTTGGCACCGAGCTCCTGCGACCTTCAGTCTTTCCACACCCGGCAGCGAAACATACACAAGCATAAACAACTTCTAATCAAGTGCAACCTCTTCCAACAAAGAAGGTGGGAAATGAATGGAACCTCCCCCTTTCCTGAAGCAAGTAATAACTCGTTTTCTGCTAATTATACTTTTTTTTTTTCTGATATTTTTCATGGAAGGTAGGTTAATTTTTGTATATTTCGGTGCCTGTTGCGCTACTTCTACTCCATCTTTGTTAATTGAATTCATTACCATTCTCTACCAGTACGACCTCCCATCTCGTTTATTTCTACCCATTGTAATGCAGAAGCCAGTCAGCTTTCTTGGAAGGCGTATCCTGTTCAGTACAGGGTGGTGCAAATGTCGCGCATTAATAGGAAATTTCACAGCTTTAGTAAAAACAAAATTTATATTTTTGTTAGTAAAAACTAAATTTAAATCTTTTGTTAATTTAGATTCTACCTGCATGGAAAGAAAGAAAAGGTTATTGCTATAACCTTTTCTTCCTTTCCATAGCGTCTAAATTAACAAAAGATTTTAAAACAACATTTCAGATATATACAGTACAGTTATGCATGCATATTCTAAAAGTTACTGCGGCATAAACAACATTTAACTGTTTTTTGTAATTATTCCCTTTTAAAATATGATACAACTCGGAGCTGAATCGTGTCACTTTAAAAAGGTCGGATTCTCTAGGCAGTATACTGGGTTCCATCACTCGTTTGAAGAGATCTGGATTCAAACCTTGTAGATTGCATAAGTACAAATACTGTGTGACGCAATACTGAAGCACTCCTAAGGACAGCCAATTTAATGGTAATGTTTATGGAATTCAGGCTTGATTACAAGCGCTTAGGAGAGACGTTTAAATCTACATCTACTTTGATGTGAGCAATATTTCTTAGCAAAAAAAAGATGGAAAATTCAGCTGCTATTTCTCATCGCTGGCTCATTTTCCTTCGTAATCCAAGCAAACTTCATTGCACTATACGCGAGTACTATTACCCTTAGTTGCATGATATTAGTAATTCGTACATTACAAATTCTAATGGCATGTATTATAGGTACATGTACCGAATTCACGTGATTATGATTGCACAACTTTCAATGGCAAACATGGCTCTGATTTCTACCAGCAATGGTAACGAAATTTAATTAAAAAATCTCGAGTCCTTTCCTTTTCCCAAATAATGGCAATACTGCATTTATCTCAGCTTATATAAAATAATAAATAATAGCATAAGGCGCTGTTGTTCAAATTACTCTCGGCTTTTAAAACAAATCCCAAAAAATCATTTTCCTTCTGTTTTTCTTATTACGTCAAAATACCTAATTTTAATTTCCAGATAACTTCCGAGTTTATTTCAAGTTAAAAAATAATTAAATAAAAATAATTCCAGCAACGTAAATTAAACAATACTTTTTTTACAACCAGAAAGCAAGTAACTTCACATCATGGTACGTTAACGGAAGTTTGTTTGAGAATGAACTTTTGACTATTCAGAATTTTACCTCTCCTCTGCTTTTCTTCCCACAATTTTCTGATTACTGGTCACCGCGTAATTTGCTCAACACACCTGCCACAATAGTTATCATCAACCCAATTATTCCCTAAACCCATACGCCCACTTCTAACTGACTAAGGTCATATGCTCAAGTGCTTTTATAATCATGAGAAAATAGGAACTTTGCCGCTACCTGTACGTAGGACTTTTAGATACGTCTCGAATTTGACCTTCACCCTGAACGTCATAATCACCGTACGGACAGACTAATGTCAGCAATTTCAAGAAAATTAACTACCGCAACTTTAAAAATGACAGCGCATACGGCAAATGTGTAAATTACTCAAACTGACCCGTCAAGTGACATAAATTTACAGTATTTAAATAATTGCTAAGCGTTTATTACGCGGAAGCCTGATACACTAAAAACTAATGCAATTATTTATTTTCCACGCTTGAATCAGCACGTGATTTCCCATTTATTTTAATAAGCTCGAATATTGAGGGGGAAAAAAAAAAAAAAAAAAAAAAAACAAACCCCGGAAAACGAAAACAAATTCATTCACGTTGCAAACAAAATTAAATTGCCGTCGCTGCTGCAATTATCCAAGAAGAGCAATACGAAGCCAAGGAAGTTTGAATTGGATTTCGCTGGACTGTACTCTCCAAGAAGCACAAACAGAAACGACTGCAACAGGAATACATACTATAGAACGAAAAACAGGAATACATCCTAATAGATCGATGCCTTAAAACTATTAACTAATAACAGCATAACAACTTCGAAAACAAGAAATTGCTTTAAAAAAATAATAAAAAAAAATCAGAGACCCAAAAACTTCGGAAATATTTATTCAAGGACTATTAGAATGACAAGTCTAAATTCAATATCAAATGTCGAAACCATACTACATAACAATATATTTCAAGAAAATGATTATTATATACATGTTGCTAAATTAATGTCAACTTATACAAACTCAAATTATTTATTCAATCTCAATCCTAGGCTCAGTAACCAATTTAACACTTACGAGCATTAAGGGTAATACCAAATTAAGGGTAATACTCATTGAGACCCATTTTGGTTTAAAAATATGCCATTTTATTCACTGTACACAAGAAAAGGGGAGAGTAATAAGCACGTTCAATGTTTAATCAATAAGATATTTCGCATCCTTGTCATTAGATGTAGTAATTTCGGGATCTCTAAGAACCACCTTCCTTCGCATATGCTCCTACCCATCACTGTGTGGCCCTGCAGGGAAGCATTCATAATCCAACTAATTGAAATTTACCTGTACTTTATAATGAATCGATTAACGGGAAAAATGAGACCTGGAAACTGTACGCAGTTCTATCCCCAGATAATTCCGTATTTATACCTCTAACTTCCCCAAGAAGGGTCCATCTTGAATGTTTTAACAATAAAATATCAGAATTTTTTTTTAAAGCATAACAACACAATTTTATTAAGCCTAAAATCCGTACTCTTACTTCAGTTGTCATATTTTATGGCCTACCATCTATTAAAAAAAAAAAAAAAAAAAGAAGATTTCTGGTCGGTTCCTTCCTTTCCATTAAATTTTTTTATACATACTGTATTTTATACAGCTAGAAAAAAAATCATTTTCCGTTTTTTTCTAGCACTATTACTCATGTGAAGTATCGATTAAATTTTAAACAATGTTTAAATCATCCTTACATAATTCTGTGGTGTAAGTACTGTATTAAGCTTTCCAAAATTTGCTTAAATTAATGAAATGTTGTGGAAGAGCACCAGCACGTAAATAGACACTCCTCTAATGACATTTTCATTGGTACATTAACAGGATGGCAACTAATGGGCAACTGTCCTTGGCAGTTTCTGTCGTGGCAACAGTTTCGTGTTTTTAATAAGGAAAAACATTTAGTCCAATTTTGCAATTGCATAGTCTCGTAATTCACAGTTCCTTAATTAAACTGTTATGCCAAGTTTCTGAAAGCCTATACCCTTGCAATTTTCATTTTCTGACAGCGTATTTAAAGATTACTGCCGCCGTAGCCTAGTGGTCAGGCGCGCGGGTGCATAAGTACACGTGCCTTGAGTGACCGGGATTCAAGCTCGTGACTGCTGAATACGGTGCTGTTTCTTGTATTCTGTCTATCTTGTTAATTCCTCTGACTGTTTGGTCGTCCCGGAGTATAAACAGAAATTTTTTTTACCTAATTACAACTCAATGCTATTAGGCAATAATTTGCAAGACTGTGTACATTCAGAACAGTACAAAAATTGTATCTTTTAAGAATAGCAAACTTCTTTCAGAGATCTTCCAGTAAATCAATTTTGTCTAGTAAACGAATAAAAAAATAATAATACAGTTAATCTGGAAGCTTCAAGACTGGAACTTGCCATACTCCACTTCTTTTGCTCCATGTTATGTCATTTTCCTAAAACCGAAACTCGAACTCCCTATATCAATTGTAATTAACAAAATAATTCATTAATCCGTATGATAAAGGTAACAATTTCTCACATTCAATGCATTAATTTAATTAACTCTTTGTTAACGACGTTTCTGAACCCATTTTTGGATTTTTGTTTTCCAGTCGAATAAGTGAAACTTTTATCTGAAATTGCAAATTAGTTTCAAAAAAAAAAAAAAAAAACAGTTTCTGTATTTCTTAATAGTTAGCGCTTATGTGTTTATTTTTATCAATAAAAATTTCAGTATTTGTAAAATGTCTACATTTTAACTACAGTATCAGAAAAAAAAGGCTTATTTTTATTTTTTAAAGGCACCGTTTCATTTCAAGACGGAGTGAGTGGTTACGGTTGAGTAAGTCATAAGTACCACTTTACCTTTCGTTTCGTTTAGCGTATCCAAGTGGGGGGAAGGGGGGACATTTCGTGCATGATTATAAAATAGGCTATTCCACAATCTATCAAGATATTCAATCAAATAAAGCTCAAAACGTAAACAGAGAAACAATAAAATTATACAAGAATTAATCATTGAGAACTAAATTTTTTCATACCTATGAAAAGGATCCCAATTCTGCACTTACCTACAAAAGAAAAATGCAAATTAGCACATGCCAAAATGTATACCATATTTGCTGATATAAAAATTTTAATATGACATACAAAAATTATTGTTGTATCGTAGTTACGCACATGACGTCTTTCAGAGTTTTATGAATTTGTATTAAACCTAAAGGCGATAGTAAACTGTCAAAATTAATAAGATGCGCAGCGAGTGATCAGGTGATTAGATATGCACCACCCACTTATTTGCGTAGTTCACATTGCTTGTACAGTAATCGATTGACTGTTTTAACCTTCACAGATGCATTGTTCTACCTATGCACTTAATAAACTTTAACATCTGAATTCTCTAATTTTAACTTTCACAATCTGAATAGTTTAAGGCACGAAGATCTACTTTTCCACCTATTCTTGTATGTATTACTTTTGTGCAACTGTCTATTCTCATGTCTCGAGTTATTCATATAAAACGTGCACATTTAAACCAGAATTTATAGTAAACGTCAAAACGACGTTGAGTTATTGTAATGAGGGTTTTGTGTAAGGGCTACTTTAGGCCATATTTTATCTATCAACGTGATTGCGATGAAACGTGGTTGACAAAGTCGGATGATGATGATGATGATGGTGGTGGTATCAGAACACTTTTTACATTCCATTCACTCAGTATTTGCTGAAATGTAGCTAAATTTACTACCAAACTAATTACTTCAAATATATTAAGCAGTGCGACCTTCTCTGCTACCACACAATTGATGATTTTTATTGTGAAATTAATTTTAAAACTATTTTTCTAAAATACTAAAAAAAAAAATCAATAGGCTTCTAAGTCAGATTCATAAGTATATAAAAAGAAATATATCAGGTATTTCTAGTAAGATGTATGTTCTTATACAAGGAAGCGTTCCTAATCCAATATAAAATTAACGAAACCGGAAAGAATTCAACGGCACATGATTTTGGTTAAAATAACGTACAGTTAATATGCATAACTTCATAGCCCATAATTAAAATGAACGCAACCAATTGTATCTTTGGTCTAATAGCAGCTTTTGCAGATAGTACTTGTGAAGTGCATGGTCTCTCCTACTGGATGTTCTATTGAACTTTTAGCAATCCTGACCATTCAAAGGATTACCAGGTGATGAAGCCATAGAATTACAATTTTATTTAATGCAGGCCAGAAAAATTCTAGTGAAGAAGAAGAATCAACGTATTTTCTTTTATTATAAACTTCTGCAGTATATACTGTATGCTCATTAAATTATTAATAAATACTGTAATTCTAATACAGAAGTCTTATTTGTTATTTAAGAATGAACCTACTTAAGCAATATTTAAAAGTTCTTATTAGTTTCCACTTCTAATGAAATGTTTTCCTATTTTATACAATGTAAAATTTCTACTTTAAGACATTTCCCACGTCTACTGCAATTCCTCTGCGTCAAGGCACTTCTGTATGCATTCAGTCTTGTACATGTACATGATTTGTGTGGTCGACAATGCAATTTGTGCTACTTTCTGCCATTTACAGTCTAAAAATGGAATAGTGCCCAACTTCAAAATGCGTCATGGCAGTATATGTACCACTACATCCAAGGATCGATAGAAAAACGAGGCCACTCTGGCGATTCCTTGCAGCAGACAACCAACGAGCTTCCTAACAAGAATTTATGATCGATTTCGTACGACATCGAAGTAAATAACACAGTTTGGTTTTCAGTACATGAAATTCGTACACATAAATCATGTTATTAAGAACATGGAGATTTAAATATTCATAGTGATGTGACGAGACAAAATGCGATGAAAAATCTCATTCGCTTCTAATTTACGGCGTTGAAAGGCTTTAACGATGGTTGTTTGCTCATTTTACATACCCCACTGGACGGTCTACGTTAAAGCAAGCAAATAAACTGGCATCAGTTAAAATCCACTTGTCCAAACAATCATTCAGTAATGCGCAGCAAAAATGTTCCTAAACCTCACTCAAGCTTGGTTGAGTTGACTATTGTGGAGGAGCAAATTCGTAATGAACAATTTCTTCAACATGGGAAAAAGAAATCAGCATGATTTTTCAGAATGATGTGACAACGAAATGACTTCCAGAAAAAAATGGTTTTCTGCACTTCTGGGCAGAGAAATTGGGATTTTTCTATAAAGTCAGAAAGCGAGTGCTCTGTCGCCTCAAACTAAAAGTTAGTGATAACAGATAACATTAAACGTCTTCTTTAACAGCTAGCATTTTGTTCACTATAAACGAACTTCAGATGCTCCAGTTTTCGCCTTTTTAGTATACTGCCAGTAATTCTTGATTAGAATTTGTTTTCCTACCATTTTTACACCAAAGCGTAACCACAGCTTTCCAAAACTTGTAAAAAAGTTTCCAAAAGTTCCGATACTGGTGGCTAAATTCCTTTTTATTTCTATTGGTTGATATGGTTTTTTTTAATTAATTAAATATTACATGTTTCTTTTTTTCTTTTTAATAGAAAACGCTCGATTATTTTATTGTCACACTTGGAAAGTTTCATGGCTGTTTGATAATAAAATCAACTAAGACAACTTTTCCCGGATGATTTTTCATAAAATTTCGCACTACATTCTTTTTTCAGGTGTGTCCACCATTATAATTTCACGTTTCTCGAAAATTCCATTTTCGAGAAACGGTTCGAATAATGTCAATGACGCGAGGAACTTTTATGGGCTATTTTAGCTCCGTGACTGCGTTAGTTTGTATCAAGGGAACGAGAGCAAGATGTTGTTGTTGTTTGGTTTTTAGGAGCATTAGCAACTAAGGCCATATTGCTCTGGGATATGCGGTGGTCATTCTCTGACCTTTCCGCATTTGGTGGTGACGGGCTCGAAACCCGGTCTAATCAAGAAGCGTGTGCTACGCACTGCTGCTCCTTCCCACCTGGCTACGGAGGCGCCTCACGAGAGCAAGATTTCTCTCTCGGAAATTCGGGTTTTTTTTTTTTTTTTTTTTTTTTTTTTGTCAGAGAACACAAACAATTTATGGACATAATACATATGGGTAGATGAGTTTATTCTCAGGCGGCCCTAATATGACAGTTTTTTTAAGAAAAAGATTTCATTTAAAGTCCTGAAATGTGAGAAATTCGCTTTCTCATTTCTTTAAGTGTTCGTAACCTTTTGTTATAAGAATTTTATTTTCGGTATCTATATCTTCAAGAACAAATACCAATTATTACGGACGTGAAATATCCTTGCATTATCTAAATTTTTATAAAAAATGGATTACGAATACTTTGCCAAAAAAATACTTTATCTTTTTTCAAAAATACCATCCCTCTTTGTCTAGTCAAGGTAAAGACACGTTGCTTTCTGTGACTACCATATTCATTAAGAAACAGCTGCTGGTACCCAATAACAAAGCTATAAAGGATATGTGCCATTTGGTATTGTTAAGAGTTAACTAATCTTGCTTCCATCATATGTGAGCGTAATTTATTGTACTTCAAATAAAGTCACGAGAACATTCCACAGATAATTCAACCAATCATCAACACATCCGCAGGAATAAATTTTAACGTTTGACAGCTGCACAGCAAGGGATCTCCTGTACAAGGAGAGCCTTTTATAATGTTGTCATCATCAACGTCAAAGAAACATCTGTCATCATTACATGCAAGGGAAACACTGTATAAGACCAAGTTAAAATATAAAAATGTATTACCATCTTGGCAGTTAAAAGACAGCTTAAATCGTTGCATAAATTTTGGTTTGGAATTCTGAAAAGTAAGAACTAAATTAATTACCATCGTTCTTGACATGTGTGTCACCGTGGCCTACATCAATAAAACCGAAACAGGACACACGCAAACACTGAGGATTCATAGTATTGTATTTATCTTTTGGAGAGGTTTATCCAATAAGACACCAACTTATAAGGTTTTTCAAAGGGTCTGGCTGAGTAACTGGCTCAGAGAGAGGGCGGCTTTAAAGGAAAATTACATTTTTAACTGAAAAAAAAAATAATAATAAAATAAAATAAAAATATATAAATAAACGTATCCTAAAAATCAGAACGGCTACCATCTGTCCAAAGGGATAAGCACAGAAGTGGCCAGATGATTAAATTATTACTCTCCAAACCCCTGTAAAAATGAAACTCAAGGGTACCTTAGGGACTCGATGACGTAAAATGGCAACTGAATTCAGGAGGTGTATCCGTCAGTGTCATCAACTTCCATGAATTCACTATAGCTTGCAGAAATCAAATAACTGATAATCAATTCATCAACTTCTAACAACCCATTTATTCCATGATTATCAGGAAACAATAATTCTCTTTCTGGGACCAAAAATAAAACAATGGAAGCTTAGAGACACTAGTTGGAATATCCAAAATTCCAAGTACGGTTGTTTCCATGTGTTGTTTCCCTATCTCAGTGAGAGGGGTGAGGGGGAGGAATAAGTAGATTTGACGGAAATATTCCAAGTAACATTATACAACGGCCGTAGAAGTAGCAAAACAATCTTTTATAACAATTAAAAAATAAAAGCAGTATTTTCATTTTGATTCTCACTGCACATAATTGCCTTTGTAGAAGGAAAAAAAAAAAAAAAAAAAATTCTCCAACAGAGAAACATTATTTGAGAAATGACATACCCATGTTTATCAACGAACAGCCTTCTTTGTAGATCCATTAAGTTTACTGATTAGTCTTAGATACTACATCAAGATATGAAAGAGTACCCATATGTAAATATTCGGGGGGGGGGGGGAGATAGCGAGCAGATTTTAAAATTGTGTAAGCAACACGTGGTTAAATTTCAGCACACGATGTCATTAAAAATTTAGTGGGATGATGAAAACAGGATTGTGGTAATACTGTTTCCTTTTATTTATTATAAAAAAAAGAAAGAAAAAAAGAAAGAAACTGAATATGTAAAAAAGTATTGCAATTTTTTTTTTATATTCAATTTATTTAGTTATTTTATATTTATTTTCACAAATTTAGTACAAATGCCGAATACAGGAAGTCTCTTTGCGAACTGATGTTTAATACTAATTAATATACATACAAAATACTAACAGAATGAATACAATACTTAGGATTATACACGAGTAGGTTAATTCACTTGTAAGTATACATTTCAGGACGGATTCCTTGTTGCGGACATTTAAAGTTTAAAACATGCCAGCGGTGCATTGAAATGTAACGCAATGAGCACATTACGTAACTTGCAAAAATTTTTAAATAAATAATTCACTCGAAATACAACTTCTAATTCGGAAGAACATTTTCATTGGTTTTCACTCTCTCACTCTCTCTCTCTCTCTGGCACGTACATGCCACTGATTTACAACATTACATACAACCGTTGCTGTTCGCACCTTTGACCTCCCTTTCCTCCCACACAGATAACCAAGAATTAAAGGACTATTGTCACTAACATCTGTTTGTCGAAAAAGGTTCCACAGTGCGAATGGAAACGGGAGATTTTCTCCACAGAAAGCAGTACCCTTTTGCGTTCATGCATTCCTATATAGACAACTATGACACGGTCTAGAAATGGTGTAAGCTGCTGCAATGCAGGGGCACGTGACTTTGGGGAAGAGAGCACAAGGGCGCTCTCCAGATGCCGCAGCGTCTGCTTCAGTCTGCCTCTGTTGATCAGCCCACACACACACAATCCCCAAAGCTTGCACGTGTCTATCTTAGAAGATATCGCCAATTCATTGCCCCTGCTATCGTAACACGCAAGGAAGCTGCGCAATCACGTCGCCATGGTAGATCGGGGATGGCAACGTGCATAATATACAGGGAACGGCTGCGTCATATAAAAAAAAAAAAAAAAAAAAGAAGAAATTCGAACAATTCGATGCCCCGAGTCAGGGTTTTTTTTTTTTTTTTTTTGTTTCCCCAAAATAAACTGCCTCGTAGTTGAGCCTACCTCCAGGAATACGCTCGAGCATCACTCCTGTACCATCTTTCGTAATGACGTAGGATTTTATTGAAAGCAGAACTTGGTTCTACATGTAATTCAACTTATTCATTTTATTGCTATTGTAATTCGATCTTTCGCAAGGTATCAAAAACAATCTATAATACTAAAACTAATAATATTTCCTACAACCTACTGTAATCGTAATCAAGAACGTACGATGTTAGTGATAATCTATCTTCCAACCTTAGGTTACCGTTTGGAATCCACTGTCAATACATAATAATTGATGTGGTTAATCAAAGGATTAAGAAATTCTTTCGACGACATTAAAACTTTTATGATGAGCATAACAATGTACTTAATTTAAAGTCAAAATAGTATCGCATATATATAAACAATTTGTTTATTTCTACCAGAAAGTACGAGCAGAAACTATCTTCTTGTCGATTTTACAGAATTCACTCTGTAACCCCAGAAATGGATTTCAACCTTTATCATTACACCCCATTTATCAATGATGATTACACAGGAGGGAGGGATTAATTTATCTCTACCGAAAGAAGGAACTCAGATAAATCAACAACAAAAACGGACAACAGTGGAACGTGACGTTGTAAAAGAAATACGAGACGTGAGCATGACATTTATACGGTCAAAAAGAGTGCACGGTCAAAAAGAGTGCAGCTTATGTTTCTGAAAACGAATAAGTCTACTATTTAGCACACATGACTGCAAAGATCTGTCACTTCGGAACACAGTGGGACCAACGGAGACAGCTTTTACAGATAGATCATCACCAGAAACTTATTTTCTTGTAAATAAAGTTAGTAAAAATCAACGATTTTAACAAGTATGCAAGTTTTTTAGTATAGTATTTCAAGACCTTATGAAATATAGCCAGTCCTGGCTGCATGTCTAATTCTTTCTTCTAACTTTTTGCGCCACTCAGACAAAAAAAAAAAAAAAAAAAAAATTCATTTTCCCAAACCTGTAATTCTCACTTGAATTTCTGCATCAATATCTGCTCCATACAGCAGGTAACGGTGATGTTATTTTTGGAGGGTTTTACGCGCATCAGCGACTCAAGTCATATTACATGTGTGTAAATTGCATGTGTTCTGTAGTCGATTTGTTGTTTGCTGGACGAAAAACCAGTTTCGAGAGGAAAAAAAAAACATGCTACCCTCGACTGAGACCGATCAACTTATCCACGTTGTGAAAAACCCTTAAAAATTCCTCATATCATCAACGGGTTTCGAACCCAGATCTTTTTCACTCCGTGTAGCGAGGACGGTGAATATACCAACTGTGCCACTCACAAGGGCCATAATGGAGATATGGAGTCAAACGTTGATACATAGTGGACAGTGACAGTATTTTATCCCCCACGACCAGGAGCAACACTTTTGGGCTCATGGGACGAACTTTTCAACCATATCAAGCTATCCTATCAGCCAAAAAACCCAATAGGATAGCTTGCTATGGCAGATATCCTAACACACAAATGCCAAAAAAATTCGTCGCTGGAGATCACAGTGTAGGAGATAGCTAGGTGAAGGTCATTCAACTCCACGGTTACGTGACTGTTCTCTGTCTGCTAAGCAAGTATGTACCGAATGTCCAAAAAAAAAAAAACCCCCACACTAATATGTAGAAGAGTCCCATTATTTTAATGGGACATAAAAGCCCTGTGATGGTCTGCATACATGATGTATATCACACGCCGATACGATCCCAACAGTTTCAGCTTTAATGCACTCTGGTACACAGCACTTCCAATGAGAAATATTCTCCTATTTATTAGTGGAAAGGAGCTATCCAACCCACACAGTTAGGCGTTTTAGAGGTAGGTGCCTCTTCATGTGGTCAGGCAGTGAAAACCTGTCAATTAAGTTGAGAAAATTACTGAAAACAAGAGCTACCAACGGTTGCAATTCGAATAGCTTACATTTTTCTATAACGGGTATTTGAGAAAATGCCTAACTGGTCACATACAAATGATTTTAATCCATTACAATTATTACACCTAACAGAAACATCAAAAATAAAACAGTTAAGTCAACACAATCCTATCCAGAAAAACGAGAGAAAGAGAAAAGGATCGGAGATGTTTGACAATGCAGAAAGGGGATAAAAACCCTGCACTCAAGCTACCCGTTCTCACAAATATTCCTGAGCCTTTAACGAACCTGCAGGGTGGGCCCCTCCGTAGCCAGGTGGGAAGGAGCAGCAGTGCGTAGCACACACTTCTTGATTAGACCGGGGTTCGAGCCCATCACCACCAAATACGGAGGATGCGGAAAGGTCAGGGAATGACCACCGCATATTCGCGGAGCAATATGGCCTTAGTTGCTAATGCTCCTAAAAAAACCAAAACAACAACAAAAAAAAACGAACCTGCAGGTTATGTGCATAGAAAGAAAGAAACAGCTATATCTGTAAGGTTTTATTAATATATTTGACTCAGTATATTAAACATCTCCGCAGAAGTTCCCAAACTTTTATACTTTGCGCCTTCCTTAAAATATTTCCTAAATTTCACGCGCTCTCATTTTCCAGACAAAGTAAAATAAACATAGCTATGAGTATGCATACTTTTATAAATTAATATATACTCTTACTTTAAGATGTTTAATTCTTAATATTGAAATAAAATATTCTTCGTACCCAGACTAGTAGGATCGTTTGTCCAAGTTTTGTCAAAAAATGAAAGTGCTTCACTTAAACAGCACCCCTGCAAGGGAGCAATCCACACACTATGGGAATCTTTCGTATAAGTAATGACAGAGGGTTTTTTTTTCTTCCACACTTCTTACATAAAAGATAATTAATCTTCATTATGATAAGATGTTTGTTGAGTGGATATTGCCTTCTTAAAAGCCCAATAATTACTCTAGGTAAGCTGAAGTGTTCATTCTGTTTCAGGTAAGATTCCAGCCTGCCAACAGGCACAAAAACTCCAACAGTGTGTTTTGTTAAACGTCACGTTCTAATATGTATTCTGTCCACAGTAATTGAGGAGGAAGAACAAAGGTTCTGACCCTAAAGTTCTGATTCCGGAAGTTTTACAAGGAAGAGCATCTGCATGTTCATTGCCAAAAATTCCAGTGGGATCAAGGACCCAAAATTAACATAATCAAGTGTTTCAAAGCCAAGTTTAAATGGCTGTGTATAAGCAAAAAAAAAAAAAAAAAAAAAATATTTGAGAGCGTAAGTCATTTTATTGCTTTACCAGTTTTAAACACAGTGGTTTATTAAAGCAGTTTCTCAACCAGTCGGCCCTGAAGGAAATAAAGGTAAGTAGGAAATGAGTTTTAAGATTAGTTAAAAAATATTAATAATTAAAAATGTCAATAAATTTTTCAAAAGTAGTTATATACCAATATGATTGGTATGTTATTCAAAAGGCTAAGAAACATTTTATTTTACTCTCTGATGAAGTAACAGGGAAACACGGAAGAGTATCTAGATGCCATTGGTTTACAAATAAAATGAAGAAAAATCAGCACAAGTCACATTCACTAAAAAGAAAATAAAGAACCACATTCCTGCCATCATTAATGGTTCTGAAATCAGGAAGGTTTCTCCTCACAAAGTCCTCGAATTAACATGGGGCCAAAACCTGACTTTCTTCCCTCATTTCATGTACTCCAGAAGGAAGTACTTCTCTGTCATGAGGGCCATTCGGCAAGAGCTCACCGGTTTTTGTAATACAAGTCTAATCGTTGAGTATGTCCAGAGATGTATCGTCCCAGTCATTATGTACGCATCAGCGATATGGTTATTTGCCCGCCCTCCTACCTGAAACGCCATCTTGGATTAGAATACTGGTATTCACAATCTACAGGGTGGTACTGTTCTCAAACCTGAACATCCCACCGTGGAAACGTCTCATTGATAAAGGGAATATTATAACCCTTAGTCAGCTGTTTGCACACGTTTTGGAAGCCCCCAACGTTGACAACGTTCTATGCAGCAAGAACAGAAGAGACCAAAATTTACAAATTTAACTATCTACAGAAACGCACTTAAAAGCCTAACATGTATTTCATGCATATTCCCCTCCAATACCATCAATTTCTGCAACATCCTTGAAATAGACCTAAATAAAATATGTTTTGAAAAGAAATACAAAAAACAAATCCTGGCCGAAACCTTCTCCTCCGTGGTTCAATTCTGATGCAGCACGAGCGATTCCATCGTCTGATTAGCTCTGCCGCCGTAGCCTAGTGGTCAGGCGCGAGGGTGCATAAGTACACGTGCCTAGAGTGACTGCTGAATACAGTGCTGTTTCTTGTATTCTGTCTATCTTGTGAACTCCTCTGACCGTTTGGTCGTCCCAGAGTATAAACAGAAAATTTATTATTTTACAAACCAGAAACCCCACGTTGTTGGTCAATGGTCACTTTTGATGTATTAGAATCGTAAAAAAAGATGGAGTTCAAAATGGACCTGACTTTTTTCCTGCTAATCGCATTGATCAATTTCTGTTCATTTTTATGGAATTAATTCTTGTTGTTATACATTTATTTTTATTTTATTTTATTTATTCCCATAACTTCATAAATCTATTTTATTATTGTTATACACTAATTATTTATCGAATTCGAACTCAAACCTCTGCAAACAAGTGACAAGCGTTGAATCCAGTGTAGGTCACGAGCACTCATTTAGTACGAAGGTACGTTACTAGATTGCATGAATATACACTAAGTTGCCAAAAGTAACCAAAAACTGCACGTTTAAAAGAAACTTTGATTGGCATTTAATAAAGTTCTGGTCTGCATTTTACCTTAATTACACACTTTATCCTCGTCGTAGCCTCCGGAACTAGTCTAAGAGGAAAGTGGTATTTTGGTCTATTCCTCCTTCAATCCGGTTATTGACTGTGGACGTGCTAGCATTCCAGTTCATCCCAAAGATGCTCAATGTGGATAAGGTCAGAGCTCCTGGCAGGCCCGTAAAGCTTTTGAAGGACCCCCCTCTTCAAAATAGGGCGTATGCAATATGATATGGTGCATTATCATACTGAAACAGAAAAGAGCACTCCCCATATTGCTCAGGAGTGGAATTGTCCAGAATGTTAGTGTGCTGCATGTATGGTATTCACTGTTTCAAAAACGACAACCTATAGGCTCTGGAACAAATTTTATCTTTCTACTTCAAAATACAAGGCAATCTCCTGAAGATTTTATGTAGCATTCTGAATAATGACGATTTTATTGCCCATTACTCCATTTCGCAGGGAGTGCCACAGGGAGGCGTTCTCTCCTCACTGTTATTTGCCGCAGCTCTGGAACCATTTTTTGCATCCCATAAAGACAACTTTATTACATATGCTGATGACCTGAAATTCTTCGTTAAATCTAAAGATTTACAACAAGTTAAGCAAACAAATCCGTAGGCCGCCGTAGCCTAGTGGTCAGGCGCGCGGGTGCATAAGTACACGTGCCTTGAGTGACGGGGGTTCAAGCCCGTGACTACTGAATACGGTGCTGTTTCTTGTAATCTGTCTATCTTGTGAACTCCTCTGACCGTTTGGTCGTCCCGGAGTATAAACCGAAAATTTATTTTAAATCAACAACCAATAACACAATAAATGAACTGGAGCATTACCTCTATTGTATTGGACTACGTTTAAACCCAAGTAAATCTGCCCAGATGACAATTACAAAAAAAAAAGAGAGCAGGAACAATATATCTATGCTGGTAAGCGGATGCGAAGTTCCAAAGGTTAAATCGCACGTAGACCTTGGCCTAAAATTGGATGAGGGACTAACATTCTCCGAGCACTTTGATTACATCAAAGCTAAAACATATGCAGCGCTCTGGGCTGCCAAACAGGATTTAATTGCATTAGAAACCCAGATCTTGTTAAAAAGTATATCTTGAAATGTATACTTCCCATCCCACTGTATGCTTCAGATTTGGTCCTCTGCCCCACCGAGCAACCTGAAAGCCTTGTTTAGTATTTAATACTGGCTCCTGAGATGGCTGAACAGGATCTTGAATCGCCCATTTACTATTTCTAGACCATCCTACTATCCAATATCAGCATTCCTCCCTGGAAACAGACAATCAACACAAGAAACATTTTCACATTAGCCCAACTGCTAACAGGAAGATTAGACGCTCCCAGTATTGACGGCTTGTTTCACTCTCGTCGAGAAGCCACCAGTATTGCTGAAACAAGACATCCTCTTCAAAGCAACTTAAAAAATCTGGACAGCCTAAGTCGCTTTTTTCCAGCAAACACAATAGAACTCTTCAATAAGCTAAGAATTGAACCGGAAAAGCTCTGTAACGAAAAAGACTACAGATTGCAAGTCTTTACTGACTCCTATCGTCTCCTGTAGCTGTAGTGCACAGCCACTCAGCTCAAAAACTGCATTTAATTTTGATCCCTTTTAAATATATATTCTTTGTATTCTAGATGCCAACCTAAGATGTTAAAATTTTAAACATTCTATAATGTTCAAAGATACCAAAAAATGTAAATATTCTATTATAAAATCATAATTACTCATGTATTCCAAAATTCTGTATGCAACCTTTCAGGATGAACTTCCCATGGACTTTGTAACCTTTTGCTCATGGGTCTGCTTCACACCTTAGAATGTAACTCTCACCCTTCTAGCCAATGGCTGTCCCAGGGATGTCTCTTCAACAGAGAAATAAATTGATGATGATAATAATAATAAAAGCCCAAACCATGAGAAACAACCCCAGACGGTAAGGTAAGATCCTCTCTGCCTCCGCCAAACTTTAAGACTACACACTTCGGTAAATAACGTACTCTGGGCATCCAGCAGACTCGAACACGTGCATCACATCGAAAAAGCATGTGCCGTTATTCTTCACCCAATAACACAGCTTTCCAACGTTGCGTTGGAAAGATTTGCCTTGTGAACTATCCATCGTTGTGACCACACCCTACAGTGCGCGATATGATGTTCGATAGCTATTCCGTAAAATCCGATGCTATGCAGCTCCTCCGGTGAGAACTGATTGATTGATTGATTGATTGATTGATTTGGTAGTTGTTGGCGCATCGGCTTCTGTGGCCATATTGCACCTCCCAAGGTTTTTTGCAGTACTTTGATCCAAGCCCGAGGCGGGAATCGAACCCGCGACCTTTGGGTTGCCAAGCAGGTACTTTACCCACTCGGCTAGCCCGGTCGGCCCCGGTGAGAACTAACAAAATTTGCGTACCATTCTTCTAAGCACTCTCGGGTCACTTTGTAGCCTACTCGAACTTTTACCTACATACGGCAGAGACCATGATATTTCCATTAGGTGATTATGGCAGCTACCGTTGATCCAGGAAGGTGCAGTTTTGCTGCGATGGCACGAACAGATTAATTGCTAATATGGCATTCTATGATGCCTCCCCTACAGAAGTCGCTAAGCTTGACGCTCGGCTCATCTACTGTATTTCTTTGATCTGCTTTCTTATAGTGTGAACGCAGCTGATTTTATATCTATTCCTAACACGTTAGGAGAAAAAATATATCATATTAGGATCACCCGAGAACCAACTCATCTACCCATGTGTAACATGTTCATAAATTGCGTGTGTTTTTTTGAACAGTTTGTCGTTTTGTTGGACGAAAAACTTTGATATCCACGCCTAAGACTGACTAATTCAGCCACAGAGTGAAAAAGCCCATAATAGTTCCTCGTGTCATTGACGGGATTCGAATCTAGGCCTTGTCCATCCGGTATGGGGAGGTTAGTGATTAAAACCACTGCGCCACAGCCTAACACGAGGAAGGTGTGTTTAGTTCATTCTCCCTAAATCCTGGCCGTGTCCGGGATACTTCAGGCAATATAGTTTATAAGAAATGATAGAAAATATCATATGAATGTAATCATGACATCCAACAAACCATTGTTTAAGCTGCTCATGTTAGAGTTACATATGCATCGGAGCTGCAATAAATTGATATCCGCAAGGAGTCATGCAGCATCAACAAAGAAAACCCACACAGTTGGCAGAGGGGGCCTGCAAGCGTCAAAGCGATATTTGCCGTGCTCATACCACTAACCGTATACGATAACTTTTTTCTTTAACTGAGAATCTGTACATACGAGAGACTGTATATACTCGTACATTCACCACAAAAGGGAGGAAAAAAAGTTATTTGGCATGCATCTCGACCGATGAGCACAATAAATAAAAGTCACTGGTATTTTAAGGTTTATAACCTCTTTAAACATGCCGATGTCTATAATAAAACCCTCTGAAGTTGGGAAGCAGCACAAGTCATTTTTCACACTCTCGAAATATTGCAGCTATTATCTAGTCAACATTAGCCACGTGCCAACTTCTCACCCTGCAATTTTTTGGGTAATCCACTGATAAGAGGGCCTAGTCGGCAATGTTATTTGAATTACAAAGAGCACGGTTATCGCAAAATATACTTGCTTTTAATCAGCGTAGACCCGAGATCAACTCCTCTTAAATCCAATGACTGCCAAGATGAAATTGAATAAATTCAAGTTAATAAAAAAACAATAATTGGAGAAAATAATTGATAATTGACACTAAGCCCTAATTGAGAAGTAAAACATTATTCTAAGAAAACACACTGAGGAAGGAGGTTCTTTATCGTCAGTTTAGAAGGGAGAGGGAATACGCACTGGCCAGAATAAAATTTACTATACACGTAGCACCCGATATTCCAAACTGTGTTATATTATAATATTATTAACATAATAATGCAATATTATCATATGGATATAATGCACACAAAAGACTTCGGAGTGTTTAAAAAGCTTTACTGCAGTGAGATTATTTTAAAATCATTCTCTGCATCCGGCTTTCTGGTGATAACCTCATAATAGCCTGCAAAATGTAAGATCATCCCTCCCCCCGGAACAAAAGCTATGCTATGATTCACGGCTCCACAATCTTCCGTGCAGGCAGGGCAACGTCAAGATTTTCAAGTGGCTGGACGGAAACAAGAAGATGCCAACCTACCCCACTACATGAAACATTTCATGACTGCCCTTGAGAATTGATGTTTGCATGCAGTTTCTTCCAGACTCCCATATTAACACGACCCAGCTTAAAAGTAGTCAGCCATTTCATTCTCAGAACCGTTAACCATAGACTCTTGTGCACTCCCAAATATCGAGATCGTCCGGGTTCAAGCGTACTCTTAAGAGAGACAAGTCATCAGACTTAAGTGTCTGATGGCCTTTTTCCGATTCATTTAGCTTAACAGCGTATCTCCTATCAGATTCTGGCAGCATGTTCGCTTTTAGGCATGATAATTTCTCGTTTAGACCCTTCACAATAATCGTAAAATAGTTCAATTCCCAATAAATGCAAATAGAACCATTAGCGCGCTCTCCAGTTTGAAAAATCAACTTTGTTTGCGAGTGCCGATGAAATAAATTTATTCAGCTGCTTATCATCCACCTATTTACGATCGTCACTGAATATGATGGGAACACATGTCTATCCTATAGTGGCCAATAGAATTAGTATTAGTAGTGGAAATGACGCAAGAGAGCAAGCCTATAACAGCATCAGCCAGTCCTTCTCTGGGTGTATTCCCATATGAGAAGAATTCTTCGCTCTTCCTGATAATAACTAACTTATTCACAGACTAATTTTTATTTACTATATCATCGAGAGTCTTCTCATTTTTATTTACTATATCATCGAGAGCCTTCTCAGGCCTGACGTAGCCCAGTGGTCAGGAGCGAGAGTGCATAGCACGTGTTCCTTGATTGGACCGGGGTTCAAGCCCGTGACTACTAAATACGATAAATATTTGTATTGACGATTTATTGTAAACTCTACTGACTTGGTTGTCGTGCCGGAGTATAAACAGAAAAAAAAAAAAAAAAAAAAAAATTTATTTATTATTTAGTCCTCCACGGCAGCATATTATAGTATAGTTCAACTCTCTTCCCATTTAGAAATTTCGATAACCATAAGAGAGATTTCTAAAATGTGCCTGAATTGACTCCAATGGATTTTTTGAGACCAAAGGAAAAATAATTACCAAAGAAAGACAAGGACTCTTGATCAACTGAAGGAAGTTATCAAGGAAATCACTGTCAATGTTCTTACGGATTTTCTTCCAGTGGAAATTTTAGATTGAAACAGGTTGCAGGAAACAGTTGAAGGTTTGTTCATAATAGCCCAACAATATTTCTTAAAAATAGTGACTTTCAAATTTGGTCGTTTAGCGACTGGTAAGGCTCTACTCCAATCTTTGACAAAACCTACATCATACAATACAATATATTTAATATTTGTGCAGCGTAGCGGATAGTGTTTTTATGTAGTGTTTCTTGAAAACACTACACTATTTATCAATGGGAATTACTAAAAAATTATCCCGCTGAATGAAACGCAAACGATACGTAATTTGACAGAAGTTAATTAGAATTAAAAGAGGCAGTTTGGTAATTTCAAGGCAGTGGAAATATGAATAAAAATCGAATTTCTTCGAATAACCTTTTAATTTTCTTTAAATTCCTGAATGATATATATATATTCCCCCTCCCAATTTCAGGAAGTGGGCACTTATCATAACAAAACCCCCACACACGACGACGACGAACTGAAAAGCAACCAACGAAGCAAGTAGAGTTTATTTGAATTCCACACCTGGCAAGTCTCCTCCCCCATTTTAAATGTTCGGGATTATGGGCTGGAAGTACAGTATTCAGGAGTCCTTCAGTGCAAAGCCACAAGCAAGCAGAAAGCCACCATCTTGAAACGGTTCCCAAAGCACAATGACCTTTGTGCGCTCTCAAAAGAAAGTACGAACTGTACACCTACGATTGCGATTAAAGATTCGTGGCACGCGTCACTAACTTCCCCCCTGAAGAGTAAAGGCAATATCACTAGTTAAATCTCTGATGCGGAAATATAAAACTGCAATATAGAGTCCGATTACCTCAAACCCATCTCCAGTCTGTCTATTGACTTCCTATAAAAGTCTTTATAAAGGATTAACGGACTGAGGATGGTATGAAGTCCGCCTATTTTTAGCGCCTGCTGTAATAAAAGGACACGGACAACACACAAGCAAAGAGAAATTAAGGTGAATTAATTATATATGAATTACTTGGTGTAATTTGAGTTTATTAGGTTTCACAAGTCACCGCTTGCGAATAGTACATTTTATGATGTGTCCGCTATCCCCCCCCCCTCCCGCCTTCCTCCTCCGCGGCTTTACCATTTTCGGCTCTATTCATACTAGAAACGAGGATTTGAACCTGTTCCTCTTTCAAATGCTCATCATCAAAATGAACACATGCCATCGATTAACTGACCTACGAGTAACGGATTAATTATTATTATTATTTTAAATATATATATATGTACTGCTTTTTACAATACAATTGTAACATTATATCTTTAAAATAATATAAATTATATTGTATAATATTATTTTAACAATAAATTTTCTATTTATACTCCGGGACAACCACACGGTCAGTGAAGTTCACAAGATTGAGAGAATACAAGAAATAGCACCCTATTTAGCAGACACGGACATGAATCCCGGTCACTCAAAGCAGGTGTACTTATGCACCCTCGACCACGAATAGCTGACATGAACAATAAGGGGATGGGAGAACGGTCGCAGATATTTGGTTTTGCTCCAAAAGGGGTTACTGGAAGTAGAAAGTTGAATCTCTTAAAAGATCTGTTTTATTTTGATATCAAACTAAATTAAAATCATTTTCGAAACTATTATTAAAAAGTGGTGGGTTGAAAGTTCCCTTGGCTTGCTTAGGCAGTTCCTTTCCATGTTGACTACTTTGATTTCAGTAATCCAGTCGTATGGCACCAGATGTGAACTTTGTCATGTATTATGACTGTACAAGCGTGTGTTCAGAGGTCGACTTGCATGTTGCGGGCAAAGAGAAGGAAAACACACACAAGCATAATGGAACCCCCCCCCCCCCAATTCCTTCACCTGAGATCGGTTAACTACATTACATCCCTAATTGAAAAGGAGTTTGAGAATTCTTCCATTATCCGAACAGGATTCGAACCCATAGCTCTCCGAAAGAGTGGAGAAACTACTATATAGTCATGGAAATGTTATTAAAAAAAAAAGTGAATTTTTGCATGTAATTATTTCACCTGATCCCCCAAACGCCCACTTCTCTAACAAAAATAGTGCAGGGAATTTTCTCATTCTGTTTCTTGCCGCATATTAACATCCATTTGTATTTTCTTGAAGCGTCATGCATCATCAGCACCATGAACATTCCATCTCGTACCTCCCGGCAAAGCTCGCGCTATTATTCTAAGCGATTATGTTCAACAGCTTAAAGCTTTGTACCATTTTGTATCTCATGTGCCCCTCCCTTCTTGAGAACTGTCTATCTGTTCAAATCCTACGACAAAGACTAGTGCATCCCTGGGAGTCTAAGGCCAACCTACTGGAGGCAGAGGCATGAATAATTCGAAGCTGCTACTCTTTCAAATCCTGGTCAGCAGTCGACTTTTCCCTTGCTCTCCTCTCACATTCTTTAAATTCAAACCGTGACAGCTCTGCGGGAAGTAAAGATAGTAGTAGCTGGCACATTGTCATTTGAAGGTTTTATCAGCCTGTGATAGCGGTGACGTTAGTGATTTGTCATCGTAAATGGAACGAAAGGTCATGGTAGTTGCTTTTTTGAGAGAAACACGAGTTTCGTCAAAAAAAAAAAAAAAAAGTTAATGCGATAGCACAAATGCCAATAAAGTTTTCAGAAACTATAATTAGTACCTAAGGAAGTAAAAGGTATTAACTGAATAGAGGAAGCCTTTGAAATCGATTCCATTTTCATTAAATACGGCGTGCTCCTAGTATGTAATGCTTCCTAATTAAACTTCGTTAATTAACAAGTTCTACTAAAAATTCTGATGCTTCAAGACAATAAGCAAATTATACAACCTACTCGTATTCCCGAGAGCTTTAAAGTCCAACTACAACGTATTCTGCGTTGGACGATTTTTAAATTCTCCGTGGCCAATTAATCTCCGTATTTAAATTTCATAATTTCGAAACACCAAGGAAAGATTAAATCAACAAAACTTAAATATAAAAAAATTTCAGGGTAAAATTAATGAACAGATGAGCTAAAATTGGAAAAGTATAACTTAGCCAGAGCTAGTCTTGTTATCTGAATGCATTTGTCACTCGCCTTGGACACAGTAGCCGAGTGGACAGCGAAAATACACGTAACCTGAGTGACCCGAGGTTCAATTCCATGACTGCTAAATACGGTGCTGTTTCTTGTACTCTGTCTACCTTATGAACTCCTCTAACCGTGTGGTCGTCCCAGAGAATAAACAGAAAATTTAATTGTCTTCTTGAAAAGATCCTGGGTTATTAAATCTTGTCGCTGACAGCAGGAACTTCTTCAGCCTTTTTTCTAAGTAAATTGGGGTTAATCAGAGGAGGAGGATTTATACGATTTCTTTCCGAGGTTATCCCTAAGTTATTTCATCTCGATAATAGACAAACTGGCCTTAAAATGCATGTAATTTACAAACGATACAGTGGTGCTCAGTGGCCAGAATTTCCTTAGGGGAAAGTTTCAAACGGTACAAAGCAACTGTTATGAATCCACGATTAACGTTCCAGTCCAACTCAAGTGATTGCATTTAGAGTGGTGCAACATTGTAATTGGTCCTTGGAGCTTTAGAAGAAGTCATATGGAGTAACTACGCTTGATTCACACTCTTTGGGTGTTGTTTGTCGGTCTGACAGCGGAGAACAAACACAAGGAGAGCGTGCTGAAAAATATAAAAATTTTCTAAGGTGTGCGCATCATGCACCTGTTAAAAAGTAAAACAATCACACAGGTTAATAAAAAAAAAAAAAACAACACGATTTGGGACTCATTAACAGAAGCTTGTGGAAGGGGAAGAGAAATGAGACGTATAAGCTGAATTGCTTTATATTTAATGAAATATAGCATCAAACACCATTATAAAAAATATACAGTCCATCTGACATATTCATACAAGAATCTGAAACAGCATATTTCAAATATATTAGGAAAATAACTCGCGAAGAAACTTGGCTTAGTAAAGAAGAAAACAAATGAACGCATAATAAACCAGACATTTTTAACAGAGAATGTGGAGTATTTCACATGCATTATTCGAATCTAAATTCTCGATTATATAGTGGATTTATAGTGAGGGGGACTGAACTGCGGAAATTACATATTCCTTTGTAGTATCAATTATCACAACAAAAATGGTTTACGGTATGGTCGGAATTAGAGATCATTACAGGTAGCCTAGAGTTTAGTCAATAAAAAAGCCATTAATGTGAATACGTCAGACTTAAAAAGCCATTAATTATAATAATCTTCCGGAACAGCTGGATTTCCCCCTTTGCCCGTCTTCAAAAGAAAAGAGCTGCTTCATTTACAAACTAAGATGTGTACAGGAACACACAAAAGTACCTCCGGCTAAGCACCAGCCTTGGTAAATCAGCTACCTCGCACCATTACCGCGCTCATGACTAAGTACCCGAGCATGTGCACAGCCAGTAAGGAAGGGCTCGCTCTCTCTCTCTCTGCCTGAGTCAGAGGTCCCCAAAAGGAAGCCAGGTTGAGAGAGTATGTTGTGGTAAAGACACAATAACTTTTTCATTCCCAAGCTTTGATAAAATTGCTAATATCAAATTTACCGTCATCATCATTATGTCCATCCTGACATCACATTATGCTTCAATTACATTTAATTTACAATCACGATCTAATGAAATAAACTTTAGTTTACCCTTTCCTACATTTTAAATCCCAACTTCTGATCAGGATAATGTGCTTGCTACATCAACGGGACGATATTTTCAAAGTTACAAATGACAGAGGACTTTGCAAACAGAAAATAAAGAGAAGATGGTTATTCCATTATGCAAAGTAAAGGGTAGACCACACCTTGAGTATTACATGCAGGTTTGGAAACCTTATTTTCGGAGGGATGGGGGACCTGCTGGACTGCAGAGAAGAACAATGGTTATTCTTACAGGGTCTACAACGACGGCCTCATTAACTACATCTGGGTCTTGCATGCAAGCTATTTAGAAGGTGAATAGATATTTCTGAAATGTGTCGTACCTGTCACATATTAAAATCTATTACTAATTGCGTATTAGAATACTTTGCTATTGCATATCTGAGTAGTAATTTAAGTCAAATCAAGCATTTGTCTCTAGCAAACTCAACACACGATTGAGGGTCAATGCAATCGGAACATACGTGCATAAACTCGTCGCATTTTAAATTATAACCGCTTTGAGTCAGTTAGAATGTCGCCCATCCTCAAACAGCAAGAACATGAGCTAACGTTGCATCCGTCCACCTACACACAAGGCGTGATGAGGTCATCAAGGGACAGTGATCCAGTACTCTGATACATTGTGAAGGGGTTTAGCATTAGTCTAGAGAAGTCTGTTAATGTTTTCGTAACGCGAACCAGACGAAAAAGAAAGGGGCAACATCTTTTCCATGGTTACATAATTTTTTCCCAGTATGATAGTCCTGAAATATATGAGAGAACTCCCCTAAAAATAGAGAAATTGAATAATACAAGCAAATAATCTTGTTGCTATTAATCGGAGTATCTCTTCTCTTTATACATTACTTGTCTTATTGTATATTTAAACTAAAATAATGACTATTTCTATCAGAAAATGATGTATTCAAGGACAAAATAACACTGCATGACGTTCTTGTCTAGACCAGGAAAACTCACTGTTATTCCGTATTTTCGTTATTATATTTTCAAGTTAGTTCTGAATTATTACGCAACTGGTATAATTCTCTATGTACTGATAAGTTAAAATGAACGTTAGTGGTATACGATACTTAATATTAAAATTACAAACTACTACTGACAGAGACAGACAGACAGACAGACAAACAAACTTGTTCAAGAATTTCTAATACAAAAATTAACAAATACCGTATTTGTCGGCTTATAAGACGAACTTTTTTTTTTTCCCCTTGTAAATACCTTTAAAAATCGCCCTGCGTCTTAGAAGCCGAAAATGACAATACAGCACATCCGCAAAACTGAGAGTTAACGTATAGTAAACTACAGTAGACTGTCGAAATAAAGGCATATTGAGATCGGATGTATACATACAGCGCAGATGTCTTGCAGTGCTGAAAAAAGGAAACGGCAAGTCATGTGATTACTGTATTTGTTTACGTTCGCCATTTTCAAAGTGAATTCCGTACTGATATCACGGATTATATCGCTGATTTACATTTATTTTAAATTAAAATCCCCTCATAATTAATAAACCTCAAACAGAGAAGAAGAGAAGATTAAAGCTTGGTGACAAACTCGTTATAATCCAAACTATTAGATTAGGATTACCCAGAATTTTAATTCATATACCCATCTGTATTGGGTCTGTAAATTGCGTGTTCCCTCTGCTCTATTTACCTGTTTTGCTGGACGAATAACCCCAGTTTCTGGAGGAGGGGGAGAACTCTTGCTATCCTGCCTGAGACCCACTAACTCAGCCACGGAGTGAAAAAAAGCCCCTAAAAGTTCCTCGTGTCACCGACGGGATTCGAACCCGGGCCTTTTCCACCCAGTGTGGGGAGGACGGTGACGATACTACTGTGTTACACCCGCGCAGACTAAACTTGATATAATAAAGAAAATAGAACGGGGCGTAAGCAGAAATGCATTAATGGCAGAATATAACATTGAATCGTCAACATGATTGTTTTTTTTTTTATTTGCAGTTAATAAAATCGCATTCTTAATCTATTTCTTATTTGGCTTCATTACTTCTGCATTATTAAAAATAACTTTCTAGATAACGGAAAAATCGAAATAACGGCACCTTGAATCCCCGAAGATGCTGTTATTTCGAAAGTCTACTGTACTATACGGAAACGAGCAGCTGATATTGGGATACACGACTTTAAAGGAACTGAATCTTGATATTATCCTTCATGAAAAGAAACAGGTTAAGTTTACGCTCAAGAACTAGAATAGCCCAGAGAACGCGTTTTGGTGGACTACTGCGTAAAAATGCACTACTAGTATGGGGTTAGTTTAGAGCACATAGCACTGAAAACTTCAAACAAATGGCCAAAATGGTCAACGCAGAACTGGCGGTAATTCCGGATGGTTAACTTCCCAGTTACAGCCAGCATCAATAAACCATTCAAGGATAATGGAATAAATGGATGATAGAGGAGAACCATGATACGACGCCTAGGGGAAGGATGAAATGTCCACCAATAGCACAGGTGTGTGAATGGGTGCTAGAAGTCATGGCATGATGTTAAGACTGAAATTGTAGTAAAGTCCTTTAAAAAATGTGGACTAAGGAGTGCAATGGATGGCACTGAAGATAATTTATTGTACGAGAGCGACAGTGATACTAGTGAAGAGGATAATGATCAAGTCAGTATTTTTTTTTTTTTTTTTTTTGGTAGTTGTTGGCGCATAGGCTTCTGTGGCCATAATGCACCTCCCAAGGTTTTTGCAGTACATTGATCCAAGCCCGAGGCGAGAATCGAACCCGCGACCTTTGGGTTGCCAGGCAGGCACTTTACCCACCCGGCTAGCCCGGTCGGCTCAAGTCAGTAATGAATCTGAATAATAAGAGTAATAATCCTATACCTTTCTTTATTGAATTTTAAATTTCTATTGTATTAACGATCAATTTACCGTTCCAAAATTAGGGTGCGTCTTCCACGCCGCAGCATCTCTTAAGCCGACAAATACGGTAAGTTATATCAATAAAAATTATCCCTTTAATACCCCTCTACAGCAATGATACTTCTTGGAGAAGGAAATCACAGACTAATGTTTTTAATAAGATCAATTTTTCTCCATCCTCAGCATATTCAATAATCTGGCTGGATTTATTAGCTTTATGTTAGCACACGTGTGATGAATTAAAGAAACTACGCTGAAGAGGGCTATTGAGTTAAGCGCTATCAATTGCAAGAGGACTGGTGAGCTACACCAGTGATTCTCAGGGGAGGGGGGAGTTCGTTCCAAAAGCTTTCGAGGGTCGCGTTAGTGTGCACTCAACACACTCCACTGTGACATTACTGAAAGAAATATAATAAATATTTTAGAATACGCATCATATATCTATTGACCAGCAAGATAAAACATATTCGAACAGTTTATGTACAGGTACTGAAATCTTAAGAGAAAAGACAGTTTCCTAGCATTATCATCTCAAACGGCCTTTGTGGTCACGGTTTCGATAATATTAAACAGATGGTCCTTGTGAAAGCCAGGTAAAAACCATCCGAAATCGCCACCAAAATGTGCGTGATAACTTCATTCCTGTTCAGAACCTCGAGTCATGCCTTTAATTTCTGCATAACGGCATTTATGACCAGAAATCACAGTAGTAAATCTCAAATAAGTACACACGTGGAATAAATGATCATTTATAGAACTTCAGTACAGATAAAATTGACTGAACTGTAGTTGCATGCCATTAGATGACCACTAGAGAAGAAGGGAACAGAGTAATGTTAACATGTGTCTGTTGGGAGAAGTATATCCATAATACTGCTTTAAATCTTATAAATGGCAGTGTATGCCAGTACTGTATATAATAAAGTTGATAAGCTGGCATTTCAAATAGACGTGAAATCATAATTAAGGCCGCCGTAGCCTAGTGGTCAGGCGCGCGGGTGCATAAGTACACGTGCCTTGAGTGACCGGGGTTCAAGCCCGTGACTACTGAATGCGGTGCTGTTTCTTGTATTCAACCTGTCATGCGACCTCCTCTGACTGTTTGGTCGTCCCGGAGTATAAACAGAAAATTTATTTATTGATTTATAACAAAGACACACTGCATCTATGAACAATTGTGAAATTAGGTCGGCCCACTCATCTCGCTTACTGTACATTAAGAACCATGTTAATTCTCGGCTTCACCGACATTCATTGGTTTTCCCCTGGCATTATGGGGAAACTCCAGAAATGATTGCCTAGGTGTGTTCACTCACATGCGTCAAACGGCACGTCACATGCAAGTTCCATTGAACAATGCGATTGCGAAACAGCCTCAGAAAACTGATCTATGGGAACCGAAAGAGCTATTTTCACCTTTCCATTTGGACTCCTCCCCTGTGATATCATGGAAAGATAGCAAGAGAATACGAACAAAGTGGATTAGACAAATTTAGAAAATTCCATTAAGCTCGATTCATTTTAAACGTCCTGTAAAGGATAACTTTCTCCTCATTTCTGGAAGATAATATTGTCCAAAGGGAGCCTCGGATGAAAGCTTCTCCAGAAGTTATTCATAAATATCGCCACTAGTTTATTTATTTAATCAAAATTAAAACAAAGATGGTCCTATCATTTAGAGCCAGTCTACTAGAGAGTGTACATTATAATATGTAACAATACAATAGTTTACAGATTGATTACACCAGGTTGACCGACATCCAGAAATAATTTTATTTCACTTCAAGTAAATTTGGATGGATTTTACGAATCAAAAAAAAAAAAAGTTCTACTTCTCGGGTAGAACTAGAAGGGGCTTGAAGCGCCACAGATCACGGAAGCTTTAACAATACCTCATACAGTCAAGAATAGTCAGGCACTAAGAAGGATATGCAAGAAAACGCCTATATTTTCAATGAAGTGTATTTTATAACTATCATTCCACATTAAATGGATCTACTATAAGATTCTGCGACTTCCTCTTTAAACTATAATCTCATCTTCGCAGTTGAAAGATATTAGCGAAGGATAGCAGTCCCATTGGGAATTGAAATATTGGCTAAACGACAATTTAAATCAAAAATACACAAAAATAAAAAGTTACTTTTAACTTGAACAGAAGTAGACCAACGGTGTTTTTTTTTTTTTTTTTTTTTGGTTTTTTTATCATCATTTTAACAGACGTAAACAGAGGAATAAGCACGCAATATTGCACTGAATGCTGGGTAGAGAAGCAAAAGAGTCTGCCTGGCTGTCTGCGTCCAACCTTCGTTTCCGCTTGTCTGGGCTTTACAGGGTCGAGTAGTATCGATCGACAAATGCACGCAATATTCTGTTCTGCAGTGTGATTGAGACTGAAGTGCAGCACTCCCAAAGACACAGTAGTGGGTGGAAAGAAGCAGGTGCGGGGCGTTGCAGAGAAGACCTTTTATATTACAAATCGGCAACAAATTTGCTTTTAAATAAAAAAAAAAAAAAAACTAAAAAGATGGAAACATTTACACTTGTTAATGATAAGGGGACGTACCGTAAGATCGAATAATTACTTTACCATTTTTTTAAAATTAATTCTTAAATTACGAATCAGATTTCCTACGGGCACATTTTAGAATCTGCTAATTTCTACTCTTTTGAATTGAACGGCGATAGCGTTAAAAAAAAGAAAGAGAAAAAAAAAAGGAAAAAAAAGAAATGAAATCAATAAAAATTAAATAATATTATCAGGATTACGAGATTCATGAAGATCAGAAATGAGTTCATTTAGAAAAGCCAATTATTGAAATAACTGAAGATACAGCTCATCGCAACAGGATGTACATGTTTAAATGCACGGAATTCAGATGATCAAAGAAAGTGTTTAGATGGTTGTAAGGCCGATAACGGTGGAGGAGCAAACCGCGAACAAAATGTAAGCAAAACACTGATCAGACTATATTGGCCAGAGGGTTTTAGGAAGATAGCTGTTGAATGGAACGACGTGTCTGGAGCCCAGAATCAAGTAAAAACTGAGAAAAAAAAAAAAAATCCTTAAAAAGCAAAAGTATCTTATGACTGTGAACGTATGAGAAAACTATGGGTAAGGACGGAAGGACTTAAAAAAAAAATCTATAATTATTGATATTAAACCTGAAGCAAAAGGCCTTATTCTAAGTAAAAAATATCTAGATACGCCAACCAATGACGTATCTGGAAATTTTAGCTAGCCTAACACGCAAAACAAGCATGTGTCAATTATTTAAGGATGGGCCATCGCAAATCGCCTTTCGGAAATTAAAGTTAACACCGATGCATGCATTGGAAGAGATGGAAACTTCAGAAGTGAATGACTTTTCGGAACCAGAAAATGCTGGAAAACGGAGCTAAAAATGAAAACTTGGTACTTAGTCTACATTGATGCGAACAAATATGGATGTACGATTACTCAAAACAGTGCCAAACAATTTTCTCACATTACCAGATGTATCTCCGTGGAGTACTGAGGAGGAGGAGGAGGAATGAAAGAAACACCAATTTGAGCTTTCACGTATCCTTTTAGAGGTTTGGATTTCACACAGCTACGTAGAATAACATTTAAACATATATACAATACGACTTCTTCCTATTTAACAGCGAAGTATTTCCATCAAGACTTGTCACGGACTGACAGATAGCAACACTTAAAAAAAAAAAAAAAAAAAAAGACGACGTGGCGTAAACTTGGAACATTGCGAAGACATGACATGACATGGTAAAGCTTTATTCAATGAACAGTTTTATAGTTGTACTGTACTGGCTGACTAAATATTCTTGTCTTTTATGTCCACATATCAAAATTAACTCCTAAGACAAGGATATCGAGACCAAGACTGCACTAATGATGCTACACCCCCTAAAAAAAAAAAAAAAAAAAAAAATCTATAATTATAGACATTAAACCGGAAGCAAAAGGCCTTTTTCTAGGTAAAAAAACATATCTAGATACGCCAACCAATGACGTATCTGGAAATTTTAGTTAGCCTAACACACAAAACAAGCACGTGTCAATTATTTCTTAAGCGCTTGAAAGGAATAAAAAAATAAATAAAAAGTCTACTTGGGAGAGTGGGAGAAGCTGATCCTTATAGTTGTGCATTGGAAGTACAATTAGGGTCCGGGACCCTGCAGATAATCTGCAGTAGGAGTAGGAAAAAGAGGGAAAAATAACTGTGACGCATTTGCGTGCGAGTTTCTTTAAACGTAACAAGGCGATTATTCACGCATGCTTAGAAACACTTGTGCTACAAAATCAGTTCCTTCCGTCAGTTCTTATAATGGAAATGCAGTCTGAACCCAAGCGCGTGTGTTAGCGTGCGCAAAGATATTATTTACTTAATAAGGTTTGCGAAAAGTGATTCAAAGAAACTAGTTTATCCATAAAAACCTTTCCAGTTCTGTTCATACATGTACAGCTGCTCTTTACTTTATATTACTCTCTTAACAATCTTTTGCAATTTAAAGATAAATATACAAGTTTATTTGCCTTTTAATCGCTTGACACGATCTGGTTTCAAACACAAAAACTGTGTACAGAACACTAACTTTTACGTTACGGTACACTTTCTACTCTGAGTAAACTGAAATGTTTTAAGACGTTTATCCCATCTGCAAAGAGGATGTTTGCATTAAGTGTCCAGTGAGTCCAATTAGATATTCATTACTATATACATAATCTCTTGGGCACATGGCAGCCTCACCGTAACATGGCTATAAAATCATTTTATAGGTCACCTTAACGTGCCAATAATATTGCCGTCATGGTCATTTCTTTTTTTTAGATGAACTAAGTCGGCATTACAAAGAGACTAAATTCATGAGATAAAGATTTACAACTATCCAGCCCCTTTCTTTTGGAATCTCAAAAAGACTTCCTACATGTTTTTCCTGGCACAGATCCAAGTAATAAAAATTCACCGGACTAACAGAGAAGGATGGCCAATGGAATGATATTACATGGAGATTATTTCTTAACAGGTCGAGTTTCACGTAACAAAGATCGGGTTGATATATCATAAAAAAGTAAAAATAAAAAACTTTCATAAAGATTTATTAAACCATCTCTTTGTTCGTCTGACACCAAGAACATAGTCCGGCGCAAGTCATTGTGATTAATGATATCAAGGTAACTGAAGATACTCTCCCTGATTCTCAGGGGTAAGTGTGACATCATACGCTTAATACCATTCATAATTTATTGTTACACCTGAGGTGGTTTCAGTACCATTCAACCGTATCATAATCGAGGCTCTTGCAAGATTTACAAACAAGATGACACTTCGTAGTTGCTTGATTAAGTGAGGAGACGGAGGTTCATGCACGTTTAAAGGGAAGATAACAAATGATTACTTAATTTAAATGTATGCAAAAGAAAATTAGTCATGTTCCGTACGATGAATGTGGACTCAACTCAGTGGTGAATGCTGGTACTGACAAATGAGATTTTGCTTTAAATATCCCTTTATCATTTTATACAAGAGACTATTTCGTTCCATAAGTACAATTTATACAATTAATTTTTGCATTAAAAGTGTAGAAATTTTAGCAAACGTTTCTGGGAATTTCAGCCTTCCAACGTCGTACACATCACAGCGAAATAAACGCCTGATGCGTATTTACAATTAAGAATATTTAGGCTACTTCAATGAAATTATTTCTTTATCTGCTTTATTAAAATGTTATTAAATTATAATACATAATGCAGTATAATCTACTCATTTTATCGCTTAGGTTATTTTTCTGGCCAAATCTCGATTTTAGCCTCGAACGATAACGGTTGTGTTATTCGTCTTGTATGGTGTTTTCAATTCTGTAGTTAAAAACGATGCTATTTATTTTAATAATATAATACAAGATTTATTTTATTTATCTAATGCTTCTATAGAGACTTTCCTTGTTTAAAACCTTTAGATGTCACATAACTACTTAGTGCTATCATTTGTTTTTGGTGACTAAGGACTAAATCGACGCATCAGCTACCTTGTTCATATGATACTAGATGTGATCTTTATTATATTCGTATAAGTGTTTACTCTTGGACCAGAAACCCTGGAATAATTCATGGGGGAACTCTACTCCCTCTGCCTGAAAATTACCTTCACTTTCCTACTTATTATGAAAATAATAAGTAGGAAATCACTTTCCTACTTGTGGTGTGTACATAAGCGGATATCAGAATGCCTTTATTTTATATTTATTTATTATTATTTTTTAAGGCCGCAGAAATGGTCGAAAATTTACCAAGTCCAATTTATCCCATTAAAGTCTGCGAATTCTTTATAATAAAAATAATGGCCCATTGTGATACCAGGCGAAACACAGCCGTAACATCTGCAATTAGACATGGTACAGTGATAATCATATCCTACCTTGAATCTTGTACTGAATAGGTCATAAATTGTTTCAAACGTTTATAAACATTAGACAAAGAACACCTACCTATATTAAAAATTATCAAATATTTACATTTGTTGTGTGTCAAGAATATAAACTGGAACTTATTTTTTCACGTATTCTGAGATTCGCAGAAAGCTAAAACATTAACTATACAGGTTAACAATGAGCACAGAAGAGGGTTTATCTTTAGAAATATGGAACTTTCAACATTAGATCACCAGATCACAAGTACAGCAGAAACCTCTGAATACATTTACTGGGAATACAATTGTTGTGCCATTTCGATGTTTGGTCGAATTTAAAATTAAGCCTGCTCATTAGCATGAATGCAGACAATAATCTTACTGTCAGACGAGAGTAAGATTATTTATGAACAGTTTTCAGATAACCAATAATTATCTCTTGCATTTATTCTTGGTTTAAATGGCTTCTAAGGAGAAATGATTCGGAATTAAGGGGGAAGGGAGCGAGGGATATTTATTGAATGCCAGTTCCGTCAGAACTAGTCTGAATTGTGAAATTAATACACACAATTGTAAAACTGTCATAACGACGACATTTAGACCAACTTGCTACAGTTCTTTACAAAGTTCAATGTAGAAAAACTTCATTACTTCCATCTCAGCATCAACAATAAAATTTTTGCTCTTATTTATGCCACTGCACATTAATGGCAGTGACGGAAGGGAAAAAAAAAAAAAAAAAAAGAGAGAGAGAGAGAGAGAGAGAGAGAGAGAGACTGATTTAAGGCCTCTCCCCTCCCTCCAAGTATAGGCGAATCCGTGTAAGATATTGATCCAGCGGCAGAAAGAATTTATAAGCGTAGTCTTGGATGCAAGAAATGCTACGTCAGAGGAACACCTCGCTTCTAGAATATGAGAAAGTCCGGTAAATTTAGCATTATCTTTCAAAGTCACACTTTGCAAGTTTCAAATAAGGAAATACTGCTGAACTTGCATGCTCAATTTGAATACGCTAAAAGCTAAAAACTTTTAAGCAAAAATAGTTATCTTAAAAAGAAGATTTTTTTTTTTCCCCACTTTGAAAACATTTTCTGTTGATTTCTGCAAAGCTAGAAAATCGCATTCGCCCTCAAGTTTTACAGTTATTGTGTCTACCAGACTTCCCCCGCAAAGATTCACATTTTTTTTTCCAACCATATTTCCAGCATTATATTCATACCCCTGTCTCCTCCTCAGGTCTATTTCAAAATCATCATCATAAAACTTCCCTATATCTTATTGTGAGTTCTCTGGCAATACATTATTCTCTCCTTTTCTCCCCCTCGAGGTAGTTGCTTGTATTTCCCCAAATATAAAAAATTCTCGAATTTTCAAGATGATAAAGATATGGCCAAATGTGTCACGAGGGACCCACTCATCCAATTTTTATGGATAGAATACACTACAAAATCCTCAAATTATACCATTCTAACGTAGATTACGTCAGAAAAGTACTATTTTATCTATGGTACGTCTGCGGGGATTTAATCACATAAAGAAAGCAATAACGGTTATCTCTGGTTGACATTTGGTATACTTTAGCATTGACAAAAGTTGAAATCGATTTATTATTTTTTTTTTATAGATTGTCTGCTATATTTATTTTTTATTTTTATTTATTTATTTTTTTTTTTTTTGTTCGTGGTCTATACAATAGAGTCAAGATTCTCCTGCTAGCTTAAAAATCACATTATAAAGAAAAGATTTAACTTGAATCGCTCAACTATAATGGCTGAAGAATTAGGTGTTCTTTTTAATCTGTACATAGCACACATGCATCGCGGAAGTAATTCATTCTTAATTACATATCAAGCATTTTGAAGAATAACGGTAATATTTTTTGGAGAGGTGAGAAACTTAGAAAAGGAGAACCAATCGGTTCTTGTGCTTAAAGATGCCTTTGAACTCGGGTACGAAACCTAATTAAAGAACGATCAGCAATCCAGATTTCTGATTCTAAGCTGAAATTACGCACTTTAAAAAACTGTAACTTATTTTTCCCTTGAACTCAATCTAGCCGTGGCAAGAAGAGTGTAAAGTTTTAACAAAAAGTTCCTACAGAGTCAGTTTGTACAGGTTCTATTTGCTCATTATAATTTATTGCAAGGTGTGGCCTAAAACAACATAAAGTTGACTCACTGGATAAAACAAATTGTGATAATAGTTCAACTATTGCATAAGAAAGTTGTTTTGAGTTTCTGGCCGTCTTACATGCCATTTAGAACAACTCTAATAATCATATCAGTAATACAAATAATTGTTCAGGAAACATTTGCCCAATCGTTGCTATCTTCTACTTAACAGTTTTTTGAGTAGTTCACTGCTTTTAATGGGGTTTATAAGCAAGGATATCTCAAGGTCGAACCATATATAGAGGTATCATAGCGAATTGCAGAACATTTGATGGAGTGGTTGCGTGTCTATAAGGAAAATAGAATGTCGAAAGAAAAATTCTGTCCACAATTACCAAACGAGAATTCTAATCAGCTTCTATTATACATATATATATTTTTTATTTTGCTTTACTGTTGACAATACTCATTCTTTCTCTTGTTCCCAACTGGAACCGAAAAGTCGGTCTCGTCTAGAAAACGCATGTGATTACATGTTGCTGCGTAAACAAGTTTCCTTCAGCGTAACACCAGGATTCCAGAAAGCATTTATGCTCCCATCTTCTACAGAGAATTAAAATACAGTTCCTACCCAAGCAGAAATTTTAAATAATTAGAAATTAGCAATGGCTATTAAATTGGTTAGAAACTTAGAAAAGGAGAACCAATCGGTTCTTGTGCTTAAAGATTGGTTATACTGTCCAATCAAGAAAACATATCGTTCATCATCAAAAGACAAAATCAGAGGGCTTTAGTTGCTTAGATAACCTTAGATAAGTTGCTGATCGTGAGCGTCGCAAAATATGCCTGGATCTTTCCCCTTTAACTATTTCCTTATAACTACATTTCCGAGTTTTGTTCTTTTTAATTTTTCGATTTTTAAATATAAAAATTAAAAAAGAACAAAACTCAGAATTAATTCACAAACAATCTCTGATATAATGAAATCTTTCAATAATTTCCAAATACTTTGAAGTTAAACTTCTTGGTAAATTATTTTTGTCGTTTGGAAACATTTTCAATGAAGCCCTGACTCACTCTTAATGTAGTGATCCAGCAACATCCCTTCCAGCATAGACCTCTACATTTTCGCGAGTTATTTCCCTCCGTCTCTTAAACTGGCCCTCCCACAACACTTGAAGAATAAACCTGACCACTGCTTTCTTAAAACTTAATCAGCCTTCCCTTGCCCATTTCCATATTCTTATCCTCATTTCTGCGATGTTTCATTCTTGATATTTCGGCCATCCACATTCTATCAACCATCCACCTCTTCTTCTGCTTTTCTTTTTCTCGTTGTCTAAATCATTACTGTACAAAACACTGTAGGTCTAATTTCTGTCTGATACTCTTTATTTTATTTTCATCGGCTCCTGTTCACTCATCTCCGGGAAGGGTGCCTGATATTCATTTCCACTTATTTCGCCCAGCTTTAATCAGGCATTTTTCATCACACTTATATAAACCGTCCCTGTTTTATGTCTTACGAAAGAGTTTAATCAATAATCCTTTAATCATTGAAAAAGCCTCCATTACAGCCGTTCCAGCAAAAAAGTGAGCTGTTAATATAGAAATAAAGACAAAACACTGGTTTCCTTGCATGAAAAAAAGAGGAAGGCCATCAAAAAAACCTCACTCAGTAAGGCAGGATAGTTTTTTTTTTTTTTTTTTTATGTGAACCTCAAACACGAGAGGTATTAGAACCTATAGTACTTAGTACCGTGCTTGGGTTGGAGGTTGAGAAGTCGAAAGAAGATATTTGTTGATATTCGACTTGAACTTCTGTAGACTAATTTTCAGGAAATACGTATGAAGGAAGGTTGTTCCAGGAAACCGCAGTTGAACGAATAAACGAGGAAGATGAAAAGTTGGTTCTGTGGATTTGAAATTGGACAGTAAATGGATGTTGGCGGCACGTGTTCGGACTGTTTTGAAAGATATAGCGGGAATTATAGGAGCCAATTCGGAAGAACAGTGCCCATGGAAGGCATGCAGCAGAAACAGTACGTCTATGAGACAACGAGTGGGGAGACTCTGTTAGAGATGATTCATTAATTAACCTAACTTCCCTCTTCTGAATGGAATCGAGAAGCCTGAGAGAGGGGATTCGGGGGCACCACCCTAGATGTGGGAACAATATTCCATGGCAAGCCGGATTTGCGATTTATACAGAGTGAGCAGCTGTTTGGAAGAACAGTAACGCCGAGAGCGAAAGAGAAAACCAAGTTTTTTAGATGCAGAGGAAGCAATATTCATAATGTGCTTGTGCCAAGAGAGATTAGAAGTCAGGGTAATCCCCAAAAGAGATATATAATTTTCCCTAGAAATCGAAGTGCCACTAAAGATAAGCATAGGAACAGAAGAATCCTTTTTGCGAGATATAAGACAAGACTGAGTTTTAGAAGGGTTGAAATCAACTAAGTTGTCTTTGCCCCACTGGAGAATTACCTGAAGATCGGCATTTAAGGAATTGGTAGCAGATTTTCGAGAAGTTGAAGCTGATTGAGCGGGGCAAGTTTTCTCAAAATGGAAAGTGGAATGCAATGTGCTATCATCGACAAAACTATGGATCGGATTTCCAGTCAATGGAAAAAGGTCATTAATATACAAGAGGAAAAGAGTGGGGGAAAGAACTGAACCTTGGGGGCCACCGGCATTAGTGGAGAAGTTAGAAGACAGAGAGCCATCTACCGTAACCCTCAGTGAGCGATCAGAGAGAAAACTGTATAACCAATTACAAAAAACAGTTGGCAAACCATAAGATGGAAGCTTGTTTAGAAGACCTTTATGCCAAACACGATCGAAAGCCTTTGAGATGTCAAGAGCAACTACTTGTGTTTCACCGAACCTTTCCATTGAATTAGTCCATAAATGGGTAACATAAGCCAGAACATCACCAGTGGATTGACACTGGCGGAATCCATATTGGCGATCGTTGATCAGACGAAAGGTTCCTAGGTAGTTTAAGAGTTGGCAGTCAATTGATTTCTCCATTACTTTAGAAAGGGTAGAAGTAATTGCAATGGGACGATAATTGGATGGGAGGGATTTGTCACCCTTTTTAGGAACTGGCTGGATATGAGCAAATTTCCAAGCAGAAGGAAAAACACCTTTGGAATAAGAAAGTGAAAAAAGGCGGCAAAAACAGGAGTAAGTTCACGAGCACAGGTTTTGAGAACAAGTGGAGAAGTAAAATCGGCACCTGGAGCTTTCTTAGCATCAAGATTCGTCAAAATCCTTCTGACATCCTTTTGACGGAAGACCACAGGAGGCATTGAATGGAGCGTGTTGGGAATGGTGGGAGGTGTTTTACCAAGATCATTTATATTTGAGTTGAAAGAAAATTGGGATGCTAGCAGGACAGCTTTATACTTGGCTGAAGTGACAACAGACCCATCTGGTTTGGACAGAGGTGGAAGCAGAGAGGGACTAGAATGCTCGGCTACCATTATGGCAAGAAGCAAGTTTTCTACTCAGCCTGTCCAAACTCTAGTTTCGACTGATTAATAACTGCTTTACAATTGTTGCGAGCTTTGGTGTAGGCAGAAAATGAAACTAAAGAATTATAAACAAGCGAATTACGATATGCAACATTCTTCTCTTGAACAGCCTTAGTACATTTATTGGAAAACCAAGGTTTAGATAAAGGTCGAGATTTTAAAGTGAAATGTGGGATAAAGGATTCCATTCCTGCAAGAATAATCTCACTGACACGATCTGGGCAAACGGTGAAATCAAAAGTTTTGAAACAGTAATCCGACCAAGGAAAAGAAATCTCGCAGGTCATCCCATTTTGCATTCTTTTAATGCCAAACAATACGAGGTTGGAAATAGCCATGAGATAAAGGCTCCATTGGAGAAGAGACAATCACCAAGTTGTGAACTGAAGTGCCCAAAGGACCTCTCACTTCGACCGTGTACTTATGGTTGTTTGTGAGAAAAAGAACAAGCGTGTTGGCTGTATGGTTAGGACTGTCCGCTATTCTTCTAGGTAGATTAACAATCTGTGCAAGGTCATTAGTAATTGCAAAAAGCCTCAGCATCTCGACCAGCTGGGTCGGTGTGACAAGAAAACGGAAGCCAGCTGGAGTTGTGAACATTAAAATCACCAAGGAAAATTACCTCACTGTTAGGAAAGTTGGACTGGAGAAAGTCAAGTTGCAAAGAGAGAAAGTCAAAAAGTTCCAAGTGATTAGTGGAGTTGGGAGAACGGTAGAGACAACAGATGAATTTGACACAATGAGGTAGAGAGATTTTAAGCCAGAGAAGATCAAAGAGAGGAGATTCCAAATTGCCAAGTCTCTGACAGGTAATATCAGAACGGACATATGCACAAGTACCACCTTTGAGGCGAAAGGAATCATACAGCAAATAATTTGGACATCTGAGATGAGCAGTAGTTGAATCAACCGCTAACAGATTCTGTCAGAAAAAGTACATGGGGTTTGGCAGACTGCAAGTGGAAATGGACATCGTTAAGATTCGAATTGCGACCACGTATATTTATGAAATGAATTAGGAAGTCCTTGGGGGGTTTAGATCTTTTCGCAGATAAGCTTGCTCTTTTAGTTTGACAATTCATGGTGTATTCAATAGTGAGAAAAAGTAGGTGGGACATGCTGTATGAAGTAATGAAATTTTTGGATATGGCGTACACATGATAAGAATATATCCATATCCTTGACATAACGTGGCCTCGACAATGCTCCCCGCATACCCACTACTCTGACTCCCTCCAGTCACTATCTGGCAGAGTAGAGGTAGCAAGATTATACCTAGCTGATCCGGAAGTCTCCTAGAGAGTTACCAATAGGTTCGGTCCGGTGTACTAACTAGCGGCCGGCCTGCGAACACCGTTTTAGAGCTGTACCCTCGAAATGTAAGGAATATTGGATCTCGCCATGATGTTCATCATAACCTCAAAAGTCATCAATCATACTGCATGATAGAAGAGATAGGGAAGGGTTAACCGGAACTTAGGTCTAGAGACTAAACATGGGTTCCACCACTTCAAGCCTCCAATAAGCAAAGTGGTGGTATTGCACCGGTTGTTGAGGGTCATCTACCACCTAGTACTGCCTGGTAACATAGAGGCGCAGCATTCCTACATGTGGTGTGGGCGCCACACCTCGACCCCTGCTTACGTTGGTTCACACCTGGGTGGTCACCCACCATGTACTTGTGCATGGAGGTTATACCCAGGTTTACTAACAGTCTCACCATCGTGAAGGTGCAAGCAAAGGATTTGGCTGTCACCGACCGTCCGGACTTCGCCGAAATTGGGTCCACTTGACTTGAGTGTAAATATCAGTTCCATCAGCGTTTTAGACTCCCAGGTAGCAAGTGCAGCTTGTCTGGCATATCTGAGAGAAAAGTCTGTGACAACCTCAAGGACCATCAAGATTCTGCAAATTGGACACCTGCGAGGAAAACTGATGGCAGTGTTTAAAGTTTTAAATGGAAAGAGTAAACTAAAACGTGGATGACACCTTTATTATTTCTCTGAGAACACGTAGAGAGATGATCAAACTTAAATTGAAAAAGGATGGATTCGGGATAGATGTGCGAAAATTTACTTTCAGTTGAAGAGCGACTGATTGTTGGAACAAACTTCCATAATGTGTTGTGGAAGTGAATAATTTAAATAAATTTAAGGAAAAATTATAAATTATTATTACCTCATCTGTCCATCCCTGTAATTATTAGAGAGGATAGATAAATGAGGGGGGGTTTTTTTGTTTGTTTGTTTTATTGCATAAGCTTGCATCTTTTGCCAGTATTAATACTATATGGTGACCATAAGGTGATGCACGCTAATTTATGCCCCAGAACAGAATAGTTAAGTGCATACTGCTGTGATTCAAGAGGAATTCGTTTTATTGGGAGACTACAGTCAAAGAAACGTGTGACATTAATAAGAATAGAATCGGGGTGTGTCTGTCTGGAGCAACAATTGATAATGAGACCAACAGATTGTCAGTTTTCAAGGCGGAAAGAGAGCACTATCATTCATGTGGGGAATAATGATATTAAACGCACATGAACCACGGTGAAAAAAAAAAAAAAAAAAAAAGTTAGATAGGCAGGTTTATATGCTGAAAGCCATGTGGATAAACTTAAGACAAAGGAATCTGCCATTTGGAGAGGATTTTTATAGTATGTGAGTGAGTGAGCATGGCCCGCCTTAGTAGACAGAAGGAATCGGTTTTATAGAGATGGAATATAGTTGAACAAGGGTGGTGCAACGGTACTTGTCAATATTACTGAGGCGTATTAAGTATTCATGGAAAATTCTACTTAGTGTGATGGGGTTAATATACGAGCGTAAAAGAAGCTCTTACTATATATATTAGATTGTGTGATATGGATTAAAGTAAAGTTTGCACTTACCTCAAAAGTTTGTTTGGTGCCGCAAAATTCGATATTGGCAAAATGTGCTAAAGACAGCGATGCTTCAAACTAATGGGAAGCTAATGCTAAGGGAAACAAGCAACTTCAAGGGGTGTGTCAGGAAAGTAAGCTATACAAGAACACTTACTCTTAATTGTGTGTCTAATGTCAAAGTGTTGTCAATAAAATTAGTAAATTTGCACTCCTGGTTAGGAAAACTTAGCAATGGCAAAGGAACATGTTGGGTTTACAAGGAAGATCCTAATATGGATTGCAAAATTCATAGCAGGAGGCAGAGGGTTCTTATTCATGGTTACGATTACTCCTCAGATTGGTTTACACAAGTGGGATTCCCCGAGGATCGATACTGGAACCAGTGTTGTCTGTGGGTTAAAGTAAAGTTTGCACTTACTTCAAAAGTTTGTTTGTGGCCGCAAAATTCGATATTGGGATTTGATTTTTAAATGACATCGACGAAGTAATAGAGGGCGCGATGTCAAAATTTCATGGTGATGTGAAGATTGGGAGAATAGTTAATGATCCGCGCCCTTTCGCACTGACTTGGATAAGTTTCAAGGATGGTCAGAAATTTACAGCTGTTTTAATACAGAAAAATGCAAGATATTTTACATTTAGAAAACAGCAACACCAAACTAACTTATACACTTAATGAGGTAAAATTAAAAAAAAAAAAACTGTACAGGAAGAAAGGGATTTAGGAGTTAAGCTATAGACGGATATGAAGTTCTCCGAGCAGAACAGACAGAAGGCAAGGAAGGACCATGGCGTCCTATCCAAGGGTACAAAGACGGACAACCCCGCCCAGTCAGATCTGCAAAAGAGGGCCTGTCAAGGAGAGATCTCATATGTGGGCTACAGAGATTAGCAATCAGGCACCATAGAGGGAACCTGACTTGAATGAGGCTTATAAAGTTCCTCAGAGAGGAGACAGTAAAATGAAGGCATTTCGTTGTTATGCTTCCAGAACGAGGAGTCATAAATTCAAATTAAGAGGAAAGAAGTTTGGTGGGACTGTATATTTTCTTTTAGCCAGCGAATTGCTAATTACTTGCAAAAGTTACCTCCTCCATGGGTAGTTGAGGCTGACAAAGTAAGGAAATTCAAAGGTCGGCTCAAAGTATATGGAGAGAGAAATACATTGTTTCTCTTTTTTTTATTATTATTTTTATTTATTAATTTAGGTTGTTTTTTTTTTTTTTTTTTTTTTGTGCAGCAAAAGTCTGACTTATTTAGACTGTATGGCTTATACCAAATTACAGGAAATACAAAATTAAAAATATATCTTTCAGGATTAATAAGACGTTATGATAAATAATGGGTTACAATTACAATTCCAAGTAAAAATAAGTGACGGGCTTTGTTACAATGAGTAGATTTAATGGCTGAAAAAGAGTGGTGCAACGGTACTTGTCAATATTACTCAGGAGTATTATAAGTATTCATGGAAAATTCTACTTGTAACTAAAAATTCTAGTTACAAGTACTGTGCAGTACATCAACAATGTCCTTCGTTTCCATTTTCCGCACTTTTGTTTAGAACATATCTGCCATTCAAGAAAGACTGACTCGATTATAAACCCATACCCTCTCTTGCCCACTAGCTAACTGTCATATGGTTTTCAACAAGTCAATATGATATTACAGTAAAAGGGAATACTATTGAACAATGTCAGTTCTATATTGCACGGTTGAAACACAGCTCTCACACAATAGGGGTTAAGATTGTTATCAGATCCATAAAATAGTAACTGGGGGACGGGGTGATTGTTGGGTTTTGGGGGCGCCTCCTTTCTTATGTTAAAACTACGTTATAACCATTTAAGAAACACTCGTAGGAACCCCCATCTGTGTCAGGACCCGAGTGCATCGCATCCATTACACCCTTTTGCAGTGCCCCGATTGTTATGGACGTTACACGTTAGTTGGATACATTCTTCGGGTGTTACTTAGCCTGTAAGAGTTTGGGGAACGGAAGAGATCTGCCTGAAAATTCTGGCAATCCACTTCTGCTGCGTGAGCACGTCAGTATAGCGTAGCGGTCAGGGAAGCCGATGTGAGGAGTTTTTCCAACATGCATGTCTCTGTGATGAGTAAATACCCAGGGATCCAATTAAATGTACTGTAAAGTATGCTTCTTAAGATAAATGTTTACCAAGTATCCTATTAAACCAGCGAATTATCCAGTACTCCAAATTGATGAACGCATTTATATTGTGGGCTCTTGAAGAAGACTCCACTTAATGCGCAAGCAGTTTGAGATGACAAGACGTTTGCCGGTTCTCGTTTACCTCTCTTCGAGAGCTTCCAATGTCCTTTTCTTTGAGCTCGGGTCATTATTATATGCGCAAGTACGTTGGTCTAACCTTCAGAAATTACATTAAAACTCCCCCGATGTTTCATGACATGGACAAAAATAATACGATTACTGAAGACAAGCGAAAATAAGGGGGTGTCCTAGTTGCAGCTTAGACAAACAAACCACTGCAAGGATAGGCAAAGTTGCTTATCGCTGTGTACACAGAGTTATTTGCTTCAGAACTACCTCCTACAAACAATCATAAAATGTTTTGTTTCCTTTCCTTTCTATCTAACAGGCCGTTGAAGATCATCTCGTTAAGTTCTTTAAGAGAGAGAATACTTAAATAAATATTGGAAACAGTGGCAGAAGCTAATGGTAGGATGTCGGGAAGAATGTGCTCCTATGAATGTTACTCCATAATCCCAGATTTGGTAATATGCTCATGCAAATGAAACTGAAATCTCCGCATGCAGAACTTAAGAAAAGAACAATTATTTATTTAACATAGTCAAGATTAAAGGGATCCATAATGGTAATCATAAGATGAAGTACCATCTAAACCACAGAAATTTTAATTTCGATGGGTGGAGCGGGGAGGTCAGTCGACCTCAGGTGCAGGTTCTTTCGTCTAGCATATCTACACACGTAAACTCGAGATTTGTCAATGACTGTGGATCCCTTTCAGGGGTAGAATACAAGATTAAGTAGCAGTAAAGTTTCTGCAAACAGAGGGAATCTAATTAGAAAACAGCATGCAACTAAAATGATGAATGATGTGTATAGTACATATGCTTCACGCGATTATTTTTACTGCCAAAATGTCTCACAATGCATACATGCACTTATTAGATCAGGATGTTTGGTAACTCATCTTGCTCTTTCTTTCAAAACATCTGAAAATACCACGACGACGTTCGCTAAAAGGACATCAGGAGAGATCAAGATGTCATGAGAATTAAGTACGTGAAAAGAAATTTTAGTGTTCAAATACGTAAACTGGAAGCAAAATAATTCGGGTCTGTCACTCTCCCACCAGTATGACTAACCTCAATACTGAAGGCTTCTCACTGTCAAAACAACTATCTTGGGTTAGTATTACGCTGTCAACGACAGTTCTACAAGAAAACAGGCACGCCGCTCTGTCACGTGGATACAAATAATTTAACTTGTCTCTTCAACTAGTAAAAATATGACACAGTCAACAAGCCGAGAGTGTCGACAGCAGTTCCTCTGAGACTGCTAAATTTGTTTCTTACAAATGGACAAGGAGTTCTACTTTACCCCCACACTTTTTTAAAACTGAAATATTCGTTCCAATCCACACTCACTTTGTCGGCAAAATCGTTTGACTGCTATTTCGAGAATAGTAGCAAACGATTTTACCAAAACTTAAGATATGGAAAAGTTTGGGAACAGAGTTTCGACTTTGGGATTTTCGCCAGAGCCCTCAACGAATTTAAGTGGGCATAAATCGAATTAAAAGTTTTAAACAGAAAATTCATTCCAAGAAGAGATACAACATTAGCAATTGGGAAAAGATCAGTTTCACTTTGGGTACTACGATTAAATCGCAAAGTTGAAAAAATTTCAAAAATGTGAAGCTTTCCAGGAGTAAAAAATTCAGCGAAGAATTTCTGGCATATGTCACTTATCGAACTCAAGTTTTCTCTTCACGAAGTGGAACATTTTCCGAGAATTATTATTCCGAACAATAGCAGATGAGTCATTTATGATTGTTTATTAAATAATACAATGTACAATTAGACTGATCATGTCTTTAAATGACATGTTAGCTGGCTATAATTCATTCCTTATAATTCGAGGAGTGGCTGACTATGACAGTGGAAATGGTATCACATTCCTGCACCTAGCCTCTCAAAAGAAACACACGAAAAGAAACGGATAAACGTATACTGAAGGCTCAACAACACATCAAACAAACAAATCATTGGAAGACATGTGTAATGCACGCGATATGTGGCGTACACATCAAGTTTAGGTTAATGACCGTCAGTAAAAAGGCATGGTAAGGAGCACTGACCTGAAATATCTTTTATCTCCGCAAAATTTCAGCTATCATATCACCTTCGTCCTACAAAAAAGAATGATATCGTCCCGACTCTCATTACGATGCCAACTCCGATCCGCACACTTATCTCTGCTGCTAATTCAAATATTCTAATTTAATATGTGGAGGCAGAGATATGGTTCAATATCTCTACTTCCAAATGTGTTTCAGTGCTTTCTTTTCATCCATCACTAAACAAATGATAATGTGTAGAGATTAAATATAAGATATTACATTGAGATTACGACTAATGCACTCACAATCATAACTATCTTGTCTTTTACAAGTTCATTGGCCACCCTATCACGAAAGTTAACTAAAAACAGTGAGATGGTACGAATTCATACCCTGATATCGCGAAAAATAATTGAATTGAAGTATATTCTTACAGTTCCACCACAAGTTCCTCAAAGCTCATGCATATGTAATATGCATTCAGTGTCATATTTTAATCTGTGAACTCTATTTGGTTATCCGCCATAAAAAATTTAAAATATAATCAATCAATTTAGTTACAACAGTCATAATTTTCCAACTTTTCGAATGACCATGTATGGCTTAAACAGATTATTCCAAAATGGAAAATCATAAATAAATTATTACCAAGTTTTCAAAGTTCAACTTTGTGATGCCATTTACTGGTCGTAGAAGTTTATACGTGGTCCGAGATAAAAAATATATATAAGAAAACAAGACTGATTACTTTCAAATAATTTTTACAGTAAATCCTATAGTGGGACAGATGCCAGCATTTCCTCAGCCTTATTAAAAAACACAGTGGGTGTGTTACAATAGATTGAGAGACAAATCATTTCAACAGTGCACTTAGCCACTTCCTAAAAGGTGGTCAAACATAGAGTGAAAAAAAAATTATTAAAAAAATAATTATCAGCAAACATTTTGCAACATTTCCTTTTCTAAGTGGGGAGTCTGTTTTCATTGTTCCAGTAAATAGCTACCTTGCCTGATCTCGCTAACGAAGGTATTATATAAGCAAGGAGGTTGAACAGAATTCCACGAACATGAATACTTCATACACGCAATATCCAACCCTCCTCACTGTCGCACACAATTCGAATAATTTATTTCTTGGCCTTGTAAAATTTACTAGCCCAGTTAATTATCAGCACGCTCTCTGTCCCATGAAACTGTGAAATATCTTTTTGCGGAATTACGAAATAACTGCAATTTTCTTATTTCCGTGGTAGCAATCGATTTTCTTCGCTCAGTTGTCTCGTGAAGTACTTTGAAACTACTCAAACGACTTCGTGAAAATTAAATTTAAAAAATATATTATAAAAAAAAATGAACTGGAGGCTGCTACGTCAGCAACTTGAAATTCGGTTAGAGTACTGCAATTAATTTCTCCTTCAATCTCATGGACTGATGAAGCACACCGAACATCATTTCTGTCTTTTCTGGCTAAATGAAGAAGAGAAAAGCAGAGCACGAACAGCAATATTCTTCTAAAAGTCTGTCAAATTTCAGTCTGCACCAACGTTCTGTTCATACGGACTACAATTTATGTTTTGTTCACATTTGACAGTGCTAAACAAAGACATGAAATAGTACTGCTGTAATAGTATCAATTCCAAACATGTTTAGATATATTTTCCCGCACCGAAACGTTTTGCTGTTACAACTTAGTAGAGATACTGTATACCCATTATAACTTCACTTGAATGGACTGAAGAAAGAAAGAACTTTCATTTGCTAACAAAAAAAAAAAAAAAAACCCAATTTGAATAGTTGCCACATAAAGAAAAAGTGTTGATTTGAGGAACATTGGCATCCATGGATGGATGCAAGGAATAGATTGCATTCTTAGAACGTCAAAATTATAAAACATTTCAATGAAGTACCCTCGCAGGTTCCTAATTTTCAGGCACCGAAGTTTGAAGAAGTCTTTATGGAAACCCTTTTTGAGTCGTTTACCGATTTTGTTGCTCTTCTCTGCACCAGTTCCAACAGATCCACATCCTTCCTAAAATGCGTCTTTCAGAGCTGGATTCAGTTACATTTTTTTTTTTTTTTTTTTTTTTTTTTTTAATGTGAACCCCAAACACGAGAGGTATTAGAACCTATAGTACTTAGTACCGTGCTTGGGTTGGAGGTTGAGAAGACGAAAGAAGATATTTGTTGACACTGGACTTGAACTTTGTAGATTGTAATTATGAAGGAATGTTGTTCCAGAAAACGGCAGTTGAATGAATAAATTAGGAAGATGAAAAGTTGGTTCTGTGGGTTTGAAGTTGGACAGTAAATGGATGTTGGCTGGTGGCGGCACATATAATACGAAAACAATTTTAATAACTTAAAAATAATTTAAAATTAGTGTACTCTATTTTTATTTATTTATTAATATCTTCTATAAGCAAGGGGCAATAGTACCTGCAGAATGTACGTCACTCCACATATTAACAATTGTAAAGGAATTTTCTTGAAATTTTTTAAAATATTTTCGTAGTCACTACAAGTGTCATTAAAATCGAATAAATAGGAATCCGAAAACTTTATTTTTAATACAAATCATACGTTATTTATTATTTTAAAAACATCATCTCTCCAACAGATATTCATTAAGTTTCGTAATGCATTATCAGGAATTCAACATTAAAATAATCAATTAAAAGTAATTACAAAAAATTATTTAAAGATAATAATCAAATGCGCCCGAAATGTAACGCAATACATGTATTACTTTATTCATTAATATTATTATCAAAATACTGCGAGACTGTTCCAATTATAATATGTAAACTATATCTTGTGCATAAATGTTGTTCAGAACCAACTTGGTAGTGATGGTTTATCCCCAAGTTATTCCCAGACTTTCAAACCAAACGAGGCACAAGAACATCAAACCAGCAACCATTTATAGGAAGGAAGGGGAAAAGGATGCCCGATTTACTGTGTGTTCTCTGGTACCAGGAGTGACCTTTTGAAAGGAGGATCTATATCTAAAGGAGAAGTTACTACTTTTTTTTTTTTGTTAAGAGTGCAGACGAGGTGAGTGGGGATTTCTGAAATTAAATTGGAAGCAGGGGCACACCTGGCAGTCTTTGTGGCGACTGCCATAGCAAAGAAATCATCTCGTGGCGCCATTTAGGATAGACTTGGGCGCCACCTTTGGATTACTGCCAGCCATAAAATAATATTAACTGAATAGCCGATATATGAAATCTGGGGAAACAATGGTAGTACTATTTAATAAAATCTATTTCCTCGGAATTGCAATAATTAATAAATCGTAATGCTCAGCACATAAGTCAACTTAAATTACGAATTAGCAAGTGCATAATCGTTCTACAGTAATGATATATGCTTAATTTTCTTAATAAAAGAGTAACTTTTTGAAGTAGCTCGGGTTTGGCTGGTCAGAACAAGTGGCGCCACCATTATCGTATTATATATATAATCGGTTTGTTTGTTTAATGGGATGAAAAAAAATCGTAAAACTATTACTGAGGAGATGAAATCTTTGAATAACGCGATATGATGACGGAGGACAACTACTTCTTGGATCGCACTGAAGTGTAAACGTCAGTTATCACCATGGCCAAAGAAATTCAAGACATTTGAATGCATTGGGAAAGTTACGCTCAATTCTGCTTTTTGACTCTATCATGGACTACTACTCCAAAGAAGTAAAACAGCCAACTGACAAAATTTGCCATCATCATTATGCATTAATCTTCAAAGTTGATCTACGACGTGCCATCAAAAACAAGAGATCCAAACGTTGAGTGACGGAGTCATTTTGTTCAAAACAATGCGCAACCACTATGATTCAGCAGACCATGGCAATTGTCCAGAAACTACACTGGGAATTGATCGAGCATTATCTGTACATGATTTTGGAGGACAGAAAACTGAACTGGCAGAGCTTCTCTTCCAAACGGAAGATGAAATTAAGGAAGCCCTGTCAAAGCCCTTGTACAATAAGTTTATTTGTTGCACTATGAATAAATTATGGATTCTTTTGTTGTAATCCAGACAATTTGTAACTCTCACAGGTGACAGTCATAGACTTTTTTTTTTCGTATGTAGAAATAAAATAAAAATATAGTTGCACGGGCTCATACATACAGTTATCTATACACAATTATACAATAAATGGTAATAATTAAGCTTCAAGATTTTTTTTTTTTTTTTTTTTTTTGCATAACGTGCCACCCCCCTACTGTTCCTATTTAAGTCGCCGTTTATCTGATGGGCATCCTTTTAAAATAAAATGTTCTCTGGCTAGCAAAGTGTTTACTCAGTTCAACAACCTCTCGTAATCTTATAATACTATAGTCGATGACAACTCAACTTCTGAGCATGGTGACGGGCGAGTCGCGTTTGTTAGATTAAGCCATGAAGCGTCAATCTATCGTGTCAGTAAATTGCTTGTATTTTGTGGTCAGCTTTGCGGAAGGAAACAACTATTCGCTCCCCACCACCAACTCGGTCAAAGCACTTGAGAAACCCTTTGGTTTCTATAATCGCCAATCTAGCGACAAAATTCAACCCACACTATTATAGATAGGAGACAAGTAGGGCATCCTACTTGCCGTTTTGTATTCCGATGAAGAAAACAGCAGTGACATCTGCTGGTGTACAAGGATAGCTAATAACTATCCTTGGATTCGCAATTTAAAAAATAACTGCCATTGTCCTGACTAGTGCATATCCAATATGGGCTAGAATACAGTACAGTGTGGATGCAGTAGATATAGATGGTACAGAAACCAAAAATTAAAACTAAACTTATAATTAATATAACAGACGCTATACTTTATAGAAATAAAATGTAATGCATTTAGGTTTTAAGGATTAAATTAGAAATTCTCATGACTAGAATGATTGTATGAAGTTAGCAGTTCATATAGCAGTTTGACCAGTGACGTCATTGGATTTCGAAAGATCATGTGACCAAAGTTAACAGAAAATGCAGCTGTTGTCTATTATAGAAAATGCAAACGTTGCCTATTACGGTGTCCCCCCCCCTCTCTCCTTGCAAATACTTTCTTTTCAAAAAAAAAAAGGGGGGGGGGGAATATTGTTAAGTACCCCAATACCTATAATTTTGAGACTTTTGATCTGCATGCACAAAGTTTATTTAAATTTTACACAATTTAATTATGACTAATTAGTTGGGGAGGAGATTTCCTATTGGCAATGAATTTGCCATCACATTATGCAAATAGAATAAACAAATTATGAACATGAAATAAGTTTCATTTTTCGTTCATACATTTTTTTTATAAAAAAATGAATAATGATAAATAAAATTACAAGAAAAATTATAATTAATGCGAAATCAGATTACTTGGTTGAAATAAAGTTTTCATCAAACCCTATGCTTTAAAAATACCGAGCACCATAATCATATCATGCTTTGGTGACATACGATTCCTTAATTTTTTTTTTTTTTTTTATTCTGTCATAGCAGAAAAACTTGCCTCACATAAATGAATTGCAAAATTGGAGTTATGATAAAACTCATTTTGCATTTGCTTTTTTGATAATTTAAGGTTTAAGAAAATTTACAGAAAACTATTTTATCATTCCATCCATTCTCTTTATGCTGAAAAGTGTGTGTTGCTCAAAACTGTAAGAAAGGGTTCCCACAACCTACTACTACTGCACACAGTTTGCAAATTTTCAAACCAATCCTGGCAGTAAAATTACTATTATCGCTCCAAAATTCCTATTAACTTCTACAGAAATTTCTCTCCATTTACAATTTAAAATTTCGTATTTCTATGCGGAATGCTTAGTCTGATTAAAGGGGGCAACCTATATTTATTTGGACCACTTATAAAATGAGAAACTAAAGAACTAGATCATACAGATGGACAGGGGGGGAAAAAGTAATTAATTTTAATGCAGATGGCAAACGATAAAACACTTTGATCAACAGGCGAGACTTCTACAAGAAGATTCTGATCACGAAGGGCGTGTCTAGACGAAGACCGAGTAAACTAAAGGTCAGTGGCCTCTTCCTTCCATAGGTGTCTTGCTAACAGCCTACTTCACAGCGCATTATGGACCGGAACAGCGGAAAATCTAAATGGGGACTTGCTTGAAATTTCAAATCCTTTTGAAATGAGATTGGTAGTAATATGAGTCGAACGTATTATGATTCAGCAACATGATCCAGAATCACTAATCGCAGAACCATAGTAGGTACAGCTCTATACATTCCAATTTTAATAAAGACAGAGTTTCCCAAAGTGTGGAGCGTACTGTTTTTTGGGAAAGTGCATGATGCACATTTATGACGAAATATGGACAAACTTTTTTTTAAATCCTTTGCTCGGTCGATGTAGATTAGTTAAATATATTGAAGTATATATTAATTTATAAAACTATGTAGATTCATAACTAACTTTTAAACCTGTTTATTTGCACTTTTCTATAAGGTGAAGTGAAATGCTTTAAGGGGAGCAGGTTATAAACGTTTGGGAACCTCTGACCTAAGATGTTGTTCATTCGGCTTCTACTCCCAGTCACTACCTCAGTTCTATTTGCTTTCTTTTTTCGACCTTATGACTAGACCTGACGTTCAGTGAAGGTTGCACCATTCTGCGAAACTTTCACGATAGCAGTGACAGCAGGGATAAACGCTGAAATGGAATACAAACCTCAAGGATAACGCTCGTCTCTCTCTCTCTCTCGCCAGAATACGGCCAACCACAAAGATGCATCACTGCTTCACAGAACTGAACTGCAATGTGAGCCGCATAAAGAAGGTTTTGTTTGTAAACCTCATCAATTTCAAATGGCTGCAATCCATGAAATGAGCCATCTGTGCAGCTGCCCTAGAGAAAGCGTTTATAGCGCAACAAAACTAGTCGCAAGTTTAGTATACCTCTCTCTCTCTCTCTCTCTCTCTCTCTCTGATACGCCCTAATTATAGAAGTGCCCTGTTTGCATACATGAAGTAGTTCCGTTTGCAAAACGATTAACAGACAAGACAAGCGTTAGTGTCATTACCCTTTAGGGGAAAGGATACCTCTTAATGCCCCCCCCCCTTTTTTTTTCGTGACAGCAGGGAGACTGACTATTGTGTAGTAAACGACTATGAAAAAACAAAGGGCTCCACTGGAGGGAAAAAAAAAAAAAAAAAAAAAAAAGTGTTCCATTTCGTTCCTACAGACATCTCACGCGAGCAATACACTATAACAGCTTTGTAAATAATCCAGACGTCTACAACTGTAAAGTAGAGAGAAAACTGACCACTCCAGCCTTTTTTTTTTTTTTTTTTTTTTAATTGGAAAAGGATTAAGAATCTTATAGTTTTAGACATGGAACTTGCGTAATACAGTTTATGACCTACATCAGTCACTCTAGATAATACCGGAAATGCATTTATATCCGGTAGTTACATCAGCGCAATTATAAGTTTTACTCTTACTCCACATTGAAATATTTCTTAAGCGAATCCATTGGGTTGATATATTAATACAGCCAATTTGCAACAAAGAGAACAGTAATAAATATATTTTATCTGAGAGAGTGCTAAGCAAATGTTTTTCCAAATTATTTAGTTGTTTCCTATTGGAATTGGGGATGTCAGGCCAAAATTATCATTAGAAGTGAAGAATTAAAAATTCTTCCACAACACCAGATTGAAGTTTGTTCTAACAATCAATCACATTCTAGCTGACAAAAAAAAAAAAACAATGTCGCGTATCTATCCTACAACCATCCTTTTTCAATTTAATTTTATGCCCTCTCGTCTGCCTTATCTGATAAAGAGTAGGGGGTGCCATCACTATTAATTAACTCAATCTATTAAGCTCTTAAAACATTTCAATAAAGTCTCCTCGCAGGTTCCTCGTTTCCAGGCAGTTTGCGGATTGAAGAAGTCTTTCACAGTAAGAGTATCCTTTTGAGTCGTTTACCAATCTTGTTGCTCTTGTCTGCACCCGTTCCAACAGTTCCACATCCTTCCTAAAATGCGTCTTTAAGAGCTAGGTTCAGTTAATGAAGATGTGGTTTAAACCTATACAACAAACAATTACCTCCTTGTCCCTGCTGGCAAAATTCCTGAATATCACTGACGGAATCCCATGAGCTGTCCTAGCAATCTGGTCACTTCTTCCGAGAACTTCATATCGAAGTGTACAACTATCACTAAGCCTTTTCCGTTCTCTGCCACCTTTAGTGGAGTATTACCCAAATGATATCTGAGCATATGATGTTAATTCTGGAATTACTGCTACTCATTTGCAGTACTTTGCATTTATTAATGTTAAACCTCAATTGCAACTTCTCGGCCCATCACCTTAATTTCCTGCTGCAGTAGTATGCCTTGATTCCTGTTATTAACCAAGTTGCCAACCTTTGTCATCTGCGAACTTAGACATTAAGCTTGATATTCCTTCATTAATATCGTTAATAAATATTGAAAACAGCAAGAAGGCCCAGAAGTGAACTCCGAGGGGACTGCTAATAACGTTAGTCCAAGAAAACCACTGCCTGCTAAAACTACCTGTCTTCTACCACTCAACGGCGCCTCCGTAGCCAGGTGGGCAGGAGCAGCAGTGCGTAGTACACGCTTCTTGATTAGACCGGGGTTCGAGCCCGTAACCACCAAATACGGAGGATGCGGTAAGGTCAGGGAATGACCACCGCATATCCCAGAAGCAATATGGCCTTAGTTGCTAATGCTCCTAAAAACCAAATAACAAACAAACTACCACTCAACCATCTTCTTTTCTACAGTAGTAACTTGTCCCAAATGTAGCACTGCTCCAGTTCATTAGACGTCTTTCATGTGGAATAGAGTCAAAAGCTTTATTGAAATCTGAGCATATGTCAAAATTATTTTTTGCATCCAGTTTCTTTATTGCTGTGTCATAGTAGTCACCAATCAGATTAGTCAGACAACCTATCCCCTTAACTAATATGGAAATCACGCGGAATACGGAACAAACTGCATTCCTGTCAAAATCATCCTACAATACTTCTTTAACCACTGACTCCATTATTTTCCCTCGAACAGGAAAGGAAGCTTACAGGTCAATAATTACTCATTTCATCCTTTGATCTCCCTTTATGAACAGGAGAAGGCAACTGCTTATAAAATGTGCAGAATATTTCTGTTATGTTTTGGTAGCACAGCCAACTTCGACATTATTTTTTAGTGATTTACGAGTAATGAAATATGAAGTCAGTTCATGGTGAGATGTAACAAAAAAAAAAAACAAAAAAAAACACTACTCTTGGTGAATTTATTATTTAGAGAGAAGTAAATGTAATTATAAGACTCTCACTCCGCTCGCTTGATAATGAGACATTGAAATTACAATTGTAATTATGTACCCGGAAGGATGAAGTAGTCTGAAGTACCCGGAAGGATGAAGTAGTCTGACCTTAACAACAGCTTAAAAAAAAAAAAAAAAAAAAAAAAAAAACACACACTTAAGAATAGGTGGTTTCTGGAAGGTAAAATAAACATGCCATTTGAAACAACGTGCTAGCGGCTAAAAACTGGCCCATTTTTCATACTACACATTTGGTTTGTTTTAATCTTTCAGAAGCAAATGACAATATCTAACACATTTACAAATCATGAATATGATAAACTTTGAGATCTCAAATAGAACATTTTATCTTTCCAGTACTTATAGTTACAATTTTAGTCTGACAGAGACAAAAATGAATATTCAGTTAATCCGACTGACATTTATCGTATTTCTGTTATTTGGTGTTTTTTTTTTTTTTTTTTTAGGAGCATTAGCAACTAAGGCCATATTGCTCCGGGAATATGCGGTGGTCATTCCCTGACCTTTCCGCATCCTCCGTATTTGGTGGTGACGGGCTCGAACCCCGGTCTAATCAAGAATGTATTACGCACTGCTGCTCCTTCCCACCTGGCTACGGAGGTGCCTTATCGTATTTCTAGGGTTAATCTAAAATTTTATAAAGCGATATTGATACACACTCTACATTCAGGTATTCAATATAGCCGCCTTTATTTTCAATTACGATGGATAGGGGAGAAACAAAATTGCTCACAGGGTTATTAAACTGCTCTGAATCGATATTGGAAACCTATTTTCTAATCGTGCCTTTCAGTCTAATAAATTCCAAGACTCGGTTTTGTACACACTATTTTAAGTAATCCCAATGCCAAAGACGCAGGATTTAAATCGGCACTCCCGGAGGCTATTTAATATCAAAATTTTGCCCACGAGATTACTGGCGAATACATTCTTGAAAAGACTAGTTATGCTTCGAATGGAAAAGACTTGTTGCTCCATTTTACTGGAATATGATTTTTCCTTTTTAAAAGGACTTCATTAGCAACCCGATAACATCCTGGTATAAAACTTTCTTCCGTTTCTGTACCAGTTTTACGTATCTGATTAACTCCTTTCTCAAAGAAATTTGCCGTATGAAAAATCCACACCATGCCGTAAGGGATTCATCACGGAAAGGAATTTTAACGTAAACATTGACACTTAAGAATACCTTTGCCCAAATGGCATACAGTTGTGGTTATTGATAGTGCTATGAAGGCAGACATTCGTGCCAGCTAGCGAATGTCGGTTTTCATGTAATCTTGATAAATGTTAACAAATGTCCATCGCGCTCATGGCCATGTGGAGTTACTGACCAAAAATATTTGACTTTGTATGGATGTGGCCTTAAAGCTTGCCTCATGACTTCTAAAGCAGTCCTCCTTTGGAATATTCATGTATCAAGCGACATCCCTAGCACTGCACCGAAACTCAGCTATCTCATCAGGGTCCCTTGTTCTAATACTCTGAGCCTTAGCCTTGTATATATGCACGTTGACTGCACAAATGAACTAAAATAAAAACTATCACTGATAAATAAGAGCGATGCCATATTAGGCATTCGGTTTAAGTATCAAATCCTACAAGTCCTACTTTTTAATCAACACCAGACAATTATTAACATTTTATGCGAAATCACGAATGAGAAAAATTTAACCAAATTTTTATAAGCTTATTATTAGCAAGTGTTTTAATGGTGCTAAAAGCACTAATAAAATATATCTGAAGCTAATGCATGAATTAATAAGACGTCTGCAAATTGAAATACATTCTAGACATCGCCCTTTTCAAAAGATGAGCAGTATCCTGTTTCACCTTTCCATCTCCTTTACATCTTTGGTGGAGTCGCTCATCTTGTCGCACGCTGGCAGAACCAAGATTTTTTGGAATACAATATTGTCTATGCCGGAATGAAAGAAATGAACCATCAAGTTGACCTTGTAAATTTATTTGTAAAATTTACTGAGTATATTCTAAATGATGCTTTCATAATTGAAATTACTTTTTCCCTCAGAGGTGAACAGCATTCCATTTCTGAAAACCTATCCATGCTTCTTTTTCAACTGTGGTAATCTTTCTTTGAGATTACTCGTATGAAGTTTACCGCTTTATTTGTGGCCCAACGAAAATTGAATTTCGTTGAAATTCAAAATTAAAACCTTTATAAACTACTACTTAACTCAATTTTGATATGAAGGGAGCGATACGAAGGAATAGTAACTTTCTCTGGGTTCAATATTTTCCCACTCAATCCGGTGGTCACCGCTTCCTTGTCAAATGCCCAGGCTTTGTCTCTGCTGACTGATTTATATGTGAAAACGACATTTTAGTGTAACCTGATTACTGACTAACAAAGCTGGCCAATACAGTTAGGGAAGGACGTTAAGTGGTTGTTTTCCCATTAAGATTATTACTAAATATAATAACCACTCTTATTCCATGTGAAATTAATAATATAGTTTATTAAGCTATACGCCTAAACTACTATACATTGAGGTAACGTTTCGGGTATCTTACCGATACCCATCATCAGACCGTGCTGCTGACAGACTTCTCCGCAGCACGGTATGATGATGGGTATCGGTAAGATACCTGAAACGTTACCTTAATGTATAGTAGTTTAGGCGAATAGCTTAGCATTGGCATCCGATGCAAGCTTATGCAGCATCAGCCAAAAAAAAAAAAAAAAAAAAAACTCCCATTTCACCTTTCCATTCGTTGCAAATGCCTGTCCAGCTCAGCCTTAAATTTATTTAGGCTATTAGCTTCCACAACAAAAGATGGAAGCCTGTTCCACCAATCAACTACCCGCTGGCTAAAGGCAAATTTCCGCACATCTATTCTACAACTATCTTTCCTCAATTTGAAATTGTGCTACCTCAGGTTCTTAGTCTGAGCAAGAGGAAGAATCCCATAGGAATTCAGCTTGCTCAACCCATTCAAGGCCTTATACACCTGAATCAGATCACCTCGCAGGTTCTTACTGTCCAGGCGCTGCAATATGCAGAACTTAAGCCTTTCTTGGTAAGAGCACCCCTTCGTTCCCCTCACCAATCTTGTTGCCCTTCTTTGTATTCGTTCTAACAACTCTACATCCTTCCTAAAATGAGGGCTTCAGACCTATACGCAGTACTCTAGGTGTGGCCTGACCACTGCCTTGTATAACGGGATAATCACCTCCCTGTCCCTGCTAGCAAGATTCCTATATATCATTGACAACACTCCATGACCTGGCAGCCCGTCTGCACTACTCAGCGAACTTCATTTTTGACTGGCCAATTACTCCCAGGTCTTTTTCACTTTCCACTTCCCTGAGTGTAGTACCGCACAGCTGGTAACGTTTCTCTTCTGTTATTGCTACTCATATGCAGTACTTTGCAATTGTCAATGTTAAACTTCAGTTGTCACTTCTCAGCCCATTTTCCCCAACTTCTCTAAATCCAATTGGAGTAGCATACTGTCTTTAATAACTCTGCCAACCTTTGTATCATCTGCAAACTTGGACATTAAACCCGATATACCTTCATCAATATCATTGATAAATATACAAAACAACAATGGGCCCAACACCGAACCCTGGGGAACTCCACTAAGAACATTTGTCCACGAAGAGCAGTGTCCATTGATTACCACTCTCTGTTGTCTCCCACTCAACCATCCCTTTATCAATTGTAGCAACTTACCATTAATGCCATACCTCTCCAATTTGTACAGCAGTCTTTCGTGTGCAACAGTATCAAAAGCTTTCCGGAAATCCAGGTATATGATATCAAAATTATTTTTGGCATTCAGTTCCTTTGTGATGTGACCACAACATAGTATCCAATCAAATTGGTCAGACCTTTAACAAACCCATGCTGTGTCTTAACTATTACTGCAGTCTTGTCTAGATGATCCTGCAATGCTTCTTTAACCAGTAATTCCATTATTTTCCCCGGTACACAAGTTAAACTAACGAATAAACTATATAAACTTAATAAATTATATTATTAATTTCACATGGTATAAGAGTGGTATTATATTTAGTAATAATATTAATTGAAAACGTGGCCAGTTATGTTCTTCACATTTGAGAAACCGCTCTAACCAGTCAAGCGCAAGGGTATAGTAGTACTTGCGTTTACTGACCGTAGTTCAAGCTCGCGTGACTACTAAATACGGCGCTGTTTCTTGTATTCTTTCTATTTTGTTAACTCCTGACCTTATGTGGTTGTTCCAAAGTACAAACAGAAAAATGTCTTATTTTATTTATTAAGAAGTTTTCACATGTCTCCTTCAAGCGAACTGAATGTGCACTTGAAACAGAAGCATATGTGTTCCTCTTATGAAGCAAATTCCTTTCAGGAAGTTCTGGAGGAAAGGATAAGTGAATCTTCCTGAGGAAAGTATAAATATGCAATAAAAGAGTTCTTCTTCTAAAATGAACTCCAGACTGCGTGTGTACCAAGAAAGATCTTACCAAATCATTTAGTTCGCTGTATTTTTTTTCATGCTGGAAACAAACAAACAGTCACTCTTTCCATATAGCAAATCATCTCAATTGCTTCTCATTTCATGACAAACTATGGGAAGAGAGAAAATTGGATATATATATATATATATATATATATATATATATATATATATTTTTTTTTTTTTTTTTTTACACCTTCTCTTATCTTTTCAAGTGGACAAACGTTGTGTGGAGCCCATGTTTTATCAAGTTTCACTTAGCAATACTCACAATAGATACTTTTAAACAACTTCTGTAATGTTTTTTCTTGGATTTTTTTAAACACAGCTACCACACAAAAAGGTAGCAAAATGTTTAAAGTTCTTTTTAGAATCCTCTTGTTGCCAAATCGCATTACAAAACTTATACATATAAATAAACAGTTTTACTTAGATTATTCTGGACGATCTAAAACAGTAAAAGAAATGAGTAAACTGTTGAACAAGATGTATGTTCAACACTTCGTAAAGTATTAAAATTATATATATATATATATATATACATACATACATACATACATACACATACACACACGATTTTTTTGGAGAAAAATCTACATATGGCGAAAAACAAAAAGGGATTTACTGAATAACACGTAATTAGGATCCACATTTAGTTTTAAGCAAACATGCTTTTGTAAAGGGCGGCTCCTAGAACGTCGGTTCAGCTCCGCCTCTTATCTCTGTGAAGAACAGTATCACTACCAATGGGCCAGTTATGTGTGTGACGTAAGTTTGTATGTATTATATGTGTGTGTGTGTGCTCTGTTGTTGTGCCTGGCCACTTGGCTATCAAGACGCATCAGTCACCTGGAGAGATGATTCTGGGTACTCGTTCACATCACGAGAAGGTGGGCCAGTCCCAATTGTACTCGTAGTGTCTCAATTCGAGACTCTGACCTACCTGATGTTGCCAAAAGGTGGGCCAGATTCCTCTGGGGGTCCACTCCAGAGGAGGGGAAAAAAGTAAATAAAAGGGGGGGGGGGGATGAAGAGAATAAAAAAAAGATGAAGAGAAAAAAAAAAAAAGAGGAAAAAGGGAAAAAAAAAGATGAAGATAGGGAAAAATATATATAATAATAGATAAAAGACAGAAAAGGGGAAAATGTTCTCATAGTGCATTTATATATATAAAAAAAAGAAACAAAGAAAGAAAGAGGTTTAGTTGGAGTTAGTTTGTTGATGGTTTGCAATCAGTGACTTCCGCCGGGCAAAGACGTCTGTGGCGAAGCCTTGGAAGGCAGCGAAGTTAGTTAAGGTGCTGATAAGTTGATGGACCTGATCTGGGGAGAAATCAGGGTTCTTGCTCTTGAGGCGGTCTCTGTATTCTTGATACTGGACACAATTTTCGCTCTGTCCACAGTAGCATAAGTATTTACAAGCCCAAATTGATGAAGTTTTTCATTAAGTGATCCATGCCCAGTTATAAGGAACGAGGATTCAAGATTGAGGGAGAACCAGGTCCTATTCTTTTTGGGCATCATAAAGGTCACATCTGGTAGGAAATTTCTGGTCACCATCCCCACAGCTGAGGTGTCCCATCTAGTCTGGCACACGTTAATAAGCTCATTAAGCATCGAGCTTTCTCTCTTTTAACATCTGCATTTAAGGAGAGTTCTATGTCATGGATAAAGGTAGGAATGCTTTTCCTGAGTCGGTAGCAAAAACCTCTATAGATTATGTATAAGTCTAATGGAAGGGTGCCTGCTATTACTTGGATTGCAGCTGTGGAGAGTGTACGGTAGACCCGATGAGTTGTAAAAAGCATTCCTCTCTGAATAGAATTGAGTTTCTCTCTCATTTTGACGATAGGAACCCGATGAAACCAAGCCCCGGTTACGAAGGAGACAACTAAGAGAAAAACGGCCAGCAGGTGCCTTGATAGTCCCCACTCTCTCCTGGATATTCTTACAATGGAGGCTGTGAACTTCTTGGTCTTTGTACTGAGATGCTGGAGTAATGATAGCCGGTGATCGATTACCACTCCAAGGACTTTTGGTTTGGTCAACAAAAGGTATTTGGATTCTGTTGATTTTGACCTGAGGGGGTCTTTGCAAATCAAACCTGGTTTTAAAAACCATCATTTGGGATTTATCCGAAGTTTGTTAAGCACTATCCAGGAGGAGAGGTTATTGAGGACCTGCTGTGCCGTTGTTTTTTTCTTTTCTCTAGAGCAACACCAAGTGTTGCTCTGGAGTGTCCAGCGACGACGATAGTAAGATCGTCAGCGAATGCGATGATTTTGGGTTTTTCAAAGATGTTGTTAAGTCAGCTTTGCAATACCACATTCCAAACCAGGCCCCAAAACCGAGCCCTGGGGCAACCCCGGTGGGTTGGTCTTTGGACTTGGAGGTGCTTTGATTTTACTAGTATAGATCGTTCAGAAAAATAACCCCTGAATAGCCAGTAGAGGTTATGTGAACATTCAGCTGCTCGAAAGCGTTCCAAGGCACTTTCCCCACCAAACGTTGTCAAAGGCCTCCTCGAAGTCGATGAAAGGGACTAGTTCATACTTTGTGATGTTTCCAGGTGAAGGATCAGGTCAGTGAGGGGCATCTTCAAATGACCTGCTCTGGGTAAAGCCATATTAAACTGGAGAGATCAGATTATTAGGAAGAAATAAATTGGTGATATGGAGGGCCATAAGTCGCTCCAAACGCTGACATTTGAGTCCTAAAACTGTCAAGATGAAACCGTCCTGTAGCTGAATATTTTAAAGTTTTGGATTGAATTAACTCACTTATTGATCTCGCCATTGAGCCGGGTGTCTTTTTTTTTCTCTCTTCTTTTGTTTTCATTTCACCACCATATCTGAACAGTCACTCAACATTCTGTTTTCCATGTGTAGCAGTTGACCTCCCGACTAGACTGAAGGAGACAGACACTTTTTTTTTTGTTCCACGTTAGAAAGTCCCGACATTTACCAAACGCTACCCATGATTGATGAAGTTGAACGGCCGCAGGTAATTCTGACTACTTAACTCCTCAACGACGAAAAAAACAAAATAATAAACGCATCGTCGGCCACCTTAGAAATTAATTCCAAGGAGGTTGTGCGATGATCCATCCCAACTGTATAATTATACAGAGTCAGGAGGAAAAATTCACCCTAACTTTAAAACGTGTTGAATTTAATAAATGCGTCGTCCTTATAATTATATACGGAAACATTTTTAGCTTTTTTTTTATGACCAATAGAATTTTTCTAATCTATAGTCGTACATAGCCAGATTTGAGATAGGCATTCATTTTAATCTTCCAGTTACAGTATCCTTCATGACACTCTTTTTTCAACAGATACACTACATATAACAGTCTTCTAGGGGGAAATAAAGGGAGGACAAAAAAAAAGAAGTGAGAACTGTCCCTCATTCTGATTTAGTATCATAAAATCCCACACATCTGCGTTTCTTCTGCCTATATCTTTTAACTTGTTGACGTTTTCCTCGGGATACAGGAAATTGTCTTCCACTAAAGTCAGACAAATTTGTCGAAATTTGACGACGAGATAAGCCGACAAAGATCCAATATCTAAACATTGATCGAGTCTACACTAATACTGTATTCTTAACGGCCTGATTTTGTCACTTCGTTTCGAAACCACCCACTTGTATTTTGGATTGAAAACATATCTCGTGGGTGTTAAGAGCTAGTTCAGCAGCCTGGGCGTGGGCTTCTAGTCTTATTTCTATGTACTTATAAGGTAATCGTGTCGGTTACGCAATAAGAGAACAGAGAGCCGTTGGCTTCATGTTTACTGTTCCCATCTGCAATCTCTTAAATCTTTCCGATTTTTTGGAGCAATCCAGGTGAACCAAAAGTCGCTGTAGTGACCCAGATACTACTGTGATGGACGAGGTCTCACTACTAATATTCATTATTTTTTTTTATTTTCGCCTGTCAAGACTAGTCTGGAATGAAGTGGGATTGCAGAACGTAGCAGCGTTGGACAAGACCGTGATGTGACTTCTGTTGTTTCATCTTTGCATCTTACCTAGAAAGATGTATGCAATGCACACCCACATGCACGCATCTGAATAACAACAGATTGTATCATATCTGAAGTAACTTTAGATAAATTTTTAAACTTTTTAAAAATAATCTGCTGTGTTTTTTTTTTGGAGGGGGGGGGGGAAGAACCATACTACGAATGCCCAACTTCAAGAGAATAATACCTCTGTCGCCGTTACTATTGATAACAGCGTAGGAGTGTCTTCTTAACGTCTACTTTTGTGGAATTCCACTGGAGTTGGACTATAACCGACTTTCTAATACATCCAATTAAGTTCCACCAAATTAAAACATTCCTTCGATCTTATATTGTTTACAGCTCAGGCATTAAATGTAAAAGGCTAGCAACAGCAACCAGCCAACGCCAGCACATGCTAAAACTATTTTTGATTTTGGAGTACTGACAATTTGATCATAAAAAAGAGAAAGGGAGCCTTAAGATAGATTTAAACTTTATAATACAATCAAATCCACTGACAAAAAAAAAACACGCCTGGTATAATAACAAAAGAATTTTCCAATCAACATAAACTCAGAACTGTTTTGTCATACTAGACTACTATGAACTCCTAATTTACAAACTAGAGCAAAATCTCTTTATTCGGTAATGGAACGTCCCTGACACATTTACGTTTGAAAATAAGTGTTGTATAAATGCTTTCCTGCCGCAGCATGCCCTCTACGGATGGATGAGCAAGTTTGAAAAGAAATAAAATGAGCAGAAGGGAAAAAAAGGAAGGTCGAGGCATTCATTTTCACTGAACCTTAGCTGTGTATACAAATGAGAGTCCTACTAAGATAATAAGGGTAGATGTCCTTAGTTTCATCTCGGCAGATACTTTAATGAAAGAATTTAATCCTGTAACTACGGATACACTTCAGGAAGTTTACTGTAGGTCTGAAAGTCGTATTAAAAGGATTTCCGTTTCCAGTGGAATTATTTATAAACTCGGTGTAATGGAGAACCTGTGAAATTATAATTCCCATATAATATAGTTTTAACTTCGAAAGGTTGCAGTCGCTAAACAAACCACACTGAAGAATGAAATTCCACTAATAACTACTCATATAGAATAAGTTAAAATCCAAGAAAATCTGACTTGATATAAATTAAAATAAAAAACGCGAATTTCCTCCAAGCCCCTTTCCCTTAGGGGAAGCGTGATGAGAAATTAAATCACAAGCCCTTGCTCAAATACGACCTTGAGGAACCGAGGCTACTTTTTTTTTTAAATTCTTTTCGTAGACTTCTGTGCATCGAGGCAGGCATAGTTCTCTTTGTTTAGTACTAGTTCAAATAAGAATAAAGATGGAACTGCATCCTTAGAGAGGAACATGTTTACACACTCTCCTAAATCGTCATGGTTTCAGTAGCTATACGAATGTTACGCCAACCGGTGAATAAGATAAGTCAGGATTAAAGTTTATTACTTCCTTTTTTAAGCGTGAGAAGGAAACAGACCGGATTATCTACTTCTGAACCTACATTATACTTCTTACCAGCAGATTTATATATTTATGGGAACTGAATTTGATTCGACAGCCATTAAAATTGTGACTCTGAAGGATAGACAAACCACTCTCCAGGAGGGTCAATAGGGAAAAATAATTCATTGTCGTAAACATCGTAAGTGATGTATTAGTGAACTTCACCTTCCATTAAAACAAGTATATAATTAACATAAAGACGATAAAACAGACCTGAATATTAATTAGTAAAAAAACTTTTCTGTGAATTGGTTTCCTTCTTAGGGATAACGTAGCCATATCAATATGTTGGAAGAATAAAAATTGTCTTTTTTTGTGGAGATGACACTTTGAGAATAGAATTTGTTACAGCGATTGAAACGTTTACAGCAGTGGTACGCAAATTGTGGTATTAAAACTCCGCCCTACCCAGAGAGGGATGTACAAGATGAACTCTGCTGAACGTGCGCCACAAGTGAGTTACATAAAAAAAAAAAAAAAAATCCATCATATCCTCTAGCATTACTGGAAACCAATATATATATGCGACTTTTTTCGAGCGGACTGCGTACAGGCAGACACACAGATAGATTTTTAATTTTATTAATTAAATCTGTGTGATTTAAAAAAGTGGAAGGAAAAATTTTGAAAGTGTTAGAAATGTTTTTGTTTCTTAATTACTGTGAGCAATAAAACAAAACGTTTTATTCTGGAGATTACGCCGGTAAAGATAGGAATCAAAGGTAGTCCGTCACGAAAAAGTTTGTGTGACGCTAGTTTCAGGGAATAAGAAGTTCTTATATGACAAGAAAAACAAATTTAGAAATTATTCTAGTTACACTTTTTTTTTTTTTTTTTTTCTCACCTATTTGGCTTCAATATAATCTTCAAAAAGATAAAACCAGAACAGAATTTAGCATGGTGTTAATGTTTTGGATTATTTCTTGTTCTTGTATACCATTTCCGTTCCAACAAGGTAACAATTTAATTCCGTTTTTTTAACTTAGCCAGACTCACTGCCTCTGCCACTTGGGAGGCAACTTATTCCAGTAATTATCAACTCGTTGTCTGCCCACAGGTGCAATTCTTTGCAATTTTATTATTGCGTCATCCCCCCCCCCGTTCTTGTCTCACCTACGAGGAAGAACAGACCTTCCTCACTTATCTTCCTTAACCCCTTCAACGCTTTATACCCTTCAATCAGATCTCCCCTTAGATGTCCAACTGTCAAACTTTGCAGTCCACACCAAAGCAGTTGTTCATATATGCATAGATTGCACGCATCACTTACTGGTCGCCTTTCTTCGAGCCTTTTCCAGGTGGTTTTTTTTTTTTTTTTTAAGTGCGGTCTCTGTCTCCAGACGCGAATACAATACATGTACTCCATCGGTCTAAACATCGCTTTGTATAGAGGGATAATGGCGTCCTTCTCTCTACTATCAAAAGATCCTACAAATCACAGACAGAGGGAAAACATGTTTCATTAAGACCAAACGGACTCGTCCTGCATCAGCCAAACAATAAATAAATTAATTAAACAGAATATTCATATTATTCCCATAAGTTTTATCAAGCTTGGGGAAGCGTCCAGGTGATCCCAGTTCATATTATTATTATTATTATTATTAATATCAATTTATTTCCGAAGAAATGTCCTTTTACAGCTATGCAGCTACTAAGGTGCTAGAAATTACGTTGAAAAGACGAGCAATCTTTCTGAAATTTTGGGTTAAAAACATTATATCTACATGGAACAGTAATAGGATGTAATTTTGAAGAACAGTCATCGCCGAGGAATTTAAATTACCGTTAATGGAAACAAAAGTCCGTTACCAAACTGTACCCCATACCGTAGTGTGGCCAAGTGGGTGTTTAATTATTCGTTACAAATAGATTTTAATATCGTTTCTTCCTGCTTATTTCCGTACCCAAACAAGCGGAGCAAAGCTACAGAAACAAATTCATTCGAAAACTCCACCGTTCTTCCGAACTCCAAAGGAGGGCGATGATTTTGTTGACCCAGGCGTATCGTCGTGTTACATGTACTGAAGGGCTTTCCTCCTTACGCCTACAATAGAACAGGAGGTTGGGCAGGGTTCGATGAACTGTCTCTGCAGACTCTTAGGAAGGATGCTTATCCCACACTCTATAATATAAATACGAGTAAATAGTAAAAATTGAAAATTACTGTAGTATTAAAAATTACCAATACAAAAGTAGCGAATGATCTAGCGACAGCATAGCCTACTTCCTGAAAATGAGTGGTGAAACCACATGACGCAACAGGTCACGTGAAAAAGACGCCTATTTAAGTATACACATCCAGTTACCAGCCATAATTAGATAATCAGCAGTAATTCGAATTGCTACGAATTTGAATTCACTGATTTCTACCTACAAAAGAACCAGCAAATTCGATACTATTCTAATACAGCGACAACCTTACGACATTCCATCACTAAAAACTTCAACATGGAACGGGAGTAACCAGTTTCCATCAGAACTATGCACGTTGAAAACGAAAACACAACGAAGATCAAGCCAGGTGTGCAATCACAGACGATGCCTTCATTGGTGTCAGGAATATAAACGTTGGACCAGGAAACAGCGTAGGATAGTTGGATGAATTCAGGCTCACTCTTTCAGCACGAAAAGCATGGGATAAGAGTCTGAATCCTGCATGCACTGAATGTGCATTTCAGTTCAGCAACAGTCAGTTCGGGTTAGGTCAATGCCTTTTGATGCGAAAAGGTGCGGAACTCTCTAGGATGTCCTCTCACCTTCTATACACTATAATGGCCATGCTATCCATTAGCTTTCCGGATAACGATTATACAGAATACCTTTGGGAAGCAATACAGAAAAGCCCAAGCAACTGGCCTGTCTCCACAATCTCCTGATCTTAACTTTACGGACCTTGTGGGATTATTTGCTGGAAAGGTATCCAACATACAAGTACCGCGTCTTTTTCTGAATAAAAGAGTCAGTGCCTCCAGGATCAACATTATGGTACATAAGAGCACTCCTGAGTTGGTGGACAGAAGACACGTTCTGTTCTTTGAATTCTAATTGAAGTTATGAGGACTTGAAGTATCAAAAGCACTTGCCAGTAAAAGAAAACTGAACGATCTCCTAACTGAAATTGGCACCACAGCTTTGCTGCTAGATAACCATAACAAACTGCATCCGTGTTATCTACTTACCATGATGCAATACATTCAGCGATTATTTTACTTTTATATTAATTACAGTTTGGATTAATTACTATTTAAAAGTAAATTATGAACTGAAAATTCCAGTACTATGCTCTTATGGATATATCGGATGAAGAGAAAACAAGCATTCCTCGAAACAATACTAAACAATTCCACTAAACTTGGTTTAATTAGTACAGTACTGTATTAGTTATTAATATTTTATAAAAAAAATTCTGTGCATTTCGAATAATACCTGTTAATATTAAATCGAAATTGGTATTATATTTACATGTTTTCACTGTTCACTGAATGAACAGAACTGATACTTCTATATTATCTCTAATATTACACGATCTGTACAACGTCAGAACAATGAGTATAACTTGAAATAAAAATGGCTTGCAATCAAATCTGTGTTAATGAATTGACGAGTTTTATCTGTATTACAAAAGCTGAAATTTGCAATGAAAATAAAGTAAAAAGCATGAACGTTTATGTCTGACTACTATCATAAAGGCGGCCGGGTGTTATATCCGATTGAAACGTTCGTGTTTTGTACCTTGATTTTATTGTAATCAATTTTTAATGCAATCAAAAAACGATAAATTGATTAATGCAGAGCGAGTGTTAACCATTTCTTTAATTAATTACTTAATATACAAATAAATGCCTATAAATGTCCAACTTACACCGCTCACATTCACAAATTCTATTTTACACAGGTAATATATATATAAAGAGTGACAATCCTCAAACTGTGGGGGGGGATGCTTTCATAAAAAGATAAGTTATGACCGCTACTTCTAATTAATATGCGATTATCAACGTAATTTATCTGCTATTCATTCAACATAAACTTAAGCTACAATAAGAAATTCGAAGTGCTAATAGAGTACTTCTCAGTAAATAAAGATAAGAATATAATAATGTCTCACCTTTTTGAGATGCTTGTTAACCCACTTTGTAAAAGTCTTCTTCTGAATGGCATCCCGCTCATCTGAAAATTTAAGAAGAAATTTCCACATGTTAAGTCAAGGTCAGGCAGGTTCAAATACACTTAATTATTATTCTATATTTTACTACTCTAAACAAAACCGGCAGGTCACTTAGGTCGACCACCATGTGCTGTTAAAGAGTTGTGACGATTGCGTCGAAATGCTTTCACCGATGTACATATAGCCACCTTTAAAGCCTACTACCAATAAACGGGCGAAGTGGACTAACGAGTTAGAAAACAAGTTACAGGTAGGTAGGTAGTGACACTAATCCCCGAGGGCCAGTACACTCCACCCTGGTCCTACGTTTATTTCAGTCTGTTTATCTTTTTTTTTAGTTTACTGCCAAAGTTGTGTATCAATACAACCTACGAGAAATAATGTTTTAATTTTTCATTGAGTTTCTTGGAAGATAAGCCCTGATCAAGTTCACGCAGAGCACCCACATGCGCTAGCTCTTCCGCATCGCTATCCAACACACGTATACATGTTATGACTGCCGACAATTTCGACTGTGTCACTTCCGCAGAAGACACCAACTGTTTGGCATGCACGTTCTTATCTTTATTTATGAATACCTACAAGATCGCATTCTTATTATAATTTCTTGAATAGGAAAAACAGTTTGGAACTTGCTTATGCAATGGATGAATTATGGTTCTCGATAATCATTTTTGCACTTAACTTTTCTCGGCCTATTAAAAAAAATAATAAAAAAAAATACTTCCATATAAATAAAATAAAAAAAACTTTAATAATTGACAGCATTTTATTTTGTAAAAGTTGCAAGAAATTCACTCATGATAACAAAGAGAAATGGAGTACACATGTTACCGTGTCCCGAACTAGCTTTTTAGGATATAAACTAGGTACAAATGACAGGGGCATAGATGGAGGAAGCAGAGGATGAGACCACATTCGAAAAAAAAAAAAAAAAAAAAAAAAAAAAAAGAGGAAAAATATAGGAATGAAGAGCAGTCATAAGCTGAAAGAGCATGGCAATACTGTCCTATTTATGAATAGAAATATATATATATATTTTTTTTTTTTTTTGTTACTCCATAATTACTGTAGCACCAGTTTTATTCTGTCTTGAATAAAGTTCGGAAAAAGGCGCAATTACGTTGTAGTTGAAGCTACACACAGAAGAGTATGGTGCGTAATACAAAATTTGTATAAAGCTAAGAGCACATAGTAGGCCAAACCACGAGCAAATTGTTCTAACTTAGGATATGACAGCCGGCTAGAAATTAACTCAATCAGGGTATAAAAGCATGCCTCACCTACTCCGTGAAAATTATTGTGGATGCGCCTTCCCGAACTGGCCGACGTTTCATACTTTCCACATGTTAGAAAGGGTAAATTACATTGGCCTAGATTCTTTGAAAAGTTCTTTGATGTTTTACTGCTGATAGTAATCTAAACTACGATTTTAATGGAATTTCGAAAGTTACTTGACATTCCATTCCCTTTGGTATCTTTCTCCATTTCTTTTATATCCTTATGGAATCTTTCCCCCCAGTTCTTCCCTTAAACTACCTAACACTCATACAGCAGGCCCTCATTATAATGCGGTTCGCTTTACGCTGATTCGCTATAACGCTCAGCCGAGTGGGTAAAGTACCTGCCCGGCAACCCAAAGGTCGCGGGTTCGATTCCCGCCTCGGGCTAGGATCAAAGCACTGCAAAAACCTTGGGAGGTGCAATATGGCCACAGAAGCCGATGCGCCAAAAACTACCAAATCAATCAAGCTATAACGCTATTCTTATATTATAACCCGTATCTGATTATAACGCTGTCACAAATCACTATAACGCTCTTTCACAGATGCATTTTTGGCATATTTAACGAAATCGTTTCATTTGATGGAGTCGATAGCTTGAAAATGAATAGCAAAACAGCATTAAAACGTTTCCCAAGCCTACTTGAGAAATTTTCCCACGCTCAGTGAAAATTTCTAATTTAATTGCAGTAGTGACTTGTTGGGTAGTTCCGAGATCAACATTTTAAAAAGTGTTGAAGTATATTGCTTATAATCGTCTTTTAATGGTCTCTGAACCTGGTGTCAGAGACTGTCTTGGTGGCTACACTTTCCTTTCCAATATTCACTTCTTGCTCAACTATCCCACTGCCACAGAAAGAAAAGCATTTCTGTGTTGTTGGCAGAGTGGCCAACTCAAGTTAGATTTGTTTCGCGGGCCGCACAGAGTGATTCGATAAAAATTAGTGTGTTGCACTTTCAATGAAGTTTACTGCGCACACACTTTTGCGCAGCCACCAATCATGTAGAATGCGTGCCATAATTAGAGTCCCATTTTGATAGCACCTCGTGTATATAAAAAAAAAAGTAAAGTGCAGCCATTATCAACCCACTGCAGGATGGAAGCCTCCTCAACAATTCATACACACACACACAAACGCTTCTGATAGAGCATGCGCATATTTGATACAAAACAGATAAAAGAAACAGAATTCACGACACCAACACGTGGCTTCAACACTCACATATTCGCCACAGTCTTTTAAATTCGTTTATTTCCACTTATTTTAGAGTTGAATGTACACTTGAAATAGTTTAAAAAAAAAAAAAAAAAAAAAAAAAATTATAATGCTGCTTTAGTTCATTTTCTGCGCGGGCCGTATAAAAATTATTCGAGGGAGGTATCTGGCCTTCCTGTTGTAGGTTAGACACCACTGCTCTAGAGTCTAGACTACAAATATCAGATTCCGGATCAGATGACATATGTTTAAGAACAATTGGTGGGGGTGCTACCGGTAGTTCAGGTTCGTGAGGGTGCTAGCCGTACACCTGAAGTAATGTTGTTCGGGTACACACTCTCTGCGTGTTCTTCTCGTTAGAACCTGCACTTTAGCAAAATAAAGGTTGCAGTTATTAATATGATCCCGAAGAATACCACGGAAATGGCAAATGTCATGGATTTATTTTTACCACATTTACACAATCGCAAGCCCTCTACATATGCACGTCCCACTTTATGGGGTACACCAACTTTTATCTTGGTCACCTAATTTAAATTTCGAAATATGGGGCATACACATTTTTCACAAATGATGTCATATTCCTGAATTTGTTCCTCCACAACTTAAAGCAAATGTAACAAGATATATTCGGATTGTTCATATAAAAACAAAACACCAGTTGTGCGTTAAAGACACACAATAAGCAAATCACATTAGAAGCAGATACGAGTTAGTACGACTGCACTAGAAAACAATTGAATGCGGAATTAACATTTCGCAGGTTTATACACTACCCAACCTGCAGGTCTCTAATGTCTAAACACGTCTTGGTATGCCCTCTCAGTAACAAAGGAAGTAGCGTGGATATCGCGTATACACTGAAAGGACAGAATTTATGGGATACCTGGTTCCTGGGCAACGCGACGCTGTCATCCCTCTCGCTAGTGAACGAACCCACCGCTTGGCAGGTACATAGATACATTACATCCACGTAAACGGTAATTCGATGTCATAGCAGTATGGATAAATGTTGTGAGTTAACCGACTTTGAAAGAGGGATGATAGTGGGTGCCCGACGCATGGGTTCCTCTATCGCGGAGGTGATACAGAAATTGCACTATTCCTGTTCGACAGTATCAAGAGTATCTCGGGAATACGCCATTTCTGGAATAAAATCTCATTGTGAACAGCGCTGTGGCTGGAGAAAGATGGTGGTCGACGTCTGTCTCGCATTGTTTCAGCCAACCGGAGAGCGACAGTGGTACAAATCACCGCCGACTTCAACAAGGGAGGCGCCAGAAACGTCTCCACCAAGACCGTTAGGCGATCATTAGCCGTAATAGGTTATGGGAGCCTCCGATCCACCAGAGTCCCATTGAGAGGGTGGATGCCCTCGAAAGATCTAAATTGAGGGGCCCATCAGGCTCTCAGCTGCCCACATCAACGCCAGAGCTTGCACCTGGTCATCACGCAACACAGCGGCAACCCCTAAGGCAGAATGCGCTGGTCCCACAGGAACTAGTAGTTGTTGGTGACTCTATTGTCAGGGAAACGGGGAACATCCTTTGTAAAAAGGATAGGTGGAACAGGACCAGGGTATGTCTGCCAGGGGCAAAGGTTCATGACGTTGTAGAGCGGATATCATCTTTCAAGGGCACAAAAGGTGATATAGTTGTACACGTTGGCACTAATGATATTAACAGTAGGAGACCGGCGGAATTACCCAACAAGTACAGGTCACTGTTGAAAAAAAGCCGTGAAATAGGGTTGAATTTGAAAGTGTCTGCAATTCTGCCCAGACACGATAGGAGGGAGTACATGATGAGAGCCTTGTCGATCAATTCGGCCCTGGAAAGATTGTGCAAGGCTCAAGGGGTAGAATTTTTTTCAGCCTGGACTGTACTTGTTAACAGGAGAGATTGCTTCTACAGGGATGGGATACACTTAAATAGAAAGGGTGCAAGAATATTTGCTGATGCTATCGAGGCAGTGTTAGGTGGGTCGGAAAACTGCTAGTTTGGGGGGATACAAAGACTAATCGTTTAACAGTAACCGCAGGCAGAGGTGAAGGTGATTCTTGCACAACTTCTATTAGAATAAGAAGCGACCTGGAGCGAGGGGTGTTGGGGGTTTCAGGGACGGATGGCAGTCATTATGGAATAGTTGGGTATATGGGATGTGTTAGGGTAACAAGGAATAGGCATAGGAGCATGTATGCTTGCATGTATACCAATGCTAGAAGTATAGTAAATAAATTTGATGAATTTGAAGTGTTGGTCAAGACATCAAAGGCGGATATTGTTGGGATAGCAGAGACGTGGTGTCACAAAGATATAAGGAATGCAGAACTGGAATTTGGGGAGTATAATGTGTACAGAAAGGATAGACAGGCCAGAAAGGGAGGGGGTGTTATGCTGTTAATTAAGAAAAACATAAAATCAAAGGAAGTGCACCCAGTTAATATAGATGAACAGTGCTCTGTTGAGTCAGTTTGGTGTGAGATAAGCACTGCGAAAGGAAAAATAAGAGTAGGAGTGTGTTATAGGCCTAATGACTTGAATGAGTACAATGAACAATTGTACAGAGAAATAGAGTGGGCCAGTAAATCAGAATGTCTTATAATGGGGGATTTTAACTTCCCAGATATTGACTGGAACTTGTGGGTTGGTCACTCACACACTAGTCAGACTTTTGTGGATTTATTGGATGATTGTTTTCTGCTGCAGCATGTTCGAGAGGCAACCAGAGAAAGTAACACTCTTGATCTGGTTATCAGCAGTGATCATTCGTGTATTAAGAATTTGCAGATAAAGGAACCACTAGGTGGCAGTGATCACAGTGTGCTGAAGTGGGATTTACTCAAAGAGGTAACTACCGTCAGGGGTAAAGGAAAGGGTTTTTGCTTCCGTAAAGGGGAGTACAGTGGTCTCAGACAGTTTTTAAATTCTGTACAGTGGGATCAACTGACGATGTTACAAACAGTAAATTCTAAGTGGGAAGCATTCAAGGAATTAATCGTGGAAGCTACTAGACTTTATATACCGATTAAGAAATATCGTTCAAGGTTTAGGCCTAAATGGTTATCAAATGAACTAATGAGACTCGTGACAGAGAAGAAAAATGCATGGGATGCATATAAATTATCAGGTGACGCAGAAGCCTGTGGCAGATATAAGCTAGTCTGTAATCAGGTCACAAAGGAGGTTCGGCAGGCGAAGGCGGATTACGAAAAATCTTTGGCAAAAGATGCTAAGAAAAACAGCAAGGATTTCTTTACTTATATAAACTCTAAAAGGAAGGGGATTAATATGATTGGTCCACTTGACATCGATGGTTCGACTGTTGATGATCCTGCTCAGATAGCAAACAAACTGAATGAGTATTTTGCATCTACATTCACACGTGAGGAATTATTACAGTTTGAAAATGGAAGAAGGTTATCAAATTGTAGCAGTGTGCTTAATGATTTTGTAATAACTGAGAGCAAAGTGGAGGAGAAATTGTTGAAGTTAAACATAAGAAAGGCACCTGGGGTGGATGGGATCTATCCAGTTATTTTAAAGGAGGCGGCAAAGCAACTAAGCAAACCCTTAGCCATAATTATGAGAGCATCCTTGGACTCAGGGGAGGTTCCCACGGACTGGAGATGTACAAATGTGTCCCCAATTCACAAAGGTGGATCGAAGGGTGACAAGAGTAATTACAGACCAGTTAGTTTAACTTCTGTTCCGGGTAAAATAATGGAGTCACTGGTTAAAGATGCATTGCAGGATCATCTAGACAAGACTGCAGCAATAATTCAAACACAGCATGGGTTTGTTAAGGGAAAGTCTTGTCTGACAAATTTGATTGGTTATTATGATGTGGTCACAAAGGAACTGCATGCAAAAAATAATTTTGATATCATATACTTGGATTTCAGGAAAGCTTTTGACACTGTTGCGCATGGAAGACTATTGTACAAATTGGAGCAGAATGGTATTAAGGGTAAGTTGCTACAATGGATAAAAGGATGGTTAAGTGGGAGAAGACAGAGGATGGTAATCAATGGGTGCTGCTCTTCGTGGACTAATGTTATTAGTGGAGTCCCACAGGGTTCGGTGTTGGGTCCGCTGTTGTTTTGTGTATTTATCAATGATATTGATGAAGGTATATCAGGCTTAATGTCGAAGTTTGCAGATGACACAAAGGTTGGCAGGGTTGTAAATGACAGTAATGGCAGTGTGCTACTGCAACAGGATCTAGATAATTTGGGCAGATGGGCTAAGAAGTGGCAACTGAAGTTCAACCTTGACAAATGCAAAGTACTGCATATGGGGAGAAGTAACCCCAGAGAAACGTACCAACTGTGTGGTACTACACTTAAGGTGGTAGAAAATGAAAAAGACCTGGGAGTAATTGTGCAGTCAGATATGAAGTTTTCTGAGCAGTGCAGACAGGCTGCTAGGGCGGGTCATGGGGTTTTGTCAATGATATATAGGAATTTTGCTAGCAGGGAAAAGGAGGTGATTGTCCCTCTGTATAAGGCAATGGTCAGGCCACGCCTTGAGTACTGCGTACAGGTCTGGAGGCCTCATTTTAGGAAGGATGTAGATTTGCTTGAGCGTGTACAGAGAAGAGCAACACGATTGGTGAGGGGAATGAAGGGATTCTCTTACCAAGAGAGGCTTAAGTTCTGCAAATTGCAGTGGCTGGAGACTAGGCACCTGCGCGGTGATCTGATTGAGGTCTATAAGGCCTTGAATGGGTTGAGCACGCTGAATTCTGATGGATCCTTCCACTTGCTCAGATTACGAACCTACGGGGACATAAGTTCAAATTAAGAAAGGACAGATGTAGAATAGATGTGCGGAAATTTGCCTTTAGCCAGCGGGTGGTTAATTGCTGGAACAAACTTCCATCTGTCGTTGTGGAAGTTGATAGGTTAAATAAATTTAAGGAGGAACTGGACAGGCATTTGGAGGGAATGGTGTGATTTTTTTTTTTTTTTTTGGCTGATGCTGCATAAGCTCCTACACTTGCTTTCTTGCATCATGTGCCACTACTACTACTAACAACACAGGACTCTACGCCTCAACTGGGCAAAAGAACATCGGCACTGGGTCTTGGACGATTGGAGACGGGTCTCCTGGTCTGATGAGTCCCGTTTCCAGTTATTTCGAACGGACGGGAGGATGCGTTGGCGGAAAGCGCACGAAGCTATGCACCCGTCATATCAACAAGGAACTGTTCAGGCAGGTGGACGGTCGGTAATGGTCTGGAGCGTGTTCAACTATAACAGGTTGTGACCTCTAGTACGTCTAGATGCATCTCTGAACGGTCCAGGTTACATGTCCATCCTTGCAGACCATCTGCATCCCCTTATGATCATCGCGCACACATAGGGCAATGGACTCTTCCAACAGGACAATGCACCTCCCCACAGAGCCATGGTGACTAGAACATGGTTCGAAGAGCATTCCGCAGATTTTACAACCATGGAATGGGTCCCCGTTCACCGGATATGAATCCTGCGGAGCATCATTGGGAGGCTGTGGAAAGGTCCATTCGAGCTTTGGATCCTCCACCTAAGAATGCGACGAAATTATGAATAGCGGTGCAACTAGCATGGATGGAAATACCAGTGGAACGCTTTCTTGAACTAGTGGACTCAATGCCTCGCCGTATGAATGCCCCTATCAGGGCGAAAGGTGGACCAACCCGTTACTAGGTAGGTATCCCATGATTTCTGTCCTCTCAGTGAACACAGAATGTTACTCTAAGAAAAAAAAAAAAAAAAAAATTTACTGTTTGTAAAAAAGCTGTACGTGATAAGTAAAAGTGTTACTTTCGGAAACCCCGCAGCACTGTTCATCACGTCGAAGACCACCATGAGTGGGTTTAGCATGATTGTACAAATACCAAAAAAAAAAAGTTCATTTTTCTATGCAAAGGGGGGGAAAAAAAAGTAGCTATTTGCATAAAGCTGAAAACACCAACTGATATCCCAGTTAAAAGGCGGCTTCCCAGGAACAGTTTTTTTTCTTTTTTTTTTTTTTTTTCGTCAAGCAACTCCTCAGAATACTACGATGTAAAGAAGTTGTTCCTCAGTAAAAAGCAAACTTAGAGGGCGAATTGGTCAAAAAGCAGTTGCCACAATCTGCCTTTTCCATGGAACTATATCAATTGTTTTTGCAACAAGGCAATGAGGCGTCAGTATACTTTGTTTATAAATTGCATATATTTTATGGTGCGCAAATTGTTTAACTGGATGAAAAATTAAGTTTCCGATGGAGAAAAGGGGATTCATCAAAATGACCGCCCAAGACGATTAACTCGGCCAAAGTGCGAAAAAGTAAGAAAACACACAAAATTCCTCTTGTATTGAGAGAGGATTCGAACTAACGACTTTTCTCATACGAGGTGAAAGGACACGATTATAAGTACTCTGCTACCTGTGAGGGAAGCTATGTCAGAAATCGGGTGGTCCTGGTAGTCCACTGACAACGAAACACGGGTAAAAATGTTTAAGTAATATCCACCGGGGTTGGATGGGATCTATCCAGTTATATAAAAGGAAGCAAGCAAACCCTTTGCCATAATTATGAGAGCATCCTTGGACTCAGGGGAAGTCCCCAAGGATTGGATGTGCAAATGTATCCCCAATTCACAAATAGGCTCTAAGGGTGACATGAGTAATTATAGACCAGTTAGTTTAACTTCTGTTCCGGGGAAAATAATGGAGTCACTGGTTAAAGATGCATTGCAAGATCACCTAGACTGCAGTAATAATTCAGACAACATGGGTTTCTTAAGTGAAAATCTTGTGTGACAAATTTGATTGGATACTATGATATGGTTACAAAGGAACTGGATGCAAAAAATAATTTTGATATCACATACAGGGTTGTTAAAATTAAAGTATCCCTATGTAGAGGGCTCTGGAGCGAGGTCTAAGGCTCGTACTGAAGAGAAATTTGGACAACAGGTACAATAAAAAATGTGCTCGCCATTTATTGGGGGGAAAAAAATTTTGTTACAAAATTTGTCACTATATAGCGCTGTGGCAATACAAATCACTTGAACAGCGCTACAATTGTTCAATGTGTCCTCCATTTTGGTCAACAACAGGTTCCATTCAAAGAACAGCATTTTCTACAGCAGAACGTAACATGTCAACTGGAATAGCCAGCACATGACGTCTAATGCTGTCCTTCAGATCTGCCAGTTTGACATCCTTCCCGATACACCTGGTTCTTCAAAAAATCAAAAAAAAAAAAAAAAGCCGACCGGGCTAGCCGAGTGGGTAAAGTACCTGCCCGGCAACCCAAAGGTCGCGGGTTCGATTCCCGCTTCGGGCTTGGATCACTGTACTGCAAAAACCTTTGGAGGTGCAATATGGCCACAGAAGCCGATGCGCCAACAACTACCAAATCAAAAAAAAATCAAAATCAAAATCAAAAAAAAAAAAAAAAAACCCACAACCAGAAGTCGCATGGGGTGAGGTCAGGTGATCGGAGTAGCCAAGATGTATGGAAACAACGGCTGATGACCCTCATATACTAGGGGAAGAATTTCTTCAGAATGACAATATTTCCCGAATGGAGTAGTTCGCAAGGTTTTCAGATTTGAACTCCACTGATTTCCATTACAGAGAGAGTTCTGGTAAACTTGAGTTACACTATCCCTCGCAACCTTACGTCAGGTAGTAATTTCTCTCCTGGAGGAATGACCTTCGAAACCGTCGTGACTCAAATACTCTAACACCAGGGCTCGTTACGAGTATTGCCTGGATGTCAGAGATAAACCTTCCCCAATTAAAACGTAACAACTAACAGATACTTAATTTCAGGCACGCATGAGCCATTTTTTCAGAAATGACATTCATTACTCAAACTCCTTGGTACTGCAGGCTCGTCAGATAATATGCTTCCAATTATTGACATAAATGCTAATTTTATTATGGAGATTAATTATTATTAAACTATATTTATACCTTTCTTACATTAAATCCGCGTTTTCATTTGCCTTTATTCTTTTATAATTTCTCAGCATTTCTATAAAATGCAACGGGAATATTAATACTCTTTATATTTGAAATCCTTGAACTATAAGTGAATGAATATGAAGTAGGCGTAAATCGGTGTGTACGGTTGCTCCAACACGCTTATCCCGTTACGTCATTATTATTTCCCGCCAAAATACATAAGCGTACAAGCCATGGACAAGTCGAAATTTTAACAGTAGCTTCATTATTTTTTTATAGCACGCTACACTAAAGATGACGGAAGACATTCTTTTGTGGTATACAGAGGAGTCGACGGCCAGTACCGCTAGCCCGCTTTTCGCCGTAAGAACCCCCATACTCCAATATCTGTCCCCTCTATAGTCTGCACCCTCCCCGACCACTTCTTGTGACGAAGCAGCATTTCAGAAGAACTATTATCAATGCAAATACTTGTCCCACATTATGTGGTTTACGAAAATGAATTTGCTAAACAAGAGAACATAAATGGGGAGGAGCAAATTACGTATCATAAATAAGTGAATATGCGTACTTCAAAAACGATCTTGGCATTTTATACAATGAATACTTAAAAAAAAAAAAAAAAAAAAAAGGCGGCCTGAAAATAAAAATTTAATGTCAGTCAGTACATTGTATCTAACGTTGATTAATACGTTAGTCGCATACTCCAATGTCCAAAACAGAATTCAGCTGATGAATTTTAATAAAATCTACTTATATAAAAAAATAAATAAATAAATATTAATCTCTGGACACGAGGAAGCACCACTATTTGAAAAACCCAGAATGGCAAGGCAATTTTAAATTTCGTAAATGGATGGGAAAATATACAAATTTAAAATTCTGCTAAAAACCCTTTTATAGTCTTTATACTACAATAAATCTTGCCCGACCCACTAGACACCTCGCCTAATACACCACGATATTAACAATAATCAGGTAGCTTAAATTTATTCTGTAGATTTAACAACATACGAGTGGGTCTAAGTGTCCATTTGAGAACAAGTGCAATGGAAATGGATACTCAGGCTTCCCAAGAGTACTGATCGATTATCATGTTTATTTTCAGTCATAATCCCATGATTAAGAACATCACGTTAGTATTCGATAAAATATTCCTCTCATATAAATATCTTTACTTACAAATAAAAAAAAATAAAAAAAATAAGTTAGGAGTTAAATTAAAAGGTGGCACGACTGGCTGTAATTCATTTAATAGACAGTAGACTAACGTTCCATCGCTCCTACCTAGTGGAACAACATTTCAAAAATTGTCAAATCCTTTATATGTATATACGCACATAATTTCTGTAACATTTACTATTAATATGACATTACAGAGGCTCTGATATTTCCTTTCCCTGCCACTACCCTTGATAACAGTTGAGCAACATACTAGTACAGAAACGTGTTAAAGAAGATGATAGTATCTCCTATCATTTGTTCTGATTACAAACAAATTTTTAAAAAAATCATTAGTTAGGCTTAAAAAAAAAAAAAAAAAAAAAAAAAGTAGAACGCTGGTTCTAAAATAAAATTGGGTGGTTAACTAAAGGTGAGTGGGAGGAGATAACTCATCTAGAACAGCGGACCCAACTTTGTCGTAACCCATGTACTAATTGTCATGCAAATTAGTTTCTTGAACATAATTTAAATCACCCTTGAATACTATTTCGCACTAATGTACATACCAACTAATTGACATACAGAGTAGGTTGGGAATCGCTGGCCTAGAAGGAAAATGGATCAACAATCATATAAAACCAGTACTGAGTTGGAAAAATATTAACAACCAGAACGCTAGTAATTAGCATTTTTTGTCAGAAGATTAACATATTATACACTTATTTTCATGAGTTCCGACATTAGTACGCAATGCAACTATTAACTGCGTACGAATGTCAGAATCAATTAGCAATGACTATCAACATTTTGGGTGGGGGGAGGATTTTTTTTTTTTTTGAAAACTAACTGGAACAGGTTGATAGTTCAGTCAATTTTACAAAACTATAATCTTTAGAAATGCGCCTATAATTAATGGTTTATATGAACATTAAGCTCAAATTTCTCTAAATGAAATGCGTACATAATTTTTTTTTATATTACTTGACAACTGCAGAGAAAGAGAAGAAAACATGAATGCCAAATTATTAAAATAATAATAGGAAAAATATGCATCGTAAAGATGAAGTCCAGTCCGCCATTTTGACTGGTTAATAAAATACATCACAGGTATGAAAAGGTGTAAATGAAGTCAGATAGCTAATTTGACAGGCAGCAGATCGCTTTATCTTATTTAATACTGACCTTTGAACTTGTGCAAGCTAGATTCGTACTGTTCTAAACTAGGCTGCAGATCATCGTCATTTGGCGATTCTGTTGTAGCCATTAGTGGAATGCAGTTAAAGCTGTCTGCACGTTCGACACGTTCCGAAACACGCGGCTAGTCACGACACACTTTACGGTACAGTACGTCGTAATGGCACTGACTGAAGTCCACGATGACCACAGCGAAAAGCTGAGTGGGAGACACTTCAAGGTCTTTCAGGAGTTTCGCTATTGGAGAGCCGAGCCCGATACGTTGACACCCAAATTCGGACACCGTGAATTGGCAGGCGAAGATAAACACTATTATCACGTCACCGGGTTAAAGAGTAACTTCTGAGTATCCGACAGTTTCCTGATCGCCGCGAGACTCTCGCATTAACTGCAAGTTGCTAACATTGATATCCACAAACATATGACAGGTAAAAGCTTCCAGTAACTAACACCTACTGGTGGGCGAAATCGGGAGAAGCATCGGTTGAGATGATAAGTTCCTTGCGGAGAACCTGTGGGTGGACACAGTTAAAACGCCCGTGGGTTTCTTGCCATTGTCTCTCGTTTCTTACATCTGTAAAACAACGTTTACCGAATCATACATTTTCACAGCCTCAGTTAAGCCGTGCGAAGCAAACATTCAAAACTTGCAAGGGGTGAACTGAGAACGTCGCACGTGTGTATGTGTACGAGGGCGTATATTGTTACGCAAGCCCGATACATTGAACGGGTGTGGAGCATTTAGGTTAGTAAATAGAGCCAATATGAACTGTACGTGTACAATTAGTAATGACGGTAGTTGGGGGAGGGGAGAACTGCTATCACCGGAATTGAGGCTGCACGTCAAGGTAGTGTAAGTTTGAACGAATTTATCTTGGACGTGCAGCAACCCAAGAACACAATATGAGGTTTGGCATCATTCGCGTTTCATTATTGCTTTACAATATTTTAATTTTTATGTAATACATTGTCTGGATCATTTCATATAGCAGTAAACTCCACTATTTGTTTCAAAGAGTTACTATGGAAACAGAAATATACTGAAAACGTGATCTTTAGCATAACATTTGGGATGCAAAATTTAAAGAGCCAAGTTTTAAAAAAAGTGATGAACAAAAGGCATTGAGAATTTTTCCATTTCATTTTAAGGCGCCTCCGTAGCCAGGTGGGAAGGAGCAGCAGCAGTGCGTAGCACACGCTTCTTGATTAGACCGGGGTTGGAGCCCGTCACCACCAAATAGGGAGGATGCGGAAAGGTCAGGGAATGACCACCGCATATCCCGGAGCAATATGGCCTTAGCTGCTAATGCTCCTAAATAACAAACAACAAACATTTCATTTTAAGTGTAAGATAGTGTAATGCGATACCATCTTTTTGACTCTGCGTTGTACTGCAGAAAAGGACATTTGTTAAGAGCAGGAGAGTGCTCTTTTATTTGTCTGGTTACTAACCTTGACCAAATGTAGGTCATTAACGTTGATGGCACTTACAGTGCTTCCTCCAAATTCTTTCCTCTGAAGATAGTGAACAATGAGAGAAGGACCCATGCAGAGGTATAAAAGTGTGCAGGGAATACTAGAGATATCACATGCCAGTATAACCGAGACAAGGAATTTATAGTTGCAAAGGAAGGGGGGGGGGAGTGAACCATATCCTAGAACCCTAAGGTAGGTTTTTAGAGGTAAAGTACCCCCTCCCCTCCCCTCCCCTCAGTCCCTTCTAATGGAGAATAATGCACTGCCCCCATGGAGCGCCAACTAGTGGAAGACTTTCTTCAGAACGTGGATATTTTCTGAACAGAAGCCACCGATGTCTCCAGACGTGATTCCCATTGACTTCTTATGTTTGTTTGTTATTTGGTTTTTAGGAGCATTAGCAACTAAGGCCATATTGCTCCGGGAATATGCGGTGGCCATTCCCTGACCTTTCCGCATCCTCCGTATTTGGTGGTGACGGGCTCGACCCCCGGTCTAATCAAGAAGCGTGTGCTACGCACTGCTACTCCTTCCCACCTGGCTACGGAGGCGCCTACTTCGTATGTAAGAAGAACATGAGTTACTAACTGAACCCCTAGAGGAGTGATTGGCTGTCAAAGGTACAATGTTACCAACCTTTCAGAAGTGGGAATGTCAGGTTCATTCTAGTCTGGTGGTTCTCGCTAGTGATAAATTTTGAAATTAGGAACACGTGCGTAAATTAACTACCTGCTGATTTTTCTCTCTCTCATTTTTTTTTTTTTTGGATGTATTTTGGGGTTTTCTTTGATATTAAAGTGAAAGATAAGTACCCTTTGTGACCATTTCTGCAGTTTCCGCGTTGGCAGGATTAAGTAAAAATCGTCTCGTGGTGCCATTTGTATTAGTCTCTGGGTAGTACCCACTTTCGATATTTGTACCAAATACCTTTGGCACAAATATCGAAAGTTGGCCGACAGCTGGTCGAGAAACTCTGTGTTGGATGATAGTCTCTGCATATTTTAAAACTGAAAACTATACTTCAGCGCCAAATTTCACTGATCAGCAGCAATTTGTAAGCCACAAAGTACACCTCTTTGTCACTTAACTTTTTTTCCACCAAAGTACAGCTAAAGGAAAATCACAGTAGTACGAAGATCACAGCAGGTTATTAATCGACTAGCATACGATGGATGAACAGGTGAAGGACCGCTGAGTTGGTGGGGTTGTTTTTAATGGAGAATTTCTTTTATCAATTTTGATAAGATATAGCAACGTTACTGTTTTAGTAGGCAGTAGTGCGTTTAGAGCCATGATGAACCCAGGCAAGCTTTTATTTTGGTCTCTCCCTTATCCATTATTAATAATAACGAGATAAATAATCATTATCTTTTTCACAAATTTTAAATAAATAATAAATTTTACATTTATACTCTGTACGACCGGGGCCAGAAATGTTTAACTTCAGTGTAATTGTTTTATTGCCGCAGTCTCCTGACGGTTAGAACAACAACGGTTATCATCGACCTCCTTACACAGTACATATAAGTCCTGGATTCGAATCCTGCCTGAACGGAAAGGATTGTCATGGTCCTGTTTCATATCATAAACAAAATAGTTGGTTTGGGGAAAGGGTTGCATATTTTCTCCCAAGAAAATAGGATTTTTCATCTAATAAGCAGGCAAATCGATCACAGAATACACGAATTTACAAACATATATTGACACGTCACAACTTGCAGCCGATAAAACAACGCGACGGTTACCAATGGCTTGTGCATTTCATGTGATAGTTATAGGGTAGGGGTTGGTAACCTGAGGCTCTTTAACTTTTAACTCATATGAAGCACAATTTGAAATGGAGTTAGAGGACTTAAAAATCAAGAGAAAGTGGGATGCAAGACTAAAATGCCTTAAAATTGAAATTGAGGAATTGGAGAGGCAAAAGGCTGCCCTTGCAATTCTACACAAATTGACGGCGATAGATGAGTTGAAAAACCAAGACCAAATTGTGTTCGATATGTGGAGTAGCTTACCGGACACTTCTCTGTTTTTGGTTTGACGAATTTCTGTGGGCAAATATTTTCGAACATGAACTATATATTGAAAATAAATAAAGAAACCGCCTGAACAATGGGAGTCTCTCAGCATGTTTAAAGATGAAAATTACGGCATACTCGCCTCACGTTGAGATACTCACTCAAGAAGTTCAGCAGCAAAAGTCACATTAATTTGTACCTAACTGGATGTTTGTTACGTTTTTTTCAGCATTAGTAAATAATATTTCAAAAAAAATATTTTTTTAATAAAATATCTTCCCACTATTCCACTTCTTAAAAAATCTCCCCCACCCCTCCCCCTCCTCCCACCTTGAGCTGAGGTATGGCTCTTCGGATTGTCTTTTTTTTTTCTTTTTTTTTATTAAATCAAAAACGGCTCTTCACTCAAAAAAGGTTGCCGACCCCTGTTATAAGGTATCGATAGCATAATGAGGGGGCCAGTGCCTGCGTGCGTTCCCTGATTAAAAGGTGGGTAAATATTTGTTAGGACTCATAATTACCTAACTTTTATTTGTTCTGCTTGACTCTTTTAGTAGAAGCAAGGATGAGGAGGAAAAATTTTTTTTGCTTTACAACCGGCAAACTATCGTACTAAGCCGAATGCACCCATTCTCGTAGGCTGAGCAATAATCAGATCCGGTTAGTACTTGGAAGAGTGACACACATGTGTGTATTTGACTCTCTTTTGGCTACTGGCCGGAGATAAATATTATTGCAACGCACTGAGTTACAACTTGTAATTTTCAATCATGTAGTAAAGATCATTTAATGCCTTTTGTAAATAGGTCATTCAGAGTGATCTTACCAATTCCATAAAATATATGCAACAATCTTGGAAGCGAATTTTTTTTTTAATCCTCCGCTCTCGCTTGGAATGTATTTTAACCTTCACCACTTGCGGTGCTGTACAATTCTTCAAAGGAGTTCCACTCGAGGGAGCATTTTGTGTTCTCATATTTCTTACAACGAAACCAGTGGGGTGGGGGGAGAATTCAACGGAAATTCCATAAAATGTATGACTACATTCCACATGTGCATGATATCACACATTACCAGGAACTGGTTGTCCTTCTTATAAAAGAAAGCCCAGGAAGATCTTATGCTAGTGAAGCAACAGGAGGGCGTGTGCGGAAGCCTTATGCCGCAGTCCCAAGAAATCCGCTCGTCACAACACATTTATCCTAAATAAATAACTCCGAGGATCCTTCTCGGGAAATGTTTAACTTTCACTCATACAAATTGCAAATCATGGGCATTAGTAAAACGCAGTGTTAGGAAATTTGTTAATTGTTAGACAATATTTCTGCTGACAGGAGATATCCTGGCCAAGATTTCTTGTTGGTTAATTAGTATAATGCCCGGGGATGAGGCACCCTAAAAGCCATATGCGTACTAGAATTATGTTATAGACATCCACAAAGTCTCTAAGAAGAATGTGGATTGAATATTATGAATTTTAAAACACCCGTCTGATTGCAGAAAATTTGCATGCGTGCCTATGAAATATGCAAATATTTCGACCTATGAAGGTGATCAGCGGTTAGCCCAGAATTCATTTTGAAAGCGTACGCCGAACGATGAGATCCGAAAAGAGCTGAGTTTCGGAGGAAATGATAGTTGGATGTCAAGGAAGGAATACGTCTGTGCATGTTGTTGCTCAGGAATTAACATTTCCAAGTCCACAACTGACAACGCCCTTGTGGGTAGCACAGTTGGTAGGAATGCCGTCTCCTCGCACCGGGTAAAAAAATATCCGAGTTCGAGTCCCGTCGATGACGTGAGGAACTTTTATGGGCCTTTTTCACAACGTGGCTGAGTTAGTCGGTCTCAGGCGAGGGTACCATAGTTTTTCTCCCGGAAACTCAGGTTTTTCGTCCAGCAGCAGAAAATCGACTTCAGAACACGCAATTTACAGCCAATATACACGGCGCAATACAACAACTGACAACATGCTTGAAGAAATGGAAGTGCCGCGGTAAGGTGACAAATGAGCCCAAGAAACAACTAATTAAGAGTAAAATATTCACTGACAAGAGACGACACACGGTGACACAGTATTTACCTCATCTCGCTATCAGACTCTACAGAATCTCAGTTCGGACCTGCCACAGGCAATCCTGTCAATATTTCCACCACACATAGAGAGCTGCATATCATGAATTTTCATGGAACAGCTGCTTCCTACAAGTCTTCGATAACAAAGACAAATGCACACTGTCGATTACAATGGGGGGTTTACACACTGACCTTCAACGGTGGATCATTGGAAATCGGTCCTGTTAAGCAGTGAGTCGTACTAAAAGCTCTTGCAGGTTGATGGACATGTATAGGTATGGAATGTCTGGATAACGCTTCCTACTTAAATATGCTGTTCTGATGTGAGTCTGCGCGGTAGCACAGTGGTATCATCACCGTCCTCCCCCACACCGGGTGGAAAAAGGCCCGGGTTCGAATTCCGTCGATGACGCAAGGTACTTTAATGGGCTTTTTTCACTCCGTGGCTGAATTAGTCGGTCTCAGGCGTAGACAGCAAGGTTTTTCTCCCGGAAACTGGGGTTTTTTCGTGCAGCAAAACAGGCAAATCGACCATAGAACACACGCAATTTACAAACACAAACAGGGGTTAATGTATTCAATTACGGGCAACCTTAAAATAATAATTAATTTTTTTTTGTCCTAATGTGAAGTTGGGAAGGAGAGAGAGATTCATGATCTAAGAGTGTTTTTTTTTGTTTTTTTTTTTCATAGTATGGATTATGTCAATTGGTCGCGCCTCATGGAATCATGCATATTCCCTACATTGATGTTCTGGACAAATCTGCATCCTACATTGTGGTAATTTTATGGAAGGGTTCTTCACACCTTCCAAAAAGAAAATCCTCTATGTCACAAAGCAAAGATCGTAAAAAGTGTGGTTTGAAGTGAATAATATCGGAAAATTGCAGTGGCCAGCATTGAACTCAAAGCAATAAACATCTCTGGCATAAGCTGAAACGCAGAATTATGGCAAGCCCAAGATGACCTTCTGAGTTAGTGGACATAATGAATTGTTTAAAGGAGTGGAAGAGAATACAATACCACTCGCTTTCTACCAGAAATCAGTATAACGTATCTGTTGATACGCTGAAAAAATCATTACACACAAAGATGGTTCAATACATATTGAATTCTTTAAATAAATACATGTTTTGTTCATAAAAAAACATCTATTTATTCAAAGAAATTAATATGCCAAGCAACGCATAAATTTTGGCAGGAAAGTGTAAAACAGTACTCGACTTCTGAATCGGAAATAGATTGCATACCATCGCCAAACCATAAATTACGTGCGATGATAGTTAGAACGTAAGAAATTAAATAAGACACCAAAAGGGAGATAGGGATATGTGTACATGTAAGGGCGACACCTAGAACGCCCGTTCAAATCCGCCTCGTGTCCATGTTAATTGAACAGACTCTATAAAATAGGCCAGCCGTGTATTAATGTCATGTTTTTGCAATCAGTTTGCGTTGTGTTGTTGTGTGGTGCAGGCCTCTTGGTTACCCAGAAGCAGCAATCACTAGGAAAGCTGCTTCTGAGTACTCGTCCACACCGCAGGAAGGTGCACCAAGTCCAGTAGATGGAACACCCTTATGGTCTCATATGAGACAAAAAAAAAAAAAAAAAAAAACCTCTGGTGGCCCACTCCAGAGTTAAAAAAATATATAAATAAATAAATTTTAAAAAAATAAATAATAGTAAATTAGGAAGATAGGATTCATATTCGTATCTAGTAATACACTGCTCTACAAAATTAACAGAAAAAAATGTTTTTAAATAATATTTTGTTGTGAACAGTGTCACCGAAGGTGAAAATTTGACATGTAAATCCTGACATGTAAATTCCAAGTATCCAATAGAAATCGATCTACCACCTTACAGAGCTGCATATTATGCAAATTATTCATGCCCCAAAAAAAAAAAAAAAAAAAAAGAGTTGCGACCACGTCATTTCATTCCCTTTTTTTTTTTTTTTTTTTTGCTTGCTCAGTGGGATTAGCCACATCTCTAGTACTCAGGATGGCAAGTCACCGTCGTTTAGATGATTCTTTGAGATAGGCTGTGAGACGACTTGAAGCCGGGCAGTCGCAGGCGGAGGTGGCACGTTGGCTTAATGTGTCACGCGGTGTCATCTCTGCACTGAAAGCTGTTTCAGGAGACACGAACCATTACAAGAAGGGCTAGTCAAGGTCAACTAAGGGCTATGGCAACCAGAACAGACTACTATTCGGCTCTAACAGCAAGACGGTACCCTACGACAGTGTTTCTCAAAGGGTGTGCCGCGTCACATTAGTGTGCCGCAAAATTTTCCAAGTGTGCCGCGAAATTTAGAAATTTCTTCTTCTATGACTACGTAGGTGTGCCGCGAAATTTTTCTTCTTTGGAAAATGTGCCACGAGAGTAAAAAGATTGAGAAACACTGCCCTACGATGTTCTGTCCTCAACTGTCTCTTGATGTTGCTGCGGCCAAATGTGAAAACATTTCCAACCAGATTGTGTTAAGAAGGCTCAGTTCAAGTGGACAATACGCAAGGAAGTCAGAACCAGTGGTTTGTATCCCATTAAGCCCAAACCACCGCAGAGCTCGTCGAAACTGGTGCCATGAACATGAACTGGTGCCAAAACTGTACCCCATTTGTCAGGACTCCAAGTCACATGACTTGGAGTCCTGACAAATGGGGTACAGTTCTAGAAGAAGAAGAAGAGAATACAGCAGAGCTAGTGGAAGCAGTAACTAACTAAATTTAATTAAGTTTTAATACGACAAGCAGCTTTCGGAGTAACGAACTCCTTCTTCAGGAAGTACATACAGAAATGAAACATGATATAAATCGTTAGAAATGGAATAAATCATACTAAATATGCTACGTGATCAGATGACTGAGAGCGTTTGATGAGCGCGAGTGATCAGTCATTTGCTAGGCTAGATCAGGCGATTGTTGTTGGTGCGCGGGCAGCGTTTGTCGTGTTTCAACACTACTGATTCCAAAATTGGGTGAAGTCTTGTAACTCTACTGCGGTTTAAAAATTTGTGACAGCTGGATATGTTTAGGGACTCTAACCACAGGCGGTGATAGTAGTTTCGAGGCTGATCGATCACCTCACTATCGCGCCTGGGTTTGAGGTTATGATGAGTTGACCAAAAATGTTCTACGATTGCAGTGTTTAGAGCCACCCAGGCGGATGGATCTGTCATGTTCCCATAATGCAGCCTGTTGCCTCGTCTGTCGTCCCGATGACGTCATATACAAAATTGTTGTGGTTTTCAAGAACACGCAAAAGTTTTCAAGAACACGCAACCGATGCTGCACTTTTCTGGCTCATCCCTTATCAAGACTCTCTACAACTAAATCCTTCCTCTGCTCAGTGATACCACCAACCAGTGATTTCTGATAACACTCTAGATTAACAGAACAGATTTACATCTAGACCTTGTCCCTGCCTTGCAGATCTCGTTTTTGGATTACATTACTACTGCTGTTTGACTGTACATCTTTTCTCTTTGTGGACTACTTTGGGCAGCACTGCATAAAGACATGTAACTTTCTACTTGACTTCTTGGTCTTCTGCTGTCCTGTCTCCTGGAATGTGTGTGTGTGTGCGCGCGCGTGCGTGCGCACGCTATTGCCGGCACGGAGGTTTTTTTTTTTAATAATTCCAAAGTCGCTTTGGACATTCAGTGCGTGACTGTTGAGGTTGGCCATGGTACATGCGTAGTTGTGGCCTATCTCCTCGTGGTGTAGACGGACACTGGGCAGGCTTTCCAGGTGATTGCCTGCCTGGTGACAAAACGGCCAGAAACAACTAAGCAACATACACACTGAACGAACATATTACACACATTTCTGGCCTTTTACAGTGCTCTCTGTAATCATCATGGTGTACAAATGCGGAGTTGAACTTTCGTTCAGGTGCCGTCCTACATAAGATGTTGTACTTGTCTACATGTTCGGCGAGGCGTTCTTGAAGACGTATAGAGCTTTCCCCTATATAACAGCTACCGCAATCGTGGCAAGTAAACCAGTATACAGTACCGCTTCGTAAGTGGGGTGGGGCATTTTTAATCTCGAGACCAGAGATCGTAGACTCCTGCCAGGAAGTTGTATGCATTTCATGCAGTAGTCACGCGGGATCTTAGAAATCTGGTCTGAGACGCCCGGATAATATGGAATATAAGCAATAGGTACACTGTCACTGTCGTGAGGGGAGCCGAGGACCTCGGATGAGTTGCAAGCTCTTGTCCTTATAGTAAGCACCTGTCTAACACGCGGGCTGGGTATCCACAATTGGTGAGGTCAGATTTTACTCTAGAAACCTCAGTGCGCCTGGCTTCCTCTGAGCTGGAGTGGCTCCAAGTTCGAGAGAGTAGACCGTGTGCCGTGCTGTTTTGATGACAAGGGAGATGGGCTGTAGTTCGGGAATTTCACGCAGCACATTGGTTTCCGGTATACTGAGGTTTCCAGACGAGAGCCTACTCGTCTCACCAAAACATCTAAGAAAGGAAGTCTCCCGTTCGCTTCCAATTCCAAAGTGAGCTGTACGAAGGGCGATAGGGAATTAAGGTACTCTAACAGCGGTGCATCTGAACCTCGGGGGATGATGGTGAAAATTTCGTCTACATACCTGCACCACATGATGATTGGTACTAGCGGGTTCAGGAATATTCGTTCCTCTAACTCCTCGTTTGCGATGTTGGCAATGACACAGTTGACAGGGGCACCCACAGCCGTACCGTTTATCTGTTTGTAGAGAGAATCGCCAAATGTGATGACACTGCCTGAAAAAAAAACATGTTAAGGGCTGTACAGATATCTTTCGTAGATAGTGATGTTCTATCCGATAGCCTGGGGTCATTCTCTAAAAGCTGTCTGGCACATACGACGGCCTGTTGGACTGGAATGGAGGTAAATAGCGAGACAACATCAAAGGACCCCATGATCTCGTTAGGAATTGTAAAGTGTTTGATGAGGCGAAGAAACTCCTCGCTGTTGGAGACGGGCGACGTGTTTTGATAGCGCGTAGGTTGGCGAATTGCAACAGGAGACGATGGGTCGGAAATGACGCCAGGCTTATGCACCTTTGGCAGGCCGTAAAATTGCGGGAGTGGCAGTCCGTGGCATGCAAATGCGAACGCGTCGACCTTGAGATCTTCCCCGATTTGAACAACTCGTAAACCAACTTGTTAACCTTTGACTCTAGTCGCCCTAAGACCTTGATGGTAGGTCATGTGCAGGTTCTTAGACATTATGGTCGAGCAGTTCTATTCTCTGATTGATTGATTGAGTCCCGTTTTAGCCTACAAACAGATTCTAGAGGTTATTTCATCTGGAGACAATGAAGAATGCGGTACCATCCCTCCAACATCAGAGACAGGGACATTTATGGTGGAGACGGTGTTCTCTTGTGCGGTAGAATAATGATCAACGGCCGCACCCCTCCAAGTTTTTGATAGGAGTACCGTAACTGCTCAGAAGTACAGAGAACAGATCCTCGAACCCTATGTGCGACTTTTTTTTGAGGTGCGCTTTGCTCAGATTTTCTTTTCATGCACGACAACGCCACTGCACGTAGAGCTCAAGTGGAGGAGACATATCTTGAAACTGCAGATATCCAATGACTGCCGTGGCAGCACAATCACTAGACTTAAATCCAATCGATCGTGTGTGGGACGCCCTTGGGCGTCGCATTGCACGCTGATAGCCAAGTCCCCGACCACTTGATGAGCTAAGGTCTGCTCTGGTGGAAGAATCGAATTCGTTGCCAAAGAATCTTATAGAAACCCTTATATCGAGCTTGGTTCACCGCTGTCAGGCCTGTTTAGCCGTCAGAGGGGATCATGCGCCGTACTGATGTTATGTGACCATATTTTCGAACATCTTGTATCGACTTCTGTAATGTGAGCTTTTCGGTAATTTTTATAGAACCCCTATAAATGTTCCTTATACCTGTCTGAAATTTCTGACTGTCTCATCATTTCATTGTTATTCTATGATACACCAACATACCAAATTTTGTCCCGCTTCATCGCAAGATGTACGAGTTACACCACGTTTTATACTTGTTCTGTTAATTTTGTCGAGCAATGTATAAGTATCGAAATACGGTATACCCTTATGGAGGCCAGTTTTAGCTGACAACAAAATCAAAAAGGAGATTTTCCGTATATTCTGTACAATATTTACACATTTTCTTCTAACATGTCGCTCTTTCTGATCCATGGCATGTCTCTCTGATATGTAATGAGTCAAAAACAATTTTTCAGCGAAACGCATCATCAAATTGGATGAGTTCCAGCATACTTCTCCAATTGATTTATATTGTTTCTATCTGTGCCATTCAACTTATGGCGCATGCTATTGATTGAATAAGATTCTTATGGAACACTGTCCTTGTGGAAAAAGCACAATTTGAGGCTAAAAAAAATCAATTTTTTAATGGAAAGACAAGGTAAAGCGAGCTATTCAATACTTGAGTATCCGTTTTCCTAGCTATTATGTCAGCAATGATCTACAGAAGGTCTCTATGTCAAGGGTGTCCGCAATGTAAAACATGAGTGGTCGAGGTCGTAAAATTCAAGGTGCAGCTATAACCTGAATAGCCACTTTTGCGTGTTTCAATATAAACACGCTAAAAACCATCATTATGTTATAACATGGCATATGGCAGTAAAATGGGTTGCTTAAAATAAAATACATACAAACATTAAGAGTATTTAGAGGTAAAGTTAAAAAAAAAAGGAAACGTTTTGCGAAATTTCTGAATATTAAGAAAACGACATATTACCATAAGGGAAATCTGAGTGCCTCCAAGTGAATCTTACCGAGTGGGCACAATTACCTGTTCATAAGATCTTCAGAAAAGATTTTCTAAAGTTTGCCAACACAAAGTGCAGTATACATAAAGTCTGTCCTGTAAGTGGATTGTCAGCATCCTTTAGTACTAACAACTGTTAGACCAACCATTTCAATGTGTGCGTGTGTATGTGTATTCGATATCTTGTATTTTTGGCAATAGGTACTGTGATGAAGCTATCTTAGAACGGCATTGGATAGGTCTTTGTTTTTTATTACATTTTTTGTCTTCCAAACTTTAGGAAAGATCTGTAGCTACATTTATTCTTTGGTCAGTTCGTTGGATGAAAACCACGAGTATTTGGGAGAAAACCATGCAACATTCATCTGAAATCGACTAACTCAGATGTGAAAAAAAGCCCGCAAAAATTCCTCGTCATAGACAAGAGGAAGTTTTTCATTGATTCAAATTCAGGCGTTTTACATTTAAGAGGATGGCGATTATAACGGCTGTTTATTCTCGAGGGCATCCTGGAACTGTCGGATAACTTTCTTATCACAATACAGTAAACATTGGTCGTCTTTCTCCCGCTGCTTCCATTCAATTATATTCCGCATATTCTGCCTATGTGCACCGTGATTTTTACTTATTCCCCGCCCCTACATAAACCAAGATGTCACCATATACAAATGTTCAGCAAATCGTGTCGCAAAACGCTGACTATCAGCGTTTCGTGTGAATCGAAAGCTGCAGAACACTGTCATTAGTACAATTTGCAGTGTGAGGACACTATCTTACAACATAATAGCATGCCAAACATAAACTTTTGGACCGAGCAGGCATCACACATTCTGAACATTACTGATCTCCGTACGTTTCATGTGAGATGCTATTCTGCAAAACCGTCAGATCTCTTGCTACTGTTGTTGTTGTTGTTGTTGTTGTTGTAAGGTTTTAGGAGCATCGGCGATTAAGGCATATTACTCTGTGTATATTATCTGTATATTGCGTGTGTTCTGAGGTCGATTTTTTGTTGCTGCAAAAAAAAAAAAAAAAAAAAGCGAATTTCAGGGATAAAAAACCGTGCTACGTCGCCTGAGACCAACTAACTTAGCCACCTTGAGATAAAGACCCATGAAAATTCCTCTCGTCATCGAAAGGACTCTACCTCAGGTTTTTTTCACCCGGTGTGGGAAGGTCGAGGATTCTATCAACTGTGCGACCCACGAGGCCAGATAGATTTGTTGCACCATTGAAGTCTAGTAAGAGACCGCTTTGGGCTATAGCATTGGCATTAGCACTGGCAAATGATGCACGAAAGCAAGCTTATACAGCATTAGAAAAAAAAATAATAATAAATAAATAAAATAAAATAATAATAATAATAATAAACAAATAAAAAAAATATAAATAAAACGACACCTCCCATTCATTCCCGCCAATAGTTTGTCTAGTTCTTTCTTGAATTTGTTTAAGCTATCAAATTCCACAACAACAAATGGAAGTTTGTTCCAGCAATCAACCGCCCTCTGGCTGAAGACAAACTTCCACACATATATTCTGTAATCATCCTTCCTCAATTTGAATTTCTGTCGTCCTATGTCTGTTTTCTAGGAAAGAATCCCATCAGCATTGAGCTTGCTCAATCAATTCGAAGCCTTAAACACTTCAGTCAAATCACTTACAGAGTGCCTAGTCTCCAGACGCTGCAATTTACAGAACTGAAGCCTTTCTTCAAAGAGCACCGCTTTGTTCCCTTCGCCTTTCTCTCAACCAGTTCCAGCAGCTCTACATCCTTCGTAAAACGACGCCTCCACACACACATATGCAGTACTCAAGATGAGGCCTGATCATTGTCTTATTCAATGGAATGATCACCTCCATAATCCTGCTAGCAAAATTCCTATATATCATTGACAAAACCCTATGAACTATCCTGGCAGCCTATCTACATTGCTCAGAGAACTTCATATCTGACTTCACAATTACCTCCAGGTATTTTTCATTTTCCACTACCCTGGGTGTAGTACCACACAGTTGGTACGTTACTCTAAGGTTACTGATTCCCATATGCAGTACTTTGCATTTATCAATGTTAAACTTCAATTGCCATTTCTCAGCATATTTGCCTAACTTTTCTAGATATTGTTCAGTAGCATACTCTTAATTGCTATCATTAACCACCCTGCCAACCTTTGTATCAACTGTAAACTTGGAAATTCAGCTTTATATGCCTTCATCAATATCATTCATAAATACAGGGTGTCTCAAAAATATTGGTACAAACGTTTAGGGGAGGTAGATAACATCTAAAGGAATGTGAATCGCATAGGAACCCATAACCGTAAACGTCATCGTAAGTCGGTAGACGGCGCTGTTCATCAGTTCGCGAGAGGAAAAATTTTTGGTTTATTCATTCAAGCAGTAGTCGCCGCATGAAGAGCATGCATCGATATACGAACTGTGAGCTGGCAGACACTTTTTTTTTTTTTTTTTTATGAAAACCTCAAACACGAAAGGTATCAAAAACTATAGTACTTAGTACCGTGCATGAGTTGAAGGAGGAGCATGGGGGGGAGGGGGATGCCGGAAACTTTGCTCTAGAGACTAAACATGGGTTTCACCACTTCAAGCCTCTAATAAGCAAAGTGGTGGGATTTCACCGGTTGATGAAAGTCACGTACCACCTTGAAATGCACCTAGTGTATGGATTAGCAGAGGGCAATGGACGAGCCGCTCAACGAATTTATGGAGAACGCTTCCCAGACAGACATGTCTGGGAAGCGTTCCACCGTTTGTTTACCGGACCACCGTTTGTTTGCGGGTGTGCATCAAAATTTGTGCTATTATGGGTCATTTAGAGGTAACAGGAGTAGTGTGGGCAGACCACGTTCGACGCGAACTCTCGCCACGGAAGAAAGTGTGTTGAATGCCGTCCAGAATAATCCTACTACCAGCACACGTGCCGTTGCCTCAGCCTTAGAAGTGTCTCGTTGCAGTGTACAGCGTGTCTGGCACAACGATTCCTTACACCCCTTTCATCTCCAAAGGGTTCAGTTACTGCTCCCCCAAAATCATCCTGCACGTGCGGCTTTTGCGCAGTGGTTTCTCCAAGAAAGTGTTCAAGACTTGAACTTTCCAGCCTATGTTTTGTTCACGGATGAGGCTTATTTCACTCGGGAAGGCTTATTCAATCAGCACAATGCTCATGTGTGGGCTCACGACAACCCACACGGTGTGCGCCCCCATGCGGCACAACATCGCTTCGCAATAAATGTGTGGGCAGGTATGGTCGGTAACTGCCTAGTCGGCCTATACCTGTTATCATCCCGCACGAACTCCGCTAAATATCGGATCTTTCTTGAACAAGTTCTACCAGGGTTACTCGACGATGTTCTAGCAAATGTCAGACGCAACATTTGGTTTCAATATGCCAGAGCGCCTGCCCATTATGGAAGGTGTGTCCATGACCATTTGAACAGGCGTTTTGGTCGTCGATGAATTGGCCGTGGTGGACCCGTTGCCTGGCCCCCACGCTCACATGATTTATCGAGCCTTGATTTCTTTCTGTGGGGGGGGGGGGCTCAAATATATCGTGTATGAATCGCCTGTGGAGACGGAAATGGATCTCTTGGCGAGATCGTCTGCTCTGCTGCTACTGTCAAAGAAACTCCAGGTATGTTCGACCATGTCCGCCAATCCATGCTGCGTTGGTGTCACGCATGCATCGCGTCTCATGGTGGAACCTTCAAGCATCTGTTGTAACATCATGAAATGCGTCCATCTCGTACTCCATTGTTAATATTATGTCAAATAAATGTTTGCCACTAATTACTGTCTTGTGTCATTTCTGCTTCTTGTGCCTCTGCTACTACTTTCGGTGACGTTTCCGGTTATGGGTTCCTATGCGATTCACATTCCTTTAGATGTTACCTACCTCCCCTAAACGTTTGTACCAATATTTTTGAGACACCCTGTATAGAAAACAACAATGAGCCCAACACCGAACTCCGGGGGTCTCCACTAATAACATTACTCCACAAAGAGCAATTGATTACCGGACTCTGTCTTCTTCCACTCAATTATCCATTGCAGCAACTTGCCCTTAGTGCCACACTGCTCCAATTTGTACAGCAGTCTTTTATGTGCAGCAGTATCAAATTTTTTTCCTGAAATCCAAGTATATGATATCAATATTATTTTTTGCATTCAGTTTTTATATGCGACATCGTAGTATCCAATCAAATTGGTCAAACAAGATTTCCCCTTGACAAACCCATGCCGTGTCTGAAGTATAATTGCGGCCTTGTCTAGATGATCCTGCATTACTTCTTTTACCAGTGACTCCATTATTTTCCTGGAACAGAAATTAAACTAACAGGTCTGTAATTACTCATGTCATCCTTTAATCCCCCTCTGTGAATTGGGAATACATTCGCATATCTCCAGCCCACGAGGACCTTTCTGAATCCAAGGATGCTCTCATAATTAAGGGTAAGGGTCGGCTGACTTCCTTCGCTGCCTCCCTTAATATAATTGGATAGTTCCTATCCAACCGAGGTGTCTTTCATATCTTTAACTTGAACTATTTCTTTTCAACTTTCCCCTCGGTTATTCCTAAATCATTTAGCTCCTTATTAGACTTTGATACACTTCTCGCATCCCCTTTCCTAAAGAATTCCTCATCTGTGAATGTAGATGCAAAATACTCATTCAGTTTGTCAGCAACCTGAGCAGGATCATCAAGCCAAACCATCGATATCGAGTGGGCCAATCAAGAAGTCTTTGCTATTCTTCTGTGCATCCTTTTCTAAATATTTCTCATAATCTGCCTTAGCTTTCCTAACATCCTTTTTGACTTGACTGCGGACTTGTTTATATTTACTATAGCCTTCTGTATCACCTGATAATTTATATGCGTTCCATGCATTTTTATTCTCTGCCACGAGTCTCATTGGTTCATCTGACATCACATCCATTTAGGTCCGCCTTGAATAATATTCCTTATTTGGTATGAAAAGCCTAGTAGCTTATTTTCTTCAGTGTTTTCCATATAGAATTTGCCGATGGTAACGCCATCAGTTGGTTCCACTGTATAGAATTTAAAAACTGTCTGAGATCACTGTAGTCACTTTTTATGATAACAAAAATCCCTCTCTTTACCCTTAATGGTAGTTACATCTTTCAGTAAATCCAAAATCAATACACTATGATCACTGCCACCTAGCGGTTCTTTTCTCTGCAGACTCTTAATGCATGAATGATCACCGCGTATAATCACATCAAGAGCATTATTCCCTCTGGTTCCTCTCTAACATGCTGCTGTAGAAAACAGTCATTCAATAATTCCACAAAAGTCTTGCTAGTTTCTGAGTGACCAACCCACAAGTTCCATCAATATCTGAATTAAAATTCCCCATTATAAGACATTCTGATTTACTGACTCACTCTATTTCCCTGTACTTATTCATTGTACTCGTCAGAGTCATTAGGTCTATAACACACTCTTACTCTCATTTTTGCTTTTCTAGTGCTTATGTCACACCCAATTGACTCAACATTACACTAACCACCCATATCAAATGGATGCACTGTCTTAGATTTTATGTGCTGCGTAATTAAGAACATAACCCCTCTCCCCCTCTTATCCTGTCTGTCCCTTCTGTATACATTGTCCTCCCAACATTGAAATTCTACATCCCTTAGATTTCAAAATGTCTTTGAAATCCCAACAATTTCTGCATTCTATGCTTAATCCAGCACTTCAAATTCATAAAATTTATTTACTATACTCCTAGCATTGGTGTACTTGCAAGTATAAATGCACCTGTTCTTACTTTTAGTTACCCTTACACAACCCATGTATTTACTTGTTTCGTGATGACTCTCAGCAATTCAATAAATCCCCAGCACTTTGCTTTCAAGGCTGCTGCTCATTTCAATAGAAGCAGTGCAAGAATCACTTTCATTCTGCGTGCGGCTATTGTTAATCTATTAGTCTGTGAATCCCCCAAGCTAGCAGTTTTCGACTTACCTAACACTGCCTTGATAGCATCAGCAAATATTCCTGAACCCTTTCTATTTAAGTGTATCGCATCCCTGTAGAAGCAGTCTCTCCTGTAAACAAGCACAGACCACGCTGAGAAAAATTCTACCCCATGAGCCTGCACAGTCTCTCCAGGGCCGAATTGCAGACACTTTAAAATTTAATCCTAACCTGCGACTTTTTTTCAAAATTTGCCCTGTACTTGTTAAGTAAGTTTGCAGATCTCCTACTATTAATGTCATTAGTGCCAACGTGTACAACAATATCACCTTTTGTGCCCTAGGTGAAAACTCCTGGACCACCGTCTCTCTCTCATAGTCCCAACCTTGTACCCCAATGGTTCCTATCTCTTCGGACCGACGAAGACGCGTGTGTAGTAAATGTTTTGTGAATGACAACGCACTACGACAAGATGTTTGCTGGTGATTTCTTTGATGCGGTGATCAACAAACTAATACAGCTGCGGCAAAAATTCTAATCTCAGTCCTACTCTTCTAGTACTGACACCTCTACAGAATCTGAGTTCCCAACCAAGGTCAATTATTATCTCCAAAATCAAACTGTGTCGTTTCCAACTACAATTTTTAAAACGCTTCCCATTCTTTCTCGGTTGAATCTATGCACATCAGTCTACTTAAGGATTAGATTACAGCTGTGCTCAAGGATAGATGTAATAGAATCCTTAAGGATGCTCATATCTATCATTCTGATCTCTTGTAGAAATACATTTCGGGATCATCACTGGTGCAGTTTCGATTATATTGTTTAAAATTAACTTGCACTGATGTGTTAGAAATACAGTATCTCTAATGTATCGTCGAAAAGGTTCGTACATTATTTTATGCTAGAAAAATAAAACACTTTATTATCGTATGGATTACAAGCGCATTTTTCACCGTATTTTGGACTGAATCCCAATGTATAAACTACACTGATCTACACTTACATAATTTTATTTACAATCTTGAAAACCTTATTAATCTTAAAGATTCTCCTAGTCTACTGTCCAAATCAACTGTTCCACGTTTCAACTCTAGGCTCTATGAAAGTACAGTTTCATTGACGTTTCTACATTCCTAGACACAATATATTATTTAGCAATCCCGTAGTTCATTTAGCTAGTTCTATTAACTTTGCACACAAATTTACATTTTGCCATCTTAGCTTCTAACGAATTCAAGAAGCTCGCCATGGAGAAATTTCAGTTAAGCCTAATAACCAATGATGATGATGATGATTGGATGCACAATTCTGAAAGATGTGAATCTCATTCCAGAAATATAATTTTTCAGTGTAATTAGAACTTATGAATTCTTGGTATGACGGTCCAATAGATTAGGTTATACTTGTATTAAACGCCAAAGCAACTAAGCTATGAGGCGTCAGAATATTATGTTTGTAATTTGCGCGTATTATTGGAAAAAGCTGGAAATCTTCGCCTGGGAGAGACTAACTCATCTAAGCAGTGAAAAAAAAGTCCATAAAAATTTCTAGCGTCTTTGAAGGGATTCGAAATCAAGCCTTTTCCACCCGGTGTGGGAGTAAAATTCCTCCCACACTGAATATTCCCTCCCAACAGCAGAGAATATTCAGTGTGGTAAGCGTGAAGCAGTCTCTTTAATTCGGAATGGACGACTCTTTCTGGTTGGGTCACACGGCAGATGGATATACTGAAAGGTTCACAACCACTGGAGTTCTCAAATTACTTTTAAATAATACAAACGATTCGAATTGGAGGGAAAGGCACCTTCTCCTTATGAGAAGAAATGTTCATCATTAGGTGGTGACGATCGGCCAGGTCAGTGAAGTAATCATTTGCTCTTATCTAGTTAAGTTTTGAGAAGAGGATACCCTAGCTTTCTCTTCTCGAACACGTATCAAACTCTTCAGCATAATCACTAAGAACGTCACATGAAACTGGAATTCGCCTACTTGCAGAACTTTTCTGAGGATGATTTATATTATTTCATGGATCTTTAACTTCCTACTGGAACACTAAATGGTATTCCTGAATGCATGTTCGCTGGTTTTGGACGCTCTCTACCTTTTGGGGATTCCCCACCCTTTTTTTCCCTTTTCCTTTCTTATTTATTTATTTTATTTCATTTTTTTTTTTTTTTTTTTTTTTTGCAACTATACTGCATTATAGCAGTTCAGTAAAGCCCTAGGGCCCCTTCGTGTCAAGAACCAGGTACTTCTCAGCAGACGAGTCTGTATAGTGAGCAGTCTCCGACGCCCTGTTCCTTCCTCCTCAGCAGACGCGCCCTTCCTCTATTAGCTCTCTCTCTCTCTCTCTCTCTCTCTCTCACACTTGATTTATTTTTTCTTCTAAAACTGATGAAGCATGTTTCAACACCACACTCACAGCGAGGTGCTACTGATTCACGACCCTTACTGAATATACCAATATAGTAAGCAGATGCAGAGTTACAAGTACCGCGTCGCTCCGAGAAGATAAGTATTTCCTTTATCAAACAAAAAAAGGCTGCTGTAATTTCAATATTTCCGGTGTGAGGAATAAAAAAAAGTATGAAGGGAAGATGCGAAATATCTCACATCAATTCCACATACTAGTCACTTACTAATTACACATATAAACTGATTTTATAAAGGCGATTATTTAAACATTAACAAGGTGATACTTCAATAAATCAGATTAGTGCACAGTTATAGCACTCCTCTTGACTGGTTTGACTGCAAGTTTTGTAACTGTATATGTGCAGCATTCTTCTTGACTTACTGCAAATGCTGTAACTTTGTATGTGCAGCATTCCTCTTGACTGCGTGCAAGAAAATTATGTACGAAAGTTTTTTTGGAAAGGCATAAACCAAAACACTCCGTTAAAAGGGGACAAATATTCCGTTGCACATTATTTTTGAAGATATATATTATTTTTGTGAATGTTACGCTGAACTAGCACAGAGGATGAGTTGAAGACCACAGGTGTTTCGCCATTCGATTACATAATTGACACATAAGCTATGACCCACATGCAAACTGCACGACAGACTTTTCGTATGTTATTACTGTATCTCTTAGATGGGTGTAGACACTGGTCAGATTATTTGTCCCTAGTAAATTTTAAAACATTAAGGGCTATGCGATAAAATAAATAAAAACAGAGAAAAAAAGAAAAGAAAAGCGTATCTCCAATTCACATGCGGTAATCACCGGACAATTATGTTCGGGATAAGTCCTTCCGGTATATGTCATGATGCAACTCTCCATATAAAACGTAGGTTACAAAAACGCCGTCCTTATATCAATCATGTGGCGCAACACTCCTACGTTATTTGAAGAACTGACAATTCGTACAGAAATTAGCGCATTACTCTGAACAAATTTCGAAACATTCTTTTGTTAGGAAACGGAAGAGTTTACAGGATGGATTACGTAATAGTCTCTCATAACAGCGTTGAAATAGCGTGTTCAAGTAACATTAGAATGTATCTTATATTTCGGATGGTTAAGATATCTTCAGCTGGAGCGATGGTTTTGACGCTTGTGACCAACTTCAAACTAATAGTAGAATCAGAATGGTTAAATGATGCAAAGGAGCAAACTTTTTCTGCATCTGAAAAAAAAAAAAAAAAAAAAAAAAAACACTCACGTTTTCCCCATTGCCGAAAAGTGACCATCCAATTCCGCTTTGAACTTTCTCAAACTCTCCGCATCTTCTGGTAAGGTAGCCGATGCGAAGATAAACTTTATGTGATCCAGCCTCTTGTTTCTCCCTAGATTTCATATTTGTGCGCGCTGGTTCCTACTAGTGAAATTATACCTCCCTCGTTCATTTTGCTTACGCCCTTCAGGGTCTTAAAAGTGACCATCCAATTTTTTTTCTCCCTCTCGATTTATTTTTCCTTCTAAAACTGATGAAGCCCTAATTAGGACAACCCCCCTCCCTCCCTGGAATACTGTACAGAAGTTTACAAGCCTCATTTTAAGAAGAATCTGAATCTGTTGGAATGGGTGCAGAGAAGAGCAACGAGATCAATTGCGGACACAAAAGGGCTCCAACCAAGAACAACTTCATTTCTGAAAATTGCACGTCTTTAAACTAGGAACCTGCGAGGAGATCTGATTGAAGTGTTTGAGTCTTTAAACGGATTGAGTAAACATAATGGTGATGGCATTCTTATTCTTTCTCAGACAATAACTTAAACTGAAAAAGGATGGGTGTAGTGATGTGCGAATATTTACTTTTAATAATAATAAAATGATTGTGTGAATTGATTGTTGGATCATTTGTGAATTGATTGTTGGATCAAACATCCATTTGGTATTGTATAAGTGGAGAGTCAATAAACTTAAGAAAGAATTAAAGAAATTATTAGAGGGAATGGACAGATGAGGTAGGTTTCATAAAACCACGCAACCCTCTGGGCGATAGTTGAATGTAGAAAAAGTAGAAATATATCATTGGAGTTGAACGTGGGGGAGAAGAAACGCTATACTTCAGTAAGACTGGTTAATTGCAGTCTCAAGTGAAAAGGTTTTTAAGAAATTCTTCCACTCGTCGATGGGAACCACATGTCCAAACGAGTGGCAAATGGAGGAACCTAAACTTGCGATTTGCAAACGAAAGGCAAAATTGGCACCAGTACAAAATTAATATCTGAATGAGTGGGGTGGTTACAAGTGCTTCTTTTTTTTTTTTTTTTTTTTCATATGCTCCCGTAATATTTATTGTAATACACCTAGATCAATTTCCATCGGATATTCGGAATTTAAATTTATTTAAAGTATGATTATAACAGCTGTGCTACACAAGGGCTAAGAACTCTATCGGAACCACAGGTGCTGGTGAGAGTAAGTTGTAATACCAGGTTGCCCAAAAAAATTCAATATAATATTTTACGAACTATTAAAAGTACAGTTTTTGTAAAGTTGTCGAACCCATATAATTGCATATATTACCGGCTATGCACCGCAGAAAGCACATAATTTGGTTGATGTGCAGACCTCTTGTATAAGGTTACAATGCGTTATAAGAAATGTTGGAACATTTTTTCGGTGAAGTATGTCCTGGGAAGTGTAGTCAGTTAATTCGGAGATGGTGTTCTCTATTTCTTCAAATGAGTGTGAATTGTTCACAAATAACAGCCCTTTAAGATATATCCCATAGGAACAAAAATTGGGAGAGAATCCTGATAATCTTCTGAATGATTTGTTCGAACATCGACGTACTCATTCTCGAATATCTACGATCACGCCATCTGGCATTTTAGGCTAAGGATTTGAAATATCACTTTATTGTTGTGAAATAATAAAGAATCTCCGTTGTAGGGTTAACACCATGGCTTACTCAGGAAGTGAACAGCGTTGTTCAGCGAATGATTTCGGATGCTCTTCTGATGGGTTCGGCGATTTTAAAAGCATCCTGTATATACTGAGTATATTTTAAGTGGTTCCTTGACTTTCACTAATGTCAAGTTTGCTTGCTTTTACTCCTATGGGTTTCGTGTAGTATAATATTATATTATTCAGTTTTCTCTGTTTATTAGAAATTTAATAGAAGTTGTTTATTTTTTTTCTTCAGAGCAAATGAGGTTATGAGGCATCAGTGTGCTGGAGCTGCTTGCTGGTGACGGATGAATTGGGATGTTTGAACAGATGAATTTTTCAACCCGAATTTCTGGTGGGGGGGGTAACCGTGCGGCCCAAGCCTGGGACCAACTAACTCGATTTGAGGTGGTTGTAGCTGTAACCATTATTTCCATTTTAAATCTGCAAAGTAAACTGAGTTATCACAAAAGTTTCATTTTCATATAAACTGGTTTTAAATTTTGAGCTTCATAATTACTTGTTTGCGTTTTTTCCCATTAAATTATTAAATTTCCGCCTTTCAGTAATGAAATTTAGTATAATCTACCTATCATCCCATTTGTTTTAAACTTTTGAATATGCTGAATTTTTTTAGCAAGAAGAACACCATGTTGATTAAAAAAAAAAAAAAAAAAAAAAAAACAATTAAAAGCACTAGTTAATATCCGATATTTTAATATTAACGAATTTCATTTCTGGATGGCTGGCCTAGGCCATTTTTAAAATTAATGCACCAGTTGGCTTTAACAGCGAGTGTGAATTATTATTCCTCCCCCCCTCCCCCCTACAATCTTTCACAATTGCACACACTCTTCACATCTTCAGTTCCGCCTGATACCATTTACGTGACCTGGCGAAGGCGTGTAACGGAGGATGAAAGCATGACGAACACATATACTCTCTGAGGGATGCCTAAATCTATGAAGGTGTATGTCACTGTCGATATTCTGAAACCCGATCAGCATTTCGCTTGCAAAACAAAGTAGTTGAAAGGAATCAATAAAATAAAATTTAAATATCAATATGAAAATCATCTAAGACAATGGAAAAATAAGTGCAGTTTATACAAACTTTCAAAAAAGACCCGTTGAACTTTGTCTAAATAAATTCCCTTTTATCCGGATAATAGTGAAATGTAAACAGTCTAGACAAATCTTATAATAGGTATAGGAACTCCAAGAGTCACATATAAAAAATATAGTATATTATAGTTGTAAAAAAATATATAAAGTAATTTAAACCTTGTAAGAAGACGGAGAGTTAAGTAGATCAGAGGTTAAACTGCCAATGAATGAATTAATGTACATAATCATTTGTCAATTAAGAATATCAGAAGCAGTCATCACAACAGTTTGGCCAAATTAAGAACAAGTAAACAAAAATCCTCTAGGATTTCGGTAAAATACCTTTACAACAATTATGCCATGCCTATACATTGGCTCATTTGAAATCAGATAAATGCAAGTACATGTACTGTATTTTTCTTCTTCTCTTTTTTTCTCTTCAGTGAAACACAAGGAAACGACACTGAGTGCCAATCTGGGAAGAAAATATTTCAACTAGCCTTGACAATACGTCATGAAGACAAATGGGTCGGGAAAGAACTTGCGTAGTATCTTCAAAACAAACTCTACGATACAAAGTTTAATTTGTTCCCGCAGACAACATAAGAAGTCTGTTATTATACTCAATTATGGTCAATATACAATACATAATGAGCCATCAAAGATATGCCCAAGGAAACAAAATGATCAACTCCTGACAAGTCCATCTAAGCAAACAGAAAATGCTTCAGCGACTTTAACAACGTTGTGGAACGACTACAACTTCAAGTTCAATCTGTTTCCTTCACATTAAGTACCTCGATGAGCCAAGACAATGACTTTGTATTTGCAAAGAACCAATGAACGATTAGACATTTATATGTTAAGCAACTTCTTTTTTCTCCAAATTTTTTTTAAGTACTGTAGGTATACTTCTCTTTATGGACAAAAGCGGGAGATAAAGCTGTTTCTAATGGCTCATTTCATCACCAAGGTTGGTGCACTGGCTGGTGGGTTGTTTTCATCTGTGTCCCTTTAAAAAGTATAAACTAACCAGCTAAGTAAAGACAAAAACCTCTAAAATTCAGATAAACTGCCCTTAACTAGTTTCACAGTAGATGCAAATTGCGATAAAAAGAACAAGTTAAATTTTATAAACGCACATTAGTTATACGAAGTTTCAAAAAGTCTTGCCAGGCTTTCTGAAATGACAGCTGATGATAGACAGAACCGGAAAACAGCTAGCACGCAACAGACAAAAATTCGAAAAACCACGGATTTAAATTATACCCGTTTTGTTGACAGATGTTCTCTAGTCCATTATAATAAAGATTTACAAGATTTTCTATTCTGCCATTCTAGTAATGACTTTTTCTATTTTTTTTTTGGTTTGGACTGCTATTTGTTTTAAATGCAACAGAAACGCAACTCACGAATTAATTAATTGATGCATCTGAAGAAGTAACCGTACATTGATGTCGCATCGATGACATTTCGGAATCTGGAAACACGTTTTCCAGAGTTTTTCCCCAAAAAGCAAGGCAAGACAAAAAAGGAGCCTGACGTAAGAACAAGGCTCTTAATCTCAATTATTACTCCCAATATGTCAACACTATATAACAGGAGTTCGTAACTGTTCTGATGTAATACTGTATGATGTTTGATGACACCCGTTAAGTAAACAGGGTTACTGGATGTGTACAGTGCACTAGCAGTATCAGATAATTCTCATAACTAATAGTTCAGAGTGACTGACAGAGGAATAATGAGGATCATGGCTATGGAGAATCTGTTGATAATATGGTCGGAGAATGATAGAAAAAGAACGTCTTACCTGCCCACTGGAGTGTGAGAGTACTGTATCATTATCCGGCCGTGCTAATACAAATTAACAACGCAAATAACAATTTAGATAGTGACTGCAGAAACCCTACAACGTTTACCCTCCCAAAATGGTGGACACCATTTTCCATTCTCAGAATCCAGTTCCTCCGTGTGATGATCCCTTAAGGATACGATTTCATTGCCCCACATGTGATGTATCAAAGACTTTGGCAAACTTATATGATGCTACCTCTTTCGTAATAAGTTTTACGACAATTGAGCAAACGAGCTTCATGACATTATTAGACAACTATAAAATGGCATCAGCACTATTCAAAACTTGTTTAAAGTTCTAGTCAAAAATAACAACACTATATTTTCCCTTTGTAAAATATATTGATATTAGGAATTATTTACTTTGGCCTGATTCCTATCACCCCCCAAGCGCCAATAATTAATAATAATATTTTAGGGTCTGCTAGAAAAACAGATCAAAACAAAACAAAGAAATACATTTAAAAAGGATAAATACATATACTGTAGTTATTTAATCTAAATTTATAATGCTGTTTACTCTATGCCAGGTTGGATGCACAAAACTTTCGTCGACTGCACGACTCAATCAATAAAAACAAGATTAAAGATGGGTCAATAACTTTTCAGTAGTGGTGTATTAGATTCACTTTTATGTAGATATTCTAGTTCCCGGAATCAAAGTTGGAATTCTCGGGGAGGGGGAGAGGTACAATTTAAGTGTAAGGAAACATTCGAAACATTCATGGCAATGCCTTATTTGGATGATTAAGCGAAATTGTCTCATATACATATTGGGGCAGTTATACAGTGTTCCCAAGTTACGCATCTTGGAATTGAGTTGGACGTCGTAGCTGGGTGATTGAACTGAGGGGTACAGTAGTGCCCTTGCGCTTGACCACTTATTGACCTTATGTGGTCATCCTGAAGAATATAATTTTATTTTATTTTATTCCAACTGAAAATCATGTTACTACGGCTTCGGTTAGCAAAGGAAAGCAATTCATCGGTACATTATCCTCAGCTTAACCCAGTGGTTTCAACCTTTTTTTTTAATAACGGCACCCCTAAGTAATTTATTTTGTTTTGCAGCACCCCTACTCAATTTTCTGCCTGTTAGATCCGATTCTCTCTCTGTATGTATGTATGTATATATATATAATATTTAAAAATATATGTTATATGATAGTTATTACAATAATATAATTATAAAAATTACATTTCATAATACAAATTATATATATACAGTATATAATTTTATTCTTTATATAGAGGTACTCAGTAAAATCAATTATAGATCAGCACAAAATTAAAAAGATATTGTACACCTTTTTATAATGAAATAAACATATAATTTAAAAAAAAAAAAATAAGTTTAAGTAACTTAAACCCAAATTACACGGCACCCTTGGAATGTTGTTGCGGCACCCAGGTTGAAAACCGCTGGCTTAACCACTTGTCAATGACTTTACCAATTAAAAATTATTCAGTTGATTTGGCCATCGAATTTGAGACATTTTACTATAGGGCTTCTATGTCAAGTACAGCAATCCTCACTCCAAAATGAATCGATAAAAAGGAATTACCATCTTCCAAAGTGTTGTGAAAAGAAAAAAAAATAATAAATAATAATAATAATAGCTGACACAAATGAAACGTGACAGAATGAAAATATCTGGATATCAATAAGCAACCATATAGATTTGAGTGGCAGAATATCATAAATGGTATTGCCATAAGAAATACCATCAAATATAGATAGCATTTCTTCCAGTTTGTTAAAGGATACCTACATCGAATCACATAACAGTTGATCAACTTTTCGATGAAGCTATGCAAAATACGGTACTGTGGGTAGATGGGGTGAAGTTTTCAACAGTGTATTATTGTTTTAACTGTGGTTGCAATCTCTAGGAAGATCATGTAAATGTGGTTCATGCTTTGCAAAAAAAGTTTTATTGGAAAAGAAATATTAATGTTCTGCATACTAACCCAGATAAATTGAAACTTAATATTCCTTGTCTAGGACGTGAAAGAAACCAGTGAAAGCGCAAATAAACTACACTAATTCTGGGGATCAGAAGCAAAAGTGGTAAAAAGAAATTCCAGTTGTGTATTCATATTTGATTCAATTTCGATTTAATTTTGTATGCAATTTCATTAAACAATGGCATTAACGCATTTTATTAAATATGTAAGTAAATACCAAGTAAAACATTCAATTGACCAAGTGCAAACTCTCTGTTTCGAGATGGTCTTTACGGATTTACGATGGAAATTTTGAACACTACCTTTTTAGTTAATTGCAGCACTGTTCCATTTAACCATTTGCGTTGTGACTCATGCGGAAACGTACCGAGGAATTTTTTTTTTTTTTTTCCATTTTGTTTCTAGACGTATACATCTAATTTTAAGATTTGTCAAAGAATTTATATATTTTTAATTCAAATTTATAGTTAAAAAATTTAATTCAAATTAACAGTTAAATAAAAAATTATTTTCGAAGTACCTAAAAATCTATTTTACGATTTTTGGATATAAAGAAAAGAACATAGGTTTAATTTTTCTTTCGTTCTTTTTTAGTGTTTCTTCAAATGGTGAAATCAGAGCCACTTGGTAATAATTCCATGAACTGAAATGATCAAGAATGCGCTATAAAAGTTGCAAAGGAACAGCACAGGAGTGTATAACTAGCAGGATGCCTTTACTAAAGAGCGTGTCTATTTTTGTTGCACTTATCTAGGAGCTTAGACGCACCTATAAATTAGGCTAGAGTTGTAAAGGCCGAGTAAAGCAAGGGGGAAGAGTTCTCCGCAATCGCGACCTTGTTATAGTGATGACAAGAACTGCAGACGAACCATCAACAGTTCGGAGAATTACTTGTCGGTTGTGGCCATATTCAAGACATCGGCTTTCTAAGACCGAATCGTCAAGTTTTTTGAGTGACGTCTGCCATCATGAATTGATACAAACTGTAAAAGTCTGCGTCATCACATAACTATGCACATTCTTGGGGTTACGGATACGTTCCTGGCAGTCTCCAATTTTTGTTTCATTTTGTTTTTCTTTCATATGACCCCTTCTGGCAACACTTCTTAAAAGATGGGTATAAAGATAAAATTCATGTCTGAATGATGAATTTCCCTAAACGTATTTTTAAGGAAAATAAATCATATTGTATCTTTACAATGGCTTTTCACAAATGAAATTTCTAACAAATACACAGAAATTTAAATCTCTAGCTAGCACGAGGCTAAAGCCAACGAAGGAGTGTAATATTCATCTGAAGTAGCAAAGGTCGCCTTTTAGATGCTAAAAATATTTACAGATTACAACTACCTTTACTTCACTATATCGTAATGCTTGTCTTTAGCAGACAGTTCCAAGTGAAAGTCTGCTGCGAACGCCACGGAATGCTCTGGCAAGAAACTCTGCTCAACACTTTGTCATTTGGAAACTACAGAATCACTCTTATGTTTTTACATGAAATATTTAAATAACACCAACTTTGATGTTTTTGTGATATTTTCTCCACGCTCCCCTACATTAAATAAATAAATAAATCTTTATTTGTCTTACCATACTAAATAAAATAAATGAATAAGCCATTCTTTGCGCCCCTTAGGTACTGTATATAGATATTGTACGGATAATTATTGAAGCTAGTCTGTCTCAAAAGGCGTATACAACTGAAAAACGAACACTGTCCTGTTCGTTTGTTTTGATTTTTGAATCGAAAAAATATAACGCCATGAGCCATCAGTACTTAAAGTTCCGTTATTTTATGGTCAATCTGACTGTTTACGGGAGAGAAAATCGTGTAACTCCGAGAGTTACATAGTTGTTTTTGCTCAGTCTCACTCGAGACTGAGTGACTCGACCACAGTGTGAAAATAAGTCTATAAAAGTTCCTCATGTCTAGGCGAGGACTCAAACCCACTCCCTTTCCGCAAGCTGTGGAAAGACAACTATATCGTGCTTAGCGATATTAGTAAATAATATGCTTCTAAAGATTAATCTTGGGTCCTTGAGGTTGTCACAGACATTCTCTCAGATATGCCAGACAATCTGTACTTGCTACCCGGGAGTCTAAAACGCTGATGGAACTGATATTCGGGTTACACTCAAGTCAAGTGGACCCAATTTCGGCGAAGTCCGGACGGTCTATGACAGCCAAATCCTCTGCTTGCACCTTCACGATGGAGGGACTGTTAGTAATCCTGGGTATAATCTCCATGCACAAGTACATGGTGGGTGACCACCCAGGTGGGAACCAACGTAAGCAGGGGTCGAGGTGTGGCGGCCACACCACATGGAGGAATGCCGCCCTCTATGTTACCAGACAGTCCTAGGTGGTAGATGACGCTCATCAACCGGTGAAATACCACCACTTTGCTTATTGGAGGCTTGAAGTGGTGGAACCCATGTTTAGTCTCTAGAGCTAAGTTCCAGTCAACCCTTCCCTATCTCTTCCATCATGCAGCATGATTGATGACTTTTGGGGTTATGATGAACATCGTGGCGAGATCCAATTTCTTACATTTCGAGAGTAGGTAGAGCTCTAAAACGGTGTTCGCAGGCAAGCCGCTAGTTAGTACACCGGACCGAACCTATTGGTAACTCTCTAGGAGACTTCCGGATCAGCTAGGTATAATCTTGCTACCTCTACTCTGCCAGATAGTGACTGGAGGGAATCCGAGTAGTGTGTATGCGGAGAGCATTGTCGAAGCCACGTTATGTCAAGGATCTGGGTATATTCTTACCATGTGTATGCTATATCAAAAAATTTCATTACTTCATACAGCATGTCCCACCCACTTTTTCTTACTATTGAACACACCACGAATTGTCAAACTAATAGAGCAAGCTTATCTGCGAAAATATCTAAACCTCCCAAGCACTTCCTAATTCATTTCACAAATATACGTGGTCTCAATTCTAATCTCAACGATGTCCATTTCCACTTGCAGTCTGCCAAACCCCATGTACTTTTTCTGACAGAATCTCAGCTATCGGTGGATTCAATTCTGCTCATCTCAGATGCCCAAATTATTCGCTGTACGATTCCTTTCGCCTCAAAGGTGGTACTTGTGCATATGTCCGTTCTGATATTCCGTCAGAGACTTGGCAATTCTCTACCGTTCTCCCAACTCCACTAATCACTTTGAGCTCTTTGACTTCCTCTCTTTGCAGCTTGACTTTCTCCAGTCCAACTTTCCTAACAGTGAGGTAATTTTCCTTGGTGATTTTAATGTTCACAACTCCAGCTGGCTTCCGTTTTCTAGTCACACCTACCCAGCTGGTCGAGATGCTGAGGCTTTTGCAATTACTAATGACCGTGCACAGATTGTTCATTTACCTACAAGAATACCGGACAATCCTAAACATACAGCCAATACTTTTTTCTCACAAACAACCCTCTAAGTACACGGTCGAAGTGAGAGGTCCTTTAGGCACTTCAGATCACAACTTGATGATTGTCTCTTCTCCAATGGAACCTTTATCTCATGGCTATTCCCAACCTCGTGTTGTTTGGCATTACAAGAATGCAAAATGGGATGACCTGCGAGATTTCTTATCCTTTGTCGGATTACTGTTTCAAAACTTCTGATGTCAACGTTTGCTCAGATCGTATCAGTGAAATTATTCTTGCAGGAATGGAATCCTTTATACCACACTCCACTTTAAAATCTCGTCCTTTATCTAAACCTTGGTTTTCCAATAAATGTGCTAAGGCTGTTCAAGAGAAGAATGTTGCATATCATAATTGGCTTGTTTATAATTCTCCAGTTTCATTTTCTGCCTACACCAAAGCTCGCAACAATTGTAAAGCAGTTATTAATCAGCCCAAACTAGAGTTTGAACAGGCTAAGAGTAGAAAACTTGCTTCTTGCCCTAATGGTAGCCGAGCATTCTGGTCTTTTGCCAAAGCTATTGGCCGCAACTTTTGCCCATCTCTGCTCCCACTTCTGTCCAAAGCAGATTGTTCTGTTGTCACTTCAGCCAAGGATAAAGCTGAACTGCTAGCATCCCATTTTTGTTCCAACTCATGTATTAATGACCTTGGTAAAACACTTCCCACCATTCCCAACATTCTCCATTCAATGCCTTCCGCCAAAAGGATGTCAGAAGGATTTTGACGAATCTTGATGCTAAGAAAGCTCCAGGTCCCGATGGTATTTCTCCACTTGTTCTCAAAACCTGTGCTTCTAAACTTACTCCTGTTCTTCACCGCCTTTTTTCACTTTCTTATTCCAAAGGTGTTTTTCCTTCTGCTTGGAAATTTGCTGATGTCCAGCCAGTTCCTAAAAAGGGTGACAAATCTCTCCCATCCAATTATCGTCCTATTGCAATTATGTCTACTCTTTCTAAAGTAATGGAGACATCAATTAACCACCAACTCTTAAACTACCTTGAAACCTTCCATCTGATCAACGATCGCAGTATGGATTTCGTCAGTGTCGATCCACTGGTGATATTCTGGCTTATGTTACCCATTTATGGACTGATTCAATGGAAAGGTTCGGTGAAACGCAAGTAATTGCTCTTGACATCTCAAAGGCTTTTGATCGTGTTTGGCATAAAGGTATTCTAAACAAACTTCCATCTTATGGTTTGCCAACTGTTTTTAGTAATCGGTTATCCAATTTTCTCTCTGATCGCTCGCTGAGGGTAATGGTAGATGGCTCTCTGTCTTCTAACTTCTCCACTAATGCCGGTGTCCCCCAAGGTTCAGTTCTTTCCCCCACTCTTTTCCTCTTGTATATTAATGACCTTCTTCCATTGACTGGAAATCCTATCCATAGTTTTGTCGATGATAGCACATTGCATTCCACTTTCCATTTTGAGAAACCTTGTCCTGCTCAATCAACTTCGACTTCTCGAAAATCTGGTACCAATTCCTTAAATGCCGATCTTCAGGTAATTCTCCAGTGGGGCAAAGACAACTTAGTTGATTTCAACCCATCTAAAACTCTTGTCTTATATCTCGCAAAAAGGATTCTTCTGCTCCTATGCTTATGTTTAGTGACACTCCGATTTCTAGGCAAAATGATATATCTCTTTTGGGGATTACCCTGACTTCTAATCTCTCTTGGCACAAGCACATTACAAATATTGCTTCTTCTGCATCTAAAAAACTTGGTTTTCTCTTTCGCTCTCGGCGTTACTTTTCTTCCAAACAGCTGCTCACTCTTTATAAATTGCAAATCCGCCCTTCCATGGAATATTGTTCCCATATCTAGGGCAAAATGTCTCTCTCAAGTTGCTTGATTCCATTCAGAAGAGGGCAGTTAGGTTAATTAATGATTCATCTCTAACAGAGTCTCTCCACTCGCTGTCTCATCGACGTACTGTTTCTGCTGCATGCCTCTTCTACAGATACTTCCATGGGCACTGTTCTTCTGAATTGGCTTCTATAATTCCCGCTCTTTCTTTCAAACCAGTCCGAACATGTGCCGCCACCAGCCAACATCCATTTACTGTCCAACTTCAAATTCACAGAACCAACTTTTCATCTTCCTCGTTTATTGATTCAACTGCCGTTTCCTGGAACAACCTTCCTTCATACGTATTTCCTGAAAATTACAGTCTACAGAAGTTCAAGTCCAATGTCAACAAATATCTTCTTTCGTCTTCTCAACCTCCAACCCAAGCACGGTACTAAGTACTATAGGTTCTAATACCTCTCGTAGTTGGGGTTTACATAAAAAAAAAAAAAAAAAATCTTATAAAAATATTGAGAATTTTACAAAATATGAATAAAAATGTATCGCAAATTCTTTAACAAAATGTAAACTGTTGTTTCTGAATTTTCAGGAATATTTGAAACAATATTTGAAAGGTTTCAAAACCTTTTAGAAAATCATAGACTCCCAAAAAAATTCTGTGAACTGTTCCACAACATTATACAGTATAATCAAAAAATAAATAAATAAACAAAATAATAAATTAAATTTTGGAATGTAATAGCACATTATGGACTCTAAATAATTTCATATGATCGCAACTATACTACTACTGGCAAAGGTCCAATATTCACTTAGTCCAGCTTTTTTTGTGAAAGTGACTTCAACTAGGATTGTGAATTTTTCAGCGTGTATTCTTCTTCTTATTATTATTATTATTATTACTAACCGAAAATCAATATAAAATAATTTACACTGAAAAATATAAAAATTATATATGAACACAAACGGTGTAAAACTTGATTTGTTGAAATGTTTCGGAATGAAGATACACGCAAGGATTGTTGGAAATATCCCATTTTTATTGCTAACCAGATGTGTTCGAGATTGAGTTTTATTTCAAATAGCTTCTTCTAAGAAGCTGACATGCATCTGCAAAAGGTAATACACACTTGTTTTCAAAGTATAGTAGATTTTTCTAATTAAAATGACACTTGATTCTATATTAAAAATATGCAAAATGTTTATCCTACTCTACTATTTCTGTCATTCCGACTAGAATCGGGTAACAGGAATAATATTTTTTTTCTTATTTCCTTATTTTCTTTTGTTTTGTTGTAGATTTTACATTAACTGAATCTGACAATGTCGATTATATTGCAACAGAAATCCCAACTACAGAAGAAACAGAAGCCTACTTTGCCAATGGTGCCCGAGGCACGTCTCTTCTGCTTCCCCATCTGTTTCTCACAACAGAAGCCTTGTCCACAAGGCTTCGGTTGCCCGAGGCTAGGCTAGCCTCTGTTTACACATCTGGTTTGGCTTTCACACAAGTTGGCTGGCAACAATAGTCCAACACACTGCAGAATATAAGACAGAAGAAATCCATGACTGAAACAGTATCCCAAAATGTGAAACCGTCGTGTCTGATAATGATGCACAATGGTAAACATCATAATAAGAAAAATATATGCTTATATGAAAAACATCGTTTCACTGCAGCCTAATAAAATTTTAGGGCAGAAAGAAAAAAAACTAAAAAATTCTGGTCTGGGTAGTTAATGGTACTCAATTGAGAATACGACAACTCGTTGTAAAGGATTTCACAATATTAAATGTTATAATAATGATGCCTAACGTACAAACATCAATTTGACAAAAAAAATTAAACTATGTAGTAATGATGCAATTTCACTAAACAATGTCACATTGCAATTGTATACTTACTTTATACGTATACTAAACTTTGTGTTGACATCATGTGCTTAAAAGTCTGATGAAGTGAAATATAATGCAAATCTATTGCAAAAGAAATACACTGGCCAAAACACTAAGAATCTTTGTATTAAGACAGTCAGAAACAGAAGAAATGTGAATAAATGAAAATAGATACGAAGAAAACTGCGACATGAGGTAAGGACGTGTTGCCTCATTGAGTATAAGGACTGCACAGGCTGTTCGGCTGCAGTAATCTGAAGCCAGAACAGAGAAAACACGTGATCAATCAGACTGAAAAAGGTCTTATCGCGGGCGCACGTTTAGCAGGAGCCACGATTCAAGAAATGAAAGACATAACTGGTTTCCCAAAAACATCCATCTCAAAAGGATTTTAATGACTGGAAGGCAAGCGTTTCTTCCACATCGCAAAGGCGTAAATGTGACAGTAAAACACTACTTCAAGAGCAAAGCTGTCGTACTTTAAGGAGGACTGTATGGAAAAATAGGACATCCAGTTTGCAGCAAATAATATCTGAATTCAACCAAGCCCAGAAATGTCCTATTTCAACTCTTACCACGCGCGCAGGGAATTGAAGAAAGTGGATATTGGCAGCCACCTGCCTATATGGAAGCCACCCTGTGTCAGAGAAAAATAGATTGAAAAAGACTGAAAAAGTAATTCAGCAGCCTTATTTGTATAGACATTTAGAATAACACCAATTTTGTTTCGAAAGTGTATACTCTCGTTAATTCGAAGCAGTCTGTCTAGAATGCCAAATCCTGCTTAAGTAGCACCCCCCCCCCCAAGTTTTTGCATGGTTCCAAACAGTTACACCATTTATCTTCTCGAGCGTTTAGATTTCATCTGTTCATCTACATCAGGGGTTCTGAACGGGGGCGAAAACTGATTTTTGGGGGACGTAAAAATCATGGGTATTATAATGGATTGTGGCCCTCCTAAGTTCAATCTTACCCAACGACGTCTTATACCTTAATATTTAATTTCTCTCATTGGGTTTTGTTTTCCCCCTGAGACAACTGATTTTTAACATATAGGTATATTATATTATGATTGAGAAATTTTGATAAAAAGAAGATAGCCGGCGTGATTTAATTCGATCACCTTTGCTTTTCATTGGCATTAAATGGCTAAGTGCTTTCAGAGGTAATGTCTCCACAATCTTGGCGTTTGCACCTTTCCGACAGCTGCGACCTTGGCGGCGGCGTAGTTTGTTTATTTATTTATTTATTCTTTTCTTTCATTGGTCAACATATATGAGGCATGGATGGGATGAGGAAATGTTCCAGTCTATTGTTTCTACTTTCTGAGCGACAATTAGTATTGATTTATTGTTTCCTTTTGGAAATTGTTTATTTTTGATCCACAGTGCTTTTGTGAGTAACATGGGCTCTGAGAGTTAAATAAAAATAGTCACTTGGGTACCTACCCACTCACTGACGAAGGGCCAAATAGCCCTGAAACAGTGCTGTCTGGGTGGTGGTACCTATCTGAGAATAAGTAACACTAGTCTTCTCCTTAGGTGAAGCGTTACTTATTCGAAGTAGTGCAATATCATGGCAACTCGTTGTGAAGGCATTCACAATATGAGATATAACCTAAAACGATGCCACCATAAAAATTTTCTGTTTATTCAGAAATGGCTGTGTATTATGATGCTAAGCACTTTATATACATAGTCTAAATTTGTTCGCAGCTTGAGGCTCTAGCCCTAAATGCGCCTTAGTCTAAATACATCATACACCATCAGGCATCTCTCATATTGTGGAGTTATACTTCATAACTGTTTTTGCCATCATTGCATCACTTGGGTACCTACCCACTCACTGACGAAGGGCCAAATAGCCCTGAAACAGTGCTGTCTGGGTGGTGGTACCTATCTGAGAATAAGTAACACTAGTCTTCTCCTTAGGTGAAGCGTTACTTATTCGAAGTAGTGCAATATCATGGCAACTCGTTGTGAAGGCATTCACAATATGAGATATAACCTAAAACGATGCCACCATAAAAATTTTCTGTTTATTCAGAAATGGCTGTGTATTATGATGCTAAGCACTTTATATACATAGTCTAAATTTGTTCGCAGCTTGAGGCTCTAGCCCTAAATGCGCCTTAGTCTAAATACATCATACACCATCAGGCATCTCTCATATTGTGGAGTTATACTTCATAACTGTTTTTGCCATCATTGCATCACTTGGGTACCTACCCACTCACTGACGAAGGGCCAAATAGCCCTGAAACAGTGCTGTCTGGGTGGTGGTACCTATCTGAGAATAAGTAACACTAGTCTTCTCCTTAGGTGAAGCGTTACTTATTCGAAGTAGTGCAATATCATGGCAACTCGTTGTGAAGGCATTCACAATATGAGATATAACCTAAAACGATGCCACCATAAAAATTTTCTGTTTATTCAGAAATGGCTGTGTATTATGATGCTAAGCACTTTATATACATAATAAAAATAGTTTATATTTAATTTTTTAATTCTTTGTAATTATTCAACCCACGTAAATCATGTCAAGTGCTGAAAATGTTGGTTTGTTGTTTAATGGCACAAGGGCTGCTAAGGCCATATTGTGCCTGAGTGCTGAGAAGAAAAAGTGTCGACAATATCTGGACGAATATCTAGCTTATGATTTTATTGAAAGCCCATTCAACTCAAGACAGTCCATGTGTAATAGTTCTTTTTCAAATGAGGCTATCAACCCATCAAGACTTTTAGATAACTTAAAAAGGAAACATCATAAGGTTGGTAAACAAATCGAATTTGAAAAATTTAAAACAGAATTTTGAGCAAGATAACACTGTTACTTCCTTATTTAAGAAGAACACAAACAAATGACGATGGGATGATTGCGTCTTATAAAAGTGCAGAAATCATTGCAAAAACTGGTAAAAAATTTTTACATACATATAATATACCTATATGTATGTAAAAAAGTGCTCATACGGTTGCTGAGACTGTTATACGACCTGCATTAGAGACTGTAATTTCAACAGTGATGCATCGAAATCCTTCCAGTATTTTAATAGCATTGCCATTGAGCAATGATTAAATTCGAAGACGAATCGATGAGATGTCAGTTAACATTGAAAAGTAGCTAATTGACAAACTAAAAACGAGAAATGTGTCTATTCAGATTGGTGAATCCACAGTAATTGACAATATGGCCCTTCTAATGGCATATGTTTGTTATTTCGATGATGATTGTGGATTGCAAGAAGAGATGTTGTTTGTAAAACCTATAGAAACTGACTGTGCTGTAAAAACATGTTTTGATGAAAAACAAATAGCATTGGAAAATTTGGTATCCTGTGCCACTTGACGGTCTACCTCAATGGTTGGAAGACATAAAGGTTTTATAGCCCACCTAAAGGAAGTATGTCCCGAAGTTCTTGCAGTACGCTACATTGTGCACCGACATCATCTGGTTGCAAAAAATATTAGTCCAGTTCTTTATCAATCTGTCAGTATAGTTGTTAAAACCATCAATAAAATAAAGTCACATTGCAAATATGATCGCCTTTTCAGAAAATTATGTTGATAATGAAGAACAGTATGCGAGGCTTCTTTTATATACAGAAGTCAGGCTTTCTAAAGGAAACTGTCTCAAGATTTGTAAAACTTTTTGATAAGATAATTAGTTTCTTAGAAAGCGAAGGAGACACAGATTTAGAAAAGGAGATCAGAAAACGCCAAAACAACATATACTATATGGTTTGAATTTTTCGAAAACTTAATGAAAGTGCAAATATCACTTCAATTTCAAGGGAATTTAATCACGGTGATAGACTGGAAACGCCTATTAAAAGGCTTCACTGAAAAACTGTAAATATTTGAAAGCGATTTAATGAGAAAACAATTTCATGGTATGCAAGAGTTAGCTGAAATCAATGAATCTCTCACCTAGAATGATCTTAAGAATTATTCGGATCATTTGTGTTCGTTAAAAGGTGAAATGCAAAATAGATGTTCATATTTAGTTTCTTTTGAAGTGAAGCCGTGGATGTTAGATTCAATTGGATGCAATGCCGGGTCTGCTAGTGAAGAAATTCAAGAAAAACTCATTGAATTAAAATAACAAAGAATTACAAATATAAATTCGAAAAGGGTCGAATGGCTGAGTTCTGAGATTCAAAAAAAAACAAACAAAAAAAAAAACTGAACATTCTTTATCCAACAATGTGATCTGAAATGGCCAAAATACTTTGTTTTCAAACGTCTTATATGGTTGAAAGTGGTTTTAGTTCAACAAATAAAATATTAACAAAGGAAAGAAACAGGAGTGATATACACTTGTGTTCAAAAAAAGTGCATCACTCCTTAAAATTGTAATTGTCGTCCGAATAACGTAAGTATATGGCAATATTTCTTACAGATTGCATCAGATAAGATTGACACGCGTAGGTGATGACGTAATATTGCATCAGCTGTTACTTTCAGCTATATAACGCTCTGCAAGGGTTGCAGTCATTCCTTGCTTGTATCACGATGGCGAGTTACGTGCAGTTGACGCCACCAAGAAAGAGTGCTATTGTTGCTTTACGTGAGGAAGGATGTTCTTCCCGTCATATTGTTTATAGAGTGTCTTGTAATCAGTCAACAGTGATTTCTTTCCAAACTCAAGAATACTGGTTCTGCTGATAGGAAAAATGGAACCGGAGGCAAACGAGTCTCTATGCCAAAACAGGATCGCGTTTTGAAGTGCTTATGCCTTAAAAACCGTAAAACTTCTTCGTCTGAGCTTTAAAGAGAATGGAAGAACATATAGGAGTGGTAGCAAGTGCAATTCAGTAACAGTCAGAAGACACCTCTTCAAAAATGGATTTGTAGGCAGTCGTCCTAAGAAGAAGCCCCTCCTCACACAGAAAATGAAAAAGGCCCGATTGATTTGGTGTAAGAAGGATGTCAAATGGACCCCCGGGCAGTAGTAGTCAGTTATTTTCTCGGATGAGAAGAAATTCCACCTACATGGCTCTAATGGGAGACAAACGATTCGCCGTAGATGTGGTGAAGAATACCATCCAGACTGTATGGTGTCTACAGTGAAATTCTCTTCCAGCCAAATAATATGGGGGTACATTTTGTATCGCGGAGCAGGTCACCTGCAGTTTATAAAAGGTTCCGTAAATGCCAATGGATACCTGGCTATATTGGAAGGCAAATTGCTGCTAACCATTAGAGACCATTTCATTTGTGATGCTAGTCGTCCTGAAAGATGCCAAATAACTGCCTCTTTCAGGACGACTCTGCTCCTTGTCATCGGGCGAAAAGTGTAAGTGGGCACTTCTGTAGTTACTTTAGCTTCATTTCTGCATTATTGGTTCGACAGTAATGTGTTTACGTTTGTTACAGGTGAAAAAATGGTTGGAAGAATGATCCATTACAACTGTTAGCTGGCCAGGAAACAGCCCGGACCTGAATCCTATAGAGAACTGTTGGCATCGTGTGGAATCTGCAGTTGCCAGAAAGAAACCAAAGACCCTTCGTGAACTTCAGGAAGCCATATTTCGTGTTTGGAACCATGAACTATCAGTTGATTATCTTCAGAAATTGATCATGTCGATGCCACGACGGTGTGCTGCTGTCATCAGGGCCAGATGCTCCGTAGCCAGGTGGGAAGGAGCAGCAGTGCGTCAGGGCCAGATGCGGTTCAACTAAATACATGTACAGTATTAGTTTGCACCTGGTGAACTTTTCATTTTGTTTTCCATTTAAAATGATAAACTGAAGCAAACTGAGGGCTTCTGATAACATTTCAGCCATAATTGTAGTGTTTACCAAAACCGTTGTATAAAGGTTGCAAATGCTCATTTTGGAATATTTTGAGAGTACCTGTCGAATATTAATTAGCTTTGCTTTAACTATTAATAAATATCTTTTGTTTATATTTCTATTTGTGATGCTAGTCATTATTGTAACATACCATCGCGAAAAAGGGTTAGAAATATGAAATTCCTAGGTGATGCGCTTTCTTTGAACAGATCTACATCAACTCAAAAAAATAAAAAAATAAATAAAATAAAATAAGAAGTCTGTCTATCCAGTTACAATTCTAAGGTAGAACCTTCTTCGACTTGACGTACACACTTGAAATTTTGCATATTGGTATACTGTATTTCCAATAGTCACCGAAATGATTCTCAGTGTATACTCTTTTGAATTCGAGCACGTTCAATTTTCCGTATGGCTTGCTTTGCAAAGATTAGTGACAATGGCCCAAGGTCATTCGCTGAAACTTATCGATATTGATTTACATGCGCACTGTTTTCACTCGGTCAACTTTAGGTCCAATCAATGGCGTAACTATGCCGATGCGGAGCATTGGGGCCCACGGCCGAAAGGTGGCCCATTGCCGTCCTGCCCGAACAGCAAAAAATTGAATCCAGTAAATATGTAAGTTTTTTAGTTATGTTTCATGATAAAATTTACCATGTCTACAAACAATAATATTTTTCACACGAAGCATGTTTATTGTTAGCTAGCTGCAGAGCACAGGCGAAACTGCAGTGAATAGAGGTGAAATAGTATTAGCATAGCTGCTGAAACTAGGCAATTTTTAAGGATTTGTGACTGCGAGGGACAAAATAAAATAGGGGCTCAGTTATTGGCAATAGGGGCCCATTTATTAGGGGTTATTATTATTCAGTATAGTATTACTCAATATTATCAGAGGGGCCCACACTAACTTTGCATTGGGATCCACTTTTTCTAGTTACGGCACTGGGTCCAATGTAGCTTATAAAGAAGCACTGTAAAACGTTTTTCAGATACATAAAATAAATAAATTTTCTGTTTATACTCTAGTCTAGACGATCGCAAGGTCAGTTTTCTTTTCTTTGTTATTTTAAGTTATGTTGTCGAATAAGAATAACAAATAACCTCGGCGAAGATCATGTATATCAGATAGTCCAAAAAAAAAAAAAAAATATATATATATCCTAAGCTTGCTTCTCAAACTTCACTTCGCAGTCATTACAAACAGCCACTACCTCTATCTTATAAACCCATAAAAATACTTAGTTATTCATCATTGCTAAAAAAAAAAAAGATCATTTAAATGCTAGAACTATATGAATAAGCATTCATGTAATCGCAAGAATTCATTAATTAACACACGTCACAATTTTGAAAACATTGCTCTCTGCAACAGGACTAATAGAGATTTAGAACTTAATTTTATTTTAAAAATAATAATGATAATGTAATAACACTAAAAAAATAAGAATGAAGTGCATAAAAAATAATTTTCATACGTTGTAAGTTCACTACTTTTTGTCATATTACTTCCGTTGTATTATTTGATATACTACCCTGTTTACCTCTTGTTTCGTTGAATTAAATTCATATTTTAAATTAAGTTCCCAATTTTTTAAATTTATAAATTTTATAAATATGTGTTTATTTAACTGTATATAAATATGTGTTAATTTTATAAATATTTGTTTATAAATATTATTTATAAATATAAATAAAAGTTTATAAATATGTGTGATTATTTCAAGGCTTTGAATGAACCGGAGCGCACTGGAATTCAGTTCCGGTTCGTCAATATGCAACGGTAATTATTTTTTTTTTATATTGAGTATTACAGCTCTGATTCATACTATCTAACGGTAATTATATATACATACTTGATTGTATATATATTGTACATACAGTATATTGTATACTGTATGTACTTTTATTAAGGAACATTCCAGTGCATACAATTCTCCATTCTGACTCCAGCTTATTTCATTATTTTATATTTCTCTATTTAAGCTGATTTAATACTAATTAGAAATTAATGTTTATACAGTGCATTCAACTTAATTTACATAGTACAAACTGTAGTATAAAATATGTTTATCTCGATTCTTCAGAATCTTTCCCAGCTGAACGAATAACTTCTATAACACTGCGTAAGCTTTCACCGAAATTCTAAAAATCAGGTGGGAAAATGAAATTCTAGGTAGACACTAGTGCCATCTGGTGTCTATAGATTAAAGCTGTACACACTAAACAACAATAAATATATAAATAATTATAGGCGTTAATAAAAACGAAAAATTCAGTAGAATTATGAAGAAACAATTGTCAGTAAAAATGAAAGTTTGAATCAAAGAAAACAGTGCTGACAATATCTTATTTCAAAGGTTAAGATGCGCATTATATATTAGAACACGCTTACAACCAAAGTACAGAAACAGCGCCCCCTTAAATATCTGCTCCTTCCTGTAAGTGAATGTTACTAAATATGTGCAAATACTGTATGCTCTTTTATTGTGATTTTTTGCGAATAAAAAACTGTTTTAATACTGCGTAGCAGCTTTATCGTGTGCCACTTGCGCAATTCTTAAAAAAGTAAAATAATTTATCCTATCCCAGTTTTACCAACCTATAACTGCATGTGTGAAAATATGTAAATTAATTCAGAAGCTGCCAACTGAATTTTAGCCCTGTCAGATAACCGAACACATTAATCCATCATCCAGGGAGGAAGTATGTAACTACAGTATTTCGCTTTCTTGTCAACTATTTTTTTTTTTTTGATTTGGTAGTTGTTGGTGCATCGGCTTCTGTGGCCATATTGCACCTCCCAAGGTTTTTGCAGTACTTTGATCCAAGCCCGAGGCGGGAATCGAACCCGCGACCTTTGGGTTGCCGGCCAGGTACTTTACCCACTCGGCTAGCCCGGTCGGCTTGTCAACTATGTGCCAGAACATAGGGTCTCGACTGGCTTTGCTACGTGTCTGCCCCAACTACATCTTTTTAGAAATGAATACTGTAAGCTTCAAGTAATTAAATGAACCAAAAACCGCGAAGTTCTTTAAATATATGCATGAGCAATGGTGCAGGGAAAACGGGCAATACAGAAGAATTAATTCGCTGAAAACACAATCCTTATATTAAAAAGACAGCAACACCATGTGTACTTGGTCAAGGCTATTGAAGGATATCCATTCCTCTTTATTCTTCGGTATGGCAGCAATAAAAATTCCAGTTATACAGATATATATGCATAAATAAGTTTTCTATTTATACTTCGAGACGGACATATAGGGCCAGAGGAGCTTCGCAAATCTAGTGATTTGCAGCTGGTAAGCACAACGCTCACTGTCACAACGAACGCGTATTTGTGGCGCATGTGGAAGTCTCCACCTGCATGCTATCAACTGAACAGTGCCAGGCAAAAAAAAAAAAAAAAAAAAAAAAGGATTTAAACCTTTTTTTTTTACAGAACTATTAGATAACAGAAGTAGTGGCAATGGATTATTTCACACACGTTTTAAATAATCTGATAAATTACCAGCTTTCAATAATTTTAGTATCCCAAAAACCCATTGAAAAAAAACTGAGTAGTATACTTTTACTACATTTTCGGAAATAATTAGAAATTATGAAAGATGTTAAATAACCATTGCTCTGTACAATTTCTACGAGACAGAAGACGTTTCAATTTTGGCAAATTAATGATCACAATATTTCTTGCTTGCCTTCATCGTTTCGAAAATATAGTTTTTAATAATCAAATTTCATTCACTCTTTATATGCTTTCAATTGCACATTGATATTCAGCTTACAGTATGTTAATAAAGTAAAATAAACGCTGCATGTGAAATCATTTTCTTGTTCATCCTTCAAATAACTTTATACTGTGGTTAATTAATATATATTCTAAGGATAAATAGGGAAATATTAAGTAGTACATTATTTCCATATTATGGGACATATCCTGGCCAGTGACACGTACAAACTGTCAAGGGTAGTCGAATATCCCCAGATGTTATATGGCAAACATTGTTGACGAACAGTTCGTTGACAGTCTCTAACGTATCCAGTGTATATCGAGGTCAGTAAATTAGTTCCACATTAGTCCGATTACCCTTCTACATGTAGAGACAAATCATACATCCTGCCAGGTCATAAGTTCTTATTTTGTTCATTTTTAGTGCCGTGTTTTGTTCTAGTGTGTTGCAATGACTCGACAACCTTTATCTGTTTGCTTTTGCTCCACCAGAATGGTCATTGATATTTGTTTTTACATGATCATTAATTTTCGATTTTTTCCAGCTGCACTAATTGCCCTAACGTGTAATTAATGTCGCATTTATCAGAGCCTGCTGTTCACTCGTCTCCCTCCACTGATTAAACCTCTTTGTAACGGAAGGGGGGGGGGGGGACACTAAACAGTCCCTTAACCGTTAACAACCATCAACCGGTTAACACAGCTGGATATGAAATTATCTATACATCAAACCTTCGTACGGATCAAATTGCATAATAAATTTTTAACTTTCTATTTTAAATCATTGCTTTAAATTAACCATCGGTTTCTTTCTTTCTTTCTTTTTGTTTTTTTTTTCCAAAAATATTTTGAATCTATGCTTGAGAAAGCAAGGAGAAAAATTAGTATTTCTGACATTCACATAAATGAATTTACATTTTAAAAATGTAAAATATTTAAATATAATATTTTAGAACATGCTAATACATTGGATATATTCCTCATCTCGAAAATTAAATTCGTTGCAGACAGATGCTTTACTCAGCGTCAGAAAATCTCTTCATATTCAATAAAATTTATTATTATTAGGCGCCTCCGCAGCCAGGTGGGGAGCAGCAGCAGTGTGTAGCACACGCTTCGTGATTAGACCGGGATTCGAGCCCGTCACCACCAAATACGGAGGATGTGGAAAGGTCAGGGAATGACCACCGCATATCCCGGAGCAATATGGTCTTAGTTGCTAATGCTCCAAAAAAAATAAAAATAAAATAAAATTTATTAACTTAATTTGTTGCAGTTAACAGAATCACAATTCGGTTCTAATAAATCACTCAAATAAAGAATTAGAAATTATTTGAGATTAAGTTAACTATTATCACAATCTGGAGTTAGATTCTTCTAGATTTAGATTCTTCCTTCTACCAGACAAAAGAATAAGCGTGAGACAACTTATGTTTAGATCAATGGACAGGACAGTCACGAAACAAATGTTACGCTTACATATTCTTCTTTATTCTATATTCTTCTCTATTTACTATATATTCTTCCTCTTGCTCAGATTACGCACTTGAGGGGGCATAAATTCAAACTGAGAAAAAACAGTTTCCTCAGGTACGATATGGTGGTCCTGAGGCGGGTCCTAAATCCACACACCTTTAAACCTCTGGCATTGACAGTGTTCTGTTTCACACCCACAATGTATACTACGTGGAGATGGGGGGGGGGGAACCCCCTGGTGCCATTTGATACTAAACACATTACACAATGCAACTCAACCTGTCCCTCCCCCATACGAAACGGACATATTAACTCATCTTGAGTTAAGGCTAACCCTAAGCAAAATAAACATTTAAAAATGCCCAGGTTTAGATCTTGTGGAAAATGCTGTAATTCTAAAATTTGCTGAAATATTTCCAAAAATACTTTTAATTATATACAACAAATATCCTATTGATAGGGTTTTTTCCTAATCCCTAGAAGGTAGCCTTGATCAAAATTATACAGAAGCCTGAAAAAAATAAATCTGATCCCAAAGCATACAGAACCATCTCTCTATTGCGAACTTTGGCGACTTTTTCAAAGATTGTTATCATCCAGAATAACAGACTTAATAAAAGGTCAAAACTTAATGTCTCCATCATAATTCGGTTTTAAATGAAAATCCTGTGAGGATGACTTTGTTTCTTTAGTTAACCATATATCAACTTTCAATGCCGTATACGAATTAGCCATATTCATTGATTTCGATGGCGCTTTCGATTCTCTAGTTGGTGTTACACTCAGGGTAGTGGAGAATGAAAGAGACCTGGGAGTAATGTACAGTCAGATATGAAATTTTCTGAGCAGTGCAGACAGGCTGTCCGAGTAGGTCATGCGGTCTTGTCAATGACATACAGGAATTTTGCGAGCAGCGATAAGGAGGTGATTATCCTCTTGTATAAGGCAATGGTCAGGCCACATCTTGAGTACTGCGTACAGGTCTGAAAGCCTCATTTTAGGAAGGATGTAAGAGGCCAGCACCACACAACAACACAACGTACACTGATTACACAAACATGACATTAATACACGGCTGGCCTATTTTATAGAGTCTGTTCCATTAACATGGACATGAGGCGAATTTGAAAGGACGTTCTAGGTACCGCTCTTACATATAATATATAAATAAATTTTCTGTTTATACTCCGGGACGACCAAACGGTCAGAGGAGTTCACAAGATAGACAGAATACAAGAAACAGCACCGTATTCAGCAGTCACGGGCTTGAACCCCGGTCACTCAAGGCACGTATACTTATGCACCCGTGCGCCTGACAAATAGGCTACGGCGGCCATGTCCACATGTCCATGTCCAGGTGAAGAAAGGAACTATGGATATTAAGAGGTTACGGATTTCGATCCGTTCAAAAAAGGATTATTAGGACTTCAAAGGTCGAGAGAAATAAAAAATTGAGAAACACTGCCCTAGATATGATATATAGGCTTTCTAAGTAATAGCCATCTTCAATACTATACCTTCTGCCTTTTAAAATTGGGTGGAATTGGGTATGAGAATTATGGAAAGTTAACCAAACATCATACCAATGATGCTTGGTTAACTGAAGCTGACATTCCAGCACCCTTAGAGGATGCTGCCAACTAGATCTCGACCCACCTCGGCCGACCGGGCTAGCCGAGTGGATAAAGTACCTGCCCGGCAACCCAAAGGTCGCGGGTTCGATTCCCGCCTCGGGCTTGGATCAAAGTACTGCAAAAACCTTGGGAGGTGCAATATGGCCACAGAAGCCGATGCGCCAACAACTACCAAATCAAAAAAAAAAAAAAATCAAAAAATCGACCCACCTCAACGAAAAACAGTCCTGCTAACTCATCAATATGCTAAAGTATTAATTCGAATATACTATTTATTACAGTATAGTGAATTTAAAAATGAGAAATGTATTTCTAAGATTACTATAGTAACCTTTACATTTTGGCTTCTTTTCGTGGCTCGTGTTTTATAAAACATAATATGTTATTCGTTGCATCACATGTACCCAGTGTTACGATTGCCCACTCTTTTTTGATAACACTAAACAGACGCATTACGTTTTCCATAAGTTCGGGCTTCTGTGGTGTTGCTTAACGTCACACGCCTTAAAACTCTAAATCCTTTAAAATGTGGGAGAGTACTGGGTAACATGACTTGTTTTTTCTAAGCTGTAAACTCTTTGCTTTTGGATTTATCAACTGATCTTTGAAAATATCATCTCCTGTTTCAGAACATGAAGTTTTTTTTTAATAAAGATGTTATGGAATTGTCAGAGGATGAATCAAACCACAATAAATATATTTTATTATTTATTCACTTTTTCTGCTGTGTTGATAAAAGGAAAGACATCTGCAACGCCTGAGAAAAGAGATATGGCTGTACCGCTGATATGTAACAAGTTTCTGCAAGATTCCAGAAACTATGTTGCATATCAACGTATGTGAGCTTGAATTTGAATGAACTGTTAGGGAGAAAACAAATGAAATAAAAAATAAAAAAGCAAATAAAATAAAAAGACTTCGCCTGGACTCCGCCAAAGCCAGGTCTGGAATGACAACCAATGGAGTCACCAGGATCTTTCAAGGTGAATCAACATTCATCGTAAAATACAATTGTTCTCCGTGGACTTTCACAGAATTCTTTTCAGGATGTAGCAAGGGCATCATCCTTAGCCTGCACGCAAGCCTCCACATTTTCATTAGCTGGAATTAATAAGCCGAAATTATTGTTAAGAGATACTCTATTTATTACACTTTAATGAATCCAGTAATCCACTAGCTGAGATTGTGGGTTACTGACTTCATCATTAATTGATACCCTCGTCCTCAGCATGTAGTCAAAAGAGGGTGCAAAAGGGGACTGCAATGGATGATGCACCACGAAAAAGGAAGCCCAGGATACCACTGCATGGTCTTGGTTGTAGAATGAACACGTACGACAGATGCAACTGCATAATTAGCGTTATTCTCAAATTGAGTTTTGATGTTTCGTGGTTGTAATCATATCCATAGGTTCATTAGTGAATAAATTGTGTGAATAAATAAATGAACAGTGAATGCGACTGAAAAACCTCTTCCAAAATATTTATTAAAATACAATGCGCATTTGATGTTCTGTGGATTTTGTTTGCTATTTAACGTTTGAACACTAATGTAGATCTACATTTCTTTGCAGACTACGTTATTAGTCTGCAAACTAGTGACTATTAGAGAGATACAAGAGAAAAAATAAAAAAATATATATGTAAAAGACTGAAACCAACACCAAAATCCTTGGAATCATGTTAAACAGCTAGTAAGATCGTTTACACAAACATTCTAAATTCAAATCAGCTTAAACTCAAAGAAATATATACTTCGGTTCGTAGGTGACAAAAAATCAATTTCTCTGTCTATGCTACCACCACTGTTACTACAGTTTCACTTCTATCTGCACAGACAGAGGAACAAAAAAAGGTTCTAGAAGTTACTTCCATGGTGACGGCTATATGAAACCAACCTTCGCTAGGCTACGAATAACTACCGCAACCAATCGATCACATGTAGTTCCGGTGGGAGCAGCAACGCAAACAGCTTATCACATGACTTGGCGTGAGTCTGGGTGGGATGAAGGGCACGACATGTAAAATTGGTATTCGCCATCCGAATTCGCTTACAGATGTCATGCTGTGATCCAGGTGTACATAAGCTGATAGATCAGCTGGGTAAAGAAGGGGTAGACTGAAACAGCACATCAGCTGAATAAAGATAGGTCAAAAAGAAAACAATACACAAATAAATAAATTGCCTAGTTTACTTATTTAGCCTCAACCACGAAGTGCTTTATCGTTTCCTGGAACATCATAAGCCTTGATCTACTAACCACAGATTAAACTGGAACAGTGGTTGTTAAGGTGTCTTCAGGGTCATTTAACCATACTGGGTATTATTCTGCAGTATGAATTCTGAACTTGCGGCCAGCATTGTAGCGGTTGTTAAATGGTGATACGCACAAAAAAAGTGTGTAGTTGTATAGTTTTGTTTTGTATACGGGTTTGTTAGATGAAAAATTCAGGTTTTTTTATCTAGCAAAACGAACCATATCATAAATAATATTAAGACACCGCTTGACCTTAGCTGCTTTTGGGTATAAAAAGAAAAAAAATGTCGGAATTATACAATAAACAGTAACGCTGGTTATGAAAAAAATAATCTGATTAGCTCGCGAAGTGCAACAATTCAAATATAACCCTAGCAAATCAAATTCTATATTACACAGACTTCTGTGCATTAATACGGAGCCCGATGCAATCCAAATAGCTCTCAAATTCTTGGATTGTGTTATTCGCCATCTGGCAAATACCTTCTGCTGATTCGTGGTCTTTGGAAGTGATGAAGAATTTTACACCGTCAGCATATGTTATAAAATTGCAATACCCTGCAAGAAACGCCTCCAGGGCGGCCGCGAAGAGGGTAGCCGAAAGGACTCCCCCCCCCCCCCCGTGGCACTCCTCGCGAGATGGTAAAGCAAGATTTTAGCTTTAGGTGCTTAACAGTAAGTTTTCTTTGTTCTACCAGGCTGCTTATTATAGTTAACAGATTTCCTCTTATATTAAAATAATTCCTAAAAATCCCAATGAGGGCTGGAATTGAGATGTTTTCGTAGGCTGCAGAGATTTCCAAAAAAATAATATCAATTTGTTTCTTCTCATTTAGTGCTTTCTGCACGCGAAAAAGGGTTTCCAGTAAGTTTGTTATTGTTGATCTCCCCGAAATGACTGAGTGCAAATGTGGTCTATGGCTGAAGCAGTGTTGGTTGATGGTAGGAAGCAGTGCTTTTTCAAATATCTTCTGTAGGGTGCAACTAATAGAAATTGGGTCTGTAATCCTTAGCCAATTTTGGGTATTTAATCTTTGGTATTGGAGTTACAACATAATTTTTCCAAGCTTGCGGGAACGCTCCTGATTTGATGAGTTCCTGATAGACGTGTAATAACAGATCTATTATAAATGGGCTACTTATGGATGAACATTGGAAATTTATCTGGTCCAACAATGGCCTTATTGGGCAGATCGTTGATTGCTTTCATTACGCTCTCTTTCGTGATTTGTATTTCACTCAAGGGAGGTCTTGTTGGTTCCTCTCGTGTCGAATAGTTTCGCTTGTTTAAATCTTTCAGGAAGTCCAAAATTTTATTCCTATTATCAGTAGTCTCAATTTGATTCAGTCCAGGAAGGTTACCAAAAGTGTTATTAGCCCATTCCTTAAAAATGCATTCAGTCATATTCTCTGTGCTATTTCTATTGTTAGTAATTCTTTTTGCTTGTTTTAATTTGTTATGAACAACATTGCAGTGTGCCTGTCTTTTTGTTTTGATGAAACGTGCTCCCTCCTTCTTATAACGAATGTGATCGGGGGATTGACCCGTTCTTTGCCATTTTCTATACAGTTTTTGCTTCCTAAGGAAACTTGCTTTCAGTTGTGGGTTGAACCATTCTTTTGTTCTCTCAGATATTCTAATTTCTTTTGCTGCTCCATCTAATGCTGTTTTTTAGTGATCATTTCTAAAGCTTCGTCTACTGGATTTTCTTGCAGGTCATTCCAGTTGTAACTAGTTAGATGATTGAGAATGACTTCTGCATTAATATACTTCACGGAGAAAAGATACTTTGCTTTTCCCAGTTCGTGTGCTTACCCTACATGTATTTATGGATCTTCAGTGCTACTTCTACTTCAATGGGATTGTGGTCCGACTTAAATTTTATGAAATTTTGTATTAGCCTTATGTCTAAGGAACTATGGTACAACAGGTCAAGTTGCTGCATTCCCCTTGTCACTGGTGTCGGAAGCTGCGTTAATTGCAATGCGCTTAATGTAGCATCCAGCTCTTTCTTAGCCTCCCTGTGTTTTGGAAGAGGCATATTAAAATCTCCCGCTATTATTGCGTCGACTGATGGATTTAAATTTGCAGCAAGCCACGCATAGAGTTCATTTCTTGTCTCCTTTGTGTGCTCGGGTGGGAGGTATATGATGCACAATTGTATTTCAAATATTCTTTTAAAAAGGAAACGCAAATCCCTTCAAAATTATTTGAATCGGTTGTTCTTACCCTTATAGACTGGTATTTATTTTGATAGCAAAGTATAACTCTCCCTCCTCGTCTATCTGTTCTTCCGGTTCCCACACATTTGTAGTTTGCTGCCGCAGTTAGCCGATCTAACTGTTTTCCATTTCCCAACCAGGTTTCGATTAAGCAAATAAAATCCAGGTCCTCGTGCATCATCATCGTTTGTAAGTTGTGGAGCTTATTTGAGATGCTCCTCACGTTTTGTGCAAACAAGTGGATGTGATGTTCCACATCCCCAACTGGGGGTAGTTCTTTTGATTGCTATTGAGCCCGATTCCTTGCATCATTTTTAACAAGTGATCTGGCCCATCTGTCTCCGTAGGGCTTGACTAAGGTACCTAATGGTTAGGCGCTTACGTCTTGTAGGCGAGTTGCTTTATCTGGTGGACAAGAGATTATAAAGGAGGAGTAAGCTGGGTGTCGTGTTTTCATCTGCTTTACTTCCACAGTTATCCCATGTTCGCCCTCACACAATAACTTTAATGTTTCTGGGCTGTGGTATTGGCCCCAACCTTGATACAAAAATTTGCTCTCTGGTTGAAACGGAAGTAACGTTGTAGATTTCAGAAAACTGTTTGTTTGTTTCGGGTGTGTTACAGGAAGACATGTTAATACCTTCTCTAAGAACTGGCTTACATCCTCAGCGAGAGCAGGAATGAAATTTTGGGATGGGCGGGTTTTTCTACAATCAAAAGTGTTACGATTTTTAGGTAGCTTAGCGATGTGCGCATAAGTGAGTGGGTTTGCAGGAACATGATCCGAGGGGGAAGAGACAACTCTGGCGCTTATACCCTCGGACACATGCATGTCCCAATCGTTTCAGTGGATTCCTGTTGTCTTAATATTTCTGAGACTTTTTTTATTTTTGTTTCTACTTTTCCTAGTGGAATGTGTGAAGTCATTTCCTTGTGCTGTCCCTAAAGTTTCACTGGGTTTGGTGCTATTGATTGCGAGGTCCTGCTGCAAACAGACAGTTCGTGGCTGGGCTTGAAATTCATATATTATTTGGCTGTCTTGTAGATTTGCTATTCTTTCTGATGTGTTTTCCCCCGAATTCCATTCGTTTCTTGTCTTCTGTTTGTGATTTTCAATGCTTTCTATCGTCATGTGCAAGCCATGCATATCACTTCTTTTCTTTGGGTAGCTCTGCCTCTTATAGCACGATTCGTCGGTTACGGGGGCCGCCGACACACCTTGTGTAACGAGGACGGATTCAAAGCATCCTAGCTTTTCCTCCAGTCGTTTAAAGATGTGCAATTTTCTACTGTTTTGTTCCTTGAAAAGAAAATTCTCTTCCTGCAGTTCCCGTAGCATTTTATGCACAGGGATGAAATTGCTTGCGAGATTTTCGGCGTATTCTGCAGCCTGCATGGAAAAGGGGCTGATGCAGTCTGCACGGATGTCCTTTAATTCCGCACGTGAGACATATTGTTTACGGTTCTCTTCCTGCCTTTCATTCGGGCTATGATTGCTCCTTTGTCTAGAGGAACCCCTTCAGAGTGTTCGCAGTCTTCCGGGCAAATATCGCATCCCAAGGTTTCAAGAATTGATCCTTCAGAGTGGCCCAAGATGGCATTTCCTAGGTCGGCCTGCGAGGGGGTTACTCTTGTTGCTTGTTCAATGTCGTCAATCTGCTCTTCGCTAGAATCTTCACAAATGAATTCATTAGGTAATTCTTCATTATTTTTTTGTTTGTTGCCTACAAGCGTCACATTCAAACTTGCGTTTTCTAGTTTTGTTCAATCTCCTAATATCGACAGAAGTACAGTCAGGCTTATTGCAATAGTTTTTGTGACAAGTAACGCATTTAATTATAAAGTCATCTTTCGTCAGACATATGCATTTAATGACTATACGTTTTCGTTTGTTACCTAGCCTTGGTTTTGAGAGCCACAATATACGTAATTATTATTTTTACTGTTTAACTCTTCGGCCCTAAGTATGGTGGATGATATATTTAGCAATAACTTGTGCTGTGTATCACTCGTATCCTCTTATACATATCAGTGAATATTATAATGCATCTTGTAAATGCTGATCATGAATTAGCAAAAGAAAATATTTATTCCACTGTGTTTTAATTAACATCATTAAGGAATGCCTTCGATCGATCTCAGTTGTGGCATTCATATATTGTGGTTCTGTTCCGTTTCAATGCCACTGTTCTGTTGATTTATGACCTTAAAAAAATACCAACCCGAAGGCTAGTTTAATTGTAAAGTAGAGTGGTCACCTGTGACACATTCATATGTCTGACACCCAACTCTTTGTAACTTAGGGTGGTGCCATTTTATTTCCGACGATGCAATCCTGCTCGATGGACTCAATAATGGTTTATTTCTCGGTTTGAAAAACCAAATAGCAGTTCTCGCCCCTGTACAGGATTTCGATGTCCTGAGGGAGCTAGAGGGTGCGCCCCCTCTCACTTTGCGCACCACTGGAGCACAGAGTAGGGGAGTGTTCTCTAGAGCAAGGTTCCATAACCTTTTTAAGCTCCCGGCACACCCTTTTAAGCTGCGTCATACTAAATTTGCAAAAGACATTTGTGGACAGTCCACAGTGTCAGAGGCATGGACGGGGAAAAAAAAACCACTATTTTCATAAAAGACCTTTATGAAAATAGTGCATTTTCATAAAGGTCTCACTGAATTGGGTAAACGCAATCAAATATTCCCATACCAATAAATAAAACTGTTTCTTCGCCACTTCATGCGCAGTACTCGCTGTTAGAAGCATAGCTAGGAATTTTGACACCTATGGCCAAATATTAAAAATGTGCCTTTGTTTTTCATAAAAATAATAATTATTAAATTATTATCCATGAGATGGCACTTTTATTAAAAAAAAGAGAGGTTTTTATATAACTGGTTTAGATAATAACTGTCATATTTTTTATAAATTTAGTTATTCTAATCTTTAGCGACACCTACAAAGAAACGGCGCTTGTGGCCGGGGACACATTCGCCATATCCTAGTGTTACATCTCTGCCTGCTATAATCCTATGGATGCAAAAAAAGAAGTACAAATGATTCCCTTGGAGGCAGTTTACTCATGGAACATTAAGGAAAATGAAATAGGAAGAAATGTACAGTCCACACCGGTTCTTAAACTGTTCATCTGTAAAATTTCTGCATGTAGTGCGCACGCTGACACACAATTCTAGCTACTGATGGCCAGCGCTAGAATCGGGAGAGTTTTGAGATGATAAGCAGGAGCTGGTGGGGTTTGTGATCCGCGGAATCTTTCATTGCTGATGTGGTCTGCAGTCCGAAGATGTTTGAGAAACACGTATAAAGGTATTAAACCATTTTTGGAGTGGAAAAATTTAAAACTTTTCGGAATATCAGTGCGGGTACTATCGTACCCTCCGTTTGACCCTCCGGTAGTAGGATATAACGACTGTCGGATGAAGGGTTGGGCCTTAACGCACCATTATTAAAAACCCCATTCAGCGATTACGGTATATTACAAATTTCATTTAAAATAAAGTAATTTTTCAAGAAAATAAGTTTTGTTAGATTCGGAAATCTGAAAAAAGGAGCCAGTAGAAAGTTCACGAACAATTAGCACTATGACCGGCCACGCCTTATTTCGAAAATGAGGTGAAATGCGGAATCGTCAGTGTTGTGGTAGCAATCATTCCGCAAATCTTGTTAACCTCTTATAATACGAATAATATCTTAATATTTCATTCGAACAAAAAGTGATCAAGTGAAATTTTTTGCGATGAAATAAAAAAAGTAAGTATAAACCGACTCTCTTTGCAATGAGAAAAGTTGCTAGGCAATAACGTAAATAGCTTTGATGCAATCGCGTTACGGGCCAGGGATTTTTTTTTTTTTTTTCCAGATATCGTGTATGTTTATTCTAAGAAAACTGGTATACAAATTACATAGTCTGAATTTACGCACAACTTATCATTTTTGATAAAAATTATTTACTCAATTACTGATAAAACGATTCGTTGTTGTTTTATCAATTGAGCGTATGCGACATCTAATTTCATATTGCCTTATATCATCCCTATTTATGTTTAAAGCCTATTTACTAAAAAAATATTTAGTAAAAATTTACTATTCACTAAACAATCGCTAGTTACTAAATCTCTATTTACTAAAAAATTGAAAGTTAATGTAAAGAAGTAATAAAAATTTAAATATAAAGGCAATAAGAATATTAGTTGTGTTGAGTAATTAACTTGAATTATTTATTAGCAACAAAAATTAAAATTATTATTCTTTATTTTTTCATTAGGATTTTTTCACAATTTGGAGAATCACACTAGCTGCTCTTTTCATTAACGTTTTGAGAAAAACCTTCAATATTTATAATTGTGCTAACACTGAAATATTTTCTCAACCCATCGAAAATATTTTGCGACCTACAAAAGGATAGCTACCTCCGGTATGCGTACTACTCTAGACTCCTGGGTATCCTAATTCTCAACTGTCTCCTGCATCACTTTTACTACAACCCGTTTTTAGTATCTAAAATACTTTGGTGACGTGTGACATCTTTTACTGTGAGAATAACCTTATTGAGGTTCTTCCGCTGACATTTCTAATTCCACCATTAATTTAACTCCAAGTGACTTCCTTCCACTACGCTGTCCAATTATTTTGCTTCTTTCACCCAACAATCAAGTGGACATTGCTTTTGGCCACCTGTTCTATTCGTTGCAATTAATCTACAAACACGTCACTGTCCGGAAACGGAATCAGTCAGTCAATCAATCAATGTCCTTGCGGAACCGGTTCCCCAGCAGAATTACCACATGCTCTAATGCCATTCTCGCTTGTGCAGTCACATGAATTTGTTGCAATCCACTGTAAGAACGTTATTTATCATTCAGAAAATATTCCGTTATTTCTCTGAACTTCTCGAGGCTTGATTGCACCAATTTCAACTCAAGTATTAGACCTTGGTATTCTTAAATGCTTGCAAAACTTCCACTTACAGCGGCACGCAGAAAGGCGAAATTTTTTTTTTTTTTTTTTTTAGGGTTAGTCATTAAATAATAATATGCATTTATCTACTTTAACATTATAAAATCCTTTATAGTTACATAATTAAATATATTTTACCGTTAAATATATTAAAATTTTGGAAGTGATAATAAATGGAGAAATTCATATGAAATATTGCATTAATATGGTCATTAATCGTACAAAGAGAAAAAAAATAAATCACTACAGAAAAAATAACAACATTCAGAAACTTTCAAAAATCGCAAAAATAAAAAATTAAAACTGAAAATGTGAAGGAACTGCAGTATTAATACTGTAACTTCCAGGTGTTTCTAGATTTCCAGGTGTGCCCTAATTTCTAAGGCAACATACGTTGTACAGCTGGTTCCCATGGTATTTCACTTTTCAACAGATAATTATAATAATCTTTTAATCAGATTACTGTATCTGACTATAACTTAATATGATCACAGTGAGAGAAACTGCTCAGATTCAAATTGATATGCGCATTATATCATCACAGTTTTGTGAGTACACTATCACACACCCTAATTATTGACGAAAACGTGTATCTAACAAAAAAAGAAGCATCATAAAGAATTGGAGGTATCCTGTGTGTTATCAGACACTCAGCCTAAAACACTGATGGATCCAATATCTCTCTATTACAGAAAATTTAGGAGAAGTCCGGTTGGCCTGCCTCCCTAAAATCCACTCATGCACACCTTCTCGATGGTAAGCCCTGTTACGTCACTTAGGTGGCAACGAACGTGTAGAGTGGTTCTCTTCAAGACGCCTGGGCAGCGTGAAGAAGAAAAGACCAAACCCTCCAGCATATGACAGCACGACAAAACAAATGGCCCTCAGTCCCCAGCATCTTTCACTCTCCCTCTTACGGCAGCAAGAGGATCAGAGTGGAAGCAGAGGGTGCTAAGAATCTCTGGGTACGACAAGGCTGCCATGCACGGAAACTGAACTTGGCCTGTTATAACGTAAGATTCCCGTCGATGACGCGAGGAACTTTAATGGGCTTTTTTCACTCCGTGGCTGAGTTAGTTGGTCTCAGGCGTAAATAGCAAGGTTTTTCTCCCCAGTAACTGGGGTTTTTTCGTCCAGCAAAACAGGCAAATGAACCATAGAACATACGCAGTTTACAGACACAAATACGGGTTAATGTATTTAATTACGGGCAACCCTAAAAAAAAAAAATAATAATAAATAATAACGTAATATCACTCATCGGTGAAGACAGGATATTAGAGCTGGAAAAGGAATTAGAAAATGTGAATTGGAATATCATCGGTTTGGCTGAACCAAGAAGAAGAAGAAATGAATCACTTATAAGTTTATCAAGTGGAAATCTGCTGTACACCAATGGAAACCGTGAAAGGACTGAAGGTGGTGTTGGATTTCTGGTCCATAAAGATTTTAAAAACAACATTTTGGAATTCAAAAGTACATCACCAAGGGTGTCAAGACTAATACTCAAGATTTCTAAGAGGTACAAGCTAAAGATTATAATGATTTATGCACCAACATGGAGCCATGATGATGAAGAGGTTGAAGAAATGAACACCGAAATTGAGAGTCTTCTAGATGAGCAGAAAACCCACTACACTATTATTATGGGGGACTTCAATGCTAAGGTTGGAAAAAGGCAAAACAGCGCAGAAAGAGGAACTATAGGAAATTTTGGAATCGGTGAAAGAAATAAAAGAGGTGAAAGACTTGTGGAATTTGCAGAATCTCAAGGACTGTCAGTAATGAACACTTTTTTCAAGAAAAGGGTGAACATAAAGTAGACATGGAAGAGTCCAAATGGATTAACAACTAATGAAATTGACTTCATCCTCACTAACAGAAGATATATTGTGAATGATGTTACCGTCCTGAATAAGGTAAATGTTGGAAGTGGTCACAGAATAATAAGATGTACACTTGATATAGATGTAGGAAAGGAAAGGAAAAAACTGACTCGAGTAAATAATACAAAGGTCTTTGAGATAACAGAAGAGGAGAAAAAGCAGTATGTACTGGAACTTAAGAACAAGTTTGAGCTTCTGCAGACTGCTCAGGACCAAGATATCGTTTCTTGGGCTTTATCACTTTCAGAAAGTGATAAAGCCCAAGAAACCTATAGGGAAAAAGAAACCCAAAGAAGAAAAAAATTAGTCAGGAAACACTTGTCATGATGAACCGAAGACGACAAATGAAGAGCAAGAAAAACACTGACAGGGAGAAAATTGAGTATACTGAGTTATGCAAAGCCATTAGAAAGCGACTCAGAGAGGACATAAGAAGATTTAACACAAGAAAAGTAGAACAAGCATTAAGGGAAAACAAAGGATTTAAATCAGCAGCCATGAGCAATAATACAGAAAGACAAATGATACTGAAACTGAAGAATAGCGATGATGTACTTATAAACAGCAGAGAAGGCATAATTCAAATAGCAGAAGACTACTACAGAGAATTATACACGGAGCGAGGGAATGATGCCAGCAGTGGGGAAGATGGATTGCAAAGTAGCAACACATACGACATACCCGATATTCTTCCTGATGGGGTAGAACATGCATTGAAGAAAATGAAGAATCAGAAAGCCCCCGGGGGAAGATGAAGTTACTGTAGAGTTGTTAAAATTGGGAGGAAGAGACATAACACAAAAACTGGCAAGGCTCTTCACAAAGTGATTAGAAAAGGTGTGACGCCTAAGCAGTGGAATAATGCAATCATAGTTTTGCTGCATAACAAAGGAGATAAATCAGAAATTGGAAATTTCTGATTTATCTCCAAAGGCGGAGATGGATAGATGAAATTCATCAGTTTGTGGGTAGTAAATGGATGGCCAGTGCTCAAAACAGAAGGAACTGGAAAGTTGCTGGAGAGGCCTTCATCCTGCAGGGGATTGAAAATGGCTGATGATGATGATGATGAGGACCGTCTCAGTCATTATGGAAATAAAGGACAAAGAGGTTTGAGGATTTCATTCCTCATAAGTTTTCTTTCAAAGATGAAATTAGGAGAAAAAGTCGGGTGAGAAAAGGATATGCAAGAAAATGCTTGGATTCAAACAAACATTAATCCCCCTGCAGAGTTCCGGAGGATGACCAGTATGCACCAGTCCCTTATTCGGCAATTCAGCTGCGAATAGATATATCTTGCACTGGGCAAACTGCAGAAGGGACATTACAACATATCCTGACTAAAGAATCAAAAAGCACTGATGATAACAATCTAATATGGTTTTGTATGAAGAATGAGTTGGTTTCCATAGCTGTATGCAGATAGTTAGCTCGCTATTCTAAATAGGGGAGGTTTATTTTGCAATATAAAATCTGCAGTAGTAGATCTGAAATTGTAGCAGTTTATTTCGCAATATCACTTACTAAGTAGTTCCAATGTCCACTTCTCGGTTTCATACTGGATATTATCCTATTCTTGTAGACTCCAAACGAAGGCTTATCGAGGTTCTATAATTTTATTCCATAACTGTTTCTTGGTGGGGCAGTCCATACATTCCAAATAAATTATGCTACTCTCTATGCGTCCAAAATCACAACTGAAAAACATAGAAGCGGAGGAGGAAAAAGTTCAATCTTCCTGGAAATCGAATAATATTCATATCAAAGACCTGGGCTTTCAATGTTCCTGATATAAATTTATCAGAATTTGATATGTTGGAAAAAGAAACCAAACTTCGTCATAAACATATTAAATTTTTTTTTTTTTTTTTTTTTTTTTTTACCAACGTACAGCCTACCCAATAGAGGGAAGCCAAAATGAAGAGTAGGTTTTCAGCTTAGTACTCTTCATTTCAGTTTTGGATGAGGTGCCAAAGACGCAGGGAAGGAGAATAATGTGATTCTAGTGAAAAAAATATTGAAGAGGACATTTTGGCTTCAAATCATTGAAATTTTTACATTTAGATATTTCAGATCAGTGACTGTGCAGTGGGTGACGATGACTGAGGATTATCTGCCATATTGCAAAGCCTATGACAGCCAGAGCGCTCCCTATTTCTAGCTGTCTCCTTCTCCTTGATGATATAACAAAAGAGAATTGAGGAACTACATGATAGACGAATTTCTATCAAAATATGATTAGAGGTAGGTTTTTTTCTGGTAGAGAGGGAATCTCTGCTGAACGGTGGCGAGGGCTGGACAACGACTAGAACACAGGAGTAAAAGGTTACGTGTAATCTGAGATGCGGATATTCAGGTGGATGGTTGATGTAAAGAGGAAGAACAGATACAGAATGAGTAGATAGGAGAGCGCTTGCAGGAAGTGCAAATTGTGATGTATGGACATTACAAGGCGGCCAACAGGGAATATATTAGGGAAGGGAGGAAGAGGCAAAGGAGAAGGGAAACAACTCGGGGGACATGGGAGTTTGTATTACAAGAGAAACAGCTCTTATCAGAAAGGAAGAGAGGAAATGAGGAAAAACAGAATAAACCCATCATATTGACTGAGTAGACAAATACAATAATTACGAGAATATACAAGGGAAGGAGACAATGGCATTGAGACTAATCCAAGCAGATTAGTGAAAATAACAAGAAAGATAGAAAAATGTCATGCAAAAGTTAATAACACCTATATACTTAAGATTACTTAAGATACTTAAGTTAAGTTAATAACACCTAATATTTAAGATTACAAGTATCGATTATGTCTAATTTAAATTGGAATTTCATGCAAAGCTTTTCAATTCCAGAAGAACAACTCATCTTATTTGATACATGGTTGGGTATTCGAGAACACTTGAAATGAATTCGAGAAATATATTTTGGACTTGACGGAGGGTGGAGGTCTGGGAACCACCACCACCACCACCTGGTATTCTATAAGAAGAGGTGTACAAGTATACAACTGCTGTGATTCTGTTGATTATATTATTTTTAAAAGTGTATGTTTATTTTACTCTTAACCAAACTATGCTTTCCAGCGTGGTTCAGTTAAGGGTAGCCGGAGAAAAATACGAGTAGTTTCTTGCCCCTGAATTTTAGCAAAGATGATTTTCATGTTAAAAATATAGGCAGACCTAATCATTTTCGCGCTACTCAGCAGACCGTATGTATTTATTTATTTTATTTCATTATTTTACCGATTCTATCGTCGTTCAATTCATATTTTGTCTATAATTCAATATTTCATGGTAATCAACAGTGTAGAGTCTCTAACCTTCATTTCAGTTGGATAACTAGAAATAATTACTAAAATCATGGGCTAGAAAGAGCCACATGGTAGGATTTAATATAATAATAAACAGGATACAATGTCTTTATTTTGACACCTAGTCAATACCTGAACATTTTATACTAGTTTTGTTTAATTATTATATTTCTCATAAATTGTAAGAATCTTCTGGATATTTAATTTATACAGCTTCCAGCAATTGCCATCAGTCTAGATTATCTAGTGAGAATAACTGCACCATTTAGGAGACAAGGGTAGATTAGATTCTTTGTATCCACTCCTGAAGGTGGAGGAGAACAGTAAGTGGAAACATGTCAGAAAGGAGAAAGATACCCCAGGTACAGCGAAAACTTCTTGGGAAAGTGAGTAACCTACTATTCGTTTTCCGAAATTGAAGATTATTTGCTCTAGCCTAGAGAACATAACCTTAAAGTCTTAATTTTGCTGATTATAAACATTTTCCACGTCAGCAAGTATATCCTTAAATTACTAATTTAACAATATATAAATGGGAAGTGATCATTATTAAAATATTCATAGGTATTGCGAATAAAGCACTAACACCTCTATTGCTTGGAGTTTTCATAATACATAGTTCCAGATTTCTTCGTGCTAATTTAAGATACTACTAATAGCTACTTTCTTCAATAGTAACAATAGCTACCTTTAATAACTGCTATAACTCTCATTTAAAATCTTTCTTCCTAAATAGTGGGGTTCTTCACGGGTCTTCCCTAAGAGCTCTCCTATTTAATGTCTTCATCAATGACCTTCCTCAGTCTCCAGAAATTCAATTTAAATTGCCATGTTTGCAGATGACATCCAAATTCCATTCAACCATTTCTAAACCTTCTAACCAGATTAGACTCCAGCAAGAACTCGTGCAGTGGTTCTCTATAAATCCATCTAAGTGCCAATCTCTCTCATATGCAACTTCTAAATCATATAATAATCTTGACTATTTCAGATTGTATTCAAAACAATGACCAAATTGTCGACTTCTCAAGCAAATGCCAATTTTACAAGCATACCTTCCATGTCATTAGCAAATACAGTATTTCAAAATTATTGAATTCGTCAAGAGGAGTACTTTCTGCTTTAAAGATTACAGATGTGCTGTCCATCTTTACAAAGCAAAGATGAATAGCACACATTTAATCGTTTGTGCCAGTCATCGACTACGCCTCTAGTTGTTTGAAATCCCTATAGAAAGAGTCACTCGAAGAAACTCGAATACTGTCCAGCGTAACTTCATAAGGTACCTCTCCGGCAGGACTTTCATCTCAAAACCCTTGATATCAGAAGAATCACAGCTGATGTTAAATTTCTCTATAAAGTTCTCTCTCTCTGAAAATTATGATTCTTCAGAACTCTTGCAACTGATCAATTTCCATGTCCAGCCTAGGAAACCAAACATTAATCAGAAATACCGTCCTATGAACACTCTCAACCCAGTTGCACATAATGTCAATTTAGATTTTTTTTTTTTTTTTTTTTTGACAATTCACAGAATATCCTTAATACCATTAATGACTTTGCACCATCACTTGGTGCAATAAGTGATATAGTCTAATTAGACCTTCCTTTTTTCTTATCCCGGTAAGTTCCCAATTTATTATTATTACTAGTAAAAATTCATTACTATTTTTGTTATCCTTATAATTACTTTCATTCTGTTACGCCTGAACTGTAACTCAATTCTCTGCAATGCATGTTTTGTTTTAATAAAAGAAACAAATAAATAAATAAAATAAAAACTAATAAAGGTTTTCTCAAAAGAAATTCCCTGTTGTAAATTCTTGAATTAATTTTAAAGAAGTATCATAATAAGTTCAAAATTTTATTATAGTCTAAATGATTTCTGAACAGAGAGAGAGAGAGAGAGAGAGAGAGAGAGAGAGAGAGAGAGAGAGAGAGAGAGAGAGAGAGAGAGAGAGAATCTGTGCCATATTATTAGCTTAAAGCAAACCAAAAACTGAGAATCTTTCGAAAGATCGTAATGGTACGTAATTTGGACTGTTTTACAGATGACAGAAATGAAATCATTAAGTGGTCTCATTCCTTTGGTTCTTGACTTCATTAACGCAGCTGCAAGGGCAGAGACCGCGATACCCGTTTTAGCTTTCTACTGAGTGAAAACTAAGTCACTGGGCACCGTGAGGTCACCCTTTGTGTAGACTGCTTCCCATCCAAGGCGCTGCGCTATATTTAGCTCTGCCCGAATATTTCTGTCTGGACTTCTTTGCAGCCTGGGAGGAATCTCATTGAAGCCAGTTGAATGGCATTAATCGCATGGCATTCGCAGCTGAAAGCCTGGATTTAAAAAATTAAATGAAAAAAGCTTTGCTTGAAATAACTGGAAAGTGGAATGTTTGACACGGATTATGCGTTTTATCTGAAAAAAGATGCATTAAGCTAAATTTCAGTGTTGTTATTACGCCATACACACAATCCAGGTAAAGTTTTTTGCTTTTCTCCCTCCTCACCATTTCTCTCTCTCTCTCTCTCTTACACACACACACACTATATTTCTACCTCTTTTTCTTTTTCCTTTTTCTGCTCTCTCTCTTTTTACTCCGCTTTCCTTTTTGTTTTCCCTCTTTCTTCCCCTCTTTTCTCTCAATATATTTCTTAATTTTTCTATTCCCCCCCCCTCTTTCTAGGCATATTTTCTTTCTATCTCTTTCATTAGCATTTTGTCGTACTTTCATCTGCATTCTTTCTATCTTTTTCTCCTTTTTCACCATTCATTTTGGTTTTTTTTTTTTATTTTTTGTTTTTGTTTCTCTCTCTCTCTCTCTCTCTCTAAAACAATAAATAGAAAAGTGAAGATGCTACTGCGTTTTAACAACATAAAATAAAAATAAATAATAATAATAATTTATAATAAATTATATAAGTATTATATATAATATATAATAAATAATAATAAACACCGGAAACCACCCTGCCTCTTCTACGTGTTTTATCTTGTACCGGTATCTCAGCGTGTAGGGTTGATGGCCTCTTGATGCCAGAATAGCTCATTGTTAAATCATCAGTCCTACCTGCATATGTGAGATGATGGGAGAACCTACTAATCAACGTGCGAAAGGTGAAAGGATAAAAAATAAAGAAATACAAGAGGTAATATTATGTGTCTATATGCATGCTTAGTCTGTCACAGCTCTCCTAGAAAAGTGTCTCCCGTGTGTAACTTGCAACTCCATTTCCTTAAGAGCTATTTCAATAAACAAAAATAAAGAATCAAATTAAGATAAAGCAGACGGAACGCAGAGTAACTGAAAACCTGTATCGGCATCAATGGCAGTGAAGGAAACTGTCACGAAAATATTACTGAAGTAATTAGGGAAACATTCAGCAAACTTTAAATATGGATCATCTGCAGACAGTCTTAATCTCAAGAGTAGGTGAAAATAATCTAAAGCCAGCCTACATAAGGAATGCTTATTATCGGCACCAAGCTGCAAACGATCACGTACTACCCTGTGAAGGCTGAAGTAATGAAGAGAAGGGTCATTACACCCACGTAAAGAAATTACGACAAGGAAGAGTTTATTTAATTATACATAATCCGAATTCATTCTTTTTTAAAACTTGAAAAAAAAAAAAAAAAAAAACATCCAAGTTTCATGAATAAGTAAACAGAACATTAGAATATAATTATGATAAAGCTAATGAAAGCGAATGCCGACTAGAAAGGGAGAAAAACAGCTTCCATATAAGTCAAACAGAAATGTTTTTTTTTTATTAAAAACTAATTTATTTATCTTTGTAATTATATAGAGAAATATGAAAAAAAAAAAAAACTGCATAAACGAAAAACAATCAGACTCTGGAGAAAATGATTAAAGACATTCTACAAACAGAAATGAATAATGATGGGCGGTAGGAGGAACCAGCTGGCATGCCCTGGAACGTGGATAATGCATTTAATTTCACTAAATAGAGCTCTGACGAGTTACTTCCTGTTATCGAGTTTCTACAGTTTCCTGTCCCTTAGAACAGCAGTGAGTTAATAATTTCTATTCACTCTTCCCGGTTGCAGTTCGACATTGTGATCGATACCTACATATGCTTATTCGGAAATCTTTCCAAAAAAAGCCAGTTTAGTTTTCGAAGAAAGCATTCCAAGAACACTTAACAGAGAATAGTAACTGTAGGCTATGTATGTATGTATGTATGTATATATATATATATATATATGTGTGTGTGTGTGTGTATACAGAGAATAAAATAGAATAGAGAATATATATATATAACTTCCAGGTAATTTTCTTAAAGAGAAACAAATAATTCAGAAATTTAAAAAACCCAGTCATGGAATCTAATTGTCTAGTCAAGTTTATTTTTTTGAATGAAAGAAAGATTGAACATGCAACATTGTTAAGTTAATATAACAGGATGTCAGTCCTCGTTGGCTTGTATTTCAAATCGCACCAATCCAATTCAAACCAAATTTATATTGATCAATGTATGAAAAAAAAATTTTTTTTAACTTATTGTTTTAAAGGGAAGCAACACACAATGGCTCTCAGACACATGCACTACCCTAGAACCAAGATCTCTCTTCAGGATCACCTCAGGGCGTTGGTTAGTTCTGTACCTGTATCGTAACACCATGCAAAGTTTTGAAAGTTGGGAGGCTAAGGAACATAGCTCGAAAAGGTATTGAAAAAAATTGCTTGAAATGAGAAATGTTTATGATATAATAACAATGAATAAATTGATATTTATACAACCGTGTTATCAAAATCAATAGGATTTACTACCGCAAACAACAGCCTTAAAAAATATTAGCCCTCAGGACCCAGAAAACATATCATCTTTCAATTCTCTCCTTCCACTACAATCAGGAGTCCCTAACCATGATGACACCAAGACCTCAGGTCGATGTGATCCGGGCTTGACTACGTTTATTTTATGATTCTTCGGTTAGTAGTAGCTTGACCTTATTTTACAGATTAATAAATACGGTAGTTGTGCGACATCTATAAACTCAAAAGGGAAAAATTCTGAATCAAACCAAACTGTTTCATTAAATATCACTAATTTCTCATAGCTGAAAAAAAAATGAAAAGCAAAATAAACTCTCTGTCAATTCGGATAACGTAGTACGTTTCTCATACAAAGGTACATTAACAACTACTCTCGAAGCGAAGCTTATAAGACTATTTTAACTAAAAAAAAATCTGAGTAACTACTGCGTCATACCAAATTAAAATTCATTGAATCCTTAGCCCCTGTTTGTGCAATTTTTTTTATCACTTCAATAAAAAGGAATGGTTTGAAATCTTACTGAATACTCATTTGTTTATCATTACCGCAATAGCCGCCAAGCGGGCTAGCCGGGTGGGTGAAGTGCCTACCTGGCAACCCAAAGGTCGCGGGTGCGAACCCGCGACCTTTGGGTTGAATCCCTCCTCGGATCAGAGTAGTGCAAAAACCTTGAGAAGTGCATTATGGCCACAGAAGCCGATGCGCCAACAACTGAAAAAATAAAAATAACCCGCAATACCCATTACACAGTTTGTTCATTTTTATTTTTTGATTTTCTAGAAAAATGTAGAGAAAAACTACATTTTTCTGAAGAAAAATGTAGAATACCAAACATCCCATTAGGTAAACGGTAGAATATTATTCTACAGTTTTAATGTATAGTTTTAATTAGCTGCTAATTAAAAGTAACGAACATGGATTCAGTTCAGTGGTAACCAAATAATATTTCACATTTCTTTTCAAAATATATTTCTTATTCTGACTGGATACAAATGTGCTTTGCTACTCTATATTTATATCCTTTCTTTTAATTAAAGATCAGTTTTTGAACTCTTTAGGATATTTGTTTACTGTACTGTTAAAATTGTTTTTGAAGTTAATATATTAGTTACATATCACGTTTAAGAACCTCTGTATTAGTTACATATCACGTATTAGAACCTCTGTATTAGTTACATATCACGTATTAGAACATCTGTATTAGTTACATATCACGTATTAGAACATCTGTATTAATTACATAATTTCATATTAGAATCACTGTATTGGTTACGTAATCACTGTATTGGTTACGTAATCATTTAAAACCTCAGGGGCTCACATTTGGTGAGTATGAGCTTAGCACATCCAGGGTTCTGAGCTGGATATCATTCTCTCTCTCTCTCTCTCTCTCTCTCTCTCTCTCTCAGGGTAACTCAGAAATTTTTTTTTTAGCTGGTGCAGCAAAAGCCCCAGGCTTCCTTGCACCATATGGCTAATAATAATAATAATAATAAAAATATGATGAGCCTCCCTTTTACACAAACAACTAAAAACAAAATCATCGTTTATAAGTTACTCGATGAAAAATTTTTCAGGTTTGTTAATTCTTTAACTGTGTATGATATAAGACCTGGCCTACATCATTGTCAATAATCGATGAACGAAAATGGAATATGAAGAGAGAACGAACACCTTAGCATTCGGTGTCTAAAAAAAAAAAAAAAAAAAAAAATTATATATATATATATATATATCTTCTTAATGAACATATACATACAGTATATTTCAGTGTATATATATAGATTTACACTGGTGTTCAAAGAAAGTGCATCATCTAGGAATTTCACATTTCTAACCTTTTTCGCGATGGTATGTTTAATTAATGACTAGCATCACAAATAGAAATATAAACAAAAGATATTTATTAATAATTAAGGAAAAGCTAAGTAATATTTGACAGGTGCTCTAAAAATATTCCGAAATGAGCATTTGCAACTTTTATACAACAGTTTTGATAAACACGACAATTATGGCTGAAATGTTATCAAAAGCCCTCAATTTTCTTCAGTTTATCATTTTAAATGGAAAACAAAATGAAAAGTTCACCATGTGCAAACTAATATTTGGTTGAACCTCCTCTGGCCCTGATGACAGCAGCAACAGCAGCCCACCATCGAGGCATTGACAAGATGAATTTCTGAAGATAATCAACTGATAGTTCGTGGTTCCAAAAAAAACAAATTGTGGCTTCCTGAAGTTCACGAAGAGTCTTTGGTTTCTTTCTGGCAACTGCAGATTCCACACGATACCAACAGTTCTCTACAGGATTCAGGTCCGAGCTGTTTCCTGGCCAGCTAACAGTTGTAATGGACCGTTCTTCCAACCACTGTTTTCACCTGTAACAAATGTAAGCACATTACTGTTGAACCTCTAATGCAAAAATGAAGCTAAAGTAACTACCGAAGTGCCTACTTACACTTTTCGCCCGATGACAAGGAGCAGAGTCGTCCTGAAAGATGCAGTTACTTGGCAGGTTGAAATGGTCTCTAATGGTTGGCAGCAATTTACCTTCCAATATAGCCAGGTATCCATTGGCATTTACGGAACCTTTTTATAAACTGCAGGTGACGTACTGCGCGATACGAAATGCGCATATCATTTGGCTGGTAGAGAATTTCACTGTAGACACCATACAGTCTGGATAGTATTCTTCGCCACGTCTACGGCGAATCGTTTGTCTCCCATCAGAGCCATGAGGGTGGAATTTCTTCTCATCCGAGAAAATAACTGACTTCCACCACTCGGGGGCCCATTTGACATCCTCCTTACACCAAATTAACTGGGCCTTTTTCATTTTTTGTGTGAGGAGGACGGGCTACAAGTACATTTTTGAAGAGGCGTCTTCTGATTGTTACTGCATTGCACTTGCTACCACTCCTATATGTTCTTCCCATTCTCTTTAAAGCTCAGACGAAGAAGCTTTACAGTTTTTAAGGCATAAGCGCTTCAAAAGCGATCCTGTTTTGGCGTAGAGACTCGTTTGCGTCCGGTTCCTTTTTTCCTATCAGCAGAACCAGTATTCTTGAGTTTGGAAAGAAATCTACTTACTGTTGACTGATTACAAGACACTCTATAAGCAATATGACAAGAAGAACATCTTTCCTCACGTAAAGCAACAACAGCACTCTTTCTTCGTGGCGTCAACTGCGCATAACATTACTCATCATCCTGACACAAACAAGGAATGACTACAACTCTTGCAGAGCGTGCTTATATAGCTGAAAGTAACAGCTGATGCAATATTACGTCATAACCCACGCATGTCAATCTTATCTGATGCAATCTGTAAGAAATATTGCCATATACTTACGTTATTCGGACGACAATTACAATTTTAAGGAGTGATGCCCTTTCTTTGAACACCATTGTATATGCCGACTTATAAAAAAAAATAACTGTCATTCACTAAATGGGCTTAAAAATATGTTTAAACACATACTCGCGGTATAAGCTGACACCTTTGTTTTCTTTTCTTTTTTTTTTTTAGTCATATTTAGTAGCTCGTGTAGTAAATCTTGCGTATTATAGTAAAATCTCCATTAAGAGCCGCTAGCACTTTTAAATTCAATTATTTCTGCTGTTTCTTTTAAAAAGTTACGTTATGAAATTTCACTATACTGCCCAACAAACTGTAAAGAAAACGGTAAGCGTATACACAGTCACGAAACTAAAATCTAAAGCCACAGATGTCGACGTGACATCACTCTTACTGATGCTATTTGTGTACATGAGAGGCTCTGATTAATATAATAAACAAATTTTCTGTTTATACTCCGGGACGACCAAACGGTCAGAGGAGTTAACAAGATAGACAGAATACAAGAAACAGCACCGTATTCAGTAGTCACGGGCTTGAACCCCGGTCACTCAAGGCACGTGTACTTATGCACCCGCGCGCCTGACCACTAGGCTACGGCGGCCTTATATAACGGAGCCGTTCCTTGTTGCCTGTTTATTACTGTATTGAAAACTAGATTGTTTGTCCACAATGTCCCAATATGAAAGAACGCTGGCAATAGGAAACTGACATTATCGAAAGTTTATTTTTCGAAGCACGAAAACATAACTCCTGATAAATTGCATTCCATAAATTCCATGCTTCTAATGAGGATGAAAAAAATCTTGAATTTTAAAAGCGAGCAACAACGTACGTTTGTTTAAAAATATATATTTAATAAATTGTAAATTGCTCATGTCTTTCTAATCTTAAGCACATGGCTTTAATTCACGTTTAGGATTTCATACTCGGCGTATAAGGTCAACCTTATACGCCGGAATAAAATCTTTTAAAATGCTGCATTCTTAAAATTTAAAATTTTCTACGGTTTTTAGTACTTCAAAGGTCGACATATACGTCGGAATATACGGCAAATGAAATAAATGCCATTTATACTCCGGGATTGAATTAACGTATGCTTTATTGCAAGAAAACACTGTATAAAAAGAAATTGCGGATTCAGATTTTCACTTACAATACAAATTTTGCAAGAAAAATAACCTTAATTAAACTGTGAAAAGAAGTTACTGTATACATACCCATTAAAACACGCGTCATTATAACATTTTATAAACACCGGGAGGAAAAGAGTTCAGTTCGTCCTGTCGATGACGGAATGAATTTTTATGGGCCTTTTGCACAACGTGGCTGAGTTAGTCGGTCTCAAGCGAGGATAGCATGGTTTTTCCTCCCGAAAACTCGGGTTTTTCGTCCAGCAAACAGAAAATCGACCACAGAACATTTACAGATAATATACACGAAGCAATACGGCCTTAGTCGCAGATACTCCTAAAATCCAACAACAACATTTTATAGATGTGTACAAAAGACCATTTCGCTAATAAATACATTGTATTAAAAGGCTGTGTCTTAACATTCCAAGTTACGATTTTACATAACTTCTACAAATTATAGTAGAGAGAATTTATGTAGGAGAGTCAAGGTCAGCCATTAGGTATTCTGGGACGCATTCACGCTACAATTATACCTTCTCACCAACAAACTGTTGATCTGAAAAACGCGACGCTTATTCGTACGTAGCAATCAGTACCAAGAATTACGGAGATGAAAGGTACATGGAATGACAGGACAACGAACGATAAACTGCAACTGCCTTTAGAATTTATCTCCACTATAGCTTCTCTTACTTTCTCTTAAATATTAAAAAAGAAATAATAAAATAGTTGGTAAAATGAAGTTACAAATAAATTCATTACATATTTTATGTTTTAAGTTTCTGTTTTGATATGTTCCTTTTCTATACATTACACCTTATTTATTTTATTCAATTCAAAATCATGGTCTCATTCCTGGACACTTATGTGGCAGCAGAATAGATGCAGTATAGTTCAAGTTCTGATTCGTTTACAATACCTCCCTCTGCATCCAATAGAAAAACCAAAATTATTATAGGCATTTGTTGAGGAATTTTATCAATAGGTAAACTAGTGTGTTGAATGCCAAATCAACTAAAGCTATATTAGCCTCTTTGCCGGAGGAAACCATATAACCCTCGCCTGAGACTGAACTCAACCACTTGGGGAAAAAAACCGATAAAAATTCCTCGTGTCACTGTAGGGATTCGAACTGAGAACTTTTCCACCGGCCTGGGGAGGAAGGTGATTATATTCGCTGTGCTACACGCGAGGGCGACCAATAGGTAGGTGCGTAACCTCGCAAGTGCATCAGCAAATCAATGGCGCTAACTGTAAGAAGAGTGAAAATTCATATGACGGTAAAACATTTTTTCGTCCTATTTCTAAGCGGAACGTGTTATTACGGTTATTTAGTACAAGAGCAACTCAATGACATCTCTGAATATTATGTTCAAATTGGACGTGTTCTGCAAACCGGTCTGTTTTGTCACGTGGAAAATCAAAACTTCAGGGCAAGAAAACATACAACCACCATCAGAGATAGACTACCTCATTTAACTAGACTAAAATACATTAAGAAATGGAGTTTGACCAGTAGACTTTTTAACCAAGCAAAAACAAATCTTTATTGGCTAAGTCATGGAGAATTGGGATCGACAAAGTTTCTCCATGACTGGAGTGCACATTCCTAGGTCTGAAGTAGTGAAAATTAACAGAAATAATTTCAGCCAACTCTTTTGAACATACTTTAGCGCCGGTAAATTGTTAACATCGTTCAGTACGTTGATCCTGAATAAAAAGAAATTAAAAAGTACTATGAAAATATAATATCCTAGAGGGATATTGTACCTTCACCTGAGATATGAATCAATGTGGTACAGCCCGAAGGGAAGTGCCCATACCCTCTCAAAGGAAGAGACAGGTTCCTTTAGATAACAGATGAATTTCAACACGTTACTGTCGTTTTTTTCAGAATCCCAAATATAAGAAAAAGCATGCGTCAGTTCCAAAGAAAAGATGGGAACCATCCCTTCTACTGTAAAATTTGAATGACATCTTTGGAGGATACAACAGGCATCATGATAAAATCCAAGATCCCTCCATTTCGAGGATACAACTTTACCCTCAATACATATAACAAACGCCAGACTCACCAAACTTAACGGAAATGCCTCAGGAAATATCTGGGTGACCAGCGAATAACCTTTTCATGTTTGTTTTATCAAGACGTGAGTGATGATGCAGGGGTCTTGTCAATTAGCGTAAAATCAACTCAAGCATAAGAGTACTCTTGACTGGAATGGAGAATAAATAGATGTGTGTAGGAGTCACTGACAAGGCCATAATATCAAGAAATTGGGTGTACTTTCTCCATGTGTTCAACATATCTAAACATTTCCTAATATTGTTCATAAATAGGCGGTTTCATTCTGAATTCCAATAGTTTGTTTATATTCAGTCTCTAGCTAAACCATCATATTCCACGGTTCTTCAATTTTAAACGGTGGTAGTAGTTCATACACTACGTCAGTTACTGCCTAACGTAGTATTTCCTTTTTTGACTTCCTTGCACTCTAAAACTGCTTATCTCATTCTATGAAATTAATTTCTGAACTTCACACACTGGCCAAAAAATAAGAACCTTTGTATTAAGACAGTCAGAGACAAGAAACGCAAATAAATGCAGAGAAAACTGTAACCTGACGCGAGGAGTATTGCCTGGTTGAGTATAAAGAATGCACAGGCTATTCGACTGCAATAATCTGAAGCCAGAATGGGGACAACGCGTAATCGATCAGACTTTGGAAAAGGTCTTATCGCGGGTGCACGTTTAGCAGGAACCACGATTCAAGAAACAAAGACATAACTGGTTTCCCAAAAACATCCATCTCAAAAAGTTTTTAATGACTTGAAAGCAAGCATATCGCAAAGGCGTAAATGTGGCAATAAACCACTACTTCAAGAGCGAAGCCGTCGTACTTTAAGGACTGTATGGAAAAATAGGCCATCTAGTGTGCAGCAAATAATATCTGAATTCAACCAAGCCCAGAAATGCCCCATTTTAACCCGTACCACGCGCAGGGAATTGAAGAAAGTGGACAGTGACAGTCGCCTGCCTATTCGGAACCACCTTGTTTCAGAGAAGAATATAAAAATCCGCTTGCAATGGTGCCGAGAACGTCGTAATTGGGCAGTGGAACAATGGAAGAACGTCGTGTGGTCAGATGAATCATGATACACTTTGTTTTGCAGAGAATGTGGCGAGAACCTCATGAAACCATGACCCTGCTTACCTTTTAGTCAACCCCAAGCATCTGAAGGTGGTATCATAGTATGATGAATGGTTTTTTTTTGTTTTTTTTTTGGTACGGACTGAGTGCGTTGGTACAGGTGCAAGGTTGAATTTTGTATCAAACCTAGTACACTCTGCAGTGTTACACTTTTATCCTGAATGTAATGGTCACTTTATGGATGACAATGCAACAGCGCATCGTGCCAGAATCTTCCAAGAGTAGTTTGGAGAAATGACACGGATTTTCACCATCTTCTCTGGCCCCCCACATTCATCTGATCTCAATCCTATTGAGAATGTGAGATATGCTGGAGAGAATTATTCGGCAATGAAGTCCTCTTCCTTCAACTTTGTCGCAGTATGTGATATTTTGCTGGAAGGATGGTTATAATTAGACCAAAAGGCATTAAAATACCTTACAGAATCTATGCCACGCTGCCGACTTGGTGTCAAAAGAAAGGCGGCCCGATTCGATACTGAAAAAAGGATCGCTTTTTTTTTTTTTTTGGCCTATTTCCCATCCTTTTCTTAAATCGTAAATTTCTATAGTCTAACTTCTCTAAAATGAAATCAAATATTTTGTCTCTCCTACTTCCCCATGATACTGATTCACTCCATAGAAATGAACTTAGCCGCCCAGCACAAACTCACTTTCTTCTGAAAATTACACATAACCTTAACATTCGATCTCTCATTTGCCTAATGTGCCCTTGCGGATGGCACAGTGGCTATAATCACTGTCTTCTCCACACCGCGTAGAAAACGTCTAAGTTAGAATCCCGTCAATGACGCGAGAAATTTTTACTGGCCTTTTTTGTTAATGTATATTAGTCGGTCTCAGGCGAGGGTTCCAACGCTTTATCTCCCGGAGACTGGAAGTTTTCGTCCAGCAAACAGGCAAATCGAACATAGATGCAATTTACAGACACAATATACTGAAAAGCCACACACTCATTCGCCAAAAATCCTTTAAAGCAAAACGCAGGTTTTAAGTGATTTCCAGATATCCATAACGCCTTTTCTCTTAAACTATTCTCGAATTAATGGCATTAATCTCTCATTTCGTATGCTGTCACACGAAATGAAATACTTATTTATTTGCGATGTGTTATTTTTCCCTCTCAAAGGCCGGTCTCGATGGTTATTACATCTTGTCGGTGGAGGAGATTTTTTTTTTTTTTTTTTTTTAATAAGATTTGAATGAGGCTCAGTAGCGTCGTGGCTTTGCTAGTTCGTAGAAAATGAAAGGCCCGGGTTCGATTCCCGTCGGTAACCAGAGAAATTTTAGAATGGTTTTATTACTCGGTTTATAGTTATCTGTTCTGCTGGTGTTGGATTTCCCAGAGATCTATTCCAGAGTATTCGAACATAATACATACAGCTGCTAGGAAGAATAAGAATCCCTCCTTCTGACCATAAAATATGTATTATGGTCAGAAGGGGAGATTTAACTGACTATTGTGATATGCTGACCCAATATAGGTGGGACATATGATTGAAACGTACAAATTTTATTCAATAAATACAGCAGGACCAATAGCAGATCTGCAGGGATGCTGCCAATTTTACCAGTGGACTAAATAGTCCGCTAGTATAAATTTGGCCCCTAAAAGTCAAGTCTTCATGATTCAGCTTAAAATCTCACTGCACTAACTTTTTACGAACTAACACGAACATGCACTAACTTTTTCACTTATTTTGTATCTCTTCGAACAGCTTTGGAATTTGGGACAGCGCTTTTCATATAATTTTTATGAATATCCTAACAAGTTCAATCCATTGAAATTCAAGTCTGCCGTTAACAAGCCCTTGTGTTCCTAACCCTATATCAATGGCAATCTAAGGTTCAAGAACTCTTCAGGTGGGATGAGAAAGAAATAGAACAAACTTTGTATTACAATAAAAAATTATTAATGTCTAAAGTATTTCTTACGCGTCTTCAAAACGTTTTTTTATGCAAACAATACTCAATGGCAAGTTTAAAGGAAATCCATTCCTCAGAGATTGTTAGATATCAATCGTTAATAGTTCAATTAATAATGAAATTCAATTCATTGTTCAATTATTAATCAAATTCAACTCACTGTTGAATTATTAATGAAATAATACTCTTCTTATCTTATTCGGCGAAGTCAGCGATCACCAGGCACTTAATTGCTAAACCAGATTTGGATGCATCCCACGCATAAAAATCCAACAGCTACCATGCGCATCCAGGCCTGTGATAAGGAAGGAATTCGAGGACATGATATAAAGAGACTTGGAAAGGATCTGAATGAGTGAGAAAAACTCACAGTTTGTATATGCATTAGACAGTCGTCAATTTTGCCTCTTTTCTTTTCACCTCTTATCGGAAGCGCAAAAGTGAGAGAGGGAGTAATTTTTACTTAGAATATTAAAGCATAAAATAAAAATAAAAAATCCTGTGTAAATGGGATCGGTGGCGATTAACCATAAAGTTTCGAGGTTACAGAAGTTGTATACACTTCTTAATGTTTGACAGCAGCGACTATATCAATAAGAACTGTGAGCAGCCTAACAAGTAGGAGTATAGGTGGTATTATTAGTATCATGTTTTACTTTGGGAACATCGTTCGGTTTTGATAGACTGATCACATGATTCGGTCTTCGTTATTTGATTACTTGGAATATCGATGCTGAGGCAATCAAGATTATGAAGCATCGGTCTAAATTCCTCCCATCTAAACGAGATTCAAACCCAAGCCTTTTCCACACGGTGAGGAGCGACAGAGATCATGACCATTGTGATACTCGTGAAAGTTTTGCTATATGGCAACCACGTTTAAAGTAAAAAATAAGTACAGTATTTCATATTAAGGTTACCCGAGAGAACAAACTCATCCACTCATGTGTATTATGTTCGTAAATTCCGTATGTTCTCTGGCAGGTCTGACTGTTTTTCTGGACGAAGAAACCTACTCCGGGACTCCTGGAGAAAAAACCTAATTATCCTCGCTTGAGAAAGACCACGGTAGGAAAGAGGCCCATAAAAGTTGCTCATGTCCATTGATGGAGTTCGAACCCAGTCCTTTTCCACGCGGTGTGGGGATATCGTGATTATAACTACTGCACTACTCACGTTTAAGTGAATACATTTTCATGTATGTTTAGTGCAGCCCACCAACAGGTGAGAATAATTTACAGCTTCATTCTGATTGTTTTTGTTTGTTTTTTTTTATGGCAAACGATCCGCTAGAGGCACATTAATATTATATTATGCATTTTTTTGACAGCATACGAATTCGATTACCAACGACCACGTACGAATGCTTCACTAGTGTTACGGTCGACTCTAGTATTGTGAATGCTCCGTACCACTTGAATCCAGTTCAGCTATCCAGGTGGAAAGTATTAGTAGAAAGAACAAATTACGCAAGGAAGGGGACTTTTTCTGCATCAGCCAAACAATAAATAAATAAATAAAACAGAATATTCATATTATTCCCATTCTCACAAAATGCTTTGCTTTTAACCTAACTAGACTCACAGCCTCTGCTACACAACTTTCTAGTGTTCGACAACTGCTGCCCATAAGTAAACCTCTTGAGATCCAGTTTGCCGTTATTCCCTCAAATTTCATACTGTATTTCTTTTTTCGTTTGTTTCTCGTTTGTTCTCGTATTCCTACTTATTTCGTTTGTTCTCGTATTCCTAAGAGAACAAACTTTCCTCATTCATTTTACTCAACCCTTCAGCTCCTTACATACCTCAATCAGATCTCCTCTTAAATGTCTAGCTGTCAAACTCTGCAGTCCACACCTTCTAAACCGATCTTCGTATGTGCATCGATTTCCATTTGTCATAAACCTCGCTGCCAGCCTTTGAATCCAGAGGTTCTGTCTTTTTTTTTTTTTTTTTAGGTGCGATTTCCAGACCTGAATACAATATTCCAAATGCAGTATAACCTTTGTCTCGTATATAGAGCAACCTCTGTCTTGTATATGGACGTACTTCTCCCTACTAGCAAAGATCCTATAAATCATGTAGCAAAGATCCTATAAATCATGTAGCAAAGATCCTATAAATCATGTAGCAAAGATCTTACAAATCATGTAGCAAAGATCCTACAAATCATTAGCAAACTTTGATAACTTCGCTTGAAAACCCCTGCCAATATCATTTAAGAAATTTAGAAATAGGAGGGGACCCAACAGTGAGTCCTGGTGGATCCCACTTATTACACTGGTCTACCTTGAAACTCACAATTTATGACGACTCTTTCTCTTATCATCTAGCCAACCTACGAGTAAACTTCTAATTTATATAGCAACCTTTCATTGTGGGACGATATCAAAAGCAATACTAAAGTCTAGGTATATACAATGTTAAAAATTTTACCTGCATCCAATTGTTTAATGATGACGTCAGAGTAATTTATCAGATCAGTCGGGCAGGACCTCCTTGTCTTAACGATATGGTTCAATCGTATTCTTAATTACAGATGTGATCTATCACAGAAGTCGAACTGGGGAGACATCAGCACTTTTTTAGTCCAACGAGATATTCCAGTCGGCTAATGATGCTCTCATTAATATTCCTAACGGTTTGATACACTTGCATGCAGCCTTTTTAATTATAACTGAATACATCCCAACCTCTCCGGGAGAGGCTCTATTTTAACATTAGTAATTTTTCTAACAGATGCTTCACTGAGTTGTGTGCTTTTATTAAATATTAACAATCCCCATATATCCGGGCATGCTTTCGACTAAAAATGTCGTTCAGAAGTATCTATTCAACTCATTTGACATTTCTGATGGGCATTCTATGGACCTTCTACTGAAACCACTTAAAGGACCTATTTGATTTTCTCTCTTTCTTTTTGTATTCATATATGAGAAGAGTTCCAATCCCCGTTCTTAGTTCTTTGTTAAGAGAAAGCACTAACAAAGATGCTAGTGCTTTCGCCCATGTTAGCCCATCAGTTGTTTTGTTATGTATCCTCTTATAACGCTCATAGAAATCGGCATTACTTGATACACACTCTCTCTCATTGTCCTGCTTGTTTCTTTTGCGTAATTAAACTCCTAACCTCACTCGTCATCCGTTTTAGCGTCTTACATTTGTAGCTCCAAGGATAAATCTCTTCAACATTTCCCACAGCATTTTATATCCGACTTCACACAGCAGTTACTTAAGTTAATTGAGCCAGAAAAATATCTCATTACATTATAGTTTCCCCTCCCTTGAAACTGAAGCTCTCGCTTTAACTTTGACCACATAGGTGTTTTTTTTTTTTTTTTTTAATTAATAATTTCGACTAAGTCCATAATACTGTTATCTTTCTGGGCAATAAGATAACAAATAATCATGCCTTTCACATCCATCCGATGAGGTAACCGTTCATCCTTCAGAAATAGTTTCTAAAATACTGGAAAGGCTCCTGTTTTAAAAGGTTCCAACAAGTTTCCAATCTCAAGTGAGAGAGGAAGTCCTGTAGATCTCGTGATTTTCACTTCTGACTTTGTAATCTAAAAAGAAAGTTATAGAGTGGTTCCGCGGTTTTTACTTCCTAACTACACCATTTTTACTGTGTTTTAAAATAAAAATAAATAAATTTTCTGTTTATACTCCTGGACGACCAAACGGTCAGAGGAGTTCACAAGATAGACAGAATACAAGAAACAGCACCGTATTCAGCAGTCACGGGTTTGAACCCCGGTCACTCAAGGCACGTGTACTTATGCACCCGCGCGCCTGACCACTGGGCTACGGCGGCCTATTACCTGAATTTAACTTACTCTAAACTATCCATAATCTCAGAATTTGATTCAAGCATCACACTGGGAATCCCAGTATAATATTCAAGGACTTAGATGTTCAGCATATCTGAACCAGTTCATTTGAACTGAATAACTGGTTTTCTCTTTATATTTTCCTACTTATTATAATTTAATTTTTATGTGTTTTTTAATTTTCTGCAACTTATAATTTCTTTATTTGTCCTACAAAATATAAAATATAGGTGTACATTGGTAAGTGACAAATTCCCTTCACGGCAGAAAATGCCAGGGAAAATGCTATGTAACTAACTTTTCCCAATTTTAATCACATGTATCATTTTCTGCCTTGATGTAAAACTCCTGGCCAATACCGCCGTGGTGAGTATTATTGTTGCTAGTACTCTGTACTTAGCAGCAAATAAAGAAATTTAATTTTTTTTAATTTTAATTAATTTCAATTTCTCACGCTAAAGAATATCGTTACACTCGCCGGGCTTATTACACGAAGACTCAAGCACCTTAAACCTTACAAATAATCCTACAATCCAAGGATAATGAGAAATACCAAAATTAAATGCTGAGCTCCGACTGAATCTGATCCTTCTCAAATGTCTAAACCATATTCCCGGGTAACGCCCTTTCTCTCTCTGTCCTGAACACGCCAAACATCGACTTAGACCACGACTGAAAGTAGCGGACGTCAGTCCTCGAAAAAAAAACACAAGCCTACATATTGATTTTAAGAACTCTAGAATGTACTACAATGAACTGGTCTCCTTTTTCCTTCTGTGCCTGAAAACAACACCTATAAACATGTTCGGATATGAAGAATTTACCACAAGCTTCTGATCGGAAAAAGATACTCAAAAATAATTTTTATTTGTAGTTTCTCACTGTTTAAATGCATTCTTTTTTATATATAAATCAAACTAAGTTTCCTTCTTGCTGTCTTTTGTTACTCCCTCTTGCATTTTTGTTTTCAGAAAAATAAAGGTGCAATGAATAAAACAAAATATTAAAAATTGCGTACTAGAGATACAGTATTGAAGACTCTTATTTTGTTGCGTAATTACTAAAATTCCGGGTTTCACAAGTAGTCTGTTGTCTGCTATTCATATATGACACATAAAAGGTGCCAAAAAATTGCACATATTTGTATACTAAGATCTCATTATGCTCCTTGATCTCGTTGAGCACCGCATTCATTCTCTATCTTTCGGGCTGACAGGTAGGCCGAAGGTCGTTTCCTGTTCAAAAGCAGTACACTATCCTTTTAACTGGTACTCATCTACACCATCCAATGATAGGTGGAAAGGGTGTATAAAGTGTAAATTACACGCACAGGGCAAACTGAAAGACTAAAGAGGCAAGGGCAGTTTCGTTCCCTTCTCCAGTAAAAACGATATGTAGTCTAAATTACATTACATAAATATCAAACAGAGAAAGGGCAATAACTTTAGCAATAAACATCGTACTCGTGAAACTTTAATAGAAATGTGATGTGATTTACGCAGTGAAAGCATACACGACCATAAAGAAGGTTAACAGAAAAGGGGGCGTTTTTATTACTATTCTGGTAACGCACGGACATCCAAGAGACATTAATATGAGTATAAACGAGTGAGAGTAAAAACTCTCACTCGTATACTTCTTATATACAAGTGAGAGTTTTTTTGGGGTTTTTTTTTTTGTTATTTTATGATTTAAAAATAAAATTTTGTTATTTTATTTTTAAATCACTATTTGCTTACAAGAACATATTAGGACACATAAATTTAATTGGAAATTATTAATGAAGTGGATTACTAAATAGAGCCAAATTCCGCTATAATCAGACCTGACAAATATCAAAAATACTCATTGGTAGAATCTCATTATAGTCAAGCTGATTTAACAGCTGGATGGATGTCAGTCCTCCGAGAAACTATAGTAGTTTCGCAATTTGTCACTCGTTTGGAGAGGGTTCGATTCCAGTCTATGACTGCGGGAATTTCTAAAGTCCTATTCAATTGAGAATGTAATCAGCGGATCTCAAGCGGAGGAAGTAGGATTGGTTATTCCACGTGAATTAGTACAGGTTTTTCAGTCCGTACAATCGCAAATCGGCCCATGAATAGACATGATATACAACGGGGAAATATGGTATAAGTTACTGATGCACCTGCAACGACAACCTCGCAGTTTCTTCCTCTTGACTTCTCTACAATTTTATTCATATTTGAAGATGAATGTACAATCAGAATACTTCAATGAGAAGTTGATTATACATTAAAGTATTCTCAATGAGGTAAATTTCTTTATTGCTGCTAAGTCCGGTACATGTACTAGTAACAATAATTCTCATCACGGCGACATGACCAGGTATCCTTTCCCGTGGAAATAATACTTTTTTTCTGAATTTTAACAAGTACTGTACTCTGCCATGATTTACAAGGGCACATTTTCTTTAGGCATGACACATACGTCTTTAAAGAAAACATAACAATTAACAGACGGTATCAAAGGATGGTTACAGATTAAAAAGGGGCACGAATTCGCAAAAAAGCACGTATCAGGAAAAAAAATGCACTTCAGTTTAAAGCACTCGTTATAGCAGTTTCTTATTTTTTCATATAAACACTTGTTATAGTGAAAAAAATTATATTTGCATATTGAATTCGCTATTGCGATAGAATTTTCGTGTTAACATTAATACATTATAAAATTTACAGCTGTAGGCGCTACACGTCATAAAAATTTCTCTCTACATAGACCAGATAACTCTCCGGACAAGATAAAATTCCACTTCAATATCTTCAATATGAAGGCGAAGAATAAGATAACTCGCTCCTCAAGACGGCCTCAAAATTCATAGAAAATGGGATTTAGTTCCACTACAAGCACTCTCTAGCAATGGATAAAAGATATCTGCAGTCTTTCGTTATCACTTTTCTGATGATAGTGAAGGGGACCCTAATCATAGTTTTGTTGTTTGATTGACATTTAGTGAGCATTTTACGTTAATCCCACCCCCCAACTCTACCCGTTATTCAAAATACACACTGAACTGTTTGCTGATGACTATTTTTAGATAGAGAATTGAACCTCGCACTCCTAACACAAAAATCACAATTTCTTTCATGCATTACGTGTTCTTGTGTTTACATTCTTTTTTCAATTAATCATATAGTTATGTCAAAACACTTGGTTCTTTAACTTTAAACCACAACATGCGTCACTTAAAAACTAGCACTTTTCAAGATTTCAACAGAATTTTTGTGACACTTTTTTGTTATTATTATTATTATTATTGTAACTTACCCGCGATTTTCAGGACGGCACGGTCTGCAGGATCAAGCTGTAGGATACTTAAGGGCTTATCCTTTGCCCACTCTGACAGGCTTTGACCGAAATCCATGCGGTCGTGTATACGGAGCGAACTGTACCATGCGGGGTCCACGCGCGAACGCAGCGACGCCGTTGCTTTCAGGGCCGATGGACAGCCAAACAAACGGTGAAGGCTACTTATTACTACCAGCCGGGGGATAGGCCGTTGTCCCTATAAACACAGTGTGACGACCGCATAGCACAAAGACGGGGCAAGAAAGAGTTATCAAAGATGGCTTAGCATGACGAGACTCGAACTTACTAAATAACTCCAGAGGTATAATATCGCACTAACCGTGAGCCGGGAAGACCGGCGTTTTAGGGTCAGCGTCTACTCCCCCACAGTGGTAGAGCCGTGTATTGCGCCGTAACCAACAACAAGGGAAAATGGCTGCTAGAGCGAGATGCCGGCGATTGTTGCTGTTGAAGGAAATGTGCACTCCCCCTGCTTCGCTGCTCAAAATAGCCAGAAGGCTCGTTTCTCGTACACTACGGTCGGTTCGTGTGAATGAGACTCAAGGCCACAAAGCGTAGCTTATATGTGAGACACACGTGGCCAGGGGGAAGCTCCTGGAATTCTTTTCCTTCCAGTGAAGGCCAGGTACAATGGCCAGTGGAAGGTCTAGCTAGCCGTCGGATAGGAATCGACAATAATGCGGTGCTCTTGTTTGCCGGCTTTCTTCTGCTCTAGTTTCTGCCTTGAAGCTTTCTAACAGCACATTTGATTGGCTGGAAGAAGAGCGCATGCAACATCATGCGCCAGCGGAGACGAGGTGTCGCCTGTCGTGCTTGGATGACGCTACTCTGAGGTAACGTTTATCTTGGTAGAACTGACTTCTACATCGTACAGTTTAGTTGCTAGTCAAGACTAGAAACCCTGTAATGTCAACGTTAAGGATAGCTTTCCTTAATAATGCGTCATCCCAAGATAATGGTATCGGGGAGCATCCAGTAAAAGCCACCTTGATCGTAAAGGTCACTAGTACTATCAGCATTGCTTCATCTTAATATGTACTCAGAATACTATAAGAAAACTCTCCTAGTGGAGCGTGTGTAGGAGTCGGCCTGGATTATTTAAATATCACTGAATAAAAAAAAAAAAAAAAATCAGCATTTTTCTTTTGGTGTTCACTTTTGTGTTCATTTCGGCATATTTTGTTAAGAATTTTCTAGTCTGCATTTACTCTAATATATACATGTGTGTGTGTGTGTGTGTGTGTGTGTGTGTGTGTGTGTGTGTGTGTGTGTGCGCGCGCGCGCGCAGGCGTGCTAAGTATTTGTTGAGAGATTCACACCGTTCTGATCGGAAATATCGACCGGAACGCCTATATTAATTTACCGACATACGTAGAAGCCTTGCTTATTAGAACGCCTCTCCGATCTAACGAAGCACTAATTTCTTTCTCAATCTAAAGAATTTGAATGAAAAATATGAAGCTACTTCCTTCTACAGTTACCATGACAAGTTGTAGATCCTTTCCGCTTCCGTCTTGCTGTCCTGGGATGAGACGATGATCTCAAATTAAATAAATAAACATGTAAATAAATTTATAAAACTGTAGTTATGAAGGTGGTAATAATTTCATAAACTTGTTCCTGTTTTGAAGGAAAGGAGGGCATAAATTGCAGTGTATACCGAGATGGGAAACATATTGTCTTCTCTCCCGCGTATTGCTACTCCTGGCATATACATGTCTGCATTTCATGGCTCTGTATCTTATGTCCATTAAAAATAATGAATCAGCAGAGTCTTTAAATAAGTAAAATAGATCAAAGACTGCAAACTACGTGCAAGAAATTTCTATATCTATTTCTGTTTTATGTGTGCAGTCTGCACACTGCGTACAAGACTGCACACATAAAATGAAAATAGATATAGAAATTTCTTTTAATATTTTGTCATTCAAATGCCCCTTTATGCTTTATTCACAGTTGATTCCAATAATGCCTTCGATATTAGTAAACAGCTGTTTCGAGTCATTTGATTTAATTTTAATTGTCTTGCTTCGGTACCGAATGAGTTATCTCATGCTGTCTTCCAATTATTTTATATTATTATCTAGGTTTAAAACTTGTGTAACGTTTGTAATCTTTAGTCTCGTATTAACAAGCCCTTTAAGCTGATAAAATATGTTCCTCAACCAGGAAATTACAATACAGTACATGTGGTTATAGGAAAACTGAAAGCATGCAATTTTAATCCGACTACCGGTATCTTAGAACTCAAGTATTATGGATAGTAGGGAGGGGACGGGAGAGGGAGGTACAAATAAATGTATCCTTCACTTTTTCCTAAACTGAAGCAAACTGGCGCAAAATAAGACCAAAATTTTCCAGTTCTTGACTGACTTTCACATATTTCGACTCCAAACGCAAAATCACACTGCCTTGATATTACGTTATGAAGCATTATAAAGATCAGTTTTTAATTGCTGAAACAACAGATTGGGCAAAATAAATGTATACAAAAAAGAAAAAGAAAAAACAATAACGCGTTGTCTGGATCAATAACTTTTCAAAAGGTTCAGAAAATCGTGATATTCTATCGCTTCTTTCCTCCCTCTTCTTTCTGTTCTGATCAAAGGAGTGTTGACTCGGAACTATGTTTCAGAAGCCACTTTTTAATATCTGATAACAGCCTAACAGATCTAATAAAGTTTCCTTTATCTTATTTCTTTTGATTTTTCGATTCGTTATAGTTGTTCGCTGACAAGTTCACAATTTCGCCAATTTCTTGTTTATACTCCGGCACAATCACTAGGTCAGGGGATTTAATTATTTTGACGATGAATGCAATCATTAACCTTATTTAGCAATCACGAAAGGTTTGAACCACGGTCCACTCAAAGCTCATGTGCTTTTAGACCCTGGTGAATGACCAATCGGCTACGTCGAGCCTGAAAAAAAAAAAAAATAAATAATAATAAATAAATAAAAAACATCAGTATTTCGTTTCCGGCTTTACTTCACCAGTGCAAACAGATGCCGCAGCAACCAATTATGCCAATCAGTCTCCTGTCACACTGGGTCTGTCACCAACTATTTCCCACATTACTTTCACCACATTTTATTTTATTACTGAATAGTTACTTTAACATCGTCTACCATGTGATCTTTGACATGTCGTGACGGCCGTTTTTGCTTTTCTGATGCAGTACCCACGTTTATTTACAATACAATAATGCAAGGTATAATTTTAAAGTTTTTCAGCAGCTGGCCAAGTTCGACGGCCGTACCACTGATTTTGTTTAAGCATTAGACTTTTCGAAGGTCATTACAACCAGCTGGTCGCAAACTGCTGATTGTAAGCTACTGACCCAGCCATCCTACCCTTCATATACCAAGAACAATCTGATAAGATCACGGCAGGAAATACGCATTAAAAATAAAAATTTAATGCAGCAATACTATATATAATCAAAGTTTTCCGGGGTTTTTGGGTTCTTTTTTTTTTTTTTTTTTTTTTTCAAATGATAAAATTATACTTAGCAGTCAAGTGCATTATTGAAAGCATAAAAGCAAAAATTCATTTTTTCTCGATGGAAGATCTGATGTTTACTTATTTTTAAATAATAAATTATTTGGTAATTAAAATTACTTTATTAATATCAGCGCTACTAACCTCACCCCCTTTTTGGGGGATGAGAAAGAAAATCTGAAACCGTTCAGAAACTTCCTTCCTGCTCATAACAAACTTTATCCCCTTTTTCCTTTAAGACAGACTTTGTATTCTTGGTCCACTTGTGCACAGGATCCACTGATTAAAAACTATTGCTTCACTATAATGGTTTTATACGAAATCTAAACAGAAGTCAAAAATTCCAGCTTTCGGGGGCTTATCGCTTTCACCCCCCCCCATCCTCCACTTTGATGGAGAGTTTTTAAGACAATTAATGGACTTGCTTGCTACACCCGCGCAAGTCTAGAAGATAGTGTGTTGATCTCTTTCCATTTATATCAATTATTGGAAACTCTCGCTGATGTGAATAAAATATATAGGACTTATTGATCTAAAAATACGCATCTCTCTCTGTGACAAATACAAATGACTGTGGCACGTGCGTCCAATTTCCCATACAAAGTTGCTGCTATTGCGAACTGTTCTGCGCCAACGTTTTTCTGACGATGATAACAAACCCCTGATATCAGAATCTCAAGAGATAACAGCTACTCAGGAACGGCAAATCAGGATAATTTAAAGATGTTGAGACGAATCGATTAATCTTCCAGTTTATAGGTGTTAAATCTAGTTCTTGAATGAAGTTCCAGTATTGAGAAATACCAGGTTATTTTGTCTGCAAAAATAAGCGACAGTCCACCATTTTCTCTCAAACAGGAGAGGGAATGTGCGTTTTTAATAGAGTATCAGATAAAAGCTTTTTTCAGAATTCAAATCGGTCAAGTAAACGGCTTATCTTGTTTAACTCATACCAGTTCTTTTGTGGGCAACGATGTTTTATTTATCTTGAAACAGGCCTATGGGGCTGGGAATTTCCATACTATAATAATTAATGATAGACACCAGCCAGGAATTAACTAAAAATTTACTATACAATGAAATAATATACAATGAAATATGATGCAAATAAAATAAAACACTGATTAAATTATAGTTAAAATATAGTTAAAATAACCAAAGAAGTTTATTGGTCTCTTCATGCCTCAGGTTGTCGATTACCTCGGTTTTATGGCCTCCCAAAGACGCACAAGGTGGGCATTCCGTTGAGACCTATAGTATCATTTGTGGGTAGTCCCACTTATGCTTTATCTGGATTTTTAGCTAGAGTCATCTCTCCTATAGTGGGACGCTCCAGTTTAGTAATCAGAAACAGCAAGGAATTTGTGAACTTTATAAGAAGCCAATCTATAGGTGAAGACGAACTCATGATTTCGTTTGATGTGGTATCCTTGTTCACATGTATCCCCATTGAACATGGGGTGCATTGTGTAAGATCGGCCTTGGAACGAGATGATTGCTTTAGTGCTAGATCTTTACTAAGCATTGATGATATTTGTAAAGGTGTGGAATTTTGCCTCGCAAGCACTACCATGGTGTTTCAAAAAGTTATGTATAAGCAGGTCCATGGCACGGCCATGGGTTCCCCCATCAGTGCCATTGTGGCCAATTTGGCAATGGAGGAACTGGAAACTAGGGTGTTTCATCAGTTGAATTTCCCAATGCGCGAGTGGAGGAGATATGTGGACGATACCTTCACTATTTTAAAAAAGGGAAAGGAAGATGAGGTGCTCAATATGCTCAACAGCTTTTCCACATTTATACAATTTACCTCGGAGGTGGAAGAAGCTGGGTCCCTCCCGTTTCTGGATGTCTTGGTGAGCAGAGATGGATCTAGATTAAAAACAACGATCTATAGAAAGCCTATGTGCCGTGGCCAATTTGTTCATTATAGCTCAGCACAGGCTTGTCATCATAAGAACAGTGTAGCCAGGGCATTGTTGAATAGGGTGGGGACCCACTGTAGTACCCCTGAAGAAAAGGAAATAGAAATTTGCAAAGTCACGGCAGAGCTCAGGAAATGTGGATACCCCCAGAGGGTCTTGGACAAATATATTCATAGGGTTGAGTCCAATCGTAGGGAGTGGCCTGCCCCTGTGGCTACTGCATACATTCCTTACTATCCGGGCCTTTCAGAACGTATTGTACGGGCATTGCGGGAGTGCCAGACTCGCTGTGTGCAACTTCCGGGTCGGAGGTTGCACACAGTGATATCCCAAGTTAAAGATCCCGTAGCCCAGGACCATACTAGCAATGTGGTCTACGAGATTAAGTGCCCGGATTGTGAGGAGTGTTATGTGGGGGAAATGGGCCGACGTTTAAAGGACCGTCTGGGGGAACACACGACCGCTATCAAGACTGCTAACTATGCGAGGTCTGCTGTGGCAGAGCATTTCTGGGAAAAGCAGCATCGGATCTCCCCTGAAGACGCGGTCATTACCGACCGCGCCCATGGATTTTGGGAACGCAAGTGGCTCGAGAGCTTGCGAATCGGTTCATCCAGTCACAATACTATTAATAGGGACAGGGGGATCCGTTTACACCCCCTGTTTGAGGCAATTGTCCTCAGAAGGGATGACCGTTTCTGTTTGACACGCTCCCGAGCCACTTCCATTTCCGATACGCGCATGGAGAATGTAGATCATGTGTCTGATGATCACGTGCATGAGTGCCATGGACCTGCTACTTAAGGATGTGTTTTAGCACTGGTAGTATGCTGTTGAAGAAGGAGACGGCAGTTCTCCGAAAGCTCCAGATTGTATTGTTTTATCGCTTTTAACCTAGTTTATTTTAATTAATTTTATTGTTTTTAACTATATTTTAACTATAATTTAATCAGTGTTTTATTTTATTTGCATCATATTTCATTGTATATTATTTCATTGTATAGTAAATTTTTAGTTAATTCCTGGCTGGTGTCTATCATTAATTATTATAGGATGTTTTATTTATTTGTAGGCAATAAGTATTTTCTTCAAAAATATTGAAAACAGTATTTTGAGTCAAGTTATCTTTAGAACAAAAGGAACTTCTGATGTTATATTTCAGCTATCAGGATTACTCAGTTTATTACAGTCATAAAAAAGGATAAAAGGTTGCTAAAACTATAGTAATGTACTCTAAAATCGTGAATTCTGCTAATTGAGGTAAAATCTTGCTCACACTGGATTTGAGTTTCGACAAGCTGTAAATGAATATACAGAAAAAAAAAAAAAAAAAAGTTTCGAAAACAGAGAAAGTAAAGGGAATGAATGAACGAAGTTAGTTCTGTGAGCATAATGTTGGATGGTTACTACACGTGTTCTAAGTGACTTAGGAAAAAGTGGCAGAATTACAGATTAATATAATTTCTGAGAAGTCAGTTCATTTAATAAACATGTTTTTTCGTTATTAACTTTAGTGTTTTAATGTATTCCTTTCAATCAGAATTACAGATGACAGTTCTGATAAACAATAGCCACTGAAATATCCACAAGGTAGGAACCATTGAAATCCTGAGTGATAAGGAAATTAATAGATATATGAAGGAAGGGTTGTTATAAACAGCATTACTCTCTTTTGAACAGTTAAAGATGGTTAGAGTTATTTTAGCCACTTCAAGTATGAGTAGAATATTTTATGGTTAGACGGATTAACGACTTGCAGAGGCTTTATAAATAAGGCCTGAAAAAAAAAAAAAAAAAAAACTACTTTTTTGGGTGTGGAAGAGGTATGCTAAAAGAGGTTAAGGCTAATCCAAGTAGAAGGATCTGGTCATGTTTTGAAATCTTATTACTGAAGGTAAGAATAAGTGAATGATTTGCTTTGACAAAAAATATTTAAAAAATGTAGAATTCGGTTTCAGAAAGGCTAAAATTAACAAAGGTATCCAGCCTCCGTCTGAGGAAAAAACTCGCATTTAGAAAGATGGTGGTAAACATTCGAGAAGTTCTGATTGGATAAATCAACTCTCTAATGACAGGATCATTAACTATTGCAAAGGTAAAAACTATGGAGAAACAGTTCCAAAGGATACCTGGCAGTGAAGGAATTTATGAAAAGGTCGTTGTTGAGATCCAGTATGGTACAGATGTTGAGAAGACATTCCAACCTGTTGAGGTTAGTGATAGTGCTGCAGTCCGACAGTTAACCTTGTCTAACACAATGGTACACTTTGTGCTGTGTCGCATCCTAAATCCACATCAGGACAAGTTGCACAAAACTTCACGAATTGTATCACAGTGATTATGAAAACGTCATTTTGTATTATGGGTTTTTGTTCGACTGGAATTTCAACCTAAATGGTTAAACATCAATGGTCTAATGAGACCACTTTCGCCTGAATGGAGCACTCACTATCCATCTTTGTGCCGTGAACGTATTAGCTGAAGCGTATGATGAAAGGAAAACCCTGATGAAGTTCTGGAAATTCTTCTCCATTCACTAAAGATACACTTTAGTGCGGTTTCACGACCAAATAAATGGATCGAAAACCTGTTTTGTAACTGCCAAACGACACTATGCACTTCATGTGTATCATGTTATCTTGAATCTGTAGCGAGAGAAATTTTGAACGCATCGTTTTATGCACGACAGAGCACTACTTCGTTAGACCTGTCAAGGACGATACGAGAGGTATGTTTATAAAATATAGAATAATAAGCCCATGGTTTTCAAAAACATTACCATTTCTCCCTCTCCCTCTCACTCTATATATATAACATACTACACTCTGCTTGAAAACAGTTCATGGCACAGAATTGACATCAGAAATTGTCAATTCTGTGCCATGAACGCATTAGCGAAATTTTGCAATGAATTTTTTTTCAAGGAAATTTTGCAAAGAGAAACAATGCACCTCCTTATATTGATATGTTAAAGGAAGTTTTATTCTTTGGATAATTCTCTTCTCCTCCAGCTGTAACACCCACATTCTACATATCAGGCTATTGCTGTGTACTGTATATCCTCCAGAATAGACCAGCATTAATTCTCGTCACCTTATATAAAGTCTGCACTGTATTTAGTCGTGTGAATATACGATTTCAGGCAGAGGAATAATGGATTTTTTCTGTAGAGGAAATATGCAGCAAATAAATTACTCCCACTTCTTTCAAGCGAACAATTGTGTTGATAGTTTATTTGGCATTTCTCCAGACAACTCTCACAAGTGGATGGGGATGATTAGCAGTAGTTCAGGTTCGTCAGCTGCTATTATTGGCGAATGTGCAATATTAATTTCGCAGAGCTCAGAAGACGCAATCTTTATGTAGAAGTTTGCGTGGGACTGTTCAATTGAGAAATGTTCTAACTTTTAAATGCGTTTTCGTGACAAAAGAAGTATCTTGAACAGGGAAAATGTAGTCAGTTTGATATTATTCACTGTTGTTGGGATAAGTTTATTTGTTAAATCGTAAATCTTATTTCTCTAACAATGAAACCCTCTTCTTGTAAGTTCTTTTCGTCATTTCTCCTTACCTTGCTATTAATTTCTGCCATTGACAAAGCTTCAATGACAGAAATCTTCATTGTAAGTGTTGAATGTATCAATGTATCAAGTACAGAAAGCATCTGGTTTAAGCTTCTCTGTCGTTTGGAAGATTTGGAATAGTGGAACAAGCCGTCAATTGTCTCGGGACACCCGGCGAAGCTATTTTTAGAAGGCCATCATATCAGCCCTAGCATGTAGTACAATGGCTATGATCTATGTCCTTCCACGCGGTGTTGAAAGGGCCTGTGTTCAATTCCATGAAGATTTGTGAAATTGTTATGGAGGGTTAGTCAGCCACGGTCGAGGGCTGCACGGTTTTTCCTCCGAAAACTCCATTTTTTTATATAGAAAAACAAAAATCAACCATGTTTTTGTATGTTGTATGTAGAACACACACATTTAGAGAAACAATAAACTAATGCGTCATAGTCTGAGTTGGAGAAAAAATTAATTTCTTCATCTCATCTCATTTGCAAGCTGAAGTTTTCAGAATCTTAAATGTGTCTTGAATGATAATCTGACGTTAAACCACCAAAACCAGAAACAGAGATGTCTCGAAAGCAAATTCCAGGTCAACTAAGAGTTAAAATATCATAAGATAACTACTGTTTGGCCCTAATAGCAAACCATATTATGATTTCTATTATGAGATTTATTTCTATATTAGATTTATAGTATGAGATCTATTTCTATATTACATTTCTATTATGAGATCTATTTCTAAATTAGATTTCTAGTATGAGATCTATTTATAAATTAGATTTCTAGTATGACATCTATTTCTATTATGAGATCCAATATAATTAAGCCTTTCAATAATATTCTTTTAAAAAAGATTTCGTCGGGATCGATCAAGCAGGTCTTACATATTTTTGTTGATGTTTCAGATTTTATGGTGGCAACTTAATTTTCAGTGTATGTTTTTCTATAAACACAGTTTATGTATAAATTGATAGGTATAAACATTTAAAAATGTATTTTAAAGTCTGAAAGGATGAAAATTCACGAGCCATTACCAAACTTTTACACAAGATTTCGCCACTGTTAATTTGCATATTTCAGAAATGTCATGGTTTATTCATAAGTCCGCACAGTATTGTTGCGTTATAACATACATGTATGTATGTTATAACGCAACAATACTGTGGCGCTATAACATACATGAATTGTACTGTACTTCCATCCAAAGTTTCATTGACGTAATATGCGCGTTATGTAACAGACAGTGATTATTTATCCCCTTTCAAAGTTTTGCTATTTCGAGTGTTTCGTCCACTACAGTATAACGTATAACTACTTGAGTTGCACCTGGGTGTAGTTGTCGAAAGTTTCAAACCGGTATCACTATTTACATTTTCCATATCGTTGAGGACTGTTTCCTTTGTTACACGTGTAGAGAATTTAAAAATTCTCTACACGAATAACATTGTAATGATGAAAGGAAAAAGGTTCTAGCCTTATTATTTTTAAATTCTTTCCTAATTTACTTCAAAAGCGAATTATGATAAAATTAAGCATATATGAAAGTATATAATGATATGTGAAAAGATGAAATATTTAATGGCGTGCTTTTCATAGATGAAAAGCATGCCATTAAATATATGTAATGCGAGAACTCTTCTAATCTGAAGTAAAAAATCTCTCCATAATAGTCTACCCGTCACGCTTTGGCGGTTTCTATCATGCACTGAGATGGTCTTGTTCGTTTCATTTCCGTTGTTTATCCAAGTTCGGCGCAACCTCCGCCCACGTCTCTCTGAAGCCTCGCACAGTTTTCCAGATCTGTCTAGAACTTTTATATTGCTTACCCGGGAACGGTAAGTTCCTGTGAAATTATTATTAGTATTATTATTGTCATTATCTCTCTATACATTAAAAAAGTTTTCCTCCTAGTGATATTTATTCGAGCCAATGGGAGAAGAGGGCGGGGGCATTACGTCACTAGAAATGCGCAGGCAAATACGTAAACTATATCGGGACGATGGGTTCTTCATCAGCTGACACTAATATACAAAAAAATGTTAAAAGGGAGGAACACAAATGGGTTACTGGGCAGAATCAGACACTTGCTGTTGACAATGTAGAGCACGTACGTGGGTCGCATTGCAAGACAACTGCCTCTATAACGTTCACCAACATCATGCACGTGCTTCGCTGTCTAATACATGGCCACGCCCGGTATCATTTGATGTTCCACTGTAACGTTTTTGGATATTAATGTCAGCTGATGACGGGACCCATCGTCCTGATATAGTTTATATATTTATAAATAGTTTAGTATTTTGTAAATATTTTAAATATTTGTATAGTTTGTAAATATTTTAATTAAATATTTTAGTCCTGCACTTTCAGATGCAACAATATTCCTCGTGCATTATGGAACCCGAAGCGACCTATGTAAACGCCGGTCACGTGGTACAAGTGGGCGGGGAAATTAGTCACTACAAATGCACAAATTACATAGGTCATTTCCTGATTAGATATCGCTTAGTGCGTTTTAAGAGGTGTGTCTTTTACGCAGAAAAGAGTTCACTTACTCCATCATACCTCTACATTTTATATAGAAAAGAGTGGCGGGGAAGCGGCGTTGGCTTGCAAAGCGAACAGGGGACGAAGCCCCTAGTTATTACCATTTTTTTTTTCATTTAATTAATTAATTTTTTTTTTTGGTTGATGCAATAAACATTTTCACTTCTTTGCACATCATTTGGCCTTACTAATACTAATACAGTACTAATGATTCAAAAATTCCATAGTTTTAAGTATCAGATCAGTTGACAAGAAATTTTGTTTCAGTAAAAGGAGTGGTTATATTCTTAAGGAAACTCACCCCCAGTTTCTCCCATCATCTTGATATACTTCATCACTCCTTTATACCATGACAGAGAGTGGGGAGGAAGATCCCCGATGTCGAATAGTGCTACCAACAGATAACACCGACCAGCAAAACAACCAGATTATCTGAGAAGACGACACTGGGGAAAGGGGGGGGGGTTCAGTCTATGGAAAGTCTTTACATGCATATCGTGCAGGAGGACGTTTAAAGAAAATTTCTGGAGGTCTCTGGGCGGGGTTCAGACACTCCCACTTTTTCCCGTGAATGAGCAACTGTCTTTGCCTGATGACATCTGCTCCAACATATATGAAGTAAGCACACTAATTTATTAAAGGCTAACTAGAGCCGTGCTAGCGATAAACTTAATTCTAATTATGAAAAACAAAATTCGTTATTTCTCTTTGCTTGTAACATTTAATATTATAAAGAAGATTTTTTTTTTCTACGACGTAACCTACTGTTTACGTCGTAAAAAAAAAATATTCTTTATAATCTACGACGTAACCAGTAGGTTACATCGTAGGGAAAAGTACCTATATGGCCGTCCCTGAATATAAACAGAAATTTTATTTTATTTATGAGCATCTGTTAGTTGCAATCTTTAGGAAATCGTATCGAAGGGGTGTGGATGTATTGAAAGCATAACTTTCCTTTTACCATAAACGTAGTGCTGTGCATAAACCTATTTTCATTAAACTAGGATTGCGCGAAAAGTAAAAGAGTATTAAGTCTTCGAGAAGCTCATGGTTGTTTTTTAACGTAAAATTAAATTATTGATTAGAAGGGAACTATTAAGACATGTGCGCGCACGTGTTTTGTATTTTCGTGATTGTTAACAGAAAAGAAAAATTTGCTGTTGTCCTTGCAAAACCGGTAACCTACTTCGTATCTGTCAAAGAATTTCCAAATGAAAAATACATCATTTATAAACTTTACACTTTACAGATGTGGTGATTTAGCAGGTGAAATCCCTTCCCTCTACCAAGTCTGATCCTAGAGTTCGGAAGAGGTCGGAAGAATTGTCGTCCCCGGAGGCCCGGGGACGACAATTAATGTTGGAGGAAAAGGACAGCAAAGAGGACTTCTCACCTGGATTACATTTACATTTACATGAGCTTGCATCAGCTGCCCCAAGGCTTCCCGCCTATATGCAGCTGTTCACTCTCGTGCAGTTATAACCTCAACCTTAGTCAGCTGGTTAATAAAATTAAACTACGAGTTATCATCCCCACCACGAGGTGTGTCACTACTATCTTGTGCTGCGTCCACGTCTAAATACTTGTCTCACATACAAGAAAAATTGATCAAAAGACTTTCTCATCTCAAGGAGTTCACACACAGTATCTTCATATAGAACAAGAGTTGAAACCTTAAGTCCGCATACAACGGACATTATAGCATAATGTGGATGCCAGTCTCTAGCTCGTAATATTCGCGCATATCTGAAGGAACCAGAACGCAGCTGAAAAAGCCTAGACTTTAAGCCATCTCCAATAGAGACAGAACAGGCCATCCGGCCAAACCGAAGCCATGGCGATCTCACCGGCTCATAGTCTGAACGAAAGGTAGAAAAGTATACAATTGCTTTCTCTTCTCAGCATTAGTTCACTGCGCTTGTCATATGGTGTCTAATTTATCACAGATTCTCTTCCTCTCTATGCTGTTAAATCAAGGCCATCGGCCGCCCTACCGGCTGGGCACAACCAGACGCCCAAAATTTGTCTGCGAAGTTCTCGCTTCAGCCATAACATCAAGCTGGACTTGACCACGAGGAAGTCAGCAGGGAATTTTCCCTGCTAAGATACATAAAGCTTCTGTGGTCACGTTTTTACATGCTCGGATAATGCCGGAGAGCGAATCTCTGCTCAAGTTTTTTTTTTTTTTTTTTTTTAAGGAGCATTAGAAACTAAGGCCATATTGCTCCGGGATATGCGGTGGTCATTCCCTGATCTTTCCGCATCCTCCGTATTTGGTGGTGACGGGCTCGAACCCCGGTCTAATCAAGAAGCGTGTGCTACGCACTGCTACTCCTTCCCACCTGGCTACGGAGGCGCCTCTCGGCTCAGAGAGAAGGTGCTTCTCCTCACATGGATGAGGACCCTTCCCGTTAAGATTTGCGGTCGGTTTCAGCCCAGTGCCAGGGTGAACTGCACTTCTGCATCCCACCTAAGGACTAGCCGTGGCTCGTTATCTTAAAAAAAATAAAATCGAAAACCAAATTTCGAATAACAGTAATAAATAGGCAAAGTTTAAATAAATGAGCTGTAAAACAGTTACGTTACTAATGTGTGTGAACAATCAATGTCATCTTAATGCTGAAATTATTAATTTATTAATTATTTATTAAAATAAAATCGCATATTTTGAGATATTCATTTCTTTGTGTGTGCTACTTAAATTTTGGATCCCGTGAAAAATACTCATCTATGATAAAAAAAAAACGATAATTAATAAAGAATCTTATTATTATTGTTTACTCCCAATGGTTTCATGACATCCTGAATCCTGCAACTTCTCGTAGATGGTGTGTTTAATCATGTAAAAATTATGCAAACAATCAGTGCCTATTGAATTTTAAGAACCTGTTTTAAGATAAATCACCTATGTGCAGAATTTATCTGCACATAGGTGATTTATCTTAATTACTTCATAGCATGTCAAAAGTTGGCGTAAGTAAAACATATTCAATCGCAATTTTAGGCGCGTTAGCATATAGACGTAACGCGCTTATTATCTTTGTCATATCCGTCCGAACTAATAACTCCTAAAGGATATATTTTCATAAAATTTTATATTTTACTCTTTTAAAAAACAATTGTCTTATCTTCCCAGTTTTTTTGCTAGCTTTATTTTTTATTATAAATCATAAATTATTACTATTTGTTAACGCACCTTGAACAGTTTTGGAGAAGTACTATATCGGGACGATGGGTCCCTTCATCAGCTGTTCGTACAACTTTAAACATTTGTAATGGCTGTATGTGTTAGTTATTATAAATGTAAATAACAGTTCAATCTGTTGAATGAAACAAATGACAATAAATAAAGTCCAGCAAATGTTATCGTGTACTGTAATGTTAATTTTAAATGAGTACCTGCCTAGCACAGTATCAGAATAAAAATGCTTTCACACTGGATAATAAAAAAAAATAACTACAGATAATTGGTACCGAAACTGTTCCGTGTTATGTGAAACCATGCTGATTGAGGTATAATTATAATGAGTTTTAATCGAATGCGTACCAGAGAAACAGTCTATAAACAATTTACGCTTGATAGCCAATTAAAAGGATTTGAAATAAAAAATATTGCAAAAATTTTATTAATGAAAAGGTAAAAAATTTTATTGTTTATTTAGGTATTTCAATAATGAAGTCTGGTGAAATTGTCTCTTCTTTTTCTCAGCGTACAGGTCTTTGTAGCATCGAATCCCATCTTGTAAAATTTGCCGTATCTTGATGCTATGTTCAACATTCAGATCTACATTCATAATCGCCTCGCAGGCCATGTAAACCCCTGAAAAACTTTTTCCAATTCTTCTGTTGAAAATTCTTTTGGTGCCATAAGATAACACTGAAGTGGATAACACTTTAATGTTATCCACTTCAGAATTGTTTTCCTCTTCTTTATATACAGTTTCCTCATCAATTTCAAGGAGGATTGTATCATCTAAGTCATTTGCATGTGAGTCAGTGCAGTCACGTACGTTAGCAGTGCCCAAAGTTTCAAATCCCAAAATGTCTTCGGTAATTGTCCGAAGTAATTGTGATTCAAAACCAGTGAAACCAATTGGCAAATGGGGCAAAATATGCTGCCAAACAGAATGCATGTTGTTGGCAGTGATTTATAGCCAAGATGCAAATATATTTTCGATCGTAATTAAAGGGATAAAAAATAAATGTGAAATGAAAAGTTTGAAAAGCTATCACGTCGTCTTATCAGGATGGAATTATGAATACTGAACACTGTTGTACGTTTCCGCTGATATTTTTATAACAAATAGAAATAAAAATTTTGTATATTTTTATTACATTAAAATGTACAGCAATATCCCGCATAGCCTGAGGGGAGCTATTGGCACATGTGCATGTGAGACAATAAAGTTGGCGCCACAGCATATACACTGAGTGATCACTGAATTATGACCACCTATCTAATACTTCGTAGGTCCTCCTTTTGCCCTCAGTACAGCAGCTATCCGACGTGGCATTGATTCAACAAGATGTCGGAAGCGTGTGGGAGGTATGGCCGACCAAGCTGTGTGTAATGCGGCTAGCAATGGAAGTATGGAGATGATTGGTGTATCCAGACGCCTGATATGCCTATCCATAGCGTCCCACAAGTTCTCTATGGGATTGATATCGGTGGAGTTCGGAGGCCAATCGATATGTTGGAAGTCAGAACTGTGTTCCTCAAACCATTTCTGCACGTCAAGTGCCCGATGGCTTGGCGCACTGTCATCTTAGAAGACACCATTGCCATTCGGGAAAAAGTGTAACATAGCCGGGTTTACACAGTCAGCAAGCAGTTGATGATAGCGAAGACCAATGATATGTTGTTCCACATGCACCAGGGGTCCAAATTCCTGCCAGTGAAACATTCCCCACACCATACAACCGCCTCCACCGACCTGCACTTTTGATACCATGCATGATGGATCAAGAGCCTCATGTTGTTGACGCCAAAGCCGTACACGACTATCCACGGTGTGAGTAAATAGCGTGACTTATCCGACCAGCACACATTCTTCCAGTCTTCTAACGTCTAACTTGCATGCTCTTTGCACCAGGCGAGTCTTTTACACCGATGAACCTTGGTTAGGAGAGGATGCCGGTATGGCACATACATGCGACGCATGGTCATGCCAGGTTGTTCCGGGTTGGCCCATGTTGTATTGGGTAGTCAACTCTTCAACAGTGATGCGCCTGTTCGAGTCGTCGGACCCGGCGTTCACCTCTAACACAAACCTTTCGCTGACCTTTGCAGTTTTGCCGTCGGGTCGTTGTTTGACCATTTTGATGACAGTCCTATTACAATTTAACAACGGCAACTGTCGAATACCCCACCAGTTCAGCCGTTTTGGAAATCGAGGAACCAGCTCATCGAGTTGCCACAATCTGTCCTTTATCAAAGTCCAATAAATCCTTCCTTTTACCCATCACGCTCGAAATTTTGCTACCTACTGAACCACTGACACCTATCTATGCTACGTAGGTCGACTAACTTCGCACTCTCGTACCTCACGTGGTCAACGGGTCGCATTCAGTTTTCATAGGCGTGGTCATAATTGAGTGATCACTCAGTGTATGTATGCATACCTAGGCTGCAATGCAACATATAGGGCGCCTCCGTAGCCAGGTAGGAAGGAGCAGCAGTGCGTAGCACACGCTTCTTGATTAGACTGGGGTTCTAGCCCGTCACCACCAAATACGGAGGATGCGGAAAGGTCAGGGATTGACCACCGCATATCCCAGAGCAATATAGCCTTAGTTGCTAATGCTCCTAAAAACCAAATAACAAACAAACAAACAAGCAACCTATATGCATATATTTCACGGTACGAATGAGTTTTAATATGTATAGTTAATTGACTTAAACTTAATTGAAAACCGTGTTATAGTGATATATGTGCTGTTTGAAGTTGTGGTAAGCGAGGTATTGCTGTATTCTTTTTAAGGAATAATTACAACTGGTAAGCGCAATCATTATCAATTTACATGACCTTTTGTTTTTAATAATATACTGCGAAGAAAATGAATCAGATTCTCGCACGTAATAACAGAAATCGCGGTTTTGTTTTTGCGGCCATTATAACTTGGCACGAAGCTGACGAACTGTATGACTAGTTATAATGGTGAAAATTTGAATCTATTGTTTGTGCTTGTCAGCAAGTCGCTATTTATGGAAGAGATTAACCACTGATTTAATGAAGCATACGTGTTACGTGGAAAGAAATGAAAGAGGTGAAAGACTTGTGGAATTTGCAGAATCTCAAGGACTGTCAGTAATGAACACTTTTTTCAAGAAAAGGGTGAACAGAAAGTGGACATGGAAGAGTCCAAATGGATTAACTACTAATGAAATCGACTTCATCCTCACTAATAGAAGATATATTGTGAATGATGTCACCGTCCTAAATAAGGTAAATGTTGGAAGTGATCACAGAATGGTAAGATGTACACTTGATATAGATGTAGGAAAGGAAAGGAAAAAACTGACTCGAGTAAATAATACAAAGGTCTTTGAGATAACAGAAGAGGAGAAAAAGCAGTATGTACTGGAACTTAAGAACAAGTATGAGCTTCTGCAGACTGCTGAGGACCAAGATATCGACGAGGAATATTACAACTTTTTGAAAGTGATAAAGCCCAAGAAACCTATAGGGAAAAAGAAATCCAAAGAAGAAAAAATTAGTCAAGAAACACTTGTCATGATGAACCGAAGACGACAAATGAAAAGCAAGAAAAACACTGACAGGGAGAAAATTGAGTATACTGAGTTATGCAAAGCCATTAGAAAGAGACTCAGAGAGGATATAAGAAGACTTAACACAAGAAAAGTAGAACAAGCATTAAGGGAAAACAAAGGATTTAAATCAGCAGCCATGAGCAGTAATACAGAAAGACAAATGATACTGAAACTGAAGAATAGCGATGGTGTACTTATAAACAGCAGAGAAGGCATAATTCAAATAGCAGAAGACTACTATAGAGAATTATACAAGGAGCAGGGGAATGATGCCAGCAGTGGGGAAGATGGATTGCAAAGTAGCAACACATACGACATACCCAATATTCTTCCTGATGAGGTAGAACATGCATTGAAGAAAATGAAGAATCAGAAAGCCCCGGGGGAAGATGAAGTTACTGTAGAGTTGTTAAAATTGGGAGGAAGAGACATAACACAAAAACTGGCAAGGCTCTTCACAAAGTGCATTAGAAAAGGTGTGACGCCTAAGCAGTGGAATAATGCAATCATAGTTTTGCTGCATAAGAAAGGAGATAAATCAGAAATTGGAAATTATAGACCAATTAGCTTGTTATCCCACATCTACAAGTTGTTCACAAGGGTCATTACTAACAGATTAGAAAGAATACTGGATGAGAATCAACCGAAAGAGCAAGCTGGCTTTAGGACAGGATTCGCAACTATGGATCACCTTCATGTAATATCACAGCTAATGGAGAAAGCAAATGAATATAAAACACCATTATGCCTGGCATTTGTGGATTATGAAAAGGCATTTGACTCCATACAGCATAAGGCAATGTTTCGGGCACTGGAAAGACAAGGCATTGATACCCCATATATTATGATTTTGAAGAAAATATACGAGAGTGCTACCTCCTTTATTAGACTAGACAAAGACAGTAGGAAATTTAAAATTGAGAAAGCAGTTCGACAAGGAGACACAATATCTCCTAAGCTGTTTACTGCTGCCCTTGAGGAAGCTTTCAGAAGATTAGACTGGTCGCAGAAAGGAGTCAATGTGAACGGAGAGTACCTAAACCATTTGCGATTTGCAGATGACATTGTGGTCATAAGCCATGATCCCAAAGAATTAGAGGAAAATCTTAATCAGTTATGCACAGCTAGTAAGGATTTTGGACTAAAGATGAATATGGCTAAAACAAAAGTAATGATGAACAAGTATGCCACAGAAAGAGACATAATGATTGAAGGAGCAGTAATTGAAAAGGTGGAGTCATATATACTTATCTGGGACAAGTTATTAGCTGTAATAATGATAAATGGCTGGAAGTCAAGAGAAGAATAAATTTTGGATGGATAGCATTCAGGAAATATAGTCACATACTGAAGAGCAATATCCCAGTTTGTCTGAAACGTAAAATAATGGACCAATGTATACTCCCCACCATGACTTATGGAAGTGAAACTTGGGCACTCACCAAAAGAATGGAAGAGAAGCTGAGAACCACACAGCGAAGAATGGAACGAATCATATTGGGAATAAGACTGTTAGATAAGAAGAGAAACACATGGATTAGGCAACAAACTCAAGTAAAGGACATTCTTATCAAAACTAAAGAACTAAAATGGTCTTGGGCAGGACACATAGCTGGAAGACATGATGACAGATGGACTAAGAAAATAACATAATGGTATCCAAGAGGAGCTAGAAGAAAACCTGGAAGACAAAGGCGGAGATGGATAGATGAAATTCATGAGTTTGTGGGTAGTAAATGGATGTCCAGTGCTCAAAACAGAAGCAACTGGAAAGTTGCTGGAGAGGCCTTCATCCTGCAGTGGATTGAAAATGACTGATGATGAGGATGATGATGATGATGATGACGTGTTTCCAGAAGTACCCACAGCTGCACTAGGCATTTCTATCTCTCTTTGCTCTCAACTGTTCTAAAGTGATGTCAAACTGGTCGCTGTTCACGCAAGCACTCCAGGACCAGTTACATAGTTGTAATTTCTAGAAGCAATTCGTTTTAAGTTACGAAATTAGCATTAGCATTAGCATTAGCATTAGTAGAGGCATTTGATGCAAGAAAGCAAGCTTATGCAGCATCAGCCAAAAAAAAAAAAAAAAGTAACAAAAATAAATAAAAATAACCACTTCCACTTCACCCCTCTGTTCGTTCGAAATACCTGTCCAGCTAAGCCTTAAACTTATTTAGGCTATCAACTTCCACGACAAGGGATGGAAGTCTGTTCCACCTACCAACCACCCGCTGGCTAAAGGCAAATTTCCGCACATCTATCCTACATCTGTCTTTCCTCAATTTGAATTTATGCCCTCTCAGGTGATTATTGTGAGCAAGAGAAGAATCCCATCAGCATTAAGCATGCTCAAACCATTCAAGGCTTTGTACACCTCTATCAGATCACCTCGCTGGTGCCTAGTTTCCAGACACTGTAATTCGCAAAACTTAAGCCTTTCTTCGTAAGAGCACCCCTTTGTCCCATTCACCAATCTAGTTGCCCTTCTCTGTACTCGTTCCAGCAGCTCTACATCCTTCTTGAAATGAGGCCTCCAGGCCTGTATACCGTACTCTAGGTGTGGCCTGACCATTGCCTTATACAAGGGAATAATCACCTCTTTATCCCCTGCTAGAAAAATTCCTATATATCATTGACAATACATCATGAGCTACTCTTGTAGCCCGTCTGCACTGCTCAGAGAACTTCATATCTGCCTGCACAACCACCCCCAGGTCCCTTTCACTCTCTACCACTGTCAGTGTAGTACCACACAGTTGATACGTTGCTCTGGGGTTGCTGTTTCCCATATGTAGTACTTTACATTTGTCAATGTTAAACTTCATTTGCCACCTCGAAGCCCATCTGCTCAACCTTTCCAAATCCTGTTGCAGCAGCATAGTGTCAGTAGTGTCCTTGACAACCCTGCCAACCTTCGTATCGTCTGCAAACTTGGACATTAAGCCTGATATACCATCATCAATATAATTTATAAATACAGAACACAAAAAAGACCCAACACTGAACCTGAGGGACTCCACTAATAACATTAGTCCACGATGAGCAGTGTCCATTGATTACCACTCTCTGTCTTCTCCCCCTCAACCACCCCTTTATCCATAGCAGCAATTTGCCTCCAATGCCACACTGCTCCAATTTGTGCAGCAGTCTTCCATGTGCAACAGTATCAAAGCCTTTCTAAGATCCAAGTATATAATATCAAAGTTATTCCCTGCATCTAGTTCTTTTGTGACTGCATCATAGTATCCAATCAAATTGGTCAGGCAAGACTTACCCTTAACAAAACCATGCTGTGTCCTAGCTATAACTGAAGTCTTGTCTAGATGATCCTGCAGTGCTTCTTTAACCAGTGCCTCCATTAATTTTCCGGGAACAGAAGTTAAACTCACAGGTCTATAATTACTTGTGTCAGCCTTTGATCCCTCTTTGTGAATTGGGGTCACATTTGCACATCTCCAGTCCATGGGTACCTCCCCTGAGTCCAAGGAAGCTCTCATAATTATGGCTAAGGGTTTGCTTACTTCCTTTGCTGCCTCCTTTAATATAACTGGATAGATCCCATCCACCCCAGGTGCCTTTCTTGTGTTTATCTTCAACAATTTCTCCTCCACTTTGCTCTCAGTTATTACAAGATTCTCTAGCTTACTGCTAGAGTTGAATACACCTCTGGCATTCCCCTCGCTGAATAACTCCTCATGTGTGAATGTCGATGCAAAATATTCATTTAGTTTGTTAGCTACCTGAGCAGGGTCATCAACAGTTGACCCATCGATCTCAAGTGGACCAATCTGATTCATCCCCTTCCTTCAAGAGTTTACATAAGTAAAGAACTCTTTGCTGTTTTTCTTCGCATCCCTTGCCAAGGATCTCTCGTAATCTGCCTTCGCCTGCCTAACCTCCTTTGTAACTTGGTTACAGATCAACTTGTATCTATCATAGGCGTCTGTGTCACGTGTTAATTTGTATGTATCCCATGCATTTTTCTTCTCTGCCATATGCCTCATTAGTTCATCTGACATCCATTTAGGCCTAAACCTTGAACAATATTTCTTAGTTGGTATGTAAAGCCTAGTAGCTTCCAAGATAAGTTCTTTGAATGCTTCCCATTTGAATTTGCTGTTGGCAATATCATCAGTTGATCCCACTGTATAGAATTTAAATACTGTCTCAGTCCATTGTAGTCGCCTTTACGAAAGCAATACCCCTTCCCTTTACCCCTAATGGTAGTTACCTCTTTGAGTAACTCCCACTTCAGCACACTGTGATCACTGCCACCTAGTAGTTCATTTATCTGCAGATTCTTAATGCATGAAGAATCACTACTGATAATCAAATCAAGAGTATTACTCCCTCTAGTTGCCTCCAGAACATGCTGATGTAGAAAACAATCATCCAATAAATCCACAAAGGCCTTGCTACTGTGTGGGTGACCAGCCCCAAATTCCAGTCAATATCTGGGAAATTAAAATCCCCCATTATAAGACTCTCTGATTTACTGGCCCACTCTATTCTCCGAACAGTTTCTTATTATACTCATCAGAGTCATTAGGCCTATAGCACACTCCTACTCTCAATTTTGATCTCCCAATGCTTATGTCACACCAAACTGACTCGACACTGCACTGTCCAGCGATGTCGACTGGCTTCACTTCCTTGGATTTTATTTGTTTTTTAACTAATAGCATAACCCCTCCTCCCTTCCTATCCTGTCTATCCTTTCTGTAGACATTGTACTCCCCAAATTCCAGTTCTGCATTCCTTATATCTGTGTGACACCACGTCTCTGAAACCCACACAATATCTGCCTTTGATGTTTTGAGCAATACCTCAAAGTCATCAAATTTATTTACTAAACTCCTAGCATTGGTGTACACACAAGTATACATGCACCTGTTCTTTTTCTTAGCTACCCTAACACAACCCATGTGTTTACTTGTACCCCAATGATTCCCAGCAGTCTCTGAAATATCCTGCATCTTATTTTCCAGGCTGCGGCTCATTCCAATAGAAGCAGTGCAAGAATCACTTTCACCTCTGCCAGTGGCTACTGTTAATCTATTAGTCTTTGTATCCCCCCAATCTAGCAGTTTTCCGACCCACCTAACACTGCCTCGATAGCATCAGCAAACATTCTTGCACCCTTTCTATTTAAGTGTATCCCATCCCTGTAGAAGCAGTCTCTCCTGTTAACAAGTACAGACCAGGCTGAAAAAAATTCTACCCCTTGAGCCCTGCACAATCTTTCCAGGGCCGAATTGATTGACAGGGCTCTCATCATATACTCCCTCCTATCGTGTCTGGGCAGAATTGCAGACACTTTCAATTTCAACGCTAATTCACGGCTTTTTTTCATCAATGACCTGTACTTGTCAAGTAATTCCGCCGGTCTCCTGCTCTTAATATCATTAGTGCCAACGTGTACAACTATATCACCTTTTGTGCCCTTAAAAGATGATATCCGCTCTACAACGTCATCAACTTTTGCCCCTGGCAGACATACCCTGGTCCTGTTCCACCTAGCCGACCGGGCTAGCCGATTGGGTAAAGTACCTGCCCGGCAACCCAAAGGTCGCGGGTTCGATTCCCGCCTCGGGCTTGGATCAAAGTACTGCAAAAACCTTGGGAGGTGCAATATGGCCACAGAAGCCGATGCGCCAACAACTACCAAATCAAAAAAAAAAAAAAAAAAAAAAATCCTGTTCCACCTATCCTTTTTACAAAGCATGTTTCCCGTTTCCCTGACAATAGATTCACCAACAACTACTAGTTCCTTTGGGACCAGCGCATTCTGCCTTGGGGGTTGCCGCTGTGTTGCGCGATGACCAAGTGCAAGCTCTGGCATTGGTGTGGGCAGCTGAGAGCTTGATGGGCCCCTCACTTGTAATCCTTCGAGGGCATCCACCCTGTCCTTCAAGCTCTCATATAGGCCCATAACAACGCTGAGTTGTCGCCTTATCTCCTTACACTCCTTGCATCGCACACATACAAAGACATCCCCCATGGCAGTATCATGTCCCATACTTGACTGCTCCGCAAACATCAAGCAAATAGTGCATCTTAAAAGGCTGTGATTCAGAGGACACTGCCCCCCTCAGTTCTCCCCTGGGCCACAGCATTCCCATTAGCTTGAGCCTTTTGCTGAGTAAGCGGCAGTACTAAAAGAAATGCCACTTTTTTGAAAGACAAACGGGATTGTTGATATGAGTGCCGGATTACTTTTCATTATTTTCCCGGATTGGAAAAATCATGATTGTTTTTTTTTTATATATATATACAGGGTGATTCACTACCAGTGCAACAAACTTGCAGGAGGTGTAGGGGGCACAAAGACGAATCGGAATCACATAGCATTGCAGGGTCCGAAATGCCTTCGTCATGCGGTAGAGGACGTTGAACGGGAGGTCGCGTGAACAGCGATCCAGGTGGAAGTCATCATTTGCGAACCGGTTCCCGAGGCAGTAGGATGGACGAGTATTCAAACGTTGAACTGGCCGACATGCACCTCGCGTATGGAGCTGCAGACTGTAACGGGCGCGCCGCTCTTCGCTTCTACCAGGAACGTTTCCCGCACAGGCGTGCTCCTCATCGTACGATTTTCGCACAAGTGCACAGAAGGTTACGTGAGACTGGTTGTTTCAGGAGAGGTACCATGAATCGAGAGCGAAAGACGAGGACGCCAGACAATGAGGAGAATGTCCTACGTCTTGCAGAAGGCAATCCGAGTACGAGTACTCGAGCGATAGGCCAACAATTGGGTATTTCCCAATCCACTGTATGGAGGATACTGTTAACAAACCAAATGAGTTCATACCATCTGCAACGCGTCCAATCATTGGAGCCTGCGGATTATCCACTCCGGAGGACTTTTGCTACTTGGTTTCTTCAACAGAAACGGTTCGCAAATGCGGACTTCTAGCGGGATCGCTGTTCACGCTACCTCCCGTTCAACGTCCTCTACCGCATGACGAAGGCATTTCGGACCCTGCACTGCTATGTGATTCCGATTCGTCTTTGTGCCCCCTACACCTCCTGCAAGTTTGTCGCACTGGTAGTGAATTACCCTGTATATATAAAATGTCATTACAATCCGATAAAGGATTCCGGATTGTAAATGCCATATTTTGCAATTTCCTATATTTGTACTTTAAACTGCATATGCGAGAGACTATCAGGCAGGTGACTATAGTGGAGAGAAATTCATTTGGCGGTTGAATGTCATTTGTTACCTGTCCTCTTCTCTCTTATTTAGTATACAGTATCTTTCACAGTATCTTGCTTACGTAAGTTAAAAAACCCACCCAGTACCACCATCCTGGTTCTCTCCAGAGACCTCTTCACTACTTATCTCCTGACTGGTCATGGTGTCATCAAAGAAAAACTAATTACCCTAGGCTTGACTGAAAACCCGTTTTGCTCCTATGGCCTCCTGGAATCCTGGGAACACATAATGTACCACTGTCCGCTATATGAAGACCTCCGCTGCATACTGAACGCAACCATCCATTTCAACCCGAAGGACCAGGAGCACTATCCTCTGGAATCAAAGGAAACATACAACGCCTTCACAAAATTCGCCCATGACCTGTTTGAGCGACGAAGAACAAGCCTATCACCATAACATAACTCTCCCAAAGGAAAAGACACCATTCATATGCCAAGGGAACTGACCATTCCAAACTAACCCATGGAAATAAATCACGTTTTCATGACTATGAATCTCGGACGGGATTCCTCCCACGAATGATCCTAACAGCTTGGAAACCAAGACTGGGATGCTGTCCTAGTCACGATTTTTTTACTGGCTGTCAACCGACAGCTATTGCCAATGTGCCGTACAGGCGATTTGAGCCAGCTCCCTTGTCGGCCACTGTTCCTCCCCTTCCCTGGGCGTGGGGGTGTAGACGGCCTCACTGTCCCCTCCCTCCCGCGGCCCCCACTTTCCCCTATGGTGGGGCATGGGCATGTCCCACTGTAACTGGAGTTGTCTCCCCTATCGGCTCCATATTTCTGTCTATCTTCCCCCGTGGGATAAATCCCAGGTTCGAATGGTTACTAGAAGATTCCTTCCTGATGTAACCTTTACATCCTCTAATTTGGCCCAATCCTGGCTTTCCCTCACCATGGAGACTTCCTTCCTAGTTGGTGAAAAACTGCACCAACTAGGCCTCTGCACGACTGACCTGTGCTACTGTGGAGTCAAGGAAAACTGGAGGCACATCCTTTTTGACTGTATTTTGTACGAAGACTTGAGACAAGGTTTAGTGAATACCATCCCAATATCGGAAAACCAATTGGACCAGATACTCCAAACCCCTGAACGTTTATTTGCCCTTCACAACTTTGCTACGGAAGTCTTTGCTCGAAGGAGGAGATCATATAGAGTGGTCAACACCCCTGGCATTGGGCCTGAAGTGGATTAGACAATGTTTTTTTTTTTTTTTTTTTTTTTTCTTCTCTTTGCATTCTGTTTGGAGTTAGCCACTCCAGACTTACTTTTCTTTATTATATATATTTTTTTTCCAATCTAAATTTATTTTATTTTATTTTATTTATTTTTATTTTTTAAAATTTTTTATTTCTTTTCATATATCTATTCATTTATTATCATTATTATTATTATTTTATTTATTTTTCCCCCATAACCTGCACCACGGGTGCGGTTTTTTTTTGTGTTTATTTATTTTTATTATTTTTATTTTTATTTTTATTTATTTTTTTCCTATTACCTACACCATTGGTGGTTATTTTTTTTTTTTGTCTGCCCCTCTGGAATGGGCCCCCAGAGGATACTGACCTACCTGCTGGCAACATCATGTGGGTCAGAGTCTCTTTTGAGAGAGTACGTGCATTACTGGGATTGGCCCACCTTCCCGTGGTGTGGACGAGTACCCAGAATCATCTCTCCAGGTGATTGATGCTTCTGGGTAGCCACACTTGTCTACCAGACACAACAACAGAACACACACAAATCTACGTCACACACATATCTCGCCCATTTGTAGTGATACTGTTCTTCACAGAGATACAAGGCAGAGTTTTTTTTTTTTTTTTTTTATGAGAACCCCAAACACGAGAGATATTATAACCTATAGTACTTAGTACCGTGCTTGGGTTGGAGGTTGAGAAGACGAAAGAAGATATTTGTTGATATTGGACTTGAAATTCTGTAGATTGTAATTTTCAGGAAATACGTACGAAGCAAGGTTGTTCCAGAAAACGGCAGTTGAATGAATAAATGAGGAAGATGAAAAGTTTGTTCTGTGGGTTTGAAATTGGACAGTAAATGGATGTTGGCTGGTGGCGGCACGTGTTCGGACTGTTTTGAAAGAGAGAGCGGGAATTATAGAAGCCAATTCAGAAGAACAGTGCCCATGGAAGTATCTGCAGAAGAGGCATGCAGCAGAAACAGTGCGTCTATGAGAAAGCGAGTGGAGAGACACTGTTAGAGATGAATCATTAATTAACCTAACTGCCCTCTTCTGAATGGAATCAAGAAGCCTGAGAGAGGTTTTGGGGGCACCCCAGATGTGGGAACAATATTCCATGGCAGGACGGATTTGCGATTTATACAGAGTGAGCAGCTGTTTGGGAGAAAAGTAACGCCGAGAGCGAAAGAGAAAACCAAGTTTTTTAGATGCAGAGGAAGCAATATTTGTAATGTGCTTGTGCCAAGAGAGATTAGAAGTCAGGGTAATCTCCAAAAGAGATATATCATTTTGCCTAGAAATCGGAGTGTCACTAAAGATAAGCATAGGAGCAGAAGAATCCTTTTTGCGAGATACAAATGTATAAGACAAGATTGAGTTTTAGAAGGGTTGAAATCAACTAAGTTGTCTTTGCCCCACTGGAGAATTATCTGAAGATCGGCATTTAAGGAATTGGCAGCAGATTTTCGAGAACTTGAAGCTGATTGAGCTGGACAAGGTTTCTCAAAATGGAAAGTTGAATGCAATGTGCTATCATTGGCAAAACTATGGATAGGATTTCCAGTCAATGGAAGAAGGTCATTGATATACAAGAGGAAAAGAGTGGGGGAAAGAACTGAACCTTGGGGGACACCGGCATTAGTGGAGAAGTTAGAAGACAGAGAACCATCTACCATCACCCTCAGTGAGCGATCAGAGAGAAAACTGGATAACCAATTACTAAAAACAGTTGGCAAACCATAAGATGGAAGCTTGTTTAGAAGACCTTTATGCTAAACACGATCAAAAGCCTTTTAGATGTCAAGAGCAACTACTTGTGTTTCACCGAACCTTTCCATTGAATTAGTCCATAAATGGGTAACATAAGCCAGAATATCACCAGTGGATCGACACTGACGGAATCCATACTGGCGATCGTTGATCAGACGGAAGGTTTCTAGGTAGTTTAAGAGTTGGCGGTTAATTGATTTCTCCATTACTTTAGAAAGAGTAGAAGTAATTGCAATGGGACGATAATTGGATGGGAGGGATTTGTCACCCTTTTTAGGAACTGGCTGGATATGAGCAAATTTCCAAGCAGAAGGAAAAACACCTCGGGAATAAGAAAGTGAAAAAAGGCGGCAAAGAATAGGAGTAAGTTCAGGAGCACAGGTTTTGAGAACAAGTGGAAAAATACCATCAGGACTGGAGCTTTCTTAGCATCAAGATTCATCAAAATCCTTCTGATATCCTTTTGACGGTAGACCGCAGGAGGCATTGAATGGAGCGTGTTAGGAATGGTGGGAGGTGTTTTACCAAGATCATTAATACATGAGCTGGAAGAAAAATGGGATGCTAGCAGGTCAGCTTTATCCTTGGCTGAAGTGACAACAGAACCATCTGGTTTGGACAGAGGTGGGAGCAGAGATGGGCAAAAGTTGCGGCCAATAGCTTTGGCAAGAGACCAGAATGCTCGGCTACCATTAGGGCAAGAAGCAAGTTTTCTACTCTTAGCCTGTTCAAACTCTAGTTTGGACTGATTAATAACTGCTTTACAATTGTTGCGAGCTTTGGTGTAGGCAGAAAATGAAACTGAAGAATTGGAAACAAGCCAGTTAAGATATGCAACGTTCTTCTCTTGGACAGCCTTAGCACATTTATTGGAAAACCAAGGTTTAGATAAAGGACGAGATTTTAAAGTGGAGTGTGGGATAAAGGATTCCATTCCTGCAAGAATAATTTCACTAACACGATCTGAGCAAACGTTGAAATCAGAAGTTTTGAAACAGTAATCCGACAAAGGATAAGAAATCTCGCAGGTCATCTCATTTTGCATTCTTGTAATGCCAAACAATACGAGGTTGGGAATAGCCATGAGATAAAGGTTCCATTGGAGAAGAGACAATCACCAAGTTGTGATCTGAAGTGCCTAAAGGACCTCTCACTTCAACCTTGTACTTAGAAGGGTTGTTTATGAGAAAAAAGATCAAGCATATTGGCTGTATGATTAGGATTGTCCGGTATTCTTGTAGGTAAATGAACAATCTGTGCTAGGTCATTAGTAATTGCAAAAGCCTCAGCATCTCGACCTGCTGGGTCGGTGTGACCAGAAAACGGAAGCCAGCTGGAATTGTGAACGTTAAAATCACCAAGGAAAATTACCTCACTGTTAGGAAAGTTGGACTGGAGAAAGTCAAGTTGCAAAGAGAGGAAGTCAAAGAGCTCCAAGTGATTAGTGGAGTTGGGAGAACGGTAGAGACAACAGATGAATTTTACACAATGAGGTAGAGAGATTTTAAGCCAGAGAAGATCAAAGAGAGGAGATTCCAAATTACCAAGTCTCTGACAGGGAATATCAGAACGGATATATGCACAAGTACCACCTTTGAGGCGAAAGGAATCATACAGCAAATAATTTGGACATCTGAGATGAGCAGTAGTTGAATCAACTGATAACTGAGATTCAGTCAGAAAAAGTACATGGGGTTTGGCAGACTGCAAGTGGAAATGGACATCGTTGAGATTAGAATTGAGACCACGTATATTTGTGAAATGAATTAGGAAGTCCTTGGGAGGTTTAGATCTTTTCGCAGATAAGCTTGCTCTATTATTTTGACAATTCATGGTGTATTCAATAGTAAGAAAAAGTATGTGGGCCATGCTGTATGAAGTAATGAAATTTTTGGATATGGCGTACATGTGGTAAGAATATACCCAGATCCTTGACATAACGTGGCCTCGACAATGCTCTCCGCATACACACTACTCGGACTCCCTCCAGTTACTATCTGGCAGAGTAGAGGTAGCAAGATTATACACTAGCTGATCCGGAAGCTTCCTAGAGAGTTACCAATAGGTTCAGTCCGGTGTACTAACTAGCGGCCGGCCTGCGAACACCGTTTTAGAGCTGTACCCTCGAAATGTAAGGAATATTGGATCTCGCCACGACATTCATCATAACCTCAAAAATCATCAATCATACTGTATGAAGGAAGAGATACGGAAGGGTTGGCCGGAACTTAGCTCTAGAGATTAAACATGGGTTCCATCACTTCAAGCCTCCAATAAGCAAAGTGGTGGTATTTCACCGGTTGATGAGAGTCATCTACCACCTAGTACTGCCTGGTAACATAGAGGGGCGGCGTTCCTCCATGTGGTGTGGGCGCCACACCTCGACCCCTGCTTACGTTGGTTCACACCTGGGTGGTCACCCACCATGTACTTGTGCATGAAGGTTATACCCAGGATTACTAACAGTCCCACCATCGTGAAGTGCAAGCAGAGGATTTGGCTGTCAAAGACCGTCCGGACTTCGCCGAAATTGGGTCCACTTTGACTTGAGTGTCACCCGAATATCAGTTCCATCAGCGTTTTAGACTCCCAGGTAGCAAGAACAGCTTGTCTGGCATATCTGAGAGAATGTCTGTGACAACCTCAAGGACCCGTTGAACAGATGTTCTAGGTGCCGCCCTTTACAAAAACACATGTCCACACATCTTTCTCCCGTCTTCAATCTTACCCCCTATGACAGGATGACAGCAACCTTTGGCCTTGCTATGGGGACAGCATCTTCACCCCCATCACGAGGAGGTAGGTCGCCCTATCTAGCAAAATCGTCATCATCGACGCCCAAAAAAAAAAAAAAAAACCTGCACGCAAGTGAATTCAACACAAACTAAATTCAACAATCTAAAATCAATTTCGCCCACCATTTTTGGCTTTCTTCTAGTGCTTCCTCGCTACGCTACGCGATCACTTTTTTTTTTTTTTTTTTAGGTCCAAGCCACTGAAATCTCAGGAAATTAGGTGGCAGGATCTGCCAGAGTAAAACTTAAACTACTGGTTGCCTGGTCTGCCTCCAAGGGGCGAAAGTGGGGCAACGTCGGGCCTCAGCAAAGGTCTGGCGGCTAAATGCCCAGAAGAACAACGGTACACGACACCACACACTTCAAGATCCATACACTTTTAAATCTCTGGCCTTTACAGTGAACTGTATCACCACACAATATAAACTACGCGGAGATGGGGGAACCCCTGGTGCCGTCTGACCCTAAATACACTTTACACTTTACGTAAGTAATGCGTTTCTTAGACTAACAGTTTGTTGACGAGAAGGGGTGGAATTTCAATTTGATTGCATAGCGGAATAGTTAGTCAATGACCTTGGTTCGGCTATACACGGTTTTCATGGACAGCAATTTTTCTAGAAGGGTGTTCATATATTCTTACAATACATATCAATTAAGTAAACTATAGTTAACACATCATATAGGGCTCCGTAGCCGAGTGAGCAGGAGCGGGAGTGCAGTAGCACACGCTCTTTGAGTAGACCGGGGTTCAAGCCCTTGACTGCTGAATATGGTCGATCTGCCAACCCGGACTGGACCAGCGTGGCAGATTATGGTCCATTTCCCTCAGCATGAATTGTTGAGGAGGCTTCCACCCTGCAGTGGGTTGATAATGGCTGCACTTTACTTTTTTACGTACATATTAACTTACACAAGTAGGTAATGAACATTTTATTTTAAAATTAACAGTTCGTTTCTCAAAGGACATTAATTTAGAGACCCTCGTTACAGAAAACAAGCAGTGGGTCCAATCAATCGATTCGCAAAATATATGACAGATACCCTATACCTGGAGAAAAACAATTACAGCTTGCCCTTCATTGGATTTGGGGTTGGTGAAATATATATACTTTCTGTAGAATTGAGGACCTATAGTTTCTATCAGAACAAAAATTTTCGGTACCAATTTGATGAGAATTGCAGCATTCCAGTTTATATTTGGGAATAACAAATTTAAATTTCTAAAGTTTAATGTCTGCTTCTAAATCGAATCCTGTTTCTTCTTGTTGCATCGTAAGATACAATATTTTTGACTTCAAGTCTCTCTCCATCTGTTAGATAATTAGTTGTTATAATTATGTTTAAATTCCTATAGACGACAATATATTTCCATGGGATAATGCCAAGTGTGCCAAAGAGAATTTAGTTCAATACCGTGGGAAGGTTATTCAAACGTCGATTTAGACTTCTCATCATCCAGTACTGCAAGGCATATACACGGCTTTTGGTATGTAGGAGGTCATTTGTCATTTGTGTTAGTGCTTATCTTAGTTGCCACCTGGGCTTTCGCCCATATGCAACTAGTTCTCAGCTGTGAATCTATCTTTAACCTTTTCTAGGTTAGTTGTTAGTCATGGTACACAACTCAAATTAACACAATTCAATAACTGAATGACAGGATGACAGCAACCTTTGGCCTTGCTATGGGGACAGCATCTTCACCCCCATCACGAGGAGGTAGGTCGCCCTATCTAGCAAAATCGTCATCATCGACGCCCAAAAAAAAAAACAAAAAAAAACCTCCCGTTTCACTCATCCATTCACTCCAAATGCCTGTCTAGTTCAGCCTTAAATTTATTTAAGCTATCAATTTCCACAACAAGAGATGGAAGTCTGTTCCAGCAATCAACTACCCGCTGGCTAAAGGCAAATTTCCGCACATCTATTCTACAACTGTCTTTACCTCAATTTGAATCTATGCCCCCTCAGGTTCGTAATCTGAGCAAGAGGAAGAATCCCATCAGCATTGAGCTTGCTCAACACATTCAAGGTCTTACACACCTCAATCACGTCACCTCGCATGTGTCTAGTCTCCAGGCGCTGCAATTTGCAGAACTTAAGCCTTTCTTGGTAAGAGCACCCCCTTTGTTCCTCTCACCAATCTTGTCGCCCCTCTTTGTATTCGTTCTAGCAACTCTACATCCTTCCTAAAATATTTAGTTAACTCAACAAAATAGTCACATCTTAGACGTAACTCCCCCAAATTAGCCTGGGTGTAGGAGGTGCAGATATCCAGGCTAGTAATGCATAAATGTTGATGGCATTAACATATATTAAGAGATATTAGAAGGAGCTTCTAGTTTGTAAAGTCTATTAGTTCTTGATGAAGACTTCAATGTACAGCATAAAATTTATTTTTCAGATCACAGAAGTGATACTGAAAGGTGAGGTTCTTATGCCAAGTTATACTCCGTATACATATTCACTTTGCGGATTTAAACCATACTAATGAAGATAAGAACATCATTTTCAACACGGTTCTTTGAAAAAGTGAGTTGTGCTGATTTTTTTTTTAGCTGCAGTACAATTAATAAACACAATTATTTATGTCAAGAAAAATTCAAGGTTTATCCTTTGCACAGAGTCACCAGTAGCTGAGTGAATGAAGAACTTCTTGAGGTCATCAGCATAAGTCAAAAAATTTGAATTTTCTGATAAGAAGAGAGAAAGATATCAACAGCTGTAGCAACGAGCGTTTAGGAAAAAATTTCCACTTTCCGATACCTTTGAAAACTAATTCTTCACCCTTGTTTTTTTTTTTTTTTTTTTTTTTTAGTAGTTGTTTGGCACATCGGCTTCTGTGGCCATAATGCACCTCCCAAGGTTTTTGCAGTACTTTGATCCAAGCCCGAGAAGGGATTCGAACCCGCAACCTTTGAGTTGCCAGGCAGGCACTTTACCCACCCGGCTAGCCCGGTCGGCCTTCACCCTTTTGCTTAACAAGCAGTAAACTACTGTGAGGATTATAGCCAAAACTCAAAGAAGATTCCCAGTAATAAATGTGGCCTTTATGTCGAGGGATGTTACATCCAATTGACTTTTCCTGTTAAATGTCCTTTGTATTTCAAAGGGAGTTTGAAGCAGGTTAGTGATAGTGGTGACTGATGGTTAGTGATACCGGATAGCTGATGACATTACGGAGATATGGTCTATTGCCGAAACAGTGTTCAATTATTCTTGTACAGAGTGTTTTTTTTTTTGTTTTTTTTTTTTTGCCAACTCGTAATGAGCACCTAGTAGAGATCGGTCTGTAATCGCTCACACATTTTCGGGATTTGAATTTTGAACATGATTTGGCATAATGTTTTGGAACTGGTTCTGTAGTGATATTGGTCTTTTTCAATTATGGTATATGAAACAGACGTATTACTTTAGACTGCGTGTGTTATTCAATCCTCAACATAAAAATGCTCCATCAATGGCATCGAATCTAAACCACACAACTAATTCATATTGCATGCACACTATCCTCCAACATGTACTGGAAAATTTAACCCCAGGGGACGTAATGGTTAATTCCAGAGTCCATGGAAGTTGATAGCACCAGTTAAAATAAAAAAAATTTATATATAAAAATTATGCACGCTCAATAACAAGTAGTGGGACTGAACGAGAAAAGCACTTGGACCCCTTCACAAACCATAATAGTAGACAGTACGCCTATCCATTCACCAGACAGCAGAAAGAATGCGACACTAAAATTCAACTTCTGGAAACATCGCACACCAATGGTGGAGAGAAGAGAGGTGCTCAAACTGCAGTCTGCAATCTAATGCAAACTCAAAATCATTTAACTATAGTGCGATGATCAATTGTTATTAAAATCCAGGAAAAAATAAGCAATACGAGGAAAATGTTGACGGCACACTGTGATCTGAAGAACGTCAGTATTAGTAGTCGTAGTGGCAACTGATACAAGAAAGCAAGTTCATATAGCACCAACGAAAAAAAAAAGTACTTATCTAACCGTCCCCTCTAAATTTGTCTAATGCTTCCTTAAATTTATTCACACTTTCCTCTTCCACAACACCAAATAGAAGTTTTCTAACAATGAATTACTCTGGCTAAAAGCAGTTTTCCGCACATCTATCCTGTAGCCATTCATTTTCAATTAATACTGCAGTACATTGTCCGAGAAAGAGTAACGATGTCACATGTTACCATTTACATGTATTTATAAAATCAAAGAAGTTCCGTGAAATTTCCGGATTTTAATAAAATTAAACACAATTTTTATTAAAATCTAGACGAAAATAAGTAAAGTACATTACAAATAAGCTAAGTGAATATTATGCTGTGAAGTATGTGAAGTGAAATGCAAACAATTACTTTTATATATTATTAGTTAACCTATTAGTCATCAATTGGCAATAAGTTACAAAATTATTTACTTTTCGCTTCTGTTAATCACAGAAAGTGAAAAGTCAATTTAAAAATTCTAATGGGACACATGAATTGAAAAATAAAAACTAATAAATTGAGAATTTTCGGTTAGAATCCTTGGTTAGAAAAGTTCAGAATCCTTATTTAGAAGTATAGTTATTATTTTATTCGCCGGGTCTCAATCGGTGGATTGTTGTCACTGCCTTTTCACACACACACACACACACACACACACGCTCAACACCCGCGCACAAAAACATAATGATTCAGAGAAATGTTTTTGACCATACCTTGAAAAAGATAAGTATATCAGAAAATGGCTTCTGTCAATTTAAATAAGAATTTTTCTATTTCATCATGTAATGAAAGCTAGCAGCAACAAAAAAAAAAAAAGAAAAAAAAAAAACCCAGAAATAAAATTGATGTATAAATAATTGAGGGCATTCAATCGTCTGTAACCTAGAGCAAAACTGCCTAGTAATCTCCTATAATTCATTTTAAAATGACAGAATTCTTTGTAAAGAAAGCAGAAAAAGAAATGAGTACCCTCTCAGTATGTCCTCTAAGAACTAAAAAAAGCTCCTCTCCCTTCCCGTAAGAATTCTCTATTGTATATTTTTGAGTTCATTTAAGCAGCAGATTCCTCCGCATTGCGGCTATACTACGTCAATGCTCTTCATCGGGCAGGTATGAAAACTATAGCAGACTTATATACACTAAATATAATCATTATTAGTAGGTTACTGTAGATTATAAAATCGATTTTTTTTTTTAAATTTTGCCCCGAATGTCTGGTGCAGAACAACATATTCAACAGAAAGAACACTACTGGCGCTCTACAAAAATATAAAAGATATTTGGCTTCTTTCCAGCATCATTTATCAATTTTATTTATGTGTTACACGCCACATCGTTATGTTTCCGGTCTCATAAGGCATCACCTTAGTTCTCAAAAAGAGTTTGAGAATTTCGTATGAATTTCATCAGAGGTTCATATAAATATGAATTTTCATTAGTCAAGCTAACTAATCAATTTGGGTTCTTGCTCAGAATAACGACAAATCTTAAATACAATTCCAGTCGAATGTGGATACCAATAACCTTTATTTCATGATCCCCCTATATTTCATTACTGAAAATCTCAAAAAGGCTCATCATTTACTGGCATAGATAATTAATCAATAAATTATACTAGAAAGATAGTCTGGAGTTATTCTTTTTTATTAAATATATTGCCATTTCTTCTTAAATACCTTAAAGAAACACAATCTCATATATTTATTTATGACCAGCTGAGAAACATAACAAAATGCAACATTTTCCTTCAATTTTAAAAACAACAGTTGATTATTCTTCTTTACAGTTTAAAGACACACTTTATGCTGAAAATAGTAGTAGTAGTGGCATGTGATGCAAGAAAGCAAGTGTATGAGCTTATGCAACATCAGCTAAAAAAAAAAAAAATACAAAATAATTCCCTCTAAGTGTTTCTCCAGTTCCTCCTTAAATTTATTTATCCTATCAACTTCCACAACGACAGATGGAAGTTTGCTCCAGCAATTAACCACCCGCTGGCTAAAGGCAAATTTCCGCACATCTCTTTTCTACATCTGCCTTTCCTCAATTTGAATCTATGACTTCTTAGGTTCGTAATCTGAACGAGTGGAAGAATCCCATCAGAATTCAGCGTGCTCAACCCATTCAAGGCCTTATACACCTCAATCAGATCACCTCGCAGATGCCTAGTCTTCAGCCACTGTAATCTGCAGGACTTAAGCCTCTCTTGGTAAGAGGATCCCTTCATTCCCCTCACCAATCTTGTTGCCCTTCTCTGTACACGCTCAAGCAAATCTACATTCTTCCTAAAACGAGGCCTCCAGACCTGTACGCAGTACTCAAGGCGTGGCCTGACCACTGCCTTATAAAGAGGGACAATCACCTTTTCCCTGCTAGCAAAATTCCTACATAGCATTGAGAAAATCCTGTCAATCTTATTGCACAATTACTCCCAGGTCTTTTTCATTTTCTACCACCTTAAGTGTAGAACCACACAGTTGGTACGTTTCTCTGTGATTACTTCTACCGATATGCAGTACTTTGCATTTGTCAATGTTAAACTTCAGTTGCCACTTCTCAGCCCATCTGCCCAAATTTTCTAGATCCTGTTGCAGTAGCACACTGAAATTACTGTCATTAACAACACTGGCAACCTTTGTATCATCTGCAAACTTTGACACTAAGCCTGATATACCTTCATCAATATCATTGATAAATATACAAAACAACAGTGAACCGAACCCTGTGGGACTCCACTAATAACATTAGTCCAAGAAGAGCAGCACCCATTGATTACCACCCTCTGTCTTCTCCCACTCAACCATCCTTTTATCCATTGTAGCAACTTACCCTTAATACCATTCTGCTGCAATTTTTACAGTAGTCTTCCATGCGCAACAGTGTCAAAAGCTTTCCTGAACTCCAGGTATATGATATCAAAATTATTTTTTGCATCCAGTTCCTTTGTAACCACATCATAAGACTTTCCCTTAACAAACCCATGCTGTGTCTGAATTATTGCTACAGTCTTGTCTAGATGATCACGCAATACATCTTTAACCAATGACTCCATTATTTTTCCCGGAACAGAAGTTAAACTAACTGGTTTGTAATTACTCGTGTCATCCTTCGATCCCGCTTTGTGAACTGGGGATTCATTTGTACATCTCCAGTCCATGGGGAACTCCCCTGAATCCAAGGATGCTCTCATAATTATGGCTAAGGGTTTGCTTACTTCCTTTGCCGCCTCTTTTAATATAACTGAGTAGATCCCATCCACCCCAGGTGCTTTTCTTATGTTTAACTTCAACAATTTCTCCTCCACTTTGTTCTCAGTTATTACAAAATCATTAAGCACCCTGCTACAATTTGATAACCTTCTGGCATTTTAAAATCTTAATAATTCCTCATGTGTGAATGTAGATGCAAAATACTCATTCAGTTTGTTTGCTATCTGAGCAGGATCATCAACAGTAGAACCATCGATATCAAGTGGACCAATCAGATTCATCCCCTTCCTTTTAGAGTTTATATAAGTAAAGAAATCCTTGCTGTTTTTCTTAGCATCCTTTGCCAAAGATTTCTCGTAATCTGCCTTCGCCTGCCTAACCTCCTTTGTGACTTGATTACAGACTAGCTTATATTTGTCATAGGCTTCTGTGTCGCCTGATAATTTATATGCAGCTCGTGTATTTTTCTTCTCTGCTAGGAGTCTCAATAGTTCATTCGACAACCATTTAAGCCTAAACCTTGAACAATATTTCTTAATAGGTATGAAACTTTTAGTAGCTTCCACGATTAATTCCTTGAATGCTTCCCACTTAGAATTTGCTGTTGGTAACATCGTCAATTGATCCCACTGTACAGAATTTAAAAACTGTCTGAGACCACTGTACTCACCTTTACGGAAGCAAAAACCCTTTCAATTACCCCTGATGGTAATTATATCTTGAAGTACATGCCACATCAGTACACTATGATCACTGCCACCTAGTCGTTTCTTTATCTGCAAATTCTTAATACACGAATCATCACAGCTGATAACCAGATCAAGAGTATTACCCCGTCTGGTTGAATCTCGAACATGCTGCTGCAGAAAACAATCATCCAATAAATCCACAAAAGTCTTAGTAGTGTGTGAGTGACCAACCCAGAAGTTCCAGTCAATATCTGGGAAGTTAAAATCCCCCATTATAAGACATTCTGATTTACTAGCCCACTCTTTTCTCTGTACAATTGTTCATTGTACTCATTTGAGCCATTAGGCCTATAACCCACTCCGACTCTTATTTTGGCAGCGCTTATGTCACAAACCAATGGCTAAGTTCCTACCATGTACGAGTCGCTCGCATCAGCAGTTAGTAAACTGACACATACAAACCCTCCTTTAATTTATGCTAATTTTGCAACCTGTAGAAGTAGCCATATAACCATTTGGTTAACAAAGCATAAGTAAGAAAAGAGAACTTTTGTGTTTTTTATTTTTATTTTTTTTAGTACCCTAAAATTTATTATTTGAAATAGTTCAGGTTCATAGCAGACGTTCCAGCTTTACCAGCACTACACTAATTATTCATGATTATAGTATTTTACTCGCAATTATACTTAATCAGTCCACTGGCTCTGTGAGCATCAATATTATGAAAAGTTTAATATATAATAATATATTTGCAAATGTTGTTTCTTGTTATGACTCTTGTTTTCTAAGTTCATAACAAGCACACATTAATATTAGCTGCTTAAAATTAAATAATTAATTAAATAAGTTTATAAATAAATTTTAAATAAATCAATAAATAAAATATTGTACCTATCTTCACAGGCGGCCTGACTGAAGGTGATCGCTCGACTGCCCTACTGGCCTTTTAAAATCCTAAGAATAAACCAGTTCATTTTAATAGTAAGAATAGAACATAAATTAAAAGGTACAGTCTGAAATAAAAAAAAGGATTTTATTGTTCTGTGGGAAAACATAAATGGCAAATTTCATTAAATAAATAAAAGAAGAATATAGTGTTAATATTTATCTTTGACTTATGTAACACTTCATTAAACAGAATCAAAAAAGTTTCGCAATACTGCCCATGCCACATATTCGGCACTTTAATTTGTATAAGGTATACCACGGAAAATTCTGTTCACTTAAAAAGACGTTTACAACTCTCAAGAATAATGTATTGAAATATAAACCTATTTGCTCATAGTCGCAAAATGAAACATGAGACAAAATAAGATACAAATGAAATAATTTATTATTTCATTTGTATCTTATAAATAATGGAATACACGTACGCTAGCGATAAGTTTACGCATGAGCTGCAAAAGATAAGCCAAGTGCGCCATTACGTTGATGAATGAACTTTAATGAATGAAGTCAACGTCGACAAATTAAACAATAGGGGGACGCTGACACACTAAACAACGAAGGCTGTAGCAGTGAAAAACACGCCACCTACCTTTTTCTTCACTTACGTAATTAACGAAGAAAATTCTGTTGATTTTAATCGATTGAATCTTGACTAAGTAGTAAGGAGTTATTTTTAATGAATAACAATAGCATGGAAAGTACGTTGCGTCATAATTTGGAAAAAAAAAATAAATAATAAATAATAACAGTTAAGGTTAAGAGCTTTTTAATAATATAGGTTGTTGATGTAAGTTTTGGCAAAAGAGCTACAATGGCTATACATTGGTCCTTCAAGATATCTTTTATAAGTTTTTTTTTTAGATGCGCGTGCTAATCAGAAGTACGAAAATGTACTTATCTTCTTTACAAAGTGAAGAATTCATCTAAATTTGCGTCATTTCTCAAGATATACTTCGTGTTATAGATTCGTGTAAACTTCTAAGAGATAAAAATGTTTCTCGTCCTTTCTTGCTGATAACAGGGGGAATCACGCAAAATATGTTTTACTGTAAAAACAAAAAACAATATGGCTGTGAGTACACCGCGGGGGGGGGTCTTCCCTTCTGAGAAGGTAAAGATAATGAGTTATATGAATGTGCCCGATATATGTTCTAGCAAGAACCACTTCTTCTTGTGTTACTTTTCTGTTGTCTGCGCGATAGCACAGTGGTATCGTCATCGTCCTCCCCACACCGAGTGGAAAAGGCCCGGGTTCGAATCCCGTCGATGACGCGAGGAACTCTAATGGGCTTTTATCACTCCGTCGATGAGTTAGTCGGTCTCAGACGTAGAGGTTTTTTCCCCCAGAAACTGGGGGAAGGGGGTTTCCTCCAGCAAAACAGGCAAATCGACCTGAGAACACGCAATTTACAGACACAAATACACGTTTATGTATTGAATTACGGGTAACCTTAATATAATATATATACAGGGTGTTTCAGTTAAACGTTTCAGAACTTCTAAGAGGGGTAGGGTACATCCTGACAACTCGAAATCGTATAGCAATGTGGGGTCGGAAATGCTTTCCTGAAGCGGTGTTGTACACAGAAGCACCATAAAGAAAAGAGACCGTAAGTGAGAAATCGTTTTAATAATACATGAAAAGAAGCAAAAGGTACATGGATTAAAGTAAGTGTTCGAAGTTTCTTCCACGGGCTACAATGCACGCCTCACATCTCCGACGCATGGACATCCGAACATTCTGGAATACTCCAGGCGAATTTCGAATTTCTTCGGCAGCTACTGCGATTCTTGCAACCAGCTCCTCAGCATTGTCAACAGGGGTGTCATAAACTAGCGATTTCATATGACCCCAGAAATAAAAATCAAGACATGATAGGTCGGGTGACCGAGCAGGCCAACGCACGGGACCACCACGTCCGATCCACTGTTGACCAAATGTGACATCCAGGTAGTTACGAACATCTCCGCTATAATGGGCAGGGGCTCCATCGTGTTGGAACCACATTGTCTGTTGCGTCGATGCAGAAATCTGTTCATCTCTCAAAAGTTGTGGCAATACTTGCTGCAGAAAGATAAATAAATAAATTTTCTGTTTATACTCCGGCACGACAACCAAGTCAGTAGAGTTTACAATAAATCGTCAATACAAATATTTATCGTATTTAGTAGTCACGGGCTCAAGTAGATAGGTCCGGTTAGACCTATCTACTTGATAATCCATGTACCTACGGTAATCCATGTACCTTTTGCTTCTTTTCATGTATTATTAAAACGATTTCTCACTTACGGTCTCTTTTCTTTTTATGGTGCTTCTGTGTACAACACCGCTTCAGGAAAGCATTTCCGACCCCACATTGCTATATGATTTCGAGTTGTCAGGATGTTCCCTACCTCTCTTAGAAGTTCTGAAACGTTTAACTGAAACACCCTGTATATATATATATATATTTTTTTTTTTTTGTTGTTACGTTTCTGTTGTTGGGAGTCCAGAAATATGGTTGAGTCTTAATTTCCATAAATTTGTTCTTCGTATATTCTTGCCATATCTTTTCTACTGCAAGTCATAAACTTTTCGAAAAATGGTTTTCGTCCACATATCACATCTATATCACATATCAATCACATTTAAATTTATTGGTCGCTTTGCTGCCTGATCAGCGTTTTCATTTCCGAAGATTCCGAAAATGGGTTGGGATCCAGCAAAATACTACAGTATGTTGTCTATCTTGTAGTATGATAAATTTGATTTGTTTCAACAGGGGACGGTAATTACATCTTTCATTCTGCACTGAACTGTAGAGCTCAGAGTCAGAACAAATATGTAGCGTAATGGTTTGGGAATCGAAGTACTTTGTAGCTAGGTTGATGGCAAAAAGTTCTACAAAGAAATTGCTAAATTATCTTGGTAGCAAGAGAGAAACAGTAAAAGCATGAAAGAATGCAACAGTATCTATTATTTAATCTGATTTTGAGTCACCATTGTATATCTGATTATAGTGAGCACAATTTGCAAGCATGAAGTTTTTTTTTTTTTTTTTTTGTAGTTGTTGGCGCATCGGCTTCTGTGGCCATAATGCACCTCCCAATGTTTTTGCAGTACTTTGATCCAAGGCCGAGGCGGAATTCGAACCCGCGACCTTTGGGTTACTAGGGAGGCACGTTACCCACCCGGCTAGCCAGGTCGGCGCATGAAGTTGTCAATGTCTAGGTCTGCAAGAGAATGTTTAACCACTGGCTGAAATAACTATCACATTTGACCAAAATTGTAATTCAAAGAGGATCGGACGGGTTCAACTCTTGATAGATTTTAATAAAATTACTTGAAATGAAGAAACTTCACTTGTGTATGTATGTGTAGAATTTATTTGTTACTAACAGTCTAAAATCATACATTTCGTGGATATGTTCTCTTCCGCTCCTTCAATGACTGAAAAACTAAAAATAAGATGGTTTATCTATTCATTATTTTTACATTAAATTATTAATTTTTGTCTTTCAGTTATGACTAAAAAATGAATAGCAAATGCTTAAAAAACGGTACTCACCTTGTATAAATCTGCAATAAATTTATTGGTAGATGGTGGCTAAATTTAGGTTGGAAGAAGCATTAAAAAGAACTAAGGCGGAGAATGGGGTGAAAATATTTTAAACAGATTTTAAAATGAGCGCAAGGAAGTAGAAGCGCAGATCTCCGATCCTTGGTTGTCATAAAGAGGTTAAAGGACGCGAATGAAAAAATGAAAAAAATGAAAAAGAGAGAAGACCGGTGGTGCCAATGAAGATTGGGAACCGAAGTACTTTGTAGCTAGGTTGATAGCAAAAAGTTCTACAAGGAAATTGCTAAATTATCTTGGTAGCAAGAGAGAAACAGTAAAAGCATGAAAGAAGTATAATGTAAAAGCATCTTTTTCATTTTTTCATTCTCGTCCTTTACCTCTTTATGACAACCAAGGATTGGAGATCTGCACTTCTACTTCCTTGCGCTCATTTTAAAATCTGTTTAAAATATTTTCACCCCATTCTCCGCCTTAATTCTTTTTAATGCTTCTTCCAACCTAAATTTAGCCACAATCTACCAATAAATTTATTGCAGATTTATACAAGGTGAGTACAGTTTTTTAAGCATTTGCTATTCACTTTTTAGTCAGATTTATCACGGTATTATAAGATTACTATAATTTCACTTTCAGTTATGTTAATTTTTATTTTTACTTTTAAAATCTTTAATGTTATGTAATCCAATTAAAATTGTTAACAAAATTATAATAAAAAATAATAAATAATAATAATAATACAGTAGGCCCTCGATTTAACGGACCCCGATTTAACAGACTTCGGATTTAAAGTACAAATATTTCTGTCCTAAAGGAAAAATATAGAACCTATTTATATCTGATGTGCGACGCTATCAGACAAGATGTGCTGAAAATTCCTTCTAATGAAATAAAGGCTGTTTTACTGCTAGATAATGCACCCTGCTCACCCTAATGCTGAGAGGTTAGTTGGCAGGGATGGGAGAATTAAATGTGTTTTTCTGCTTTCTAACACTACATCACTGATACGGCCCATGGATCAGGGTGTAATCGTTGCTTGTAAGAGGTTGTATTAGACGTTTTTTGAAGAGGTGATGGTTGTTTTGAAAGAAACAGAAGACGCAGAAGAAGAAAAAGATACAAGAGGCATCAGGACACTGCAAAATTTACAGGCATACAACATCAGATCCTGCTATATTCAACTTAGCAGCTGCGTGGAAAGATATGAAGATTATTACCTTGGCCAATGCTTGGAAAAAGTTGTCGTACGACGTAGAACCTGGGATGGACTTTGATGATGATGACAAAGACGAAGAATCAGTTGCACCTCATTCTATATGGTCTGTTATAGGACAGCATATGGATGACATCATACCTTACAATGATTTATCATCAGACCCTGATGTGCTTCCTTACTATGAACATTTTAGAGAATTTCAATGTACAGTAATAAGGAAGCAGCACCAAGGTGTAAGGCAACTGAAGCTTTATGATTTCTTCAAGACCAGTTCAACAACTGGATCTGTTTCACCAGAACCCTCTACCAGCAAGGAATTAACACCTCTGCCTCCATATGGCAGTTGTTTCTGACTCTGAAAATTGTGATTCTTTCAATTAAGTTAATATTAATATTGAATATTATATATCTGCATTTAAATGTTTTTTGTATGTTTTTGATTAAATGGAGTTTAAGAATTTATAAGTATTTTTTCCCTCTAAAATGGATTTTAATGAAAAAACTAATGTTCACATTGAAAACAATTTTGTGTGAGCTTTAAGGGAAAAAACGTGGTGGAAACACTCCATTAGTTACATTTTTTTTTTTTTTTTTTTTATGTGAATCCCAAACACGAGAGGTATTAGAACCTATAGTACTTAGTACCGTGCTTGGGTTGGAGGTTCAGAAGACGAAAGAAAATATTTGTTGACATTGGACTTGAACTTCTGTAGATTGTAATTTTTAGGAAATACGTACGAAGGAAGGTTGTTCCAGAAAACGGCAGTTGAATGAATAAATGAGGAAGATGAAAAGTTTGTTCTGTGGGTTTGAAGTTGGACAGTAAATGAATGTTGGCTGGTGGCAGCACGTGTTCGGACTGTTTTGAAAGAGAGAGCAGGAATTATAGAAGCCAATTCAGAAGAACAGTGCCCATAGAAGTATCTGTAGAAAAGGCATCCAGCAGAAACAGTGCGTCTATGAGAAAGCGAGTGGAGAGACTCTGTTAGAGATGAATCATTAATTAACCTAACTGCCCTCTTCTGAATGGAATCAAGAAGCCTGAGAGAGGTTTTGGGGGCACCCCAGATGTGGGAACAATATTCCATGGCAGGGCGGATTTGCGATTTATACAGAGTGAGCAGCTGTTTGGAAGAAAAGTAACGCCGAATGCGAAAGAGAAAACCAAGTTTTTTAGATGCAGAGGAAGCAATATTTGTAATGTGCTTGTGCCAACTGAGATTAGAAGTCAGGGTAATCCCCAAAAGAGATATATCATCTTGCCTAGAAATCGGAGTGTCACCAAAGATAAGCATAGGAGCAGAAGAATCCTTTTTTGCGAGATATAAGACAACACTGAGTTTTAAAAGGGTTGAAATCAACTAAGTTGTCTTTGCCCCACTGGAGAATTACCTGAAGATCGGCATTTAAGGAATTGTTAGCAGATTTTCGAGAAGTTGAAGCTGATTGAGCAGGACAAGGTTTCTCAAAATGGAAAGTTGAATGCAATGTACTATCATCGGAAAACTATGGATAGGATTTCCAGTCAATGGAAGAAGGTCATTGATATACAAGAGGAAAAGAGTGGGGGAAAGAACTGAACCTTGGGGGACACCGGCATTAGTGGAGAAGTTAGAAGACAGATAGCCATCTACCATCACCCTCAGTGAGCGATCAGAGAGAAAACTGGATAAGCAATTACTAAAAACAGTTGACAAACCATAAGATGGAAGCTTTTTTAGAAGACCTTTATGCCAAACACGATCAAAAGCCTTTGAGATGTCAAGAGCAACTACTTGTGTTTCACCGAACATTTCCATTCAATTAGTCCATAAATGGGTAACATAAGCCAGAATATCACCAGTGGATCGACACTGACGGAATCCATACTGGCGATCGTTGATCAGACTGAAAGTTTCAAGGTAGTTTAAGAGTTGGCGGTTAATTGATTTCTCCATTACTTTAGAAAGAGTAGAAGTAATTGCAATGGGACGATAATTGGATGGGAAGGGTTTGTCACCCTTTTTAGAAATTGGCTGGATATGAGCAAATTTCCAAGCAGATGGAAAAACACCTTTGGAATAAGGAAGTGAAAAAAGGCGGCAAAGAATAGGAGTAAGTTCAGGAGCACAGGTTTTGAGAACAAGTGGAGAAATACCATCGGGACCTGGAGATTTCGTAGCATCAAGATTCGTCAAAATCCTTCTGACATCCAATGGAGCGTGTTGGGAATGGTGGGAGGTGTTTTACCAAGATCATTATTACATGAGTTGGAAGAAAAGTGCGATGCTAGCAGGTCAGCTTTATTCTTGGCTGAAGTGACAACAGAACCATCTGGTTTGGACAGAGGTGGGAGCAGAGATGGGCAAAAGTTGCGGCCAATAGCTTTGGCAAGAGACCAGAATGCTCGACTACCATTAGGGCAAGAAGCAAGTTTTCTACTCTTAGCCTGTTCAAACTCTAGTTTGGACTGATTAATAACTGCTTTACAATTGTTGCGAGCTTTGGTGTAGGCAGAAAATGAAACTGAAGAATTAGAAACAAGCCAATTACGATATGCAACATTCTTCTATTGTACAGCCTTAGCACATTTATTGGAAAACCAAAGTTTAGATAAAGGACGAGATTTTAAAGTGCAGTGTGGGATAAAGGATTCCATTTCTGCAAGAATAATTTCACTGACACGATCTGAACAAACGTTGACATCAGAAGTTTTGAAACAGTAATCCGACCAAGGAAAAGAAGAAAAGAAGTCTCGCAGGTCATTCCATTTTGCATTCTTGTAATGCCAAACAACACGCGGTTGGGAATAGCCATGAGATAAGGGTTCCATTGGAGAAGAGACAATCACCAAATTGTGATCTGAAGTGCCTAAAGGACCTCTCACTTCGACCGTGTACTTAGAAGGATTGTTTGTGAGAAAAAGATCAAGCGTATTGGCTGTATGATTAGGATTGTCCGGTATTCTTGTAGGTAAATAAACAATCTGTGCGAGGTCATTAGTAATTGCAAAAGCCTCAGCATCTCGACCTGCTGGGTCGGTGTGACTAGAAAACTGAAGGCAGCTGGAGTTGTGAACATTAAAATCACCAAGGAAAATTACCTCACTCTTAGGAAAGTTGGACTGGAGAAAGTCAAGTTGCAAAGAGAGGAAGTCAAAGAGCTCCAAGTGATTAGTGGAGTTGGGAGAACGGTAGAGACAACAGCTAAATTTGACACAATGAGGTAGAGAGATTTTAAGTCAGAGAAGATCAAAGAGAGGAGATTCCAAATTGCCAAGTCTCTGACAGGGAATATCAGAACGAACATATGCACAAGTACCACCTTTGAGGCGAAAGGAATCATACTGTGAATAATTTGGGCATCTGAGATGAGCAGTAGTTGAATCAACCGATAACTGAGATTCTGTCAGAAAAAGTACATGGGGTTTGGCAGACTGCAAGTGGAAATGGACATCGCTGAGATTTGAATTGAGACCTACCAATTCTAATCTCATGCGATTCTACCAATTGTGCTACCCATGTGGGCTGAAATAGAGAATCAAAAGGAACACATGCATCATGCGAGTATACTAAGAAGTAACGAATCAAGAGACAGACTTGACATTGTACAGAACGAAACTACACACAAGTGGTTGGTACGGTTCCCGACTATTCAGTTTACTTGAACAGCGAATAGCAGACCACAAAAGGACCAACATAAAAGACAACCTGACAGCTCTTGCAATCTTGGAAAAAATCAAGAAGAATGTGAGCGGCCAACTACAAACGACAACCAATACGATCACAACGGAACCAGAACTGGAGGAGGAGCAGCAAGTACAAGAATAACAACCCGGAACAACAACCTGTTACAGGGAGAGGGTCCAGAAGAAAACAGACAACAGGACATTTGATGAAAATCAGACAGCATTCTACAGGAAAATCGTACACGAGAAGGAAGGCAACGAATACCCCCCTCCCAACCACAAGTTACTCGAAGAGTTCTGGGGAAACCTGTGGAGCAGATCTAGAAAGTAAGAAAACCAAGGGCGTACAATAGATGACAGAATGGAAGGTTCGGGAGGACAATAGTAAATAACGAGGTCCCTGGCGAACCCCAGGAATAGATAACATCCACAACTACTGTTACAAGAAGTTCAGCTGCGCGCGCACACACACACACACACACACACACACACACACACACACACACACACACACACACACACACACACACAGCACTAATGTTGTATTATAAGGCAACCTTCATCCCTGCGATAACTTATGCTGCTGCAGTGTGGTACAGCAAAACGACGCTTGCAGTCAATAGGAGAACTCTGGATACGATACAAAGGACCATTTTACTAACAACCACACGAGCATGCAGAACAGTAAGCACACCAGCGTTGCAGGTGCTTGCTGGAGCGCTCCCCCTCGATTTGGAGACTGTAAAAGCTGGCTTGCTCTTCCTGCATGCCAGGGGGGTTGCTGCCACCTTCCAGGATTTCATAATTGACCCAGCGAGTAGTACAAAAACAGAAAAAGTCCGATTACAGGCTTACCTACTTCGGGAGTGGCAACAAAGATGGACCGATACAACAAAAGGAGAAATCACAAGAAAATTCCTTCCCAACCTCAGCAAAATATATCCCAAGCAACCAGCCTGGTACTTTCCGGGGAAGCATTTGACTTCGCTCCTTACTGGTCATGGTCCCTTTAAGGAGAAGCTGCTCGGGTTCTGCTTTGTTGAGGACCCCAACTGCACATGTGGGGAGATCGAGAACTGGAACCACTTGGTCTACGACTGCCCAGAATACGAAGATCTCAGAGGCATCCTGATCACAAAGATACACTACCTTCCGAAAGGACTGGAATCCCACTTCATTGACACAGAAGAGGAATACAGAGCACTTTCTCAATATGCGCAGGACCTCTTCGAGAGGAGAAAACTGCTAATTACCATAAATCGTGTCTGAAGAAATATCACCACAAGTTAAACTGTACAAGACCATAAAATACTATCCAACAGAGTTACTACAGAGAAAAACCTTGAGACAAGTGAGTGAAAAACACAAGGACGGCGCTTACCCCATGAGCGACTGGACTGAAACCGGCTCAATATTGAAGAAAAGAGACCTAACGCAGCACAGCTGCCAAACGCCATTTGGCGAATTGAAGAGGGCACCCTAGCCTCCTTCATCTTTAATACCCATATCCCCGGTGGGGGGGGAGACGGTCTTACTGTCTCATCCCCCTCTCACCATTCCCACTTTCCCTTCTGGTGGGGCATGGGCATGCCCCACTGTGACTTGGAGTTGCCTCCTCTCTCGACTCCATACTTCTGTCTTTCCCCCCCCCAGACTTCAGTATCCCCACCCACTCTACCTGCACATACGCAAGCGAATGCCCTACACATCGGAATTGATTTAGTCATCTCCAAATTACGTTTTTCGCCCATACACTCGGCGTTTCAAAAATTTAGCGTTATTCCCTATAGAATTTACCAAAATAAAAAAAAAAAATAAAAAAAAAAATATATATATATATATATATATATATCTTAGTTTATTTTTTAATTTTCATTTCCTCTTTTTATTTTATTATTTTTTTTATTTTTTATTTTTATATATATATATTTTTTTTTTTTTTTTTTTTTTTTAGGTCCTAGCCGCCGAAATCTCAGGAAATTAAGCGGCAGGACCTGCCAGAGTAAATCTTAGTCTACTGGTGTTTCCTGGTCTGCCTCCACGGGGCGAAAGTGGGGCAACGTTGGGCCTCAGTAGGGGTCCAGCGGCTAAACGACCAGATGAACAACGGTACATGACATTACACATATACAATATCCATACACTTTTAAATCTCTGGCATTTCCCAGCGAACTGGTTCACTCACAATGAAAGCAACGCGGAGATGGGGGAAACCCCTGGTGCCGTTTGACCCTAAACACACTTTACACACACACACACACACACACACACACACACACACACACACACACACACACACACACACACACACACAAGCAGAGCAGTTCACCAAGATAATAATGCACTCTGACGCAATCCCAGAGTCTCCGACTCAAGGAATCGCCTACCTGAAGGCCAAGGATAAAGACATCACAAACACCACAAAGTTCAAACCAATCACCTGTCTCTCAACAATGTACAAGATCCTGACCAGCTGCATAATTAAGATATCAGATCCCTTAGATAGTCAGAACGTCATGGCTGAGCACCAAAAGGGACGTAAGCAGATGAGGAAAGGATGCAAAGAGCAATTGACATTGATGCTGCAGTTATGGAGCAAGCCTACAAGAAGCATCGCAACCTGTACACGACCTACTTCGACTACCCCATAGCTGGCTGATAGAGACACTGAAGATCTACACAGTCAACCTGACACTGATACACGCCCTAGAAGCAACCATGGCAAAAGGAAGGTCCACCATCAAGGTCAAGATCATCACGACCAGACCGACCCATCAGAAGAAGAAGAATCTTCCAGACAGATGACTTGAGCCCACTGTTTTACACTCAACCCATTGTCCACCATGCTCAATAACAGCAAGTACGGATATACCCTAAAAGAAGGGAGAAAGAATCTGTACACGCTCTTTCACCTGATATACATCGATAACATCAAACTCTATGTCGCAACCGAGAATCGACTCCAACAGCTACTCTGGTTCACCGAAGAGTTCTCCACTGTCATCAGGATGCAATTTGGCCTAGACATATGCAAAACCAATGGATTACATCAAGGCCATCTAGTCGGACTAAACTACCAGCTGAAGACCGGTGAAGAGATTGAAGCCATGACAGAGGAAGAGACATACAAATATCTGGGGATGATGCAGGCCCACAAGTTAGGATCCAAGGAGATCAAGGCCCGCCTATCTGAGAAATACCATCAGAAATTCAGAAACCTATTAAAATCAAAGTTGAATGGCAAAACATAGTTACAACCATAAACACTTACGCAGTCCCAGTACTAACGTACTCCTTCGGGATCGTGGATTGGAACAACACCGAGCTGGAGGAGATTATGAGATCGACCACGATGATGACCAAGAGCTGCTAACGTCACCCAAAGAAGGCCATCGAGAGACTCGCCATAGCGCGTAAAGGAGGTGGGAGGGGATTAAATGATTTCATCGTACAAGAGAAGGCGATTAAGAACCTGTGCGATTAGTTCCAGGAAAACAAAGCACCACTCTACCAAGCCATAAGAAAGAGAGACAAATGCACACAATACTCAACTTCAACAAGGAGACCACACTCACACCGATAGAAGAAATAAAGACAGAAAGACGGGCGAAGAAGGCACTCCATAGCAGACACTACAATGACCTCCAAATTATGATATTAGGGTCCCTCGTAAATGAGTACATCTACCTATATATTTATTTGTCTCTTAATTGCGTGTATTCTCTGGTCGATTTGCCTGTTTGCTGGACGAAAAAACCCGTTTCTAGGGGAAAAACCTTGCTATCTACGCCTGAGACCGATTAACTCAGCCACGACACGGAGTGAAAAGAGCCCACTAAAGTTCCTCACATCATCGACGGGATTCGAATCCGGGCCTTTTCCACCCGGTGTGGGGAGGATGGTGGCGATACCACTTTGCTATCCGCGCAGACATTACAATGACCTCCATCAAGATTACATATATAAAATGGGTTCCAATGCTTGGCTCACGAACGGAAAGCTCTTCACTGAGACCGAAGGATTCATGCTCACTGTCCAAAACCAAATAATCAACACCAGGAAATACAGGAAATATATAGCCAAGACCCCAGAGTAACAGATGACACATATCGTTGATGCCACCTGGCCCCAGAAACAATCCAGTACATCACCACAGGATGCAAGGCGATCACTCAAACGGAGTACACTCACAGACTCGACCAGGTGGCCAGGATAATACATCAGAAGCTAGAGCTAAAATACCAGTTGATCAAAGAAAGTTTACCGTATTACAAATACGAGCCTCAGGCCATACTAGAGACCTCTACTCACAGACTATACTGGGACCATACCATAACGGACAAGACGATCTGGCACAACAGACTAGAAGTAACATTCATCCCAAAGAAGGATATGGCTACCTACCTGATCGACATAGCGGTGCTCAACACCAGCAACCTCTAGAAAAACAACGAAGAAAAGATCAGGAAGTACAACGACCTAAGACAGGAGGTCAAAGAAAGGAAATATGTCATAAGGAACAAGCAATGACCATCGAGATCACCGCTTCAAAGACCGGCATAGCGCCAAAGGGTCTTCACAAGAATCTAGTAGCAATTTTACCTCACCAAAAACACCTACAAGAAACTCCAAAAAGTAGCAATCCTGAATACCTGTGGGATATCAGAGTTACCCGACCAATAACAATAATATTCGAACACAAAAACCATCCCATGCACTTGGTAGGAATACCCCTCATGGGATGGTAAAAGAAAACGCCATCAAGAGAAATAATAATAATAAACACTAAGGTGAAACACTTGTAATCCTGCAGTTGCACCGTCAGAAAAACACCAAAGTGCTATATTGACAAGCTATTTCTTGTAATATGGATACAGCTATATTTGACTACGTATTCCGGGTCCAAGTGTTTCTTGTAGACAGATGCCATGTGGGTTGTAATCGTTTATTAAATAGTAAACATCATCGTTGTTGCTCTACAAACCTTTGCAGTTCCATTAAATTAAGTGTGTCATTAATTCTTCTTAGGACAGAAAATCTAATATGACTGTTTTTCTAGAATTCTTTTAACGAATCTCAGTTTTGACTGGTTATTTTAGAAAAATAAGTTGGAATTCATATCACTTTGTGTGTATCTCGAGGATTGGGTTCTCTTCTTCCTTTAATTGGTTATCCAGATGCATGTGTGATCCTTTGGGAACAATAGTTGTTGATGAATCGGTTCAGGTTTTTTTGCATTTATGAAGGCGCACTTTCTGGAAAGATTGATAAAGCGGTGTTACAATCTTGTTCTGCATTTTCTAGATTCATAGATTGTTTTGGTATCAAGAGAACCGTAAGTTCCGGGTAGTGATTGAGATGTTGAGTGAGACAGAAACGTGTGCCCATATCTCAACAATCTGCTTATTTCTTAAAGAACATGGCACAAAAAGGTTTGAAAGTGAGAAGTATGATAATAGCTTCCTGACAGATTTTGTTCTCTGCATTTCTCGATTTTTTTTTTTTTTTTTTCAATCTCTTCCAGTGTTCACAAGATTTAGAGCATGCTGCATGATTTCCATTGCAATTTGGTCAATTAGCTATGCTTTTTGGCCATTCTGTTTGATCATGCTCGATGGAATCATATCTTAGATAGACTGGAATACCACAATATTATTTTTGAGATTGAACATATTTTTGACATTTATATCATCTTAGCTTACTAATAATATAAGAAAGTACTTACTCGACAGTTTAAACAGCCAGCTTTTACTTGATTGAATTGGATTATAAAATGTGAAGATAATAATGCTTCGCGTAGGTACTAGAAAGCTATCAAAATCTTATCAGAATAGCTTGAGCAACCTGCTGATCGCTCAATTCTTGTACAAGTTTGTTTTCTGAGGCATGCACGACGTCCCATTCAGAATGGCACCTTGGAGCTATTTGGAGTCGCGTGTGGCGAAACTTGCATGTTTACTCCTGAAGGATGATTCAGGAATGCAGTATCATGCTTTTGATTGTGTTTCAACCAACAGAAAGCGGGATTTAAGTCTTCTTTCCATTTCTGGTAGTCAGCAGCATTCTCCAAGTACTACTGGATGTTATATGGAGATAGTTTACTGGCTAGTTCATAAACGAGTGAAATATCAAAAATGTAAGACAAAAAGTGCCTCCAATTTTTGTCTCTTTGAACTGATCTTGAATTGTCATTGTCATTTTGATGCAGCTCTTTGAATGGACTTAGCTTTTTGATCTGTGTAAAGCTATCAAAATCCATATCCTCCTTGACCCCTAGGAGTAAGAACATTTTCTCCCATATTTACGACCTAGTCTCGTAATGAGACATTCACGCAATTGGAAACGAGTTAGGCCTAAAGGTTATAATTCAATGAAAAATAGATTCTTATCCGCGAATGGAGTTCTTATACCACAGGTATTTTCGATTATTCCCCGTGAATTATAAATTATGATTCTCCTATAATCGGGTTAACCCTGGGGGTGAGAAATTTATCTCTAAGGTTTGCAACCGTTTCTTAAGAGACAGTTAAGCAATTGTAAACTTGTTAGGCCTAAGAGTAAAAAATTCATGAAAAATAAAAAGAAATACTCACCTGTTGATGTAGTTCTTATATCACAGGTATTTCATGTTACGTAACTGTGTTTCACAAACTCTATTTTGTAATTAAAGCTTCTTATACAACCTAATTAACTAATAATCACACTAGAACAAAATTGTGTTAACGAATTAAATACGACGGCTCTGGTGCGCCCTCCTAATAATATATGTTGGTATTCTAATAAATATTAAATATATTAATAATAATTGAAATAGGGAAAATTTTAAGGTCGCTCTTTATAGATATGCTCAAAAATACCAAAATAAAATAATAAATAAAAAATTTTAAAGCGAAAAATAAATAAAATAAAATAAATAAATAGAAATAAATAACATGCGCAAATAATGGAAATTATAATCAGAAACTATACAAACGTATTATAATAGCCTTTGAATAAGTATATTTTATGTGATGTGTCGCACGGTAGAAAATCATATTTCATCGCAATTTTCAGTTGGTTCTGATGTTGGCATTTGAATGGAGGGTTTTTTTTTTTTTTTTTTAATAAAATACAATTGCAGCTATGATATATGAGTTTCTGTTGAGTTTAGCAGGTTTTATTGCTAGTTATTAATAATTTGCTTGCATCTATATAAGAAATCTGTAGAAAACAAAACGACATTATTTCCAATTTGTATGTGGAAGCAAACAGACTGACAATAAAAACAGTGGCAGAATTGTGAAGAGGTAAGATCTGTGTAAAGCTATCAAAATCCATATCCTCCTTGACCCCTAGGAGTAAGACAATTATAGTCTTGCGAATTGGTATTCAACTAAAATGAATATTTTTCTATCCCCCAAGTAAATTTATTCTAATAATATGTGGTTCAGTTTAGTGCATAAAGGAATTTTAAATTTAATTATGAGAATCGCCATTAAACCCTACTGTACACCAGTCAAAAGACCTTAGGTTGAGAAGCGAATGGGCATTTAAATTCTTTCGTCCACATATTTCTGTTTCTTGATATGCCGTCCTAATCAAAGTGATTCTCATCAGATATGTAGAGTGATACTCATACATTGGACATAAGCTCCAAGTTGGACGGATACTGCAAATAAGTACGTAGTGCAGGAACACCAAATCAAACGAGGCTACCGCTGATCGAAATTGAAATTTCTCATATATATATAATGTAAACGATTAATATGTCAAGCAGAACGACGCACAAGAACGTCTAATAACGAGTATGTTACTTCTCTGATGTAGAAATTTGAAGATGCAAAAATGTGTGTAAACGTTGGTTGGTTGGTTTTCATTTTTTTGGCGCATTAGCTACTAAGGCTATAATGCGCCAAGACCACGTGTAAACGTTAGCAACCAAACAAGATGGTTAGCGAATGACCACCAAAAAAGTGTTTACTGGCTTTATCACATGTAAGGCAGTGATAAAGCCAAACTGTCACAGATGACAGTTTTTGAATGGGGTTAGATTATTGGGCTGTCAGAAGCTGGAATGTCAACATAACGATTGCCATCCGTGTGGATCGTGATACCCGAATGCTTGAAAGCTGTTGGCAACAACAAGAACTCAGACAAGTTGTCAGAGCTCTGGTAGCATCAGAGAACGAGAGGATCGACTGATTTGACGATTGGTGAAAGGAAATAGATCTGTCACAATCTGCCAGATTTCTAACGTTGTAATGCCATCTCTGTCTACAACTAATTGGGAAGCACAGCTAGCAGACGACTGCGAGAATGTAGGAAGAATGCTTGGAAGCTGCCAAGAGTTTCCAAACATTCAGCTATCACGATCCACACGGATGGTAATTCTATGTTGACCATCCAGCTTCTGACAGCCCAGTGATCTGAGACCCCTTTCAGAGGACCGTCAGCTTTACATTCCATCGTCGTCAGCGTCTGCAATGATGTAGGAAGAGAGCTGCTTAAGGACAAGAATGATATCAAGTTGTCTTTGGTAACTTATCACGTTTGTGTTTGGAGATAAGCCCAGGAAAGAGGTAATCCAGCCTGCATAAGGGGAGCGGCATATCGAGTCAACACCCGGGATTATAGTATGAGGGTTCGTCAGTTATAATAACTTCTGGTCATTACTGATGGCACGTTGACAGCAAGACATGATGTAGAAACCAGTCTAAGACCAGGAATTTCGCCCTTTCTATGCTCGATCCCAAACGTCATTTTTCAGCAGGACAATATTTGCCCGCATACGGCTTTCATACCCGACAGTACTGTGGACATGCTTCCTTCGCTTACACATTTACTTGATCTGTCGCCCCTTGAAAAATGTGGAAAATATGATAAGACGTTCGCCGACTTCCACTTCTCAGTCCTTTACCACTGTTGACAAAATTAAAGAAGTGTTGGAAGCATGGATGTGTTCAACAAGATGGCATTCGCCACCTTTTCGATGATCTACTGCAACGTTTGGTCCCTTGTATCGCTGTTCATGAAGGCTGCACTTCTTTTTGATGTGTACCGCATTTTTGAAAGCATATTCTGCTGAACTGATACACAAACTTAATCATTTCTTGTCTACATTCAGAGGCGGATTTAACGGCGGGCGCACCGGGCGCGCGCCCTGGGCCCCGACTTCTGAAGAGCCCACGCAAAACCCCAACAAATTAGTTGAATATATTAGTTCAAAACTTTGTGATTATTATTATGCTATTATTAATTACATTATACATATATTATATTCAAATTTTATTGGAAATAAAACATTAATAGTAAATAATATTTTTTATTTATTTAAAAAATTGGTTAACTTTTATTTTTATTTTCCCTGTCTCTCTCTTTTTTTTAAGGGCCCAATATTTTCTTCTGCGCCCGGGGCCTCAACCGACCTTAATCCGCTTCTGTCTACATTGATATCAATGACTCCACTTATTTGGATCAAAGCAAGGTGCTGCTGCCGGCGTTGTTTTTTAAGGAAGCAAGTGTAACAAGAACTAAAATGCGCTATTAAAGCAGGTTGTTCATTTAGATAGGACAATAATTTCAATGACGAATATTGTAATTTAACTTCACAACAAAAAATGAAATGTGTTTGGAGAAATATGTTTCCTGAATGTGTTTGGGGAAATATGTTTCTTGAATGTGTTTGGTAAACAGAACACATACAACCTTCTGTTCAAAGATAAGAACAGAAACAGGTTGCCATATTCAGAGACTAATTAAAACAATGTACGGATTGCTTCTTGGACTCAACATACTATTCTTCAATGAATCCTATCGCATTTAAGTTCAACTAGCTGCAAATGTTAAGAGTTGTGTTTTCTAGCAAATGAACTGAGATGTGCCCATCTGCTGGCACTCACTTTTTCTTTTAGGGGTTAGTCAAGGGCGTGATGTACTCCTTCCAGGTTCAGATCAGCTCCTGAATGAGTTGAAAGGCCAAACCATCCGTACTATGCAAATGTTAAGTGTGTGTTAAGCGCCAAAGCGACTAAAGATATGAAGTGTCAATATATTGTATCTACAAATTGCGTGTATTCTATGGTGGTTCATTTGTCTGTTTTCTGGAAGAAAAACCTGAATTTCCGGGAGAAAAACCATTTATCTCTCTCCTAAGACCGACTAACTCATCCACGCATTGTGAAAAATCCCATAAGAATTCCTCACGTCACTGGAGGAATTCGAACTGAGGCCTCTTCCACCTGGTGTGGGGAAGAAGTTGATTATAACCGCTGTGCTACTGTGGAGGCAATCACCATAATGAGCACCTATTCATCTGATTTTGAACGCTGCTTGGCATTTCATTGCAAAGAAAATGCACCCAAGTGGGGGAAAGTAAGATGAAAAAAAGTCCACTAGTTTACTAGTTTCAAGTTCTTTATATAGCGGAATATTTGGAGTGGCGGAATATTCAATAAATATTCATAAACTGATACTAAATTCCATGATATTTACAGATATCATGGAAAAGAGTAGCCATAATAAATTAATTTAATTTCTTTAATTCATTTTATCAATTTCAAGTATAATATTTAAATAATAAATAAATAAATAAATAAATTTCAAATATAATATTTTAAAAAATAGAGAAATAAATTAATATAGTATAATATGTCATATGATTTGGGACTATTACAATTAAATCATGGACATGTTAGAACTGTCAACTTAACGTGAAGGTTAATTTTAGAAACATGACCAATACGTAATTAGTAGATTAAAAAAAAAAAAAAAAAAAAGGCCTCCAGCCCCTGGCACGTCGATCTCCATAATTAACTATGAATTGTATTTTATTTATATTATTTATTGTGTCTTTATTTTGGATTTACGCTTACTATACTAAAAACTTCTATCATATTCATTATTTAATTAAAGTTTTACGCAGAATTTACGCTGTTGTTAACGAAAGCATAAATCTAATGAAGTGGTTAGGAGACAATCCATGATAGTTATAGGTCTGTCCAGGATGTCACCTAACCATTCGCTTTTTTTCAAATATACGGTTTTTAAGTAGACCGTGCCATCGATTATTGACCGACTAAGTGACACCATCCTTGTTATTGTCCCACATTGCTCGTCAGCGAGCAGCTTTTAAATAAAAATGTTTGTGCTCCGAAGGGAAGAGAAATTTGCAACTAAGATAAACTTGCAATGTTCATAGTAGCTAGGCACAAGTTTAGGTGAAGAATCGATCATGAACTTGTGAGCGATCGTCCAATCAAGGTGATTGGACGATCACCTTGATACCCATAATATCTTCTGATTGTGCGGTGGATCCGAGGACAAAATAACAAAAGCATAGAGCTGGATCGAAAACAGGCATCTTTAAATGTGTAATATTTAGTTTGGGATCACTTACCCTCCCTAGCTTCTGCCTAATCACTCACATGGCTCCACAAGTCGCAAGTCTGCCCTTCATTCTTTCAAAATACAGTCCAAAAATTAGACCTTTGTTCCAGACCAGGGAAACTTTCTTAACTAGAGCGCTGCCTATCCTTATATCTGAATTGCTTTCTTTCTTTCTTTTTCTTTTTTTGCCTAGGCTGATTTGACAGAGCTAAGTTTAAGACCAACTGAGGTTAAGACGTTAATAGATAATCTACACATTCATGTAAAAGGAAAATTTATTCATCATTGTTTGAGATTATGAAAAAAATTTTGTCTGCGCAATAACTGATAACTGATATCCGGTGAGAGGGGGCAAGAAAAGGCCACAAATAACACCTTCGATAGGATCCCCCCTTCCCTCCCTGAGGTATCTTTACTGATTGTGTACATTGTCTAAAGATTTTTTTGGGTGACCAGGAGACATAGTTTTAATGATTGCCTCAATGGTATCTAATAGGCAATGCCAGATTTCAGTTGTCTCGAGCTCTGGTGCACATATTTTGGAGAACTTAAAAATAGGATTGCGGGATCACCCCACGGATCAGCAATAATTATATTAATCCATGGTTAATACAATTATCGCTTATCGATTTTTGGATTTGAAGAAATTGCGCCATTATGCCCTTCCCTTATAGTAAATTTGGCCTTGCCAATAGGTTCTCATCTATATTAAAATATCTTCTAAGAATGTGAATTAGAGATAAATTTTATGCAAGCCAAGTTGGAGATTCACAACTCAATAAATAGAATTAAGTTAAACAAGGTAGCATTAATTTCATTACACTTTCTTTCCTGTACAGGAATGAATCAAAAGTCCGGACACATCAAACGATATTGGTCGGGGACATGTCGAACCGTTTCTTTAATGACCTTCTGTTTCTTCAATGGTTTACATAAGATAAAATCATAATGAACATTTTAATTTTTGTTCTTTATATGTTTTTACACCATTCCAACCATTCCCCCGGATTCATTTGTTCATAGTTTACTCGACTTCGTCACACTGTTAATATCAGATTCCAGCCGCTTAGTTTCCAGTATTGAAATTAACACTGTTTTTGTTTTCAATTATATGCTGCATTCCGTTATTTTATTTCCAGTATATATATAAAGGAAGGCATTACCAATAAGTTTTGTTTTTTGCTTTTCCAAAGAGCAAACTCATATAAGACTAGAACGCGTAATGTAAGACGTTAGTCTTACAGTACGTGTTCTCATGATGTTAGTTGACGATAACGCACCTGCTGGGGAGGTGGCCAACAATAAAACTACAAGTGGCAGCTGGCAACCAAGTCACGATCTTAGATATATGAACAGGCTTCACTCACGTTTTCATCCTTGAATCTTAAAAAAAAAAAAAAAAAAAAAAACCTCCCTCTGGGGCATTGCTCTGATCATAAGCCTCGATTTCAAATACGTGAAAAAGAAATTTACTGTCGGTGCGATGGCAAACACAATGGTGAAAATCCCACGCAATGATTCCTAGAAATCTGCTTTTTTTAAGATTTTATTCAGTTTAGGCCAGACTATGCTTTTGAAATATTCAGTGAGTATTATTACGATGTTAATTTTTATTGATTCAATAAGTTAATAATAGGTACATCTTGATAAAGCCATATACAATAATGTTAACTGTGAGTGACCGAAGTCTTACCGTCAAAAATTTGGTAGCTTGTCTTGAAAGCGGTGACCTTTTCTTTCTAATGGAATTCTGTAGAATGCTTATTCTGAAGGGCAAAGAGTTCCGGAAAATCGGCGTTTATGGCAGAGATTTTACCGAACTCTAGCAATTGTTATTGTTGTTTTGCTGTTTGGCGTTTTTTCTTTGGCAAAATTTTCTCTTGCCTTAAAGTGATTTAAATCTAAGTATTTTCCACAAGGTGTAGAAGGACAGATCATAACCATTGTGTTACCCCAGAAGGTTATCCCTGGAAAAATCTAAAAGAGATCCTCTAAAAGTCTGCATCCTGGTATATAGTAGAGCGATTTTAATTAGTTTTAAATAGTGAAGGTTATTCTTTTCATATTTACACCTGGATGAGAGTTATTCGTTTTCTAAAGCAGCCAGCTGTATCCATTCAGTGAACGCATCTCTATAAAAGACAGGAAATGTGAAGTTCCCCTTTTCTGTAACGTTATTAATATGGAATACTGTTGAATAAAACGGTAGGACTAATCCAGTCCCAAGTTAACTTCATTGGCTCCAACGCTACTATGTGTAAACTTGCTCGTCTTTTTGTGTGTGTTATTGATACAATAATTCAGCGTTGCCCTGAGAATTTATATCTCAGATATTTATATTTCATATCTCAGAGGAATGTCGCTTCTTAATTCACTCTGCTAAATCCCATTATGAACGTGTCGAACAATTCTGATTTCCAGAACTTGCAAATCAGGAGGGCTATAAAGGGCACACTACAACATCCACACTCATTTCTAATTTAATGTGTCCTAATGACCTGTTTAGGATTTCTCCGTCTGCAGAATGCATCGAAACCTTTTGGAAGATTCGTAGAAGTACGAAGTTAATGGTAGGAAGATGGCAAAACAGTTGCAAGCTTAGTGCGGTCAAAACGATAAATGTATAATGAACAGTAATTTCTCGGTTATGGTAACTACATCAGAAGAGGTGCCACGAAGTCCTTATTAAACACGTGAACTATGCAGGACTAGCCCATCAGTTTTCGGTGCTCATAGTCTCATAATTATATTTAACGAAAACAGGCAGTATTTTCACAGTCAGTATAACTGAGTTTTATAATAATGATAATATTAATAATACTCTTCCGTAAAATATTTTATAGAATTCCATGAAGTTTTTCTTTGATATCTCATGTCTTATAGTTTTAACTTAACTTTCGGACATCAGTGTACAATGCAGTGTCTAACTCAAAGGCGTATAGCAGATGCTATTTCATTCTCCAACTCAGGGAGTTCTTTCGGTTGAGGATTAAACTTGGAATCAGTGGTGCACCCATAAATTTTGTTTGGGATGAAGGAGGGTGATCGCACTTCCTATATTGGTAACTTTTACAACAGTGAACACCTGAGAGTACAGTTATATATCATAAACAAAATATTCTTGAGGAGAGGGTATTTATACCTCTTATCCCTCTTACAAGTGCACCTATGCATGGTACTGAAAGCTTGGGATTGAAGGTAATACTAAGATCTGTAAAGATCCACATTTATTTTATTTCATTTTGTTAGAGATGCACTTTTACGTATTGACAATAACGATCTGAAAGTAACACAAAAATAATTAATGAAAATTCCCTTCTGAAAACATAGATCATAAATATATATTTCGCACTGGAACAATGGTTTGTAGTCTAATAAAAGAGTCAGATGTCTAGCAAGTTTTTGAGAGGAGAAGGAGCAGTACCTTAATCATGCCCTTTGTGATGCTCAAATATTATTAATAATCCGACCCTTCATTTTCTAAGGTAGTTCCTATCCAAGAAGGAAGCCAAGGATGGAGATTTTGTCATTCAGTGACCACTTTGAAATCTTTCCATTCCATTCGCACATAAATTTTGCACTCTTAATTCAGAGATTACGAGTATGTACAACCACCGCCGTTCTTTAAGCATGCCATGTGTATAACTACAAATTCTGGGATTCTGCGACGTTTTCAAACGTCTCTCATTCTTGTTATCAATTATGCCATACCACTGCAACCTTCTGGCTTCCCTACCTCTTCGGTCTTCCTCCCACGGTGACTGACCTGGTGGCATAATAGTTATGCCACTGGTCATGTATCATGTACCAAGAATTGATAGTGTGCCCTCATGTATTGAATTTGTTGTGTTATTATAAGTTTGCAAGTGTCCGACTACTTGGTCATGTGGAAAACTGGATACAAGTTGAATTTCCTCTCTCCCCTTTTCTTTTTTTTTTTAGAAATATATAGTCGTTTCTTCATACTAGTGAGAACAGCTAAAGTGTTAGGAATTGGGAACAAGCAATTATCCCATGGCAGAATTATCAAAATAACTGCATGCACTTTCCATAAATTGATCGCGGACACCTGCTTCGCATGTTTTAGGACACTTAGATGGAGCCGTGAGTATCTGGCCAGTTCATATGCAAATGAAGATACAAACATCCTTGGGGTTGGTGATGACTGTGAGAGAAATTAACACCATTAGCCAAGCCTGCCAGATGTCAGAAAATTTTCTGATGGCAGACTCGGAAAAATAAATAAATAAATAAAAAAAAAAAAAAGGAACAGAAGGATTATACAATAGTGAGAAGTAGCCAAGTGATTTCTTGAATGAAGAAGTTGCCAGGCTGAGAGAATAGTGAAAAAGTCTAAGGAAATATGCAATCGGTTTTAGGTTTTTCATTCCATTAGGATAAGATAAAACAAGTTCAGTCTTCACTTTTTTTTTCTATGAATTTTCTTTGACGAACTGAATGATACAGATGGAGTCTGTATCATTCAGTCTGAAATGATACAGATGGAGTTCCTCACCTCTCAAGAAGTGACATACAACTATGACCAAATATTTTTAGTGAAGATATTAACTTTTATGGCTAAGAGTGGTCTGCTTTTGCGATCAATTGTATCAAGAGAGATTCGGTTAAGCTGTTTACAATGATTAAAGTCAATAAAAAACGACTGCGTTGGAAATTGGAAGTAATTTTATTCATTTAGGTTTTGTGTGGTATATTTGACGTTCAGAAATTAAGAGAATTGATACTTACCAGTTACGGATATAAGTATTGTTTCATTTGTTAGGTTATAATGATTAACTTTCAGATTAAGGTAATATAATTACATCTTATATTATCAAAAGCAAACGGACACCTATTTCTAAAAACCTTTTATCGATGCAATATTTAATAACGTGTCGATCTACCTCTGCTCTTAATTACAACTGTATCCTTGTCGGCAGGCTCCAAACTGATTTTTGATAACAGGCAGGCGGTATTTTGGTCCCTTCCTACTTCAAAACAACGGTCAATTTAGCTACTGATCGCGGATGCGTTGGCCTAGTCCGAAGCATTAAACGGCCTTAACTCCACTGAACAAAACACGCTCCTCCAGTACTCATGCATTTATTTTACCGTTGCTGTTAGCACCTGTCCAACTTGATTTTGAAGTCTCCAGGCTGAGAGTTGAACTTAACTATTTGATCCTCTAGTTAGTAGGAAAAGAAGCTGTGAGCTGACCAGTTAAAATACAATATTTCAACAATGTTATTCCATATTACTGCTCTGAACTGTTGCTTGATGGGTTTGTCGTCTATGTTTCTGCGTCTTCCCGCAAGATTCTCGAACGTCCCTCCCCGTGCCCTTTAACAAGCATTCCAAACCAACTGTAGGGTCCTTTGGCTTTATGGCTTCCCCAGCGATAGCGTACCTGGCAGTATGGTAGTTTCGCCATTTACAGGATTCTACGATACATCCGTACAAAAACAGTGGCTTGTTGAAAAGGAAACAGTGGTAGGGTATCTTTCAAGCTTTTTTCGAACCCAGTTGAGTTTTTTGGTTTCACTCTACTTTTTCACTCTACTTTCACTCTACTCTTGAATTCATCGATTTAATTCTCGGAAACAGGCAAATCATTTGAAGAAGATGCTCTGTAATATTACACAAATCTGTTGCTCGTATATCGTACAACGACCTCAGATTACACTGAACAACAATGGAAACCTTTTCAATGGAAACATGAGAGGCTTATTTGACGCTGATTTTGAATTTACAGTCCGTTTTTCCTAGCACCATTTCGCAAGATACTTCATATTTTAGCTTGCAAATGCATAGGTTTTGATCCATCTCTTCATATTAGTTGGACTTCTGATTTGAGGAGTTCTGGAGTCGGGAGTTTTTTAGATCTTGCTGGAGCAGTCAGTGACTCAGTTCCCGACAGTTTCTAGACTATTCTACCACACCTTCTCCCTACCTGTCAAAGGGACATATATATAAAGTTATTCGTTACATATCAGTAAACTCGTGCTCTTTTTATAGTTTTTGGTATCAATTGCAGTCCATGCTTTTAAAATGTCAGGTCAGAGCGTTAATTCACCTGATAGCATTTGTTATGTGTGCGATGCTTATATGTGTATCTAAAAACACACTTCCTCCATTTCCATTTAAACTTTATCATAGATAACCTTGGCCAGTTAGTGTTGAACACGATATTGCTACCATGGAGAAACGTTACCAAGGAAGGTGAAAGTCCAGTATGCTAGCAGAGTATTGCTGGACATTGATCCAATCCTTAATGTTCAGGTTCCAATAATCATTGGCAGATGAAAGGACAATATAGAGATGAACTGTGAGCAAGGAGGACAACAACCTTTTAAGCACAACGTAAACACTCTGCAATTTTGGTGAAGAATCCAAATTCGTATTCGTTTAGTTAGAAGGTTAGCTGGAATGTTATATATATATATATATATATATATATATATATATATATATATATATATATATATATATATATATATATATATATATTATTATTATTATTTTTTAAGCATTTCATAGAATTTTAGAAGGGCAGAAATATCCGTAATATTTGGCGCCCGGGAGAAAAAAAAATCGGTGCTCCAAACCCCAATTCTTCCAACAAAAATTTTGTATACTTACTTCACGTTTGTGTGTAAGGAAGAACATGAAAATTACATTTTTACTTCAACTGCATATTCTTATATTGATTAAATTACTTGAAAATGAACATCATATAAACATTACAATATATATATATATATATATATATATATATATATATATATATATATATATATATATATATATATATATATATATATATATATATCACTAACGATAAGAAAAACACAGCACAAATTAACAAAATACAAATACAAAATTTTACATAAATTTCACTTTTCTGGTTTTTGCAGCTTACTATTTTATTTACATCAATTTCACCTAATACTTCGTGTTTTTGATATACTCCTTTTCTGAGATATTTAAAAAATCAAATTCATCGCAATGGTTCTTTAACAACTGATATGAACTATTCATTAAAACCGTTAGAGCATCCAGTATTATATAAAAGAATTTTACGTAATACTGGATACGACAGCTGCATACGCACTAGACCCAGACGTCCACGGCAGCCGTCATCGACGTATAGTAGCGCGCCCTTATCATGCTCGGCACCTGTGAGCAGTGCACACACACACACACACACACACACAATTTAGACCGACCCTAAAGATGGGGAAACTATTTGAAATTCCAGTTCCACGAAGGAACTATTCGTAGCCTATATAAATATCTACAGAAAGGGGAAAAATGAGAGAATTAAATAAAATGGAGTAATATTAATGAATGTTCTAAAATACGATATCAGGAAGGGCAGTGTTGATATCGAAAAACCTTTTCATTAAAGAGTATACTCATCATTTACTCGTGATCATATTTGCATTACACAGTTTTGGATTAATGAATGGGCTGTGATACACATTGCAGAAAACTGAGGTATTTGTCTTCTTGCTAGATATACAAATATTTGTATATCTGTATTTGTATAATCAGCTTAAATGATGTATAATCAGTATATAATTTGTATAATCAGCTTAAATGATGCAGACCAAAATTTAAAGAAACGTGATCAATATTTGGACAGTGATCAAGATGTATGCAATGTACTTACAGAAAAATGAGTCGCTCGACATGCATAGCTTAAATAATGCAAGTTCTCTACCATCTTTTATGCCCACTACTTTATAATGTAAGTGTTAATGCTATCTTAATGAGAACATTAAAACATAGGTGGGCGCAGTCATTTATATCTTACAATTAACTCATTTCTGCCAACATGCTGTTCTATATTAGTAATGTCAAACAAGAGAGTAGAAAACTGGTCAGACAATTTTTAAAAAATCGACATTTAATGATTCAATAAAAACGCTGTCTCTGCCATCGTCTATAGCTGTCCGTGTCTACTAAGTTTGTTTCGCTGCTACAGACGAAGGTTAATCTCAAGCAGAGGCTAATCGATCAGCCTTGTGTACGCGAATCTATGTAGACGTGTCTGAAACTGGTAGCAGTGTTGAGGCCTGTGTAGAGAGGAAGTAAATATAATCAACATATGTTACTAACCCTGTGGGTGTCTCCTCATATTCATGCCACCCCTGGGAGGCCTTTTGAAGATAGGATTAATTTTGGCTAATAGGTTTTGCTTCAAAAATTACGCATTTTGTAGACGCAATGGCAAAGATGACGTATATACTTGTGTGTATATATATAAAACCAGCTGGATAGAATACTTAAAGCTGAAAAAATAAATAGATAAAATAAAAACCATAAATACCGTTCCTATTTATATTTAGTCGAAGTAGTAAAAAGAAGAAGTGGCTCACTCAACCTCTATTTTCCGAAGGTTTCCCAGTGGAAGAATGATCGAAATTTAGTATGCTGTACTGTACTGTACATGTTATGAATATCTGGAAAGATTACGTGAAAGTGAAATAGTTTCGTATTCAAAGTTTAATGAGTTAAAATACGTTCTGACTTTATGGAGAAGGATATTTTCCACGAACATCAAGTAAGAAAGAAGTGATAGAATCACGCTTCTTCCCGTTTCCCTTCGTCTACGCCAGAGTTTCACAAGCTGGAGTCCGCGACCCCCCCCCCCCCTGGGGGTCCGTAGACCAGTTCCAGAGGTCTGAGAAACGTTCAGACGATATCAAATAATATGTGTTTATTTTCCTAAAAATATATTGATAGAATCACAACAAGTTTCGATAAAGAAGATTACTTATTTTCGATGCGATTAGTATGTATACAAGTCGCTTCCAGAGCGCGTTTAATCCCCACCACTAGTGGGCGTTTACAATTATGTGCTTATGAATCCTTGACGCGGTCAAATAATAGAAAACAGCTTGCAGAGTTATTCTGTGACTTGCAGACGTTGCAGACTGAAGCGACTCAAACATTTAATACTCTTTCCAACAGCATATTTGTGTGAAAAGATATTCTCTGCTCTGTTATATACAAAATCAAAATGTAGGCTTGTTAAATGTAGAACCTGATTTGAGAGTACAAGTTAGTACCATTGAGCCAAATATTTTGGAACTGGTTTCTTTAAACAGCATCATCCTTCTCATTAATTAAATTTATACAAAAAAAAAAATTATAAGTGGGAACCGATGGTCCACACCATTTGTACGAATGCAGGGCTATGTCAAAACTTTTAAATACAACACTCCGATACAAAAAAAAAAAAAAAAAAATCCTGTCCCTCTGCACTACATGAAAAGGTCCCACGAATGCTATTAAAACATGCTTGTATTCAGTCGCTTTCTGGCCTCCATCTTAACATGACCTTGTATATGTGGGTGTATCACTAGTCGATTACATTTCGAAAGGAATCATTAGGTTTTTTTTTTTTTTTTCAAGTTAACATTTAAGGTGATGTATCTGGAAATATTTGTACACAATATTTTTATGGCATCAGCAATAAGTTGGTACTCTATATTGCTAATACTGATTTGAGGTAATACGAAGTAGTTCATGCACTGATGAGCGAATAATTCAACTGTGTGGAGGCATCAGAAATCCTGCACTACCTTCTTATTTTTTATTGAATTTTGATCATGCTCCTTGGAAAGTTCTCAGGTTTCATGAAGCCTCTGTCATAAGAACGACGGATATGCAGCATCGCCTATAAGAAACAAGAACAGAGTCCATTGATCAGAGAAGATTAAAGATACCGAAAACAAAGCAGTCTATCAAAGGTTCAACAGTGATAGTGTCGATTATGAAGTATGTTACAAGTTAGTTAAATTTTAACCACCCTCTGTATCAGAATCTTACGATCTTGATGACGAACTATGCGAACAGTTAGGGCGGATCGTGTGGAGCGCAATTTTACCCTCCCTCTTCACGAACTGAGCCTTTTCTGGGTAACACCCTGTTCGTTCCACGGACACACTGAAATATCTATATATACCGCACCTTCCGTAAATGTCGTGTTTCGCATAATAAAATTATCATTTCACCGCCTTCCATATTTCAAGGGCAGCGCTGCCCTTTAGCTGGAAGCGGACGTCGTGTAACTGGATCAAGAGGCAGCGGCAGCTCTTTCCTTCCAGGTTGATTTCCTAGCACACAGCAACAGCCATTCCTGTTCTCCTCGATGAAGGAAAAGGAAATAATCAAACAAAAGCGGGAAGCACTTGAAATATTTATGAAATGTAGTCATTAAAAATACGTGTGCGTAAATAGGCAAGACAATTATCATCTTTCTTTCTTTTTTTTTTTTAAATTTATCTCCGTTCTGAAATCAGCAAAACTATAATCAATTCGAAAAACGTGGTTTTTTTCTATGAATTCAAATAAATTTTTTAATATTACCTTAATCTGTATTGGCGCATTAATACCCACTATAAAAATTTGTTACAAAAGTACCTTCAATTTGTTAATTTTATGAAACATTGGCAATTTTTTAAAAATTCTATGAATTATAAAAAATATAATTTTTAAAAGTAAAATTGATTTTGTGATTTATGGCAGGGCAACTCAAGTACTGTAATTTTATAAAAATTACTTGTAAAATTTATTTTGCTCAGCTATGAAAAAGCAATGAAGAACAGTGCCATGGATTATTCATTCTGAATTGGCATCCGTAATTCTACTACTTTGAAATCAATCCCAGCGCTTTTATTAACCAGACTACTCACAGTCTAAAGGCAGACTCATATTTCTCTTACTTCACTGATACCTTTACGATTGTTTCCTGTAACAATCTTTCTCCATATATACAGTGCTCGACAAATTTAACAGAACAAAATGTTTTTCACTAATATTTTATTGTGAACATTCGGTGCACTGTTCACAATAAAATAGGATCCCGTTTTAGCCTAAAAACAGATTATTTATTTTTCATCTGGAGACAACGAGGAATGCGGTCCCATCCCTCGAACATCAGAGAAAGGGACACTTACAGTCGAGGCGGTATTGTCGTGTGGGGCATGAATAATGATCAGCTGCAGCACTTCTCTTCATGTTTTTGATAGGGATACCGTAACTGCACAGAGGTAGCGAGCACAGCTCCTCGAACCCTATGTGCGACTTTTTAGGGATGCGATTGGTCCAGATTTTCTTTTCGTGCACAACAACGCCACTGCACTCAAGCGGAAGAGGAATACCTTGAAACTGAAGATATCAAACGGCTGCCGTGGACAACCAACTCCTCGATCACTTGGTGAACTAAGGTCTGAACTGGTGGAAGAATGGGATTTGTTGCCACAAAATCTTCAAGACACCCTTATATCGAGCATGGTTTACTGTCAGGCATGTTTAGCCATTAGAGGGGACCATACACCGTACTGATGTTATGTGACCATATTTTCGAGCATCTTGTATCGACTTCTGTAATGTGATCATTTTGATAATTCTTGTACAATCCTATACTTGTCCGAAGTTTCTCGCTGTCTCCTCATTATTCTATGGTGTACTACCATACCAAATTTTGTCCCGCTTTATCGCATGCTGCACAAGTTCCACCACGCTTCTACGTGTTCTCTTAATTTTGTCGAGCAGTGTATTTCCAATAATTCTAAACCTACAGAAATTCAACCTCTTAGAGTACAATAGGTTCAACAACCTTTCGCGCTTGGGTCGCCATAAAGAATGTAAAGGATTATATTTTTTCTTATGACGGTTCCCAAAGGACAGTTATTTGTCACGATATTTCTTTCATATTTTTAAATGCCCTCACCTCATCAATAAATCATTTACTCTTTCAGCCATCACTGGATTATTTATTTTGAACTCATAATAAGATTGAATACACTTCGTTATGAGGTTTTGTTAGATTAGTTTTCATTTGATAAAATGTGAATAAACGAAAGAAATATACTACAGATATTAATTCTCTGAATTGTAATATTAAGTGGAATTAACATTTAAATAATTCGATAAGGACCATATTTAATTTTGCCTTATTTGTGTCTTTTTTTTTTTTTTTTTTTTTCATCAGTTTCATTGACATCGATCTTAATAGGCCATCGATCTTAATAGGCCATCGATCTAAAGGATACCATTCATTATAACTAGAGCTCATAAAGATCAATAAGTATATTTTTCCTTACATTCTACATCATTTCTAAGTGACTATGATACAAACCTGTGATTTTAAAGGGACTTCTACCAAAAGTAATAGAACAATTATTGTGTAGGCTGCTGAAGATACACAAACTTTAAAGGAGGTTTAAGAACTAATATATATATACATTAGTTCTTCTCTGAATTTATTCAGACAACCCACTTCCACAACAACAACAGATGAAAGTTTGTTCCAACAATCAACCACCCGCTGGCTAAAGGCAAACTTCTGCACATCTATCCTGCAACTATCCTTCCTCAGTTTGAATATATGCCCACTCATGTGTGTAGTATGAGCAAGAGGAAGAATGCTGCATGTGATTAGTCTCCAGATGCTGCAATTTGCAGAAACGAAGTCTTTCTTGGTATGTTCTCTGCACCTGTTTTTTAGAATGCATCTTTCCTAAAATGAGGCATTCAGCCCTGTATGCGGTACTCAAGGTGTAGCCTGATCATTGCCTTATACAATGGGACATCGTCTCCTTATTTCTGCTGGCAATATTATGTATATAATTGACATACTGTCTGCATACTGTCTGCACTGCTCATAGAACTTCATATCTGAATGTACAATTACATTCAGGTCTTTTTCGTTTTCCACTACCTGATATAGTCCCACATAGTTGACGTGTTAAACTGGGATTACTGTTACCCATATGCAGTATCTTTCATTTGTCAATATTAAACCTCAATTGCCATTTCTCAGCCTAACTGCCTAATTTTTCTAGCTCTTGTTGCAATAGTGAACGGTTCAGAACGGTTCTAATGGTTCTAAAATACCAAGGGCCTTGATTATCTTGAAATACTTACTTTGATTACTGTCAATAACGAGCCTGTCAACTTTTGTATCATCTGCAAACTTAAACGTGAAGCCTAATACATATTAAATATAGATCAGACGCGTAGGGAAAGAACAATTTACAAGTTAGAGACTACAAGAATATTATCCTATGCTCTAGTCATGTGGATTCGAATACGCAGAATTATAAGTAAAATGAACGCTACAGTATTTCTTGGTTGGTGAAGTCAGTTTGTGTGTGTGTGGGGGGGGGGGGGGAGAATTCTTATACCAAGACCTTGTCAAGCCTTCTAAGTGTTTTGATGCAAATAGGAAAATGCTGCCTATTGCACTAAAAGGTCGAAGTAAGACCATTATTTTGCCACACCCCTGAGACCTAGCGCCTAGATAATGTGGCTTCCACGTTAACACAGCCTTGCCCTACACCTAGGTACAAGTCCATCGATCAAAGAACCCAAATCATTTCCACTTAGAGTTAGAAAGCAGCAATGATGTTGCACTGCTCTGTCTGTGAGGGCGATTTGATTTTTAGATATAGCCTATATATTTTGGTCCTAATGACAGCATCGATTCGTTGTGGAACGCTTTTGACCAGTTCTTTATAGCAGGTAAGAAATTAGTGTCAATTCCTCCTTCAGTGCAGTCGCAAATTCAGCTCTAAACGAGGGACGTACGGGCCATGCCCTAATGCCATGTTTAAATCCATTCTGCTGTGAGGCGAATATGATATTGTATAATGTTTATCGTATAAATTTTTTTTTTTTTTTTTTTAGAATGCATACAACTTACGTAATTATTTAATCTTTTATCGCGCACCACAATGTTTTTAGCCATCATCTGGCAACCTTTTCCGCTTTATAAGCTATTTTACAAGATCGAGAGATCGACCTAGCAAAATTTTTTAAAAGTGTGTAATAGTAGTTAACGAATTAATTATAGTAGTTATTGAATTATATCGGATTAATTATAGCAGTTATCGAATTATAGTGTTTATTATAATTACATATTGGAATTGGACAAGTAGAAAATTTTAAGAAAATTTGAAACTAATTCAAATAAGTAATTAAGGGGATTTCTGGCATTGCTGTTCTCTGGAAAATTATATTATATTTTTATTTCTGTACACTGCGTTCGACCATTTCCGACTTCTCCCTCTTTTAAATACCCCAGCATATACGCTGCTTAGGGGAAGGTTTGTAACTTCAAATAAACTAACTTAAAATAATAATAATAACTAGGGGGCCTTTTCCCCTACTCGCCAACCCCCGCACACGCTTTTCTAGGTAAAATGAAGAGATATGATGTAGTAAGTCAAATTTTTTCTATGTAAAAGACATACCTGATCGATATCTAATCAGGAAATTACCTATGTAATTATTTACCTGTGCATCTGTAGTGAATTATTGCCCCACCCACTTGTACACGTGCCTCGTATCCCTCTTCTCCCTTTCACTTCTCCACCCTCCCCCACCACGCGGCATTCTCAAGGTGGAATAAATATCACTATGTAATTATTTACCTGCGTTTACATAGTTCACTTAGTATTTGTAAAATAATAAGAGAGGTTACCTCAATATATTATGTAAACCACTTCCGTATGATAATCTCCAGAAATTAAAACGAAAAAACTCGAAAATCTTTTTATACGGAAGTGTTCTACGTACTGTATTGAGGTAAACTTCTCTTATTATTATTTTACAAATATTGATATCAACGTAGAACGTATTGAGCATTACAGCTCTGGTTCATACTATATAGTTCGCTTAGGAAAATGCCTTTTGCTTCGGGTTCCATAATGCATAAGGAATATGCAACAATAAAATTGTAAAAAGAAAGAGTAGGACTAAAAAATATTTACAAACTATACAAATATTCAAAATATTTACAAAATACTAAACTATTTACAAATATACAAACTATATCGGACCCCTTCATCAGCTGACATTACAATGGAACATCAAATATTCCATTGTAATGTATTAGACAGTGAACCACGTGCACGAGGTTGGTGAACGTTATGGAGGCAGTTGTCTTTCAATGGACGACAACAATGCAATAATTTACCTGCCCATTGCTAGCGAGGTAATTGCCCCGCCTTCTTCTCCCATTGGCTCGAATAAATATCACTAGGAGGGAAACTTTTTAATGTATAGAGAGATAATAAAATAAACTATGGCGTTGAAATTTAGCAATCTCTGCAAGTAAACTGAAAAAGTCGAAAATTTAAAAATCTCTACAAGTAAATTTCACAGAAGTACTTTAAATAAGTTTATCCTAATAAATAACACGTTAAAAATTATTATTTTTTTTAGTTAGAGAGTTATCCAAAGACTGTATTTTAGGTGAAAAATCAGGATTGCTTTCACCACTCCCCAACTATCAGAGATTTTGAAAAAGTAGCAGCTCTAGTGATTCCATGTTCTGTTTCTATATACACCGATGAGCCAAAACATTATGATCACCTACCTAATATGATGTTGGTCCTCCACGTGCAGCCAAAACAATCTTGTAGCGTCCTATGCCTCGTACCCGGCGAGGCATGGACGCTACAAGATTTCTAAATGTGTCTTGTGGTATTCGTACCAACACGTAACCAGCAGATCCTTTAACTCCTGTAAGGTCCGTGGTTGAGACGCCGCAGATCGGAGTTGCTGGTCCTCCACGTGTAGCCAAAACAGCTCGTACCTGGCGAGGCATGGACGCTACAAGATATATATATATATATATATATATATATATATATATATATATTAAAAAGACCGATTTATTTCTTTTTATAATGAAATAAATAAAAAAAAATTTAAAAAATAAATTTAAATAACTTAAACCCAAATTGCGTGGCAACCCTGAAATGTTGTTGCGGCACCGCGGTTGAAAAGCACTGACCTGAACAAACAAGTCAGTGGTGGATCCCAACTAGAAATGCGCAATATCTCTAAAACAATTCACTTAATGATCCATGTTTACTAGGCTTTTTTTGCATATTGTAGTCTGTACAGTTCACCTTTAAATTATTGACCATAACTTTTGAAATACTCTGTATATTCGACGCAATATGGTTTAACTCGCTGATGCGCCTAAAATCCTACAATAACAACATTAAGTCCCAACGACGAGAAACACACACACACACACACACACACACACACACACACACACACACACACACACACACACACACACACACACACACACACACACACACACACACACACACACACACACACACACACACACACACAATGACCCCAGTCTCCTAGGAACTTCATTGTGGGCATATTACATAGCGACAGATTATGTTCGCCAGGCATTCCTCACACCCGTAATCAATCTGAAGGCTGGAAGCGACTATATGACCTGTATCCACTGTCCATGGTCCAAGAACGACGGGATATAAACTGACAAGCGACGTCTAGCATTCGATGGTATGATGTGGGCCTGTAGACAGCATCATTCTCATGAAAATCCATGCCTGCAGCTCCATACTCACCTTTACAAACCTTGAACATCTGAGGCCAAAAAAAACTGGCAGGTAGGTATCAGTGATACCAACCTGCCAGTTGTTTTATTTTTTTATTTTATGTCTTCTTTTCCATCTGACCTTTTGCGCACATTTACACCTCATTCATTCATTTTTATTCTAAATCAGCTATGGTTGACTTTGTGAAGTTTAAAACTTGTGGCTGTCGCCCCCCCCGCTCCCCCAAATGGCAAATTGCTGATATAGTATCGGACGGTTAAACATATAAGAAATCTATAAGAATTTTGTCGCAATTCATTCTGTTTGTTTGTGATACAGCTGCTAATACCTACAAACTTTTAAACCAAACCTGGTTTGAATAAATATTGTTCACACCGTTTACTACACTGAGAGGGTGGTGTCTGAATACTTTTAGAGGAACAGTATGTAATAATGTCTATAAATTGTGTTTACAGTATGGCCAGTTTGCCTGGTGAAAATTTCGAGTTCCGAAGACCGACTAACTTGTTCCAATGCGAAAAAGGTCCTCTAATCTTCTTCCTATTAAGATGGACTAGAACTCAAGCCTTTTTCCACACTGTGTAGAAAGATAGCAATAGCACTATTGTAGCAGTAGTTGGCATAAGGTGAAATACAGTATTACAAATATGTATAGTTAAATATTTTACATGTGGTATTATTTAAAACACAAAATTACGATTGTAGTTTCTCTTTGTCGTTCCACACGTACACAAACTTCAGGAACTGTTGTTTAAATTATTCGAAAAGTTGCGCAAATTAATTAATTATCTGATTTGGAAACAAAACGCATAATCTTGATATTTAAAGTACTATTTTTGCGAATAATAATCATCGATTACTAATGCGAGATAAGAGAGAAATTTTCAGGAAACACTTATAGTACGATATCCTGCCATCTTTCTGAAGGAACCCATTTAATTCATTTATAAATCATGAGAATAACCTTTCCGCTGAGGCTAAAACAGATTAAGCTACCATCATGGTCATGAAACATTAAGGGGAAAAGAGCCTCTACTCGTCCAGACACACGCCCTTGGTATTTCTAGAACCATTAGAAAGTCAAGAGTTCGCTTTGCGTGATGCATACTTCCGTTCACAACTGTACCCCGAGATATTTTCGAGTCCAAATTAGACCAACATTTTGTGTATATCTTCCCACCCTCATTCTTAACACATGAGGGTAGTAATATAACCAATAAGAAATATTAAAGGAGAAAATTGTTAAAGAAATGAAAGTCACTGTCATTTTATGAGTCAGGCGTAAAGCATTTCCTGTTTGTAAAAAAAAAAAAAAATGATTATTTTAATGCAGTTTACCTTAATGCTTGTTAAATAATATATAATCTGGTCTATGGTAATTCTAATAGTTTTTCAGATATTCAATATTTTCATTTTATTTTCCATTACATTTCTATTCAAGAATATACAATAGACCCGGCGCCGGATTAAGATTTTGTAGGCCCCTGGGCTACAGGTACTGTGAGGCCCCCACTAATATTTTCAAAAGGCAAAAAAATTAAAGAAAAATTAAATTTATTTTACAATGCTAACAACAATTAAAATTCAAACATTTGCTTTGCGTAATTTCTTGGAAACAAATTTCTCCAAAATATCAGTAAATTGTAATTTCTTGAGAACATTGTTTTCAATTGCCATGAGAGCTGTTTAGTCGTTCTTGTGCCATTGTCGATCTGTGTACATTTTTTAGATGGTTCATCTTTGAGAAACTCCTCTCTCCAGTCGCATTAGTTATCATTAAATACAAGTAAATCTGTAGTGCTATTTCAACATTAGGGAATGAAGAAATTTATCCATTGTTTACTACAAGGGTGTAGATATCAGAAGCTTGTAGTGTTTCATGCTTGTGCCTGAATTCATCAAATTGCCCAACAAAGTTCCTGAAGTGAAGAATTTCTGGCACAAATCCAGGTTCGATGTCATCTGAGTAAATCTCCTGAAACTTGGCTGCTGCTGCTGTTGATATGTCTTCATCATTCATTGTTGGAAATTCGACCAGGAAACCAAACAATGAATGAACATTTTTATATGCTTCAATGCGATGAGAAAGAGCTGAGCATAACTTGTCTATGATAGGTAGATATGTTTCCACCTTAAACTTCTGTCTTCCTCCCAAAGCAACATCTTCAGCATTACCATCAGTGATTCGTTTTATTTTCCAATGCTCTCGTTTTGGTTCGTCACAGTATTCCGTATTTTCTACTTTGTCTTTTGCTTTATTTTCAAACACTTCAAACTGATCCCGCTGTGACATCAAAAAATCCAGTTTAAGAAGTTTAATAGCTGATTGAAGTTCCAGTGTTTCTACTTGAAGTGATTTGCTGACTTGATTGAACCTCTCTAGTATGACAGCCCAGAAGTCTGCCAAGAGAACTGTTTCCAACTTTGATAGCTGCTTGAGTATTGTGTTTGCTTCATAACGTGTGTCAACCTTCTGGTTTCCATCTTTTGAGATTAACTTCAATGCTTCTTGAAAAAAGCTGTAGCCTTTAGACAAGGCTTTTGTGGCATCGGCCTTTGCAGACCATCTAGTATCTCTTTTAACTACCAATGTAGATTCACTTCCACTTTCAGCTTTAAGGCACTGAAGCATTACAGACCAATGTTGAGTTGAACCAGAAAAGAAATTGTAAAGTTTTTGTATAAGACCAAAGAATGAAACTGCTCCAGCACATACACCTACCAAATTAAGGGAGTGTGCAGTACATGGAATGTAATGTGCAAGATGATTGATATTCATAATATGTGCTTGAAGCCCTTTATAGCATCCTGACATGTTTGATGCGTTGCCATAAGATTGTCCTCTTAGATTAACTACATATCATTTGTTCAAAGAATTTCAAGACAATGTTGGCAAGAGCTTCTCCAGTGACTTGCAATGGGAATGAAAGTGAGAAAACATTGAACAACCTTATTATCTGATATTCCAACATTGCGAAGAATTACAGTCAGCTGATTAGTGTGAGAATTGTCTGGTGTTGAATCAACACTTAGAGAAAAGTATTTGGCTTCCTTGATTTCTTATACAATGGTTTTCAATACTTTATTTCCCATAATCTCTTTGATTTCTTCACATATCGTTGAAGATAGGTATGAAGCTTTTCCTCGTCCTTGATTACCATAATTTGCTATTTGAGAACTAAGAAAAGGATCATATCCAGCAAGTAATTCAAGTATCCCGAGGTAGTTGCCATTCTGTTGAAAATTACTTCTGTATCACCACGAAATGCTAATCCACGAGATGAGAGAAACTTTATAGTTGAAACTACTCTTTTCAGTACTTTTGCCCAGTATTCCTTTTCCTTTGTGAATTGGATTTCCAATATTGAATCAATTCGTCCAAGTGCTTTTCGTCTAGAAATCCATGCCATCATAGAGGTCCGATGTCCAGAACTGTTCTCATGGTCTGTAATTCGTATAGAGGCATGTTTCTAGTCTGAAAATCCACCATCGGAAAACTAGGTTTTTGATCCATGTATAACATCAAAGAGAACGCAAGCAAAGCAATATACATTTCCTGTTGAGGGAGAATACATTAGCTATTTCCTTTTAATTTTATCACCAATTATGTTTTCGGAATATCAATGAACGTGAAAATTTTCTTTTCTGTCTTTCGGATAAAGAAAAGTCATCATCATGGTGCTGGCGTTCCACGGAACCTCGTTTACACCACAAGTCACTTGCCTCCTTTGTTATATTTGAGTTTGTCCACAAACCAATGTCATTTTGATACTTAGATCCCAGGTCATCATTCTTCTGGTGGACAAGCTCAGCATCAACTCCTGTGGCATTGACATCATCAGAGACAACTTGAACTTCTAGTGCCACAGTCATTTTTCCATCATATTCATTTGTTGTTTGCTCTGTTTGTTGTTCTGCTTCTGCCTTGCGTTTGAACCTAAGATCAAATAAATTTGGAGATTGACTGAGCAGTTCTTCATGCTTCCGCGTCTCCTCTTGTTGTCTTTTTCTTTTGTTTCTCCACTCTGAAACCTCTTCTTCTCCGACATGATTAATCTGAAAGGGTGAAACAATTGGTAAATATTGATTTAACTGAATTATATTTATTCGACTTTCTGGCTGACACGACTCAACGGAACCGGCCAGGGGCACAAATAAGAATATAGTTTGTCAAAGCATACGGCTTGGCGAGCTCGGAGAGCCTTTGCCTGAGAGAGGCACTGCCCGAAACCAGTACAGATGCGGTACAAAGTAGGCTCTACTTCAAACTAGTGTTTCTTTTTGCCGTAGTATGTTTACTGCAAATGTATTTACAGTATATTAATTGAACCTTTTTTAAATAGATAATTTAGAGTACTTATGCTTTGATTCAGAATTCACAAATTAAATAACTTTTCACTTAATCTCTGGAGGCCCTCCAGTTGGCGGAAGCCCCTGGACTGTAGCCCCCTAAAGCTCATGCCTTAGTCTCGTCCTTAATAGAACTTGAAAACTCAAAAACATTTTGAATATTTATCAGGTGGTAGTCGGCGGTAAAAGGGCACATGAAAAATGAGGCTGGCCGGTCTAAAAAAAAAAAAAAAAAACCAGCAAGTTCAAGTTTATGTACAGTATTATGTTTCATTAATAATGTCTAAACACTTTTCTTTTTTATATATTTTCTTTTTTATATAAAAACAGTTTCTTTTCTGTTTTATATATTTCCTAGATTGTATGTCATTATTACTATATATTTGTAGTACTGTATATAAAATTGTTCATTTTTCCAGACATTCAGTACTAGCTGACAGTAAGTATAGTAATAAGGCGGTTCGGTCACTGAAATCATACGGTACTATTTATACTTCGTATTAAAAAATATTGGACAATTGCAACATCCATATTGGGGGCATCATTCTAATCAGCAACATATGTGTTAGGTAAGTACATTGCCCACTGGAACTAATCTGGAAGTACAGGTTAACATTTTGTCTTAATGCTAGTGACTGTCTTTCAGTGGAACGAATTATCCACGAATACTTAGGTTATATGCACAAACCTTTAAAAAAAAAAAAAAGAAAAAAAAAAGCAGGACTTTACAACAATCCGGAACTGCTACGTTCGTGAGAACGCCGGATTTATGAGATTTTACTATAAAATGAAGCAGAATATATTATTCCTAAAACTGACTGAACATAGCTGTCATAACAACACAATAAGTTATCCTAGTTACTTAAAATAAAATGAAAATTTTTTAAATACAGTATCTGCAGTTTATTAGTACCGAATATACAGTAGATACAGTTTCGAATATAATTATACTTCCTCAGAAGAATTATAATTTCGTTATGCAAATAATTAAATAATACAGACAGTTCAGTTTTTAAATTTCACTATAACTTATTAATTTCTATCTGTTTCTTATTAACGGAATAATTAAGTAATCAAAATTAAAGAGAGAAATTTCACAGAAGTTTGTTAATACGACTACAATGGCTGCATGCTGCAATGCGGTTGTCTGCAAAATAGGTACAGTACTTCCTAGTTCTACTAACTTCGTAAATACTTCTTAAACACTAGCGAGAAACATATGAGTGTCTTTTTATTATTATTAGCCATATGGTGCAAGGAAGCCTGACGCTTATGCTGCACAAGACAAAAAAAACCATTTTTTTTTCGGAATTACCCGGAGAGAGAGAGAGAGAGAGAGAAAACAAGAGTCAGAAGTAGAAGGGAATCACCAAGAAAGAGAAAAATGATGATATCCAGCTCAGGACCCTGGGTGTGCCAAGCCCATACTCACCAGATGTGAGCCCCCGTGTTAGAGTAATAATATTGAAGTCTCACAGCTTCTAGGTTAATTATCTAGTTCAGTGGTATCCAACCTTTTCCCATACGGGGGCCGTATTCAAAGTTAGATTTGTTTCGCGGGCCGCACAGAGTGATTCGAAAAAAAATTGCGGCACATTTTCTATATCTTGTTACTCGTAAAAGGAAGTTTCTATTTTCATGTTAACGTTTTTACTTTTCAAGTTATATATTAAAAAAATGCAAATTCCCAGACTTTATTTGCAACAAATCTATGTCAGTGATTTTATTTTTTAGATTTTATTACAATTATAAAAATATGACTTACTTTTTTTTTTTAAATACTTTACTTTTGTTTTTGTTTGAAATACTTTACTTTTGTTTTTGTTTGAAATACTTCACTTTTGTTTTAAAAAAAATATATACTTTACTTTTGTTTTTAAATGCTCATTTTAGAAAATTTACAACCTGAAAAGGTTCACTGCTTTTCAATATTAAGGTGAATAAATAAATACAGTACATAATGATAAACCTAAAATTGAAATATTCGAAAATTTTATTAAGTGCAATACACAATAACATTTACTGGACAAAACTTAACATTTAATGAGATGATTGAGGCCGGATATTTTTAAATAATTGTTCAAAATTTGGTTGCAAATTTGTGACGCCAATCTCAATACATAATGAAGATTATGTCCTGATGGTATTTCTCCACTTGTTCTCAAAACCTGGGCTCTTGAGCTTAATCTTGTTCTATGTCACCTTTATTCACTTTCTTATTTCAAAGGTGTTTTTCCTTCTGCTTGGAAATTTGCTCATATCCAGCCAGTTCCTAAAAAGGGTGCCAAATCCCTCCCATCCAATTACTTCCACTCTTTCTAAAGCAATGGAGAAATCGCTTAACCGTCAACTCTCAACGATCGCCAGTATGGATTCCGTCAGTGTCGATCCACAGGTGATATTTTGGCCGATGTTACCAATTTATGGACAAATTCAATGGAAAAGTTCGGTGAAACACAAGCAGTTGCTCTTGACTTCTCAAGGGCTTTCGATCGTGTTTGGCATAAAGATCTTCTAAACAAGCTTCCATCTTATGGTTTGCTGACTGTTCTTTGTAATTGGTTATCCAGTTTTCTCTCTGACCGCTCACTGAGGGTGATGGTAGATGGCTCTCTCTTTTCTAACTTCACTACTAATGTTGGTGTCCCCCAAGGTTCAGTTCTTTCCTTCCATTCTTTCCTCTTGTATATTAATGACCTTCTTTCATTGATCGGAAATCCTATCCATAGTTTTGATATCTGCTGATGATAGCACATTGGATTCCACTTTCCAGTTCGAGAAACCTTGCCCTGCTCAGTCAGCTTCAATTTCTCGAATATCCGCAATTAATTCCTTAAATGCCGATCTCCAGGTAATTCTCCAGTGGGCAAAGACAACTTAGTTGATTTCAATCCTTCTAAAACTCAGTCCTGTCTTATATCTCGGAAAAAGGATTATTCTGCTCCTACGCTTATCTTTGGTGACACTCCGATTTCTTTAGAAATGTGTTTCTCCTTTAGCTCAGCACAACATTCAAAGTGAACTAAATTGTCTTGCAAAACTGGGATTTAAAGAAAAACAACTTATTCTGAAATGATTTGATGTCACCAAACAAATCAGACCAATTTTCCTTTCCCTTGTAGTTTTAAATTAAGTGCATTTAAATGACTAGAAATGTATGTATGAATTGCAAGATCAAATAGCCACTTCATATTTGATAGTTGTTTTATTGGTTTCCCTTTTTCCGTGTTGAAACATTCGGTGATGTTTCAACAGCCACATTACGGCCATGCGATCTTGTAAAATTTGTAGTTGAAATAACCACATTCATAACGTTTTGGAGATCCAATACTTTCCCATAAATAGCTCCTTGATGCACAATGCAGTGAATTCCAATCGGAGTTTCAGCTCCGATATCTATCATTTTCTTTGTTATTCTACCCATGAGCCCAATGTTTTTACCAATCATATTTTTTGCAACGCCAGTTGTGACTTCTACCAGGTTTTTAATATTTAATCCTAACTTTTCGATAGCTTGGCAAAAAAGTTTCAAAAGATTTTCACCTGTAGTTGTTCCACGCATACTCTGTAGATCAGCTAAATCTTCAACTGGTACAAAATTATCAGTAATTCCACGTATGAAGATGAGGAGTTGGGCTGTGTCATTTACATCAGTATTGTCTTCCAGTGCCAAACTAAAATATTTCATTTATTTTATATTTTCCAAAAGTTGTTCGAACAAATTCTTTCCAATATCTTCTACTCTTGGCATAATTGTTTGTCGAGACAAACTAATGTCTTGTATCATTGTTCGTTTCTCCGGACAAATTTCTTCCACAACTTTTAACAAACAACTCTTAACAAATTCACCATCATTGAACGGTTTACTTCCAAAAGCGATCGAATGTGCAACTTGATAACCGGCACATACAGCAGATAAATTTCTTGACTAACAAGTTTTAAGTACGGCATGTTTTGTTGTTTTCTTAATTCGTTTCTTAACTCTGAACACTTTTCTTTTCTCAGCACTCCTTTATGATCATAAGATTTATGATTGGAATCAGTGTCGTTTTAAATTATATTCTTTAAAAACTCAGACAGTCTCCTGACACACCAAACACACTGCTTTTTCGTGGTAATCAATGAAGAAATAGCCTTCAATTCACCATGGATCAAAAACACGACACTCCAAATCGATTTTCCCCTTTTGGAACATTTTTAAGAATGATTTTTTTAAATTCAATACAAATTAATAATTAATTCAATGAAATGAACAAGCTATATCAAAATACGTAACTGTATTTAGCGTACATATGACTGCACTGAACCACATGTACATGTTTGATACAGTCGAGCTGAACGCTTGCATACCTGTACACGCAGTGGAGATCGATGCTGTTTCAGTTCACTTTCCGCGCGGACCTTATAAAAATTATTCCCAGGCCGGATCCGACCCACGGTCGTAGATTGGACACCACTGAGTCCTAGTTGATGGAATATTTCATTGGAAATAAAGCCTAACATAAGTAATACAAGAACGCTTTTAAAAGTGTATATAAATATGAATTGTGATAAATAAAGATAACAGACTACAGTATTTAGAAAAATAAGAAACTTAACTTTGAAACGGAATACTGCACTCTTATTTTATTTCTAATGATGTTTTACAACTGACTTTTTTTTCCCTTCCTCGTGATTTGAATAAACTTCTGAGTTTCCACTTTCCGAGATTTAATTCTTGAACACTCAAATTCTAAAGGCTGCTGTTTATCAAGGAATTATAGGAATGTGGTTCCAGTCCAATTTGATCACTTTGTTTGGGTTCATTTATGGAAGCTTAATAGTGAGAAATGCAAGGTATTGCATATGGGTAGCAGTGATGGGGGAGGGGGGTACTGTGTGCTACTACATTTAGGAAAGTGGAAAATAAAAGGACCGGGGACAGTGTGCAGTCAGATATGAAGTTCTCTGAGCAGTGCAGACAGGCTGCCAGGACAGGTCATGGGTTTTTTTCAATGGTATAGAGGAATTTTGAAAGCAGGATAAGGAAGCGATTATCCATTGTACAAAGATTGGTCAGGCCGCATCGTAAGTACTGCATACGGGTATGGAGGCCTCAATTTAGGAAGGATGTAAATCTCCTGGAAAGGGTTCAGAGAAGGGCAACGTGACTGTTGAGGGGAACAAAAGAGCGATCTTACCAAGAAAAGCTTCAGTTTTGACAATTGCAGCGTCTGAAGACTAGGCATCTGCGAGGGAATCTCACTGAGATGTTTAAGGCTTTGAATGGATTGAGAAAGCTCAATGCTGATGGCATTTTCCCTTTTGCTCAGACTACACAACGTGAAGGGACATAAATTCAAATTGAGGAAGGATGGTTGCAAGGTAGCTGTGCGGAGGTGTGTCTTCTGTTGTTATGGAAGTGGATAGTTTGAATAAATTAAAACAAGAACTAGACAAATTATTGGGGGGATAAATGATGTGGGACGGGTGTTTTTAGCAACTTTAGTGCTACTTGGTCAATCGCCTGTAAACATAAGTTCAATTACACACGATTAAAAGGTCGCCATACATGTTTTATATTGTAATTCAGTGTTTCTCAACTGGGATTCGCCTTCCGTTTCTCGGTGGTTCGCAAGCAGTTTGTATTTACAAAGTATTACAAGATATATTCAAAAAGTATTACATTATTTTGTATATAAAATATATACAAAAAGTGTTAACTGAGTACACTCTTCGCAGTCTGAACTAAATCGTTTACAGCAATCAGTATACCTATCTGGTGTCCACTTTAACATCTACGCATCAAAAGGACTATTGTGCTGTATCCTGTTAAGGCCTGACAGCACTGAACGTCTTCTCAGAAATACGCCTTGAGCGAAAGACTGAAGAATCTGATATGACTCCCAACTTTGAAGCAGGAATAACTTCTGTCTTGGTTGAAAATTAGTAAGTGTATGAAGCGGAAGTTTAAGATACTGCGAGAAATGAAACAAGTTGTGATCCCAACTTTCGTGTGATCCATACGAACAGAGGTCCGTTTGAGACAAATTGAACCTACAAAGACTCTGGTTCATCGATCCATATCCTGTCAACAGGTAAGACATGCATATATCCAAGCAGAACCACAATTAAACACGTTTATCCAAGAGAAATGAAACTTCTCGTATAAATTTTCCCGTCGTTGCACCAATGGAAGCTGTGTCCCATCAGGATAGATGCTAGATATCAACTAACTTGTCCCACAGTCTCCTTAGTATCATCTTAAAGGTTGATGACTATTCCCAAAAATTCAGTCTCAATCTATTTTTTCAGTCTATATAAAAATTTTCTATAAATAACCTGCAAGTTTAAAGGTAATGTTCTGGTCAATATCTGCAGAACAGGCGTTGAGACTGTCCTACAAGCCTTAACCATAGATAGCTAAATGGTTCGCTGCAAGGAGACGAGTTTAGATTTGAAGTGATTGAGCTTTGGCCTGTGAAACCACGCACCGGCAGCATACGTGGCCACAGGGAGGAAAACTGCATTCTAATAGATCCTTAAAGTTTTTATATAGAGACCCCGTTCAACATGGGACACGTTAACCGTTGCACCAGTAAAACTAGGCATTTTTGATGACAAGTTTGTCAAGTGATGAATAAAATTAAGACTGGAATTAATGAACACTCCTAGAAGTCTGTGTTTTCTCTTTAACTATGGGGAGAAGAATATTGCTGATCTCGACCAACGGAGGATGAAAGATATTTAACTTTGAGCCAAGAATCATCATCTTTGTTTCTGACAACCTGATTTTAAGCTTATTGGTAACAGTCCGATCGTGGAGATTCTGTAGAACAAATTTGCAGTAGTTTCAAGCGCGGCCCTCGAATTACCACTGACCAAGATGGCGAGGTCGTCCGTGTGCGATGTTACTTTAACATTATTGAAAGATCGGGAGATCCACTGCTGCAGCAACATGTTCCATGTAAAAGGACCCAAAATAGAGCCATGTGGGCACCCTCCTCTGGCTCTGGGGATTCCATCAACTCCACAGCCCTCCCAGAACAGGCAAAGATTATAGGGCCCATCTCCTCATGGTGTAGATGAATATTGGGCAGGCTTTCCTGGTGACAAAGCCACACACACACACACACACACACACACACACACACACACACACACACACACACACACACACACACACACACACACACACACACACACACACACACACACAACCTTCAGCTGGCCTTGGCAGTTTTTGCTTCTCCACTGTGACACTTTTATGCAGTTTTTGGGCCACCACTGATAAACTATGTCCATTAAGCCCATGTGTAATATATACAAAATTGAATGTTCTCCGGTTGATTTTTTTTGTTTTTCATCGATGAAAACACGAGTTTCCAGTGTGCCTAACCTTGTTGACCACGCCTGAAACCACTAACTCGGCCACAGAGCAAAAAGAGCCCATAAAAGTTATGGTTTTTACTGGATTTGAATCCAGGCCTTTTCCACCTGGTGTGGGGAGGACAATGATTACAACGACTGCTTTTGCACAGACAGATATTTAGACATGTATAGTATCTTATGTACAGCAGCTCCAGAATGTTAGTATCAGTATTAGTACACTGAATGGACAGAAATCATAGGATACGTACCTAGTAACGGGTAGGCCCACCTTTTGCCCGGGTAAGGGCAGTCACACGGCGAGGCATTTAATCCACTGGCCCCGAAAGCGTTCCACAGGTATTTCCATCCACGCATTCTGCACCACTGTCCATAATTCCGTTGCATTCCTGGGTGAATGATCCAAAGCTCGAACGGACCTTTCCATAGCATCCCAAAGATGGTCCACAGGGTTCATGCCCAGTGAACGGGGAGCCCATTCCATGGTGGTAAAATCTGCAGAATTCTCTTAAAGCCATGTTCTAGTCACCATGGCTTTGTGGAGAGGCACATTGTTGTGCTAGAAGAGTCCCTTGCCCTGTGGGTGCATGATGACCATGAAGGAATGCAGATGGTCTGCAAGGAACAACATAACCTGGACCATTCAGAGATGCGTCTAGACGTACCAGAGGTCCCAACGCATGCCAGTTGAACACGCCCCAGACCATTTCCGAACCCCACCTGCCCGCACAGTTCCTTGTTGACATGACAGGTTTCTGCCAATACACACCTTCCGGTCTGCTCGAAATAACTGGAAATGGGACTCATCGCACCTGTCTCGAATCATCCAAGGGCCAGTGCTGATGTTCTTTCTCCCAGTTGAGTCATAGAGTCCTGTGTCGCGGTGTGGTCGGCGGCTCCAATAACCTATTGCAGCTAATGATCACCTGTTCTTTGTGGAAACGTTTCTGGCACCTCTCTCATTGAAGCCGGTGGTGATTTGTGCCACTGTCGCTCTCCAGTTGGCTAAAACAATGCAAGACTTGTCTAATGAAAATGCACGCAGTTACGTTGTGGAGAGCAGTGTATGTCTAATTCTTATTTAGCTTACTAACTGAACAGTACTTATACGTTAATTTAATACTCTTTGATTTAAAATGAATACTACGAAAAAGAGCAAAACGTATCATTTTCATCAAGTGGGATCTAGAATACTTTTTTGTAATGATAAAAGAAAAATGTTGTTTGATTTGCAATGCTTCCTTGGCTATACCCAAAAAAAAAAAAAAAAAAAAAGGAAATTTAGAAAGGCACTTCAACGCACTGATTAGTAGTATTTCTGTATACGTATTATTATTATTAGCCATATAGTGCAAGGAAGTCTGAAGCTTATGCTGCACCAGCCAAAAAAAAAAAAATTTCAAATTACCCTGAGAGAGATGTTTATTATTATTATTTTGTTTTTAGGAGCATTAACAACTAAGGCCATATTGCTCGGGGATATGCGGTGGTCATTCCCTGACCTTTCCGCATCCTCCGTATTTGGTGGCGACGGGCCCGAACCCCGGTCTAATCAAGAAGCGTGTGCTACGCACTGCTGCTCCTTCCCACCTGGCTACGGAGGCGCCCGACCTGAGAGAGAATGAAAGTCAGAAGTAGAAGGGAGGGGCATCACCAAGAAAGAGAAGAATGATGATATCCAGCTCAGGACCCTGGGTGTACTAAGCCCATACTCACCAGATGAGACCCCCCCCCTAAGGTTTAAATATCAATTTTTGGCAATGTCTAAGGATCTCAAAGAAAGAAAAAAAATTCCGATCATTTTGCAAATATGCAAGATCATTTGCAAAAATGTCCTGTTTTTGAATTTAATAGTGAGAATTCTGAAATTGAGGAAGTTGTGGATGATTTCGAAACCAGATTCAGTGATTTTAAAACAATTGAAGACATAGTTCAATATATTTCTTATCCATTTAATATCGACTTAGATACAAAACAAATTGCAGAAAAAATCGCTGATATTTTTCTCATGGAGAAAATATTACATTGCGAAACGATATCTTCCTAAAAGCCAGATCATCAGATGACGACTTTTGGAAAAAATATCTGCCGAGAAAAGTACTTAAATTTTAAAAAAATGCAGTGAACTTTTAAATTCCTGTTTTGGTTCCACATGTCTATCTTTTTTCTATTTGAAACAGCCTTTTTCTATTTGAAACAAACGAAGACGAAGAATCGCTCTACTCTTACGGACTTGCATACAGAAGATTCTTTACTGATGGCTTAATTACGGTATATCCCCGATTTTGAAAGCTTGGCAAACTGTATAAACTGTTTTCGAATAAACTGTATTCGATGACATGAAGACACAAACTTCGCATAAATTAAAAATTTACGTAAGAATTCTGAATTGTATTTAATTTTAAAATTTATAAAAAACTTTTTTCAATATGTGTTATTTAACTTTTTTAATAACCATTGTGCAATGAAATTCTTGAGATGGTAGATTGCGGCACATTTTGAAGAAAAAAAGTAGATCGCATCACAAATTAGGTTGGTTGGTTGCCCCTGCTATAGAATAAATAAACACATTTACCTTTGATGTGGATGAAGCTATGTCCATTGTCTCTTATCTTGTCCACTCATTTGGGGGCAAAAAGTAGCACATTTAGTGCAGAGAATCCCAAGTATAAACCGCAATGTGCAAGAAAGCAGGAAGATCAGATCACACTATGGAAGTATAACCCCCATTCCATGTACCGCTCGTGTGTTCATGCAAGCTTACTAACAACTTGTAAACTTGTCGATCAAGGGCACTTACATTATTGTGAAAGCAAAGGAAGGTCTTATAAATTGTGTGTAACTTTCTTCTATTGAAGAACAGGACCTCTGCAATTTTCAGAGGTCCTGTCATGCATGCCATCCCTTGCTTGCTATATAGCACACATTGTGCAATACTAGCATCCGGCCGGGAAGTAAACCAACACAAACCACAACTTGCTTTTCATGCATACAGCTTTAATGTACCTTGTGACTTTATAATAATAATGTATATTCCTTACTCTCATATTACGGTCGGCCTTCATTATAATCTCTCAGTAAAAATGCAGGCACCCAAAAGTGACTTGCCAGGCACTATGTTATGACTGTCTTAAACTATACTGCACCATTGTACATAGTCTGTACAAGTGTGCTTGTGGGCCAACTTGCATGTTGTGCAGGCTGTAAAACCAAAGAATAAATCACAGGGAAAAACCTTATGCCCGCTCTTATGAAAAACCTTATGTCCACCATCTGAGACTGGCTAACTGCAATCCCGATTGAAGAGGCATTTAAAAATTCTTCTGGCCATCCTGGACCCCTCCAAATGACTTGTCAGTCATTTGGAGAGGTCCAGTTTTTCCAATAATGGAAAAACCACTCTACTGTTATGGAGGACATTTTTCTAAAAACTTTTGTGAAGGGGTTCCTGGGCCAGAATATGGCAGTTCTTCAATGTGTATGTGAAGATACTGCCTAGCCAAGCAGAGTAACGTAGTGGTGAATATGTTTTGTATTGTGATGTTGGGTTGTGTTGAGTGATTGGCCTCTTAGCCTAGTGCAGAATTTGCACCTTACTAACTTCTGTCCTTGCTCTGTGGAGGTGGGCCATCTGCTATCATCATTCTAAGTGCATATTACTGATAAAAGAATCCCATCAAGTTTCACAGTGACAGGATCAACTAAAACAAAATCTGCATACACATTGGAAAAGCTATATTGAGGTAAACTTCTCTTATTATTTTACAAGCATTTGAAAAGCATAGTATCATTATTACCACCAGCTCCTGAATATCAGTCCTGCCTCCTCAATCATGTTCAAGCCAGACTATAAAAGAAAACAGCAACTTTTAGTAACATTACATTGGAGACTGTGCAGCAAAGCCAAGTTATTTTATTCATAGATCCCACAGTAACTTTTAATGAAGAAATGCATAAAACAGCTACAGTAAAGACTAATTCACATTGGGTCTAAATATTACCATGAAAGTACAAAAGGGGGTGGTATCACTGGATTCAAGTTCATATAACCCAGAAATCTGAGTGCACAAGTAGTTAATCTGAGAACAAAATTTGCAGAAGCATGACTCGCAACTGTAATGTAATCCTCTAATAATTCTGCACTTTTCTATGTCTGAAACTGTTATCTCTGCTGGAGTGAACCTTGCATGGAAATGTACACCCACCAAAATAAGGAAACAGATTACCTCATCCAGTCTACTTCCACAAATTAGGAAAGAAAGAATCTGTTTTCTTGCAACTATAAGGAAGAAATCTGTGTTCCTGTTAATATAAAATTCATAAGTATTCGTAAACAAAAGAGCTATCTTTCCACAAACCTGATACCATGAAGTATCATGCCAGACTTTGCACTGATTTCACATCACGAAGAAGAGTATTCACACCACCCTTCCAAGTTTAGCCTGAATGAAACACTATTATATTTTCACTACTCTAAAATCTATATACATACACATCAATAACATGAAATAATATCTTCTGTATATGATTTAATATTACAGCATTGAAGCGAAAAGGGCAAGGCCCACTATATACAGAATGGGATGAAGGGCATCCAATTCTGTACATAGTGGGATGTATAGCAGGGATAAGGAGGTGATTATCCCCTTGTATAAGGCCCCACCTTGAGTATACAAGTCTGAAAGCCTCATTAGGAAGGATGTAGAGTTGCTAGAAGGAGTACAGAGAAGGGCAACAAGACTGGTGAGGGAAAGAAAGGGTGCTCTTAAGAAGAAAGGCTTAAGTATAAGGCCCTGAATGGATTGAGCAGGCTCAATGCCAATGAGATTCTTCCACTTGCTCAGATTATAAACCTGAGGGGACATAAACTGAAATTGAGGAAAGGCAGTTGTCGAATAGATGTGTGGAAATTTTCCTTTAGCCAGCGGGTAGTTGATTGCTGGAACAAACTTCCACCTGCTGTTGTGGAAGTTGATAGCTTAAATAAATTCAAGGAAGAAGTGGAAAACTTTTGGAGCGAATGGATGGGTGAAATGGGAAGTTTTTTTTTTTTTTTTTTTGGCTGATGCTGTATAAGCTTGCTTTCTTGCATCATATGCCTCTACTAATGCTAAATGTTAATGTCCTTCAACCCATTCTGTATTTTTTTGGCTAGGAGGCCAAGAGATTCGACATATCAACTCCCCATTTCTTAAGTGACATTTGTAGTAAGTGACCTTTGCCTGCAAAATGTGAGGAAGTGATTTCTTACAGTGATATCATTACGTAGTGCTCCATAATCCAAATGCAGGTAACAACTGGTAACTATATAGTTAGTATCTTTGAAATTTGTCTTTGTATCCCTCCAATTTATGAAAATGCGATCAGTTTTTCCAACAAATTTCAACTCCTAAATGAAGTTTTTATAATCCAGTTATGAGTAGATCCACACTTATTTAATCATGAAAAGCAATTCGAAGAGTCAAGATAAAACTCATCTTTACCAAGGTCAGAACCAGATAGCTTTCAGATAAAGAGCTTTCCTAATAGTTCTTTTGTATCTATATCTGGTTCAGCATAAAATATGATGATGCATTTATTTAATTATGTGGGTCTTTTTGCTGCAAAGCCAGATTCATGTAGACCACATTTTGCTTCATTCAATTTCAATATACTGCATTTTATCAATCTTTATAACCACCATCCTGTCCTTTGCTCTCCAAGTATGTCTTTGACATTTCTTAAGCCTGACTTAATTTCAGATAAGCACTTTTGAAATTCTCAACTGGAAGAATAAGGGGAACTGTCTTTAGTCTTTAATATAATTGTAGGCAGGGAATCTCTATTTACAAGGTGTCAGGGTAATCTTCACTACTTCATTATATTCTATTGAAATACAATTGAGCAGCAACCTAGAAAGCAAGGCAGTGGGAATTTCCAGGACTGCTGGGAGTCATAGTGGAACAAGTCAGAGAGACCTAGATAGACTTCAAGAATGGTCAGAAAAATGGCAGCTGTGCTTTAATCCAACAAAGTGTAAGGTATTACACCTGGGAAACAGTAATCCCAAAATAACTTATTCACTTGGTGGAGTTCAACTAAACCCAGTACTGGAGGAAAGGGACTTGGGTGTTACGATACGGTCAGACATGAAATTCTCTGAGCATTGTAAACAGGTTGCAAGGAAGGCCCATGGTGTCCTATCGATGATCTATCGAACTTTTGCAAGTAGAGATAGGGACGTGATAATCCATTATATAAGGCCTATGTTAGACCACACTTGGAATACTGTGTTCAAGTATGGAGACCGCACCTAAAGAAAGACATCGAGCTTCTTGAAAGGGTGCAAAGAAGGGTAACTCGCCTGGTGAGATCGGCAAAAGGGCGTCCGTATGAAGAAAGACTTCGAATATGTGGGTTGCAGAGTTTGGAAACTAGACACCTTAGGGGAGATTTGATTGAGGTGTTTAAGGCTCTGAGAGGCATCAGTAAAATGAATGAGGACAAAATTTTCAAGATTATAAATGATGCTAGAACTAGGGGACATAAATTCAAGTTACGCAGGGAAATGTTTAGATTGGACTGCAGGAAGTTTTATTTTAGCCAGCGAGTTATAAATTACTGGAATAAGTTGCCTTCATGGGTGGTAGAGGCCGACAGTTTGGGGAAATTCAAAGGTCATCTGGATAGTACTTTCGGGTAAGGGAAGCGCATAGGATGATAGGATTAATTTCCTTTTTATTTAATTTTTAATTTCATTTTATTATTTTTATTTATTTATTAATTATTATTATTTATTTATTTATTTAATTTTTGTTTTTATCATTGTTTTGTTCGGATTTTTTTTTTTTTTTTTTTTGGCTGGTGCAGCATAAGCCATAGGCTTTCTTGCACCATACGGCCGTTACTAATACTAATACTAATACTAAAGTAAATACATGGGCTGTGTTAGGGTAACTAAGAGTAGAAACAGGTGCATGTATACTTGCATGTGCACCAATGCAAGGAGTATAGTTAATAAATTCAATGAGCTTGAAGTGCTAGTCAAGACATCAAAGGCAGATATTGTTGGGACATCAGAGACATGATGTCACACAGACATAAGCAGTGCGGAACTGTAATTTGGGGAGTACAATATGTACAGAAAGGATAGACAGGAGGGATTATGTTGTTAGTAAAGAAACACATAAAATCTAAGGAAGTGTATCCAATTGACGTTGGTGGACAATGCAATGTTGAGTCTGTTTGGTGTGACATAAGCACTGGGAAAGGAAAAATGGGAGTAGGTGTGTGTTATAGACCTAATGAATCTGAAGAGTATAATGAGCAATTGTGCAGAGAAATAGAGTGGGCCAGTAAATTAGTGTGTCTTATAATGAGGGATTTTAATTTCTCAGATATTGATTGAATTTGTGGGTTGGTCACTCACACACTAGCAAGCCTTTTGTGGATTTATTGGCTGATTATTTTCTACAGCAGCATATTCGGAAGGCAACTAGAGGGAGTAATACTCTTGATCTGATTAATAATAATAATAATAACATTAGCAATAGTAGAGGCATTTGATGCAAGAGAGCAAGCTTATGCAGCATCAGCCAAGAAAAAAAAAAAAAAAAACCCCACTTCCACTTCACCCCTCTGTTCGTTCAAAATACCTGTCCAGCTGAGCCTTAAACTTATTTAGGCTATCAACCTCCACCACAAGGGATGGCAGTCTGTTCCACCAACCAAACACCCGCTGGCTAAAGGCAAATTTCCGCACGTCTATCCTACATCTGTCTTTCCTCAATTTGAATTTATGCCCTCTCAGGTGATTTTTCTGAGCTAGAGGAAGAATCCCATCAGCATTGAGCATGCTTAAACCATTCAAGGCTTTATACACCTCTATCAGATCACCTCGCTGGTGCCTAGTCTCCAGACACTGTAATTTGCAAAACTTAAGCCTTTCTTCGTAAGAGCACCCCTTTGTTCCATTCACTAATCTTGTTGCCCTTCTCTGTACTCGTTCCAGCAGTACAGTTTTTGCATGATGCATGAAGAATCATTATCAGTAATGATTCTTCATGCATCAAGAATCTGCAGATAAAGGAACCAATAGGTGGCAGTGATCACAGTGTGCTGAAGTGGGATTTACTCAAAGAGGTAACTACCATCAAGGGTAAAGGGAAGGGTTTTTGCTTTCGTAAAGGTGACTACGGCGGTTAGAGACAGTATTTAAATTCTATACGGTGGAACCAACTGATGATGTTACCAACAGCAAATTCAAAATGGGAAGCATTCAAAGAATTAATCTTGGAAGTTACTAGGCTTTTCATATCAACAAAGAAATATTGTTCAAGATTTAAGCCTAAATGGATGTCATATGAACTAATTAGACACGTGACACAGAAGTCTATGATAGATATAAGCTGGTCTGTAACCAAGTTACAAAGGAGGTTAGGCAGGCAAAGGCAGATTACGAGAAATCTTTGGCAAAGGATGCAAAGAAAAACAGCAAAGAGTTCTTTACTTATGTAAACTCTAGAAGGAAGGGGATGAATCAGATTGGTCCACTTGATATCAATGGCTCAACTGTTGATGATCCTGCTCAGATAGCTAACAAAGTAAATAAATATTTTGCATCTACATTCACACATGAGGAGTTATTCAAGGAGGGGAATGCCAGAGGTGTATTCAATTCTGGCAGTAAGCTAAATAATCTTGTAATAACTGAGAGTAAAGTGGAGGAGAAATTGTTGAAGATAAACACAAGAAAGGCACCTGGGGTGAATGGAATCTATCCAGTTATATTAAAGGAGGCGGCAAAGGAAGTAAGCAAACCCGTAGCCATAATTATGAGAGCTTCCCTGGACTCAGGGGAAGTACCCGTGGACTGGAGATGTGAAAATGTGACCCCAATCCACAAGGGAGGATCAAAGGGAGAAACAGGTAATTACAGACCTGTTAGTTTAACTTCTGTTCCAGGGAAATTAATGGAGGCACTGGTTAAAGAAGCATTGCAGGATCATCAAGACAACACTTCAGTTATAGCTCGGACACAGCATGGGTTTGTTAAAGGGAAGTCTTGTCTGACTAATTTGATTGCATACTATGATGTAGTTACAAAGGAACTGGTTGCAAAGAATAACTTTGATATCATATATTTGGATCTTAGAAAATTCTTTGATGCTGCTGCACAAATTAGAGCAGTGTGGCATTAGAGGCAAATTGCTGCTATGGATAAAGGGATGGTTGAGTAGGAGAAGACAGAAAGTGGTAATCAATGGACAATGCTTTTCGTGGACTAATGTTATTAGTGGAATCCCTCAGGGTTCAGTGTTGAGACCATTATTGTTTTCTGTATTTATAAATGATATTGATGATGGTATATCAGGCTTAATGTCCAAGTTTGCAGGGTTGTTAATGACACTAATGGCGGTACACTGCTGCAACAGGATCTAGAAAAGTTGAGCAGATGGGCTGAGAGGTGGCAAATGAAGTTTAATATTGACAAATGTAAAGTACTACGTATGGGAATCAGTAATCCCAGAGTAACGTATCAACTGACAGTGGTAGAGAAAGAAAAGGACCTGGGGGAAATTGTTCAGGCAGATATGAAGTTTTCTGAACAGTGCAGATGATCTCCAAGAGTAGCTCAGGGTGTCTTGTCAATGATATACAAGAATTTTTCTAGCAGGGATAAGGAGGTGATTATCCCCCCTGTATAAGGCAATGGTCAGACCACACCTTGAGTACTATATACAGGTCTGGAGGCCTCATTTTATGAAGGATGTACAACTGTTGGAACGAGTACAGAGAAGGGCAACAAGATTAGTGAATGGAACAAAGTGTTGCTCTTACGAAGAAAGGCTTAAGTTTTGCAAATTACAGTGTCTGGAGACTAGGCACCTGCGAGGTGATCTGATCAAGGTGTATAAAGCATCAAAATTGAGTATGTTTAAGCATACTCAATTCTGATGGGATTCTTCCTCTTGCTCAGAATAATCGCCTGAGAGGGCATAAATTCAAATTGAGGAAAGACTGTTGTAGGATAGATTTGCAGAAGTTTGCCTTTAGCCAGCGTTTAGGTGGTTGATTGCTGGAACAAACTTCCATCTGTTGTTGTAGAAGTTGATAGCTTAAATAGATTCAAGGCAGAACTTGACAAACACTTGGAGCGAGTGGACGGGTGAAATAAGGGGTTTTTTTTTTTGTTTTTTTTTGGCTGATGCTATATAAGCTTGCTTTCTTGCATCATGTGCCTTTGCTAATGCTAATATAGTCGTGTTGGCCTAATAGTCCACTTTCTCCTTTTGTCACAGGAGTTATTCTGTATGGAAAGTTACTATCCAGGATGGACTCAGGTTGAATAAAATTCCCATATACGTCTATATCTGATGGCACATTTTCAAGGTTGGAATTGACCTTTTGTGAACCCCTTCAAGAGACCAGAGTTTAACACAGTTAAGATAGAACAATCACTAACTTGATTCTTCTCAATCTTTCCTAGACACTGATCAAAACCCACCTGTACTACTACACTGCATTCTCACTCATGGTTATATGACTTAGTCCCTTGAGAAGAGAAGAGAGAGTTCTCCTGCTGGCACTGTTGATGACCACTCCATCTTCTCTCAAGAACTATGCATCCAAGCTCATGAGGAAGTCACATAACTAGACCCCTATTATTCTTCCATGTAAAAGTATATCACATTATCAAGCTCTGGTCTCAAATCCTCAAAGTAGCAGCTCATTTGGAATTCCAACTGCCGATGCATCTCCTGAAATGAAAATTCTACCATTTGTGTAAATTGTGTCATGTTTGTGGCAATACAAGAATCCATGGATATTAAACTTTCACTTTGTCGTTATAACAGATCCATAAATCATCAAAATAAAGTATCATCTGCTTATGAGGAACATGGCCATATTCTCCCTTTAACTTGTTCACTACCTCCTAAATGTGAGAGAACTCATTCAGAGTGTCATAATTTTTGGAACATTGAAAAAACTGACATCTCCATCATTCTAAAAATTTGTACATAATGGTTGAAAATTAAAAGTTTGGAATTTATTACTAAATGCAAACATTTACTTTTGTTGCTAAACTGTAAATCAGAACAAATCTTAAAATTTATAAAAAGTTTCTTCATGTATGTAAACTGGCATCAACACAAGCAAAAAACAAAAGAAACTGCCAGACAACAGTGACAAGTCGTTAATTTCACATGCCTTTATGTTTAACAACACTAGTTGGTTGACTACTTAATAATGACCCCTTGTACGTGTTATGGCACAGTGCTTGAGTGCATTTTGAACACAGATATGCATTGCAGAATAGCACTCTTAGTGCCATTTTACACTTATATGCATAAAGGCAGTGAAATTAATTAGAAATTAGTGAACCTTTCATATATGATTTGTAACAAAGTAGTAGTAGTAGTAATGGAGGCGTGTGATGCAAGAAAGCAATTGTATGAGTGTATGTAGCATTAGGCAAAGGGGAAACAAAAAAAAATTTCACACATCCATTGCCTCTAAAAGTTTGTCCAGTTCTTCCTTCAATTTATTTAAGCTATCAACATCCACACTGACAAATGGAAGTTGTTCCAGCAATTAACCACGCGATGGCTAAAGGCAAATTAGTGCACATTTATTCTACAACTGTCTTGTGGCAAGGCAAATTAGTGCACATTTATTTACTGTCTTGATGGCTAAAGGCTAATTAGTGCACATATTCTACAACTGAGCAAATGGAAGAATCTCATCAGAATTCAGAGAGCTCAACCCATTCAAGGCCTTATACACCTCAATCAGATCACCTCGCAGGTGCCTAGTCTCCAGAGGTTACAAATTACAGAACTGAAGTCGTTCCTGTAAGAGCAACCCTTTGTCCCCTTCACCAATATCGTTATGCTTCTCTGTACTTGTTCCAGTAGTAGCTCTACATGCTTCCTAAAATGAAGCCTCCAGACCTGTATGCAGTACTCAAGGTGTGCCTTATACAAGGGTATAATCACCTCCTTATCCAGCTAGCAAAATTCCTGTATATCATTGACAAGACTCCATGACCTGCTCTGGCACTGTGTCTGCACTGCTCAGAAAACTTCATATCTTACTGTACAATTACCCCCAGGCCCTTTTCATTCGCCACTACCCTGAGTAGCGGAGAATGAAAGCTACTCTGAGGGTGCTGCTTCCCATATGCAGTACTTTGCATTTGCTAATGTTAAACTTCAGTTGCCACCTCTCAGCCCATCTGCCCAACTTTTCTAGATCTTATTGGAGTAGCATGCTGTCATTAACAACCCTGCCAACTTTCGTATAGTCTGAAAACTTGCACATTAAGCCTGATATACCTTCATCAATATCATTGAAAAAAAATAGAAAACAGCAATGGACCCAACACCAAACCCTGGGGGACTCCACTAATAACATTAGTCTATGAAGAGCAGTGTCCATTGGTTACCACTCTCTGTCTTCTTCCACTCAACCATGCCTTTATCCATAGCAGCAACTTGCTCTTAATGCCATGCTGCTCCAATTTGTATAGCAAAAAAAGTACAGTATCAAAAGCTTTCCTGAAATCCAAGTACAGTAGACTCGATTTTCTGGGGTAGATGGTAAAAAAAAAAATCCCAGATAATCGATTTCCCCGTTAATCCAAAATACAGTAAGTACCCAACATACAAAGGGTACTAGGAAAGTTTTGCAATATGACGCAACAATGAATCACAGGAAGCTGCTTGTTGCTGCATGTTGAGACATGTTCATACATACATAGCAGCTGCCACGCCAAGTCGATGGGCTCAGTTATTCATTAGTAGTGAGAGTGTAAAGTGCTTGCGATGGCATCGTGGTCACGAAATGAGATAAGGACAGTTTTGCGGTATAATTTTGTGCGTGGTTTAACCATAGACCAGTGCTTAGAAGAAATGACTCTTGCACTAGATGATGATTGTCCACATCGTACAACGATATTCAGGTGGTATAGAGAATTCCAAAGGGGAAATTTCACTCTGGAGGATTCTGAGAGGCCGGGAAGGCCACGAACGTCAGTTACGGAGGAAAACGTTACTGCTGTGAGGAAAATGCTTGACGAAAACAGGCGAGTGACCTACCAACAGATAGAGGATACTTTGGGCCTAAATGCACCAGCAATTCGTTCGATTCTGCAAGATCATTTGCACGTGAAGAAACTTTGTTCTCTCTGGGTGCCGCATCAACTGACTGAAGAGCAGATGACACGACGTGTGACTTGATGCCGGGAGATGTTAAAAAAGTTTGATAAGGGACAATCTCAGTATGTGAACAACATCGTGACAGGTGACGAGACTTGGCTGTACTATTATGATCTGCCGACCAAGGCTCAAAACAAAGTTTGGGTCTTTGATGATGACGACACACCCGTAATTGTCAGAAAATCCCGATCTGTAAAGAAGAAAATGATAGCTGTATTTTTCAAATCGAGTGGAATTGTGGAATGTGTCTTTTTGGACACGCAGAAGACAGTCACAGCTAAGTGGTATACTGAACAATTCCTGCCTAAAGTCATTGGATCTATGAAGAACCTGCGGCCAAAGTCAAGAATGGACACCTGGTACCTCCATCACGATAATGCTCCAGCTCACAGCGCCAAAGCCTGCACCGAATATTTGACCACGACAGGACTGAAACTTCTCGAGCACCCTCCCTACAGTCCAGACCTTGCTCCCTGCGACTTTGCACTGTTCCCGCATGTGAAAATGAAGCTAAAAGGGAGACGGTTTTCCAGTGATGAGGACCTTCTACGGGCTTGGGACGAGTGTGCTTTACTCCCTAGTGAAACTTGGCAGAACTGGTTTAAAGATTGGTTTCGGAGGATGGAGAGGTGTATTGAATGTAGAGGAAATTACTTTGAAAAAATTAAATAAACAAAGCTGTATTGCAACTTTCCTAGTACCCTCTGTATGTAAGAGATATGTTCCAGGACTTATTACATAAGTCGAGTAACTCGGGAATGACTAATAAAATATTACTACTATATCCCTAATATGCGAAAATTACAAAAACTACATAATGTCCTCAGAAGAATGAAGAAAAATATTTATATATTTATATTAATTCAATTAAAAACTTTATCTAGGGCCAGTAGTGAAGTAGCCAGAGTGGCACATAAGAAAAGAAAACATAAAAGGAACAAAAAACGCATGTTATTATACTGTAAAAACTGATGTATTTCGTAGCCTTAGTTATTATAGTTGACTTCATTGGTGCCGATTGCTTCAGTGCTTCTCGTATTATGTCTTTCTCCTTTATTGTGTTCACCGTTGCAACTGACAAATCTGAATTCCGTGCAATACTTGTTAATGTTTGGCCATTTTCGTACATCCTTATTATTTTAATTTTCTGATCCAACTTGATCACTTTCCTTTTCTTGATAGATTTACTAGTACCGCTGTCACTTATTCTCTTAGTCAGCACAATGAAAACAGTCAAAATTAAATTTTCTGGAAAGAACATCATAGGGTTAAGGCAAAAGCAATTTGTGCTTTCCTGGTTATTGGGCTTTTCTGTTAGTGCAATTCATTATAAATGGGTAGTAAACTTGATCTTATTCCATTTGCGATAATAATGATGGCTGGAATTCTATAGGTTTTTACATATTATGGTGAAATGTGTGTCCCCTTCACTGAAATCTTCAGTCATATAAAAAATATACAAATAATGTAATGTAAATCCGAAGTTACGTAAGTCGGCGACTTACAGTATCGAAAAATGTTCAGCAACCTATGTAAAAAGTGTGGCGATAGATAAAAAACTTACCATTCATTACTCATACCATCCAATGCAATGCTTCCTTTTATTTTTTACAATGCCATGTATGGTTTGGTCACCAATATTTTAATGGTTCTTTAGAGATTTAACGGAGTTAAATGTATGAATTATAATGTTGGTGACTAATTTTCAAGTTTTTGTGTAATTGAAGCAAATTCTTGTGTTTGCCCATCATTTTTGCGATTTCTGAACAAAGAAAAAAAAGTTACTCTAAAATAAAAATTCCGACATCCCTGACAAATAAAACAAAATTTCCCCTTTGCGGTGCGACAAAACGCAACAATCAACGATGCACTAAAACAAACTAAACATTTGGTCTCTCTCTTTTTTTTTTTTTTTGAGCGACATTACACTACTCTCCCAACGACGACTTATAACGCCACTTCTTGTCGCTTATTTACGACTTGCAAAACAACTGTTTATACCTCTCTATTTTTATTACTTGAATTTTATATATTTCTGGTTGATCTTTTTTTTTTTTTTTTTTTTAATTTGGAGTCTTGAAGTGTTCCGGTTAATACGATCCTGGTAAATTGAGAGTGCTATATATGATATCAGAATTTGTTTTTTGCATCCACTTCCTTTTTGATGACATTGTAGTATTCAATCAGATTGGTCAGAAAATACTTCCCCATTAACAAACCCATGCTGTGTCTAAACTATAACTGCAGTCTTGTCTAGGTGATCCTGCAGCCCGTCACCACCAAATACAGAGGATGCGGAAAGGTCAGGGAATGACCACCGCATATTCCGGAGCAATATGGCTTTAGTTGCTAATGCTCCTAAAAACCAAAAAACAAACAAACTTTAACCGGCCACTCTATTATTTCCTGGAACAGAAGTTAAACTAACAGTTTGTAATTACTCGTCGTCCTTTGAGCCCCCCTTAGTGAATTGAAGATACATTTGCACATCTCCAGTCCGTAGAGACCACCCCTGAGTCCCAAGAAGTTCTCATAATTATGGCTAAGGACTTGCTTACTTCTTTTGCTGCCTCCTTTAATATAACTCGATAGATCACATCCACCCCACATGCCTTTCTTATGTTTAACTCTGTAGCTCTGTTATTTGTTTTTAGGAGCATTAGCAACTAAGGCCATATTGCTCCGGGGATATGTGGTGGTCATTTCCTGACCTTTCCGCATCATCCGTATTTGGTGGTCACAGGCTCGACCCCGGTCTAATCAAGAAGCATGTGCTACGCACTGCTGCTCCTGCCCACGGAGGCGCCTTTATGTTTAACTTCAATAGTTTCTCCTCCACTTTCCTCACAGTTATTTCAAAATCCTTTAGCTCCTTGTTATAGGTTGATAAACGTTTGGCATTCCATTCATTAAATAACTTCTAGTGTGTGAATGTAGATGCAAAATACTCGTTCAGTTTGTCAGCTACCTGAGCAGGATCATCAACAGTTGAACCATCAGTATTATGTGAACCAACCTGATTTTCTTTTCCTTCTGGAGTTTATTTACATAAGTAAAGAAGTCTTGACTGTTTTTTATTGCATCCTTTGCCAAAGATTTCTCATAGTCTGCCTTTGCTTGTCTAACCTTCTTTGTGACTTGATTATAGACTTACTTACCTACCATAAGCTTCTGTGTCAACTGATACTTTATTTGCAACCCATACATTTTTCTTCTCTGCCACAAGGCCATGTTCATCAGACATCCATTTAGGCCTAAACCTTGAACGGTATTTCTTAGTTGGTATGAAAAGCCTAGTAGCTTCCAAAATTAATTCCTAGAATGTTTCCCATTTAAAATTTGTTGTTGGTAATGTCATCAGTTGCTCCCACTGTATAGAATTAAAAACTTGTACCGGTAGTTGTGGATGTTATCTATTCCTGGGGTTTGTTAGTTGGGGCCTTTCTGATCTGATCGACTGTTTTACTTCTTCCTCCCAAATCTCCCATTCTGTTATCTCTTGTATGTTCTTGGATTTCTTTCATTCTAGATCTATACAGGATTGGCTGTTATAGCCAACTTTACTGCTCCACAGGTTTCCCCAGAGCTCCTTGAGTACCTTCTGGTTGGGGGGTCCATTGCCTTCCTTCTCCTCTTATCCAGTTTTCCTGTAGGAGGCTCTTTGGTTTTCATCGAAGATTGCATTGTTTAATTTCCTCTGGAGCTCTCTTTCTATCAGCATAGTCTCTTGCTGAGTCTAACTATTCTCCTATTCTCTGATTTTTGGTCTCATGTTGCTGTGGATGTTGTTTCTCTTGAGGCTGCTCTTCACTTTTCCAATCAGTTTCTTACTCCTATTATCCCATTGGTACTGGGTCCATGGGGTAATAGGAGTATTGTATTGGCCTACCTCAACACTTAATTCTTCTATCTTTTTCTGAAGTTTTCTTTCTGACACTGGTGGTTCCTTGTTTTCTTGGTTCTTCTGCTGCTGGTCTCTCCTATCTCTTCCATTAATCCTAATGTCTGCTATGGCAGCACAGTACATAACTGTGTGGATATCCTCCAGTGTTGCACCGTTGTTGTGGGAGGTAATGTGGTACTATTTGCCAATTGAAGTGGTCTATGATTCTCCACGTTTCTATGGGGGCTCTACTTCGGTATCACATGGGTCTTTGTGGGATTCATTCCTTTGAATTTTGTAAGGGTCTTCTTCCACTATTATTATAATTTATTACTAGTATTATTATTATTGTTGTTGTATTGTATTTCTCTTATTTCTATTAAGGAATTGTGTTTTATGTTTTTTTTGTTTATGTTTAGAAAGATGCTTTAGTAATGGCACTTGAAGTTAGCATAGCAGTTATGATGGTCATTCCTTACCGCTGTGTGAAAAAGACCACAGTTCAAATCTCATTTTGGGGGAACAAACTTTTTTTTGATGTTTTTTCACAAGGTGGCCCAGTTAGTTGGTCCTGGATGATGGGTGCATGATCTGGAAATTTGGGTTTGTTGTCCAGCAAACTAGTTGATAGACACAATATAGTGATGCCGCACTGCCTTTGTTGCTAAACATTCATCTTACTATCCATCGATTTTATGGAAACTAACATGAAAAGTATGGTGCCTTAACAAGCATTTTGTTTATCATTTACACTGTTACTGTATTTTCTTTATTTGGGTACAAATAAAGAAAATACGATAATAGTGTAAACAGGCAGTTCCCACTTTACGAGTTCCCGGGTTTATGAGTTATTTTTTTCAAGTATCAACAAAATTGAAAATATGAACGTTAATTACAATAAATAAAAGCTAAACATTCATAAATACATTTCAGAACTATGCACATAGCTATATAATACAGTACTACTGTGCATACATTTGTTTGTTCAGGTAGAGATAAGGAGGAAGGTCCAACTATTAAAGAATTCCATATTTTAGATGCAATAAAAATAAAATGAGCATGGGACAAAATTACAGAGAAGAACATGCTGTGTTGGAATAAACTTTGTCATCAGTTTATTGATAACTTTGAAGGATTTCAAGAACTAGCAGAGATTGTACAAAATGAAACAGAAGCAGTCATAAATGTTGCTAACAAACTGCAGCTTGAGGTTTCTACAACTGAAGTCAGTGATCTGTTTCAAGTATTATACAATGGAGAGCTCACAAATGAAGACCTCATTGAAATGGCAAAATGTAAAGAAGCTGAAGAAGAAGAAGGTTGAACAGCTGAAACTCCTGTTCATTCCTTTACTCTCAAGGGGCTTGATGATGGTTTCAACACATAAAATGCAACTGAGATTTTCGACTCAAGATTCAAATTTTGAGCACACTAGAAAAGTTGCACAATAAAAACTACTAAGAAATTAAAAATACATTTGTTGGAAGACGAAAGCACTAAATTCCTGTATGAAAGTCGACTGAAAGATAAACTCAAATCAGATGAAAGTGATAATGTTGAGGAAATCTGGTCAAACATATGGTTTATATCCAAGAAAGTCTTGGATATAAACCTAAAAAAATAAAAACTGGCTAAGAACTTGGAATGAAGAATTGAAACAAACAATCAATGAGAAAAAAAAGACCTATAAACTGTTTCTACAAACTAAAGACCTACATCTACACATAAAATATAAAAAGCTTCGAGCAGAAGTCAGAAAACTAACGAGAAGAATCCGACGAGATGACTGGGATAAATTTGTTAAATCTTTAGAACGTGATATCACGGGCCCACAGAGAAGAGGTTTTAAAATTTTTAAGAAATTACAACTAGACACAAATGATCAAATAAAAATCAACCCCATCTCCCAAGCAGAATGGAAGCAACACTATTCCAAACTATGGTATAACTCAGGCACTAGGGAATTGGAAGATGAATCTGTGATAACCAAAGATGACGAAAATATAACAATGGAAGAACTAGAGTTAATATTACAAAAATCAAAAAACCGAAAAAGCACAGGCATAGACCATTTTAATGTAGAACTATTTAAATATGGGGGCACCTTACTAAAAAACGCACTACTAAAATTATTTAACATCATATGGCATAAGCAACAGATACCCAAAGATTGGGAAACAGGAATAGTAATCATACACAAAAAAGGCTCCAGAAATAAACCTAACAACTACAGAGGGATAACACTGTTGTCAACTGCTGCAAAGCTATGCTCTAATATACTAAAGAATAAACTTAATAAATACAGTGAACAATTCTTAGAAGAAGAACAATGTAGGTTCAGAAAAGGGAGAAGCACAATAAATGCCATTTTCAAGAATTCAATCTACCAACATTTCTGCTCTTTATTGATTATGAAAAAGCATATGACAATGTAAACTGGGAAAAACTGTGGCAGATTCTACGTGAAGAAAATATTCCAACCCAACTCCAGAAAGCGATCCAAAGCCTATATAAAAACTCAAAAGTCTGTATAAAATATTCTAATGGCCAACTATCAGACCCAATTAACACCAATAAAGGAGTGAAACAAGGATGTGGACTGTCACCAAATTTATTTAATATCTACATCAATAAAATTCTTAAAGAATGGAAACAAACAATTAACAATGGAATACAGTTGAACAACAGGAATAAAATCCAAACTATATTATATGCTGATGATCAAGTTATAATGGCAAAATCCGAAGATGAACTACAGATAGCAGCAAATGAACTTAATGGCGAGATCAAGACCACCTACAAGAGCTACAACGGAACAGGTCTTAAAAGACCTAAGCCGGACCAAGTTCATGATGATGATGATGATGATAGAAAAGTTGCTACAGATTTAAAAAAATGCTAATGCATCCTATTGTGAAATTTATAAAGAAAAGAAAAGACTGTCTTGGAAACAATGACACTTGAAGCATTTCCGAAGAAGACGACAACTTCTTTTTCTTCTTCCTTGTGCTTCCAACAAACCAACAATGAGTGATGACCCATCAACAAGTAAAGAACCAACAATGAGTGTGAATTTAGTCAATGATGATAAAGAATAAACATTCTTTAAACCTTTGCATGACATAAATAATTTCTTTTTTTTATTATTATAATTTGCTTGATTTTAAAGTCTATGTTTTCATATCTTTGGATAAATAAATCATTGTTAAAGCATAAACTATTGTTTTGTTGACCTTTGCTTAACATTACTATGGTCAAATTTCATTGTTGAGAATGTAACCCCTGTTTTTAACAGTATGTCCATGGGAAATAAATTTCTGCTTTACAGGCATGTGCTAGGAACAAATTAATTCGTTAAGTCAGGAACTACCAGTGTGTATTATATTATTATTACTGTATTATGTTTATTGATTTTTATTTTATTGATTTATTTATTTTGATTTATGTTTATTGAACAGCCAACAGCAGTGGAGTATCATTATCACAAGCCTGAGCCCTGGAGCAACATCATTAATTAATTTTTTAAGGCTTTCTCCTTTTTCTATTTGTTTTGGACCCACTCCCCTGCTGAGTTCAAGGTCCTAGTGCAGCTAGACTACCTCCACTATAAGATGATACACATTGGCCAGCAGACTAGACAGGAATACACTACAATGATTATATTAATGTGGATTAATAAGTTCATTTATTTTGATAAATAAAGATCTTAATAGTAATTTTTGAAGGTAACCATGCAGGTTTTGTTATTGCACACTAATAGTTTGCTACTTATCAAATAATAGGTTTTTGGTGGCCTCCAATTATGAAAACTAATGTGAAAAGTATGGCACCATAATGATGCAGCTTATTTCAAAATGTTTTAATTAAAAAATTTTTGTCAGTTTACAAAACTGCACTACATTTGACATTAAATAATGCAAATAATTAAGTAATAAATACAATCTGATTTACTTAACAAAAAGTATATTCATTAATATAAGTGATTTTGTAAAACACATTTGTAAATCTCTTCTTAAATATCAAAACTAAAGTGCTTTTTTTTTTTTTTTCTTTTCTTCTTATACTCGATGATTATTGAGAAACTGCTAAGTTAAAATATGAAAATTTCAAAATATGCAGATTTGTAAATCCTTGAAATTATGTGGCTAGTGTCAATGTGCAAATTTGTTTGAAAATACAAATTAATAAAAAAATTTAAGAAAAGACTGGAATTATATAAATTGCAATATCTAGAAACTAGACAACTACAAGGTTTTTTTTTTTTTTTTTATAGGAGCATTAGCAACTAAGGCCATATTGCTCCGGGAATATGTGGTGGTCATTCCCTGACCTTTCTGCATCCTCCGTATTTGGTGGTGATGGGCTCGAATCCCGGTCTAATCAAGAAGAGTGTGCTACTCCTTCCCACCTGGCTACGGAGGCGCCACAACTACAAGGAGACCTGATTGAAGTGTTTAAGGTTTTAAATGGATTGAGCAAAATAAATGCTGTGGCATCCTCTCTTTCTAGGATGGCACACACAAATTTAAAATGGAAAAGGATGGTTGGTTGCAGGATGGATGTGTAAAATTTGTTTTCGGAACACACTTCCATCTGGTGTCATGTAAATGAATAGAAAAACTATTAAAAGGGATGAACAAATAAGGTTTTTTTTTTTTTTGCTGATGCTGTACAAGCTTGCTTCCTTGCATCATTTTGTCACCATTAATACTATCAAGACAGAGTTCAATTCTGTTTTTATAAAATTTTATTTACAATATGTACAGCTTTCAACAGTCAATCAGAATCAACACTGCTATGTTTTGATATTCCAAGTCTTATCTTTTCTCGATGTTCTTTTACCAGACTTTTTGGTTTTCCTTTTTCTAGACGAAAGCAACAAGAATAAAAAACTCTCAAAATCAGTATCTCAAAATTAGGTATACACACTTTAACAATCCATAAATTGTGAATTCAATAACAAATTTAGATACCTTTTTTTTTATTATTTAATAGTTTAATTATATGTTTGGCTACTATTTAAAAGGAAAAAAAAAAAAAAAAACTAATTTAAGATGTTTAAAATGTACTCCTCCAGCACAGATGCATAAACAACATGTTTTTTCAACAACAGTACTACCTACAAGTGCACAAGTAAGTTGGAATTACAAGTGTGTCCTGCTGTATCGCCAGACACAGATCCTCTAGTGCTTTTGATTTTTTAACTTACACCTTATCTTATATAAGGTGTAAATTAAATTTAACTTACACATTATAATTTTTTAACTTACACCTTATCTTATCCCCATGAAAAAAAAATCTAAGGGACGGAGACCCAGAGACCATAGAGGTTATTCAAAAGCACTTCCTATGCAAATCTATCCATTGTTCATGAAATTCCCTGTCCAGATAGTCATGGATGGCAGCATGAAAATGTGGAGGTGCACCATCCTGTTGAAAATATGCCATCATATTTGAAAATATGCTTTTGCATAATTCCTTCACATTTCAAAATAATTCTCCCCAGTTACAGCTACCACTGAATCTGTAAGGTCTGATAATCCTGCAAGAGGAGATTACCATCTGCACAGTTTCTCTGATAAGTTAATATTTTTCTGCAAGGTGAGGAGAGGATTTTCACTGGCTTGGTAAACAGAGTTGAGATGATTCAAATGTCTATTTAGTTTAAGGTTCTCATAACCCTAAACTGATCCAGTTGCAGTTCCCATGAACACTGTCTTGTTGATTTCTGTGGAGAATATTCAAACACATTCAAGAGATCTACATTTTCAATACTTCTTGATATCCTTTTCCTCCCACTGCTTGTCTTATTGATATTGTGTACAGTTCCACGATAAACAAATTTATAAAGCAGATGGCTTATTGTTAGATGAGTAGGCACCCTTCTTCTATATTATCTTTCCCATGCATGCTGAATCTCTCTGACATTTTCAAATTTCCAGTACCATTTAAAAATTGCCTTTCTCTCATTACAACTTAATTGCATGATCTCCATCATTTCTATGGGTTTTAGTCAATCTGAGAGAAAAAAAAAAAAAAAAAAAAAAAATGAAACTGTATACATAATTCTGATTCATTCTGTATTAGATAAAAAGTACTTGGCTATTCGCCACTCTAGTGGTATACTCTTCATTCTAAGTATAGATATACGTTGGTTGGAGAATAACAGACATGTACCTGTAAAAAATGAACGACTCACTGCATTTAGATGAATTATTCATTCCATAGCAGATTTCTAATACTGGAGAAAAAAACTTATTTAGAACAACTTCCAAAGATAATTTTTGATAAGTCAGCTTTAATAATACCTGTTATTATTAGAGATAATAAATCAGTATTAGATTTTTTAAATTAATCTGCTTGCATTACGATTGACTCACTGGATAATTGTTTGTCCTTAAAATGGTACTAAATGAATTATCTGATATATGCAGTAGTGTTTGTTGTAAGAGTTACTACAGATTATTGGAATTCCTTAGTAAATCTCTGTGCCTACATTAATAATACATTATGGTATTTATAATAGGTGATATACAAAAACAGAGTTATTATTATAGTTTCTTATATTTTCCAAGTAAAATTAAACCAATTCATTTAAATCAAACAACGCTTACAAAGTCAATGGAATATTCAAAATTTATTAGAAATCATGACACATGGATAGTTACACCATGATAGCAACTCTGCCATCACAGGGTAACTATGAATGTACTGTGGACACTGCAAGAAAAATTGTCAGCCTGAAATTTATTGAACAGATATATGTATATATTTCATATTAATATTAATAATTAATACGAAAATTAACATTGAAAACAATACCTTCTTGGTTCAGGAGCACAATACATGTTAAAAGCTACAGAAAATGGTGACCAAAATTGTAACTAAAAAATAATCCCTTTTAATTTAAATTCATTAATAAAATATTAAAAAAAAATCAATATTTCCACTATGTACGATAACTAAAATCTATGTAAAATATAACAGACTATGTATAATTAAAATTTAGAAGTTTAAAAATGAAATAACACTATATATATTAAAATAAAATGAAAAAAAATCTCAACACAGGAGCTTTTGACAATAAATATTCTTTTCAAGTAAATCTATATGCCTGGTACATCTCTGTTGAGAAAAACAACATCTGTTGCTGAAAGCTTCTGTGATCTTTATTTTATTTTAAGTACAGGAACTCCCCAACTTACGTAATACTCAACTTATGCAAATTCGACTTTACGTAAGTTTTTGCCGGCCGGTGCAAACTGAAAAATATGGAAACATATTTTGCATCTGTAGGGATAAATGGAGGTATTATGAAAATACAGGGTGTCCACAAATGATTACCCTGATTACATTTTGTTACAAAAATTTTATTACTATTGGGAGGTTAACAAAATTTAACCAAATTGTACGCTAATATTAAAAGTTTTTATCAATACATCAATACAATTATAGAGTTTTAAGCCCAGTAAGTTAAGTTTACTGTTGTTGCTGCTATTATGCCGTCTGTACAAGAGAAATTTCAGTATGTTGTTTGGTTAGCTGAAACAAAATCTCCTGTGACTGTGCAGAGAATGTTTAGAGCCAAGTACAGTAGAAATCCTCCAGACAAAGCTTATTAAATCGTGGATGGAAATATTTTTGGCAACTGGGTCAGTTGAGAAAGGGAAAAGCATCGGCAGACCGCCCATTTCCAAAGAAACAGTGGGTGCAATTCAAGATGCTTTTACGTGATCACCTAGTAAATCCGTGCAACGAGCTTCACAGTAGTTACAAGTACCAAAGTCTACAGTGCACAAAGTGTTACAGAGATGTCTAAAGCTATATGCCTATTGTTTGTTTGTTATTTTGGTTTTTAGGAGCATTAGCAACTAAGGCCATATTGCTCCGGGAATATGCGGTGGTCATTCCCTGACCTTTCCGCATCCTCTGTATTTGGTGGTGAGGGGCTCGAACCCCGGTCTAATCAAGAAGCGTGTGCTACGCACTGCTGCTCCTTCCCACCTGGCTACGGAGGCGTGCCGCTATATGCCTACAAAGTTCAAATACTTCAACAGTTGAAATCAAATGATCATCGTAAACGTGAGGAATTTGCTAACCTCATATTGAATAAAATTAACGAGGATAATCAGTTTTTGCAAAACATTTGTTTTTCAGTGAGGCCTCAGTTCATGTTAGTGGTGTAGTCAATAGACACAATGTGCGTATTTGGGGATCCGAAAATCCACATGTGGTAAAAGAGCATATTTGAAACAGTCCCAAAATCAATGTGTGGTGCGCCTTATTGCATGATTACATTATTGGACCTTTCTTCTTCCACAAAAACACGATTAGTGCAAATGTGTTTTTAGACATAATCATTAATTATGCTATACCCCAATTGGAACAGAGGCAGCCTGCTGTTATTTTTCAGCTGGATGGAGCAACCGCTCATTTGGCTCAAGTTTTTCGTGACACTTAGGATAAGATATTTCCAAACCGTTGGATGGGCAGGGATGGACCGATTTCGTGGCCCCCAAGGTCACCAGACATAACCCCACTTGATTTCTTTCTTTGGGGATATGTTAAAGACTTGGTGTATGTGACAGCTGTTCCAGATATTGAAACATTATGAGAGCGGATTACACATGTAGTCGAATGCATCACCTCACAGATGTTAGAAAATGTATAGAGAGAGAGAGAGAGAGAGAGAGAGAGAGAGAGAGAGATCGAATATTGCCTTGATATTCTTTGTGCCACAAGAGGCACTCATGTTGAACTTCTTTAAAGTCCTTATGTATTGACAAAAGATGATGAAGGGAAAGGGGTCAATGGAAAAAGAGCAAGTGCTGGCAGAGCTAAGAAAAGAAACAAGATTCATTTAGAAAAGAAGATGCATACATGTTTGAAAAGCAAGTATCATTATCGCCACCAGCTCTTGAATATCAGTCCTGCCTCCTCAATTATATTCAAGCTGGGAGTATAAAAGAAAACAACAACTTTTAGTAACATTACATTGCAGACTGTGCACCAAAGCCAAGTTATTTGATTCATAGATCCCACAGTAACTTTTAATGAAGAAATGTATAAAATAGCTACAGTAAAGATTAATTCACATTGGGTCTAAATATTACCATGAAAGTACAAAAGGGGATGGTATCACTGGATTCAAGTTCATATAACCCAGAAATCTGAGTGCACAAGTAGTTCATTTGATAGCAAAATTTGCAGAATTTTGTGTTTGTATTGGAAACAAAATGCCAGATCGAACATACATTGCCAAAGAGGAAAAGTCAATGCCAGGTTTCAAGGCTTCAAAAGATAGGGCCATGCTCTTGCTTGGGGCTAATGCAGTGGGAGATTAAGGGCATCAATAAAGCCATCCTACCCGTGCATTTCCGATCGAACCAGAGAGGATAACGATATCTCTCTTTGAGGATTGGTTTAAATTCTGCTTCATTCCCGAGGTTGAAAAATATTGTAAAGACAATGTTCCTTTCAAGATTTTGCTTCTATTAGATAATGCTCCTGAACATCCTACGCATCTAGATGATTTCAATTCGAACATGAGAGTCATATTTCCACCACAAAACACGCCTTCACACATCCAACCTATGGATCAAGGTGTTATTTCGGATTTACGCACAACATTTGCTCATGCATTGTCTGCAGCAGACAGCAAGAAAAATTTTATGTTAAGAGATTTTTGGAGATCTTACAATATTTACCACGCCATTATTATAAGGCCTGGGTGGAAATTACTAAAAGTTGTTTAAATGGCACATGGAAGAAAATATGCCCACGGCGCTTAAAAGGCTTCGAAGGATTTGAAAATGACAAATCATATGAAGAGGTTACGGATAAGATTGTAAAGGTTGCAGAGCTGCTTCAGTTGGAGGTTGTTGCCAAAGACGTGGAGGAGTTAATAGAGGAAGAAAATGCTGTTTAAGCTCAAAATGAACCAAATGAGGAGCCAAGATGGCAATGGTGAGGTTTCAGAAGACGGATCCCGACAGTGAACAATTCTTAAAAGTTAACAGAGGGGTGAATATGCTTGCTTGCTACAAAGAAATCGATGATGAAAAGAAAAAAGTCATCGTCCAGTCATCCATTAATATGTTCTTTCGTAAGGTCGAGCAGCCAAACCCTTTTAAATCTCCACAGCCCTCAACTTCCACAGCGACCTACTTATCAGTTGAAGAAGTCGATTCTGGCAACAATGCTCAAGAAGTAAAACTTACTGACGTTATGCCTGTCTCCTCTCTTTTTTGTAATTTTATAATTTTAAAATTTTTTAAATTGCATGCTTTTGTAATTTTTCTTGCGCACGAGATAAAAAATTGAATAAATACAATAAATAATTCTATTTACATGTTCGTCTAACATTTCTTTTTTGATTCAATCAATTCAGCAAGGACAGTTACGATTGCTGCACAAGCATGGGGGAAATTCCGGCTTACGTAGAGTTCCGCGGAACGTAAACCTTACGTTAATCGGTGAGTGACTATATATATAGTGCTATTTCAATTTAACTTCTAAATTTTAATTGTACAATTCCTTTTTATTTTATCCAGATTTCAATTCTTGACAGTGAAAAAATTGGGTCCTGAGATAATGTGCTTGAATGCAAATTCACACATTGCAAGATTAAGCCTGCACAATGCACAAAAAGTGCACAGACCACTGTTATCTGCTGCAATGTTATGGTGGGTGCAATGAAACAGCTACAATGAAGTATACTCTTATGGCCTTGAATGCCCAAAACATAAGCATGCATTTATTTATTATTTATTTTATTTTTATTTTATATTTTATTAACAGATTTAAATTAGGGGTATTCTTATTTATTTACAGTTTTGTTCAGTGTTCTATAGATTTTAATATTTTTCATATTAATATTTTCTTGATGTTAATGTCACTATTTTGTCACATTTAAAATTATCGGGACAGTTTTTTTATTGTTTTCTTTCAGTAGCACACTGCATTTTATTGTTGTTTTATACAATTTTTATAAAGAGACCTTGAACTGAAATAATACTTGTTATATTGGGAACGACAGCAGCTCTGGGCAGTGAAGTTTTTTCGGCTCCAGCTAATAGAGTTTTTCTTAAATTTTTGCTGTTTTATTGTCATATTAATTTATTTTCTAGAAGTAGCTTTATATTCCTAGTTACGATACTTAGTTTATTTTGAATTTAGATAGAGATTTTCTAGGTTATTACTTAGTATCGGTAAAACTTGTACAGTTCAAAACTTGCCACCATTGTTGTAATATATTAGAATGTTACAGAGTAACGTAAAGTATATCTTGAACTTGATAGTGTAAGGTATAACGTAAAACTAGATAGCACAACACACAGCAATGTATTAGGAATCTGTTAGCTTAGTATAGTATTGACAATTAATCAATTAATTTATAAATCTTATTAATATTTATTGTTAATTAAATTGTATTTAAATGGAAATCACGCCCCAAACTACAGGAGCAAAGCAACATGCACAAAGTAGTGAAAGTGCTGTGGTTCGGGGGAGAACCAAAGGGGGCGAGTCTCCAACGCATTGCAGTCTAAATAAATGTGCAAAATGTGATGTTTGCGGATGTTTCTAGAACAGGACATGATGAGCCATGGAGGATGCCTTTGTGTGCGTTAGGTGCAGAGAATGGGAAAAAATCAGGTACTAACGCAGTGTTCTGATGGCGTCTATAAGAGTTTGAAGAGTTGGGTAGATGCCCTTGAAGGAATTAAAATAGGGCCCATCAATCTCTCAGCTGCCCAACGCAATGCCAGAGCTCACACTTGTGCTCCAGGCAACACAGCGGCAATCTTCAGGGCAGAATGTGCTGGTCCCACAGGAGCTAGTTATTGTCAGAGGCTCAACTGTAAGGGAAACAGGAAATATATTGTGAAAAAGGATAGGTGGAATAGGACCAAGGTATGTCTGCAAGGGGCAAAAATTGATGACATTGTAGAGTAGATATCTTTTAAGGGTACAAAAGGTGATATCGTTGTATATGTTGGCACTAATGACATTAAGTGTAGATCTTCAGAACAAGTACAGGTCAATGTTGAAAAAAAGTTGCGAGTTTAAGGGTTATATTTGAAAGTGTCTGCAATCCTGCCAAGACATGATAGCAGGGAGTATATGATGAGAGCCTTGTCAATCAATTCGGCCCTGGAGAGATTGTGCAAGACTCATGGGTAGAAATTTTCTCAGCAGATTGCTTCTACAGGAATGGGATACACTTAAATAGAAAGGGTGCAAGAATATTTGCTGATGCCATTGAGGCAATGTTAGGTGGGTCAGAAAACTGATAGCTTGAGGGAGATTCACGGGCTAATAGATTAACAGTAGCCGCAGGGAGAGGTTGAAATGATTCTTGCACTGCTTCTATTGAAATGAGCAGCAGCCTGGAAAGCAAGTTGCTGGGGATTTCAGGAACTGATGGGAGTCATGAAACAGTAAATACATGGGATGAGTTCGAGTAACTAAGAGTAAGAATGCACGTATACTTGCATGTTCAGCAATGCTAGGAGTATAGGAAATAAATTTGATGAATTTGAAGTGCTGGTCAAGAGACCAAAGGGGGATATTGTTCGGAAATCACAGAAGTGGTCCCACACAGATATAAGGAATGCAGAAATGGAATTTGGGGAGTACAATGTCCACAGAAAGTAATGATAGGAAGGTAGGAGGAGAGATTATGTTGTTAGTTAAGAAACACACAAAATCTAAGGAAGTGCATCCAGTTGACATAGGTGGACAGTGCAATGTTGAGTCAGTTTGGTGTGACATAAGCACTGAAAAAGCAAAAATGAGGGTAGGAGTTTGTTATAGGCCTAATGACTGATGAGTACAATGAACAATTATACAGAGAAATAGAGTGGGCTAGTAAATCAGAGTGTCTTATAATGGAGGATTTTAACTTCCCAGACATTGACTGGAACTTGTGAGTTGGTCACTTGCACACTAGCAAGGCTTTTGTGGATTTACTGGAAGATTGTTTTCTACAGCAACATGTTAGAGAGGAAACCAGAGGGAGCAACATTCTTGATCTGATTATCAGCAGTGATAATTCATGCATTAATAATTTACAGAAAAAGGAACCACGAGGTGGCTGTGAGCACAATGTACTGATGTGGGAGTTACTTAAAGATATAACTAACATCAGGGTAAAGGGAAGGGTTTTTTCTTTCGTAAAGGTGACTGCAGTGGTCTCAGACATTTTTTAAAATTTATATATTAGGACCAACTGATGATATTACCAACAGCAAATTCTAAATGGAAGCATTCAAGGAAGTAATCTTGGAAGCTACTAGGCTTTTTGTTCCAACTAACATCTATCCCCGGGGGCTCACATCTGGTGAGTATGGGCTTGGCACACCCAGGGTCCTGAGCTGGATATCATCATTCTTCTCTTTCTTGGTGATTCCCTTCTATACTTTTGACTCTCTCTCTCACTGTCATTCAGGGTTACTCGGCAACTCTTTTTTTTTTTCCTGTTGCAGCATAAGCCTCAGGCTTCCTTGCATCATATGGATATTAATAATAATAATAATAATAAGAAATACTGTTCTAGGTTTAGGCCCAAATGGATGGCAGATGAACTAATGAGACTTGCAGAGAAGAAAAATGCATGGGATGCATATAAGTTATCAGGTGCCATGGAAGCCTAGATATAAGCTAGTCTGTAATGAAGTCAAAAAGGGGATTAGGCAAGCGAAGGCAGATTAATAGAAATCTTTGGAAAAGGATGCAAAGAAAAACAGCAAAGACTTCTTTACTTATATAAACTCTAAAAGAAACGGGATGAATCAGATTGGTCCACTTGATATCAGTGGTTTGACTGTAGATTGTTTAGTTTGGCAGCTATCTGAGAATGATCATTCTCAGATAGCTGCCAAACTAAATGAGTATTTTGCATATACATTCACACATGAGGATAGGATGAGATGTTTATCAAACTCTAACAAAGATTTAAATGATTTTGTAATAACTGAGAGTAAAGTGGAGGAAAAATTGTTGAAGTTAAACATAAGAAAGGCATCGGGGGGGGGGATCTATCCAAAGTCCCCATGGACTAGAGATGTGCAAATGTATCTCCAATTCACAAAGGGGGGTCAAAGATGATACGAGTAATTAAAAACCTGTTAGTTTGACTTCTGTTCCAGGGAAACTAATCGAGTCACTGGTTAAAGAAGCATTGCAGGATCATCTAGCCAAGACTGCAGTAATAAATCAGACACATCATGGGTTTCTTAAGGGGAAGTCTTGTCTGACAAATCTGATTGGATACTATGACATGGTCACAAAGGAACTGGATGCAAAAAATAATTTTGATATCATATACTTCGATTTCAGCTTTTGATACTGCTGCACATGGAAGACTACTGTACAAGTTGGAGCAGTATGGCATTAAGGGCAAGTTGCTACAATGGATAAAAGGATGGCTGAGTAGGAGATTTTTTTTTTTTTTGGTAGTTGTTGGCGCATCGGCTTCTGTGGCCATAATGCACCTCCCAAGGTTTTTGCAGTACTTTGATCCAAGCCCGAGGCGGGATTCGAACCCGCGACCTTTGGGTTGCCAGGCAGGCATTTTACCCACCTGGCTAGCCCAGTCGGCTTTGAGTAGGAGAAGGCAGAGAGTAGTAATCAATGGACACTGCTCTTTGTGGACTAATGTTATTAGTGGTGTCCCCAGGGTTCGGTGTTGGGCCCATTGTTGTTTTATATATTTATTAATGATACTGACGAAAGTACATCAAGCTTAATGTCAAAGTTTGTAGATGATACAAAGGTTGGCAGGACTGTTAATATCAGTAATGACCGTATGCTGCTGCTGCAACAAGACCTGGACAAGTTGGGCAGATTGGCTGAGAAGTTTAATTCTTCATTTAACATTTGTCAATGTTAAATGAAGTTTAACATTGACAAATGCAAAATACTGCATATGGGTGGCAGTAATAGCAGAGGAATATATCAACTGGGTGGTGTTACACTCAGTGTTGTTGTTGAGTTTAATGACACATAGGCTACTAGGGCCATATTGTGTCTTTCTAATGTTGAATATGAAATATTAACTTCATTGTAATACCTGTTATATTTTATGGTATATTCCTGCTATATGATTTAGGAAAGTAAATAGTTCTTTTTTTATCAGGATCATCTCCCAGAATCTTCCATTAAATTTATTCATGACTGTGTATCCTAATTTGTCTTGCTTTGGCTCAGTTTTTTGAAAACAATTAGGTTGGTGGTAGTGGGAAATTTGTGCAACTGGTTCCAAGCACGGTTTTCTGCTTGTTTCATTTTGGAGCAATCTTCATTCCACCACTGGTTTTGGTATACCCGCCTGTGCTGGCTGAATTTGGAATGGAAATTTTTGCTGCTGATAATACTGGGAGGTTATAAAATAAGTCTCCCTATTCAGGAGAGTCTAGTGTCAGAACGGTTAGAGATAGTGCTGTGAAAATCAGTGGGTATGTCATTTAGGGTATAGGGAAGCGATTTGTAGAAGAAAAAAAAATTTGTTTAAATTTCCTCTGCCAAGGGAGAAATTGGCACTGTAAACATGAGATGGAATATTTAACTTAGGATTAGATTTTATCAGAACTTAGAAATCTACAGATATTGTTCTTTGTGCTTTCCTTCACCTGAGATGATATTCTGAAAACAGAGGACTGCGTGCAACAGTTTCGCGTAGCATCTCATTGGGGATTTGATTTGGTTTTTTATGGCGCATTGGCAGCTAAGGCCAAATGCGTCAAGTCAAATTTTAAAATGCTATTAAATATTTTGGTAGCCAAGGCTACCACATCAAACAATTATTGTGTTAAAAAGGTATAAAAGTAAAAGCATAAAACTTAGATCTTTGTATAAAAATTAATAAATTGTAAAAAGTTAAAAACGTCAGACATATTGTGTCTTTCACCTATAATCTGACTGAGTGTAAATGGCTCAGTCAAATTATTAAAAGCGGTAAAATACAAGCATCGTGCTTCTATAAAAACGGGACATTCTATTAAAATATGACGGACGGTTAAAATAACTACACATCTCACACATAGGTGGGTCATCCACCCTCAGCAAGTAGGAATGGGTTAGATGACTATGACCTATGCGGAGCCGAGCAAGAACAACTTCCTCTCTTCGGACCCTGCGTAGACTGGACTGCCATTGCATAATTACAGGCTTGATGTGATGTAATTTATTTGTGGCCTGTCCATGCCAAGAATCTTGCCATTGGGAAAGCAGTTTAGAACGTATTATTTGCCTGTAGTCTGTATAGGGGACTGACAGGCAATGATTATGCAGGGAAATGGCTGATTTGGCAGCGGCATCAGCCGATTCATTTCCCCGGATCCCAATGTGGCTTGGGATCCAGCAAAAGCGAATATCGAATTCTAATTTCTTGAGAGAAAAAAGAATCTGCCGGATCCTGGACAGGATCGGATGAGGGTTAAACCCCACCGATACCAGAGCCTGCAACACGCTCGATGAATCGCAATAAATCATATACCTCTGGTAGTCGTGATTTTTAATGTGATCTAGGGCTGTTTGTATTGCATGCAACTCTGCAGTATAAATGCTAGTTTCTTGTGGGATCTCATAGGATAATGTTTTGTGAGGGAACACAACAGCAGATCCCACATGACATTCTAACTTTGAGCCATCTGTATAGATTGGCAGAAAGTCAGAATACTGCTGTCTATGTGATGCAAAGAGTTGCTGGTAGACAGATGGCGGTGTAGTAGCCTTCTCCCAGATCTTAAGGGAGAAGTCGCAAGTTGGAAAATGAGCATGCCAGGGTGGAAAGAATTGCCTTGGTGACTGGGCAACGTTGTCTACCGTCAAGTTCAGATCCTAATTCATTCAGCAGCCCTTGAATGCCAATACCAAAAGGTTTGTTGGCAGTCTGACGGGTGTTGTAGAGGTTTTCCCAGCGTGGCTCAAAAACGGATGGCCACGTGGGATGATCGGGCAGGGATTTTAATTTGAAGGCGTACTGTAAGGACAACTGCTTACGTCGAAGAGACAGAGATGGTTCATTTGCTTCAACGTAAAGGCTTTGGACAGGAGATGTGCGAAATGCTCCAGTGGCTGTCCGGATGGCTTGATGGTGGATTGGATCTAACCACCAAAGTGCACTATCTCTAGCAGAACCATAGACCTGAGACCCATAGTCGAGTTTGGAACGGACAAGTGCCCGGTAGAGACGAAGAAGGGTAGCACAATCTGCGCCCCATGAGGTTGACGAAAGGGCACGAAGGATGTTAAGCCCTTTGACACATCTTGTCCTCAGCTGACGAATATGTTGTAAGAATGTCAGCTTTTTGTCGAAAATAAGTCCAAGGAATTTGAATTCTGCTACAACTGGGATGTTATTTTGCCCAAGCCTTAATTCTGGGTCAGGATGAAGATTATGTTTGCGACAGAAGTGTACACAAACAGTCTTCTGTGATGAAAATCTGAACCCATTAGCCAAAGACCAAGCTGTAAGATGGTCAATGGTTTTCTGTAGTTGCCTTTCAATGACCCTCATATTGCATGAATGACAAACTATAGCAAAGTCATCAACATAGAGGGCATTGTTTACAGTGGGTGGAAGTTGTTCTGCGATAGAATTTATTTTGATTGCGAAAAGCGTGACACTTAGAACAGATCCTTGTGGGACTCCCTCTTCCTGAGAGAAAACTCGAGAGAGGGTGGATCCTAAACGGACTTGAAATTGGCGATTCGAAAGAAAGTTTTTAATAAAAACAGGAAGGTTACCTCTAAGACCAAAATTATAGAGGTCTTTTAAAATCCCAAATCGCCAGGCTGTGTCGTACGCTTTTTCAATATCAAAGAAAACTGCTACCAAATGCTCGGATTTAATAAAAGCATCACGAATGGATGTTTCCAATCGGATTAAATGATCCAGAGTGGATCGATTTCTTCGGAAGCTGCACTGTGTCCTGGAAAGCAGACCATTTGTTTCTAAATACCATACGAGGCGAGCATTAACCATTCTTTCCAGGACTTTGCACAAACAGCTTGTCAGAGCAATAGGACGATAGTTACTTGGATTGCTAGGGTCTTTTCCTGGCTTTGGGAAAGCAAGGACGATAGCCCTTTGCCAGGAATCCGGAAATTGTTTGCGAATAAAAATTCTGTTAAACAGAATTAAAAGTTGATCCTTTGACTGTGGTGAGAGGTGTTTAAGCATTTCGTAGTGGATATCATCAGGCCCCGCGGCACTTGCATGTGTGAGAGAGAGTGCTGTATTTAACTCTTCCTGTAAAAAGGGCTTGTTATACGATTCAAGCCCTTTTGAAGAGAAGTTCGGTGGGTTTTTCTCACTTTTCTTTTTCAGGGCCAAAAACTCTGCGGGGAAAAGATGTTATTGCAGAGATTTTTGCAAATGTTTCCCCTAAAGTATTTGCGACTGCAGTTCGATCTGCAATTGGACATCCGTTGTGCTCGAGGATCACTGAAGGGCATGGTGAATATTTTCCCTTCATTTTCCGGATCTTATCCCAGACTACTTTTGAGCTAGCAGCCTGAGTTATGGAAGATGTAAAGCGAATCCAAGATTTCCTTTGGCTCTGATGTCGTACATAGCGTGCTTTTGCATATGCACGTTTGAATGATATTAAATTTTCAGTGGTGGGATATCGGCGGAATATCCCCCAGTCTTTGTTTTGTGCTTTTTTTGCTGCTGTGCATTCTGAATTCCACCAAGGTTTGGGAAATAGTGGGAACCGGCTGGATGATTTTGGGATTGCAATTGCAGCTGCTTGGACAATCGTTTCTGTGACATACATGACTGCTTCATTGATTGGCTCCTGACTGACTGTAGTGATGTCAAAGTTTGCCAGATATTGAAAGGCATTCCAGTCAGCCCGATCAATCTTCCACCGCGGTAAACTAAATGGCAGGCAGGGTCTACCACTAGTTAGGGTTGTTATCACGGGGAAGTGATCGCTTCCATATGGATTTTCTTCTACTTCCCAAGTAAGTGAAGGAAGGAGAGAAGGGGAGCAGATAGAAAGATCAATGGCAGAGGATGTACGGGTAGGCATGTGGAAGAAGGTGTTTGTTCCCACATTTAGGAGGGAGAGATCATTGTCAGTGAGCATATGCTCTATGACTCGTCCCCTTCCATTGATGTCAGCACTACCCCACAGAATGTTATGTCCATTGAAATCCCCAAGAATTAAACAAGGGGAAGGCAATTGCATGATAAGATCATCAAGGTCTTTCTGGGGGATGTCAATCCCAGGTGGCAAATAAACAGAGCAGATAGTTAATAAGAACCCCACTGTAAGGCGAATTGCTACAGCTTCAATGCTAGTTGTAAGCTGCAAAGGCTGAAATGGGATCTGGTTGCCGACGAGGATTGCGACTCCTCCGTGGGCAGGATCATCCACAATTCTATCCTTACGAATGATGGTAATGTTATGCATGGTGGGGTCATCATTTGCCTTTAAATAAGTCTCCTGTATGCAAAAGCAAACTGGTTTGTGCTTTTGCAGGAGTGCCTTGATGTCGTCAGTATTTTGCCGGAATCCACGACAATTCCACTGTAGGAATTTAGCCATTATTTGGACTTGGTGGGTCCATCAGGCGGCTTCCGAGGTGCTGAGGGCTTAATTTTGTCAGTCTTGGATTTATCTTTCCTGGGGAAGTATGGACGCTGTCCTGTGTCCATTTCTTCCTCAGCGAAGAGTTCCAAAACTGACTCATCATGTACCTCCTTCTGCTCGACATCCATGTTTTCCTGGGTACTAGGTGTTACTTCCCCTTTCTTATTCTTTTCCTTTGCTTTTGTTACTAGTGGAGCATTAGGAGGTACCGATATAGGAGTGGCAGCTGATTGGTCCTTCTGTGCAGGTTTTTGGGAGCTTAAAAGATAACGTGCAATGGGAGTAAGTGATTCTTTTGGAGGGACGGACATGTCCGTCTGAGTCCCAATCGAACACCTCCCTGCTACCTTCTGGGCGTAGGTAGGTTTTTTGATGTTAAGAGGTTTCACTGCTTTTCTTGCCTCCTGGTACGATATGTTTAGCTTTGCCTTCAGCCGTTGAATTTCTTTTTCTTCTTTCCACCTCTGGCATGCCCTTGAATAGGCCGGATGTTCTCCCTCACAGTTAATGCAGGTGGGTTTAGTGGCTGAACATGCTGTTGTTTCGAGGTCCTTTGCACCGCACCGGGCGCATGCAAGGACTCCACGGCAGGCCATTTGAGAATGTCCATACTTCTGACATTTAAAACACCGTAAAGGGTTCAGAATGTATGGATGTACTGGACAGTTGATGTATCCAGCTTTAATCTCATCAGGAGGTTTGGGAGAGTTAAAAGTCAGGATAACACTCCTGGTTTTAACAATTTTCCCATCCCTTCGCGCAGTGATTCTCTTGACGGCAGTAACTCCTTGTGGTTTTGGTTTTGTGTTCAGTGCCCGGGCTCCCCACCCACCATGGAGCCCAAAGGGACGCCCACTACCTGGCATGCAATAAATGCGCTCGGGAGTGGGACGCCAGGGCTACCCAGACACTATACCCGCACCGCCGCCAGCCTGAATCCTGTCCCTCGGACCATGAGGGCAGGGGCGTGGCATTGACACGGTTGACCCTAGCAGGCGAGCCTACTAGCCGATTGATCCTAGCCGGGCCTTCCAGGACCACCCGTCTTGTCGAAGCAGGGGCCAAAGTGGTGTATTGAAGCTGGGCCCCTCAACCACCAGGATCCCCCTTTCCGAATTTCCACGGGTCGCAGCGCACGGCAAACACGCCGGATTCCATTGATGTAAGCCTGGAACCTGGGCTGTGGGCGTTGGATCCCAGTGATGCTAGTCTGGAAGTCCAGCAGCGTCACTGGGAGGTCCCCTCACCACGTACAGGTGCCCACGTCGAGGGGTCTCATTGGGGAAGTTGTCTATATGCTGTTTAATGCTTGCTTTCAAATCGACAAGCATCTGTATGCCACCACAGTAAACTCTGTCTTTCGAATATCCCCATAGCCAGAAATCACAGGATTGAGATCTGCTGATTGGGCTGGCCAGAACTGCGGAAAGTGTCTAGAAATGATGTCATAATTTTACAAATGTTGAACGGAGCAGTTCCATGACTTGTCCACCAAAGTGGGGAGGGACACCATCTTGCATGAACACTACAGTCTCCAAGCATTGCCTTTCTTGCAGAGCGGGAATCTCTTAGAAGAGCCCAGTACCATGCACTAGTTACCGTACACCTTACGGGGTACAGTAACTGTGTGGTGTAGACTCTTCAAAGAAAAATGATCCGATTATAAACTCTGCTGTGAATCCACACCATGGACTTTGTCTTATATGCACAGCAGATGGACGAGAAGTTTCTCATATTCGGCAGTTTTGTGCATTTACAGCTCCCATGAAGAGCGAAACGTGCCTCATCAGACCACAAGTTCATTCGAGCCCATGTATCGTCAAGTTCCATACGAGCCAGAAATCGTAGAGCAAAGTCTATTCGTTGTTGCTGATAGCAAGACTTTAGTTCTTGCACTACGTGAATCTTGTATGGGAACCAGTATAAAATTATTCAAAACACTTTATGTATAGTAGACCAAGGAAGCTTCAAGTCTCTTAACACACCTCTAGCAGGCACTACTGACTGGTAGTTTTTCACATTCTGACCATTGCAACCGCCACTTCATCCACTACTTCCGTTCCGATACTTGGTCGTCTGGTCCCCTGCCTGGAATTATACCTAACTCCCCCGGTTGGTCGCTTCAGATTTCTTTATTAGCTTTCTAAGTCTCACTGACGTCAAAGGTCCTTTACGCAAACCTTTTTAAGTTTCCGATATTCATATAATGCAGCATTAGCGTTACTCTTATTCTGGTAGAACAGTTTTACTAAAAGAGCATGTTCCTTTTTTGTAATAGCCATAATGGTTATTGACAGTGGCGTTGCCCTTTCTGCTTTTATCTAACAGGATGTCATTTGTGTAAGCAGCGTGTCTTGAAGTAAATGACAACTTTTACATATGTGTAGTGCCGTTTCCCCCTGGATAAATTTAACAAATTTTTTTTCTTCTACAAAGTGCTTCCCCATACCCTAAATGACATACCCGCCGTATTTCACTGCGCTAACTCTAACCGTTTCGATGCTAGGGTCTCCTGAATAAGGAAACTTGTTTTATAATCATCCGGTATATGGCTGGTAATGTGATTGGTTGCGTCATCAATATTTTGTTGCTCTACATACTGGTTGTTGGGTAGGACACAAGTGAGTAGTTTTTCCAGCCTGCTTTATGAAAATTCCAAGAAGTATGGCCTTTAGGACATGACACGACCTGTGTTTCAATTGAACTGATGATAGGAAAATGATCACTGTGGAATGGATCATTCAGTACTGACCATTTCATGCTTGGAAACAGAGCTGCTAAGCATATGGATAAGTCTATAGCTGATGTAGTACCTGTAGGTAGTTGAATGTGAGTTGAGAGCCAGAATTTAACAGTCAGGTTGTGGTTATCCAGGGATGTTTCAATTAATTGGCCTCTCATATCCATGATGGAAGATCACCAAATGGATGGTGACTGTTGAAATCACCAAGTAAACAGACAGAAGGTTGTAGTTGTGATAAGATTATCAAGTTTAGTCTGAGTGCAAGGCTAATTTGGTGGGATATAAATGGATGCAAGGGTTAGTGATATTCCCACTGTCCTCCGAACTGCTACAGCTTCTAATGGGGTTTGTATTTGGAGATGTCTTGAAAGTATGGTATTTTTGACAAGTATAGCCACCCCCCCCACGAGCAAGAGTGCTGTAATACCTGTTTCACCTAAACATAAGTGTAATTTTTAAATTTCAGAGAAACTTGTGATGATAAAAAGGTTTCTTGTAAGCATACATCTACTGCATTAGTTTTAATTAATAAATCACTCAGGTCATCCATATTACTGTGTAATCCTCTACAGTTCCATTGTAGCAATTTATTCATTGGTTGGATTTATTTGAGGAAGACTGATCTGATTGTTTTTTCTGAGAAGATTTCTGTCTACTTAGTTTTGATTTTTCATTTCTGGGAAAAAGTTGTATCCTGTATCCATGGTATAATTAGCATGTAACGCTAGTACCGTGTCATCATCCTCTGATTGAACATCAATTTCCATGTTGCTATTGTGCATTTTCACTTTTTTCTGATTTTCAACAATACTTAATTTTTTTGTTTCTGGAAAGGTTGAGACAGCATCAGTTGGGATACTGATTGGCATATTGCTGGTTTCACTGACTGTAGGTTTCTTATTGTGTGTTAGCACAGTGGCAAAGGAAATATTGTCTTCTATGGAGGCATGTGTTTGAGTTGTAGCTGAGTGGCTGTTTTTGGTGACCGATGCATATGATCGGCTAGGCATGATTAGCAATATTCACTTTCTTGCTTCAGGGTATGTGACTTTGTGCTCCACTTTATATTTCTGGATATTTTTGCCTGTTTTCCAAAGGTCACATACGTTGGAAAATGCAGGATGGCTTCCTTTGCAGTTTGGGCAAGTAGGAGTGGAAGCTGTACAATCTCCTTGGGAATGCTCCTGGAAGCCACAAACAGAACACACAGCATTGCCTCGGCATGCTGTCTGTACTTCTGGCACTTAAAGCAGCGAATGGGATTTGGGATATAAGGCCGAATCTTGCAATTTAGGTAACCTGCTTTTACATAAGATGGAAGATTCGGAGTACTGAACATCAAAATAATGGATCTGGTTGGTAGTAGGTTGCCATCTTTCTTGGTCATTATTCTCTGACCATGCAGAGAAGGGCAACAAGATTGATGAGAGGAACAAAGGGGTGCTATTACGAAGAAAGCCTTAAGTTCTGCAAATTGCAGCATCTGGAGAGTAGGCACCTGCGAGGCGATCTGATTGAGGTGTATAAGGCCTTGAATGGATTGAGCAGGCTCAGTGCTGATGGGATTCTTCCTCTTGCTCAGATTACAAACCAGAGGGGCCATAAACTGAAATTGAGAAAGACAGTTGTTGAATAGATGTGCAGAAATTTGCCTTTAGCCAGCAGGTAGTTGATTTCTGGAACAAACTTCCATCTGTTGTGTTGGAAGTTGATAGCTTAAAAAAATTCAAGTCAGAACTAGAAAAACATTTGGAACGAATGGATGTGTGAAATGGGAAGTTTTTTTTTGGCTGATGCTGTATAAGCACGCTTCTTGCATCATATAGTAATGCTATACAGCAGGCCCTCGTTATAACGCGGTTCGCTTTACGCTGTTCTTATATTATAACCCGTATCTGACTATAACGCTGTCACAGATCACTATAACGCTCTTTTACAGATTGCATTTTTGCATATTTAACGAAATCGTTTCATTTGATGGAGTCGATAGCTTGAAAATGAATAGCAAAACAGCATTAAAACGTTTCCCACGCTGACTTGAGAAATTGTCCCCCGCTCAGTTAAATTTTCTCGCACGCTAATTTAATTGCAGTATAGTGAGTTGTTACGTAGTTCAGAGATCAACATTTTAAAAAATGATCGAGTATATTGCTTGTAATATTTACGTTATATGCATTTATTCGAAGTCTAGTCATCACTCAGTACAGTATTAGACATCGTGCCTAACGGACAGTTTACTTGAACATTGTATCATAATTAATGCAACCAACGCAGTTACATTTTCGAAGAGTTAATAATGGCCGATAAGAATGAAAAAGCAACAACGTCTGAGCGCAGTACGAAAACTATAAATGTAAGAAAAAGACTGAATTTGAAAATTAAATTAGAGTTTTTGAAGCGAATCGATTCCGGTCAATGACAAGCGGATGTGTGCCATAATTTAGGACTTGCGAGTTTAACTGTAAGAACAATTATAAAAAAATAAAGAATTAATTTTAGCAGCGGGAAAGATAGCAGTTCCACTGCAAGCAACTAGTGCTAGGCCGACTATTAGGATTGAAATGGAAAGACGTTAACTAATTTTATTGAAGATAATATCCAATGCAAAATTCAGTTAAATATTGCAAAAAAAAAAAAAAAAAAAAAACAGGGAGAGATTAGCCAATATGATGATCTGAAGAAAACTCACCTAAAAAAAAAAAAAAAAAAAAATGTGGAACCATTTAAAACTGGTAAGGGCTGGTTGAATAGATTTAAAATCTGGGGAGAAGCGGCAAGTGCAGATCAAGGAACCAAAACTTTCAGTAAAGAACTTGTTAAAATTATTGAAGAGAGGTATTGTGAGTTATACTTCTCAACTAGTTTATAACATAGATGAAGCAGGACTTTTGTGGAAACGAATGTCTAAAATAAGTTTTATATTGAAAGAAAAAAAACATGCCAGGTTTCAAAGCGGCGAAGGATCAGGTGACTTTATTGTTGGGTGGTAACGCTGCGGGGGATTTAAAAATAATACCCCTTTTAGTTTATTAGGCACCAGCGAGGTGATCTGATAGAGGTGTATAGAGTCTTGAATGGTTTGAGCATGCTCAATGCTGATGGGATTCTTCCTCTAGCTCAGAATAATCACCTGAGAGGGCATAAATTCAAATTGAGGAAAGACAGATGTAGGATAGACGTGTGGAAATTTGCCTTTAGCCAGCGGGTGGTTGGTTGGTGGAACAGACTTCCATCCCTTGTAGTGGAGGTTGATAGCCTAAATAAGTTTAAGGCTCAGCTGGACAGGTATTTTGAACGAACAGAGTGGTGAAGTGGAAGTGGGTTTTTTTTCTTTTTTTTTTTTTTTTTTTTTTGGCTGATGCTGCATAAGCTTGCTTTCTTGCATCAAATGCCTCTACTAATGCTACTAATGCTATTTCGAAGAGGGCCAACCCAAAATCGACACATTTTTTGATTAAATTCATCATTTAAGTTAAATCGATTTAGATCAATTAAATTCATGATTTTAACTGGAATTTTAAGTTTAATTTTGATACGTAAGTAGTTACGTACGTATATACGTATGTAATGCAGAATATTTTAAATGTATAAATATTTGAAAATTAAATATTTTGACCGACATTTGTGCATCTTTTCACTACCGTTTATTACTGATTAGGAAATATCCTATGGCACCGACCGCAACTTACAAATGCATATGTTACCTTATGGTAAGGCGGCGTTCGCTTAGCGCTCTGTTTTTCCGGAACGAATTATCAGCGTTAAGCGGGGGGTCACCTGTACTAATGCTATCTTCAGAAGGTGCAGAATACTCATCAAAGTACTGAATATGAATGAAGTGGGTACATTTTCCCTGATGCATCTGCTCTGTGTAGATAGTCTGTTTGCAGGGAATCATATAAATGAGTTATGTAGAACAGTAATGTTGTCATCTAATATAGTTAGGGAAGGACGTTACGTGGTTGTTTTCCATTAAGATTATTACTATATTTAATACCACTATTATACCATGTGAAATTAATAATAATAAAGTTTATTAAGCTATTCGCTCAAACTCCTATACATTAAGGTGATGTTTCAGGTATCTTACTGATACCCATTATCAGACCATGCTGTTGGGGGAACTAAAATAGAAAGGGCTACAAATTTGAATATAGTAAGTCCTTGACTTACGTAAGCTGAGTTACATAAATTAGAACTTACGTAAATTTTTTTCACAGAAATTAAAAAAAATTTTTTTTTTTTAGGAGTGTAAAATTTAAATCAGTACAAAAAAAATCAGTATAAAAAAAAAATAGGAGTGAATAATGTTTCATTTCTTTCGAATGAAAAAGGATGATTTTCAAGTGCATATTATACAAGGACATTATCAAAAAACAAAAAGGTAAATCACGACTGGTTAATGTATTCACTTTCAAAATCTAGTATATATTGTTTTTGTTGTAAATTATTTGGAACTGCAAATATTAAATTGTGTTCAACTGGCTTTTCTGATTGGAAGCATGCTAGTATTAATTTGCAACAACATGAAATATCTTCTACTGATATTTCTAATTACAATAAATACTTTATAATGAAGTCCACATTAACAAAGCAAACAACTGTAGATAAAGAACAATGTTGCTTGTATGAACTAGACACAAATCAGTGGACTGAAATTTTGAAACAAATTTTTGCTGTTGTTCAATATTTAGCTGGCCAGTCTTTTGCATTTCGCAGTTCCTCAAGTGAATTGTACGTTCCCAATAATGGTAATTTTTTGAAAGCAATTGAAATTTAGCTAAATTTGATCCGTATATAATGGATCACCTTTTCAATATTAAAAAAAAATTAGCAGTATGCCACATTATCTGGGGAGTAAATTTCAGAATGAAATTATTTCTTTAATTGCTGACAAAATAAGGAAAGAAATATTAGGTAAAGTTGAAAATAGCAAGTATTTCTCAATTATTCTAGATTGCATCCCTGTTGAAAAATTAACATTTATCATACATGCTATTGTATATTCTGGCAATGACGTAGAAATAAGGGAACATTTTTTAGGATTTCATCAAATTAATGGCACAACATGTAAGGGGTGATGTATATTAGTACTAAATGGCTTATTCCCAAAATATAGCTTAAAACTAAATAACATGAGGAATCAAGGTTACGACAACAATTTCAATATGAGCGGAAAACATATTGGCCTTCAAAAAATTATCAAAGATGCAACTGTCATGCAATGTTAGTACCATGTAATTCTCATACTTTAAATTTAGTAATCAATGATGCAGCAAAAGTCACTTTCTAAATAGTTCAATTTTTCGATATTGTGCAAGAGTTATACACTTTCTTTTCTTCCTTCCCACACAGATGGGAAAAATTAATATAAAATATTTCAAAATTCATAGTAAAATCTGTGAGCAATATGCATTGGAAAAGTAGAATAATAGCAGCTACACGATTAAGATTTCAACTTAGCAAAATTTATGACACATTGTTACAATTAATATCTTACCAAAGTAGAGACATAAATACTAAAAATCTTGCTCAAACCCCTTGCTACAAAGATTCATTCTTTTAAATTCATTGTATCAATTATTGTATGGTACGATATTCTAAATAAAGTCAACGTTGAAATTAAGATGTTGCAAAATCTTAAAATAAATATTGCAGAATGTACAGAAGCTTTGAAAAATTTGATAAAATATTTCAAAATGAAAAGGTCTGACGAATATTTTGAAAAGTGTATTTCTGAGGCATTCTCATTATTGAATAACTTGGATTTGGAAACCACATGTCCTGTAGTGGCAGCTTTGTGAACAAAATGTGCAAAAAATAAATTTGACTATGGGTCGCCAGACGACCCAATCACAGCCCGAAAATTAAAATATAAGGTGGACTGTGATTTTACACTTTTAGATATAGCAATAAATTCAATGCAAACTAGATTTTACATGTTAGCAGATATGAATTCGTGTTTCAACTTCTTGTTAAATTTTTCTGATTTAAATGATGAAGATCTTAAAATGCATTGCAGTAATTTACATATAAAATTGACAGATCCTTCTATATGTGAAAGTGATATAATGATAAAGAACTTTTTGAAGAGCTGAAAGCATTAAATATTAGTAGTGATGATCCAAAAGAGTTTCGTAAAATGATATGTAACAATAATACAATAAATGCAGTTCCAAATATTGTGACAGCACTGAGAATTTTTTTGACTCTTCCAGTTTCTGTTCCAACTGGTGAAAGATCTTTTTCTAAATTAAAGATCATTAAAAGTTATTTAAGATCTACAATGCTTCAAGAAAGACAAAGTGACCTTGCAATAATTGCTGTAGAAAATGATATTTCACAGAGCATTAATATGGATGATTTAATCAAAGTATTTGCTACAATTAAAGCATGAAAATTTATGTAACATTAAAAGTTGTAAGCTGAATGCATGAGTTTTTTTTAATGCTGTTTTATTATTTTTTTGTAGTCTAGTGTCTTTAGTTTTATATTTAAATTCTTAATAATATGTGCACCCATATAAAATTATTGAAAAGAAATAAAAAAATTCTAAGCTAAAATTTTTATTGTTTCCTACTTTAAAATGCATATTTTTTAAATTAAAATGCAAGTGCACATACTCCTACAAACAACAAATAGTAAACTACATTCATTATATGAATTTTTATTCTCTGAGAGTTATATTATGCCTTACAATTAGAAAATTAGTTATGATAAAATATAATTAGTGGGAAAATGTACTGAACTCTTGTCATTGTATCGAAGAATGCATGCAGTGAGAATAGAACCCCGAAGCTCCATAACTGTTTTACCGGCTTTTAATTCCATAAGTTTACCTGTTAAATAAAGCCTAGAAAATCAAGAGCATATGCAAAGTTCATAGCATGGAAATTATTAAAATTTTGTCAAATATCATTTTAATCAAAATTAATTTTCTGAAGAATTAAGAAAATGCCCATTAAGCAGCATGAAAGTGTATTTCGTAATAATACCATCATCTGATGATTTCATAATACGGTATCTCATGATTCTCAGTCATAAATATGGAATGAAATCTGTAAAAATTACAATTCTTTCCCAAAATGAATGAAAATGTTTCCTTAACTGCATTTTTTATAAGAGAGTCAATACGAATGCCATTGCTTAAAGATATTATTAAATAGATTTCTAACTATAAAAGTTGTTCTAATCTGAATAAACATCTCAAAATTCGAAAAAAAAAAAATTATTCTATTACTAATATTCAAGCCAATTTTCATATGTAATAACGAAGATCTTGAGCATACTTCAATATGGTACTAGTCAACAATGCTAACCCAAAATCTTATTTTTTGGCTAACTTTTAACTTCTTTTGCATAATGCAAAGGAATTGGATCCAAAACTAAAAATTTTAAAATAAAAATAGAAATATTTATGGAATTTTCTTTAAAATGATGCATGTCCCATTGTAGTTAGTTAATAAATAGTAATTTAATTCTGCAAACGAAAATGATGCCACAAGTTGAAAAGTTGAATTTTATGTTTATTATTTTAGAAACACAATTTACCATATTTCTCTAAGTCAAAAGATTTTTAAAATAGAACGGGCGGAAGGACACTTCAAAGATGGGCGGAAGGACACTTCAAGAATTATGTAGTTTTGTGTATCAGTTTCAGTAAAAATTTAATTTTAATTTGTGCCATTGTGTTCATATTACTAGTTGAGGCAGTCCTTGAGGTTGTCACAGATATGTTCTCAGATATGCCAGACAAGCTGTACTTGCTACCTGGGAGTCTAAAATGCTGATGGAACTGATATCTGGGTGAAACTCAAGTCAAGTGGACCCAATTTCGGCGAAGTCCGGACGGTCTGTGACAGCCAAATCCTTTGCTTGCACCTTCATGATGGTGGGACTGTTAGTAATCCTGGGTATAACCTCCATGCACAAGTACATGGTGGGTGACCACCCAGGTGTGAACCAATGTAAGCAGGGGTTGAGGTGTGGTGCACACACAACATGGAGGAACGCCACCCCTCTATGTTACCAGGCAGTACTAGGTGGTAGATGACTCTCATCAACCAGTGAAATCTCTTCCATCATGCAGTATGATTGATGACTTTTGAGGTTATGATGAACGTCGTGGTGAGATTCAATATTCCTTACATTTCGAGGGTAAAAAAAATAAAGGTAAAGTGCAGCCATTATCAACCCACTGCAGAATGGAAGCCTCCTCAACAATTCATGCTGAGGGAAATGGACCATAATCTGCCATGCTGGTCCAGTGCGGGTTGGAAGATTGACCGTATTCAGCAGTCAGGGGCTTGAACCCCGGTCTACTCAAGGAGCGTGTGCTACTGCACTCACGCTCCTGACCACTCGGCTATGGAGGCCGTCTTTTCGAGGGTACAGCTCTAAAACGGTGTTCGCAGGCTGGCCGCTAGTTACACTGGACTAAACCTATTGGTAACTCTCTAGGAGGCTTCTAGATCAGCTAGTGTATAATCTTGCTACCTCTACTCTGCCAGATAGTGACTGGAGGGAGTAGAGGTAGCAGTGTGTATGCAGGGAGCATTGTCGAAGCCACGTTATGTCAAGGATCTGGGTATATTCTTATCACATGTACGCCATATCCAAAAATTTCATTACTTCATACAGCATGTCCCGCCCACCCACTCTTTCTTACTATGGAATACACCATGAATTGTCAAACTAATAGAGCAAGCTTATCTGCGAAATGATCTAAACCTCCCAAGGACTTCCTAATTCATTTCACAAATATACGTGGTCTCAATTCTAATCTCAACGATGTCCATTTCCACTTGCAGTCTGCCAAACCCCATGTACTTTTTCTGACAGAATCTCAGTTATCGGTTGATTCAACTACTGCTCTTTTCAAATGCCCAAATTATTCGCTGTATGATTCCTTTCGCCTCAAAGGTGCTACTTGTGCATATGTCCGTTCTGATATTCCCTGTCAGAGACTTGGCAATTTGGATTCTCCTCTCTTTGATCTTCTCTGGCTTAAAATCTCTCTACCTCACTGTGTCAAATTCATCTGTTGTCTCTACCGTTCTTCCAACTCCACTAATCACGTGGAGCTCTTTGACTTCCTCTCTTTGCAACTTGACATTCTCCATGGTGATTTTATTGTTCACAACTCCAGCTGGCTTCCGTTTTCTAGTCACACCGACCCTGCAGGTCGAGATGCTGAGGCTTTTGCAGTTACTAGTGACCTTGCACAGATTGTTCATTTACCTACAAGAATACCGGACAATCCTAATCATACAGCCAATACGCTTGATCTTTTTCTCACAAACAACCCTTCTAAGTACACGGTCGAAGTGAGAGGTCCTTTAGGTACTTCAGATCACAACTTGGTGATTGTCTCTTCTCCAATGGAACCTTTATCTCACGGCTATTCCCAACCTAGTGTTGTTTGGCATTACAAGAATGCAAAATGGGATGACCTGCGAGACTTCTTTTCTTCTTTTCCTTGGTTGGATTATTGTTTCAAAACTTCTGATGTCAACGTTTGCTCAGATCGTGTCACTGAAATTATTCTTGCAGGAATGGAATCCTTTATCCCATACTCCACTTTAAAATCTCGTCCTTTATCTAAACCTTGGTTTTTCAATAAATGTGTCCAAGACTGTCCAAGAAAAGAATGTTGCATATCGTTATTGGCTTGTTTCTAATTCTTCAGTTTCATTTTCTGCCTACAACAAAGTTCGCAACAATTGTAAAGCAGTTATTAATCAGTCCAAACTAGAGTTTGAACAGGCTCAGAGTAGAAAACTTGCTTCTTGCCTTACTGGTAGCCGAGCATTCTGGTCTCTTGCCAAAGCTATTGGGCGCAACTTTTGCCCATCTCTGCTCCCACCTCTGTCCAAACTAGATGGTTCTGTTGTTACTTCAGCCAAGGATAAAGCTGACCTGCTAGCATCGCACTTTTCTTCCAACTCATGTAATAATGATCTTGGTAAAATATCTCTCACCATTCCCAACACGCTCCATTCAATGCCTCCTGTGGTCTTCCGTCAAAAGGATATCAGAAGGATTTTGATGAATCTTGATGCTAAAAAAGCTCCTGGTCCCGATGGTATTTCTCCACTTGTTCTCAAAACCTGTGCTCCTGAACTTACTCCTATTCTTTGCAGATTTTTTCACTTTCTTATTCCAAAGGTGTTTTTCCCTTCTGCTTGGAAATTTTCTTATATCTAGCCAGTTCCTAAAAAGGGTGACAAATCCCTCCCATCCAATTATCGTCCCATTGCAATTACTTCTACTCTTTCTAAAGTAATGGTAAAATCAATTAACTGCCAACTCTTAAACTACCTAGAAACCTTCCATCTGATCAACGATCGCCAGTATGGATTCCGTCAGTGTCGATCCACAGGTGATATTCTGGCTTATGTTACCCATTTATGGACTAATTCAATGGAAAGGTTCGGTGAAACACAAGTAGTTGCTCTTGACATCTCAAAGGCTTTTGATCGTGTTTGGCATAAAGGTCTTCTAAACAAGCTTCCATCTTATGGTTTGCCAACTGTTTTTAGTAATTGGTTATCCAGTTTTCTCTCTGATCGCTCACTGAGGGTGATGGTAGATGGCTCTCTGTCTTCTAACTTCTCCACTAATGCCGGTGTCCCCCAAGGTTCAGTTCTTTCCCCCACTCTTTTCCTCTTGTATATCAATGACCTTCTTCCATTAACTGGAAATCCTATCCATAGGTTTGCCGATGATAGCACATTGCATTCCACTTTCCATTTTGAGAAACCTTGCCCTGCTCAATCAGCTTCAACTTCTCGAAAATCTGCTACCAATTCCTTAAATGCCGATCTTCTGGTAATTCTCCAGTGGGGCAAAGACAACTTAGTTGATTTCAACCCTTCTAAAACTCAGTCTTGTCTGATATCTCACAAAAAGGATTCTTCCGCTCCTATGCTTATCTTTAGTGACACTCAGATTTCTAGGCAAAATGATATATCTCTTTTGGGGGTTACCCTGACTTCTAATCTCTCTTGGCACAAGCACATTACAAATATTGCTTCCTCTGCATCTAAAAAACTTGGTTTTCTCTTTCGCTCTCGGCGTTACTTTTCTTCCAAACAGCTGCTCACTCTGTATAAATCGCAAATCCACCCTACCATGAAATAGCGTTCCCACATCTGGGGTGGTGCCCCCAAAACCTCTCTCAGGCTTCTTGATTCCATTCAGAAGAGGGCAGTTAGGTTAATTAATGATTCATCTGTAATAGAGTCTCTCCACTCGGTGTCTCATAGATGTACTGTTTCTGCTGCATGTCTCTTCTACAGATACTTCCATGGGCACTGTTCTTATGAAATGCCTTCTATAATTCCCGCTGTCTCTTTCAAAACAGTCCGAACACGTGCCGCCACCAGCCAACATCCATTTACTGTCCAACTTCAAACTCTCAGAACCAACTTTTCATCTTCCTCATTTATTCATTCATCTGCCGTTTTCTGGAACAACCTTCCTTCATACGTATTTCCTGAAAATTACAATCTACAGAAGTTCAAGTCCAATGTCAACAAATATCTTCTTTCGTCTTCTCAACTTCCAACCCAAGCACGGTACTAGGTACTATAGGTTCTAATACCTGCCGTGTTTGGGGTTCACATAAAAAAGAAAAAAAAAATAGTGTAAAAGGGCACCAAATACCTGCTGCATGCAAGCGGCCAAGGAGCTAGGAACGACCCTGTGCACCACTGATCACGCACCTCAATCTAATCCCAAAGAATTAAAAATACAAACCAAAACAATTCACAAAGGTTTCCAATTACAATATTACAAAAGTATGAAATAGTTGACTTAATGTCTGAAAAAGAGAAAACTTTTCTGTTGCACCTGACTTTAAAGCATCTTGGTGCCACCACTATTTGTCACTAAGCTTGGAACATTTTTTAATCTTATTATCCAATAAAATATTAGAATTAAGAAAAAAATTTAATGTTCCCTTTCCTTATTTAGATCTGAAAAGAGATTAAAGTGTCTTATTTATATTTTGTGTTTATGTTGTTACTAGCAGGATTATAGACATTTCATTTAAAAAATTTATTTTTTGAGAATTTTTTCTCATATAGCACTTGATCTGACGTCCTGTCTGATCCATTGCTACAGTTTTTTAACTAATGTGTTAATAGTTGATGCTTTCCCTGTTCAAAAGGTCACTGTACACCACTGTAACAGCTGTTGCTCTTACAGTGATTAAATTTTGCTTCTTTTGACATTATTTTCCCTTCATTTATCTAATAGAACTATTTCTCAATGAAACCAACACTAAAGAAATAATTATTTAGATCTGAAAATTAGTATTTATAATAATGATCCACAGCTTCTTTATGCAAAAAATTATAAATGATTTTGAATTTACAACTAATCTTTCAGTTCACGGGTCATTTAATCTTTATATTAGTATTTATCACAAGCAATTAAAATTTATAAATTTGTAACACAGATACAACTTTAACTCAGGCTTTAAATGAATTAATTAGTAAAAATTGATCAGAAACAAAGTCCTCAAAGTTTCATATTATTTTATTTTAAGTTTTGTATTAAGACCTTACAACTTAACTTATCCAAGAAACACAATTCCAAAAGCTTTTGAGGCTAACACTGAATCATACACCATCTTCTGTTAAGTAAAAGCTTCTCTTTCTCTCCCCTTCCCAACTGCATCTATTTTAACATTAAAAAGATGTGTGTGTGGGGGGGGGGGGGAATTTTGTTGTTCTGAAGGCTCTTCCACCTTGGCTGAAGAGCATATCTAAGTTATTTTTCTCTTAACAGGTGTGTTTTTTTGATCACCTGTTCATATTACTTCATTTATTTTTCAGAACATTTTTCTTTTATGCAAATAACTTAAAAGCTGATTATATCAATTGACTCAATGCCTAAAAAGTCACTACCAGTATCAACAATATGATTATATAACTTGTAGAGTACTTGCCTCATTTTGCACTTACAATTAACCAAACTAAAATCTGTACTCCAGTACTCACGATTCCCCCTTCTTTAAGAATTGGTCCACAATTTGTCATCCTTCTAATACAAAAAATGGAGAACAGAACTATCTTGGAAAATCAAGAGGAGTCCAATATAAAGTGTGTGTGGTACTTACATGCACAAGTGGCATCTTACAATTAAAATTTTTTTAATAGTAAAATTTTTTTCATAATTAAAAATTTATAACTTATGATAATAAAAAATAAAAATAAAGTACTTTTTTCTTTTGAAATGGCAGTTAGTTATTTGGTTTTTAGGAGCATTAGCAACTAAGGCCATATTGCTCCGGGATATGCGTTGGTCATTCCCTGACCTTTCCACATCCTCCGTATTTGGTGGTGACAGGCTCGAACCTCGGTCTAATCAAGAAGCGTGTGCTACGCACTGCTGCTCCTTCCCACCTGGCTACGGAGGCACCTGAAATGGCAGTGTTCATTCACAAATTTTTTCAGAAACTTAAAAATATATGTACTTTATAAACTAAAAATATTTTTTAAAAAGTGCAGAGGCTCTGCAGGTAGGGAAATTAGTGCAGTCACACCATGAGCGCCATGTGACATGATCACTGCTGTAGCACCTATTTGCATCGACTTTCTTACTGATAACTTGTTTCTAATGTAATTAGTTGGTTGCATTCTTACTAAGACTATGAAAAAGAAAGTCAATGCTCATCATGCCATATATATGGGATGTTGCAATTTAAAGGTACAAGAGTCTATCTTGCTTTATTTTATGCTTGGGAAACTTGCCATCCTTTGTGATATTCATGCTAAAATCCAATGGGTCTTTACACCAAGACAGATGCACTGGTGTCTCACTGCACTGTACCCTTTTCTCTCCACCTCACTTGAACCTTAGAGATTATACCTTCTAATTTTGTTCCACTATTAATAACTAACTAATATGAAAAAAAAAAAAAAAAAAAAAAAGAGAGAGAAAAGGTTCATGACAAATATCCTAAACAGAAAAATAATCAAGATAAAGCTGTGTAATTTACAATACTTTATAAATATTTCATGTTAAAAACTGTATGTCAACTCAAAACAAAAACTAAAACTATGTCAACACCAAAAACTAACTAAATAAAACGTATCTCCAGAAATCAACTGGTAGGTTGCATGTAGCCCAAACAAAGTCCCATGAACTACACAAAAATCCACAGATCAGAACTGTCTAAATGGGCAGTTGATGTCATCCATTTGACATCTTAACATAAAAAACAAAGGGCTTGCTTTATAGAAATTTGTGAAAATCTCAAAGAAAGAAAGTAAATTAACAGAAAAGGAAAACAGGCAAACACAACACTACAGGCATATTTTACCTGACTGGTGAAATTTCGTCTTCATTGTCTTCTGGACCAGATACAATCGCCAATTTTCCTGACTGGGTAATTACAGCTGTCAACTAGAAAATAAGTTGCATTTTTAAACAAAACATAACAAACATAATATTGCAATCAAAAATTAAGAATACGCAACTTTTTGAAAAAAAAATTGGGTGTTCTTAAAGTGTTTATTATAAATGGATTTTCATATTTTTGATTTTTGCTTGTAAAAGAATCTAATTTTGTACCCTTGTTTTTTTTTTTTTTTTTAATTGCCTGCACTATTCAACATTTGAACCAGATTATGCTGCCATTGCATTTTCTTTCTTACAAAGTGTGGATGTAGTAGTAGTATTAGTGGCATGTGATGCAAGAAAGCATGTGTATGAGCTTATGCAGCATCAGCCAAAAAAAAAAAAAAACAACACACCATTCCCTCCAAATGCCTGTCCAGTTCCTCCTTAAATTTATTTAACCTATCAACTTCCACAACGACAGATGGAAGTTTGCTCCAGCAATTAACCACTCGCAAGCTAAAGGCAAATTTTCGCACATCTATTCTACATCTGTCTTTTCTTAATTTGAATTTATGCCCCCTTAGGTTCGTAATCTGAAAAAGTGGAAGGATCCCATCAAAATTCAGCATGCTCAACCCATTCAAGGTGTTATACACCTCAATCAGATCACTGCGCAGGTGCCCAGTCTCCAGCTACTGTAATTTGCAGAACTTAAGCCTCTCTTGCCGACCGGGCTAACCGGGTGGGTAAAGTGCCTGCCTGGCAACCCAAAGGTCACGGGTTCGAATCCCGCCTCACGCTTGGATCAAAGTACAGCAAAAAAAAAAAAAAAAAACTTTGGGAGGTGCATTATAGTCACAGAAGCCGATGTGCCAACAACTACCAAAGAGAAAAAAAAAAAAGCCTCTCTTCGTAAGAAGATCCCTTCATTCCCCTCACCAATCTTGTTGCCCTTCTCTGTACACGCTCAAGCAAATCTATATCCTTCCTAAAACGAGGCCTCCAGACCTGTATGCAGTACTCAAGGCGTGGCCTGACCATTGCCTTATACAGAGCGACAAATACCTCCTTTTCCCTACTAGAAAAATTCCTATATATCACTGACAAAACCCCATGACCTGCCCTGGCAGCCTGTCTGCATTGCTCAGAAAACTTCATATCTGACTGCACAATTACTCCGAGGTCTTTTTCATTTTCTACCACCTTAAGTATAATACCACACAGTTGGTACCTTTCTCTGGGGTTACTTTTACCCATATGCAGTACTTTGCATTTGTCATGGTTAAACTTCAGTTGCCACTTCTTAGTCCATCTGCCCATTTCTAGATTCTGTTGCAGTAGCACACTGCCATTACCGTCATTAACAACCCTGCCAACTTTGTATCATCTGCAAACTTTGACACTAAGCCTGATACACCTTCATCAATATCATTGATAAATATAGAAAACAACAGTGGACCCAACACCGAACCCTGTGGGATTCCACTAATAACATTAGTCCACGAAGAGCAGCACCCATTGATTACCACCCTCTGTCTTCTCCCACTCAACCATCCTTTTATCCATTGTAGCAACTTACTCTTAATACCACTCTGCTTCAATTTGTACAATAGTCTTCCATGCGCAACAGTGTCAAAAGCTTTTTTGAAATCCAAATATATGATATCAAAATTATTTTTTGCATCCAGTTCCTTTGTAACCACATCATAATATCCTATCAAATTTGTCAGACAAGACTTTTCCTTAACAAACCCCATGCTGTGTCTGAATTATTGCTGCAGCCTTGTCTAGATGATATTGCAATGCATCTTTAACCAGTGACTCCATTATTTTACCCAGAACAGAAGTTAAACTAACTGGTCTGTAATTACTCGTGTGACCCTTCCATCCCTCTTTTTTGAATTGGGGATACATTTGCACATCTTTAGTCCGTGGGGACCTCTCTTGAGTCCAAGGCTGCTTTCATAATTATGGCTAAGGGTTTGCTTAGTTGCTATGCTGCCTCCTTTAATATAACTGGATAGATCCCATCCACCCCAGATGCCTTTCTTATGTTTAACTTCAACAATTTCTCCTCCACTTTGCTCTCAGTTATTACAAAATCATTAAGCACCCTGCTACAATCTGATAACCTTCTGCCATTTTCAAACCTTAATAACTCCTCATGTGTGAATGTAGATGCAAAATACTCATTCAGTTTGTTTGCTATCTGAGCAGGATCATCAATAGTCGAACCATCGATATCAAGTGGACCAATCAGATTCATCCCCTTCCTTTTAGAGTTTATATAAGTAAAGAAATCCTTTCTGTTTTTCTTTGCATCCTTTGCCAAAGATTTCTCATAATCTGCCTTCGCCTGCCTAACCTCCTTTGTGACCTGATTACAGACTAGCTTATATCTGCCATAGGCTTCTGAGTTGCTTGATAATTTATATGCATCCCATGCATTTTTCTTCTCTGTCACGAGTCTCATCAGTTCATTTGATAACCATTTAGGCCTAAATCTTGAACAATATTTCCTAATAGGTATGTAACTTTTAGTAGCTTCCACAATTAATTCCTTGAATGCTTCCCATTTAGAATTTACTGTTGGTAACATCGTCAGTTGATCCCACTGTACAGAATTTAAAAATTGTCTGAGACCACTGTACTCACTTTTATGGAAGCAAAAACCCTTTCCTTTACCCCTGATGGTAATTATATCTTTAAGTAAATCCCACATTAGTACACTGTGATCACTGCCACTTAGTGGTTCCTTTATCTGCAAATTCTTAATACACGAATGATCACTGCTGATAACCAGATCAAGTGTATTACCCTCTCTTGTTGCCTCTCGAACATGCTGCTGCAGAAAACAATCATTCAATAAATCCACAAAAGTCTTACTAGTGTGTGAGTGACCAACCCAGAAGTTCCAGTCAATATCTGGGAAGTTAATATCCCCCATTATAAGACATTCTGATTTACTAGCCCACTCTATTTCTCTGTCCAATTGTTCCTTGTACTCATTCGAGTCATTAAGCCTATAACACATTCCTACTCTTATTTTTGCTTTCACAGTGCTTATGTCACACCAAACTGACTCAACAGTGCACTGTTCATCTATATCAACTTGATGCACTTATTTTGATTTTTATGTTTTTCTTAATTAACAGCAGGACACCTCCTCCCTTTCTATCCTGTCTATCCTTTCTGTACACATTGTACTCCCCAAATTCCAATTCTGCATTCCTAATATCAGTGTGACACCACGTCTCTGATATCCCAAATAGCATCATCAAATATTCTTGCCCCCTTTCTATTTAAGTGTATCCCATCCCTGTAGAAGCAGTCTCTCCTGTTAAGAAGCACTGACCACGCTGAAAAAAATTCTACCCCTTGAGCCTTGCACATTCCCTCCAGGGCCGAATTGATTGACAAGGCTCTCATCATGTACTCCCTCCTATTGTGTCTGGGCAGAATTTCAGACACTTTGAAATTTAATGTGGGGAAGTACAGCATGAGAAATGCCTATTTTAGATGCCTATGTGGTATAAAATATTGGAGCGGTAAATAATCGACACGTTCCTTTGTAAAACTACTTTTTTTTTTTATGAAAAACCCTAAACATGAAAGTATTAGAACTATAGTAGTATAGTCATTATTATGCATAGTTTGAAGGTTGGGAAAACAGAAGAAGATACTCATTGATATTAGACTTGGATTTTTGTAGATTGTAATTTTCAGGAAATACACGTGAAGGAAGATTGTTGCAAAAAGCTGAAGCTGAAGGGATATATGAGGAAGAAGAAAAGTTAGTTCTGTGATTTTTTTGAAGTCGGACAGTAAATTGATGTTGGCTGGTTAAGCATGTGTATGGACTGATTTGGAAGAGAAAGGGGGAATTACAAAAGCCAATTCAGAAGAAAAGACATGCAGAAAAGTTGGGTTATTACAGTAGACTGTGTAAATAATGGCACTCAAAATAACGGAACATTTGTGCTAACAGCACATTCAAATCGGATGTTTACATACAGCACAGTGCTGAAAAAAGAAAAGAGCAAGTCCGTGATTACTGTATTTAAGTTTGCCATTTTGAAATGAATTCTGTACTGATACCACAGATTATAACGCTGTTTTACATTTATTTTAAATTAAAAACCCCTCACTGTAAAGAAGTACAACATTAAAGCTTTGTGAAAAAACTTGATATAATTCAAACTATTACATAAAAAAAAAGTTCTTGTTTATACTTCGCAAGTTCTTGTTTGCAATAAATTATCAATACAAACATTAATCGTATTTAGCAGTCACGGGCTTGAACCCCGATCCACTCAAAGAGCACGTGCTACTGTGCTCTCGCTCCTCAGTCCTGATCACTTGGCTACGTCAGGCCTTTGGGGTCATCTGACTATCACTGAACTTATGGGCTTTTTATTAATCAGCCATGGAGTGAAAAAAAGCCCATAAGTTCCTTGTGCCATTGAAGGGATCCGAACCTGGGCCTTTTCTGCCCGGTGTAGGGAGGATGGTGGTGTTGATACCACTGTGCTACCTGTGCAGACTAAACTTTATATAATAAAGAAAACAGAATGGATTGGGGGTGTATTAATGGCAGAATATAACATTGGATTGTCAACATGTTTGTATTTTTTATGTGCAATTAATAAAATTGCATTCTTAATCTGTCTATTTCTTTTTTAGCCTCATTATTTCTGCATTAAATATATTAAAAATAAGACTTTCTAGATAATGGCACTTTGAATCCCCGAAGGTGCTGTTATTCTGAAAGTCTACTGTATAGGGTTTTAGGTGCATCAGCAACTTAGGCCATATTGCATTATCTATAACATGTCTGAAAACTGCATGTATTCTGTGTCAATTTGCTGTTTGCTGGACAAAAAACCTGAGTTTCTGGGAATTAAAAACCATGCTACCTTCAGCTGAGACTTGACTAATTCAGAAATGTGAAAAAGGTCCAAAAAAATTCGTGTCATTGACGGGATTCAAGCTCGAGTCTTTTCTATTCAGTGTGGAGAGGACAATGATTATACCAACTGTGCAACCCACAAGGCCTATGTAGAAGAAACAGAATGTCTATGAGACAGTGAGTAGAGAGACTTTGTAAGAGACGGGTCATTAATTAACCTGAATGTCCTCTTTTGAATGGAGTCTAAAAGCTTAAGGGAAGTTTTTGGGTGAACTACCCCAGATGTGAGAACGATATTCCATGGTAGGTGGATTTCAGATTTGTACAGAATGAGTAGTTGTTTAGAAGAAAAGTAATGCCAAGAGCAAAATGAAAACTCAGTTTTTGATGCAGAGGAAGCAATATTTGTGATGTGCTTATGCCAAGAGAGATTAAAAATCAGGGTAATCCCTAAAGAGATATTGATCTTGTCTATAAATCTGAGTATCACTGAAGATAAGCATAGGAGCTGTACAATGCTTTTTGTGAGATATGAGACAGGGCTGAGTTTTAGAAGAACCAAGTTTTGAAATTAAATGAGTAACTTTGCCCCACTGGAGAATTATTATTATTATCAGCCATATGGTGCAAGGAAGCCTGAAGCTTATGCTGTACCAGCCAAAAAAATTTCTTTCTGAGTTACACTGTGTGTGTGTGTGTGTGTGTGTGTGAGAGAGAGAGGGGGGGGAGGGAGGGAGGGAGGGAGGGAGAGAGAGAGAGAGAGAGAGAGAGAAGTAGAAGGGAATCACCAAAGAAGAGAAGAATGATGATATCCAGCTCAGGACCCTGGGTGTGCCAAGCCCATACTCACCAGATGTGAGCCCCTGGGATTACCTGGAGGTCATCAGCATTTAAGCAATTGGTAGTGGATATTTGAGAAGTTTGAAGCTGTTTGTGCAGGGCAATATTTCTCAAACTGGATGGTACAATGCAATTTGCTATCATCAGCAATACTATGGACAAGATTTACAGTGTGTGGGAGAAATGACTGAACCTTGGGGAACACCAGCATTAGTGGAGAAGTTAGAAGACAATGAGTCATCTTCCATCACTCGCAGAAAGTGACCAGAGAGAAAACTGGATCTCCGAAAAAAGCAGTTGGCAGTCCAAAAGATGGAAACTTGTTAAAAAGACCTTTAAGTCAAATATGATCAAAATGCTTTGAAATGTCTAGAAAAACTGCTTGAGTTTCACCAAACTTTTCCACCATATCACCAGTTGATTGACACTGATGGAATCCATCAGTGTCAATTCATATTGGTGATTACTGATCAGATGGGAGGTTTCAAGATAGGTTAGGAGTTGGCAGTTAATGAATTTCTCTATTACTCTGGAAAGAGTAGAGGTAAGTGTAATGGGATGGTAATTGGGAGGGATTTGTCACCTTTTTTTAGGAACTGGCTGGATTTGAATAAATTTCCAAGCAGAAGGAAAAACACTAGTGGAATAAGAAAGTGTAAAAAAGGCAACACAGAACAGGAGTAAGCTCAGGACACAGGTTTTGAGAACAAGAAAGCTCCAGGTCCTGATGGTAGTCAGGACCTGGAGCTTTCTTGACACCAAGATTTTTCAAAATCCTTCTGATATTCTTTTGATAGAAGACCACACGAAGCATTGAGTGGAATGCACTGGGAACGTAGGAGGTGGTTTACCAAGGTCATAAATACAAAGTTAGAAGAAAAGTAGGATGCTAGTACGTTGGTTTTATCTTTAAATAAATAAATCTTTATTGTGAAGTAGAGTTACAGCACAATATCCCATCACGGCGACGAGCGCCAGGGGTTCACATATAGCAGTTAGGGAAAAGCTAAGTACAGCGAACAAATACAAAATGCTACAAAATACAGTTTACAAATTCAAAAGGCTACAAAATACCGCGAACAAATTCAAAAGGCTACAAAAATACAGCGAACAAATTCAAAATACAGCGAACAAATACAAAAGGCTACAAAATACCGATCACAAATGCAAAAGCAATACAAATACAGCATAAAAACGCAGAGCTAGACATAAATACAGAAATAAATACAAATTGGCCATATTTCAGGGTTCAAGGGCTTTGATAAAGTTCTGTCTGTCCTACTTCTTACTTATTATGCTGTCGATGTCGGCGTCCACACGGTTGAGGGCAACGAGCATCTGCTTGGGAAGAAATCTGTCAGTGAGTACAAGCCTGTTGTGGTGAGCCACGAGTGCTGGTACCGACCTTAGGCTTGGCTGTGGAATCCTCCAAGAGCAAGCGTTCCAAATATTTGGAGATGATATCTGGCCTGTGATGAGTTTGGCTGTGAAGACCAGCCTCTTTTCCACGATCAGGAACTTCAACCTCGGGATGTCGAGTGCTTGTGCCATCATGGTGGTTGTGGTAGCGGGAGGTAGACGAAGCTTGTTATTGGCCCATTTCAGTAACCAGTATTCAGCGGTGTACACCCGCTTGAGGTTTGTAGGTGCAGCAGAGGCCCATATTTCTGCACCATAGAGAATGGCGGGGTAAACGGTGGAGGTGATGAACCTTTTGACAGTGACAAGATGTCGGACATGTAGCAGCTGCTGCTTTGAGATCCACCGTAAACGAGAGAATTTGGTACTGATTTTGTTGATCTGGTTGACAAAGGACATCTTTTGGTCAAACAGAACGCCAAGATCTGTGTGCGAGGGTACGTTTGGTATTCGTACCCCTGCGAGTGAAACATTGAGTACTGTCGGCATGGATTTAAGGGAGAATATAACCTGGGCAGACTTCACTGGGTTGATTTTTAGATTGAAGTTTGCCAGGTACAATTCTAGATCCTTAAGTTGGGAATTGATCTTGTTGCTGAGCTGAACGGGATTGTCGCCAGGGTTAATTTGAGTCAGCAGTTTGAGGTCATCGGCATAGCATAGGAGACCATTCGTTGAGGCAATAATGGGCACGATGATAGCTGTGAACAGGACACCGGATAGGACACCCCCCTGCGGTACTCCAGCAGTAATGTCGCAGGATAGGGTGTGTTGTTGCCGATGGAGAATAAGTATTCTGTGACAGAGAAGCGATTCCAAAAAGCACAGCATATCTTTAGTTGAGGAGATAACAGAACTATCAGGTTTTAATGGAGGAGTGGGAGTATAGATGGGCAAAAGTTGCAAGCAAATAGCTTTGGAAAGAGACCAGAATGCCAGACTATCATTTGGATAAGAAGTATGTCCTGATGATAGTCAGGACCTCTTAGCTTGTTCAAAATCTAGCTTTGACTGATTAATAACTGCTTTACAATTGTTGCAAGCTTTAGGGTAGATAGAAAATGAACCTGGAGATTTAGGACATGAGCCAATTCTGATATGCAGCATTCTTATCTTGAACAGCCTTAGTACACTTATTAAAAAACTAAGGTTTAGATAAAGGATGAGATTTTAAGGTGGAATGAGGAATAAATGATTTCATTCCTAAAGGAATAATTTCACTGACATGATCTGAACAAATACTGACATCGGAAGATTTAAAACAGTAACTGAACCAGGGAAAAGAAGAATAGAAGTCTTACAGATCATCCCATTTTGCATTCATGTAATGCCAAACAACAAGAGGCTGAGAATGGTCACAAGAGGAAGGCCCCATTGGAGAGAGACCATCACCAAGTTTGATCTGAGGTTCCTAGAGGACCACTCGCCTTGATCGTGTACTTTGAAGGGTTGTTCACAAGAAAAAGTTGAATGCTGAGTTTGTGGTTAGGACTGTCTGGTATTCTGGTAGGTAAAACTTTTTTATTTATTATTTTCTTTTACACAGCTTCTTTCTGCAAGTTATTTCATACTGCCTGCTGCAGTTCCACACTGTAAAAATTACGTCTCCCACCTACTTGGAGGATATAAAAAAAATCATGAAAAGGATGAGGAATAAAGGCATAAATAGAAAGTTTATTTTGTCTGGTTGCAGCAACACAAAATAAACTTTCTAACTTTAAACTTTTTAAGATTTTTATGAACAAATATGTAATATAATACTACAGTGTATTCTAGGTAAGGCATGGTTTAACACAGTTGGTTTTATCAAAGTATCAATTTCAATGAAGAACACCACAATGCATTGATTTTCAACAGTTTCATTCAAAAATTTGGCACTAGCAGGATCCCTTAGATTTCCATATTCATAATGCACATCGCATGAATGGCAGATTAAAAAGAAATAAATGGCATAGAGGTACATTTATTATATAGACCTAACTGTTATATTTTATTTAGACATACAATGTTTACCATATTTTTTTTTATAAACAAAACAGCAGGCTGGTCACTCACACACTAGCAAGGCTTTTGTGGATTTATTGGATGATTGTTTTCTACATCAGCATGTTCGGGAGACAACTAGAGGGAGTAATACTCTTGATTTGATTATCAGTAGTGATTCTTCATGCATTAAGAATCTGCAGGTAAATGAACCACTAGGTGGCAGTGATCACAGTGTGCTGAAGTGGGATTTACTCAAAGAGGTAATTACCATTAGGGGTAAAGGGAAGGGTTATTGCTTTCGTAAAGGCGACTACGATGGACTGAGACAGTATTTAAATTCCATACAGTGGGACCAACTGATGATGTTACCAACAGCAAATTCAAAATGGGAAGCATTCAAAGAACTTATCTTGGAAGCTACTAGGCTTTACATACCAACTAAGAAATATTGTTCAAGGTTTAGGCCTAAGTGGATGGCAGATGAACTAATAAGACATATGGCAGAGAAGAAAAATGCATGGGATTCATACAAATTCACACATGACACAGAAGCCAATGATAGATCCAAGTTGATCTGTAAACAAGTTACAAAGGAGGTTAGGCAGGCGAAGGCAGATTACGAGAAATCTTTGGCAAGGGATGCAAAGAAAAACAGCAAAGAGTTCTTTACTTATGTAAACTCTAGAAGGAAGGGGACGAATCAGATTGGTCCACTTGATATCGATGGGTCAACTGTTGATGATCCTGCTCAGGTAGCTACCAAACTGAATGAATATTTTCCATCGACATTCACACATGAGGAGTTATTCAGCGAGGGGAATGCCAGAGGTGTATTCAACTCTGGCAGTAAGCTAGAGAATCTTGTAATAACTGAGAGTAAAGTGGAGGAGATATTGTTGAAGATAAATACAAGAAAGGCACCTGGGGTGGATGGGATCTATCCAGTTATATTAAAGGAAGCAGCAAAGGAAGTAAGCAAACCCTTAGCCATAATTATGAGAGCTTCCTTGGACTCAGGGGAAGTACCCATGGACTGGAGAAGTGCAAATGTAACCCCAATTCACAAAGGAGGATCAAAGGGCGACACAAATAATTATAGACCTGTTAGTTTAATTTCTGTTCCTGGAAAATTAATGGAGGTACTGGTTAAAGAAGCACTGCAGGATCATCTAGACAAGACTTCAGTCGTAGCTCAGACACAGCATGGTTTTGTTAAGGGGAAGTCTTGCCTGACCAATTTGTTTGGATACTATGATGCAGTCACAAAAGAACTGGATGCAAGGAATAACTTTGATATTATATACTTGGATCTTAGAAAGGCTTTTGATACTGTTGCACATGGAAGACTGCAGCACAAATTGGAGCAGTGTGGCATTGGAGGCAAATTGCTGCTATGGATAAAGGGGTGGTTGAGGGGGAGAAGACAGAGAGTGGTAATCAATGGACACTGCTCATCGTGGACCAATGTTATTAGTGGAGTCCCTCAGGGTTCAGTATTGGGTCCATTATTGTTTTCTGTATTTATAAATGATATTGATGATGATATATCAAGCTTAATGTCCAAGTTTGCAGATGATACGAAGGTTAGCAGGGTTGTCAAGGACACTACTGACACTATGCTACTGCAACAGGATCTGGAAAGGTTGAGCAGATGGGCTGAGAGGTGGCAAATGAAGTTTAACATTGACAAATGTAAAGTACTACATATGGGAAACAGCAACCCCAGAGGAACGTATCAACTCTGTGGTACTACACTGACAGTGGTAGAGAATGAAAGGGACTTGGGGGTGGTTGTGCAGGCAGATATGAAGTTCTCTGAGCAGTGCAGACGGGCTGCAAGAGTAGCTCATGGAGTATTGTCAATGATATACAGGAATTTTTCCAGCAGGGATAAGGAGGTGATTATTCTCTTGTATAAGGCAATGGTCAGACCATACCTAGAGTACTGTATATAGGTCTGGAGGACTCATTTCAAGAAGGATATAGAGATGCTGGAACGAGTACAGAGAAGGGTAACAAGATTAGTGAATGGAACAAAGGGGTGCTCTTACGAAGAAAGGCTTAAGTTTTGCAAATTACAGTGTCTGGAGACTAGGCACCGGTGAGGTGATCTGATAGAGGTGTATAAAGCCTTGAATGGTTTGAGCATGCTCAATGCTGATAGGATTCTTCCTCTTGCTCAGAATAATCACCTGAGAGGGCATAAATTCAAATTGAGAAAAGACAGATGTAGGATAGATGTGAGGAAATTTGCCTTTAGCCAGCGGGTGGTTGGTTGGTTGGTGGAATAGACTTCCATCCCTTGTCGTGGAAGTTGATAGCCTAAATAAGTTTAAGGCTCAGCTGGACAGGTATTTCGAACGAACAGAGGGGTGAAGTGGAAGTGGTTATTTTTTATTTATTTATTATTATTATTTTATTTATTTATTTTTTTTTTTTTTGGCTGATGCTGCATAAGCTTTCTTTCTTGCATCAAATGTCTCTACTAATGCTAATGCCTTTGTTTCTTCTAATTTAAAATTAGAAGAAACAAAGAAGTAACCTTAAAATAATTATTTTAAGGTTAGTCTAAACACAAAAAGCTTAAAAAGTGTAGCCACTTTCCACTACATTCAGATTAAAGCTTTTATGCTTACTTTATTGATCTATTACCCTCACAGATCTCATATTCTCATCTACACAATATGCAGATGAGAATACCAGAACTGGTAAGACTAAACTAATCTATCAGCATAACATGTTTTGTCTTTATCTGCTATTAGCTGTCATGTATAGCAAAAATATTTTGAATGTTATGCAAAAAAATTTTTTTGAGAAACATGTACAGTCAGTCCTCGTATAACACGATAGTTGTGTTCCTAGAAACCCTCGTGCTGTGCAAAATCGTGCAATATAAACAACAGACCCTATGGGAAAAGTAGGGTTAGGTGCCGACCACCCAAGATTGAACACACAGTTGTAACTGAAACATTACAAAACACAATAAATAATTGTAATAAAATACGTAAGTATTTAATTACGACTATTACATAATAAAATATTGCTAATGCTTTTGCTTCTATCATAAGCAAACTTGTTTTTTGTTTGATTTTCTATCCAAGCAGGTGACAGCCGTTCCATCCCTTCCAACTCTTTGTGTCTTGATCTAATGGATTTTAATTACATTTTGAGTTGTTCCTGCTATGAAATTTTTTATTTTCTCTGCATTCTTTCTAATTCTCGGCATTGCCTCATTTAAGCCTGTAGCACGTGCAATATCATATGGTCTTTCATTTTGCTCAAAGCTTTTCACAATTTCATATTTTTTCTCTATTGACAGTGGCAGACTGGCCATAAGCCTTACCGGAGAAACCCCGGTGGGCCGAAGGCCGGCGTGATTTTGGCCATAAACCATAGCATGAGGCCACTACAAATTTTCCTGGGTAAGAATTTTTGACCCAGTCTGCCTCTGTTTATCGATATTGCTTTTCTTTTTCTCTCTCTGAATCTGTAGTGTCTTCACCAGGATGCTTCCTTTTCACACCTTTTAAGTATTTCACTCATTTTTAGCGAATAAAGCACAATTACAAAATGAGGAGGCATGCTTGATACACAAAAACAAATCTGCGCGTGCGTGTAGCAACTGAATAAACAACACCGTAAAGGCAGAGATACACTATTAACACTTCACATTTTACTAAAGCACATTTCTGGGGGTTACTACCATAAACCAATAAAAACAATTTCCAGCTGCATTTCTGCTAGTGAAATCTGTTATAAACTGGTAGTAAACTCGATCTAATGGTATTTGCGATAATGTCGATAGCTGAAATTGTGTGGGTTTTTACGTTATTATGGTGAAATGTGTTTCCCCTTCACTGATATAAAAAACATAAATACATTTTCAGAATCTTCTCTTCATTCCTATCGTGTTGTGTTCAGTTGGGGTGATTCCGCGTTCGACTGCCATTTCTTGACAACACAAAGGCGAATCGTGCATAAGCGAATTCGGTTCATGTTATATACTATATTGTTCCCCTATTTATAAATCGTGTATTATCGAATTCGAGTAGGGTAAACACGTGTTATACGAGGACTGACTGTACTACTGTATTAACATGAATTTTTTTTTGAAATGTAATTCCTTTTTTATTTACAGTATTTGATCAAAGAAGCTCTCCGTCTTTTCTCTTCTACATTTAAGAAAAAAATAAAATAAAATAAAGAAAATATTTTTTCTGTAATATTTCGATATTCATCTTAATGTAGAAATTCTTGTTGAAAGTAAGGGGAAAAGTACATTTGTTGTGTTAATGATGCAATAAGTTTCCAGAAATAAGAAATCAATCCTCTGTGACAGTATATTGATTTCACTTGTCACTGATTTGGTGTGGCCTGATCTGCTTCTGATTAGAGGAATTCTTAAAGGTGGGAGCTGAGTTGGAGGGAGCTGGGCATTCCCCTGTGAGTTATCAGAGTTTGTTTCAGTCTCATGACATGCAAATCATCCTGTGCACACTTGCAGTTTACACACATCAGACTATGCACATTCCTTTGGCAGACATATGATTAGAGAACTACATGTTGATTTTTCGGGTATTGGTTGAGATCCTACACACACCGACAGCAAAATTTTTTCCTGTTATATAAATGTTACAAACAACCCTACATTTTCTGGATATATTTGCTTTTTCTTTCTGGCAGATGTAGAAAGAAAAATACACACTTCTGTTTATCTTTTTCAGGAGTATATTCTTCATGTGTAGGCCTTGAAGAATATATATTAAGATGTATGTTTCATGTGTGGGCCTTGGGGTATACATATATAGATCAATATTTTGAAGGTTGCTTCAAACGATTTGTCTGTTAATATATGAATTACCATGAAATATTTCTATATGTGCTGCCATCTCTTTATTTGTGTTCCCAGATAATTGTAGACACAGTTTATAGCAGATGGTAGCATGAAAATAGGTCAGAAATTAGAGATTATTGCATCTGTTGAACTCAGTTTTCTGATTTTGGCTTATAAAAGTTGAAAGTGAAGAATTTCAGTGGAATCCAGATTCAGAATTTTATAAACTGAATCAAAGAAGTAACAAAGGGTTTTATTTATGAATTTTTTCTAATTATTTTGAAAAATTCTGATTCCATTTTTGACAATAATTTTACCCTTAGTATTGGGAAATAAAATAAAAATAAGAATATATTAACATATTTATGTACAAAGTTAAATTTTTTAAAAAAATTTCGGTATTTTTGTGGAAAACCTAACTCCACAGAGCTAGCTGAAACAATTAATAAAACAATTTTTGTAAGTATTAGCCCCCAGCCAGCTACACGGCATTGATGAGATCCCAAACAATATTTCAGCTATTCTTGCTCTTTACTCTGTCCACACAGCTGAGACAGATAGCAACCTAAAAGCCATTTTTGAAAAACATTTCCTTTAATTTCTCCACTGAAAATCACAGACATCTGTGTGTGTTAAAAAGGAAAAATGCAAGAATTGGTTATGTCTAATTAAAAGTATGTGATTAGTGGCATGTGTCGCATACAATTATTTACAATGAGCTGGCTTTATCAATGCACACTTTCCTCCAATCAGTAATACTCTGATTTTATGACATTGAAGCACCATTTGGAATTAAACTGTTGATGTGCACTGTTTCACGCAGCAGTGTTATGCTACCAACATGAAGCAGCCAATTTGTTGAAGCACACGAGTTTTTCGGTTTGCATGATGCTACTTTGCTTACTGGTAAGGGAGTTTTATTTTCACAAAATAATTTAAAATGTGTCTTAATATAAAAATTGTATTTTTCGGCTGTGTTCAGAAAAGACTGGAAATAACGGTGGCATTAAAAAAATGAACAACCTTGAATTATTTTGTGCTGATTTTTAAAGCCGTCTACGCATGAGCACACTTAAATACACATCAATACACACATTAATCTCTCTTCTAAACAATTTTTTTGCACTAGTTAGCAATAATTAGGTATTAATTTTTCAAAACTTCTTCAATTCGATGCTAGATCCTTTACCATGAATACAATATTTGGCCTTGAGCCCTTTAATTTTTTCATATTAATATGTACTATTCGTATAACTACTGCAACTGTTGTATCCAAGAACACAAGTACACCTAAATGGGGAAGCCTAAAGCACTTTTCAATAACATGTTTTTTATTATTTTAGTCACGTTTCATACTCGAAAAAGCTACCAATGTGGAATGTATGAGCTGTCCTCCCCCACCAAAATACAAAATTTTTTGGGTGCCACTGTTCAAGAACATTCTTTGATTTAAACAAATTACCATTTTTGAAGTTCCTTCTAATTCCTCTTCTACAGTACCTGCCAATTCTGGTAAAAAATATAAGACTTTCATTAAAAAAAATTATATACACAGATGGATCAATACACATATTAATCTCTCTTCTTAAATAAAAGTAAATATATGCAATTTTAATATTTTTTCAGCATTAAAAGAATAAAAATACAGGCTTATTTCATTATGCACATGCTGATTATTTCAGAAGTCCCTTATACTGCTCATGTAGTTCTCCATCAAAAATCCGTAGACATTTCAATACAAAATGTACCTTACATAGAGTAAAAATTATTACTAACTGTCAGATTTATTATACATTGCCTAATTTTAAAACTGGGCAAAGTATATGAGGCCTGTCAAAAAAGTAATTAGATTAATTTTATAACAAATGTAGTGGCAACACTGTAAACAAGTGACATGCAACAACATGTTGTTGTTGTTATTTGGTTTTTAGGAGCATTAGCAACTAAGGCCATATTGCTCTAGAGATATGCGGTGGTCATTCCCTTACCTATCCGCATCCTCCGTGTTTGGTGGTCATGGGCTCGAACCCCGGTCTAACCAAGAAGTGTGTGCTACGCACTGCTGCTCCTGCCCACCTGGCTATGGAGGCACCACAACAACACATAGTGTGGCCCTTCACCTAACCTCAATGTGTGTTTCAACTCATTAGAGGCAGTATATCTCATACTAGTGCAGTTGGAGAGGGCACTGAATACCCTGACCAGTGTAGTCACGCGAATAGTGAGCTCCGTGGAAAAAAAAGTTATTTTTATTGTGAAAAACATCGAATTTCTGATCGCAGATGGTGTTGGAAGAAAGAGGAAATTGGACTGGATGTACCGGTGACCTTTTGTGACTTTTTGTCAACTATTTTTAGAGATATGAACATTTTTAAGAAATTTTCCTATGTAAACCAGTACAGCAATATGCTGGCAGCATATGTTTAGAATAATCGTTTTGATTAGAGCGGACCAAACTTCGGGAAGTCTAAACACCTACAAAATAATCTCTCTTTATTGCCCTCATAAGATTCTTTAGTTATTACCCGTAAAAAAAAGAGATACTTTTACATAGTCTAGAGATATTTTATATGTTCTTTACTTGCGTTCCCGATCTCTTATTATCGTAACAATAGCGACACCATATTGGCCGCACCTTGGATCGGTAACGAGTGAATTGCTTCAAAGCTGTTTAATATCGCACGCTGAAAATAATTGCCAACTATGACTGTCTATGATACTGAATGTATAAAGACGCAGGAATACTTGCATAAATTGCTTGTTCAGTATAATATGAAATATTTACAGAAATTGGAAAAGCCCTGGGGGTACGTGGTCGTAACTGACATCTAGTGCTGTCGAAACCACAAAGACATACAGATGATAATGGATAACCCAAAAATTGCCACCTTGGGTTTGACTGCAGAATTGCCAAAAAAGAGAGGACCTGCTATCATTGTCTTTGACATAGACAAGGACTTAACCCCGGAACAGTTAGCCACAGAGATCATAAACAGAAATCTGAGACCGACCCCCCAGCAACTACAGGAACAGCGAACCCTGGTGCAGCTCAGGTACTCCATCAGATCTAGGGCAGGACCAAACAGAAACTGGGTTCTAGAGCTGGCCCCGACTGTCTGGCAGCAACTAAAGAATCAAGAGAGAATCTACATTGAATGGGGATCCCACCGATTCCGGGAGCATGTGGCAATCCCGAAATGCTTCCGGTGTTGTAAATACGGCCACACAACCCATATGTGTACACAAACAGAATCAACCTGCGGTCACTGCTCTGGCAGGGGACATGAATATAAAACATGTCCAAACAAGGAGCAAGATTCAATCTGTACAAACTGTAAGGCAGGGAAAATGGACCATTCACATTCTATCAGAGACCCGAACTGTCCAGTTTATCTCAAAGTAAAAGGGTTATACCAGTCACGAACTGACTATGGAGAGACGCCCTAAAGAGTACAACAGATCCAAAATTGCAATAATACAGCATAACGCGCAGAGAGCTAGAGCAGTGGCCCAGCAACTTAGGGTCATAGCGGACAAGGAAGCAGCTGCTGCCTTCTTCTTCTTCAGACCGCTGAAGAAGGCAGGAGCCTTCGAAAGCTTTGGTTTTATCGATTTTAATTTAGTATATTTTAATGTATTTTATTGTTCTTAACCCAGTATATTTTAAATGTATATTTCATATATTTTAGTTGTAAAGTTAATATAATTTATTGTAAATACAGACAAATATAACTTATTATAAATACATAGTTATCAAGATTCCAGCTTTCGTTTTCTTTGTGTTTTATTTCTACATAAGGTTGGTGAAAAACATTTAAAACTACAATATGGATATACCCAACCTCAGAGGCCTGTTTGAAGAATAGATGACATCAAATTCGCGGCAAATCACGTAAGAAATAATAAGTGCCCCAGCCTCGATTATCTCGAGCCGGAAATTATCAAAAAAGTAATGGACCTGACCCCTGAACTCCTCCTAAATCTGTTCAATAACCGTTTGGATCAAGGCATCTTCCCAAGAAACTGGAAGACTGCGGGACTGAAGCTGATCCCAAAAACACCCACGAAGCCTCCACAACAGCCAACCACCTACAGACCGATAGCTTTGCTACCAGTGATCAGCAAACTATTTGAGAGAATGCTATATGCCTGAATTGACATACATTACAAGAGTGCTGAACTGCACGTGTCTATCCAGTTCAGCTTTAAGCCCAAGTCTTCGACATTAGAGGCACTTAGACATCTGCTGCACAGTGAGGCCAGTTCCAACAGTAAATACTACCTAATCATCTCCATAGATTTTTCAGGGGCTTTCGACACCATTTGGTGGCTGAGGGTCCTGGCAAGATTAAGGCGGGCCAACCTTCCATGCAACTTGTATATCACTATCAAGTCTTACATTACCGACAGGAGTATTAGTGTCCTGGCACCCTATGGTAGGGTAAACTGCCGTGTCTGCAGGGGTTGCCCCTAGGGTTCCATTCTGGGGCCGCTCCTGTGGAACATTGTATTGGATGAGTTCCTGGCCATGGACCTTGGTGACGTCCAAATCCAACCTTTAGCCGACGACTTGATCTTGAAAATTGCTGCCGACAGTAGAGCACAGTTGGAGGTAAAAGCAAACCATGCCATCAAGATACTACAGGACTGGGCCATCTTACACTACCTAAAAATCTCACCAACTAAGACATCCTCAATCTTACTGAAAGGCTCCCTTGACCTGTGCAGGCCGCATGAAATAAAGGTGAACAACACCACAATTAAACTCCAAAGCCAGCTTAAGTACCTGGGGGTGATATTAGATTGTAATCTTTCCTTCAAGCAGCATCTCACACATCTAGGAACAAAGATAAGGAAGTACTCTTAGCCCGTGTGGTCCGTCGTGACTGGGGACTTAAACGTCATGTACTCTCCTTATATTATAAAATGACATTCCTACCAGCTATAACCTAAGCCTCTGCGGTTTGGTATCACAAGGCATCAACCGACATAAATAGATGCATAATCGACTCAATCCATAGAACTATCCTGTTAACCATTATCAGAGCCTACAGCACCACTAGTACTGTTACCCTACAGGTCTTGGCTGGAGCCCTTCCCCTTGACCTGGACATCACACGCACTGGAATAGCCTATTATATAACCAAAGGAATGCCTTGCACCCACCTAGGCTACACAGTGGATAACAGTGCAACCCACAAGACTGAAAAGAACAGGCTACAGAAATACCTAAAACAAACCTGACAATACTGCTGGACAAACACAACAAAAGGGAATATCACCAAAAAGTTCATCCTGGATGTAGACGGAGTATACCCCATTCTCCCAACCTGGCTGCAACACGGACTTTACACAACCTACCTCCTTACAGGTCATGGAGCTTTCAATGCAAAGCTTACAGCATTGAGAATAGTGGAGGACCCGCGTTGTACTTGCGGGGAACAAGAAAGCTGGGTGCACATTATGTTTGAGTGTGCCCAATATGAAGACCTTAGATGCAGACTAATAACTAGAGTTCACTATCTACCGAGGGATCTTGAGTCACATCTACTAGATACACAAGAGGAATATTTAGCCTTAACTGATTTTGCCCAGGGATTATTTACCAGGCGCCAAACACTAACGGCCATATACAGAAAACCTTAACGGAATGAGACAAAACAAACCTGCAAATAGCAGCGAGACAACACAGAGAAGCTGACTATACAGACCTTGGATTGACTACAAAATGCACTGGAAAAAGACAAGTGACAATATATTGTCTAACCACAAGAGTCATGATTACTGCCAATGGAAGCGAAAAACACCTTTAAATAGTCGTGACATCAGAACAAAGGGACACTGCCCCAAGACCTTGCAGCATAGACCCACTACATAATGACAAAAGGTAGTGTAAGGACTAGCAAACATCACGGAAGGGATAAAACCCCATAATGACAGCCAGTAGACTTGATTATGACCCCAAGATAATGACCAGAAAATAAGACCCAGACCATGCAGTCTGGAAGGATGACATCCCAGATTTAAACCCCTATTAGTGTCCCACCTAGATGAGACTCAACGGCCAGCTTTTTAGGGCCTGCAAACTGATGGAGACGACATACGGTGGCACTCTCCCACTGGGACAGCCTACTGGCGACCCAAATCCGCACTCTCTTGTGCGGACCTTTCTTTCCAAACTCCTGGGGAGGGGGGAGGAGAGCTTGCCTCTCCTCGCCTCCCCAATTTTCTCATTCTGGTGGGGCACTGACATGCCTCACTACCTGCAGGGGCCATCTACTCTGTCGGCCCCTTATTTCCAATTTATTCCCCCCAGTCTTCATCCCCCCAAATTTTTGTCTTGCACAGCGTTTAGCCCTACATGTCAAAATCAAAAGAGAACATCAAAATTCTTGCCCGAACCTATTTGGTTTTTAAAACTCACTTTCACCGCATAGCCCCACGTCACATACTATTAATACTAACTTGTTAAGTATCACTAATTTCAACCTTGATTTTTTTTTTTTTTTTTGGTCCTAGCCACTGAAATCCCAGGAAAGTAAATGGTAAGACCTGCCAGAGTACAAATATTGGTAACATCAGGTCTCACTAGGGGCCCGGCGGCTAGCAGGCCGGACGAACAATGGGCCCAACAAACTACATAGTACATACCTCACACACTTTTAAATCTATGGCTTGTCCGATACAGAGAACATACGTGGAGATGGGAGAAATCCCAGGTGTCGTCAGACCCCGAACATACCTAATACTAGTGCAGTTATAGCAAATGTATGCTTGTTAAGTGTGTTACAATAATGGACCGGCGAAATACTGAACAACAATATGCAAACAAGTTTTGTGTGAAACTGAAAGAAAGTGCAAGTGATGTGTACAAAAAACTGAGAATGGCATATGGAAAGGATGCCATGACACAATCTGAAGTGTTCCATTGGCACAAGATGTTTTCGGAGCCACATGAAATGGTGAAAGATGAGACACATGCCAGATGGCCAGCAACCACTCAAACTGATGACAATCTCCAAAGAGTAAGGGCATTAATTTGTTAAGATTGAAGGCTAACAATCAGAATGCTAGCTGATGAACTGAATTTAAATTGAGATGCTGTTCACAAAATTTTAAGTGAAGATTTGGTCATGTGAAAAGTGTGCCCGAAAATGGTTGTGCAGGTTTTGAGTGATGGACAAAAACAAAACTGCATAAATGTGTGTCTAGATTTGCTTCAAAGGTTAGAAATCGATCCAGACATGCTGAAATGAGTTGTTACGGGTGACGAAACTTGGTTTTTCCCAGGACGATCCAGAAACCAAACGCCAAAGTGAGGAGTGGCACATATCTCCACATCTGAAGAAATCTCAAATGATCAAATCAAAAGTGGAAACAATGATTGTGTGTTTTTTTGATTATTGATGTAGCATTCACAAAGAGCTTCTGCCAGAGGGGCAAACGATGAACTAAAATTATTACAGAGAAATTCTCATGAGTTGTTATGGAAACGAATCCTTCATGTGCAACCAGAGATCAGTCAAAATTGGATCCTCCACCACGACAATGCACCATCCCATTCTGGTTTCTCCATTACAGAATTTCTGGTACAGAAGAGCATTTCAGTCCTCCCACAACAGCTGTATTCACTGGACCTCGCTCCATGTGCTTTCTCTTTGATCCTAAAACTGAAAAAAAATTTAAATGGAATCATTATGAGTTGATAGAGACAATTCAAAAGGCTGTAACCAATGCTATAAAGGAGCTGACAGATGAAGACTAACGGTCTTGCTTTAATGACTGGAAATGCCAATGGAGACATCGTGTAGCTGCAGAGTTGTTATTACGCATAAAATTCAAAATAAAAATTTTATTGATTTAATCTCATTACTTTTCTGATAGGCCTTGTATACTTTTATACTCTGCATTTTACAAAAAGTAAAAAGACTATATTTGATACATTTTACTTTATTGTGTTAATTAACAAAACAAAGACTTGGTTAATTAGCAGGTAGACAATAAAATTTTGACAAATGTTTGCTGAAATATTAGACCATAAAGAAATAATTGAGATAGGCTGCTTGCTTGTAAAATAGTAATAGTAATAATATTCACCATATAGTGCAAGGAAGCCACAGGCTTTTGCTGCAGTGGAAAAAATAAAAAAAAAAAATTAATAAAAAACAAGTAGATAAGAAAATGCAAATTATGTTTGTATTTTCAATAATCAACAATCCAGCTGACCTTTGAATTTATTCAACCTGTCAGCCTCAACTATCTGCAAGGGCAACTTGTTCCAGCAATCAATGACTGACTCACTAGCTGAAAAAAAAAATTCCTACAATATAATCCAAACTTCAACCCCTGTAGTTTGAATTTATGACCCCTACTTCGGGAATTCTTTATAACAGTTAGAATTCCACCTTCGTTCATTTTACTAATCCCTCTCAGAGCTGTGTAAACCTCAACCAGGTTACCTCTAAAGTGTCTATTTGCCAACCTCCATAGCCCACATAATCGGAATCTTTCCTCGTACGTCATTCTTTTGCTGATCTCACCATTTGATTTTCTCATCTTTAGACCCCTTTCAAGAAGCTCAATGTGTATTTTCAGATGAGGTCTTCATACTTGAACACAGTATTCCAAATGTGGTCTTACAATTGCATTATACAGTGGGATTATGACCTCCCTATCTCTACAGAATAACATTTGATAAATCATCAATAGGACACCATGGGCTCTCCTGGCTGCCTGTTTACACTGTTCAGAAAACTTCATATCTGCTATATTGTAACTCCCAGATCCCTTTCCTCCTCCACTGTTTTTAATTAGACCCCACCAAGTGTATAATTTATTTGTGGGTTGCTATTCCCAAAGTGTAAGTAAGACCTTGCATTTAGTAGCATTAAAACATAACTGCCACTTCTCTGACTATCTCTGAAGTCTGTTCAAGTCATCCTGAAGGAGCGCTGCTTGACATGATCATTAACAACTCTGCCAATCTTTACATTATCTGCAAATTTTGACATCACGCCTTCTATCCCTTCATCGATGTCATTTATGAAAATGAGAAACAACAGTGGTCCAAGAACTGATCCTTGATGGACCCCACTCCTGACGTTACACAAATCTGAAGAATATCATTAATCTCAACCCTCTGCCTTCTGCCCTGCAGCCACCCAGCAACCTATCTTAGAATGTTACCAGTAATCTCAACCTGTTCAAGCTTATACAGTAACCTCTCATGAGAGACTGAGTCAAATTCTTTGCTAAAATCCAAATAACTATTCAAATTCCAAATAAAATCCAAAATAAACTATAAATTAGCTATGAAAGGTAGTAAGCAGAGTCAGCTTTAGAACAGGATGATAACACTGAGCACTAAGTGACTGGGGGACACATTAAACCTCAACAATTTGTTGAGATAGGTTATTCTTTATCTATTAATTCCACTGCAAAAATACATTCTGCCGTGTTTCTGCATGAACATAGTTAAATAGCTTTGATAAGAACTGCACTGCTGGTATCTCTGCAAGTTGTATCATATTGTATTGTGTTGTACCTTGTAGTGTATAGAAAAAATGTGTTATTGGCGATTTCTCACTGAAAGGCAATAACTGAGCATAAGTCAAAAGAAGAGTGAAATTTGTTCTGCCCCACTACAGGACTTGTGAAATCAACATTCTGTTTTATGGCTTCAAGTGCATTTATTTTCACACACATTATTCTATTTGGTTAAAGTAAAACTGGCATGGCTAATGAGGCACTGTGGTTCTAAAATTAAATGAAAATGAACCAATGATTAGAATTCAGTGCATCTTTCCCTTACTCTGTTGCGTAAATTCTGTATCTTGTCAAGTGGTTATGTCAACTGTTGCCACTGAACATTCTGAAAGCCATAAAGTAGAAATTGAACATGAAATAGTCAATGTCAGCAGAGACTGATGGATTACATATCACTTACAGAAAAGGACTCAATAGCTGTACCTAGTCAACTACATTAGAAGAAAAATTGGAGACTGTTACTAAAGACAGTCGGATTTCAGTAAACATTATCTGATCCAGCATTGCCTAAAGAAATTCAGTCCCTGGATTAGTACTGATCCTGGACCACCTGATATTAATGACATATAATTTTGTTAGAGATGAAACCAATTAATATTTTTCAAAAAAATTTCATTAAGGAAATTATGAATGGTGACGAGCTAAAGAATCAATGGCTTTTATAATTAAAAAGTAATGATGGGTCTTTCTGTTTCTGTTTTAAATTATTTCTAGTGGGCTCTAAATCAACTTCACAACTGGACAACAATTGGTTTTCAGGACTGATAGTACCTGAGTATCTGTTTAAATGAATGTGACAGGTCATCTTCTCACATCAAGGCATACTATAAATCAATTGAAACAGAATCCAAGACTTCAACTGAAGGGGCATTGATGCTCAACATCAGCAATTGATTAATCAAGAAATTCAGCACTGCAAAAGCATACTTGAATGCTCTATATTAATTACTTTATTTTATCTAAGCATAACTAAGCATCTGGAGGTTCTTCAAATTTTTCACAGCTAATAAAGGGAAATTTTTTCGGGCTAGTAGAATTATTTGGCAGATTCGATGATGTGCCATGTGAACATTTCGGCATGCATCTGCAAACAATTGATGACTATTACTGCAGGAAAAATATACTAAATGAACTTATAAACCTATAAGGCAACAGACAATGAGAAAACATTCAAAAGAGGGGGCAAAGAGAGTCAAGTATTTTTCCATTATAATGGATTGCACTTCCAATTTGAGCTAAGAGATTTCATTCACAATAAGATTTGTAGATAATGAATATGGCATGATATGTGTGAAAGAATGCTTTCTGGGCTATAAGAATGCTTACAAATCTAAATGAGATTTGGCAAAGCTTCTAAAAAATGTCCAAGTTTGCAGGATCATCAGCAGATTCGACTGCTGATGATCCTGCTCAGGTAGCTGACAAACTGAATGAGTATTTTTCATCTACATTCAAACATTAGGAATTCTGTGGAGGAGTGAAGGTCAGAAGTTTATCAAACTTTAATAGGGAGCTAAATGATTTAGGAATAACTGAGAGCAAAGTAAAGGAGAAATTGTTGAAGTTAAACATAAAAAAGGCACCAGGTGTTGTGGGATCTATTCAGTTATATTAAAAGAGGCAGCAAAGGAAGTAAGCAAACCCTCAGCCATAAATATGAGAGCATCCTTGGATTCAGAAGAGATCCTCCACTGGAGATGTGCAAGTGTATTGCCAATTCACAAAGTGGGCTCAAAGGGTAACACGAGTAATTAACTGTTAGTTTAACTTCTATTCTGAAGAAAATAATGGAGTCACTGATTAAAGAAGCAATTCAGGATCATCTAGACAAGACTGCAGTTATAGCTCAGATACAGCATGGGTTTCTTTGGGGGAAGTCTTGTCTGACCAATTTGATTGGATACTACGATGCGGTCACAAAGGAACTGGATGCAAAAATAATTTTCATATCATATACTTAGATTTTAGGGAAACTTTTGATACTGTTGCACATGGAACACTGCTGTACAATTTGGCATTAAGGCAAGTTGCTGCTAAGGATAAAGGGTTTGTTGGGTGGGAAAAGTCAGAAAGTTGTAATCAATGCACACTGCTCTTTGTGGAATAATGTTATTAGTGGATTCCCCCCCCCACCGGTTCAGTGTTGAGCTCATTGTTTTCCATATTTATCAATGATACTGATGAAGGTATATCATTCTTAATGTCCAAGTTTGCAGACTACATGAAGGTTGGTAGGGTTGTTAATGACAATACACTACCTGCATGAGGATTTAGAAAAGTTGGGCAGATGGGCTGAGAGGTGGCAACTGAAGTCTGACAATTGCAAAGTACTGCATATGGGTAGCAGTAACCCCAGAGTAATGTACGAACTGTGTGCTACTACACTCAGGGCAGTGGAGAATGAAAGAGACCTGGGGGTAATTGTGCAGTCAGATATGAATTTTCTGAGTAGTGCAAAGAGAGCCAAAGATGCTCATGGGGTCTTGTGAACAATATACAGGAATTTTACCAACAGGAATAAGGAGGTGATATTCCCTTTTATAAGGCAATTCTCAGGCTTCATATTCATACAGGTCTGAAGGCCTCATTTTAGGAAGGGCATAGAGTTGCTGAAACAAGTAGAGAGAAGGGCAATGAGATTAGTGAGGGGAACAAAGTGTTGCTCTTACCAAGAAAGGCTTAAGTTCTGCAAGTTGCATCTTCTGGAGACTAGGCACCTGCAAGGTGATTGATTGAGGTATATAAGGCTTTGGATGGTTTGAGCAAGCTCAATGCTGATGGGATTCTTCCTCTTGGGCAGATTATCCATTTGAGGGAGCATAAATTCAAATTGAGGAAAGACAGTTGCAGAACAGATGTGAAGAAATTTGCCTTTAGCCAGCAGTTGTTTGATTGTTGGAGCAAACATTCTTCAGTCGCTGTAGAAGTTGATAGGTTAAATAAATTCAAGGAAGAACTGGACAAACTTTTGGAGAGAAGGGATGAGTGAAATGGGAAGTGCTTTTTTTTTTTTTTTTTTTTTTTTTTTTGGAAGCTTGTTTTCTTGTAATATGCCTCTACTAAAGCTAACATCAGGTCACATCTTGCCTACTGCCTACAGGTCTGGAGGCTTCATTTTAGGAAGGGTGTGGATCTGATGTAATGGGTGTAGAGATAGCAACAAGATCAGCGAGAGTAACAAAAGGGTACTCTTACCATGAAGACTTCGGTTCTGCAAACTGCAGTGCCTGAAGACTAGGCACCTGTGAGGTGCCTCGTCTCCAGGATTGATTGATTAAGCTGAATGCTGATGACGTTCTTCCTCTTGGTCAGACTACACGCAGGAGAGAGCACATATTTACCTGATGAAGGATGGTTGCAGGGCAGATGTGCAGAAATTTGCTTTCAGCCAGTGGATGGTTGACTGCTGTAACAAACTCATATGTGGTGTTGTGGAGGTGGGTACTTTGAATAAATTCAAAGGAGAACTAACTAGACAAATTGCCAGAAGGGATAGACAGGTAATATGGGAAGTCTCTGCTTATTTTATTTATTTTATTTTTTTTTGGCTGTTGCTGTATAAGTTTGCTTTAATGCATCATTTGCCACTGCATGAATTGTTGAGGAGGCTTCCATCCTGCAGTGTATTGATAATGGCTGCAGTTTTTTTTTTTTTTTTGCCGCTAGTATTAATAGCGGTAAAATGATGCAAGAAAGCAAGCATATACAACATTGGCCAAAAAAATAAAATAAAATAAAAAATAAAACCTCCCTACTTCAACTATCCATCCAATAGTTTGTCTAATTATTCCATGAATTTATTTGAGCTATCCACTTCCACCACTTCAGATGGAAGTTTCTCCAGCAAGCAACCACACACTGGCTCTGTTAGTTTAACTTCTGTTCCAAGGAAATTAATGGAGGCACTGGTTAAAGAAGCATTGAAGGATCACCTAGACAAGACTTCAGTTATAGCTCGGACACAGCATGGGTTTGTTAAGGGGAAGTCTTGTCTGATCAATTTGATTGGATACTATGAGTAGTCACAAAGGAACTAACTGCAAAGAATAATTTTGATATCATATATTTGGATCTTAGAAAGGCTTTTGATACTGTTGCACATAGAAGACTGCTGCACAAATTGGAGCAGTGTGGCATTGGAGGTAAATTGCTGCTATGGATAAATGGATGGTTGAGTGGGAGAAGACAGAGAGTGGTAATCAATGAACACTGCTCTTCGTGGAGTCCCCGAGGGTTCAGTGTTGGGTCCATTGTTGTTTTCTGTGTTCATTAATGATATTGATGATTGTATATAAGGCTTAATGTCCAAGTTTGCAGACGATACGAAGGTTGGCACGGTTGTTAATGACACTAATGACAGTACGCTGCTGCAACAGGATCTAAAAAAGTTGAGCAGGTGGGCTTGAGAGGAGGCAACTGAAGTTTAACATTGACAAATGTAAAGTACTGCATATGGGAAGCAGTAATGCCAGAGTAACGTATCACCTGTGTGGTATTAATGCTACAAAAGTGTGGTACTAATGTGATAGCTAATGCTATAATAAAAAAAAAAAAAAAAAAAACCTTCCCACTTCAACTATCCATCCAACAGTTCGTCTAATTATTCCATGAATTTATTTGAGCTATCCACTTCCACCACTTCAGATGGAAGTTTCTCCAGCAAGCAACCACCCCCTGGCTAAAAGCAAACTTCGGCATATCTATTATACAACCATCCTTCCACAATTTGAATTTATGCCCCCTCATATGTATTCTATGCAAGAGGAAGAATTCTATCAGCACTGAGCTTGCTCAATACATTCAAACTGCCTTAAACACCTCAATCAGATCAACTCGCAGATGCCTATTCTCCAGACACTGCAATTTGCAGAACTGAAGCATTTCTTGGTGAGGGAACACCTTTGTTCCTCTCACTAATCTCATTTCCCTTCTCTGTATCCACTCCAGCAATTCTACATCCTTCCTAAAATGAGGCCTCCACACCTGTATGCAGTACTCAAGATAGGTGCATTATAGCCATAGTAGCTTATGCGCCTTTAAACTCCCATAACAACAACAACAAGTACTCAAGATGTGGCCTGACCTCTGCCTTATACAATGGAATAATCACCTCCCTATCCCTGCTAACAAAATTCCAGTATATCACTGACAAAACATCATGTACTGCCCTAAAACACCTAAATCAGATTACATTACAGATGCCTAGTCACCAGTTGCTGCAATGCAGAGAACTTCATATCTGACTGTGCAATTACCCTGAAGTGGTTTTCATTTTCCACTATTCTGAGTGTAGTACCACACAGTACGTTAATCTGGTATTTTTGCTACCCATATGCAGTACTTTGCATTTGTGAATGTTTAGCCTCAAATTCCATTTCTCATCCAAACTGCCTAATTTTTCTAGATCTTGTTGCAGTAGCATATAGTAAGGTTGGCAGGATGGATAATGATGATTAACGACCCTGCTAACCTTCGTATCAACTGCAAACTTAGACATTAATCCTGATATACCTTCATCAATATCATTAATAAATGCAGAAAACAACAATGGGCCCAGAACCAAACTCCGTGGTATTCCACTAATAACATTAATCCACAAAGAGCAGTGTTCATTTGTAACAATTCTCTGTCTTCTCGCACTCAACTATCCCTTTATCCACAGCAGTAATTCCCTCTTAATGGCACACTGCTCCAATTTGTAGAGCAGTCTGTTATGTGCAACAGTATCAAAAGCCTTCCTGAAAACGAGTACATTCATCCCTCGATTTGCGGGGATTACGTTCCAGGAAAACACAAAGCAGTCCAAATCCGCACAATGCGAAAACATAGTTTATAGGATATAATGAGAGTTCTGTACCACCTGTACAAAAAAAAAAAAAATTGAAAAAAATTGTCTTCATTTGGTAAGAAAAAAATTAGAAACATGTCCATAAAATTAATCTTGCTAATACTTACCTCTAGATTTTTAATCTAAATTCATTGCTTCTTTGTCGCTGTTTTCTGTGATAAATTTGTAACAGTATCCCGCACTTTTTGAAAAAAATTAGTTAAAATTATTTGCTTAGAAGCATGCTGTTTTTCTCTATAAATTTCTTCAAAAGGAACTAAAGCTACTGATAAAGTTCTGCAAAAATTTAAGCTCCTCTCCAAATTAGGATCCATATCCAGAGCTTCTTGGTTAAGCTGATTTGCAAATCTTAAAAACTCGCCCCATGCAAATTCAATATTTTTTACAGCATCAAGAATGTTATAATTCCATCAATAATCTCGAATTGAAAGATTGCCTATTCCATCAGTAGCTTCTACCAATTGCAAAAAAGATCTTAGGTAATAAAGTTTAAAGGAAGCTATAACACCTTGGTCCATCAGCTGAATTAACAAACTTGTATTTGCTGGAAGAAAGGTAACTTTCACATTTGGGTGCAGATCAGACAAATGTGCAGGATGACTGGGCACAATCAACATGCAATTCTTTACAATCAAGAATGAGCAAGAATTTGAATGCTATGTTCTTCTTCAGGCAATATCTTTTTTGTTTTGATGCAAAAGTAATTTAAAAACCAATCTTCGAAGATTTTAGCTGTCATCCAGGATTTTTTGCTCAATTTCCAATGAACAGGTAAGGAGCTTTTTTGATATTCCTTTAAAAACATGAGGATTTTCTGATGTATAAAGTAGAAGCAATTTACACTTAAATTCACCCTCTGCATTGTCACATAACAAAAGTGTTAACCTATCTTCTGCAGCCTTGAAACCTGGGGTAGTTTTCTCTTCTTTTGAAATGTATGTTCGGCTTGGCATACGCTTCCAAAATAAGCTGGCCTCATCAGCATTAAACACTGGACTTGCTAGATAGCCCTTAGTTGCAATAACGTCCTTGAAAGTTTTCGAATACAAAGAAGCAGCTTCTGTATATGCACTGGCTGCTTCACCTGTTAAATTTGGATTGTGAAGACTTTGATGTTTTTTAAAATTTTTAAATCAACCCTTACTGGCCTGAAAGACGTCTGCATTGGATGGACTGGCTTCTTTTTCTTGTAAGCGATTAAAAATTTGCAGAGCTTTGTTGTGAATAATATCTGAACTAAGAGGCATTCTCTTTTGATTAAGGTCTATCCAGAAAGAAAGTAATTTTTCAGTTTTCTCTGTTAATGGATTTCTCACTTTTGTAGTGCTTTTTGCAGCCAATGATATATAATGATATTTTTCTTAAGCACATTTCTAGAGGTCATGACCATAAAATAATAAAAACAATTTGCACTTTCCGGTTTATTGGGCTTTTCTGTTAGTGCAATCTAATTATAATGATCTGTTCCACATCATTCTTATAACATTCTTTTAATTATGAACTTTTAATTTTCTCAGCATTTTCCCTAATTTGTTGAATGCTAGATTCATTTATGCTGTATTTCTTGGCCAATGCCACAACCTTTTTGCCATTTTCTAACTCCTTAATGATTTTTAATTTTTCCTCTAAATTTAAAATTATTTTTGTTGTAGCTTTCTTCATTTTAGGCACTAATTAAACACACACTTTATATAGACAAGAAATATTAAATCAGCAAAAGCAATGCTTACCGATTAAAACACTTTACATTGCAGGAACTAGAAAAGATTCTGTATGAACAGCTAACATTGGATAACTGATGAAGGGGGCTCCCGAATGAGGAAGTTGTTTCAAAAATAACCAGACAAACACACCACCATTTATTGCTATGTTTGCTTATAAGAATCAGTTTTGAATGCCTGTGATATTTTTCTAAAGCACATTTCTAGAGGTCACAACCATAAAATAATAAAATACAATTTGTACTTTCCGATTTATTGGACTTTTCTGTTAGTGCAATCTAATTATAAACTCGATCTTATCGCAATTGCAATAATACCGACAGCTGGAATTCTGTGGGATTTTACGTTATTATTATGTGTATTTCTCCTTCAATGAAATCTTCAATCATGTAAAAAACATAAATAACTTTTCAAAATCTGCTCTTCATTCTTATTTCTGAAGCTTCGTAAACAAAAATCATGCAGGTAGCGAGACTCGCCTCACAATCTAAAATCTAAAATTTTGGTAATAAATACCTGACCGCACAATAAAAAACCAAGCAAATTGAGGGATGACTGTACACTGCTTCCCAGTTATACCATGGGATTTTGTGGGATAGATGTTGTGACCCACATTATAAGACAACTGTACTATAACAGATGTCTGCAACTTTTATTTCATTAATTTCTTCTCTAGATGTTTAAGAATCTTTTTAATATTGCACTATTGAGCACAATAAATGTAGCTTTGCATGCAGTAGTTTTTGACAACTAAAAAAATAAACCCATGTGAAATAAAGTGAACAGCAAAATAGTCTTGTATGACATGAATTTGCTATTCACAGCATATACAGTACTGTATTTATGTCATGCGCAATCACAAACGTATACACAGTAGTCATAAGTCAAGTGTTCATAACTTGTGAAGGGATCCTGTGAGTTATCCTATTTCAATTAGCTTTTTACTCTTCACAGAGTTTAATTGATACTGGCTGCTTTGGGAAGCCCTCATTATATAAATTTAACACTAACAAGCAAGGTAAACATAGGAATTTTCAACCCAAGAGAGTTCCCTTCTGAGACTAACTTTTTTTAGGTGGCATCTAGATATTGGATAACTTTGTCTATTATTTATATACATATTTGATATTTACAAACACAATATGTAAGCAGAAATATGTGCACATGCATTATTTTGAAATTTTGTACACTTGATAGATTTATTAATTTTGAAAATGGAAGGGAATAATAGTTTCATGTTTATTTTATGTTTATACCATTGTTTTTTAATTTTCAGCAGAATTGATAAATGTGTTTTGTTGAAAATAACAGGTGTAAAGAACACAAAATTTTTAAATTTAAAATTTTTCATTAAAAATATATTTAATATAAGTACTGCAATCCATTAGGAAAAAGTCCAAGCATTAATATGCCCAAGCAGAATTTTAAAAAAATTTCCCAAGAAAGAAAAGAGAAAGTTGGGCACCTGTGAGATATTTTACTTTATCCACTCTGATATAGAACAAAATATATTTTTATAACTGAAAGTTTTAAATAATATATATAATATATACACAATTAAAAATTGGTTAAAATATTTCATATGCAAAAAATACTGAAATTATAAAAGCTGGATGACTATGCTTAACAATATTTTGCAAACATTACCAGATGTCATAACATAGTTGGCAGGAAAAAATCCTTGTCTACCAGTCTTCACATTCTCTCCAAACCACCAAGAATCACTCTGACAATTCAAAACATTTAATGTATCTCCATTCTGAATTTTAAGTTCGTCTGATTGATGTGGTTCATAGTCTTGCAAAACTATCACCTATTAAATAAAATGAGATTTTAATTATTTTCACCAGAGCACAGTACATTCCATGTAACATATGGAGTATTTTCAATTTCCCAATAAACCATGAGTTTTACAGGTTTGAAAATTAAATGGATATAATTATACTAAAGTAACTTAAGATTTTTTTTTGTGTATAAGACTACTTTTTTAATAAGCCATGGTTATAAATTTATATGAATAATGTTTAATCATTCCCATGTTTTACAATGTTCATAAACAATGTTTTCTTAAATGAATATTTTGAATTAGTGTTAAAGTATAAAGGGTTAATTTGATTTATCATTGGATGATCAGACCAAAGTTTCTACTACTTTGGTCTGATCATCTTATGGTAAATCAAATTAACACTTTTATATCATGTGCAAAAATTGCTGCTAACTGCAACAAGTTATGTTTGTGAAGGACTTGCTATCTACATCCAAGCTATTATTAAATAAACAAAAAACAAAATAAACAAAAAACAAAATTACAAAACAAAATAAACAAATGACAATACAAAAGAAATTATATTGATCACCAAGAGCAGCAAAGAATTCTGCATAGATAAGGCACAACTTCAGCCCAGAATAAGGCAAGAAACTACCTATACTAATGCACAAATCAAAAAAGCAAATACTGACAGCCAATGTACGGTGAATAATAATAATAATAATAATAAAAAAGGAAAGTTTGGGGAACCACCACAACCACTTCATCAAGAAGCATCAGTTGTGAATTCCCAAAGGCTGTATTTCTGTTGCAACTTGCTTGCTGAAAGTGAAGTAATCATAGCTGTCCCTCTATGACTGAAAATTGCTTTCACTTCATGGTGAAATCTATATCAGTAATGATAAGGGAAAAATTTCAGAAAGGTATTTGAATTTTTTCACTTACCATTACTATTATTTGTTTCAGTGCGAATTATTTGTGTTCCTCTTTCCATACTTTATCTTCATCTACTGAAGGAGGAAAAGGGAGTTCTCCAGAAATATCTCATGTAATTTTACAAATCACTTTTTTTTTTTTTTTTTTTTTTTTTTTGTATTTCTAACTAGAACTAACTTTAACCATTACAACTAGAGCTTGTCTATCAGGTACTTTGCATTCTATACAATAGTATACATCTAACTGCAATAACAATTATTCCTGCTATAATTTTTCTCATTTATTACAGCAGTTTTTTCTACTCCTACATTTAATCATTATTCCTGAATAAATGTGTTTTAAAGTTAACCATGAAGAGCCCATGCAGAATTTATTATTAACCATTATTCACTTATTCAATCCACAAAAGTTATGTCATAACTTTTATGGATTGAAAAACTTACTTTTCACAACAATAACAGTAAAAAGGATAGTATAGCCACAGCAGCAGCCTTCATGCCAATTAAACCCATTTCACAACAATGAGATCTCCTAATTTACACATTTAGTGTCAGAATACAGAATGAGTCACGTAAAGTGTTACAAGCAGGTTTTCTCGAAATCTATAAAGCTAGGAATGTTTTTTTTTTTTGTTTGTTTTTTATATATATATAGTAACTCCAAATATGAAAGGTGTATTAGAACTTATAGTACTTCAGTACCATGCATGGATTGAAGGCTGAGAAGACAATAGTTGTCAGGGATGAACTAAACTTTAATTTTATGCTACTAGGAACCTTTCAGTTCTCTTTTAGGTAGCAAAATATGGGAAGTTACTCAAAAATTTAAATTGGATTGAATAACATTTACTTTGATAAGTTTTCATACTACTCCAATACCACTACAGAGTAACAGCATTCTCTGAGCCTTAATATCATTTATATCTGTTATGTATCACTTGATTCAATTTTGTCAATTTCTGGATCTGAATTCCAGAGAATTTAATTCTTGTAAATGCAAGTCAATCAACAATGGTTAACAGACACGAACTCCACCTCTGATTTTGAAAGCAATTTCCATACTGCCATCTATTAAAACTGTGTTTATTATTAACGAGAAACATAGATAAGGGATAGCAACAAACAATGAAAAATATGAAGACAATCCCAGAGCAACGTATCAACTCTGTGGTACTACACTGACAGTGATAGAGAATGAAAAGGACCCGGGGGTAATTGTGCAGGCAGATATGAAGTTCTCTGAGCAGTGCAGACGGGCTGCAAGAGTAGCTCATGGTGTCTTGTCAATGATATACAGGAATTTTTCTAGCAGGGATAAGGAGGTGATTATTCCCTTGTATAAGGCAATGGTCAGGCCACACCTTGAGTATTGTATACAGGTCTGGAGGCCTCATTTCAAGAAGGATGTAGAGCTGCTGAAACGAGTGCAGAGAAGGGCAACAAGATTAGTGAATGGAACAAAGGGGTACTCTTACGAAGAAAGGCTTAAGTTTTGTAAATTACAGTGTCTGGAGACTAGGCACCAGCGAGGTGATCTGATAGAGGTGTATAAAGCCTTGAATGGTTTGAGCATGCTCAATGCTGATGGGATTCTTCCTCTTGCTCAGAATAATCACCTGAGAGGGCATAAATTGAAATTGAGGAAAGACAGATGTAGGATAGACGTGCTGAAATTTTCCTTTAGCCAGCGGTGGAACAGACTTCCATCCTTTGTCGTGGAAGTTGATAGCCTAAAGAAATTTAAGGCTCAGCTCGACAGGTATTTCGAACGAACGGAGGGGTGAAGTGGAAGTGGGTTTTTTTTTTTTTTTTTTGGCTGATGCTGCATAAGCTTGCTTTCTTGCATCATATGCCTCTACTAATGCTAATACTAATGCTAACAATCTGTATATAAATGTACATTTATTTGAAACGACCTTGAAAAATGTATATATTCTGGAAAGCACACATATAAAAAACACACAATATATATATATATATAATTCTGAAAGGGTCAACTGACAGTTTAACTATAAAAGGTTTTCCTTTCATGACTTCAATACAAATCACAACCATACTGCGGAAGCAGTAGGTGTGACTACCACTTACTCGGTCTTGCTGTGTATGTGGGAGTGTGGTGCTGCATATCCCATTTCAACTGGCTTACTGATTTTCTCACGGTTTCTTTTTATTGACATAAAAGTAAACTTTTCTTAAAAGAAAATTCGGCCAAGTAGACGAGGTTGTAAACTCGCCTGTGTTGTTTTAATGTGCTTTTATGAAATTTCAAGGATTCTCAGTTTATCAACAAATTTGCTAGTACTATTTTTCTGTATAGCAGACATAGCCAAACTGTGGCTTGCAAGCTTCGTGCAGTTCTTTGATGCTTAAACTGCAGCTCTCGGAGAAATAAGGACTGACTTTTTTTTTTTTTAACAATATTTTTCCTGTCATTTTGCAATTGGATATATGATAATATTTTCATAATATGCTATTTTAGTAATGAGCATGTTAAATGCAGTTAAAACAAGGTTACTGAAAGCTCAATAATAGCTCAATCTAAAAAGTAAATTTTAATTGCATATGTGGATTTCATTTAATAAATTTTTTTTATTTTTTATTTTATTGAGTATCATAAATTTTCATTTCATATGTGAATTTTATTTAATTTTATTAAATAAAATTCACATATGAAAAAAAGTTATATAGCAGACTTGTGCACTTCAAAGACTTGTGACTCATACTTTCAAACACCATTTTGTGCTGCTCTCAAGCCTTCAAAGAGTATCCTGTAGCTCTCAGGATGACTAAGATTGACCATCCTGGTAACATGGTATCATAATTCTGCAATCACAGCAAGAATTATTTGTGAATACTGTTATGGTTCTTTTTTAATCAATTTCTGTGAAGAATTAAGTACATAGCTGGCCAGGGAAAATGTTTCACAAAATTTAAAGGCAAAATACCCTATGACTGAAAATACAGCATTTACTAAGTATTTATACATAAATAGCTAAGGTACTTAATGTAATTATACATTATATGCTTCTATTTGCTTTGAATCAATGGTTTTCAAACTGTTTTTTTTTTTTTTTAAACTTTGACATTCTACAAATATTCTGTAAATTTTTTATTATTTATTTTTTATTTAATTTGTACACAAGTACTATATATTGTTGTTTCTAATCGTATTGAGGTTCTTCTGCAGAAAACCTGCATTTGTAAAAGGCTGCACAGCAAAAAAAGTTGAAAAATACTACTTTAAACAAATAACCTCACAAATATGCACAAAGAAAACAATTCTAGATTATGCAGAGGGAAATTCAAACATTAATTAAGCAATATTCACAATAATTTACACTATTATTCATTTTTTTCATTGATATGAAATTTAATTTTAGAACTGTAAAAAGCAGGTAATTTAGGTTTTTTGTGCATACTGTTAAGGTGTGCTCATTGCTTGAGATGACAGTACTGGTAAAATAAATATTCCACATTTATGCTACCAGTACTGTTAATTTTTTAAGCCTTAATTTTGAGTAAGCAAACATGCAGCTAACCATATTTAATATAATTTAACATTAGTATTATGTTACAGTAATTGAAGCTCTGATGTTAACTCTTTGTACATTTCTAGTGCAAGATTGTAATACAAGATAACAAACTTCATATTCCCACACGGGGAATGTTACTGACTAAAATTGGGTGATAATTTGAATTATCTATTCAAATTAACAAGTTTTACTGTATAAGGAACAAATTTCTGTCATAATTTTCAATGTGAGTGTGGCTTTTGATATGGTTAATGTGAATTAATTATGCTCCGAAAAAAAAAAAAAAAAAAAAAAAGAGAGAATTTGTCTTCTTGGGATTTTGTAAACTAAATACACAAACAGAATAAAAATTCAATTAATATAATTTACAATTTCATTACATTACATTAAATATGGTTAGCTGCATGTTTGCTTACTCAAAATTAAGGCTTAAAAAATTTATAAACACAAAATATAATTTAAAACATTTACATTACAGGTATACTAAAAATGAAATTATAAGGTTAACATATAAAATATTTATTATATATATTTGAACTTAATATGAAAAGTAAAATTTTACCTTTTTATTTGTATGGTTTCCTGAATGAAGTGCAGCTGAAGTTTCCACTAAAGCATTTTTCTTTGGCTATTCAACATAATACTGGATGAATAAATATAACTTAGATACTATTTTTAAGCAGTCAACTGCATTACATCAAAAGTTAGTGATACTGCAAATCATTATTTAGTTTGCAAAATGAGTGGCCTGATTGCAGCCCTCCTTCTCAAATGGGACCTTTAGTTTATATGGGTTGGTTTGCACCATGTGGCTACTGTATTTATCTTTCAATGTAAAGCAATTAGCTGGTTAAAATATACTCAGTTATAAAATCAAACAGTGGTTCAAATCACACTTTTCACACATGATAAACAACCTTTCTCATGTAAGCACACGAAAAGATTATTTTCACATTTAAAACAATTATAACATAAAAACTACTAAATGTTAAAACCATTATAGGTAACAATGGTGTCACTCTGATATAAGGTGTGTAAAATTTGAATAAAGTGAGTAAAATGTGCACAGAAAGGACAGACAAGAGGAGAGGAGGGGGGAAGGCAGTTATGCTTTTGGTTACGAAGAACAGATTCTAAAACAGTGCACCTAACAGACATTGGTTGTATGTCTAGTGTAACATAGGCACTAGGAAAGCAAAAATATGAGCAGGGTATGCTATAAGCCAAAGAACTGCAACAACTATAATAAACAACTACAAGCAAACAGAATGGACCAGTAAATAACATGTAGGGGATGGGATTTTAACTTTCTGGATACTGATTGGAACTTGCAGGTTCATAGTTCACTTAGTAACAGAACATTTCTGGATTTGCTGGACGACTGCTTTTTATATCAATATGCTATAGGTGTTAAAAAAGGCAACAATATTCTTGATTTTATTATCACCAGTGTGTATTAAGAATCTTCAAGTAAAGGAATTAACAGGTGTCAGTGATCATGGTGCATTGTGGAATTTATTCAAAGAAAAAGTACTGTCAAGAATAAAGGAAAGGAATTTTGTTTTTTGTAAAGTAATAACAATGGTATTAGGCTTTTTTAAAATTGTTTTCAATGGGACCAACTGATGTTTGTAACAAATGTAAATGTTAAATGGGACATGCTCAGGAAAGTAAATATAGAATCAAGGCTTTTTTTATACCAATTAAGAGATACTGTTCATGATTTAGACCAAACTAGATGTTAGTGACCCTCATTATCTGGTGCAATACCATCACTTTGCTTAATGGAGGTTTGAAATGGTGACAACTATGTCTGGTCTCCACAAAATATTTCTGGTATCCTGTTCTCTTCTGTCATGCAGGTCTTTTGGAGTTATGATGGACATCAGGGTGAGATCCAATATTCCTTACATTCCTTACAATATTCCGTACAGCTTTAAAACAGTTTTTGCAAGCTGGCCACTAGTAATTGCACAGAACTGAACCAGCATATAATCTTAATACCCATACTCTGCCAATTGTGACTGGAGGGAGACTGAATGGTGTGGGTGTGTGTGTGTGTGTGTGGGTGTGGGTGGGACACTACTGAATCCAAAAATATACCTGGTGTATGTCAAGGAGACAGATATATATTTTTATTGTGTGTATATGCCATATTTAAAAATTTCATCAATTCATACATGTCCCCCACCCCACATACACTGTACATCATGTTGCAACACAGGGGTAAAGATGATCGTATAGCTTATGTCAGTTAGATGGCCTACGGGAATGAAGACACCGACGCCATGTGAGGTGCATATGCCTCACACTACTAAGAAACCAGCACCCATCATTGCTGAAAATGCAGACAATCTGGAAGGTACAGTTCTTTTGGCTGGAGCCAGATATGCACACACATCTATTTGATGCAAAAAAAAAGTGAAGAACAACTCAACAGATAATATTACACTGTGCTACCATTTAATGGTATATGACCTGTCCTTGGCATGAATGGACATGTATATAGGCATTAGGGTGCAATAAGCAGTTTATGCACAGACACCTGAATTTGGTGTCAATCTTTTCTGCAACTCCATTTCTGACCATTTTTGTGAAGCCAGGTTAGCTGTGACCAACAATGAATTCTGAACATACTTAGTCTGTTGCACATGATCATCCAGACTAATGATCAGACATCCTTTTCCTGAGTATGTGTCACATATCTTCCAATCTTTCCCAGGCTGACATCACCTACCAGACAATTTAATTCCAGGTAACACATTGATGAGTTCTGCTGTCTGGCACTGAGGTCTGCTCATGCAGACATGCCAGCTGTCATATTGGACTTGTGGCACACACCCCTTTTATATTCACGAAAAGAGGTCCACTGGAAGCAAAATATACATGTGACATTAGCATTAGTAGAGGCATATGATGCAAGAAAACAAGCTTATACAGCAGCAGCAGCAGAAAAAAAAAACCCCTTTTCTCAATTTGAATTTATGCCCTCTCAGGTGCAGAACCTGAGAAAGAGAAATAATCCCATCAGCATGACATCATTTAAGTTATAAAAAATTTATAATTCTCTACAGCCAGTAGGCATTCCCTTTGATTCTTCTAAACCTGAGAATGGAGCAAAAGTCAGGCAATCTCTCCAATATACCTTATATGTAGCTTTAGTTTCTCTAATAAATTTCACATATGATAATTTACACAATCTTGTGTTCTTTTGTATACTATGATAAAAGCATGTACACTCCTCCCCTTCACTACATTTTTCTATGATTTTGAATGCTTCTTTTTGCCAGGTATTCTAAAGGCAAAACTAAAAGAAAATTCATGGAAAATAAAGTGTAAAAAAAAAAAAACATACAAGATAGGCTCAAAGCTTTCCAGGGCTGAATTTTTTAAAACTATGTGATCAGCAAATATGAAAAATTTTTAATTATATTTTGTAATCTGTTTGTTTGTTATTTGGTTTTTAGGAGCACTAGCAACTAAGGCAATATTGCTCTGGGGATATGCGGTGGTCATTCCCTAACCTTTCTGCATCCTCCGTATTTGGTGGTCACGGGCTCGAACCCCGGTCTAATCAAGAAGCGTGTGCCACACACTGCTGCTCCTGCCTACCTCGCTACGATTTTGTAATCTAGAATGTTTAAATTTTTCTAGAAAGTGGCCCTTTGATTGCACACACATACAAAGGATTTATTTTTATTTGTTGATGAGTAAATCATTTTTTATCAGCATTTTTCAGAATGTTGAATAAAGATTGATGAAATTTGGTTTTTAGTGAAGAAATCAGCCTCAGAGATTGTAGAAATAATTTTTGAAGCATACAGTGAAAAAAGTTTATGAAGAGGTAATGTCTGAATGGTACACACACTTCAGAGATGGATGTCACTGAGGATGATGTAAGGTAGGAGAAACCTTTCACATCAACAAATGACAAATTTGTCTCCTGCATTACAAGTAATATTAAGGCCAATTGTAAAACAAGAACTGAAGACAATGATTGACATTTTAAATATAAAAAATTACACAGCTTTTTTATTTCAAGTTTTTTAATAGCAGATATGATGGGAACAAGAGTTGAGCTTTTCAAAAAATTAGTTTAAATTTATGATTACACTCCAAGATTTCTAAAAACAATAGTAACAGGAGATGATGTGCAATGTTATCTTTACAGCTTGCAGAAAATTATTTTTTGATTATAACATCATAATTCATTATGAATTTATAATGAGAGGTCATATGACTATGTACCTAGAAATCATTAAATGCTTAAGAGATGGGATAAGAAAGAAGTAAATCCATCTGTGGGCGAGGGAAAAATCTGAAATTACTCCATTACAATAACTTTTGAATCTTTCCAAAAATTCTGTATTGAAATTTCTTTCTTATTCATCTGGCACTGCACCATGTGATTTTTATTATTTTTTTCCCAAAGTAAAGAACTCATCAAAGGAACAATAAGTTTCCAGTGAAGAAGTGATGGCAGTTAAGAAAATACAATTAAGGAACTTTCAAAGGGACTTCTGAAGATTTCTGCAATTATAATAATTCAATGAAAGAATATATAAAAAGCCAAAATCATTATTTTGAAAAATTCAATGTGTAATTATCTGTAAATATCATATTTGTTTAAATAAAAATTCAGTCCTAGAACTTTATGATCCTATGTTGTAGTTTTCAGTTTGCCATCCATTACTCATTCATAAATTTAAGGATGATATTGTCCTGCATTTTAAATGTAATATGATGCCTTTCTTGCTTTGATTGTCTGTATTTGTTAACAGGAGATACTGTTTTTAGAGGGATGGGATACACTTAAATAGAAGGAGTGTAAGAATATTTGCTGTTGATATCAAGGCAGTCTTAAGAAAGTCAGATGACTATTAGTTTGGTGTGTGTGTGTGTTGGAGGGGACTAATAGTTTAACAGCAGCCACAAGCAGAGGCAAAACTGATTCTTGCATTGCATCTGTAAGGACATGCATCAGCCTGGAAAGCAAAGGTGTGGGGGATTACAAAGCTCGCGGATCTTCATGGGATAAGCAAATATATGGTCTATATTCAAATTACTAAGAGCAAAAACCACATATTTTTGCTTATATACTAAAGCTAGCATCAGCGTACAAGCATTAATATTAGCATTAGCACAGAGTAAATAGATTTGATGAATATGAAGTATTGGTTAAACTATCAAGTGTGGATATTATAGAGGCATCAGATATGAGGCATCTGATGCCTCTATAATATCCACAATTATAGTACTCATAGTACACAGTACTATGAGTACTGTGTACTATGAGTACTTGGGAAAGAAGGGGGACAGAGGTTATGCTCTTAGCTAAGAAGCAATAGATTCTAAGGCAATACACCCAATTGCCATAGGCTGCTTGTGTAATGTTGAGTCAGCTTGGTGTGACATGTTATAAGCACTGGGAAAAAAAATATGAGAGTAAGACTATGTTATAGGCAAAATGACTGTGACGACTAAATGAACACCTATACAGTAATACCCCAAAGTTACGTGATAGGTCGATCCGACGAAAATCGCTTAAGTCGAATTCGCGTAAGTCGGGGTACAACTTTGCATATAAATACATATAAATTTAATTGGGACCAAGGACTAACAAAAACACTAATTTAGAAGAAAAATATTAATAAAATTGCAGTTCTTTATACATATTAATACAAAATATGTATTAAAAAATAAATGATTTACGTAAAAAAGTTATTTCGATGTCGATGGCTTCATAAAATCTAACAAATTCTTCTGACAACACAGCGCCTTCTTTTTTTCACGCAGAATTTCTTCGTAGCAAGCTAATAATTTTTTTATTTCTTGCTTTGTAGCTATAACGCGTCCTTCGTTGGAGTCTATGTTTTCTAAAATTTTTAAGCCCTTTAAAATTGAGCCCTTTTCAATTTTCAACCCGTCAAGTTTGCAATTGTCATGTGCTTTTCGCCGATGCTTCATTTAGGCCTGTAGCACGTGCAATATCACATGGTCTTTCATTTCGCTCAAAGCGTTTCACAATTTCATATTTTTTCTCTATCAACAGTGGCTGACTGGCAATAAGCCTTACCGGGGAAACCCCGGAGGCCGGTGTGATTTTGGCCATAAACCATAGCATGAGGCCACTACAAATTTTCCCGGGTAAGAATTTTTGACCCGGTCCGCCTCTGTTTATCGATAATGGCTTTTCTTTTTCTCTCTGAATCTGCAGTGTCTTCACCAGGATGCTTCCTTTTCACACCTTTTAAGTATTTTACTCATTTTTAGGGAATAAAGCACAATTACAAAGCGAGGAGGCATGCTTGATACGCATAAACAAAGCTGCGCGCATGTAGCACTGAATAAACAACACCATAAAGGCAGAGATACACTATTAATACCTCACATTTCTAGGGGTTACTACCATAAAACAATAACAATCCAGTTGCGTTTCTGCTAGTGGAATTTGTTGTAAACTGGTAGTAAACTCGATCTAATTGCATACCGATAGCTGGAATTGTGTTGGTTTTTACGTTATTATGGTGAAATGTGTTTCCCCTTCACTGATATAAAAAACAAATACATTTTCTGAATCTTCTCTTCATTCCTATCGTGTTGCGTACGGTTGGGGTGATTCTGCGTTCGACTGCCATTTCTTGTAAACACAAAGGCGAATCGTGCATAAGCGAATTCGGTTTGTGTTATATTATAAGATATCGTTACCGTATTTATAAATCGTGTATGATTGAATTCGTGTAGTGTAAACACGTGTTATACGAGGACTGACTGTATACGGCTCGACCGACGCGATCCATTTCTCTTGTGAAAACGATGTAATTTCCGACAAAAGTTGAGCACGAATTCGAACGCACACATATAAATACAACAGTTGGAATATAAATTCTTGTATATGTGTGCAGCTCATGCACAGTAAAGTTGAATTTTGTTCATCTTTCGCTCTCATTCTCCGCCATCGCACCGTATATCGATAACATATGAAAAACGACCTTGAAGATAGTGGGCGGCAGTGCTGCCAAACAAAAAAATCAAAACCGCATAACTCCGAGTTCGCGTAAGTCAGGGTAGTGTAAGTCGGGGTATTACTGTATAGACCAGGGCTTCTTAAACTTTTTTCATTCACGACCCCATTTATGATTGCGAGTTTCTTGGCGACCCCATATAAATATAAAAGAAAGATAAATTAATATTTTTTGATGATTTATTTATTAGGTAACAATATACATATACATATGAAAATATATAGTTTTAGAATTCGTTTTGAAACATACAAAAATCTAAAATTAAAAATTGCACAAAAAATTGTAAAATTGTATTTATTATAGTTACAAAAATTATATGCCCTATTTTTCATCAAAATTGCATTTTTTGCAATAACATAAATAAAAGGGGATTCTGACCGTCTTAGTTCGCTCGAATATATTCGAACGCAGTCGTTGAGTGGTAAGTATTAAATTAAAATTAAAGTAAAAAATTTAATGAGATGGATGTGCCTGTTTTTTATTGCATAACAAATTAAATCTTGGTGCAATGTTTGACACTGCTGGACGTAAGACCTCTTCAACATTTTTTAGCGCTGAACGATACTGGGATTTAATGTGTTAAAGCTGAGAAAGTAACTTCACATAAATATGTGGTGTTGAATGGCAGAAGTACATTTAACGCCATATCAGCGATTGTGGGAAATTCAGTTCTAGTTCCGATCCAGAATTCAGTCAAGGACTTTTTTTGAAATTGTAGTTTTAAGTTTGAGTCACTCGAAAGCTCAGCAAATTCCTCTTGAGCTTTAAGTGGCAGGTGATCAATCTCACTTAAGCCAATCCAAAACGGCTTTTGAATCCAAACTATTTTTTGGAAATCAATATTTAATATAAAATATGTACGGAACTGTGTTTCTAGCGCTTTTAAGTGATCTACAATAATTTTTGCAATAAAAGTTTTACAATGAATTTTCTCGATTATAAAATTGTCGACACTGGAAAACATTTTGAACGAATTTTTTTCTACCCTACTTTTCCAAATGTTGATCTTTTTGATAAAACTTTCAATTTTATCATTCGAAGTAAATATATCGCAATTTTTTTCCTTGGAGAGACAAGTTGAGATCGTTTAATTTCGCAAAAATATCTGACAAATAACACAGCTTGGATAGCCATAAGTCATTTTGAAAAAAAGCAGCAAGTTCACATTTTCGTTCGGTTAAAAATATTTCGATCTCGTCCTTTAATAGCAATAATCTTCTTAAACTTTGACCTCTTGACAACCATCTTACTTCTGCATGTAATAATAAAGTTGTGTAGTTGGAATCCGTATCCTTACAGAGATTTGAAAATAAGCAGCTGTTAAGGGCATGGCTCTTAATAAAATTTATAATCTTAACAGCATCCTGAAGCACATCGTTCAATTCTGGTGCTAATTTTTTTGCTGCAAGGGCCTCTCGGTGAATAAGGCAGTGAGTAAAAGTTATATGATCATAATGAGCAGCTTGAAAAAATGATTTAAAACCAAAATTTTTGCCGGTCATCACTCTTGCAACATCTGTGCATATTCCACAGCAATTTTTCCATTCTAAACCTTCAGTTTTTAAAAATTCGTCAACTTTACAATATATGTCTTTCCCTGTAGTATGGTCTTCCATAGGACGACAAAATAACAATTCCTCCTCCACGCTTTCTTTATAAACGTACCTGACATATACTAACAACTGAGCCAATTTAGTAATATCAGTTGTTTCGTCCAACTGAATTGAAAATTTTGGGCTTTCTTTAATTCTTGTAATAAGTTGCACTAATTGGTCCTTGTTAATATCAGAAATTCTATTCGAGACAGTGTCGTTCGACAAAGGAATTTTTCGAATATCATCGCCATATTTACTTCCATGTAGTATTTCTACCATTTTAATAGCAGCAGGTAATACAAGATCTTCTCCAATGGTGAACGGCTTTTTATTTTTAGCAATACAGTACGAAACTTCATATGACGCTAGTAAACATTTTTCACTAACGGTTATAAATTTTTCAAAGAATTTTTTTTCTTTATTTAAAGATTTATACAGTCTTTCAAAATATTCTTTTGGTTTATTGACATACGAAACATGCTTTGATTCAAGATGTCTTTTTAATTCTGATGGCTTCATACTCTCCGGAGCCAATAATTCATTGCAGATCAAACAAAGAGGTTGTTCATTACCCTTACAATTTTGAAATGTAAAGCCAAATTGAAGAAAAGACTCATCATATTTTCTTTTTCGCACATAAGATGCCTGTTTTTCAATATTTTGTCCTGCCTAAGAAGAGTTTGTAGCATTATTATCTGCGTCATTGCTATTCTTATTTAAGTTCAGCCATTTATCCATGGCCAAAAATTATTTTGATCCTAAAATACAATAAATATATAAAAATAACATATTGCATATAATAATTGATTTATTAATTACTGAATAAATAAAAAAAACTAAAATCTCGTTACGGCGGAACACTGACAATTGACTACACTAGAAGAGCATCAATACTACACTAGTTCACATTACAGTCAGTGTTATTGAATCATAGTCTCGCTGCACATGTGCGCGTGCATTCCTCCCTTTGTTTGTGTGCAGGTGTGTGAGTGTGACTCTGCACAAATACACATCTAGATGTTATAAAATCGTGTATTTAAATATTTGACATTAAAATCTCTCGCGACCCCAGAATTTTGCTACGCGACCCCAAATGGGGTCGCGACCCATAGTTTAAGAAGGCCTGGTATAGACAAATAAAGTATGCCAATTATAGGCTGGTCAGTCACTCACATAATAGCAGAACTTTTCTTGATTTATTGGAAGAATGTTTTCTACAAAAGCATATTACAGAGGTAACAAGAAAAAGCAATACTCTTAATCTGGTTATCAGCAATGGCTATTCATTTATTAACAATCTCCTGGTAAAGAAGCCACTAGGTAGTAGCGATTATAGTGTATTGATGTGGAATTTACTTAAAGATATAACTATTGTCAGGGCTAAAGAAAAGGAATTTTGCTTTTGTAAAGGTGACTACAGTGGTCCTACATAGTTTTTAAATTATTTTCAGTGGGACCAAATGATGATGTAAATAACTAAATTGGCAGTGTTCAGGGAAGTAATTGCAGAAGTTATTAAGCTTTTTTGTACCAATCTGAATTATCAGGGGACATAGAAACTACAAATATAAACTAGTCTGCAATCAAGTCACTAAGTTGGTTGAGCAAGATAAGGCAGATTATAATGAGCCTTTGGTTAAGAATGCTAAGCAAAGTAACAAAGGCTCATGAAGGAAAGAAATGGAACACATTAGTCCACTAGACATGAATGGCATAAATATTGGTTATCTTTTTCATGTTGCTAACAAACTGAATAGATATTTTTCATCTATATTCCTCCACGAAAAAGTTTTTAGGGATGGAATATCAGAAGTACACCAAATTCTAACTGGGAGCTAAATGATTTGAATGAGAGGAAATAGAAACTGTTGAAGCTAAAAGTAAATAAGGCATCTGGTGCTAATGTAATTTATTCATTTATATTAAAAGAAGCAGCAAAAGAGTTATGCAACTCTTTAGCCATAATTATGTTTGTTATTGTTATTTGGTTTTAGGAGCATTAGCAACTAAGGCCATATTGCTCCGGGATATGCAGTGGTCATTCCCTGACCTTTCCGCATCCTCCATATCTGGTGGTGACGGGCTCGAACCCCGGTCTAATCAAGAAGTGTGTGCTACGCACTGCTGCTCCTTCCCACCTGGCTACGGAGGCGCCTCCATAATTATGTGAGCATCCCTGGATTCAAGAGGATGATCCAGATTGGAGGACTGGAGATGTACAAATGTTCTCTCCTCTTTGCAAAGAGGGATCAAAGGACAAAGTGAGTAATTACAGACCAGTAAACTTGACTTCTGTTCCAAGGTAAAATAATGGAGTCAGTAGTCAAAGAAGTAATGCACAATCATGACATTATAGGAATGAAGGTAAACTGCAATCATAGCATGGATTTTGTTAAGGGGTGAACTAGTCTGACCAATCCGATTAGCTATTATGGCATAATCACAAAGCAACTGGATGCAAAAAATAATTCTGACATCATATATATTTAGACTTCAGTACAGCTTTTGAAACTATTCTATATGAAAGGCTGCTATACAAATTGGAAAAATATAGCATTGGGCCAAGTTACTGCTAGGGATAAAGGTGATCAAGGAGCAGGAGACAGAGTGGTTATTAATGGCCACTGCTCTTTGTGGATTAATGTTATCAGTGGAGTCCCCAAGAGTTCAGTGCTTGGCCTTTTGCTGTTTTCAATATTTATTAAGTCATATTAAGAAAAAGTCACGAGAAAGTCGTATTAAGTATAACATCTAAGTCTGCTGATGATACAAAGGTTGGCAAGGTGGTTAATGACAGTAATCAGGGTGTGTTACTCTAAAATTACTTGGATATATTAGGAAGACGGGTAGAAATGTGGAAAATGAAGTTTAACATTGATAAATGTAAGGTCCTGCGCATTTGGGCAGTAATTCCAGAATAATATATCATTTGGGTGTCACCACACTCAAGGTGGTGGAGAATGAATAATACCTTGGGGTATTATACAATCCGATGTGAGATTCTCTGAGCAGTGCAGATGGGCTACTAGACTGGCTCACAGGTTCTGTCAATGATATACAAGAATTTCACTAACAGATGGGGGGGAGGATTCTGTTCTATAGGGCAATGGTTAGGCTGTATCTTGAACACTGCCAGGTTTGGAAGGATGTAGATGTATTGAAACAGGTGCAGAAAAGAGCGACAGGATTACTCAGGGACACAAAAGGGTAGTCTTACAAGAAAGACTTCAGTTCTGCATATTGCAGCATCTGGAGACTAAGCACCTGCGAGGTGACATGAATGAAGTGTTTAAGGCATTTAATAGAGCTAGTAAATTAAATGGTGATGCCATACTTACTCTTTCCTCAGATTTTTTTCTTTATGAAAACACTAAACTCAAGAGGTATTAGAACATATAGTATTTAATGCCATCATGGATTAGAGGTCAAGAAGATGAAAGAAGATATTTGTTGACATTAGACTTGAATTTATGTATATTGTAATTTTCAGAAAATAAGTATGAAAGAAGGTTGTTCCAGAAAACGGAAGTTGAAGGAATAAATGAGGAAGAAGAAAAGCTGGTTCTGTGAGTTTGAAGTTGGACAGTAAAAGGATGCTGACAGGATGTGGCAAGTTATCAGACTGGTTTGGAAGAGAGCGAGAGAGAGAGAGAGAGAGAGAGAGAGAGAGAGAGAGAGAGAATTATAGAAGCCAATTCAGAAGAACAGTGCCAATGGGAATATCTACAGAAAAGGTATGCAGTAAAAATAGAATGTATATAAGACAGAGAGAGTGGAGAGACTTTGTTAGAGATGAGTCTTAATTAACTTAACTGCCCTCTTTTGGATGAAGCCCAAGAGAGGTTTTGGGGACACTGCCCCAGATGTGGGAACAATATTCCATGGTAGGGCAGATTTGTGATTTGTACAGAGTGAGCAGCTGTTTGGGAAAAAAAGTCACACTGAGAGCGAAAGAGCAAACCCAGTTTTTAGATACAGAGGAAGCAATATTTGTGATGTGCTTATGTCAAGAGCGATTAGAAGTCAGAGTAATCCCTAATAGAGATATGTGATTTTGTCTAAAATCAGTGTCATTGAAGATAAGCATAGGAGCAGAAGAATCATTTTTAAGAGATATAAGATAGGACTAAGTTTTTGAAGGATTGAAATTAACTAGGTTATTTTTGCCCAACTGGAGATCAGCATTTAGGGAATTGGTGGTAGATATTCAACAGCTTTTTGTACATGGCAAGGTTTCTCAATCTGGAAGGTGGCATACAAATACGAAAAAGTATGGATAGGATTTCTCGGCAATGGAAGAAAGTGATTGGAGAAGTGCCAATATATCACTAATAAATAAAGGCAGTTCTAAGAATGTTGTTGGTAACTCCAGACTGGTTATTTTGACTTCAGTGGTAAGAAAAATTTTAAAGGCAATAACTGAGAGTGCAATCCAGAGACATTTAGATAGACATGTCATTTTGAATAGCACAGAATATAGTTTTGTTAAGGGAAAATCATGTTTAACTAACTTAGCAAACTGTTTTGACACAGTTACTCACTGGATGTAGGGAACAATTTCGACGTAGTTTATTTGGCTTTCAGAAAGGCACTTAACTCATCCCTCATGAGAGGTTATGGTATAAACTGGAACACCTTGGAATTACTGGAAAAATTCTAAGTTAGTCTGCTGGGTGGCTGCAGGGCAGAAGGCAGAGGGTTATGATTAATGGATATTCTCAGATTGGTGTAAAGTCAGAAGTGGGTTGCTCAAGGATCATTTCTTAAGCCACTGTTGTTTCTGATTTTCATAAACAACGTCGATGATAGGATAGAAGGCTTTATGTCAAAATTTGCAGACAACGTTAAGATTGGTAGAGTAGTTAATGATTGGTATCAAGCAGCATTTGTTCAGAATGACAACAGGTTGGACAGAAAAGTGTCAGCTAAGTTTTAATAAACAAAAATGCAAGGTCTTACACTTGGGAAATATCACGTCCAAAATAAAGTATACACTTGTTCAGGTTGAAGTAATGACTGCAGAGGAAGAAAGGGATCTGGGAGTTATAATATGGGCAGATATGAAGTTTTCTGGGCAGTGTAAACAGGCAGCCAGGAAAGTCTATGGTGTTATATCAATGATTTACGGAACATTATCCTGTGGAGATATGGAGGTCCCACTGTACAAGGTGATTGTAAGACCACATTTGGAATACTGCATCCAAAGATGGGCAACACTTATGATGATATTGGCAAAAGGATAACCATATAAGGAAAACCTGATTATGTGGGCTACAAAGCTTGGTAGCCAGGTGACCTGATCAAGGTTTATAAGGCTCTGAGAGGGATTAGTAAAATGAATGAAGTGGAATTTTCATCATTATAGAGAGTTACAGAAGAGGTGTGTAAATTCAAATTTCGGAGAAAGAAATTTAGACTACATTGTATGACATTTTCTTTTAGCCAGCAAGTCGTTCATTGCTGGAGCAGGATTGCCTTCACAGATAGTTGAGACTGACAGTTCGGAAACTTCAAAGGTCAACTAGATAGTTACCTATGGCACGAGGGAAGCAAATAATTTGTATTTTCTTATCTACTTGTTTTTTTTCAGCCAGTGCAGCAAAAGCTTGTGGCTTCCTTGCACTATATGGCTATTACTATTATACAAGAGGAAAAGAGTGAGTGAAAGAACTGAACCATGGGGAACAGTGTTGAATCCAGAGCATTTGCAATGGGGGGGGGGGGGGCCTCCGTAGCCAGGTGGGCAGGAGCAGCAGTGCGTAGCACACGCTTCTTGAATACATTGTATGACGTAGAAATGCAGTATTTATGAATGTTTAACATTCATTTTTTTGCAATTAATGGTCACATTTTCGATTTTGTTGATACTTGATACTTGGGGGGAAAAAACTCGTAAACCCGGGACTCGTAAAGCGATTTTTTTGTTATTTGGTTTTTAGGAGCATTAGCAACTAAGGCCATATTGCTCCGGGATATGCGGTGGTCATTCCCTGACCTTTCCGCATCCTCCGTATTTTGTGGTGACGGGCTCGAACCCCAGTCTAATCGAGAAGCGTGTGCTACGCACTGCTGCTCCTTCCCACCTGGCTACGGAGGCGCCTCGTAAAGCGAGAACTGCCTGTATACCATTGACAAAACCACATTATTTGTCCTTGCAGCCTGTCTGCACTGCTCAGAGAACTTCATTTCAGACAGCTATTACCGCCAGTTCCTTTTAATTTTCCAATACTCAAGTGCAGTACCACACAGCTGATACAATATTTCGAGATAACTGCTAATCATATGCAGTACCTTTCATTTGTCATTATTAAACTTCAATTGCCATTTCTCAGCCCATCTGCATAATTTTTCTAGAACTTGTTGCAGCAGCATACCTTCATTACTGTCATTAAACACTCTGCCAACCTTTGTATAATCTGCAAACTTAAACATTAAGCCTGATATACCCTCATCAATATCATTAATAAACACAGAAAAACAATAGGCCCAGCACCAAACCCTGTGGGCCTCCATTAACAACATCAGTCCACAAAGAGCAGTGTCCATTCATAACCACTTTCTGTGTTCTCCCAATCAACCATTCTTTATCCATAGCAGTAACTTGCCCTTAATGCCACACTGCTCCAATTTGTACAGCAGTCTTTCATGTACAACAATATTGAAAGCTTACCTGAATTTCAAGTATATGATATCAAAATTATTTTTTGCATCTAGTTCCTTTGTCACTTTGTCATAGTATCCAATCAAATTGGTCAAACAAGATCTCCCCTTAACAAACTCATGCTGTGACATATTTGCACATCTCCAGCCCATAGGGATCTCCTCTGAATCCAGAGATGCTCTCATAATTATGGCTAAGCATTAGCTTACCTCTTTGCTTTATCCCTTAATATATTTGGGTAGATCTCATCCATCCCAGCTGTCCTTTTTATGTTTAACTTCAACAATCTCTCTCTCTCTCTCTCTCTTCTACTTTCCTCTCAATTATCATAAAATTGTTTATCTTCCTGAAGAATTTGTTTTTGGTAAAAACATTAGTTGGTCCCTCATCTTTAGCCTTTTATGTAAATCCTGCATAAATTCACTGTGACCACTGCCATCTAGTGGTTCTTTTACCTGCAGATTTTTAATGATGATGAATCGCTGCTGATGACCAGATCAAGAATAGTGCTTTCTCTTGTTGCCTCTCTAGCATGCTACTCACCTTCACTTCTGCCTGTGGCTATTGTTACTCTATTAGTCTGTGTATCTTCCCCCACCCCCACAAGCTTGCAGTTTTCCAACTCTCCCAACACTGCTTTGATAGCATCAACAAATATTCTTGCACCAATTCTGTTTAAGAGTATCCTATCCCAGTAGAAGCAGTCTCTCCTGTTAGAAAGCACAGACCATGTGGGAAAATTCTACCCCATGCACTTTGCACAATCTCTCCAGGGCTGAACTGACTGACAATCTTCTCTTCATGTCCGCTCTCTTATCATGTCTAGGCAGAATTGCAGACACTTTCCAATTAACCCCAACCCACGACTTTTTCACAATGTTGCCCTATACTTGTTAAGTAAATCCTCAGATCTCCTACCATTAGTGCCCTGGCAGACATAACCTGGTCTTATTTCACCTATCCTTCTTTTTGAAATATATATATCTGTATTAAGTGAAGAATTATTTGTAAATTTTAACATAGAGATCAGCACCGATTAATGCCATCTAAGTGAAAGATTGTGCATTACATCGGTCTGTATTGATATGTTCTAGATATGATAGAATACGGTAGAGTAAAAATTTATTGGATTGGCAATGAGGTAGCAGGTTGAGTGAGATTAGGTGCAGTCTGCGAAAGACCTGTGCATCAAAAATGCCCAAGTAACGTGCAAAGGCCCGACGCCGGCACAGTGAAAAAAACCTAGAAGTACAATATGTAATATAAAGTGAGAGTAAAACAAAATGAGATAAAACGTAAAGCAAAAAGGCAAAAAAAAGGTAGTAGTGGTAGAAGCATAAATGGAAATATGATAGAGCAAAAATATATAAAATAAAATAAGGCAAAATTATAAAAGTTATAAAATTTGTTAATTATGGGTTAGTAGATATATTGAAAGGGACTTTTTCTAGGGCTAACCCTCTCAATATATTGGCCCATATTTAACGTGGCTATCTGTTTCTGTTGTCAACTGCCCGCAAAACTAGGTTCGAATATATATAAGATAGTATGACAGTAATAATGTAGTACCATGGTGAATCAAGAAATATAGCAGTATTATAAAACAAGGGCCAAAAGCTGATAATAAGCAAAATGTAGTAAGCAAAGTAATTCGGAAGTAATATGATATCATGGCCTAATGCTGGTAACAAGCAGATTTTGATTAGTAGTTTATGGGCGAGATGACTATTAGCCCAACAGACAGCATAGTAGCATATAATAGAGCAAGAGTTCCATCCACTGTAGTTACATTTTTATATTATCTATGTTGAATAGGCAGCATGGGCTAAAGGAAGGAGAACAGAAATAGGATAAAGAATAGCAATAGTACTTCAATCCCCCTCGAATTGCTCTAATAGTTCATGAGGTATGAAAGAGTAGGGTTATATATAGTATATAGTATATATAGTATATGGCCATATATAGTATATGGCTAAAAGTATAGAAAAAGGGAAGAATACAATTGTACGTGGGAAGAAACCGGAAGCGTAACTTCCCGTCCCTTAAAGAAAGGGATCCTGGTTTATGGTAAGTATCACATCGTATAAGATGTAGGAGATATAGTGTAACAGAAGATAGGAAACTGAAGATATAATAAAGACTTAGCATAATGTAGATATGATGGACCAAATGGTTGATATGTACAAAGGGTACTAGGAAAGTTTTGCAATATGACGCAACAATAAATCACAGGAAGCTGCTTGTTGCTGCATGTTGAGACATGTTCATATGTGCATAGTAGCCGCCGCGCCAAGTCGATGGGCTCAGTTATTCATTAGTAGTGAGAGTGTAAAGTGCTTGCGATGGCATCGTGGTCACGAAATGAGATAAGGACAGTTTTGCGGTATAATTTCGTGCGTGGTTTAACCATAGACCAGTGCTTAGAAGAAATGACTCTTGCACTAGATGATGACTGTCCACATCGTACAACGATATTCAGGTGGTATAGAGAATTCCAAAGGGGAAATTTCACTCTGGAGGATTCTGAGAGGCCGGGAAGGCCACGAACGTCAGTTACGGAGGAAAACGTTACTGCTGTGAGGAAAATGCTTGACGAAAACAGGCGAGTGACCTACCAACAGATAGAGGATACTTTGGGCCTAAATGCACCAGCAATTTGTTCGATTCTGCAAGATCATTTGCACGTGAAGAAACTTTGTTCTCTCTGGGTGCCGCATCAACTGACTGAAGAGCAGATGACACGACGTGTGACTTGGTGCCGGGAGATGTTAAAAAAGTTTGATAAGGGACAATCTCGGTATGTGAACAACATCATGACAGGTGACGAGACTTGGCTGTACTATTACGATCTGCCGACCAAGGCTCAAAACAAAGTTTGGGTCTTTGATGATGACGACACATCCGTAATTGTCAGAAAGTCCCGATCTGTAAAGAAGAAAATGATAGCTGTATTTTTCAAATCGAGTGGAATTGTGAAACGTGTCGTTTTGGACACTCAGAAGACAGTCACAGCTAAGTGGTATACTGATCTATGAAGAACCTACGGCCAAAGTCAAGAATGGACACCTGGTACCTCCATCACGATAATGCTAGAGCTCACCGCGCCAAAGCCTGCACCGAATATTTGACCACAACAGGACTGAAACTTCTCGAGCACCCTCCCTACAGTCCAGACCTTGCTCCCTGCGACTTTGCACTGTTCCCGCATGTGAAAATGAAGCTAAAAGGGAGGCGGTTTTCCAGTGATGAGGACCTTCTACGGGCTTGGGACAACGAGTGTGCTTTACTCCCTAGTGAAACTTGGCAGAACTGGTTTAAAGATTGGTTTCGGAGGATGGAGAGGTGTATTGAATGTAGAGGAAATTACTTTGAAAAAATTAAATAAACAAAGCTGTATTGCAAAACTTTCCTAGTACCCTTTGTATATATATATATATAGAACAAATTCCTGGTGAAAAATATATATAAGTAAGTATGCTAACCAGCCGGTGAACGTGAAGATAGAAAGACCAAGAAGTGGAGCACGTGTATTATTTATCTGATGCTTGTAGATGTGGGTGCCCTCTGGATTCGGGAGTTAGTGAAATAAAATCAGAAACCGAGCCAAAAAATGATGCTAAAAAAACCGTAGTGCCCTCTGGAATCTGGGTGTAAGAACTAGCAAATTGTACATATAATTGTATATATGATTTACTTGTAACAGGCAGCAGTGCAAATGCAGAACAGCAGATGGTACTCTAGAGACTAGTGCATATGGCAAATAGCAAAATACAGTGATATAAAGAAAAAATACTTTATATTACATATTGTACTTCTAGGTTTTTGCCACTGTGCCGGCATTGGGCCATTGCACGTTACTTGGACATTTTTGACGCACAGGTCTTTCGCAGACTGCACCTAATCTCACTCAACCTGCTACCTCATTGCCAATCCGATAAATTTTTACTCTACCATATTCTATCATATCTAGAACATATATATATATATATATATATATATTTTTTTTTTTTTTTTATGAAAACCCCAAACACGAGAGGTGTTAGAACCTATAGTACTTAGGTTGGAGGTTGAGAAGACGAGAGAAGATATTTGAAGACTTGAACTTTTGTAGACTGAATTTTCAGGAAAGACATATGAAGGAAGGTTGTTCTAGAAAACGGCAGTTGAATGAATAGATGAGGAAGATGAAAAGTTGGTTCTGAGAGTTTGAAGTTGGACAGTAAATGGATGTTGGCTGGCGGCGGCACATGTTTGGACTGTTTTGAAAGAGAGAGAGTGGGAATTATAGAAGCCAATTCAGAAGAACAGTGCCCATGGAAGTATCTGTAGAAAAGGCATGCAGCAGAAACAGTACGTCTATGAGACAGCGACTGGAGAGACTCTGTTAGAGATGAGTCATTAATTAACCTAACTTCCCTCTTCTGGATGAAATCTAGAAGCCTGAGAGAGGTTTTGTGGACACCACCCCCAGATGTGGGAACAATATTCCATGGTAGGGTGGATTTGCAATTTTTACAGAGTGAACAGCTGTTTGGAAGAAAAGTAACGCCAAGAACGAAAGAGCAAACCAAGTTTTTTAGATGCAGAGAAAGCAATATTTGTAATGTGCTTGTGCCAGGAGAGATTAGAAGTCAGGGTAATCCTCAAAAGAGATATATCATCTTCCCAAGAAATCGGAGTGTCACCAAATATAAGCATAGGAGCAGAAAAATCCTTTTTGCGAGATATAAGATAAGACTGAGTTTTAGAAGGATTGAAATCAACTAAGTTGTCTTTGCCCCACTGGAGAATTACTTGGAGATCGGCATTTAAGGAATTGGTAGCGGATATTCGAGAAGTTGAAGATGATTGAGCAGGGAAAGATTTCTCAAAATGGAAAGTGGAATGCAATGTGCTATCATGGGCAAAAATATGGATAGGATGTCCAGTCAATAGAAGAAGATCATTAATATACAAGAGGAAAAGAGTGGGGGAAAGAAATGAACCTTGGGGGACACCAGCATTAGTGGAGAAGTTAGAAGACAGAGAGCCATCTACCATCACTCTCAGTGAGCAATCAGAGAGAAAACTAGATAACCAATTACAAAAAACAGTTGGCAAACCATAAGATGGAAGCTTGTTTAGAAGACCTTTATGCCAAACACAATTGAAAGTCTTTGAGATGTCAAGAGCAACTACTTGTGTTTCACCAAACTTTTCCATTGAATTTGTCCATAAATGGGTAACATAAGCCAGAATATAACCAGTGGATCAACACTGACAGAATCCATACTGGTGATCGTTGGCCAGACGGAAGGTTTCTAGGTAGTTTAAGAGTTGGCGGTTAATTGATTTTTCCGCCACTTTAGAAAGAGTAGAAGTAACTGCAATGGACGATAATTGGATGGGAGGGATTTGTCACCCTTTTTAGGAAATGGCTGGATATGAGCAAATTTCCAAGCAGAAGGAAAACACCTTTGGAATAAGAAAGTGAAAAAAGGCGGCAAAGAACAAGATTAAGTTCAGGAGCACAGGCTTACCCAATAATAGAGTAATGGACAATAGCTACTAATTCTGATATTATAAATGATTATAAATATTAATATTATAAATGATTAAGAAATATAGAAAACATATATTAAATAACATAAAACTGAAATAAAATAGCAGAAATAAAATCATTTAAGAATTGATAAAATATAATATGGATAGAAATATAAAATATTAAAATAGTTGAAATCTATCTTATATTTTTATCAAATATATAAATTTAAAGCACTAAAAGTGCACCAGAGTGTGAAGGTGTCTTTTAAAGCAAGGTGCTTTTTCATCAACTCAACTGTATGATAAACTAACCATATAAGCAGATGGTCATTTGGCAATATAAATCATGTTTAAATAAATTAAATAATAAGGAAAGAAGGCAATCAGTCAGAATCTGATTACAACAAGATCCCTCACCCACTACATTATCACATTCAGTCAACAAGCTATCAAAAAAAGAAAAAGATCACTGTCACTTACTATAACTTTCATTACAGAGTCCAGCTTTTTTATTACTTTGTGAAGCCTTAATTTTCTATCCATCGCAGGATCAAAAGTAACAGATTTTTGCATATCACTTTCATCCTGCTCTTCATGGCTGCTGTCACAAAAATCTTCTGTGCTCATTTGTTTTTTCCAAAGCCTCTTCATGTTTTTAGTAGAGTCTGGTGTATTAGAAGAAATTGGATTGGAATGTGAAATTTGTTCTGGTTTGATTGTAGTAAATAATCCTAAATCAGAGGCATTTGCTAGAAATAGAACAGAATAAAATTAGTGATGTAGTTTGATTAAAAAAATAAATAGTAGTGATTTAATTTTAAATTTATGGTCTTTTAATGTAACTTTTAATGTAACAAAAGCCGAGAATTGGGGTTGAATTTGAAAGTGTCTGCAATTCTGCCCAGAAACGTTGGGAGGGAGTATATGATGAGAGCCTTGTCGATCAATTCGGCCCTGGAAAGATTGTGCAAGGCTCAAGGGGTAGAATTTTTTTCAGCCTGGACTGTACTTGTTGACAGGAGAGATTGCTTCTGCGGGGATGGGATACACTTAAATAGAAAGGGTGCAAGAATATTTGCTGATGCTATCGAGGCAGTGTTAGGTGGGTCGGAAAACTGCTGGCTTGGAGGGAGACAAAGACCAATAGATTGACAGTAGCCACTGGCAGAGGTGAAAGAGATTCTTGCACTGCTTCTATTAGAATGAGCAGAAGCCTGAAAAACAAGATGCATGATATTTCAGAGACTGCTGGGAGCCATTGCGGTACAAGTAAACACATGGGTTGTGTTAGGGTAGCTAAGAATAAAAACAGGTGCAGGTATACTTGCGTGTACACCAATGCTAGGAGTTTAGTAAATACATTTGATGAATTTGAGGTATTGCTCAAAACATCAAAGGCAGATACTGTTGGGATATCAGAGACATGGTGTCACACAGATACAAGGGATGCAGAACTGGAATTTGGGGAGTACATCTACAGAAAGGATAGACAGGATAGGAAGGGGGGAGGGGTTATGCTATTAGTTAAGAAACACATAAAAACCAAGGAAGTGAAGCCAGTCGACATCGCTGGACAGTGTTGAGTCAGTTTGGTGTGACATAAGCATTGGGAGATCAAAATTGAGAGTAGGAGTGTGCTATAGGCCTAATGACTCTGATGAGTATAAGAAGAAACTGTACAGGGAAATAGAGTGGGCCAGTAAATCAGAGAGTCTTATAATGGGAGATTTTAATTTCCCAGATATTGACTGGAATTTGGGGGCTGGTCACTCACACACTAGCAGGGCTTTTGTGGATTTATTGGATGATTGTTTTCTACATCAGCATGTTCGGGAGGCAACTAGAGGGAGTAATACTCTTGATTTGATTATCTGCAGTGATTCTTCATGCATTAAGAATCTGCAGATAAATGAACCACTAGGTGGCAGTGATCACAGTGTGCTGAAGTGGGATTTACTCAAAGAGGTAACTACCATTAGGGGTAAAGGGAAGGGTTATTGCTTCCGTAAAGGCGACTACGATGGACCGAGACAGTGTTTAAATTCTATACAGTGGGACCAACTGATGATGTTACCAACAGCAAATTCAAAATGGGAAGCATTCAAAGAACTTATCTTGGAAGCTACTAGGCTTTACATACCAACTAAGAAATATTGTTCAAGGTTTAGGCCAAAATGGATGTCAGATGAACTAATGAGGCATATGGCAGAGAAGAAAAATGCAGGGGATACATACAAATTAACACATGACACAGAAGCCTATGATAGACACAAGTTGATATGCAACCAAGTTACAAAGGAGGTTAGGCAGGGGAAGGCAGATCACGAGAAACACTTTTTTTATTTGGAGTAGTGGAGAAGTATATTGCTATTTATGTAAATTTTATGCCACTATTCAACCCTTTTTGGGTTTTATCAGTGGGTAGGTAGCCAAGTACTGCAAAGATCTGAATGACCGAGTGACGAGATACAGTGAAACCTCTTTTAAGAGATACTGCTCGAAAAGAGACACCTCTTGTTAATGAAACTTAGGCTTGGATCCCACAGCCAGAAGCATTAGAAATTACAAGTTAAATTACCTCTCTAAAATAGACACTTTAATAGGTATCTTTTCATATTTTCAACCTCTCTGGACTGGACACTTTCAAGGGTAATTGATATACACCGATGAGCCAAAACATTATCACCAGCGAGTCGTTATGCAAATTTTTTTTTGAAGCAAATGCAGGTGAACTTTGGCATGTGCGTGGGTTGGGACACAGTAAAAAAAACACCTTATACTGAGCTCCGTTAATTAGTGTTACTCTTGTTCTTCAGATGGGAAAGGCAGCGGACTTAAGTGAGTTCGACAAAGGCTAAATTGTAATGGCCAGATGACTGGGTCAGAGCATATCCGAAACGGCATAGCTGGTGGGGTGCTCATGATCAGCAGTGGTTAGTACCTACCGAAAGTGGTCTGAGGAGAGAAAACCCATGAACCAGGGGTGAGGTGTTGGACGATCATGACTCAACGATGCTAGAGGTGAGCGAAGGCTCTCTCTCGGATGGCACATGGCAACCGAAGGGCAACTCGCCAGTAATTGGAACGTTGGTGACAGGAGTAATGTGTCACAACACAGTACATCGAACCCTGCTGAAAATGGGTCTGTGTAGCCGCAGGCTGCTCTGAGTGCCTATGCTAACCACAGTTCACTAGCTACAGTGCCTACAATGGGCACGCGAGCATCGAAACTGGACCTTAGTGATTGTAAGAAGGTCATCTGGTCCGATGAATCACATTTCCTGTTGTTGGTTGGTCGGTTGTTTGATTTTATTGGCGCATTAGCAACTAAGGCTATAATGCACCAAAACCAGTGATATATAAAAATTTTAATTTCACTGACCTAATTACTTAGGTCACCATGTCAAGATATAAAATAACAAAGGTATAAAATGTAAAAAAGATAAATCAATAAAGAAATAACAATAACATGTAAATTTTAAATACAAGTAAAAACCTTTATTGATTTAAAATAGCTAAAAACAGCAGACACATTGTCATTGTCGGATAAAATCTGACTGAGTGTATACGGCTCAGTTAGATGATTAAAAGCGGTAAAACGGATATTGCTAAAATCTGGACAGTCAACTAAAATGTGTCTAATTGATAAAATTGTGCCACAGGACTCACACAATAGGAAAGTCATCAGCCCTCAGCAAAAACGAATGAGTCAAATGATTATGCCCTATGCGGGTACGGGCAAGAACAACTTCCTCCTTACAATTCCTGTGCAGACCAGACTGCCACGGTTCGATTACAGGCTTTATAAGATATAATTTATTCGTAGTCTGTCCATTCCACGAATCCTGCCATTGGGAGTGTATCTTCTGGTGTATTATTTGCCTGTAGTTTGTATAGGGGACTGACAGGCTGCGGTGTCAGCCAAATCATTTCCCCTAATCCCAATTTGGCTGGGAATCCAGCAGAAGCGGATATCATATTCACTTTCATGGAGAAAGTGAATCTTCTGCTGAATGCAAGACAGAAACGGATGAGGATTATATCTCACAGTTATTAAAGCCTGTAACACGCTGAGAGAGTCAGAATATAAAATGAACCGTTGGTATTGGCATTCACTAATGTGATCCAAGGCTAACTCTATAGCGTGCAGCTCTGCAGTAAATATGCTGCATTCAGAGGGAATCTGCTCCGATGTAGTGGTGTCTGTAAAGACAGCAGCAGATCCCACATATGATTCAGACTTTGAACCGTCTGTGTAAACTGGCGTGAAGTCAGAATGTTCACCTTGGTGTGCTGAATAAAGCTGCAGGTAGACCGATGAAGGAGTGTCCAACTTTCCCCAATTTCTAAGAGACAAGTCACATGCTGGAATATGAGCATGCCAGAGTGGAAGGGGTTGCTTTGGTGTTTGGGCAACCTTGTCTACCTTGATATTAAGTTCTTTGAGTAGCTCTTGGAGATGAATACCAAAAGGACAATTGGCAGTCTTTCAGGTGTTGTACAAATTTTCCCATCGTGGCTCAAAAACGAATGGCCACGTGGGATGGTCTGGCAGAGATTTCAGTTTTAAAACGTACTTTAGAGACAACTGCTTACGTTGAAGCGATAACGGCGGTTCGTTTGCTTAGACGTATAAGCTCTGGACAGGAGATGTTCGATATGCTTCAATAGCGATACGGAGAGCCTGATGATGGACAGGATCCAGCCATCGAAGTACACTGTCTCTGGCCGAATTGTATACCAGGGACCCGTAATCTAGTCTGTATCGTACAAGTGCACGGTAGATGCGTAGTAAAGTGCATTGATCCGCACACCAAGATGTAGAGGAAAGAGAGCGCAGAATATTCAGCCCTCTTATGCACTTTGTGTGGAGTTGACGGATGTGATCCAGAAAGGTCAGCTTTTTATCAAATAAGAGTCCCAAGAATTTTGTGTCCGCTGCTACTGGAATAGCATTTTGTCCAAGCCTTAATTCAGGTTCAGGATGAAGATTACACTTACGACAAAAATGTACGCAAACGGTCTTCTCCAGCGAGAACCTGAAGCCATTAGCAAGTGGCCAGGAATTAAGGCGATCAATGGCTTTTTGCAGTTGTCTTTCAATAACCCTCATGTTGCATGACTGACAAAATATGCTAAAATCATCAACATAGAGGGCACTGTTTACAGTTGGAGGAAGTTGTTCTGTGATGGAATTTACTTTGATGGCGAAAAGCGTGACACTTAAAACTGATCCTTGTGGTACTCCCTCCTCTTGGCTGAAGGAACGTGAGAGTGAGGATCCCACACGAACTTGGAAAGATCGATTGGCTAAAAAGTTTTTGACAAAAATGGGGAGATGCCCTCTAAGACCAAGGCTATGCAAATCTTTTAAGATGCCAAATACACTTTCTCCATGTCAAAGAATAGACACTAAATGTTCACGTTTTAGGAAAGCATCCCGGATGGATGTTTCCAGTCTAATAAGATGGTCCAAAGTGGACTGGTTCCTTCGGAAGGCGCAGTGGATGTTGGAGAGAAGGTCATTTGATTCTAAATACCAGATTAAACGAAAATTAACCATTCTCTCCAGGATTTTGCACAGACAGCTAGTCAGAGCAATAGGACGATAATTAGTAGTGACTTTTGGATCATTTCCTGGCTTAGCAAAGGCAAGAACGATTGCCTTGCACCAGGAATCCGGAAACTGCCCTTCAATAAAGATTCTGTTATATAGAAGGAGCAGATAATCCATAGATTTTGGTGAAAGATGCTTAATCATTTCATAATGGATGACATTTGGTCCAACAGCACTTGCTTTGGAAAGAGTGAGGGCTCTTTTCAGTTCCTCTATAGTGAATGCCCCGTTGTAGGGATAAAGGCTCTTAGACTTTAAATTAAGAGCCTGTTTTTCAATTTTATGTTTCAGGACCAGGAACTTTGGGGAATACGAAGATGTTGCAGAGATGTTAGAGAATGTTTCCCCAAGAGAATTGGCTATTGCAATTGGATCTGCAATAGTGCATCCATTATAATCTAGGATTGAAGAAGGGTGGGATGCATATTTTCCCTTCACTTTCCGGATTTTATCCCAGACCAACTTAGTACTAGTGGACTGAGTAATTTATGAAGTAAAACGGATCCACGATTCCTTTTGACTCTGACGGCGGATGTAGCGTGCTTTGACTCGTGCGCGTTTAAACGCTATAAGGTTGGTCGTGGTAGGATATCGGTGGAATATCCCCCACGCTTTGTTTTGAGCCATTTTTGCTGCTGTGCATTGTGAATTTCACCAAGGTTTGGGAAATGGTGGAAACCGGGCAGATATTTTTGGAACAGCATTCGCAGCTGCTTGGACAATAATTTCTGTGATGTACGTTACTGCATCATTGATAGGCAGTTGACTGACGATACTGAGGTTAAAATTTGCCTGATGTTGGAAGGCAGACCATTCAGCCTGATCAATCTTCCACCGTGGTAACCTGAAAGGAAGACATGGTGTCCCACTGTATAACGAGGTTATCACAGGGAAATGATCACTTCCGTATGGGTTTTCCTCCACTTCCCAAGTGAGTGAAGGGAGCAGATAGAGAGATCAATGGCAGAAAACGTATGGGTAGGCATGTGGAAGAAGGTATTTGTTCCAGTATTTAGAAGGGAAAGGTCATTGTCATTTAGCATACGCTCTATGACTTGTCCCCTTCCACTGATGTTAGCACTACCCCACAGGGTGTTATGTCCATTAAAATCCCCGAGAAGTAAGAAAGGGGGAGGCAACTGCGTTACAAGATCACCAAGGTCTTCCTGGGAGATGTCAGTCCCAGGTGGCAAATAAATAGAGCACACAGTTAATAAAAATCCCACTGTAAGGCGAATTGCAACAGCATCTATGCTAGTTGTAATTAGCAAGGGCTGAACTGGGGTCTGGTTGCCCACAAGGATAGCCACCCCTCCATGAGCAGGACCATCCGCAATTCTGTCCTTACGAAAAAATGTTATGTTATGCATGGTGGGGTTATCATTTGCCTTTAGGTAAGTCTCCTGCAAGCAAAAGCAAACTCGTGCTTTTGCAGGAGGGCCTTGATGTCATCTGTATTTCGCCAGAATCCACGACAATTCCATTGTAGGAATTTAGCCATTATTTTGGCTTGGTGGGTCCATCAGGTGGCTTCCGAGGTGCTGAGGGTTTACTTTTGTCAGCCTTGGATTTATCTTTTTTCGAGAAGAATGGATGCTGTCCCGTGTTCATTTCTTCCTCCACAAAGAGTTCCAAGACTGATTCATCCGGTACCTCCTTATTCTCTACATCCATTGTTTCTGTTATTACTGGAGGCTCTTTACCACTTGGTTTTGGTAGTGGTGGAGCACTAGGAGGAACGGATATAGGAGTTGCAGCTGACTGTGTTTTTTTGGTGGGCTCTTGTGAACTTAATAAATAGCGTGCAATCGGAGCGAATGAATATCTTGGTGGTATAGTCATCTCAGTTTGTGTCCCGATAGTGCACTTAGCAGAAACCTTCTGGGCATATGAAGGTTTCCCGCTATTTATTGGTTGGATACGTTTTCTGGCCTCTGGGTAGGAGATATTCAGCTCTGTTTTTAACTTTTGGATCTCTTTTTCATTCCTCCACCGCTGGCATGCTCTAGAGTAGGCGGAGTACTCTTCTTGGCAATTGACACAGATCGGTTTTGGAGCTGAACATTCCTTGCTCTCGTGGTCTTTAACACCACATCGATCACAGGCAGGGTTATCACGACAAGATGTTTGTGAGTGGCCGTATTTTTGGCATCTAAAACATCGCAGTGGGTTTGGGATATAAATCCTCACTGGGCAGTTCAGACAGCCTGCCTTGATGGAACTTGAAAGCCGTGGGGTGTTAAATGTTAGGATGAGAACTCGGGTAGGGACGAGATTCCCATCCTTTCTCATTGATATTCTTTTGACAGCCATCACTCCTTGTTCTTTCAATTCAGATCTCTTCTTCACAAACATGAAGGTCCCACTCTGAAATGACACCTCGTGAAGAGTTCAAAGTTTTGTGGGGATTACGATGATAGGTATTCCCCCCTATTGATGTGGCTTTCAGGATTTTTTTCCGCCTGTTTTATAGCTTTGACCAAAAGGTCGCCAGAACGCAGTCGTTTTGCACATTTGGGTGATCCTGCCAACCCTTCTAATCCTTTCTGGATAAAGAAGGATGACATCTTTCCAATGGACTACTCTCCGGTGGAATGGAGAATGAGGAAAAGCGGTGTCACTGATGGTGGTGGTGTATCCTCAGTCCTGGCTCTTTTTGCAGAGGTGTTATCTGCGTTATCATCTCGATTAGGTAGGGGCCCTTGTTGGGGCCACAGAAGAAGAAGGGTTTATAATACTCATAGGAGTAAAATAAAAATTTCCGATGCCCTAAGTACCTCACCCACCACAGAGCCCCACGAGGGGACACCCACTCATGAACTAGCAGGTACTGCATACACGAATGGGACGCCAAGTTAGCTTAGAGGCACCATACCCATGTTTCCAATAAGCTTTGATCCCGTCCCAGGACCAAAGGGAGGGAGGCTTATTGGAACGCAGTTGACCCTAGCAGTAAGAACCACCCGCCGATTGATCCCAGTCGGGCCGGTCCAGGACCACCTGTCTTGTCGAAGCAGGGGCCAAAGTGGTGTATTAAGGTTGGGCCCCTCAACTACCAGGATCCCCCTTTCCGAATTCCACAGGTCGCAGTGCACGGCTGCACACGCTGGATTCCAATGATGTAACCCTGGAACCAAGGTATGGGTGTTAGATCCCAGTGATGCTAATCTGGAAAAACCAGCAGCATCACTGGGAGATCCCCTCACCACGTACAGGTACCCACGTCGAGGGATTTCCTGTTGTACCATGTGGATGGCTGGGTATATGTGCATCGTTTACCTGGAGAAGTGATGGTGCCTGAGGCACTGCGAAAACAAGCCAGTGGCGGCGGTGTCATGTTTTGGGCGATGTTCTGCTGGGATACCCTGGGTCCAGTCATCCATGTGCCGGGCACTCTGACGTCTACCGCCTACCTAAACATCATTGCCGACAAGGTACACGCTTTCATGGCAATGGTCTTTCCTTCTGGCGGTGGCATCTTCCAGCAGGATAATGTGCCATGCTACATCGCAAGGATTGTTTGAAACTGGTTCGTGGAACATGAAGAAGACTCCAGGTATTGCCCTGGCCTCCAAATTCCCCAGACATCAATCCCACCGAGCACCTGTGGTCTGTGTTGGAACAGCGACTTCGATCTGCGGCGTTTAAACCACGGACCTTACAGGAGTTATAGGATCTGCTGGTTACATGTTGGTACCAGAAAATAGATTGCTAGGTTGCTAAAATGGATTGCACAGCTACGTATTTAAACCAATTTAAGCTTAAACATTCAAGAACACGGTTCATGGGTGACATTTATAAATTTTGTAGCGTCCATGCCCCACCTGGTATGAGCTGTTTTGGCCGCACATGGAGGACCAACATCATATTAGGTAGGTGGTCATAATATTTTGGCTCATCGGTGTATATGCATATTTTTGTATGGAAAAGGGATTTGCAGTGAAGGCTATGAAAGTCGAGATCATTAGTGATAGTGGCAATAATTAGACCAGTGATACTCGTGGATTATGCGGAGCAGATGGCACAAAATATATTATTAATATGCTCACCACTACCTGTAAATAATTTTTACAAATTTATCTGGACTTTCCAATGCAGTTCCACTAGCATACATCATTTAAGGCAATAAAAAGGAAAACTGAGAAATGTGTTGCCAGAATTTAAAAAAAAATAAATAAAAAATAAAAAAAAAACTATACAGGATTTCAGTTCATAGTACTGCAGATAAAAAGTAGGAATACAGCCCGAATACATTCCTTTCGAAAAAAAATTAAAAAACAAAGAATTAATAAATAAATGAATAATACTCTATCAGTGGACTGCACAGGTAATTTTGAGAGCCTACGGTGATTTTCTGCAGCCCCAAAAATACCATACTTGGACACTTTCTTCTAACTGAGCAGTATCTGTTTTGGAGAGGTTTTATTATATATCCATAATATGTGAGATGCAAGATGGTGTAGCAATTAAAATAAACTCAAGAAAATTTAGGGCAAATGCTTCATTCTATAAGAATTTTAAGACATCCTTGTACAGGTAGGGCACATCCTCGTGTACTAAGTAATAAACCTAGTTTGCTTATTGTGACATACAGAAATGAAGTTACATCATGAAGAATAATCTTTTAAAGTTCCTTATACATCATGGTGAATAAAATGCTATAATCCTAATTCACTGATTCCTGAATACATATCCACATTCTGCTGCAGTTCCTAGTACTATGCACAAGGCAATAAGACATGGATATGAACAATGAATTGGATAGTAACACTTTATATACTGAGTATGGACTGGAACTAACGTATGTATGAACTAGAACTAACTTATGTATTACTTATATACTGTGAATGGGCAATAGACTAGTCTACTACGGAGCAGAATATGGATGGGTAACAATATACGGAACAGTCTGGCTTGGGACTGAAACAGAATGCCCAGTTTAAAAAGAGACCCAGAAGACCCTGAAGAAGTTATCCTTGGCATAAACAAGCCATTTAAGAAGCTAGCTGAATAATAATCAATATGATCTGATGGAATCAATTTCTGTTCAGATCATACTGACACAAAAAAAAAAAGGTTGTTATATCATGATGCAAGCTAAAATGGATTGCACAACTATGTATTTAAACCAATTTAAGCTTAAACATTCAAGAACACGGTTCATGGTGACATTTGATACATGATGCTAACAGAAAAAGTACCAAGGTGAAATAACTCTACCAAGATATAATAAATGAAGAGGAGAGTTATTGCACCTTTATATTTGTTTTCTCTTAGTAACATGTAATAAGCATCACCACTATATATCTTAGTCAATAAATGTTAATATAAAGAAGTTTACAAGGCAATATTACTCATGATTTATTGTTTGGTTCTGTACTAAGACTGACCTGTACAACAATTGACTAATTTTAACAAAGATATCACCTCTAAAATTATTTCTGACATTTTCAAAGGTCCATGATTTTCTGCTTTATTTTTCAAACACTTCAAAATCAGTTAATCAGAATTTAAAAGATATGCATCTGTCACATCCTCATAAAAGCCCCTGTAAATGGTTATGCTTCTACAGGTTGAGTATCCCCAATCTGAAATTTCAAAAACTGAAAAGCTCCAAAAACAGAAAAATCTTTTGAAAAATACTCGAAAGTTCTGGAAACTGGGAGCCCTGGAAGGAAAGAGCTGTGATGCGGTGCGTTGACATCAATAAAGTGGCAATTATCATCAATGCAAGGTGTTTATGTCCATTAATGTCCATCATGTGTTTATTAATGTCCACTAATGTCCATTTATGTCCATTAATGTGTTTATGTCCATCAATAACTGAAAAAAAATTATGTTAAATATTATAATGATACAAAAGTGCTGTACACTACAAATATGCAAAATTTATTTATTTAATTTTTTTAAATTATTAATTAAGATTTTTTGCAGAACACTTTCTCACAGAAGACAGTTTGAGAAATACTGGTGTAGTCAACCCTTGACAAGTATGCATATAAAGAAAGTTGAACTACCATCAGAGCTTTCAATGCCTGTATCAGCTCCTCAAGATTGTTACATCATCCCCCACATCATGTTATTACTAATTAGCTAGTAGTTAAATTTGATTATTGGCTAATTTAATACACAAGAATTAAGCTGTGTGATATTCATTATAAAATTATATTTTGATTTATACGTATATGCTAGTATAAAGCATATGTATTTTGCTTATATATATATGCTTTACATAAAAAAAAATATACTACACTTGCTCAATCATCATACTAATGCTACTAGTGCCAATCTAGATGATTACAATCCAGACCTGCAATGTTGAATTGGGTACCTGAACCCCTACATAAGTTGATCTCTCTGTAAATTTACTTTATATATCAGTACTGGGATTTGGTTCTTATTTTCCCATTTCTTCTATCCTGTTGTGAAAAGGCAATAGCACACCAGGCATTTTCATATTATTCCTATTGCTATAATGCCAAAACTTATTCATTGCAGAATGCACTCTTAGTTTAAAATGCTAATCTTGAAAGTTAATGAATTTTCAGAGATTGATGTACATTTCTCATTCCCCCCCCCCCTATTCAGTTCACTCACTCATGTTCATTAAATTCATATGCCATTAAGAAAATTCATCTGTACTAATGTTATGCAGCAGAACCTTGGTTATCTGTGATAATGATGGGAATCAGGATACTGGTTAATCATGAAGCAAATGCAAGGAATTAATTTGCATAATTTGTGTAAACAGTGATTCTGTACTGTATATATATTTATCTACAAGAGAAGTTAATATTTATATGTAGATTTTTGAATATTGATCAGTTTTTTTTTTTTTTATAGATCTCAATATTTATTTAAAAAATCAAACTGGTTTTTGGTATAATAATTTATTTTGAATTACTGCACGTGGACTGTAAAGTAGTTTAAGCCTCCTGTTAGGATCTATGTTTTGTACCCTGTGGAACCTCTACTTTGCTCCTAGCAACTGAGGGGAAACTAGTTGTTCATCTTGTTAATAGGTGAAACAGGTTAATAAAACTTTATTAAAAAAATTCCAAAAATGAATTATGAAGTTGTCTCACAATGTGCTGTCTTGATCTACTTATTTGAAATTCACTTTGAAGTTATTTTAAGATCACCCCTTTTTTTTTACAAATATTAGTTCATTTTGCTGCATATTTATTATGTAAAAAGCGAAGTATACAATTGCTTGCTTGACTGGTTTCTAAAATATTGAGTATATTCTAGAAATAAACATAATCACCACTTATCCAGTATTTAGGCCACTGGTTTCATTAGCCTCTTAATTTGCTTAGTGGTTGACCATGCTTCCCCCCCCCCCTTTTTTTGTTTGTAGTAGAGAAATCCTTTGATTAATTTTAAATTCCACTTGTTTATAAATGTGTGTAAGCCGATTAGTTTCTTTTGCTTGTTTAAAGTTTCATGTAATGTAGTCATTGTAGTTGCCAGTCATAGTCAAAGAATTTGCTTTCCTCCATCCTTACTAGCAGTAGGGGGAATTTTTTGACACTAATGCTCTATATATATATCAGAGGTTGCATATCAGAAGTGTGGGATGTATGTCCCTAGGGTTGCACTTGGTTTTTGAGAAGGGGTACACGTTGATTTTTATGAAGCACTTTTTTTTTTAAACGAAATATGGACAAATCATCCCAATAATCTAGTCATGAAGTCAATATTATTCATTGAGATTAAATGTATTGAAGTATATGTTAATTTATAAAAGAGCGTATACTCAGCTAAATTTTGTCAAATTTTTATTTGACATTAAATGTATAAACTACTATGCCTGAAATATTTTATACCTTGGGTGTGCAAGGTATAAAAATTTGGGAAAACCTGCTCTTTATCAGGTTTTTATGCCAATTTATCCTCCAACGGTTTACAAAAAAAAAAAAAAATGTATGTGGTATTTTAAACAATTTTAGGGACAGCATTTGAATTTTTGCAGGTTATGTTATAGTGTGTATTGTGAAGTTTATTGTGAAGACTATGACAAAAGCCTCTACATGCAAATGGAATGGGCAAGTAAGCGTCAATGCCTTATTATGGGTGATTTCAATTTGCCTCTAATTGATTGGAGTAAATGGGAAGGAAACTCGACATGGGGAACAAAATTTTTAAATCAACTAGATGACTGTTATTTGTATCAACATGTCAGGGAAAGTACTAGAGAAAAGAATATCCTAGACCTCATCATCACACATGAATCAGATGACATAACAGGGCTGACAGTAGAGGAACCAGTAGCAGGAAGTGATCATGGAGTTCTACGGTGGATGATGACGAGAGAGGTAGCAGAAGTAAAAGGCAAAGGAATGGGTTTTAATTTCAGAAAAGGAAATTACGATGCCTTAAGGTACTACATGGCCTCTATTAACTGGGTAGATATCGCGCAGAGAATGAATACAATTGAACTGTGGTACGCTTTTAAAACATTAATCACAGATGCCTTGAATGCGTATATACCATTAAAAAAATACTCCACGAGAAGGGTTCCAAGTTGGATGAATAGTGAAGTTGCCACATTACTTGAGCAGAAAAAGGTGGCATGGAAAAGTTACAGAGCAATAAAAAGTACTGAAGCCTTATAACAGCTACAAGGTGAGGTGTAATAGAGCCACAGAAAAGGTTCGACAGGCAAAGGCAGTTTATGAGAAATCACTAGCAAACAGAGCAAAGAGGGGGGATAAAGAATTCTTCACATATATAAATGCCAAGAAGAGCAGGACAAACCAGATCGGACATTTACTTAAGGGAAAGGGGATAGTAATAAATACACCAGCTGCCATTGCAGATGAACTCAACAGTTATTTTGCATCGATATTTACAAATGAAAAGCCTTTTGTGGCAATGGGAAATTGTGGGAGCGAAGTTAAAAAATATGTAATTAATGATATTGAAATTTCGCAAGATTATTTAATGAAAAAACTTTCGAGCCTACAGACTAGTAAGGCTCCTGGAGTTGATGGAATATACCCTATAATCTTAAGAGAGGCGGCAAGCGAGTGCATTAAACCATTGAGGCTAATTATGCGAGCATCACTAGACTCTGGGGAGATTCCCTTGGATTGGAAAAGTGCAAATGTATCTCCCATACATAAGGGTGGCTCTAAAAGTGAAGTTGGAAATTATCGACCTGTCAGTCTGACTTCAGTAGTAGGGAAAATCATGGAGGCAATGATCAAGGGTGGAATTCAGGATCATTTGGATCGAATTGAAATTCTCAAGGATACTCAGCATGGTTTTGTAAAGGGAAAATCATGTTTAACAAATCTGGTTCGCTATTTCGAAAGGGTCACTCACGAGCTGGATTTAGGGAATAATTTCGACATTGTTTATTTAGATTTCAGCAAAGCTTTTGACTCAGTCCCACGTGAGCGGTTGCTTTATAAGCTGGAACAGGTTGGAATCACTGGGAAAATCCTTAGATGGATAGAAGGATGGCTTCAGGGCAGGAGGCAGAGGGTTGTGATAAATGGCTATTCCTCAGATTGGGTTGATGTAAGAAGTGGGGTTCCCCAAGGATCAGTATTAGGACCACTGTTGTTTTTAATTTTCATAAACGACATTGATGAAGGGATAGAGGGCGTGATGTCTAAATTTGCAGATGATGTTAAAATTGGTAGAGTAGTTAATGATCACTGTCAAGCTGAGCTTCTTCAGAGAGACCTAGATAGACTTCAAGAATGGTCAGAAAAATGGCAGTTGTGCTATAATCCAACAAAGTGTAAGGTATTACACCTGGGAAACAGTAATCCTAAAATAACTTATTCACTTGGTGGAGTTCAACTAAACCCAGTACTGGAGGAAAGGGACTTGGGTGTTACGATACGGTCAGACATGAAATTCTCTGAGCATTGTAAACAGGTTGCAAGGAAGGCCCATGGTGTCCTATCGATGATCTATCGAACTTTTGCAAGTAGAGATAGGGACGTGATAATCCCATTATATAAGGCTTATGTTAGACCACACTTGGAATACTGTGTTCCGCACCTAAAGAAAGACATCGAGCTTCTTGAAAGGGTGCAAAGAAGGGTAACTCGCCTGGTGAGATCGGCAAAAGGGCGTCCTTATGAAGAAAGACTTCGAATATGTGGGTTGCAGAGCTTGGAAACTAGACAGACACCTTAGAGGAGATTTGATTGAGGTGTTTAAGGCTCTGAGAGGCATCAGTAAAATGAATGAGGACAAAATTTTCAAGATTATAAATGATGCTAGAACTAGGGGACATAAATTCAAGTTACGGGGGGGAAATGTTTAGATTGGACTGCAGGAAGTTTTATTTTAGCCAGCGAGTTATAAATTACTGGAATAAGTTGCCTTCATGGGTGGTAGAGGCCGACAGTTTGGGGAAATTCAAAGGTCATCTGGATAGTACTTTTGGGTAAGGGAAGCGCATAGGATGATAGGATTAATTTCCTTTTTATTTATTTTTTATTTCATTTTATTATTTTTATTTATTTATTAATTATTATTATTTATTTATTTATTTAATTTTTGTTTTTATTATTGTTTTGTTCGGATTTTTTTTTTTTTTTGGCTGGTGCAGCATAAGCCATAGGCTTTCTTGCACCATACAGCCGTTACTAATACTAATACTAATTACTCACTGTTTGTTTAGTTTATTTTCCTCTGCGGTGCAGAGGTATTGTCAAAAATTTCAAAAAAACTTGATACCCCAGGAAAACATTGATAAGAAGAAGAGGAAGCGTTTAAGTTTATCTATAGAACAGAAAGTGAATTTGTTGAAGAAACTGGGCAGTGGTGTACGTGTGAGACATCCTACAGAGGAATTTGGTATTGGAACGACCACCATCTACGACCTGAAGAAAGAGAAGGATAAACTGTGAGTTTTATGCTGAAAGTGATGAACAGAAGTTAATGAAAAATAGGAAAACACTGCATAAAGTTAATAATGAAGATCTCAATTGTGTTTTGAAAGAGTGGATCCGTCAGCATCGCAGTGAACACATGCCACTTACCGGTCAGCTGATCATGGAACAAGCAAAGAACTGAAAAGTGAAGTGAACTGTGAATATTCAACAGGCTGGTTACAGAAATTCAAGAAAAGATATGGCATTAAATTTTTAAAGATTTGCGGTGATAAAGCAGCTGTTGATCACAAGGCAGTGGCAAAATTCATTGATGAGTTTGCCAAGGTCATCGCTGATGAAAATTTTAAGGCAGAACAAGTCTATAATGCTGATGAAACATCATTGTTTTGGTGTTACTTACCCAGGAAGACACTAACTACAGCTGATCAGACAGCCCCAACAGGAATTAAGGTTGCCAAGGACAGATTAATTGTGTTGGGATGAACTAATGCAGCAGGCACGCATAAGTGTAAACTTGCTGTGGTAGGCCAAAGTTCGCATCCTCGCTGTTTTAAAGGAGAGAATTTCTTACCAGTCCATTATTATGCTAACAGAAAGACATGGATCACCAAGAACATCTTTTCTGATTGGTTTCACAAAAATTTTGTACCAGCAGCTCATGCTCACTCAGAGAAGCTGGACTGGATGATGACTGCAAGATTTTGTTATTTTTTGATAACTGTTCTGCTCACCCTCCAGCTGAAATACTCATCAAAAATAATGTTTATGCCTTGTCATCATCAGCCATTTTCAATCCACTGCAGGATGAAGGCCTCTCTAGCAAATTTCCAGTTCATTCTGTTTTGTGCAATGGCCATCCATTTACTACCCACAAACTCTTGAATTTCATCTGACCATTTCCATTGTTGTCTTCCAGGTTTTCTCTTAGCTCCTCTTGGGTACCATTCTGTTATTTTCTTAGTCCATCTGTCATCATGTCTTTGAGTACGTGTCCTGCCCAAGACCATTTTAGTTTTTTAGTTTTGATAAGAATGTCCTTTACTTGAGTTTGCTGCCTAATCCATGTGTTTCTCTTCGTATCTAACAGTCTGATTCCCAATATAATTTGTTCCATTCTTCGCTGTATAGCTCTCAGCTTCTCTTCCATTCTTTTGGTGAGTGCCCACGTTTCACTTCCATAAGTCATGGTGGGGAGTATACATTGGTTCATTATTTTACGTTTCAGACAAATTGGGATATTGCTCCTCAGTATGTGATTATATTTCCTGAATGCTACCATCCAAAATTTATTCTTCTCTTGACTTCCATCCATTTATCATTATTACAGCTAATGACTTGTCCCAGATAAGTATATGACTCCACCTTTTCAATTACTGCTCCTTCAATCATTATATCCCTTTCTGTGGCATACTTGCTCATCATTACTTTTGCTTTAGCCATATTCATCTTTAGTCCAAAATCCTTACTAACTCTGCATAACTGATTAAGATTTTCCTCTAATTGTTTGGGATCGTGGCTTATGACCACAATGTCATCTGCAAATCGTAAATGGTTTAGGTACTCTCCATTCACATTGACTCCTTTCTGTGACCAGTCTAATCTTCTGAAAGCTTCTTCAAGGGCAGCAGTAAACAACTTCGGAGATATTGTGTCTCCTTGTCGAACTCCTTTCTCAATATTAAATTTCCTACTGTCTTTGCCTAGTCTAATAATGGAGGTAGCACTCTCATATATTTTCTTCAAAATCATAATATATGGGATATCTATGCCTTGTCTTTCCAGTGCCCGAAACATTGTCTTATGCTGCATGGAGTCAAATGCCTTTTCATAATCCACAAATGCCAGGCATAACGGTGTTTTATATTCATTTGCCTTCTCCATTAGTGCCATTACGTGAAGGTGATCCATAGTTGATAATCCTGTCCTAAAGCCATCTTACTTGCTCTTTCGGTTGATTCTCATCAAGTATTCTTTCTAATTGGTTAGTAACAACCCTTGTGAACAACTTGTAGATGTGGGACAACAAGCTACTTGGTCTATAATTTTCAATTTCTGATTTATCTCCTTTCTTATGCAGCAAAACTATGATTGCATTATTCCACTCCTTAGGTGCTACACTTTTTCTAATGTATTTTTTGAAGAGTCTTGCCAGTTTTTGTGTCATGTCATGTCTCTTCCTCCCAATTTTAACAACTCTACAGTAATTTCAGCTTCCCTCAGAGCTTTCTGATTCTTCAACGCATGTTCTACCTCATCAGGTATGTTGTATGTGTTACTAATTTGCGATCCATCTTCCCCACTGCTGGTATCATTCCCTCGCTCCTTGTATAACTCTTTATAGTAGTCTTCTGCTATTTGAATTATGCCTTCTCTGCTATTCATAAGTACACCATTGCTATTCTTCAGTTTCAGTATCATTTGTCTTTCTGTATTACTGCTCATGACTGCTGATTTAAATCCTTTGTTTTCCCTTAATGCTTGTTCTACTTTTCTTGTGTTAAATTTTCTTATGTCCTCTCTGAGTCTCTTTCTAATGGCTTTGCATAACACAGTATACTCAATTTTCTCCCTGTCAGTGTTTTTCTTGCTCTTCATTTGTCGTCTTTGGTTCATCATGACAAGTGTTTCTTGACTGATTTTTTCTTCTTTGGATTTCTTTTTACCTATAGGTTTCTTGGGCTTTATCACTTTCAGAAAGTTGTAATATTCCTTATCAATATCTTGGTCCTGAACATTCCGCAGAAGCTCAAACTTGTTCTTAAGTTCCAGTACATACTGCCTTTTCTCCTCTTCTGTTATCTCAATGACCTTTGTATTATTTACTCGAGTCAGTTTTTTCCTTTCTTTTCTTACATCTATATCAAGTGTGCATCTTACGATTTTGTGATCACTTCCAACATTTACCTTGTTCAGGACAGTAACATCATTCACGATATATTTTCTGTTAGTGAGGATGAAGTCGATTTCATTAGTTGTTAATCCATTTGGGCTCTTCCATATCCACTTTCTGTTCACCCTTTTCTTGAAAAAAGTGTTTTCAAGACATTCCTCTAGATTCTACAAATTCCACAAGTCTTTCACCTCTTTCATTTCTTTCACCAATTCCAAAATTTCCTATATAGTTCCCCTTTCTATGCTGTTTTGTCTCTTTCCAACCTTAGCATTGAAGTTCCCCATAATGATAAGTGTAGTAAGTTTTCTGTTCATCTAGAAGACTCTCAATTACGGTGTACATTTCTTCAACCTCTTCATCATCATGGCTTGATGTTGGCGCATAAATCATTATAACCTTTAGTTTTTTTTTTTTTTTTTATGAAAACCCCAAACACAAAAGGTATCAAAACCTATAGTACTTAGTACCGTGCATGGGTTGAAGGAGAAGTATGGGGGGGGGGGGCGGAAACTTTGCTCTAGAGACTAAACATGGGTTTCACCATTTCAAGCCTCCAATAAGCAGAGTGGTGGTATTTTGCCGGTTAATGAACAAACCTCTTAGAAATCCTCCTACAAACCTCTTAGAAATCCTGAGTAGTAGTCTTGACACCCTTGGTGATGTACTTTTGAATTCCAAAATGTTGTTTTTTATATCTTTATGGACCAGAACACCAGCTCCACCTTCACTCCTTTCACTGGAGTACAGCAGATTTCCATTTTATAAACTTATAAGTTATTAATTTCTTCTTCTTGTTTCAGTCAAACCGATGATATTCAATTTACATTTTCTAATTCCTTTTCCACCTCCAGTATCCTGTCTTCACTGATGAGCGATCTTACATTGTAACAGGCCAAGTTCAGTTTCCGTGCATGGCAGCCTGATCATACCCAGAGATTCTTAGCACCCTCTGCTTCCACTCTGATCCTCTCGCTGCCGTAAGAGGGGGGGGAGTGAAAGCCGCTGGGGACTGAGGGCCATTTGTTTCGTTGTGCTGTCATGTGCTGGAGGGTTTGGTCTTTTCCTCTTCACGCTGACCAGGCGTCTTGAAGAGAACCACTCTACACGTTCGTTGCCACCTAAGTGACGTAACAGTGCTTACCATCGAGGTGTGCATGAGTGGATTTTAGGGAAGCAGGCCAACCGGACTTCTCCTAAATCTTCTGAAATAGAAAGGTATTGGATCTATCAGTGTTTCAGACTGAGTGTCTGATAACACACAGCATGCCTGTTCCCCTCTAAGCCCCCTTATGCCCTGTACTTTCCCCCAAACGTGACTTCATTAATTCAGCCATGTGATCAGGATATCTTCAGATCAATGAAGTGTAAATATAAAAACGCTTTTTGAACAGCATGATGCTGGTAGCAGTGAAAAGAGGCATGGGCACGGACGCCACAAGTGGGTAGGCGAGGTAAGCATCACTTACGGGCGGCAAAAAAATTTTTGACACATACGAGTCGACCTCTGTTCAATGAACTTTTTTATAGCGAAAATTTCTATTTAGCGATATTTTTAAAATCCCCCTTGATAATTACATTTAAAATCGCTTCCGTAGAACAAACAAAATTTCCATATAGCAAACGAATTACGAGAGACTTAACTGGGAATGCATTGTTTGCATTTTTCATTAACTCTGGCCTTCAGGCAATTGAGGCAATTAGTGCTGCTACTAAGCACAAATTAAAAGCCAAAGGGATTACCATTCTGCAACTTAATGGTACTTGCAAAACCTATCCAACTGCCTGTCCCACACATCCAGAAGTCGTGCTGCTCATCTGATTGGTTAACGTTTACCAGTATTCAACACAGTAGGCAAATAATTCATTTGAAATAAATACAGTACAGTCAGTTCTGCTATAATGCAGTACATGTGTTCCTAAAAATCTCTGTGGTATAGTATTTTGCACAATAAAAAAACAGGGCTTATGGAAAAAATAGGGCTAGGGGCAGGGCACTCAAAAAAAAGAAAAGAAGAAAAAAAAAAAAAAAGTTCAGTCTGGTAAGTAAAACACTAAAAAACGTTAGAAACTCAATAAAATTGGGATAGGGGCTGGGCACCTATCCCCCAAATTTAAAATATATCACTCTCAATCTCTCTTGACAAGATATGAAGTTTGTTTGTTTGATTTATATTTCTCTTCACTGACATTTTCTCTTTTTTTTGGATTGTAAAAGTTAAAACAATAAAAAAGATAAGCAATCAATAACGATGAGTACCGCACGCACAAACTGCACAAGTGAGATACGGGGTAACAAGTTTAAGAAGCTTAAAAAATAGGAATGAAGAGAAGATTCTGAAAATGTGCTTATGTTTTTTATATGATTGAAGATTTCATAGAAGGGGAAACACATTTCACGATAATAATGTAAAACCCACAGAATTCCAGCTATCGGTGCAAGATCGAGTTTATTTACCCATTTATAATCGATTACACTAACAGAAAAGACCAATAAACCGGGAACTGCAAATTGTTTTTACTGTTTTGTGGTAGTGACCTCCAGAAATGTGCTCCTCTGCTCACGCTATCAAGCCTCATGAAATTTCTGTTCGAACAGAAAAATGTGAGCTCCTGAAAACATGAGTCGGCCTACAATATCACGTGTTATCTTTGTAAATACAGCGAATGAAAACAGTGTGTCTTTGACCAATACAACTACAGTAAATGGGAAATATAGCCCTCACAAATATGTGAGGGCTATATTTCCCATTTACTCTTCGTAAACTTGTGTATTGCTGCGCAAGTCGCTACAGGTTTTGCATTCACCTAGTGTTACTCGCAGACGAAATCATGCATGAGCAAATGTGATAATCGTGTTATACTTGCATTGTTCCCTAATATGTCAGTCATGTTGGAGCAAATTTGCGTTGCGAAAATAGCAGAACTGACTGTATGCGAAATTGCAGACTTAAGTTAATTTGCTGATTATCTGGATCTGTGTTTCATATTTATATTTTGCAGAGTTATTCTCCAGATCATGGCTACAACCCTGTACTTTGGCTAGAAAGAGCGGAAGATGGCTGTGAAGGCACCTCCCACTCATTGCTTTCCTCTCTCTCTCCTCCTCATCTGCATGTTACTGGGGGGGGGGGAGGGATGTCATCACAATATCAGAGCTCAAATGAAGAAAAAGAAACAGCAAAATGGAAATTTTTTCTTTTTAAACAACTAACAAAAATTAATACCCCGTATTACCACTGATTCTTCTTTCCCATACATTACTAGATGATATCATGTGCATTAACAATACAATGAGAATTGCTTATGCATGTCAACAGAAATGCTTTTTATTTACTTATTTATTATTTAATTTTTTGTTCTAGGGGCTTCCGCCCTCACACCCCTGCTTTTGCACTTTACTTGATGATTTCATGAGCAATAACAATGAGAACTGTTCATGCAGGTCAACAGAAATGCTTCTTTTTTTATTTTTTTCTGGGGGCTGCTGTCCCCACACCCTCACTAATATGAAGAGAACCTGATACTAACAACTCATACAATTACTGCGAAAAAAATCAAATCTTCAAAAAACAAGTTAAAAAAAAAAAAAAAAAAAAATCATCAGTCCTCGCATGCCGGCTTGTACACTTCATCAAACATCCACACTGAAAACACTTGCATTCTGAAGAATGGTGTATGAGTGTGAATACCAAATTCACACTCATACACTATTCAATTACAGTCTTACATCCATCCTTTTGCAAATGGAATATCAATAACTGAGGGCAGCAGAGCAGCATGACAACAACTAAAAAACAGCACGATAATTTTGCATTTCCTGCTAAAATCAGATATGAATTTGCATCCAATCAAACAATGACAAATGCAAAATGAGGAAAATTACGCATTCCCCGAACTGTGCTCACTGAATTGATTGAACCAATAATCAGCCTGAACTGTGCTCGCTGAATTGATTGAATCAAAAAAGAAATGTTCGACGAAACACGTAAGCAGAACTTTTTATTGTATTTATTCAATTTTTTATCTCATGCACCGGAAAAATTACAAAAGCGTGCAATTTAAAAAAATTTCAAAATTATAAAATTACAAAAAAAAAAGAGGAGACAGGCATAATATCAGTAAGTTTTACCTCGAGCATCGTTGCCAGAATCAACGTCTTCAGCTGATAAGTACGCAGCTGTGGAGATTTAGATGGGATCGGGCCGCTCAACCTTAGGAAAGAACGTATTAATGGATGATCGGACGGTGGCTTTTTTCTTTTCATCGTAGATTTCTTTGTAGCAAGCAAGCATATCATTCACCCCTCTGTTAACTTTTAAGAATCGTTTGCTGTCAGGATCCATCTTCTCAAATATCACCACTGCCGATGCAAATTCACGAAATGCCATTGCCATCTCTCTGGTGATGAAGTGTCTTGGCTCCTCATTTGGTTCATCATGAGCTTCGTCAGCATTTTCTTCTTTCATTATCGCTGCCTGCAAGTCAATAAGTTCTTCGTTAGATAATTCCTTCTCTTCTTTCTCTATTAACTCCTCCACTTCTTTGTTATCAACCTCCAACTGAAGTAGCTCTGCAACTTTTAAAATCTTATTTGTAACCCCTTCATATGATTCGTCTTTTTCAAATCCTTCAAAGTCTTTTACATGCTGTGGGCCTTTTTTTCCCTTCCATGTGCCATTTAAACAACTTTTAGTAATTTCCACCCAGGCCTTATTAATAATGGCATGGTAAATATTGTAAGATTTCCAAAAGTCTCTTAATGTAAAATTTTTTCTCGCCGTCTACTGCAGCGACAATGCCTGAGCAAATGTTGTGCGTAAATAGTATGCTGTTAAATTTGAAATAACACCTTGATCCATACGTTGGATGAGTGAAGTCGTGTTTGGCAGTAGAAATATGACTCTCATGTTCAAATTAAAATCATCTAGATGCGTAGGATGTCCAGGAACATTATGTAATAGAAGCAAAATCTTGAAAGGAACGTCACCGTTTTTACATTATGTTTCAACCTCGGGAAGGAAGCAGCAATTAAATCAATCCTCAAAGAGAGCTATTGTTATCCATGCACTCTGGTTCGATCGGAAATGCATGGGTAGGGTGGCTTTATTGATGCCCTTAAATGCAAGAGGATTTCCAGAATGGTAGACAAGCAGTGGTTTTAATCTGTAATCTCCCACTGCATTATCCCCAAGCAAGAGCTGGGCCCTATCTTTTGATGCCTTGAAACCTGGCATTGTATTTTCCTTTTTGGCAATGTATGTTCGACCTGGCATTTTTTTCCAATACAGAGCAGTCTTGTCAACGTTAAAAATTTGCTTCGTTGAATAGCTGCCTTCATCAATAATTTTTTCCAACACATTACAAAATTTCTCTGCAGCTGCAGAATTGGCACTGGTGATGTCATCGCATACTTTAATGTTTTGGAAATCAGCGCGATGCTTGAACCTATTAAACCACCCATTTCTTGCCATGAACTTGGCTTGGGGTTCACCGTACTTATCCTTAACATCTTTATAAATACTTCTTGCTTTTGCTTGAATGGCCATTGGACTCAGGGGCACTTGCTTCTGAATCTGATTTCCCATCCATATGATTAACAGCTGTTCCATCTTCGATGTAGCACCTGAACACTGTTTTGTGATCACTGTTAATCTTAAGAGCGTTGATCCTTTGATGTGATCTTTTATACATGCACTGTCCTTTAAAATAGTATTCACTGCTGAAGTAGCGAGACCTAATTCCCTTGCAGTAGATGACACACTTTGTTCTGCTTCGTACTTCTTAATCATTTTCATCTTCATTTCTAAATGAAATTTGTTTTGTTGCCTGGCACTACCACCACTTGCACTTTTCGTTGGTTGCTTTCCCTTCATTATTGTAATACGTAAATAGGAATGAAGAGAGGTTTCTGAAAATTTGTTTTTTATATGATTGAAGATTTCAATGAAGGGGAACACATTTCACCATAATGGCGTAAAAACCCACACAATTACAGTTATTGGTATTATCGCAAATGCAATAAGATCGAGTTTACTACCCATTTATAATTAGATGCACTAACAGAAAAGCCCAATAAACTGGAAAGTGCAAATTGTTTTTATTGTTTTTTGATTGTGACCTCCAGAAACGTGCATTATAAAAATATCACAAAGGCGTTCAAAATTGATTTTTTATAACAGGACATATGATAACGATGAAAGGGTAGTGCAATTTCGATTATAAATATGATCTTTTAGAGAGATAAATAGCTTAATAATATACGAAAATTTTCAACTTCAAAGGACTTGGAATGAATTACAAAAAAAACACACCGTGTTATTGGGTTCACATTACGATATATTTATGATACCTCCATTTATTTGTACGGGATGCAAAATATGTTTCCATGATTTTTTTTAAGTTTGCACCAGCCAGCAAAAACTTACATAAAGTCGAATTTCCAGAAGTCGGGGAGTTCCTGTACATAATTTAATAACCTTGAGGACTGTAGATTCGGCGATAATGATAATTTATTCTCACTGGATGTTACTTCATTATATACAAATGTAAATGTTGAATTCACATTAGATATTTTTTGGGATGTGTTAATAACTCTATACCGATCAATTATATGAAGCTTCCTATTTAGGAAATTTTTTACTTAAACTTTTAGTTGAAGTCAACTATATCACCTTTTGAGACAAAGTATAGAAACAAATTTTTGGTTTGCCAATGAGATTGAGTCTTAGTGGCTTAATGTTGGAGGTCTATCTCTCAATGATTGAGTGTATATATTTGATGCCTTTTTCTATCCTTATGGAAAGTATTTAGATAATGTTCTGGTTATTACTGATAGTAGCACTATTCAAGACATTTTACATTCATTTAATAATATTCATCCTCGATTCAATTTTACATTGGAAAGGGAAAATACGGATATTAAGTCATTAAATTTTCTAAATTTCATGCTTACTCGGGACATGAGTAAAATCCAATTTAACATCTATTGTAAACCTACAAACACTGGTATGCTTCTACATTATAACAGCTATCATCTGTTCACCTACAAAAGGTCTATTATCTTTAATCAGTTTCTCAGTGCTTATAAATATTCGATGACGGAACCTGTCTTTAGACTCAGAAATATAGATATTAACCAGCAGATTCGTAAACCCCGTGCTACAATAAACCGAATTAGGGTACAAGCTAAGGATAGGATACATAAAACTATACCAACCAACAATAGTAACATCAAGAAATACTTTATTTCTGTCCCATATGTTGAATAGCACAAGCAGCTTAACAGATTCTTTAAAGATACCGAATTTAAGATTGTGACCAGACCAATACAGAAATTGCACACTATACTGTACAATCGGTCAGTCCTTTCCTCATGATACAAATAAATGACTTGGTATACATTTCTTGTAGTGATTGCGACTGGTCTTACCAAGGATCTATGGAATTTCCGCTGAATATTCGGGCAAAAAAGTACCCGTCCTCCATTTGTGCTTCTTGTTCAGCAGCGTCAGAATTAGTCTTTCATGCCATTAACGAAAACCATACATTTTTATTTAATGAGGCCAAAATACTTAGTGTCCAATGTAATTACACCAGACTATTAATTGCAGAAACCACTGAAATTAAATTACACGAGAATTCTATTAATGTTCGCCGTCCCTATCCAATCTCCGATTCGTGGTCTTTTGCACGCACGTGCGAAGACAAATCATGGCCTTTCATGTGCATGTGCGAGGACAAAATAATCTCTCTATTTAAGATTCAAGCTCACATACTCCGTAATTTCCATTTCTGTGATCCTGAAATGCAGTCGAAAAGCAGTATCAGCTCCAGGAAGGAAAATCGTTTTTCACAATTTACCTTAAACTTTTTAAATTAATTTATTAAATTTTTGAATTGTTTTCAATTGATTTTTTAATGTAATCATTTCGCATTAATCTTTTATTCGTTTTAATTTCTGGAGAGTATCATATGGAAGTGTTCTACATATCACATTGAGGTAAACTTCTCTTATTCTTCTACAAATGTTAAAAAACATATACAACAGCTCAACAGGCAACTGACAAGTGTGTAGCTGCTTAAAATGTTTACTTTGAAAAATATATAATGTTTAAGTTTGCTCACAAAGGAAAAAGGTTGTTAATCAGAGTAAAAGTGTTTTCATTGTAATTTTCTTTATAGTGGCGCAGTCCTGGAATTTAACTGCTAAACTTTGTGCATACACTTTTTATAAATGAAAGATTATATCAAAAGTTTGTGTTGAAAAGGCAATGTTTTTTACAATTAATCTGTTGTATTTTATGAGGCTATCATGAATTGCTTTAGTGTTGCATTACAAATAAACAGCGGTTCTCAGAGAAGTATATTTTGTGGAGGAGGGACACACACTTCATTAGTTCAAACATGATAATCCAGTGATGATTTAGCTCATATCTTAGTCTGCTACTTTTTATAAAAGATAAGTACCTATTGTCTTATATAGAGAGAAACCTGAAGTTTATTATGCTATAAATTTTCTAAGTTTGCTCTATACATCTTTTGGAATTTCAATTTGGGAGCTAAATCATTACCAGACTGTTACTGCTGTGCTGATGAGATGTGTGACCTAAATCTCATGAGATTGCAATAACAATTGAAATAGTCATCTGGGGTTAAAGTGGAAAAGGCAATATTTTTTTACAAGGAATTATCTTGTTTCATCTTCTCAACCTTCAACCAAACCCATGCACAGTACTAAGTACTATAGGTTAGAATACCGCTTGTGCTTGGGATTCTTATATATAAAAATATATATATATATATAGCATTAGCATTAGTAGAGGCATTTGATGCAAGAAAGCAAGCTTATGCAGCATCAGCCAAAAAAAAAAAAAAAAAAAAAACCCACTTCCACTTCACCCCTCTGTTCGTTCAAAATACCTGTCCAGCTGAGCCTTAAACTTATTTAGGCTATCAACCTCCACCACAAGGGATGGCAGTCTGTTCCACCAACCAACCACCTGCTGGCTAAAGGCAAATTTCCGCACGTCTATCCTACATCTGTCTTTCCTCAATTTGAATCTATGCCCTCTCAGGTGATTTTTCTGAGCTAGAGGAAGAATCCCATCAGCATTGAGCATGCTTAAACCATTCAAGGCTTTATACACCTCTATCAGATCACCTCGCTGGTGCCTAGTCTCCAGACACTGTAATTTGCAAAACTTAAGCCTTTCTTCGTAAGAGCACCCCTTTGTTCCATTCACTAATCTCGTTGCCCTTCTCTGTACTCGTTCCAGCAGCTCTACATCCTTCTTGAAATGAGGCCTCCAGACCTGTATACAGTACTCTAGGTGTGGCCTGACCATTGCCTTATACAATGGAATAATCACCTCCTTATCCCTGCTGGAAAAATTCCTGTATATCATTGACAATACTCCATGAGCTACTCTTGCAGCCCGTCTGCACAGTTCAGAGAACTTCATATCTGCCTGCACAACCACCCCCAAGTCCCTTTCATTCTCTACCACTGTCAGTGTAGTACCACAGAGTTGATACGTTGCTCTGGGGTTGCTGTTTCCCATGTGTAGTACTTTACATTTGTCAATGTTAAACTTCATTTGCCACCTCTCAGCCCATCTGCTCAACCTTTCCAGATCCTGTTGCAGCAGCATAGTGTCAGTAGTGTCCTTGACAACCCTGCCAACCTTTGTATCATCTGCAAACTTGGACATTAAGCTTGATATACCATCATCAATATCATTTATAAATACAGAAAACAATAATGGACCCAACACTGAGCCCTGAGGGACTCCACTAATAACATTAGTCCACGATGAGCAGTGTCCATTGATTACCACTCTCTGTCTTCTCCCCCTCAACCACTCCTTTATCCATAGCAGCAATTTGCCTCCAATGTCACACTGCTCCAATTTGTGTAGCAGTCTTCCATGTGCAACAGTATCAAAAACCTTTCTAAGATCCAAGTATATAATATCAAAGTTATTCCCTGCATCCAGTTCTTTTGTGACTGCATCATAGTATCCAATCAAGTTGGTCAGGCAAGACTTCCCCTTAACAAAACCATGCTGTGTCTGAGCTATAACTGAAGTCTTGTCTAAATGATCCTGCAGTGCTTCTTTAACCAGTGCCTCCATTAATTTTCCTGGAACAGAAGTTAAGCTCACAGGTCTATAATTACTTGTGTCAGCCTTTGATCCTCCTTTGTGAATTGGGGTCACATTTGCACATTTCCAGTCTATGGGTACCTCCCCTGAGTCCAAGGAAGCTCTCATAATTATGGCTAAGGGTTTGCTTACTTCCTTTGCTGCCTCCTTTAATATAACTGGATAGATCCCATCCACCCCGGGTGCCTTTCTTGTGTTTATCTTCAACAGTTTCTCCTCCACTTTACTCCCAGTTATTTCAAGATTCTGTAGCTTACTGCTAGAGTCGAATACACCTCTGGCATTCCCCTTGCTGAATAACTCCTCATGTGTGAATGTCGATGCAAAATATTCATTTAGTTTGTTAGCTACCTGAGCGGGATCATCAACAGTTGACCCATCAATATCAAGTGGACCAATCTGATTCATCCCCTTCCTTCTAGAGTTTACATAAGTAAAGAACTCTTTGCTGTTTTCCTTTGCATCCCTTGCCAAGGATTTCTCGTAATCTGCCTTCGCCTGCCTAACCTCCTTTGTAACTTGGTTGCATATCAACTTGTATCTATCATAGGCTTCTGTGTCATGTGTTAATTTGTAAGTATCCCATGCATTTTTCTTCTCTGCCATATGCCTCATTAGTTCATCTGACATCCATTTTGGCCTAAACCTTGAACAATATTTCTTAGTTGGTATGTAAAGCCTAGTAGCTTCCAAGATAAGTTCTTTGAATGCTTCCCATTTTGAATTTGCTGTTGGTAACATCATCAGTTGGTCCCACTGTATAGAATTTAAATACTGTCTCAGTCCATCGTAGTCGCCTTTACGGAAGCAATAACCCTTCCCTTTACCCCTAATGGTAGTTACCTCTTTGAGTAAATCCCACTTCAGCACACTGTGATCACTGACACCTAGTGGTTCATTTATCTGCAGATTCTTAATGCATGAAGAATCACTGCTGATAATCAAATCAAGAGTATTACTCCCTCTAGTTGCCTCCCGAACATGCTGATGTAGAAAACAATCATCCAATAAATCCACAAAAGCCCTGCTAGTGTGTGAGTAACCAGCCCCCAAATTCCAGTCAATATCTGGGAAATTAAAATCTCCCATTATAAGACTCTCTGATTTACTGGCCCACCCTATTTCCCTGTACAGTTCCTTATTATACTCATCAGAGTCATTAGGCCTATAGCACACTCCTACTCTCAATTTTGATCTCCCAATGCTTATGTCACACCAAACTGACTCAACACTGCACTGTCCAGCGATGTCGACTGGCTTCACTTCCTTGGTTTTTATGTGTTTCTTAACTAATAGCATAACCCCTCCCCCCTTCCTATCCTGTCTATCCTTTCTGTAGACGTTGTACTCCTCAAATTGCAGTTCTGCATCCCTTATATCTGTGTGACACCACGTCCCTGATATCCCAACAATATCTGCCTTTGATGTTTTGAGCAATACCTCAAATTCATCAAATTTATTTACTAAACTCCTAGCATTGGTGTACACGCAAGTATACCTGCACCTGTTTCTATTCTTAGCTACCCTAACACAACCCATGTGTTTACTTGTACCGCAATGGCTCCCAGCAGTCTCTGAAATACCATGCATCTTGTTTTTCAGGCTTCTGCTCATTCTAATAGAAGCAGTGCAAGAATCTCTTTCACCTCTGCCAGTGGCTACTGTCAATCTATTTGTCTTTGTCTCCCCCCAAGCTAGCAGTTTTCCGACCCACCTAACACTGCCTCGATAGCATCAGCAAATATTCTTGCACCCTTTCTATTTAAGTGTATCCCATCCCTGTAGAAGCAATCTCTCCTGTTAACAAGTACAGTCCAGGCTGAAAAAAATTCTACCCCTTGAGCCTTGCACAATCTTTCCAGGGCCGAATTGATCGACAAGGCTCTCATCATATACTCCCTCCTATCGTGTCTGGGCAGAATTGCAGACACTTTCAAATTCAACCCTAATTCTCGGCTTTTGTTCAACAGTGACCTGTACTTGTTAAGTAATTCTGCCGGTCTCCTGCTCTTGATATCATTAGTAAATATATATATATATATATATATATATATTTACTAATGATATCAAATAAAATATATATATATATATATATATATTTTTTTTTTTTTATGAGGCTATCATAAATAGCTTCAATGTTATATGATATGAATAAACAGCACTTTTCTGAGAAGTATAATTATTGCGCAGAAGGGAAGGGTTAGATTCTTCGTAAGTTTAGCATTTGATAATCGGGTGATGTTTTAGTTCACACTTTAGTCTGCTATGATCTATCTTTTATAAAATACATACATACATAAGTATTGCTATTAACTCACAAAAACCTGAAGTTAACTTTGCTCTAAATTTTCTAAGTCTGCTATATACATCTTGTGGCATCTTTCATCTTAAGAATTAAATATTACTAGGCCCTGACATTTTCATGTTTTTGTGACCAATAAAGTCACAATTTCAGAAATCCAAATCTTTTATAAATAATAAAACATTTTTTTTTTTTTTTTTATGAGAACCCCAAACACGAGAGGTATTATAACCTATAGTACTTAGCACCGTGCTTGGGTTGGAGGTTGAGAAGTCGAAAGAAGATATTTGTTGATATTGGACTTGAACTTCTGTAGATTGTAATTTTCAGGAAATACGTATGAAGGAAGGTTGTTCCAGAAAACGGCAGTTGAATGAATAAATGAGGAATATGAAAAGTTGGTTCTGTGGGTATGAAGTTGGACAGTAAATGGATGTTGGCTGGTGGCGGCACGTGTTCGGACTGTTTTGAAAGAGAGAGCGGGAATTATAGAAGCCAATTCAGAAGAACAGTGCCCATGGAAGTATCTGTAGAAGAGGCATGCAGCAGAAACAGTGCGTCTATGAGAAAGCGAGTGGAGAGACTCTGTTAGAGACGAATCATTAATTAACCTAACTGCCCTCTTCTGAATGGAATCAAGAAGCCTGAGAGAGGTTTTGGGGGCACCACCCCAGATGTGGGAACAATATTCCATGGCAGGGCGGATTTGCGATTTATACAGAGTGAGCAGCTGTCTGGGAGAAAAGTAATGCCGAGAGCGAAAGAGAAAACCAAGTTTTTTAGATGCAGAGGAAGCAATATTTGTAATGTGCTTGTGCCAAGAGAGATTAGAAGTCAGGGTAATCCCCAAAAGAGATATATCATTTTGCCTAGTAATCGGAGTGTCACTAAAGATAAGCATAGGAACAGAAGAATCCTTTTTGCGAGATATAAGACAAGATTGAGTTTTAGAAGGGTTGAAATCAACTAAGTTGTCTTTGCCCCACTGGAGAATTACCTGAAGATCGGCATTTAAGGAATTGGCAGCAGATTTTCGAGAACTTGAAGCTGATTGAGCTGGACAAGGTTTCTCAAAATGGAAAGTTGAATGCAATGTGCTATCATCGGCAAAACTATGGATAGGATTTCCAGTCAATGGAAGGTCATTGATATACAAGAGGAAAAGAGTGGGGGAAAGAACTGAACCTTGGGGGACACCGGCATTAGTGGAGAAGTTAGAAGACAGAGAGCCATCTACCATCACCCTCAGTGAGCGATCAGAGAGAAAACTGGATAACCAATTACAAAAAACAGTTGGCAAACCATAAGATGGAAGCTTGTTTAGAAGACCTTTATGCTAAACACGATCAAAAGCCTTTGAGATGTCAAGAGCAACTACTTGTGTTTCACCGAACCTTTCCATTGAATTAGTCCATAAATGGGTAACATAAGCCAGAATATCACCAGTGGATCGACACTGACGGAATCCATACTGGCGATCGTTGATCAGACGGAAGGTTTCTAGGTAGTTTAAGAGTTGGCGGTTAATTGATTTCTCCATTACTTTTGAAAGAGTAGAAGTAATTGCAATGGGACGATAATTGGATGGGAGGGATTTGTCACCCTTTTTAGGAACTGGCTGGATATGAGCAAATTTCCAAGCAGAAGGAAAAACACCTTTGGAATAAGAAAGTGAAAAAAGGCGGCAAAGAATAGGAGTAAGTTCAGGAGCACAGGTTTTGAGAACAAGTGGAGAAATACCATCAGGACCTGGAGCTTTTTTAGCATCATGATTCATCAAAATCCTTCTGATATCCTTTTGACGGAAGACCACAGGAGGCATTGAATGGAGCGTGTTAGGAATGGTGGGAGGTGTTTTACCAAGATCATTAATACATGAGCTCGAAGAAAAATGGGATGCTAGCAGGTCAGCTTTATCCTTGGCTGAAGTGACAGCAGAACCATCTGGTTTGGACAGAGGTGGGAGCAGAGATGGGCAAAAGTTGCGGCCAATAGCTTTGGCAAGAGACTAGAATGCTCGGCTACCATTAGGGCAAGAAGCAAGTTTTCTACTCTTAGCCTGTTCAAACTCTAGTTTGGACTGATTAATAACTGCTTTACAATTGTTGCAAGCTTTGGTGTAGGCAGAAAATGAAACTGAAGAATTAGAAACAAGCCAATTACGATATGCAACGTTCTTCTCTTGGACAGCCTTAGCACATTTATTGGAAAACCAAGGTTTAGATAAAGGACGAGATTTTAAAGTGGAGTGTGGGATAAAGGATTCCATTCCTGCAAGAATAATTTCACTGCCACGATCTGAGCAAACGTTGACATCAGAAGTTTTGAAACAGTAATCAGACCAGGGAAAAGAAGAAAAGAAGTCTCGCAGGTCATCCCATTTTGCATTCTTGTAATGCCAAACAATACGAGGTTGGGAATAGCCATGAGATAAAGGTTCCATTGGAGAAGAGACAATCACCAAGTTGTGATCTGAAGTGCCTAAAGGACCTCTCACTTCAACCTTTTACTTAGAAGGGTTGTTTGTGAGAAAAAGATCAAGCGTATTGGCTGTATGATTAGGATTGTCCGGTATTCTTGTAGGTAAATGAACAATCTGTGCTAGGTCATTAGTAATTGAAAAAGCCTCAGCATCTCGACCTGCTCGGTCGGTGTGTGACTAAAAAACGGAAGCCAGCTGGAGTTGTGAACGTTAAAATCACCAAGGAAAATTACCTCACTGTTAGGAAAGTTGGACTGGAGAAAGTCAAGTTGCAAAGAGAGGAAGTCAAAGAGCTCTAAGTGATTAGTGGAGTTGGGAGAACGGTAGAGACAACAGATGAATTTGACACAATGAGGTAGAGAGATTTTAAGCCAGAGAAGATCAAAGAGAGGAGATTCCAAATTGCCAAGTCTCTGACTGGGAATATCAGAACGGACATATGCACAAGTACCACCTTTGAGGCGAAAGGAATCATACAGCAAATAATTTGGACATCTGAGATGAGCAGTAGTTGAATCAACTGATAACTGAGATTCAGTCAGAAAAAGTACATGGGGTTTGGCAGACTGCAAGTGGAAATGGACATCGTTGAGATTAGAATTGAGACCACGTATATTTGTGAAATGAATTAGAAAGTCCTTGGGAGGTTTAGATCTTTTTGCAGATATGCTTGCTCTATTATTTTGACAATTCATGGTGTATTAAATAGTAAGAAAAAGTGGGTGGGACATGCTGTATGAAGTAATGAAATTTTTGGATATGGCGTACATGTGGTAAGAATATACCCAGATCTTTGACATAACGTGGCCTCGACAATGCTCCCCGCATACACACTACTCGGACTCCCTCCAGTCACTATCTGGCAGAGTAGAGGTAGCAAGATTATACACTAGCTGATCCGGAAGCTTCCTATAGAGTTACCAATAGGTTCAGTCCGGTGTACTAACTAGCGGCCGGCCTGCGAACACCGTTTTAGAGCTGTACCCTCGAAATGTAAGGAATATTGGATTTCGCCACGACATTCATCATAACCTCAAAAATCATCAATCATACTGCATGATGGAAGAGATAGGGAAGGGTTGGCCAAGCTCTAGATTTTTTTTTTTTTTTTTTTTTTTTGATTTGGTAGTTGTTGGCGCATCGGCTTCTGTGGCCATATTGCACCTCCCAAGGTTTTTGCAGTACTTTGATCCAAGCCCGAGGCGGGAATCGAAACCGCGACCTTTGGGTTGCCGGGCAGGTACTTTACCCACTCGGCTAGCCCGGTCGGCCCAAGCTCTAGAGACTAAACATGGGTTCCACCACTTCAAGCCTCCAATAAGCAAAGTGGTGGTATTTCACCGGTTGGTGAGAGTCATCTACCACCTAGCACTGCCTGGTAACATAGAGGGGCGGCGTTCCTCCATGTGGTGTGGGCGCCACACCTCGACCCCTGCTTACGTTGGTTCACACCTGGGTGGTCACCCACCATGTACTTGTGCATGAAGGTTATACCCAGGATTACTAACAGTTCCACCATCGTGAAGGTGCAAGCAGAGGATTTGGCTGTCATAGACCGTCCGGACTTCGCCGAAATTGGGTCCACTTTGACTTGAGTGTCACCCGAATATCAGTTCCATCAGCGTTTTAGACTCCCAGGTAGCAAGAACAGCTTGTCTGGCATATCTGAGAGAATGTCTGTGACAACCTCAAGGACCATGTATAAACATGTATAAACAATGGTGTCGTACAGTAGACAATCTCTTCTTACCCACTGTGCTCCTTTTAACTTCAACCCAAGAAGAAAAGGCATTTCTAGACTGGAAATTGTACTGTCAGGCATTAGGGACAAGTTTCTGCTTTGGATAAAAAGTTGGTTGAGGTGGAAGAGAAGACAAAGGGTGGTTATCAATGGAGTCCCTCAGGGTTCAGTGCTATGCATAGTGTTATTTTTATATTTATTAATGATACTGATGAAGGCATATCAAGCGTAATGTTTAAGTTTGCACATAAAGGGTGGCAAGGTGAGTAATCAGAGTAATCAGGGCATGCTACTGCAATAAAATCTATAAAAATTAGGCAGATGGACTGAGAAATGGCAAATTAAGTTTAATATTGACAAATGAAAGTTGCTAGATCTGAATAGAGTTATGTTAATATGGTGTTATGTTAATCTGAATCCTAGATTAACATAACAACTGTGTTGTGGAGAATGAAAATTATCTGAGGGTAACTGTGTGCAGATATATACGAAGTTCAGCAGTGTAGACAGGCTGATACAACAGCTCATGGGGTTTGTCAATAATATACAAGGATTTTGTTAGCAGGGATAAGGAGGTTTAGCAAGGATTATCCTGTTGTATATAAGGCAATGATTAGGCTGCATCTTGAGTACTGCATACAGGTGTGGAGTTGCCAGAATGGGTGCAGAGAAGGGCAATGAGATTGGTAAAGGGAACAAAGGGGTGCTCTTATCAAGAAAGGTTTTAGTTCTACAAACTGCAGTGTCTTAAGACTAGGCAACTTGATCAGATTTCCTTGTCTTGAGATGCTAAGTCTCAAGACAAGATCTGATTGAGGTGTTTAAAGCTTTGAACAGATTAAGTAAGCTCAATGCTGATGGCATTCTTACTCTTTCACAGACTATACACATGAGAAGGGGCATAAATTCAGTTGAGGAAGGATAGTTGAGGGACTGATGTGCAGAAGTTTGCCTTCAGAAAGTGGGTAGTTGATTGTTGAAACAGGCTTTCATCTAGTGTTTTGAAAGTGTGTGATCTGAATAAATTCAAGGAAGAACTAGACAAACTATTAGAGTGGATGAACAGGTGATGTGAGAAGTGGTTTTTTTTTGGTTTTTTTTGCTGATGCTGTATAAGCTTACTTTCTTGCACCATTTGAAACTAGTAATACTAATACTAAATAAGAAATTTAAGTTATTTTAGTAATAAAATTAAACTATTAATTTTAGAAACGTTATGAAGAAATTAATCTGTGATTCAGATTTCATCACCTATAATTAAGATATATTCTTATTTTTATATTACTTTTAACAAATCTAACACTGCAGGAATCCTTCACTAATCATGAGGATACATTCATGAAAAATACCACATTTTTCAAAAATCACAGTACAAGGCTAAGATCCTATAGAAAACAGGGAGTTAGGGGAAAAAATAATAATTATGCCAATGAAAAAATATACGGAAAAACAATTTTTTTAACTCCCTCCCTATGTACTAGAAAGGCATATTTACTGCATTGCAGTGACACAGTTGGTTCAGTGCATCCCCAACAATGCAATTACTGTTCTCCAGGGATTCCATGGCCTTATTTTTAGAGCCGCTAAAACCATGTACATGGGGAGTTTCCAAACTATCTAAATCTAGCGTCATCCATTAGTCTCTCACTGGTATCAGTGTAGTTACAATTCCCATACCCCTCCACACCAAATGGAAGGAAAAGACCAGAGTTCAAATCTCAGTGGTGATGCAAGGAATTTTTTTTTTTTTTTTCCATAAGTAGTACAGTTAGTGTTTCAGGAGTGAACTGCATGGTTTCTGAGAATTCTGAGAATAGGTTTCAGTGAACCGCATGGTTGCAAATTCTCCTGGACAATTTGGTTTTTTTGCCCAGCAATCAGCAAACTGACTGAATAATGCATACAATAACAATATATTGGCAGCTCATAGCCTTAGTTGCTTTGATGCTTAACATACACCTTAAACTGTCCACTAGACTTGTCTGTGTAATCTACAGTAGGCGGGAGCAATAAAAAATTGCAGATTATAAAATGCTGGTATTGAGATAAAACTACATTATCTAAAACCTGCAGTTGAGGAGGGATTCCTGTATTTGATAATTCAAATTATCGAATATTATTATTATAAGAGTTCTTATCTGTTACCTTACCTTAAGAGTTCTTATCTGTTACCCCAACTGGACGTATTATCTAGATGTTCTGGGGCCAAAGATGTTTCACGTGAGCGTGTAGCTAATATCAGGGAAGAGAGCCTAAAAAACTTCAAGGGTTGTGTTAGGGTTGTTAAATATACAAGAACAGTAAATCTTAATTGTTTATACAGTAACGTTAGAAGTGTCGTCAATAAAATGAGCGAATTCGAACTGCTGGTTAAAACAAGTAACGCAGACATAATAGGGCTTACAGAGACGTGGTGCCACCCGGAAATTGGGGATGATGAGTTTCAGTACGGCTTGTATAATGTATTTAGGAAGGATAGAGTAGATAGAAGGGGTGGTGGGGTAATGCTTCTTATCAGAAGCAGTCTGAGTGCGATGATAGCTTTCCCGGATTCAGACATTTCACATGCTAGTATAGAGTCTGTATGGTGTGAGATAGTTGGAACATGTCAGGATGTCAGGGAAAGTACTAGAGAAAAGAATATCCTAGACCTCATCATCACACATGAATCAGATGACATAACAGGGCTGAGAGTAGAGGAACCAGTAGCAGGAAGTGATCACGGAGTTCTAAGGTGGATGATGACGAGAGAGGTAGCAGTAGTTAAAGGCAATGGAATGGGTTTTAATTTCAGAAAAGGAAATTACGATGCCTTAAGGTACTACATGGCCTTTATTAACTGGGTAGATATCGCGCAGAGAATGAATACAATTGAACTGTGGTACGCTTTTAAAACATTAATCACAGATGCCTTGAATGCGTATATACCATTAAAAAAATACTCCACGAGAAGGGTTCCAAGTTGGATGAATAGTGAAGTTGCCACATTACTTGAGCAGAAAAAGGTGGCATGGAAAAGTTACAGAGCAATAAAAAGTACTGAAACCTATAACAGCTACAAGGTGATGTGTAATAGAGCCACAGAAAAGGTTCGACAGGCAAAGGCAGTTCATGAGAAATCACTAGCAAACAGAGCAAAGAGGGGGGATAAAGAATTCTTCACATATATAAATGCCAAGAAGAGCAGGACAAACCAGATCAGACCTTTACGTAAGGGAAAGGGGATAGTAATAAATACACCAGCTGCCGTTGCAGATGAACTCAACAGTTATTTTGCATCGATATTTACAAATGAAAAGCCTTTTGTGGCAATGGGAAATTGTGGGAGCGAAGTTAAAAAATATGTAATTAATGATATTGAAATTTCGCAAGATTATTTAATGAAAAAACTTTCGAGCCTACAGACCAGTAAGGCTCCTGGAGTTGATGGAATATACCCTATAATCTTAAGAGAGGTGGCAAGCGAGTGCATTGAACCACTGAGGCTAATTATGCGAGCATCACTAGACTCTGGGGAGATTCCCTTGGATTGGAAAAGTGCAAATGTATCTCCCATACATAAGGGTGGCTCTAAAAGTGAAGTTGGAAATTATCGACCTGTCAGTCTGACTTCAGTAGTAGGGAAAATCATGGAGGCAATGATCAAGGGTGGAATTCAGGATCATTTGGATAGAATTGAAATTCTCAAGGATACTCAGCATGGTTTTGTAAACGGAAAATCATGTTTAACAAATCTGGTTCGCTATTTCGAAAGGGTCACTCACGAGCTGGATTTAGGGAATAATTTCGACATTGTTTATTTAGATTTCAGCAAAGCTTTTGACTCAGTCCCACATGAGCGGTTGCTTTATAAGCTGGAACAGGTTGGAATCACTGGGAAAATCCTTAGATGGATAGAAGGATGGCTTCAGGGCAGGAGGCAGAGGGTTGTGATAAATGGCTATTCCTCAGATTGGGTTGATGTAAGAAGTGGGGTTCCCCAAGGATCAGTATTAGGACCACTGTTGTTTTTAATTTTCATAAACGACATTGATGAAGGGATAGAGGGCATGATGTCTAAATTTGCAGATGATGTTAAAATTGGTAGAGTAGTTAATGATCACTGTCAAGCTGAGCTTCTTCAGAGAGACCTAGATAGACTTCAAGAATGGTCAGAAAAATGGCAGCTGTGCTTTAATCCAACAAAGTGTAAGGTATTACACCTGGGAAACAGTAATCCTAAAATAACTTATTCACTTGGTGGAGTTCAACTAAACCCAGTACTGGAGGAAAGGGACTTGGGTGTTACGATACGGTCAGACATGAAATTCTCTGAGCATTGTAAACAGGTTGCAAGGAAGACCCATGGTGTCCTATCGATGATCTATCGAACTTTTGCAAGTAGAGATAGGGACGTGATAATCCCATTATATAAGGCTTATGTTAGACCACACTTGGAATACTGTGTTCAAGTATGGAGACCGCACCTAAAGAAAGACATCGAGCTTCTTGAAAGGGTGCAAAGAAGGGTAACTCGCCTGGTGAGATCGGCAAAAGGGCGTCCTTATGAAGAAAGACTTCGAATATGTGGGTTGCAGAGTTTGGAAACTAGACACCTTAGAGGAGATTTGATTGAGGTGTTTAAGGCTCTGAGAGGCATCAGTAAAATGAATGAGGACAAAATTTTCAAGATTATAAATGATGCTAGAACTAGGGGACATAAATTCAAGTTACGGGGGGAAATGTTTAGATTGGACTGCAGGAAGTTTTATTTTAGCCAGCGAGTTATGAATTACTGGAATAAGTTGCCTTCATGGGTGGTAGAGGCCGACAGTTTGGGGAAATTCAAAGGTCATCTGGATAGTACTTTCGGGTAAGGGAAGCGCATAGGATGATAGGATTAATTTCCTTTTTATTTATTTTTTATTTCATTTTATTATTTATTTTTTATTTCATTTTATTATTATTATTATTTTTTATTTATTAATTATTATCATTTAGTTATTTATTTTATTTATTTTTTGTTTTTATCATTGTTTTGTTCGGATTTTTTTTTTTTTTGGCTGGTGCAGCATAAGCAATAGGCTTTCTTGCACCATACGGCCGTTACTAATACTAAATACTAAATTATTATTAGCCATATGGTGCAAGGAAGCCTGAGGCTTATGCTGCACCAGCCCAAAAAAAAAAAAAAAAAAAAAAACCATTCCCGCATTACCTTGAGAGAGAGAGAGAGAGAGAGAGAGTGAGTGAGTGAGTGAGTGAGTCAGAAGTAGAAGGGAATTACAAAGAAAGCAAGAAAGAACCCCTGGGGTACTTTAAATGTAGGCTATCAAAACCAAAATACTGTTATAATCAAAAATAATATATATACAGTACATCAGATTTTCAAGTTCTCACCTTTAGGATCAAATTTGTATAAAAGAATAGGCATGCTTTCATCAATCGAACAAATGGCTATCATGTGGTCATGAGGATGATAGTCAATGCAAGAAACAGGACCTTGATAAGGTAATTTTAAATATTCTGCTATTTTGTTTCCTAATGAAAAAAATAATAATAATAAAAATTAATGTGCAATTAGTAATTTTTAATGCATCTATTTTACTCATAAAAATGTTAATACTGTTAATTGTCCAAAACCTGAAAAACTCCAAAAATGTTTTCAGATTTTTTTTGGATTTTGGAGAATAAATCTGATAAAGCATGAATTTCCAAAGTAAATGTCAAATTCTGAGAATAGGTATAAACAGAATGCATCAATATCCTACTTTTTTGCCAATTTATATATAATTATCAATTTTTTTTTTCTGGATGATAAGACTGACTTGCATTTTAGAAGGTAAATTTTGGGAAACAATACTTTGTTACATACATTTTAAGCACAAATTTGTGAGTGTTAAAATGTCTAAACAAAATGTAAACCTAAACAAAGCTTTTACTCATTGTACAATGCCAATAATCCATCTTACTACTGCACACTTGTCACTACTGATGTTATGGTACAACATCAGTAATGACAAGTAATTTTTGAGTTGTTACACACTCAAAAAGTGTGTAATCTTCAGCACATCAAGGACATTACTAATTACACATTTCTTGAAAGGCATAGCAACTGAATTGTGTTGGCTGCTGCATTTGCTCTGTTGGTGTCAAAGACTGATTTAGTGCATCTTTTTTTTTTTTTTTTTTTGTAGTTGTTGGCGCATCGGCTTCTGTGGCCATAGTGCACCTCCCAAGGTTTTTGCAGTACTTTGATCCAAGCCCGAGGCGGGATTCGAACCCGCGACCTTTGGGTTGCCAGGCAGGCACTTTACCCACCTGGCTAGCCCGGTCGGCAATTTAGTGCATCCACCTGGTCCAATTCTCATATACAAACAGTGGGACTTCTGCCTTCATTCATTTTACTAATCCCTCTCAGAGCCTTACAAACCTCGATCAGGTCACCTCTGAGGTGCCGTTGTCAAGCTCTGTAGCCCATATACTTGGAGTCTTTCCTTGTATGGTTGTCCTTTTGCTGATCTCACCATTCGAGTTGCACGTCTTTAAACCCTTTCAAGAATCTCAGTCTTTTTTCAGATGAGGTCTCCATACTTGAACATAGTATTCCAAATGTGGTCTTGCAATTGTCTTATACAGTGGGATTATGACCTCCTTATCTCTATAGGATAATGTTCAATAAGTCATTGATAGGACATCATGGGCTTTCCAGCTGCCTTTTTACACTGTTCAGAAAACTTCATATCTCCCATATCGTAACTTCACGATCCGTTTCCTTCTCCACTGTTTTTAATTCAATCCCACCAAGTGTAAGACCTTGCATTTAGCAGCATTTAAACATAGCTGCCACTTCTCAGACCATTTTTGAAGTCTGTTCAAGTCACCCTGAAGGGATGCTGCATGGCACTCTGCATTAACGACTCTACCAACCTTTACGTCATCTGCAAATTTTGACATCATGCCTTGTATCCTTTTGTCATTGTGTACAAGTGCATCCAAAGAAGGAAATGCTGATCTCCACAATTAACTAACCAACAGTTATCTAACTTTAGCAGAAACACTGAACAGCATGCGGATGACAACTGACATGATTAGTGTGTCATGTACAGGAAGGAAGTTATCATCACTACAGCTCAGAATTAGTGAAGGAGGTGTGAATGCAACAATTACCACTTGGGTTATTCAAATATGTATTCATGGTTTGTTCCATGACAACTGACACTAGGCCACAAACTTCAGGACAGGAAGTTTCTTCAAAGTTATTGGCAAGTTATGAAGCAGATACAAATGCACAGATTTCTATTGATGATGTGTGTGTGTGGATTCACCACCTTGAACCAAAAACTGAACAACATATGGAGCAACATCACCAAAACTTCCTATGCAAGAAGAATCTCAAGACATTTTCCTTGTCAGGAAGAGTGACAGTCACTGACTTTTAACACATGAAATCTGTGATTTTTATGGACAGTACAGATGACAAACAAAGTATAAATTCTGAGATATAGATCCCTACCTTGAACAAATTCAAGAGCTTTTTACAGCAAGTCAGAAGAAAAAAACCAAACAAACAAGGGAGATTCCCTCTTTTTGCATAACAATGCATAAGGGAAAAATGTTCAAAGGAGATGGCTCCAAAGGGATTATGTTGATGAAGCTGTCGCTGAAGTTATTTGGTTGTTTTTTTTTAGGAGCATTAGCAACTAAGGCCATATTGCTCCGGGAATATGCGGTGGTCATTCCCTGACCTTTCCACATCCTCCGTATTTGGTGGTGACAGGCTCGAACCCCGGTTTAATCAAGAAGCGTGTGCTATGCACACGCTTCTTGATTAAACCGGGCTCCTTCTCACCTGGCTATGGAGGCGCCTTGTTGTTGAAGTAAAAAAGTTTAGAAAAATTGTTTCCAAGAGACTGAAGCAAACTTCTGATAACAAGGAATACTAGCCTTTGTGTGTAGGTAGCATAGCTATAGAGAAAGATGGCGATTAGTGGAAAAGTAGTGTATGTATATAAGATATGTAAAAAAACATTTTATACATTTTTTCAGTTTTTTAAAATAAATTTTTACAGAGAGAAAAATTGTAGAGTAATACTTTACAGTGATCCACATAGGTATTACATTTTTATATTCTATTAATTGTAATGCAGTGTAATTAATATACAGGTAACCCTTGATTTACGTGCAGTGATTGTTTTATTTTATTAGAATTCTTCATAGTTGTAATAATAGTCGATGGAGGCATATTCATAGTACTACACACATTAGGGTGGCTTTCAACAGATTCCACCCTCCAAATATTGCACTAGGATTCAATGAACTTCTTTTACCAGACATGGTATCTCTTTATTCTATTAAATTAAAAACTTTATAACACGATTAGCAAAAACTGAACATGGATATCACTATTATTATTATTATTATTTAATTTATTAACAGCACAATTAATAAAAAATGTTAGCGTAATAAATTTCCAACACGTGTAAATAGTGTAAACAACCACCAACTGAATGCTTCACCACATGGATCCTTACCACCTGCATCCACGAGTGGCTACTTTGAGGATAGGAATCTTTCTCGTCTCTGATACGGATGCGCTAATTGCTGATTGGCTCAGATTGTTCTAAATCATGCAAACAGTGCATGATACATAGCACAGTACAATGTCGATAAATTGTCTGATGATTTTAAACTTTTAATTTTTAAAAAAATTTCAAAAAAAAAATAAAATAAAATAATAAATAAATAAAAATGGCATTGTGGTTAGTGATCGGCACTATTGTGAATCGGTGCAAATCAGACCAGTACAAAACGAGGGCTACCTGTACTTTTTTTATTCTTCTCTACTAAATTTCCATTGTGTTAAAATATTTTAGGCATGGGTTCTTTTGATTTCAGCATCTTCTAACTTGCTGAATACCAAAATAATTTTAGTCTTTTGCAGAACAGAGTATAGGTATATGAAGAAACAATGGCAGATTTAAATATATATGACATGATGGACAGTTCACACTCATCTAAAAATTATTAAAACATATATTTACCTGTATCTGTACTCCATGCAAGGATTCTGCCATCTTCTGTTCCTGCAAACACTAGGCTGCCACAAGGTGACAAACAACCTTTTAACAGGTGCTGGAAATTGAGACCTCCTTTATACTGCTGCATTATTATCTCTCTAAAGAGAAAAATTTTTTTTAATATTTTTAACACGCTGATTACTTTTTTTAACTAAAATAAAGCTGTAAAGATCCTATTAATAAAATTTATCTTTGTAAGATTAAATGAATTAAAACAATTAAATATTTTAATGAAGTGAAAGCTTAACAATGAGGCCATAAAGGAAAACTTAAATATAAGGATCGGTTAAATGAAAACAGCAAAAGTTAAATAAATGATTTATTATTCAAATGGTAAGAACCTCTTATTTTTCAAAATACAAGGTTTAATTTTAAAAAAATTGGTGAATTATCTTCTTATAATCCAATGCACAGTGGTAGCTAAAAGAATATGAATAAGGCTTACAACATCTTTTGAGCATGCACACACCAAGTTTTACTTGTTATGACTAATGGAAAGCAGTTCTGAGTAAACACTTGTTTTTCTCACTTGTCACGTGTACTGAAAATGGCGAAATATAAACAACTAGTTGTACCCAGCATAACGTACGCCATATTTCTGATTATGGCGAAAATATTTAATCTAGTTCCTTCAGTCTTCACCATTCTTGTTTAGCGGTGATATAATTCTACAGCAGTCACCTGTGAGATATATGCATATGTCTCTATTTGTAGGTGGTTCCCAGTCTTCTCCAACAAATATTGCAGCACCTCCATTTTGGATGTAGGTGCATTATGTCGTCTCTTATCTAAGTCCAGGTCTTCTATAAATTCATGCGCACATTCATTGTTGGATTGGCCTGGGTTATTTGATGAATTTGTTTATATGACTCAGAAAATGGGTTAACTTGTTGCAGCATCTTGTCCAATTGTTGCATTACTTCAGCCACACACCCTTGGTTTGATTGTTTTACAAGCTGCTTTGTTGTTGCTTCAGCAGAATCAAAAATATAAAGTTGTACATATCCTGGCTTATTTGCCTTGTTTGGATATAGCGGTGAGACCAAATGGTAAATCTGGCCGTGTATTCTAAAATAGTATGGACTAGTTCTAGGCAGTGGTTTAATCTCTGTGACTATTGATGCGAACGCCACTGATGAGTTGTACTCTTGTATATGTTTTCTGTAGTTATTTGCTTCATGTGTATCCCCTGTAAGCAGCTCTCGTAATAGAGTAGGTGTCTCAGACAGTCAAGTGAAACCTTTCCATTAAGAAAGCATTTAGGGTATTTATTCAATGTGTTTAACTCATGTCTCCAATATCTTGCATTGCAATACTCACAATTGTAACACATTTCCTATGTCATGCTCTTGCACATTAATTACAGCTTGTTGATGATTTGCATCCAGTACTTCTATTTGATTAGTCCTATGGCATTTGCTTCTCTTTCTTCCATGTTTACTGTCCATCTTCATAATAATAGAGTCTTGTTTTGGTCTCTTAATATATTAGATCTCTCCTCTAATGTTTCATTAGCATTTCTTCTACATTTTCTCGAAGTTTTTACACACTGTTCAGCCATTTTTACACTTCTTAAAATTTAGAATGGTTTATAAAAATTGAAGACAGATAAAATAAACAGTTAAAATAAATATACATTGATAACTTTCAGACATAGGTTGCCTTTCTTCAGTCGAAAAACATCAGTACAAAAATTAATAAAGAATGTCCGGTATGGTACTCATGCAAGGTGAACTGCGTGAACAGGTGCTGGCAATAATTAGCAGTTGGAAAAATGTTAGTACAAAAATTAATAAAGAATGCCCAGTAGGGTGGTCATGTGAGGTGAACCGCATGAACGCTGCCAACAATTAGCAGTTGGAAAATTTGGGCAATATACCAAGCATTTTATATATATATACAGATCTGAGAACATTAAATTGTGTTGTAAACTCCAAAAGTCAGTCACAGAAACATATCAAATACTCATCACAGTTTACAGAGATGATTCTACAATGAAAAAAGACAATTTTTAAATGATTTCAAAGGTGTTGTGAGAGAAATTTTTCACTTGATGGTGAAGAAAGATGTGGTCACCTGCCAACATCCAAAAATGATCAAAACATCAATGAAGTCAGCACCATCATTCAATAATTGACTTGATGATTGAGCATTTGAAAAATTTTGGAGAAGACATCTCTTTCATTTGGTTTGGTTCAAGCCATTTTGACTGAGGATTTGGGCATGAGGCAAGTGACTGCCAAGTTTATTCCATGCATTCTCACTTGAGATCAGAGACAACACTGAATCCTTATTTCATCTGAGTTGTTCAAGCAAGCTGTGTTGGGTCCTGCACCTATCAGACACTGCATGAGCACCCTAGGGTGAGGCACTTGGGCAATGCAAGGAATTTTGATTTTGTGGGCAATGGAATATTGAAGATTATTCCAAGATAATGTTCCTGCTCAGTTATTTCTGAATATCTATTCAAACACATATGTTAATCACTTGACTTTGCATCACATGATTTTTATTTTTTCCAAACCAAAGAAGTCATTAAAGGGATGGCAACTTCTGGTAAAGCTGAAGTTATAGCAGTCACAACAAACTCAATCAAGAACTTTCAAAACTCTGAAGAAAGCTTTGTGTAAACTTTATGACATCGAATATCACTAATGGATCAGTAGCCATATGCCATTTAGATAATAAAAATGATTTTATTTTTCATTTTCATTAACATTATGTATTTCTTCAATATGTATCTGACCTTATAAAAATTTCAAGTAGTAGTCTCTATTGGTTACCATGATATAAGTGCCCAAATTTGATCCACACAAAAAACAATAGTATTACATTACTAAAGGAGAAACGGTGGGGGGGGGGGGGGGGGGGGGCATTACCAATATATGATATCTGATATTTTAGCATTATAGTGCCAATATAATTGTTTACTATTGAAAAATATATATATATAATTATTTGTATTGGCACATATAAAAGCAAAACATTCATAAATACCCATGCTGCAAGTTTGAAATTTTTGGGATCTACCAGGTGTCAACATGGCACCCAATAAGAAGAAATTTTATATGGTCACTAAGATAGGCCAATAGCTTTGAAATGGTGCCGTCTGGGTGGCGGTACTCTGAGAATAAGTAACAATAGCCTTCTCTATCAGTGAAGCGTTACTTATTCAATAACAAGAGCACAATATGAGATACAGAGCAAACCATGCCTTCCACACTACCATCATAGTTTCTTAAGAGTTATCTATAGTGTATCTACACTGATATTATATAGATAGTCACTAAGGTAATATTTGAGCAATTATTGAAATTACTGACAAGTTCAAAGAGAAACCAGAAGTACTAAAAACAGAAATGCAATTTACAAGCAGAATGATCATATCAAGCAAGCCTATACATAAGCTAATCTAACAAGTTAGTTAATATATGCAATGCATTACATTTCAGGTGCATTAGCAAATAGTAATAATTCATGATTTATGAGAAGAAAAAAAACAAAACAAAACCCTTTTATTATGAGAGAACCATAACATTTCATTTCTGCGCATCCATCACATTGCCCATTCGTTCCTTTAACTAGCACATGGCAACAAACATATCTACAATATAAAGTAATTAGACAGCCTATGTGATATGTACGAAAATAATAAACAGTAATTGTTGGATTTCTTTTAGTCTGATTTTAATGAAATTTGGACAGGCTTGTCAAATCATTCTAACAGAGTGATATACATGTATAAAATTTCATAAAAATAAATCAACTGGGAGTTGAGCTATTATATGCATAATGAAAAAGAAATAATAACTGCCAGATTTCTGCTGGTTCAATTTTTATGAAATTTGGGATGGCTCAACAAATCTTTTTAAAAGGCCATATTACATGAAAATCTATCTACCAGGAGCCAAGTTATTAGTGCAAACAGATGGACATGCTGAAGACAATAAGTGCATTATGTATATATGCTAATGCATCTAAAAATTAGAAGAGGAGAACATAAAAAGAATATAAATTATGGTAGGATCAATCCATACATGAGACAGATGATAAAATATATTTTGAAAAGGTCAAGACATTAGTCTGTGACGGCAACAAAACTAAATGACAGATTAAAACAGGATTCATCATTGATCAATTCTAGATGGGAAACTCTTAATAGAACCAATGAAACAGAAAAAAAATTTGAATTTTTTTTTTTATTTGGTAATAAAATATATGTATATAGCCAAAAGAGTAATATTTTACTTATATGCATATATAAGTTATATTTATTTAATTCTAATTTAGATTATAAGGTAGATAACAACATTCACAAAGATGAATGAAGTATATGTATGCAGTTTAAACAAAAGAAAGGAAAAAAGTTATGTATTTCAGAATAATCATATGTGAGTAGCAGCAACAGCAGGAAAAAAAAAAAAGGGTTAAGAGAAAAATAAAGGAGAAGCAAACAGGAACAATATGGGGGAGGGAGTAGTCTGAAGATGAAACAACACATATGAGTGCTTCCCACCACATCCTTTCCTCCCTAAGCAAAAATGCATATTTTTCTATATACTTACACATTAAGATCAACTAATTTCAAAGTACTGTCTCTGCAGTGGAGCAGTAGTTTTCTCTGTGAAGGGTGAAGAATAAGCTTGTTAATTGGAGTATTCTGAAATTATAAACAATATATACTATAAAAGATCAGATTAAAACTTCCATACTTCAGAAAAGTCATTGTATAATTACAGAAAATGCACTGCAATGGAACAAATATTACAACAAAGATCGAAACTATTATTTTTCAGATTACCTAGATTGGATATATATACAGGGTGTTACATCCAAAAGTGATGGTCAATAATTTAAAGGTGAACTGTACAGACTACAATATGCAAAAAAACCTAGTAAACATGGGTCCTTAAGTGAATCGTTTTCGAGATATTGCACATTTCTAGTTGGGATCCACTACTGACTTGTTTGTTTAGGTTAGGTTATGCTCATTCTCTCCCTTTCCCCTCTCTCAATGCTCTGAGACGTAGCAGGCATACTAGTACTTGTCAAAGGGTAGTCAACATGGAAAGAGGTTACAGCAATGAAAAGTATGCAGACATGCACTTCATGTATGGTAAAGCCAACAGCAGTGCACTCGAGGCTGCAAGTTTGTACCAAGAAGCATTTCGATGCCAAAGGCAGCCCAATAGGTGCACATCCATCAGGGTACATCAATGCCTTAGAGAACATGGGCGCTTCCCACATGGAGTATAGGCAGGTAGGCCCAGAAGCATAACACCTGATGTTGAGGAAATGGGGTGTTAGAAAGAACAGAACAAAATCAACAAGGAGAGTTGCTCTGCAAGAGTGTGTACTGAGTCATAGGAGTGTGTGGTGAATTTTACATCGCCAATTACTGTACCCCCACCATATCCAGCATGTACAAAGTCTCAGCAATACAGACCCCCCCCCCCCCGAGTGAACTTCTGCAGTGGATGCAACAACAGTGTATCCTGAATCCCCAATTTTTAAACAACATTTTGTTCACTGACGAAGCTGGGTTTACTCATGATGGTATTTTTAATTTTCATAACTGTCATGTATGGTCCAACAAAATCCTAATGCAATTCACAAGTTATGACAACAGCAACATTTCTCGTTGAATGTCTAGGCAGGACTACTAAGAGACTGTCTAATTGGACCACACTTTCTGCTAAACAGACTAACAGGAGAGCTGTACCTTCAGTTCCTGCAGAATGTTCTTCCAGACCTCCTTGGTGGTGATAATGTTCCACTTCAGCAACACCAAAACATGTGGTTTATGCATGATGGTGCACTGGCACATTTTGCTCGAGTTGTGACTCGGTATATAACTAGAAGGTATGATCAACGGTGGATAGGTAGAGGTGGGCCTGTAATATGGCCTCCCAGATCACCAGACTTAAATCCTATGGATTTTTGTATCTGGGGTCATATAAAAAGCTTGGTGTACACTTCTGACATTAACAGAGTTGAGGAATTGCAGTCGGGTTGAAGGAGCCTTTCAGAAAATCAGAATTGACCCAGGAGAAATGGCCTGAGAGGGTTTGCAACTCAATGCAGAGAAGACTACAAAGCTGCTTATGGATGCAAGGACAGCATTTTGAAAACCTTTTGTAACATCCTGTAATATGTAACATCTGTAAAATTCTGTGGTGTTGAAACCAAAAATTAAAAATGTGTTATCTTATGTTTAATAAAACCACTCTTAGCAAAGGATTCACAGCTTTTTGCTAAACTAGTGCTCCCATAGTCAGTGGCAGATCTTAACAGAAAATGTGCATTATCTCAAAACTGGTTCATTTGCGGCCCGATGTTCACTGGGACTTTTTTGCTTATTTTAGTTTGTACTTTTCACCTTTAAATTATTGACCATCATTTCTGAAACACCCTGTATAATGCATACACACACTATTCTCCAACATGTATTTGTGCATTGGAACACATGAAAAATAATTCAGTTCAGAAAACAATATCAGTATAAACAAAAAAAAAGGAAAAAAGAAAGTAAAAAAAAAAAGTATTTCAGAATAATCATATGTAAGTAGCAGCAACAGCAGAAAAAAAAAAAAAAAAAGGGTTAAGAGCAAAAATAAAGGATCATTTTGTTTATACTAATATATAGGGGATATTGTATATAAGAGGGCAGAAAGTTCAGTAGCAGGCAGTTCCGGCTAGTCATTTCATCTGAAGAATGTTATCACGTGAAAGAATTCACTGACTAATTGGGCTATGTGGAAGAGCATTATATGTGACAAAATTATGCAAGGAAGCAAGCATACACAGCTAAAAAAATAAAAAATATCCATTTCATTTGCCCATCCTATCTAATAAATTGTCCAATCCTTTAGATTTATTTAAACTAATCACTTGACCTGAAAGTTAATTTTTACATATCTATCCTACAATGAACCTTTTCCAATTTAAACTTGTAGCCCCTTGTGTGTGTCATCTGAGAAAAGTAATGATACCATCAGCATTTAGTTTACTCAATCCATTTAGAACCTTCAACACTTCAATTACGTCTCCTCTTCAGATGCTGCAATTTATAGAACTTTTGCAGCAAAAGTATGCTTTTGTACCCATGACTAATCCTATTACTCTTTTCTGCACCCACTACAACAGATCCATATCCTTCCTAAAATGAGATTTCCAGCCCTGTTTGCAGTATTCAAGACACAGTCAAACTATTGCCTTATACAACAGGATAATCACCTCTTTTCTCTGTCAGTGATATGCCGGAAAAATTCTTGCATATCACTGACAGAACCCCATTCCTGTATATCATCCAGCTGCCCTTGCAGCATGTAGGTACCACTTTGAGAACTTCACGGCAGACTACAATTACCCCTTTGTCTTTTTCTTTCTCCACTGTCTGAAGATAGTATCACACAATTGGTGTGTTACTCTGGTATTACTGCTACCCAAATACAGTACCTTGCATTTATCAATGTTTTAACTTCAGTGGTCTCCTTTCAGCCCAACTACCTAGTTTATCCAGCTCTTTTCCCTGATTGCTGTTTTGATCCACTTAGTCCACCTCTGTATCATCAACAAATTTAGACGTTAAGCTTGACATTTAATTATTAATATACAGTGAAAATAGTAAAGAGCTGAATACTAAATCCTGAGGGGCTCCACTAACAACAGCAGTCCATGTTCATTTATGGTTCAATCCATAAAAATGAATTCAGGGCATATGACACTTCTGAAAGCCTCACACAGGGCTCAAGGACCTTGTCCCTATATTTCTGAGTCATTACTATGTCTCTCTTTCAATGATGTGGAGATTGGTACAGATGTTCATCATGATAGCACTTTAGGCCATCACACAATACAACAATAGTTGACCTTTTATTTGATGTTAGAGGGATAGGAGTGTGTTCCATGTTCTCTCTGGCTGAAAACATCAAGTATCAGTTTTAAAACTGAATTTCAACTCATCTGTAACAGAGTGTTGGCCTTGACTCCAGAGAGTGTTATCTGCATGAAGTCAGATGGCTTTGCATGCAAGAGGGGATAAATGAAACAAAAATCACAGGCCATGTTGCAGAGAATCCTCTTTGCTGAAGGCCTTTTCAGTTTATAGTTTACTTTAAATTGTCATTCCTGTAATCAGCAAGTACTCAAGAGAGGCATCAAGACTGCTAGAATTCCTGAATGCTGGAAAAAAAAAAAAAAAAAAAAGCCTCATTTGCAACGGCAATTTATATAATGAAACTGACAATTGAAATGCTAATCAATCATATTACACATCAAATTGACTGATTGACAATTTCTTGCCCAATTACAGAATTTCACAAAAGTGAGTTGCCAGAGCAGTTCAAAGAGCCATGTACCTTACATTAAATAGACCTTTACCAAAAAACAGTCCCTCAAAACAGTCACCCCTAAAGTTAAAAATTTAAGTTCACTGAAAGAAACATCATGCACACTTGGCAAATGGCATCCCTCTGTTTTATTAGATGCTTAACTGAACAATCTGTCATATTTTTCTCTTCAAATGATTCCTGAATAAGGAATGATACTGAATAAGAATAGCTACTGATGGAAAAATCAAGACAGATATCAGAGAATACTGCTTTGTGAAGTTGTATGATGATGAAATATTTATTATTCTGACCTGTGTCATTCCATTCTCTAAGTATGATCATAGCTTAGATTAAGCTATAATCATACTTATATAAACGAATAACACAGGTCAGAATAATGTATAAATTAATGTTTCATACATTATTCATCACTGATAAATAAATAAAAAAAAAAACTATCTACCAGATGACAGAACCAGCTATACAAAAAGCATATGCTGTTGTCACAAGCTGGTAATGGCATCTTTAGTATACTGTTGAAATAGTAATTAATAAACAGCATACCTTTCAACCCACTAATTAAACAGTCCTTTAGATGTTTCTCTTCAAGTTCTATTCATTTCATCAATACGAGGATATAGTCATAAACAAACACACCATCTCCCTATAGTAATCACTAATTACACATTTCTAAGTCTAGAAGAACTAGGAAAAGTACAATTACTTGTTTTGATAATCACACGAGGTTAAGTGATGCACAGATTCAAGGATATATTGATATATATCATCCTTGGAATATGTTATGGTATTTCAGCAGAAGCTGTGTGGCAACATGCACAGGCATTCCAATCAATATACATCAAACTTGTGCACATTTATTATTCATTGATCAGTGACCATGCAACTTTTTCCAGTGTTGATCATGATCATCTATACACCGGGTGACAGAGTATCCTGAACAATTTTCACCATGATTTAAGCACTAATATACACTATGGTCTCACTCCTAAGCATGTCAGATTCTGAACAAAAAATGCCTTCTTATTGTACAGCTTGCTAGCTTGTGGGATATGGGCATAATGTTGTTCTAAACATTATGCCCATATCCCACATTTTCAAGACTTCAGTTTATGAATAGGTGTTCAGGAATTCTCTATATTTATAATCCTCCACACCAGAGGAGAGAAAACCTACATATGACATGCTGTAGGGCACTAGCAACAATTTTTTTTCTGGTCTGAAGGCTGTTCATCTGATCAATCCCTATGTGCTGCTTGCTCACCTGTGTTATGGTTGATATCTACTTGCACTTCTGCACAAGAAACTGCCAACCATTGAAGAGGTCCTATATTCATACCTGCATGCACTGCCATACATGCAGTTCAGTTGATATACATAGTTCAATAACAGTTTCCAAGTGGACTGGATGAAGAAATACAGTATGGCTGACACGTTGAAATGGAAAATAAATGCATATAAATAAGTTAATAAAATACATTTAAAGAGAATAAAATTCAAACATTTATATTTTCTTACCTTTACTTCTTCCAGACGAATTTGTTTTTCTATGCTAAATTTATAACAAGGTCCTGAAAAAAAAAAAAAAAAGATTCTGAATAAATATCAAGTCTAGCATTTATATTCATGTAATACAGTAGTACGCAATGATTCTTATGCTTATCTCCAAGTCATGATTACTAATTACTCTGAAATGTATGAAACACAAAAAGAAATTAAAATTTAGAAGGAAACCCCCCCCCCACCCACTGCAGAATTCCAAAAGAGTTAGTGTTAATTTTAGCCACATAATAAAAGGAAGCCATATGCTTTTTCTGTACCAGTAAAAAATAATATTTAATAATATAAATAAATAAAAATAACACACAATAATAATAAAAGAATAAAAATAACGATACATGAATCAAAATTAACGATAAAAATATTTTAAAAAATTAAAATATATAAAAAGGTAGATCGAGTTGACCTCTGAATTTGTTCAAGCTGTCAGCCTCAACTATTCATGGAGGAAACTTCTTTCAGTAATCAACAAAAAGAAAACTTCCCGAAATCCAATTTAAACCCGTTCCCCCGCAATTTGAATTTGCGGCTCCTAATTTGGAATCGTTTATAGCAGTAAAAATTTTGCCTTCATTCATTTTACTATCCCCCTTCACAGCCTTATAGACCTCAATCATGTCCCCAGTCCTAAACAAACACAAGGTTATCTTTTGTTTAATGTATTATGCATACTGAAATAGATAAGCTTTAAACTTCTCTTTATAGAGGAACATGAGATAAATTATGAAATACAGTACATTCCGGTTATTTGGGACGCATCGGAACTAGTGCATTTTGGCCCGATTAAGCGGCTGCCCCAATTATCCGAAGTTTCACGTAAATAGTTAAAAATACAATGTACCCCCCCCCACTCTTTACAATTGGTTCACTGTACAATCAAATCACGTTACGATGGAGTCACCATCGTAACGTGATTTGATAGGTAGCATAGTAAAGTACCGTTCACTATACGATGTGCAGTAAGCGGCATTCATTGTGATCACGTTTGTGAATTGAATTTTAATTCTATTAAACAGCGATTCTAATTAGCGAAAATAGGAGGAATATAATCCACAGGCTATAAAAGCAAAGATATATTAAGCACAAATTTACCCTTTATTACCTTACCAATTAAAAAAATTAAATGATACGTGAAAATCAGAAGAATATACGTGATAATTGGAATAATTAATGCGTACTGTAATATGTACATGTGAACTAGTTGACATTTCTGTTCACTGACATTTGTGGGTGGGGGTTAAAATTTAAAACAGTAAAAAGATAAGCAATCAATAAAAAAGAACACGGCACACACAATTTGCAAGTAACACAATACACGCAAGTGAGAATGGAGTAACGAGTTACAAAGCTTTAAAAATAGGAATGAAGAGAAGATTCTGAAAATTAATTTTTTTATATGATTGAAGATTTCATGGAAGTGTAAACACATTTCACCATAATAACCCACAGAATTCCAGCTGTCGGTATTATCGCAAATTCAGTAAGATCGAGTTTACTGTCCGTTTATGATAGATTTCACTAACCGAAAAGCGCAATAAACAGTTGACTGCTAATTGTTTTTATTGTTTTATGGTTGTGACCTCCAGAATTTCAACTGAACCATATGGTACCGTCGGAGACAATGGTAGGGTAATCTGCAGTGCTGCGGTCTCCTGCCCCAATTAAACGGCATGCTGTCCCAATTAAGCGAAGTAAACCCTGGCTATTTTCTCAATTGGTTTCTGTTTTTTAAGATTTGCCCCAATTAACCGGTGGCCCAAATAACCGGAATCCACTGTATATGAAAAAGTTTTATAGAAGCATGTCAATATGCAAAAAGTGCCAATGTAGCTTGAGGAAAAAGTCTTTCTTCAACTACGAGGAGTGTTATGAAAGTAAGGAGAGCTTCCTTGGACACAGGGGAGGTACCCATAAACTGGAGATGTGAAAATGTGACCCCAATTCACAAAGGAGGATCAAAGGCTGACACAAGTAATTATAGACCTGTGAGTTTAACTTCTGTTCCAGGAAAATTAATGGAGGCACTGGTTAAAGAAGCACTGCAGGATCATCTAGACAAGACTTCAATTATAGCTTGTACACAGCACGGTTTTGTTAAGGGGAAGTCTTGCCTGATCAATTTCAATACTATGATGGATACTATGATGCAGTCACAAAAGAACTGGATGCAGGGAATAACTTTGATATTATATACTTGGATCTTAGAAAGGCTTTTGATACTGTTGCACATGGAAGACTGCTACACAAATTGGAGCAGTGTGGCATTGGAAGCAAATTGCTGCTATTGATAAAGGGTAGTTGAGGGGGAGAAGACAGAGAGTGGTAATCAATGGACACTGCTCATCGTGGACTAATGTTATTAGTGGAGTCCCTCAGGGTCCAGTGTTGGGTCCATTATTGTTTCTGTATTTATAAATAATATTGATGATGGTATATCAAGCTTAATGTCCAAGTTTGCAGACGATACAAGGGTTGGCAGGGTTGTTAAGGACACTACTGATGCAATGCTGCAGCAACAGGATCTGGAAAGGTTGAGCAGATGGGCTGAGAGATGGCAGATGAAGTTTAACATTAACAAATGTAAAGTACTACATATGGGAAACAGCAACCCCAGAGCAACGTATCAACTCTGTGGTACTACACTGACAGTGGTAGAGAATGAAAAGGACCTGGGGTAATTGTGCAGGCAGATATGAAGTTCTCTGAGCAGTGCAGACAGGCTGCAAGAGTAGCTCATGGTGTCTTATCAATGATATACAGGAATTTTTCTAGCAGGGATAAGGTGATTATTCCCTTGTATAAGGCAATGGTCAGGCCACACCTTGAGTACTGTATACAGATCTGGAGGCCTCATTTCAAGAAGGATGTAGAGCTGCTGAAACGAATACAGAGAAGGGCAACAAGATTAGTGAATGGAACAAAGAGTTACTCTTACGAAAAAAGGCTTAAGTATCGAAAATTACAGTGACTGGAGACTAGGCACCGGCGAGGTGATCTGATAGAGGTGTATAAAGCCTTGAATAGTTTGAGCATGCTCAATGCTGATGGGATTCTGCCTCTTGCTCAGAATAATCACTTGAGAGGGCATAAATTCAAATTGAGGAAAGACAGATGTAGGATTGATGTGCGGAAATTTGCCTTTAGCCAGCGGGTAGTTGGTTGGTGGAACAGACTTCCATCCCTTGTTGTGGAAGTTGATAGCCTAAATAAATTTAAGGCTCAGCTGGACAGGTATTTTGAACGAATGGAGGGGTGAAGTGGAAGTTTTTTTTTCTTTTTTTTTGGCTGATGCTGCATAAGCTTGCTTTCTTGCATCATATGCCTCTACTAATGCTAATTCCTCCTATTTTTCCTCAGAAAATTTAATTTCTAAAACTATGCCTTTTACATTAATTAGTCCTCAATCACAGTTATTTTAACACAAAGTCACTATCATTTTCTATGCACTTCTGCCATCTATGAGTCAGATACTGTATTCCAACCACGTAAAAGTTCTTACTTTTGCTCTGGAGGGCTTCACGAACACTATGCTTGAGCTGGTCGTTGGCTGAAAAATTGATTCCAAGGAGTGCATCCTTCAGTGGGCTGAAGAGGTGATAGTTGGAAGGTGCAAGATCCGGGCAATGAGAGGGGTGGGAAACAACAGTGCATCCTAGTTTTGCAATGCCTCCATTATGCACAGACTAGTATGGGGTTGTGCATTGTCATCGAGAAGTATTAAAGTATTACTCATTAAAGTATTTGTCTGGTCAAACTCTATGGCATGGATGTGGGCTTTCAACTTTTTCAATGTTTCCACATACCAATCTGAGTTGATTGTGTTGCCATGCTCCAAGAAGTTCACAAGCAAGACCCCATTCTTTGTCTCGAAATACTGTCACCATGACTTTAAATGCAAAAAGCTGTCTTTTGAACTTCTTGTGTGGTGAATTTTGATGGTGCCACTCCACTGACTGTCTCTTTGTTTCAGGGTCATAATGGAGGACCCAGGTTTCGTCACCTGAGACTAAGTGTGAAAGAAAAACCTCTCCTTCACACTTGTAGCACTGGAGAAGTTCTATATAGATGACTTTCCAGGCTTTGTACTCATGTGTTAGCATTTTCAGAACCCAATGGGCACAAACCTTGTTGTAGCCTAATTCCTTTATGATATTTATCACAGCATCACACAATTTGCGTGTTGTGATCTGGTGGTCTTCTTTGATGAGCAAATTGATCCAGCTCTTGTTGTCTGTTGTCAAGACGTTACTGGCTGTCCGCTTCGGGGCTTGTCAACAATGTCACTTTCCCCACTCTTAAAGTGTCTTACCCACTATCTAACTATACTCATATCTACAGTATTGTCACCATAAACATTCTTGAGAAGTGTATGGATTCGATAGGTGTCACTTCTTCCTTGGTAAGAAATTCAATCACCACTCTTTGCTTGATATGTATATCTGTAACATCCACCATTTTGAATTATCCATGTGTTGCACTAACGAGACTGATCACAGCACCATTCAATATTGGTGAAACTAGAGACCTCTAGTGACATGCAAAATGATCTATGGTGCCACATTTGAAAGCAAAAAATTAGGAGGGTAGCTGAGTGGTCAGGAGCGTGAGTGCAGTAGCATATGCTCTTTGAGTAGACCGTGGTTCAAGTCCCTGATGCTGACCGGGCTAACCAGGTGGGTAGCCTGGTTAGCCCGGTCGCAACCCAAAGGTCGCGGGTTTGAATCCTGCCTCAGGCTTGGATCAGAATAAAATGCAAAAGCTTTGGGAGATGCATTATGGCCACAGAAGCCGATGTGCCAACAACTAACAAAAAAAGTCCCTGACTGCTAATACAGTCGATCTGCCAACCTGGGACCGGCATGGCAGATTATGGTCCATTTCCCTGAACACAAATGATCGAGGAGGCTTCCATCCTGCAGTGGATTGATAATGGCTACAGTTTACTTTTTTTTTACTTTCGTACCAGTCCTCATATATAAATCTCATATGTTCCAATACCATGACTAGGAGTTGCCATGGTGTTAACATGTGGGCAATCCCTTTAAAAGTATAGAGATGGTGGGAATGTAACCACCTTCTCTAGGTGGTTACATTCCCACTATTTCAGCATGGTGGAATGTAACCATCTGACTGTGACATACCAAAATAAATGAATTAGAAATAGTGGGCCCATGCATGGTCAGCATGGTCCCCTGAACTATTTTTATGGGGATACCTCAAAACCATGATGTACCAAACACACGTGGAACATAAGTAAAACCTTGTCTTCCACATTCAGGATGATTACTATGTAATTCAGAGCACTGTAAGCAAGTTCTAAAGTTCTAAATGAGAGTGCCAGTCAATGCCACACATATAGGTTATGCTTCTAAGCGCAAGGCTTTTGTTTCAAGTGGCTTCTATGATTGCTGAACATTGTGTAAGGGCATTTAAAAACCTGTTATTAGAGAGAACTAATTATATTCACTCATACTTGGTATACCTTGAGAGCACACCTACTAAAACTGTTTTTGCCCATAATTTTTCAAACACATAATTGTTCTTTCTTGGCCAGTTGACATTCTGCATTCCACCATACTTTTGGATATAGTGGAAGTTCTGTGAGTAGATTGCATGTTGCACCCTGCATGATCTGCTATATACAGTAGTTTTTTTGCTACCTAAATAATTGCACAATTAGGCATTCTCTGGTTGTTTTGTTAAAAAAAAAAAAAAAGGCTGTAATTTGAAAGGAAACTTTTCCAGACACATGTTCATATGAATTTTTTACTTTTATTTTGTATATGAAGCTATCCCTATAATTTTATTGGTGCAATTTAGAAATACCAATATTCTAGTGTCTCAGCAACACATGGTACATAATGCTTTATAGCCACTGTTTGCCTTTCTATTTTTTTAATTTTGTCTGATTGTTTTTTATTTATTTATTACATATTTTACAATCTGTTTAATTTTGTTGTTATATATATGTTATTTGAGATTTTTCTGTATACAATATGCAGACTACAATATGCAAAAAAAGCCTAGTAAACATGGATCCTTAAGTGAATCGTTTTCGAGATATTGCACATTTCTAGTTGGGATCCACCACTGACTTGTTTATTTAGGTTAAGTTATGCTCATTCTCTCCCTTTCCCCTCTCTCAATGCTCTGAGATGTAGCAGGCATACCAGTACTTGTCAAAGGGTTGTTGTTGTTATTTCGTTTTTAGGAACATTAGCAACTAAGGCCATTTTGCTACAGGGATATGCGGTGGTCACGGGCTCGAACCGTGTGCTACCACTGCTGCTCCTGCCCACCTGGCTACGGAGGCACCTGTCAAAGGGTAGTCAACATGGAAAAAGGTTACAGCAACGAAGAGTATGCGGACATGCACTTCATGTATGGTAAAGTCAACGGCAGTGCAGTCGAGGTGGTGTTAAAACTAAAAATTAAGTATGTATTATCTTATGTTTAATAAAATCACCCATAGCAAAGGATTCACAGCTTTTTGCTAAACTAGTGCTCCCATAGTCAGTGGCGGATCTTAACAGAAAATGTGCATTATCTTGAAAACGGTTCATCTGCGGCCCGATGTTCACTGGGACTTTTTACTTATTTTAGTTTGTATTGTATTCTGGAACCAATTATCCTCATTATCCAAGGATAATTGGTTCCAGAAAATTCCACTTAAAACAGGGACCAATTTTCGTAATGTTTATTATTTAAATAAAACTAAATGCAACTAGGTATAATATTTTAAGAGTTTATGATTCTATATCTATATAATATCGGTGTATATACACCATAGCCAAAATAGCCAACCCTTAAAGAAAAACTATGATAGTAGTGTGAAAAGCATCATTTCATCTGAATCCCATATTGTACTCATCCTTCACAACGAGTTGTCCATATATTGCACTACCTCGAATAGAGAAGAGACTATTGTTACTTTTTCTCAGTGGGCACCACCACCACCACCACCCAAATGGCACCGATTCAAAGCTAGTTGGCTTTTCATCGGAGGGTGGGCAGGTACCCTGGCATTGCAAGTGAAGCGCTACTTATTCGAGGTAGTGCAATACACGGGCAACTTGTTGTGAAGGATGAGTAGATATGGCGTAACTACACCGATATTATATAGTAAAGTTTATTATGTACTTGTACATAGTAAAAAATGGATGAAGGAACTGAAAAATGAGAAAATGATTTTATTAGATATTTTTTATTATAATATGTCACACAATGTAAGATTAAGTAAAGTTCATTGACATTACACTATTTTTCAGTTGTACGAATAAAGAATGAATCCAGAGTTGTTCGTGTTTTTTTTTTTTTCGTATTTTTTCAGATAAAATTGTGTTGTCGCATTTAGTTATGTCTTTAGCTTTGCGCTTAACATTTGTTGCACGATCATGAAGAAGATTGTTGTCACAAAAAATATTCAAGTGCTTGGTCAATTTTCTCAAGGGAAAAAGCTTCAATTCTTTAATTTGCAAATCCTCATAACTGGGAGGACTCAGATAATGAATACTCGGATACCGGGGACCTCCTGTGTATATATATAAAAAGATAAAGATGCAATGAAATTATGAAAGTCTTATCAAACAGGAATGGGCTGTAAGAGTTTATGCAAAATTTATAAAATGTATATAAGATCGGGCTATGCATCCAGGAACTACGGTAGATGCAGAAAGGACCAGCAACCATAATGAATAATAGACAAAAAAAAAGGTAAAAATCACTATATTTGTGCATATAGTAGGAGAGTGTTGAGATATAAGGTGTATTAACTAGGGAAAAATAGGGAGAACCTGTAAGCAATAAATCAATTTACCTGAAATAAATATAAAATGCAATTAATAAGGACATAATAATTGTAAGGAACAAAAACTGTGGGTCCTAGGACTTTAACTACTTCTTCAAAGGGTCGGCAGCGAAAATCGCAGGAGCCACAACAATAGTCCAGGTCTTTGTTTCTGTTATGATGTACACGTAAACGATATACATTACAGCCGACCTGACAGAGACCAGAAGGAAGAATAAAATAATAAATAAACTATAAAATAACAAATAAAAACCTGTGGAAAGAAAAGTATAAAATTTAAACTCAAAAATATCTAAAAGGTTGGGCAAATACTAGAGAACTTACTGTCTGTATGGACTGGAAAACATTGTTGTCAATGGTGATTGACAACACTTAGCTCTCCTTCAATCACCATTGACAACAACATTTTCCGGTCCATACAGACAGTAAGTTCTCTAGTTTTTGCCCCACCTTTTAGATATTTTTGAGTTTAAATTTTATACTTTTCTTTCCACAGGTTTTTATTTATCATTATTATTTTTATTTGTTATTTTATAGTTTATTTATTATTTTATTCTTCCTTCTGGTCTCTGTTGGGTCGACTATGATGTATACATATACCGTTTACGTATACATCATAACAGAAACAAAGACCTGGACTATTGTTGTGGCTCCTATGTTTTCTGCTGCCGGCATTAAAGTCCTAGGACCCACAGTTTTTGGTCCTTACAATTATTATATCCTTATTAATTGCATTTTATATTTATTTTGGGTAAATTGATTTATTACTTATAGGTTCTCCCTATTCTTCCATGAACTTCCAAAATCTCCCTATTCTTCTAAAATCTGAATGAGCCAAAATTTATTTATTTTTATGCTGGCAGCATAAAATAATTACATTAAGTGTGGTTATTGTGATCAAGTTTGCAAATTGAATTTTGATTCTATTAAAAAGCAATTCTAATAAGAGAAAACCAGAGAAATATAATACACAGGCTATAAAAATGAAGATATAAAGCACCAATTTACACTTTTATTACCTTATCAATTAACAAAATTAAATAATACGTGAAAATCAACAAACAAACTGAATGATGAATCTATAAACAAAATGAATGCTGTCCACCTCAACTACTCTTGCTGAAAAGAGTGAGAGACTATAAGTTACTATACCTTATAGCAATAAGTTACTGCACCTTACACCTTATATATATATGTGAAATATGAAAATGAAGAAGTGGAAGGGAAAAGAAAAGAAAATGAAAGAAGAAAAAAAAAAAAAAAAAAAAGAAAGAAAAAAGAAAAACAGTACGTATACCTGAATGCGCCCAGCAGCAAAACAGGATACAGGTATATAAATAAGTGTTACAAATGAAAGTAAAATGAAATAAAAGTAAATATAGATGGAGAAGTTATTAATCACAAAATGCCAGGCCTAGTTGCAAAAAAAAAAAAAAAAATAAATAAGAGAGAAAGAATGTTAAGAACCTAAAAAAAAAAAAAAAAATCATTAAGTAGAATTAAAGTTGAATTAATGCCGAATTAACAGGCTAATCATATATACAAAAGCTGAAAGAAAAAGAGGGGAGGGTAATAGAGATAAAAATTATAAAATTAAATCCAAAAATAAAAATTAAAGAATTAAAATTTTAAAAATTATAAATTGGTACATAGATCAGGTATTTCATCAGGAGGCTACACCTGATCACGTACCAAACACTGTGTTTCCATGCAAACTCATGTTGATGGAGAAGCTATTAAGGCGCCTCTGTAGCCAGGTGGGAAGGAGCAGCAGTGCGTAGCACACGCTTCTTGATTAGACCGGGTTCGAGCCCGTCACCACCAAATACGGAGGATGCGGAAAGGTCAGGGAATGACCACCGCATATCCCGGAGCAATATGGCTTAGTTGCCAATGCTCCTAAAAACCAAATAACAAACAAACAAACAAGAAGCTATTAAAATGAAATAGAAATGGAAAAAAAAAAAAAAAAATTAATCACTATTTCATTTTAATAGCTTCTCCATGAACATGAGTTTGCAGGGAAACACAGTGCACAGTGTTTGGTACATGATCAGGTGTAGACCCCTGATGAAATACCTGATCTATGTACCAATTTTTAATTTTTAAAAAATTTTTAATTCTTTAATTTTTATTTTTGAATTTAATTTTATAATTTTTATCTCTATTACCCTCCCCTCTTTTTCTTTCAGCTTTTGTATATATGATTAGCCTGTTAATTCGGCATTAATTCAACCTTAATTCTACTTAATGATTTTTTTTAGGTTCTTAACATTCTTTCTCTCTTATTTTTTGTTTTCAACTAGGCCTGGCATTTTGTGATTAATAACTTCTCCATCTATATTTACTTTTATTTCATTTTACTTTCATTTGTAACACATATATATATACAGGGTAATTCATTACCAGTGCGACAAACTTGCAGGAGGTGTAGGGGCCACAAAGATGAATCGGAATCACATAGCATTGCAGGGTCCGAAATGCCTTCGTCATGCAGTAGAGGATGTTGAACAGGAGGTCGCGTGAACAGCGATCCCGCTGGAAGTCAGCATTTGTGAACCGGTTCCCGAGGCAGTAGGATGGACAAGTATTCAAACCCTGAACTGGCCGACACCTTGCGTATGGAGCTGCGGTCTGTAACGGGTGCGCCACTCTGCACTTGTACCAGGAACGTTTCCCACACAGGCGTGCTCCTCACATACGATTTTTGCACGTGTGCACAGATGGTTACGTGAGACTGGTTGTTTCATGAGAGGTACCATTAATCGAGAGCAAACGACGAGGACGCCAGACAATGAGGAGAATATCCTACGTCTTGCAGAAGGCAATCCGAGTACGAGTACTTCGAGCGATAGGCCAACGATTGGGTATTTCCTAATCCACTGTATGGAGGATACTGTCAACAAACCAAATGAGTTCATACCATCTGCAACGCGTCCAATCATTGGAACCTGCGGATTATCCACTCCGGAGGACTTTTGCTACTTGGTTTCTTCAACAGAAACGGTTCGCAAATGCTGACTTCCAGCGGGATCGCTGTTCACGCGACCTCCTGTTGAACATCCTCTACTGCATGACGAAGGCATTTCAGACCCTGCAATGCTATGTGATTCTGATTTGTCTTTGTGGCCCCTCCTGCAAGTTTGTCGCACTGGTAGTGAATCAACCTGTATATATACACATACAGAGTGATTCAGAACTTTATACTTTAACTTCATAGCTAATATCTGACGTCTTTTTCTGGTTTTGTGGTCTGAAGATCTAAGTGGCCAATGCTGTGCATTGCCAGGGAAGCAAGATACACTATCACTGACAACAATACAAATGCCAACATGTGTGCTATCACCGACGAAATTATCACAACTTATTATTAAAATCATCCCTAAACTTAAAATATCCACAACTCCATATACATTGAGAATCAGATCAATGTATGTACGTGATCATATGATATTTTTTACTTCACTTGAAATGACATCAAGAATAGGCTAAAATGTAAAATATATATTTGAAGTTAGCCATCAAACTATTAATTCACACACATGAAAATATCGTTAGGGTAGCAGAAAATGTTAATTCAAGCCTGAAAATTACACCTACAAAAGATTATGACACCTAACAAAATTGTAATAGTATTGTTTGTTATTTGGTTTTTTTAGGAGCATTAGCAACTAAGGCCATATTGCTCCGGGATATGCGGTGGTCATTCCCTGACCTTTCCGCATCCTCCGTATTTGGTGGTGATTGTAATAGTAGTAGCTGAAGTAAGTATATTTATGTTTGTGGAAAGAGGATATCCTTTTGTTTAATACCAGAACTGAAGCAGTGGTGAGTTGTTGTGTATGTTCTGTGCCTCTGAAATGGTAAGAAGAAGTATCTCAGAATGCTCAGTGACTGGGGATGAATCACAGGTACACTATTTCATATCAGAAAGCAAGTACAGAAATAGTGCCAGCATATCAACTCACCTAAACTGAAAAAAAATCCAAACCCAGGTATCAGACCAGAAAAGTGTTACTTGTATTTTTAAACAATAAAGAACTAAATCTGAAATATTATATATACAGAGAATGATGAGCACTATAGCAAACAGAACACTTGCGATAAGCCGATAGCATACACATTGCTGTGACAGCCTTGCAAAATTACAATGGGTGTATAGTTGAATTTTACAATAAAGATACTCTCTCTCTCTCTCTCTCTCTCTCCTTTTCCCTCCACCCCATCTCTCTTGAATTATCTTGAATTTCCCCCATCCCATCTCTCTTGAAATATCTAAAATTTATGATTCAGACCCAACACTGAGATTTGCTATCCAGAGATCTGTAACGTGGATCTATAATGATCCATATTACAGATCTTAAACAGAAAACTATATAGATTTTGTTTTAATGTTATACCGATGTTCCACATGGAACAAATGATCTAATACAACATGATGGTAGCATGGCTCATGCATCAGACACTACAAAATAATTGGGATATTACAGCTGATGGCACTCACAAGTATCCTCTGCTGGCAGCCTGTCCCAAACAAATGCACCTACAGTGGACACATAACAAGAGCCATTGGACAGTGGATGACTGGAATGGTTTTCCTGGTTCATTGAATTACATTTCCAATTACATCAAATGGATGGACAGATAAAAGTGTGGCGTACTCAACACCAGGCTCTAAAACTCTAAAAACTCTATTTGACAGGCAGGAGGGGGGGACAGCACAATGGTCTGAGGCATGTTTGGATGGGAGACTCTGGTCCAAATTTTACTGTGTCTCACTGGAATCTAATACATGCAGCATCTTACTGGAGACTCATATAGGTCTATCATTTTTGACCATGTGCATCCATTTATAGTCACTGCCTTTCTCCTGGACCACCAAGGGATTTTTCAATAAGACAACACTCCACATCACAGAGCAGTAATGGTGTTGGACTAGTTCAATGAATATTCTAAGTTCTTCATCCTTTCATAGCAACCAAACTCACCAATGTTAGCCCAACTGAACATGGATGGGACGTTATGAAATGTGCTGTTAAATACCTACCTAGTACAACCATGTATTAGGTAGGTGTTTCTAATGCAAAGCTATCTAAGTACAGTAGAGTGTCAAAAATCTGAACAAGCCAAAATTTATTTATTTTTATGCTGGCAGCATAAAATAATTACAGTAAGTGCCAGTTATTGTGATCAAGTTTGTGAATTGAATTTTGATTCTATTAAACAGCAATTCTAATAAGAGAAAATCAGAGAAATATAATCCACAGGCTATAAAAAGGAAGATATAAAGTATCAATTTACACTTTTACTACCTTATCAATTAACAAAATTAAATGATACGTGAAAATCAACAAACAACTGAATGATGAATCGACAAACAATTAACAAAATGAGTGCTGTCCACCTCAACTACCCTTGCTGAAAAGAGTGAGAGATCTGGCAATAAAGAAACAAAAATTTGAAAATGATGCAGCAAAAAATAAGTAATTTTTTCATTAAAGGCCTATACCAGTGGTTTTCAATATTTTTTTAATAACAGCACCCCTAAGTAATTTATTGTATTTTGTGGCACCCCTACTCAATTTTCTGCCTGTTAGATCTGATTCTCTCTCTCTGTGTATATCTAATATTAAACAAATGTATTATATATGATAGTTATTACAATAATATAACTATAAACAAAATTACAATTCATAATACAAATTTTATATATATATAATTTTATTCTTTATATATAGAGGTACTAAATAAACATCAATTACAGGTTACCACAAAATTGAAAAGATACCATACACCTTTTTATAATGAAATAAACATAAATTTAAAAAAATAATAAAATAAAATAAATAAGTTTAAGTAACTTTAACCCAAACTATGTGGCTGAAAGTTCCATTTGTTTTGTTATCTATGAATAAAAATACAAAAGTACAATTTAGTATTTTTATTTCTAAACTTATGAAACTTTTTTTTTTTAGTCTCCAGAACAGTATTTTTGATAAGTTCAAAAATCGGAAGTCCAAACTACCCAATGTCCCAATTAGTTCAGATTATTGACGCTCTACTGTATGTTTTGTTTATTGTTTTATTAAAACAGCATTTATATAATGATGTAACAAAATTAAATAGTTTTGAAGTTTATATTTGAACAGCTGTTCTTGTAAAATTTTGCATGGTCATCCTAGCATAATAATAGTAAGTTTTTTAGCATATTAAGTTTTTTTATTGTTGCTATTTTACAGAATTAGTGTTGAAACAGCTAAGGTCATGACACCAGTATATAATGTCTGTAAATTGCATGTAGTTTATGGTTTGTTTGTCTGCTTCTGTTGGATGAAAAACTATATAACCTTCATTCAAAACAGATTAACTTAGTCATGGCATAGAAAAAAGCCTCGAAAATTCTTCCCATCTCAATGGAATTAAAACTTAAATCTTTTCCACAAGGTACATAAGGAAGGCAATTGTAATAATTGTGTTAACCATGACAGTACAAATAAATCCAACCTATTTATTTAATAAGTTTCATTATTAACTGGTTCCAAGTTAGATAAATAAATGCACATTATAAAGTGTATTTTCAAAAGTAGAGAAAATTCATAATAATAACTTTTATTAAATACAACTTTAAATACAAAATAAGAGAAATTTACTAACCACTGATAGATTTTCTGCATTTTACATTCCAAATTTGACATTCTCCACCACTGTCAGCAGAATACAGCTTTGTGCCTTCTATATTCCAACAAAGTGAATTTATAATATTGTGGTGGCTCTCAACTTCTTGTAAAAGTTCACCTTCTTTATCACTTGATGTGACTAACCATGCTCTAATCATGTGATCATAACTTCCAGTTACTATTAGGGAAAATGTACTTGGATTGAATTTAGCAGTGTAAACATAGGAAGGATGAGGAAGAATTACTTCTAGTATCCAGTTTTCAACACTCCACACTCTGAATCACAGAAAGATGTAAACAGTTAATAGTGCTGCATACTAACAATAACATTACTAAAAAACTTAGGCTTGATAATGTTAGAAAAAAATCACTGATATCATTTATGGTTTTTTAACATCTCAATTTGATTTAACATCTCAATTTAAAGCAGACAAAGGATCTGCTAACTATTAAGGAGCAAACAGATTATTTAAATTAATTAATATTTCCAGTGATGAAAGTCCAATTAACTAACTAGATTATCTGTTTGCTCTGTCAGATAAGCACTTTTGGATACCACAAGGATTATATTATGTGTAAAAGCACATAATTTTACAACTATAGTTTATTAAAAAAACTATAAAGAACAGCAACTAAATATTTTTTTGAATTAAATGAAAAACCTCATGTCAAAATACATAACTTAAACTGGCAATATTAGTATTAGCTAAATAGTGTAAAGAAGCCATAAGCTTTTGATGCACTAGACAAAAAAAAAAATAATAATAAATAAATAAAAATAAAATAAAACAAATAAATAATAATAAATAAAAATAAAATAAAATAAATAAATAGCAAAAATAAAATAATAGCAAAAATAAAATAAATAAATAGCAAAAATAAAATAAATAAATAGCAAAAATAAAATAAAAACTATAAACAATAAAAAATATATATAAAAAATGAAAATACACTACCTATGTATTTCCTCTCTCACATTCAAAAGCCAGCTGAATTTACCTGTCAAGCTGAATTTTGAATTTACCCAAACTGTTGGCCTCAACTACCCACAGAGGTAATTTATTCTAGTAATTAGCAACTCTCTGTTTAAAACAAAAACTTCCTATAATCCAGTCTAAAGCTCTTTCCATAACTTGAATTTATGGCCCCCTGGTTCTGGAATCATTTATGTGAGTGAAAATTTTGCCTTTCCATTTTATTCGCAGTGCCTTATAGACCTGAATCAGGTGCCTGTTTACCAAGCATTATAGTCCACATTTCCGAAATCTTTCCTTACAAGAGTGCCCTTCTGCAGATCTCACCAAATGGACCTTTTCAAAAGCCTGGTTGTTTTTTTTTTTTTTTTTGTTTAAGTAGTCTCCATACTTGGACACTATATTCCAAGTGTGGTCTTACAATAGTCTTATACAGTGAGATTATGATCTCCCTAGCTCTATAAGCAAATGTTTAATAAATCATTGATAGGACACCATGGAATTTCCTTGCTGCCTGTCTACACTGCTTGGAGAACTTAAAGTCTGCTCATATCGTACCTCCCAAATTCCTTTCTTCCTCTACTATTTTTAATTCAGATCCACCAAGTGAATAAGTTATTTTAGGTTTGCTATTGACCAAGTGCAAGACCTTACAGTTTTCTGCATTAGAACTTAGAAGCCACATTTCTGATCATCCTTAAGCTTATCAAAGTCATCTTGAAGAAACACTACATGGTGCTGATCATTAACCACCATCTCAATCTTCACATCATGCCCTCTGTTCTGATGTTAGTGTTATTCATGAAAATCAGGAACAATGATGTTCCTGATTTTTCCAGAACCAATCTATGGGGATTTCATTTCTAACATTAGACCAAGAGTAATCATTAATTACAATACTACCCCGGAACTGCTCCTTAGATTATACAATGCATGACTAAAAACAGGAACTTATCCAGCCGACTGGAAACTTGCAACCGTGAAGCTCATACCCAAGAATCCTTCAAAGCCTCCAGAACAACTGGACTCTTATCGGCCAATTGCCCTGCTCCCAGTGGCAAGTAAGCTATTTGAAAGGCTGATAGGTAAAAGAATAACTTACCACTACGGACTAAGCATGGCAACACAATATGGATTCAAGCAAGGAACTTCAACCATCAAAGCCCTCAGTGGTCTTTTTAGGGCGGCAGCCGTGTGTGACAAAAAATATTTCCTTGCCATCTCAGTCGATTTTGCTGGGGCACTGAATGCTATTTGGTGGCCGAGCATCCTAGCTAGACTGAGAAGAGCAAACACACCTATGATTTTGTACAAAGTTATGGAATCCTACTTAACCAACAGAGAAATCCAGGTAATAGCATCATATAATAAGTTGACCAGCTTGCTCTACAGGGGCTGTCCCCAGAGTTCATTTCTAGGGACAGTGCTCTGGAATATGATCCTAGAAGAATTCCTGGACCTGGGGGAAGTAAACTCCCAGGCCTTCGCAGACGATCTAATACTGACAGTTGCTGCTGAAAGCTGAGCACAAATGGAAGTCCAAGCACTTAAACTCCTTCAAGACTGGGCCACTGTCCACTTCTTAAAAATATCAACTACAAAAACTAAATCTCTACTGTTGAAAGGCAGCCTAAACTTAAGAAGACCACCACAAATTAAAATCCATAGCCAGATAATCAAACTAGCCACTGAACTGAAGCATCTAGGTATCATTCTAGACACCAACCTGTCCTTTCACCCTCATCTCAAATACCTGAGAGAAAAAATAAGAAGATATGCCAGATTAATTGCCAGAATAACAAGAAAGGACTGGGGATTCAAAAAATGCACGCTAACACTGTACTATAAAGCCTTCTTCACCCCGGTGATTACGCATGCTTCCCCTGTGTGGTTCCACAGAGCCACAACGGTGGTTATCAAAAATATCTTACACACCATACAACGCTCAATTCTCATGGTCATCACCCGTGCCTGCCGTACTGTTAGTACACATGCCCTCCAAGTCCTGGTGGAGGTCCTGCCCCTCGACCTAGAAGTTATACGCTGCGGAATGACATACCACCTGACCAAAGAATTACCCTGCACTCTGGGGGAATACACCATCAACGTAGCAGGGAATAAAAGAGAAGAAAGGACCAGACTTGAGAATCATGTGCAGCAGGCATGGCAGGAAAGGTGGTCAGCTTCAACAAAAGGGGAAATCACCAGGAAGTTCCTGCCTACAGTCGGCCGCGAATATCCTAGAGCCCCCTGTTGGTTCCGACCAGGTCTATTTACGTTTCTCCTGACAGGCCATAGTGCCTTCAACACCAAGTTAACTTATTTTCGAATAACGGAAGACCCCCCCTCTGCACATGTGGAGAGACAGAAACATGGTCAAACATTATGTACAGCTGCGACCATTATGAGGACCTCCGCTGTCAACTTATGATGGAACTCACATATCTACCAGCAGGAGTGGAGCATCACCTAGACTCGAGGGAGGAGTTCCTAGCCTTCATGAAGTTTGTGCAAGAGGTGATTTCTAAGTGAAGAACACTTATTGCTATTCATCACAACTAAAGCCAGTAACTGAATGAAACAACTCAACCTAATTGAACAGAAACATTCAAATGAAAAGATTGAGCTAACCACACTAAGGACCTTTTGCAACAGGACCAGGACTGGACACGGACCTGATGCAGTCCACTGCTCAACTGTCTCGAGATCCCTCTGCGGCGGAAGACTCCAGTGATCACCAAGTCGTTATTTGGTTTTTAGGAGCATTAGCAACTAAGGCCATATTGCTCTGATCACCAAGTCAGACTTGACTCTACACATCTCCTGAACCTGACACCAGTGGCTGTGACCTCTGAAACAAACTCACCGGACATGACTATTGCTGCAGCTTGCTGCTAAGGCCATTGGCCTCCCTGTACCAGTGCACTCTTGCAAGGTACTTTCTTCCTACTTCCTGGGTGCAGGGGAGGAGAAGTCTATTGTCTCCTCCCCTCCTTGCCACCCCATTTTCTTCCATCTGGTGGGGCATGGGCATGCCTCACTGACCATCTGGAGTCGCCTTCTCTATTGACTACACCTGTCTTAACCCCAGTCTTCAGTCTCCCCACCCATTCTCTAACTTTGCGACCATATCTAATGAAACCAAAAATTTCCAAACCCACACTCAAAAACTTAAGTGAACCGTGCAAGAACCCTATTACTATTTGGCCTAACACCCTTTCAGCATAAAATATAGCAACTTTTTTTTTTTTTTTTTTTTTTTTTTTAGGTCCTAGCCACTGAAATCTCAGGAAATTAGGTGGCAGGGCCTGTCAGAGTATATATAAATATACTGGGTGTACCTGGTCTGCCTCCACGAGGCCAAGTGCAGGCAACGGTGGGTTGTGATGCTCATCAGTCAAAAAAAAAAAAAAAAAAAAAATTCACTCAACCATTCCCTCTAAATGTTTGTCCACTTTCTCCTTAAATTTATTTAACCTATCAATTTCCACAATGACAGATGAAGTTTGTTCCAGCAATTAACCACCCGATGGCTAAAGGTAAATTTCCGCACATCTATTCTATAGCTATCTTTCCTCAATTTGAATTTATATCCCCTTAGGTTCGTAATCTGAACAAGTGCAAGAATCCCATCAGAATTCAGCGTGCTCAACCCATTCAAGGCCTTATACACCTCGATCAGATCACCTCGCAGGTGCCTAGTCTCCAGCTGCTGCAATTTGCAGAACTTAAGAAGTCTCTCTTGGTAAGCGGATCCCTTCATTGCCCTCACCAATCTTGTTGCCGTTCTCTGTACAGGCTCAAGCAAATCTACATCCTTCCTAAAATGAGGCCTCCAGACCTGTATGCAGTACTCAAGGCATGGCATGACCACTGCCTTATACAGAGGGACAATCACACAAAAATTCCTGTATATCATTGACAAAACCCCATGACATGTTCTGGCAGCCTGTCTGCATTGCTCAGAAAACTTCATATCTGACGGCACAATTACTCCGTCTTTTTCATTTTCTATCACCCTAAGTGTAGTACCACACAGTTGGCACGTTCCTCTGGGGTTACTTCTACCCGTATGCAGTACTTTGCATTTGTCAATGTTAAACTTCAGTTGCCACTTCTCAGCCCATTTGCCCAAATTTTCTAGATCCTGTTGCAGTAGCACACTGCCATTACTGTCATTAACAACCCTGCCAACCTTTGCATCATCTGCAAACTTCGACACTAAGCCTGGTATACCTTCATCAATATCATTAACCTTTCCTCCTAAGAGCAACCCTTTGTTCGATTCACTAATCTTGTTGCTCCTCTGCACTCGTTCCAGCAGCTCTACATCCTTCCTAAAATTAGACCTCCAGACCTGTATACAGTACTCAAGGTGGGGCCTGACCATTACATTATATAAGGGGATAATCACCTCCTTATCCCTACTTAAAAAATTCCTGTGTATCATTGAGAAGACACCATGAGCTATTCTTCCAGACCATCTGCACTGCTCAGAAAACTTCATATATGCCTGTACAATTACCCCCAGGTCCTTTTCACTCTCTACCACTATCAGTGTAGTACCACACAGTTGATACGTTACTGTGTGGTTACTGATAGCCATATGCAGTACTTTACATCTGTCAATGTTAAACTTCTCCTCTCAGCCCATCTGCCCAACTTTTCTAGATCTTATTGCAGTAGCGTGCTGTCATTAACAATGCTGCCGACCTTTGTATCGTCTGCAAAATTAGACATTAAGCCTGATATACCTTCATCAATACCATTAATAAATATAGAAAACAACAATGGATCCACCACTGAACCCTGTGGGACTCCACTAATAACATTAGTCCACGAAGATCCTTAGGTCCTAGCCACTGAAATTCCAGGAAACTAGGTAGTAGGACTGCCAGAGCAACTTGTTGTGACAATGGACTGGACATACCTGGCTAGCCTTCGTGTGGTATGGGCAACGTCGGGCCCCACTAGGGGCCTGGCAGCCAATAAGCCAGACAAACAATGGGCACAACACATCACACTGCACAGACATGGCTCACACACTTTCAAGTCTCTGACATGACAGTGTACTATTCTCGATACAGCAAACACACGTGGAGATGGGAGAAATCCCAGAGGGTGTCTGACATGAACATACCTTATACCTCTATGAAACAAGCCAGTTTAACAAGATAAGCACGAGACAACAGTCATAGACATTTATACACATACATATGTGCATGTGCTGATCAACTGCTCATACTTGCATTACATCAAAAGATGTAATTTGTAGTCAGCGTGTTAATACAGTATAATTTATTATAAGAAATATTTTGCTCCTTTTTTCCCATTTTTCAGAATTAAAGTGCCTAGGACCTACAAACATTAATATCCGGTCCTGGATCAGAGATGTTGTGTCACACAGAGATCACAGAATGCAGAATTAGAATTTGGAGAGTACAATGTGTACAGAAAGGATAGACATGATAGAGAGGGATTATGCCATTCAATAGAAAACACAAAATCTTAGACAGTGCATCCAGTTGATATGGGTGGCCAGTGCAAAGATGAGTCAGTCTGGTGTGATATAAACACTGGGAAAGCAAAAATGAGGGTAGGATTCTGTTATAGGCCTAATGACTCTGATGAATACAATGAACAACTGTACAGAGAAATTCAGTGGGACAGTAAATCAGAATGTCCTATAATTGGGATAATTGGGGATTTTAACTTCCCAGATATTGATTTGAATTTGTGGGATAGTCACTCATAGACTAGCAAGACTTGTGGATTTATTGCATGATTGTTTTCTACAGCAGCATGTTCGAGATGAAAAAAAACAGAGGGAATAATACTCTTGATTTGATTATCAGCAGTGATTATTTATGCAATAAGAATCTGAAGATAAAGAAATCACTAGGTGGCAGTGATCCCAGGGTACTAATGTGGGATTTACTCCAAGAAGTAACCATCAGTGGTAGGAGGGTTTTTGCTTTCATAAAGGTGACTACAGATGTCTGAGACAATTTTTAAAGTCTATACAGTGGGACCAACTCATGATGTTACAAACAGCAAATTTTAAGTGGGAAGTATTCAAAGAATTAATCTTAGAAGCTACTAGGCTATTCATACCAACTAAGAAATATTGCTCAAGGTTTAGGCCTAAATGGATGTCAGATGACCTATGAGACTCGTGGCAGAGATGAAAAATGCATGGGTTGCATATAAATTATCAGGCGAAACAGAAGCCTATGGTAGATATAAGCTAGTCTATAATCAAGTCACAAAGGAGGTTCAGCAAGCGAAGGCAGATTACGAGAAATCTTTGGCAAAGGACGCAAAGAAAAACAGCAAAGAGTCTTTACTTATGTAAACTCTAAAAGGAAAGGGGTGAATCAGATTGGTCCTCTTAACACAGATGGTTTGACTATTAATGATAAGCTCAGGTAGCGGACATACTGAATGTGTATTTTGCTTCTAGATTCACATATGAGGAATTCTACAGGAAGGACGCCAGAAGTTTATCAAACTCTAACAGGGAGCGAAATGATTTTGTAATAAATGTGAGGGAAGTGGAGGCAAAACTGTTGAAGTTAAACATAAGAAAGACACTTGGGTGGATGGGATTTATTCAGATATATTAAGGAGGCAGCAAAGGAAGTAAGCAAAACCTTAACCATGATTATGAGAACATCCAGGAGAGGTTCTCACTGGCTGGAGATGTGCAAATGTATCCCCAATTCACAAAGGGGGATCACGAGGAATTACAGACCTGTTAGTTTAACTTCTGTTCTGGAAAGTATAATGGAGCCACTGATTAAAGATGCAATGCAGGATCATCTAGACAAGCCTACAGTTACAGTTCAGACACAGGATGGGTTTGTTAAGGGGAAGTCTTGTCTGACCTATTTGACTGGATACTACCATATGGTCACCAGATGGAAAGAATAATTTTGATATCATAGACTTGGATTTCAGGAAAGCTCTTGATACTGTTGCACATGGAAGACTGCTGTACAAATTGGACCAGTATGACATTAAAGGCAAGTTGCTGCTATGGATAAAGGGATGGTTGAGTGGAAGAAGACAGAGTGGTAATCAATGGATGCTGCTCTTAGTGGACTAATGTTATTAGTGAAGTTCCCCAGGGTTTGGCATTGGGCCCCTTGTTGTTTTCTGTATTTATCAGTGATGTTGATGAAGGTATATCAGGCTTAATGTCCAAGTTTGCAGAAGATATGAAGGCTGGCAGGATTGTTAATGACAGCACGCTACTGCAACAGTATCTAGAAAAGTGGGGCAGGTGGGTTGTGAGGTGGAAACTGAAATTTAACATTGACAAATGCAAAGTACTGCAAATGGATAGCAGTAACCTTAGAGTAATGTACCAACTGTGCAGTACTATATGAAGTTTTTTGAGCAGTGTAGACAAGCTGCCAGAGAAGCTCATGGGGTTGTGTCAATGATATACAGGAATTTTTCTATCAGGAATAAGAAAGTGATTATCTCTTTATTTAAGGCAATGGACAGGTCACACCTTGAGTACTATGTACAGGTCTGGATTCCTCATTTTAGGAAGCATGTAGAGTTGCTAGAATGAGTATAGGGACGGGCAACAAGATTGGTGAGGAGAACGAAGGGTCCTCTTACCAAGAAAGGCTTAAGTTCTGTAAATTGCAGTGTCTGGAGACTTGGCACCTGCAAGGTGATCTAATTGAGGTGTATAAGGCCTTGAATGGTCTGATCAAGCTCAATCATGATAGTAATCCTCTTGCTCAGATTACACACCTGAGGGGGGCATAAATTCAAATTGAGGAAAGCCAGTTGTAGAATAGATGTGTGGAAATTTGCCTTTAGCCAGTGGGCAGTTTGTTCCAACACTTCACTGTTGGAACAAACTTCCATGGAACAAAGAACCAGCCAAATGTTTGAAGCAAATGGATGGGTGCAATCAGAAGTGTTTTTTTTTTTTTTTTGGTTGATGCTGTGCAAGCTTGCTTTCTTGCCTCTTATGCCTACTAATGCTAATGAGACAGATTTAAAGTAAAAAAGGACAAATGCAGGCTAGAAGTATGAAAATCTGCTTGCAGTTGAATTAAAAAAAAAAAAGTTCTTGTTTATACAGCAGTATGACCACCAGGTCAGTGGAGTTTACAATAAATCAATCAATATAAATGTTAATCGCATTTAGCTGTCACGGGCTTGAACCCCAGTTCATTCAAAAAGCACGTGTCACTGCACTCCCGCTTCTGACCAATTGGCTAATCCAGGCCTTTAGCTACTCACATAAACAAACCTTCACTTAATTGTGTGGAAACTGGAAATGTTGTGTAAATTTAGACACCAATTAGAAGGGTATGAGGAAAGATTTGAAAAAATACTTTAACAAGACTGATCAAACTGCTAATGAGAAATATAAGCCTTACAGTTACGAAGAATTTTAGAATTATTACAATAAGTTTTTTTTAAGGCCAATGACACTTTGTAATTGATTTTGTGCACTAATTTGTCAATATGAATACTACTACTAATAATAATAATTTTTTTTTATAAAAAAAAATTGATTTAAATGTTGCTGCAAATTAAAATATAGTGAAACCATACAAATCTTGCAACATTTGGAACTTAGCACTTGTTGACTTTTAGAAGCCTGTTTAGAAGGATTTTAGAATCCGTATGTAACTGCTGGTAGTAAAGTGCATAGATCATTAACTGCTATAGAAATATTATATAATATTTCATAGGAGAGAAGCGGTATTTGCCACAACAGCAAATTACAGTGGGGGTCCCAACATCCGATGGTAATTCGTTCCATTAAACCCATTGTGTGTTGAAAATATCGTAAGTTTCAACCAATAATACATTGATTTCCTGTAATTCATTCCACAACAACACATAAAATAGGTATTCCTTACATGTTATACTTCATTTTTACATTAAAAATGGGTGTTTTATAAAGATTATTTAATAAATAGTTATAAAACATCTTAAAATAAAAAACAAAAAATAAATTAGCATTTTTCTTATTGAAGTGCAGAGCTGATGAAATCAATGGTGGCATAGTGGTGATGGTGGTGGGAATATATCAAGCAGTAGGTGCCTTTTCGGTCATTTGTCACTACTGGCAAGTTTTTGATGACTTTTTTGTAGCTTCCTGAAGTAAGAAATGACTTCGTCTTCCATTTTGTCCATCATGAGTTCAGTGTTTTCAATGCCGGGGTGTTTTTTACCACATCTTTTAAACGCTCCCAACAAGAAATGACAATCTTCAACTTTTCATCTGACACTTTTTGGGTGTCTTTTTCTTCCTCTTCCTCTCTAATGCCATTCTCCGTAATTTTCTCCAACTCTTGTAGTTCCTTTGCTGTCAGCTCACACCCATGAGCATCAATAAAGTCCTCCTCTTTGCCAACCTCCAGACATATTGATTTACCAAGAGTGACAATATCATTTGTCAAAGCACCATCATCTTCAAATCCATCAACATTATGGATAATTAAAGGACAGATGTTTTTCAAGGCTGAATTTAAGCACCTGGTGGAAACACCATTCCAAGAATTTAAAATCAGCCTCACACAGTCTAGCATTGTTGAAATTCGACCTCCAAAAATCTTTGGGGGTGACAGCATTTTCACCAGAGGTCGCTGCAAAGCAACTTGTGAACATTTCATGGTGTAGATTTTCTTGAAGTTTGCACTCACTTGCTGGGCCATTGGTTGAAGAAGGAGTGAAATTTTACTTGACCAAAGTCAAATTGTGCCTCAAGAGATTGAACAAGTTTGGGATCATGGCCTGGCGCATTATCCAGCAGGAGAAGTGCCTTTACAGGAAGCTAATTTTTCTCACGATAACTCTTCACTGATGGATAGAAAACTTCAAGCTCCCATTCATTGAAGACATATCCTGTAACCCAGGCCTTGTTACTGCACCAAAACACTCTTTGTCGACCTTTTGTTGTTTAAATACTCTGGGGGTGTAGAGTGATACACAAGCAAAGGCTTCAGCTTAAAATATCAGGAAGCATTGGCAACTAACAGGAGAGTGGGCCTATGTGTCATAGACTTATGCCCAGGTAAACTAGCCTCATCCTTAGTGCCGTATATTCTCCTGGGCATTTGCTTCCAGAAGAGGCTGGTTTCACCAGTGTTAAAAACCTGCTGTGGAAGATAACCCTCCTGATCAACAAATTCTTGGAATTCAATTTTAAAGGTCTCAGCTGCTTTTTTATCAGCACTGGATGCCTCCCCACCTTTCAACACTTGATATTTGCCCTTTTTTTGAAGTGCTTGAACCAGCCTCTGCTGGCTTTAAAGTCTTTAAAGCACACAGCACTGCCACTCGTTGATGGAGCTTTAGGTTTCAGATTGTCATAGATCTGAAACAATCATACGTCTGATGTTCCACATACCACGCATTGAACAATAATGGTATTAAACGATAACAAAGATGCTAATTTGTTGAGAACAATCGTACGAGTAATGTGGCCATGCATCTGAAAATTTCCACCTGTGTATCAGCTATATCGGAAAGCTATCAGTACCTGAAAATAAGAGATCATATGGAAGGTATATCAGTACCAGAGAATATCACATTTCAATGTCATTGTAAGTTGAAGTCCCACTGTATAGCATATTTCTAATCACTGGGAAGCTCCCTGTACATCATCATCTAAACTTTAGTTAAAAATAAAATAAAAACTGCCACAGTGATAACTGTAAATTACATACAGCCATGGAAAACTGCTCATGGCTTTCAGAAGCAGTGCGTTTTCTGGCGTCAATAAAACTCACAATATAACAAACAGTTTTGGTAATAAAAAACCTAATCATGCCTAAAACTACTGTTATTCAAACTGTATATTATCATATAAAGTGGAAAAGTGAGCAGTAGTGTATTTTTGCTTTATTTAAAAAAAATTTTTTTTTTAAATAAAGGCCTGGGTAACTCTTGTGGCCATCAAAGCAGCCATCACAGGAAAGTGCCCTAAGGTGAGTGATAGCTCACAACTGAGAAATGAATGTCCAATAAAATTAGTTACCAAAGTGATTTCTGGTAAGGTTAGCCACAGTTATATTGCTAAAGCAAAAAACCAAATGTTATTTGATGTTAGAGTACTACCTTAGTTCTTGCAGGGAATCCCCACAACTGTAGTGAAAGAGTTTCATTGCCATTCAACATGATGCATGGCAATGAAAGTCAAACTATGTTGGGCAGTCTGAAGGAAGGGAATCATCCATATACATGACAGATATACAGATGTGGCTAATTTGTTCAGGAAACACACTGCTTTGACATGTTTTGTGTGTACATAACTTACAACTACTCCACAGTAATTTGTAGATTTTTTTTTTTTTTTTTTTTTAAATAACATTTTCAAAAAGTGCTGGATTTTTTGAGATGGGATGAATTATAAAAACCAACATGTAGGAAATATTATTCATACTGAACTAGTTATTTGTTTAATTTAAATGCTGTTAAATATCAATTTACAAACTAAATTTATATTACATTTTGAGGGAGCAATATTACTTTACAGTACAATCAGCAGAAGCAGTCAATAAATATGTATCATCACTGGACCAATCCATATCATAAATAATTCCATTGTGTGCTACTGTTATTTTTGCTAGCTGATTTCCAAATGGAATCTGAAATAAGGAAACAAATATAATATTCATATTTTGAAATATATATATATATATATATATATTAGATACTATGAATCAGAGCTGTAATGCTCAATACGTTCTACGTTGACAGTAATATTTGTAAAATAATAAGAGGAGTTTTACCTCAATATAGTACGTAGAACACTTCTGTATGATACTCTCCAGAAATTAAACCAAAAAAAAAAAAAATCGCAAAACTTACATTAGAGGAAAAAATTAAAAACCAATTTAACACAAATAAAATCAATTTAATACAATTAAAAATCAATTTAACGAATCTAACGAAAATATTCAAAACAATTTTCCTTCCTCACTTTCTTCCTGAATATTTTCGTTAGATTCTTTTTAATATTTTTAATTGTGTTAGATTGGTTTTTAATTATTTTTTACTCTAATGTAAGTTTTTCGATTTTTTGGGTCTAATTTCTGGAGAGTATCATACGGAAGTGTTCTACGTACTATACTGAGGTAAACTCCTCTTATTATTTTACAAATATATATATATATTTTTTAAATTAAATAAAATAAAACATAAGCCAGTAGTATGGCAAAAACTGTAGAGTGAAAAATTAACATAAAAATAACCAAATAAACAAACGATTGAAAAAGAAGAATAAAAGTTAGACATAAATAATAGCCCAGAAACCCCTATATAATTTCGAACTTTAAATCCAATTAACATGAACGTATATAAAATTTAGAATAATACCAATTACATGTTAATTTAGCGGTACTCCTCCCAGTTCCAAAAGACGTGAAATATCACCAAAAAAAAAAGGGGGGGGGGTTAAAGGAACTACTGAAAGATAACAAAATCAGAATAAATTAAAATAAAATAGACTGACCATTATGCCCCATATCGACAGAGGGCCACGAGGCCAATTATTCTTCTTTTCGATCGTTTGTTTATTTGGTTATTTTTATGTTAATTTTTCACTCTACAGTTTTTGCCATACTACTGGCTTATGTTTTATTTTATTTAATTTAAAATATATTTCGGCTTCATATGGAGGAATTGCAAGTAACTGCCTCTAATGAATGCTCAATTATTTATTTTATTATAATGTAACTTTTGTCAATATTTAATGGTAGTATATATTTCGGCTTCATATGGAGGAATTGCACGTCGCTGCCTCTAATGAATGCGCAATTATTTATTTATTTAATTTATTATAATTTAACTTTTATCAATATTTAATATAATTCAAAGGTAGTATGGGTTGATATGCTAATTTAGCAGCGCCTGTGCTGCCATATATTTTCCTTTCTTCTATATAAACTGATTCAGCTTACAGTATGTCAGTGGTGTGGCTCTGCTTTAGAGTGCTGTCTGTTCTATAACTTATTTTTCGCTGCATAAGGACCACCGCCGTGCAAATCCTCTGCATTGGAGGATCGATCGGGGGAAGAAGGGTGATTTGGTACTTCGATCTTTTCACCATTGCGACGATTTGTATAGCGATTGAAATGCAGCGATTCCATGACCATTATTGGCCTCATGGTCCTCTGTCGATATGGGGCATAATGGTCAGTCTATTTTATTTCAATTTATTCTGATTTTGTTATCTTTCAGTAGTTCCTTTAAACCCCTTTTTTTTTTGGTGATATTTCACGTCTTTTGAAACTGGTACCTCTCGGGGGGGGGGGGGGTACCGCTAAATTAACATGTAATTAGCATTATTCTAAATTTTATATACGTCATGTTAATTGGATTTAAAGTTCAAAATTATATAGGGGTTTCTGGGCTATTATTTATGTCTAACTTTTATTCTTCTTTTTCGATCGTTTGTTTATTTGGTTATTTTTATGTTAATTTTTCGCTCTACAGTTTTTGCCATACTACTGGCTTATGTTTTATTTTATTTAATTTAAAATATATTTCAGCTTCATATGGAGGAACTGCAAGTCGCTGCCCCTAATGAATGCTCAATTATTTATTTTATTATAATGTAACTTTTGTCAATATTTAATGGTAGTATATATATATATATATATGGAGAGTGTTTTACTATATTTTACCAGCACTTTTATCTTATTTTTTATAATCTTTATTAGGAGGGTGGGATGCAAAGTAATGCCTCTTAGTTCACCAGTTAAACAAGGTCAGACTATGTTCTCCACATAGCTAATAGCTTGTAGTTAGTACACGTATAATAGCATTTCTATGCGGTTGTTCATTTATAAGTTACACTGTTTTAAATGGAAGCACCTCTAAATACATGGTTCAAACAATGTGCAGTTATTGAGTTTTCGACTGCCAAAAATATTAGGCATCTGCAAATGAATCCTGGATTCATGCTATGACCCAGAAAACAAAGAGATAGTCCAAGGTATTTTGTCACAAAACACATCTCCATATAAATAAAAAAAAAAAAAAAAGAAGAGCGAGAGAAAAAAAAAAAAAAAAAAGGAAGTCCAAGCAGCAACCAGTAAAGTGATGCTGATTGTTTTTTTAGAGAGAGAGAGAGAGAGAGAGATAATCTTTAATGCCCTTCAAGGCCAAAAAGCCAGGGGTTTACATTTTTACAGCCTCCCGAAACTTCCGGGAAAATAGAACAATTAATTTACAAAAACAGGTAATTTTACAAAAGAAAACATTTTAGGAATCTATGGGTGTTATCCATGCTAAAATTTTGGAAAAAGGAACCATAATCTATTTATACAGGAATACTGAGACATTGTACAAGTTCAAGAAAAAAAAAAAAAAAAAATGAAAAGAGCAAGGCTTAGCAATACAGCTATATTACCTAAATACAGCAATGTACAACCTCACTGTAGCTATGAAACACTGACAAGAATTTTGTTACTGGGATTTGAAGTTGTTCTGTATCCTCTTTATAGTCAAGCTGGCCCCCAGGTGTATTTTTTGTTCCCAAAACTTAAAGAACTCCAATGCAACAGATATAGCTCTTATGATGATAAAGTAGGTATAAAGAGATGGCTGGCATCTCAGCAAAAAAGACTTTTACTTGAAACACTATTCAAAAACTTGTTAAGCACTAGAGAATGTATTGAATTAAAAATTAGGGGAGGTTTTGTAGAAAACTAGATAGTGTAATACGTAGTACTGTATTAGGAATCTGTTAGCTTAGTATGGTATTAGCAATTAATCGATTAAATTTATATATCTTATTAATTTTTATTGTTAATTAAATTGTATTTAAACAGAAATCATGCCCCAGGCTAGAGCAGCAAAGTAACATGCACAAAGTAGCAGAAGTACTGTGGTTCAGAGAAGAACCGAAGGGGGCGATTCACCAACGCATCACAGTCTAAAGAAATGTGCAAATTGTGACATGTTTGTGGAGTTTTCTCGAACAGGACATGATCTAGCCATGGAGGATGTCTTTGTGTGTGCTATGTACAGAGAATGTGAAGAAATTAGATGCCAACTCAGCATTCTGATGAGCATCTATGAGAGTTTAAAGATGCAGGGAGATGCCTTCAAAGGAATTAAAATGGGGCCCATCAAGTTCTCAGCTGCCCAACTCAACGCCAGAGCTCACTCTTGTGCACCAGTCAACACAGCAGCAATCTTCAGGGCAGAATGCGCTGATCCCACAGGAGCTAGTTATTGTTGATGACTCAACTGTCAAGGAAACGGGAAATATATTGTGCAAAAAGGATAGGACCAGGGTATGTCTGCCAGGGGCAAAAGTTGATGACGTTGTAGAGCAGATACAGAATTTTAAGGACACAAAGGGTGATACTGTTGTACACATTGGCACTAATGATATTAAGTGTAGGGGATCTGCAGATTTACTTAACAAGTACAGGTAAATGTTGAAAAAAAGTCATGAATTAAGGTTAAATTTGAGTGTCTGCAATTCTAACCAGATATCACAGGAGGGAGCATATGATGACAGCCTTGTCAATCAATTTGGCTCTGGAGAGATTGTGCAAGACTCATGGTGTAGAATTTTTTCCAGCATGGTCTGTGCTTGTTAACAGGAGAAATTGCTTCTACAGGGATGGGATACACTTAAATAGAAAGGGTGCAAGAATATTCGCTGATGCTATCAAGGCAATGTTAGGTGGGTCGAAAAATTGCTAGCTTGTGGGGGATTCACAGACTAATAGATTAACAGTAGCTGCAGGCAGAGGTGGAAATGATTCCTGCACTGCTTCTATTAGAATGAGCAGCAGCCGAGAAAGCAAGTTGCTGGGGATTTCAGGAACTGATGGGAGTCATGAAACAAGTAACTACATGGGTTGTGTTAGAGTAACTAAGAGTAAGAACAAGTGCATGTACGCCAATGATAGGAGTATAGTAAATAAATTTGATGAATTTGATGTGCTAGTTGAGACATCAAAGGCGGATATTGTTGAGATATCACAGATGTGGTATCATACGGATATACGAAATACAGAATTAGAATTTGGGGAGTACAATATGTTTTTTTTTTTTTTTTTTTTTATTTTGGTAGTTGTTGGCGCATAGGCTTCTGTGGCCATAATGCACCTCCCAAGGTTTTTGCAGTACTCTGATCTAAGCCCGAGGCGGGAATCGAACCCGCGACCTTTGGGTTGCCAGGCAGGCACTTTACCCACCCGGCTAGCCCGGTCGGCTTTGTGGTGAATGAGGGGCGGTGCCGATCAGCGTCTCTTTAAACCTAGCAGCACCGGTACAATATGTACAGAAAGGATAGACAGAATAGGAAAGGAGCAGGGGTTATGCTGTTAGTTAAGAAACACAAAATCTAGGAAGTGCATACAGTTGACATAGATGGACAGTGCAATGTTGAGTCAGTTTGGTGTGAAATAAGCACTGGGAAAGCAAAAATGACAGTGGGAGTTTGCTATAGGCCTAAAGAGTACAATGAACAATTATACAGAGAAACAGAGTGAGGCAGTAAATCAGATTGTCTTATAATGTGGGATTTTAACTTCTCAGATATTGAGTGGAACTTGTGGTTTGGTCACTTGCACACTAGCAAGGCTTTTGTGGATTTATTGGATGATTGTTTTCTACAGCAGCATGTTAGAGAGGCAACCAGAGATAGTAACACTCTTGATCTGATTATCAGCATTGATTCTTCATGAATTAAGACTCTGCAGATAAAGTAAAGGGAAGGGTTTTTGCTTTCGTAAAGGTGACTATACTGATCATAGAGATTTTTTAGGTTGTATACAGTGACACTAACTGATGATGTTACCAACAGAAAATTCTGTATGGGAAGCATTCAAGGAAGTAATCTTGAAAGTAATCTTGGAAGCTACTAGGCTTTCTGTTCCAACTAAGAAAAACTATTCTAGGTTTAGGCTGAAATGGATGTCTGATGAACCAATGAGACTCATGGCGGAGAAGAAAAATACATGGGATGCACACAAATTATCAGGCAACACAGAAGTCTATGGTATATATTAGCTAGTCTGTAATAAAGACACAAAAGAGGTTACACAAGAAAAGGAAGATTATGAGAAATCTTTGGCAATAGATGCAAAGAAAAACAGCAAAGACTTCTTTACTTACAGGTATATAAATTCTAAAAGGAACGGGATGAATCAGATTGGTCCACTTGATACCAATAGTTTGACTGTAGATGATCATTCTCAGATAGCCGCCAAACTAAATGAGTACTTTGCATCTACATTCACACATGAGGAGTCATTCAAGGAGGAGAGGGCCAGATGTTTATCAAACTCTACCAGCGAGTAAAATGATTTGTAATAACTAAGAGCGAAATGGAGGAGAAATTGTTTAAGTTAAATATAAGAAAGGCACCTGGTGTGGATGGGATCTATCCAGTTATATTAAAGGAGGTGGCAAAGAAAGTAAGCAAACCCTTAGCCATAATTATGGGTGCATCCTTGGACTCAGGGGAAGTCCCCACATACATAGAAATGTGCAAATGTATCCAATTCACAAAGGGGATCAAAGGGTGACATGAGTAATTACAGACCTGTTAGTTTGACTTCGGTTCCAAGGAAAATAATGGAGTCACTGATTAAAGAAGCATTACAGATTATTTAGACAAGACTGCAGTAATAATTCACACACAGCATGGATTTGTTAAGGGTAAGTCTTGTCTGACCAATTGATTGGATACTAGGATGTGGTCACAAAGGAACTGGATTCAAAAAAAATAATTTTGATATTGTATACTTGGATTTCAGGAAAGCTTTTGATACCATTGCACACAGAACACTATTTTGTACAAATTGGAGCAGTATGCCATTAAGGGAAAGTTGCTAGATTAGATAAAAGGATGCTTGAGTGGGAGAAGACAGAGAGTGGTAATCAATGGATATTGCTCTTCGTGGACTAATGATATTAGTGGTGTCCCCCAGGGTTCAGTGTAGAGCCCATTGTTGTATTGTATATTTATCACTGATATTGATGAAGGTATTATCAAGCTTAATGTCAAAGTTTACAGATGATACAAAGGTTGGGAGGATTGTTAATAACATTAATGACAGTATGCTGCTGCAACAGGATCTGAAAAAGTTGGGCAGGTGGGCTGAGAAGTGGCAACTGAAGTTTAACATTGACAAATGCAAAGTACTGCATGTGGGTAGCAGGAACCCCAGAGAAATGTACCAACTGGATGGTGTTACACTCAGGCTAGTGGAGAATGAAAGAGACCTGCAGGTAATTGTGCAGTCAGATATAAAGTTTTCTGAGTAGTGCAGGCTAGCTGAGTAGGTCGTTCGGTCTTGTCAATGAAATACAGGAATTTTGCAAACAGATAAGGAGGTGATTATCTCTTTGTATAAAGCAATGGTCAGGCCACATCTTGCGTACTGCGTACAGGCCTGTAAGCCTCATTTTAGGAAGGATGTGGAGTTGTTAGAATGAATACAGAGAAGGGCAACAAGGCTGGTAAGGGGAACAAAGGAGGCACTCTTATGAAGAAAGGTTTAATTTTGCAGTGTCTGGAGACTAGGCATCTATGAGGCAATCTGGCTGAGGTGTATAAGGCCTTGAATGGATTGAGCTGGCTCAATGCTGATGGGATTCTTCCTCTTGTTCAGATTACAAACCTGAGGGGGCATAAACTGAAATTGAGGAAAGACAGTTATCGAATAGATGTGCAGAAATTTTCCTTTAGTCAGCAGGTAGTTGACTGCTAGAACAAACTTCCATCTGTTGTTGTGGAAGTTGATAGCTTAAATAAATTCAAAGCAGAACTAGACAAACATTTGGGTCGAATGGATGGGTGAAATGGGAAGGGTTTTTTTTTTTTTTTTTTTTTTTTGGGCTGAAGTTGTATAAGCTTGCTTTCTTGTAACATATGCCTCTACTAATGCTAATGCTAAAAAAGATAAATCAAAATGAGTATTTATTTCTATTTCTTCGTAAATTATGCAGTAAGAAGCATTACTTTTCAGTCCACTTTCTGTTTATTATCATTTCAACACCAAACAATGTGACATATCATTAACAAAAATTAAGATAAAGTTTACTGTTATACTTATGTGTTATCACTATAAAATGAGTTAATAAGTTGCAATTTGATCAGTTAGAAAATATTTTAATATTTTCTCACTGACCAAATTGCAACTTAACTCCAGTTATTAATTACACAAAATGTTAATTTTGCCAATTTTATATATTATACAATGATATTCTCATGTGCTGATGATTGTAAAAGATATGCATTTGGAAGGTATAAACTCCCCCCAATTCCACCAAACAAAATTTCTGACAATGTCGCTGATAAAAAAGTCAGGTCACGTACACACTATTTGACATAAAAGATGAGTTCAATTATCAAATAACAAGAGTTAAAGGTGTTAAAAACTTCTATATTTGACCTCATGACTACTTACCATGTGAACATCACATGTTGATGTTCACATAATGAGCAGCTGTGAGATTGGATTTGTATAGTTCTCTTTTTGGGAGAGGGGATGCAGGTGTAGGTAGTAGCAGTAGTGGCATGTGATGCAAGAAAGCAAGTGTATGAGCTTATGCAGCATCAGCCAAGAAAAAAAAAAAATCACACCATTCCCACCAAATGCCTGTCCAGATCCTCCTTAAATTTATTCAACCTATCAACTTCCACGACAGATGGAAGTTTGTTCCAGCAATTAAGGAGGAACTGGACACCCGCTGGCTAAAGGCAAATTTCCGCACATCTATTCTACATCTGTCCTTTCTTAATTTGAATTTATGCCCCCTTAGGTTCGTAATCTGAACAAGTGGAAGGATCCCATCAGAATTCAGTGTGCTCAACCCATTCAAGGCCTTATACACCTCAATCAGATCACAGCGCAGTGCCTAGTCTCCAGCCACTGCAATTTGCAGAACTTAAGCCTCTCTTGGTAAGAGGATCCCTTCATTCCCCTCACCAATATTGTTGCCCTTCTCTGTACACGCTCAAGTAAATCTATATCCTTCCTAAAATGAGGCCTCCAGACCTGTACGCAGTACTCAAGGCGTGGCCTGACCATTGCCTTATACAGAGGGACAATCACCTCCTTTTCCCTGCTAGCAAAATTCCTATATATCATTGACAAAACCCCATGACCTACCCTGTCAGCATTGCTCAGAAAACTTCATATCTGACTGCACAATTACTCCCAGTTCTTTTTCATTTTCTACCACCTTAAGTGTAGTACCACACAGTTGGTACGTTTCTCTGGGGTTACTTCTACCCATATGCAGTACTTTGCATTTGTCAAAGTTAAACTTCAGTTGCCACTTCTTAGCCCATCTGTCCAAATTATCTAGATCCTGTTGCAGTAGCACACTGCCATTACTGTCATTAACAACCCTGCCAACCTTTGTATCATCTCAAACTTCGACATTAAGCCTGATATACCTTCATCAATATCATTGATAAATATACAAAACAACAGTGGACCCAACACCGAACCCTGTGGGATTACACTAATAACATTAGTCCACGAAGAGCAGCACCCATTGATTACCACCCTCTGTCTTGTCCCACTTAACCATCCTTTTATCCACTCTAGCAACTTACCCTTAATACCATTCTGCTCCAATTTGTACAATAGTCTTCCATGCACAACAGTGTCAAAAGCTTTCCTGAAATCCAAATAGATGATATCAAAATTATTTTTTGCATCCAGTTCCTTTGTAACCACATCATAATATCCTATCAAATTTGGCAGACAAGACTTTCCCTTAACAAAACCATGCTGTGTCTGAATTATTGCTGTAGTCTTGTCTAGATGATCCTGCAATGCATCTTTAACCAGTGACTCCATTATTTTACCCGGAACAGAAGTTAAACTAACTGGTCTGTAATTACTCGTGTCATCCTTCGATCCCCCTTTGTGAATTGGGGATACATTTGCACATCTCCAGTCCGTGGGAACCTCCCCTGAGTTCAAGGATGCTCTCATAATTATGGCTAAGGGTTGGCTTAGTTGCTTTGCCGCCTCCTTAGCTCCTTTAATATAACTGGATAGATCCCATCCGCCCCAGGTGCTTTTCTTATGTTTAACTTCAACAATTTCTCCTCCACTTTGATAACCTTCTGCCACTTTCAAACCTTAATAATTCCTCATGTGTGAATGTAGATGAAAAATACTCATTCAGTTTGTTTGCTATCTGAGCAGGATCATCAACAGTCGAACCATTGATGTCAAGTGGACCAATCAGATTCATCCCCTTCCTTTTAGAGTTTATATAAGTAAAGAAATCCTTGCTGTGTTTCTTAGCATCTTTTGCCAAGGATTTCTCGTAATCTGCCTTCGCCTGCCTAACCTCCTTTGTGACCTGATTACAGACTAGCTTATATCTGCCATAGGCTTCTAAGTCGCTTGATAATTTATATGCATCCCATGCATTTTTCTTCTCTGTTACGAGTCTTATTAGTTCATTAGATAACCATTTAGGCCTAAACCTTGAACAGTATTTCTTAATAGGTATGAAACGTTTAGTAGCATCCACGATTAATTCCTTGAATGCTTCCCACTTAGAATTTACTGTTGGTAACATCGTCAGTTGATCCCACTGTACAGAATTTAAAAACTTTCTGAGACCACTGTACTCACCTTTACGGAAGCAAAAATCCTTTTCTTTACCCCTGATGATAATTAAATCTTTAAGTAAATCCCACATCAGTACACTGTGATCACTGCCACCTAGTGGTTCCTTTATCTGCAAATTCTTAATACACGAATGATCAATGCTGATAACCAGATTAAGAGTATTACTCTCTCTGGTTGCCTCTCAAACATGCTGCTGCAGAAAACAATCATCCAATAAATCCACAAAAGTCTGAGTGACCAACCCAGAAGTTCCAGTCAATATCTGGGAAGTTAAAATCCCCCATTATAAGACATTCTGATTTACTAGCCCACTCTATTTCTCTGTACAATTGTTCACTGTACTCATTCGAGTCATTAGGCCTATAACACACTTCTACTCTTATTTTTGCTGTCACAGTGTTTATGTCACACCAAACTGACTCAACAGTACACTGTTCATCTATATCAACTTGATGCACTTATTTTGATTTTTATGTTTTTCTTAATTAACAGCAGGACACCTCCTCCCTTCCTATCCTGTCTATCCTTTCTGTACACATTGTACTCCCCAAATTACAGTTCTGCATTCCTTATATCTGTGTGACACCACCTCTCTGCTATCCCAACAATATCCGCCTTTGATGTCTTGACCAACACTTCAAATTCATCAAATTTATTTATTATACTTCTAGCATTGGTATACATGCAAGCATACATGCTCCTATTACTAGTTACCCTAACACATCCCATATATCAACCTATTTCTTGATGACTGCCATCCGTCCCTGAAACCCCAACACCCCTCACTCCAGATCGCTACAGGCCTGACGTAGCCCAGTGGTCAGGAGCGAGAGTGCATAGCACGCGTTCCTTGAGTGGACCGGGGTTCAAGCCCGTGACTACTAAATACGATAAATATTTGTATTGACGATTTATTGTAAACTCTACTGACTTGGTTGCCGTGCCGGAGTATAAACAGAAAATTTATTATTTTTTTATTTATTACTTATTCTAATAGAAGTTGTGCAAGAATCACCTTCACCTCTGCCTGCGGCTACTGTTAAACTATTAGTCCTTGTATTCCCCCAAGCTATCAGTTTTCCGACCCACCTAACACTGCCTCGATAGCATCAGCAAATATTCTTGCATCCTTTCTATTTAAGTGTATCCCATCCCTGTAGAAGCAGTCTCTCCTGTTAACAAGTACAGACCAGGCTGAAAAAAATTCTATCCCTTGAGCCTTGCACAATCTTTCCAAAGCTGAATTGATCAACAAGGCTCTCATCATATACTCCCTTCTATCGTGTCTGGGCAGAATTGCAGACACTTTCAAATTCAACCCTAATTCCTGGCTTTTTTCCAACAGTGACCTGTACTTGTTAAGTAATTTTGCCGGTCTCCTACTCTTAATATGATTAGTGTCAACGTGTACAACTATATCACCTTTTGTGCCCTTAAAAGATGATATCCGCTCTACAACGTCATCAACCTTTGCTCCTGGCAGACATACCCTGGTCCTGTTCCACCTATCCTTTTTGCACAATATGTTCCTCGTTTCTCTGACAATAGAGTCACCAACAACTACTAGTTCCTGTGGGACCAGCAAATTCTGCCTTGAGGCTTGCCGTGATGACCAAGTGCAATCTCTGGCATTGAAGTGGGCAGCTGAGAGCTTGATGGGCCCCTCAATTTAGATCCTTCGAGGGCATCCACCCTGTCCTTCAAGCTCTCATATAGGCCCATAATAACGCTGAGTTGTTGCTTGATTTCTTTACACTCCTTACATCGTGCACACACAAAACATCCCCCATGGCAATATCATGTTCCGTTCCAGAGAGTTCGGCAAACATTTCACAAGTTGTACATTTTTTTAGGCTGTTATGCATTGGAGAATCGGCCCCCTCAGTTCTCTCCCGAGTCACAGCACTCCTGCCACTTTGTGCCCGTTGCTTTGCTGCTCTAGTTTGGGGCATGAGATGTGAGTTAATCTGTCAATGTGCAATTTAGTAAAAAGATACAGAAGAATATATATTTTAAATAAGTTCTGAAGTTTTCAAAAAGAGTTGGAACAGCTGTTCCAAATTTATCACAATGTGTTTTTGTAGGTGTGGGGAGAGAAATGGAAGGACAATGGAATCACAATTAACCCTAAAAGCTTCCAAGGACCAAAAAAACACATATTGAAAATTTGGTGTTGACCTAACTTTTCCCTCTTCAGTAATGCTCTCTATCTGATAATACAGATTTTCATGGGGCCGAGGAATTACTGGGCGATACTGCATCAGAATTAATCCCAAAATCTTCTCAAGTAGTAAAGGAGCATATTCTGAAAACTTGATATCAATCTGACTTTTCTTTAGTAGAGCAGTGCCCAAACATCTGAAACATAATTTTGATTTATACACAACGATAATTTGTAAAAGTAATTTTATTTTCATAAAATTCATTAATTTTATGATAATAAAACTGCTAAATTTCTACTGGTCTGATTTTAATTAAATTTCAGATCTCAACAAATGTTTCTAAAAGACCCAAATATAAAATTTCATCAAAATCTGTCCACTACAAGCAGACAGGCAAATATGGTGAAGCCAAGAGATGCATTACGTATATGTGAATGCACCTCAAAAAAAAAAAAAAAAAAAAAAATCAAGTTAGTAAAGCATTACATTTCAAGCATATTCAATTATCAAATAATGGTTTAAAAACTACTGTACGCAGGAAGTGTTTGCCAAAGAGTCGCAATGTGATGTTCATGTGACAAATAGCTGCAAATGAGATTTGTGCAACAGTTCTTTTTCTTTAAGAGGGAAAACAGGGACACAAAGAACATGGGTTAACCAATTGATGTGATATTTGTATAAAATCATCAAGAGAAATACTCTAAATAGGTGCTGAAAATTTGAAAAAGACCAGAGCTGCTATTTCTGGTGTATAGCAATGTTTCCATATAGAGGGGAGGAAATTGAGGGTGCTATGATATTTGAACCTAAAATATTACGACAAAACATGAGGCAAAAATTTAGCATCTATTAGATGCTTGCTTCTAGAGTAATGCCTGGAACATACTTTATTTAGATTTATTCATTTTTGGGGAGTGGAGCTGGGAAGGGCTGGAATTGTAATTGGTCTTAAAAGCTTCCCAGGAACCAGCAAAACAGATGCTATTTCACTTTTCTTCTTCAAATCAGAACTAAAACCTTCTCGGGGGGGCTAAAAGAACATATATTGAAAATTTGGTATCAATTTTGATTTCAGAGATTTGTGTAAATTAAGTCAAAAATCTGAAAAACTTCCATTTATTTATAGAGATAACTTGAAATTTTGCAGGAGAAAAAAAAAGCCAAATTCCTGTTGGATTCAATTTAAATGAAATTTAAGATGGCACAACAAATCTTTCTAAAAGACCTAAATATAAATGTTATCAAAATCTACCTATTGGGGGCTGAGTTGTTACATGGGTAGACACTTTATGCATTTATAAACATGCCTTTAAAAAAAAAAACTATCATATGCACCAAATAATGTAATAAAACTAATATTGATCAGTGTTATTACATGTACTGTTGTACTTCATTACTAATAACATATTGATATTCAACAAGTAACAGAAAATTTTTGGTACTTAAAAGCAAATTTGAATTTGATTGAATAAAATTATTTGAAACAATCTCTCTCTCAAAGAACAGCAACCAATACTAATAATTATTTGGAATGTTCATAGCAAGAGAATAATTGTTACTGACTGAGATGTTGATGAAGCAAATCAAATAACCATAATCAAGTGAGTCAATTATAACCACTCAATTATGCCCATCATTAATCATTTTAATGATAAATTGAATGTTTTATCATAATCAAATGAATCACCTGTAGCCTTTTGATTATACCCATCATTAATTACAAGTTCTCAGAATACCATTGAAAAAAATAAACAATATGAATAGTACATAAAATATAAATATTACCTGCAGGAAATTGAGTATTAGACAAATTCAAAATTATTTCTGGAAGTCCTTGTTCACCTTAAATTCAATTTTTTCTGATTTCACTACCTTCTTATATATACTCCCTCCACAAATCCCATATATCCTACACCTATGACAGTGATATAGATGACTTGGAACTAAAATACATCTTTCTAAAATAAGTACAGTATGGGATCTCTTATCTGGAAGCTTGGAGTATGAAAGTTTTCAGTTTTCAGAATTTCTCAGTTTTTGAGTTCTGCAATGCAATTTACATTTGGATTAAACAGCAAATTCACAGCTTTCACAAAAATGGAGTTTTTGTGAAAGCTGTGAATTTGCTGTTTTTTTTTAGCAATTTTTAGAAATATTAATTATTAAGTGTAAATTAATATTTAATGCTAATACTGTGTAGGCATAAATTAATTTTTTTCATTTTATTTTAAAACTCTTCTAAAGTGTAAAGTGATCAGAAATGAGCAACTTTGTCATGGTGCTCACCAGTAAGCTTTCTTAAGTTGGATCATGTTGGATTTGAGGTTTCAGTATGAACCGGATTACCATCAAATTCTTCAAAAGTACGAACAGCATCAGGTATAAGTTTTCTCAGCATCTATTCATCAACCAAATAGAAACTTCTTTCCAAGCTTGTCCAATTATTTCAGCATGATTAAAAATATTAAATTTGCTTTAAAATTTTTCCACATTGTTTTTCATTGGTTATGTTAGTTTCAGCAATTAATTCCCAAAAATTGAGGTGAAAATAACACGCCTTCAAAACACTTATAAATCCCTGCTCCACGGGTTGCATTGCAGATGACAAATGTAGTATTAAAAAGACTATCTTAACATTAGGACACATGCTATCAGATTTGAAAACATGAGTAGTGACACTGTCTAAACTAAGAAGAATCCTGAAATCCAGTTTTTACCTCCAAAAAATTTCTTTACTTCTCATACAAAAAACTCAATTACCAGTCAAAAAAGATCAGTGATAGTGAAGCTTTAGCTTTAGCTTTATTTTTCAAAGCTCTAGTATTTTTGAATGCAAGTGCAGAAACTATTTGCTTAACGGAAATTAATCAGATGTCAGAACTGCAGGGACTTGGATAATGAATACTCAGGTAACAAGGACCCCAGTACATATTTACTACTGAAATAATATAAAAAATTATATTGTACCTCATAAGCTGTTATCTGATGACCAGCACTAGAAGCAGATCCAGCAGCTAGTATTCTGTTTTTAACAGAATAAAAAAAAAAAAAAAAAATTATATATATATATATCAACATATATACAAGGAATAGAAGAATAAGATATATACTGTGAAGATTTTTATTTGGTTTTTAGGAGCATTAGCAACTAAGGCCATATTGCTCCGGGGATATGCGGTGGTCATTCCCTGACCTTTCCGCATCCTCCATATTTGGTGGTCATGGGCTCAAACCCCAGTCTAATCAAGAAGTGTGTGTGCTACACACTGCTGCACCTGCTCACCTGGCTACGGAGGTGCCCATATACTGTGAAGAAAAAAAAAAAAGTGTGAAAGAGAGAGGAATTTTATGGAGTAGGCCCACTGCAAAGCAAAAAGACCCCATGGCCAAATATATAAATAAAAAATATGTAAAATAAAGCTGTATAAAAGTGGTAAGAAACAAGCAAATCTACTGTATATGCAAAAAAACAAACAAAAAAATGCACTGTCATGCAACATACAATGTCGGTATCATTATCAAGATTCAACCACCAAAACTGAGAGGAAAGATGGCAAAACGTGGGTCTCCGTTTCTGACATAAATGTTATCCGAGTAAATAGTTATTAGAATTTGAATTTAGAGTTTAGCAAATATGGAAGGTTAAGGCAAAAAACACAAAAGAAAATACAACTGATGACAAGCATGCAGTTTAAAGCTGACACTAAACTAGGTGTAAAAAAGGGTTAACTATAAACTACATGCTTATTATAGATAGTATTTTCTTTCATAAGCGTTTTTGGCCTTATTGGCTAAATTCCAAATTCAAATTCTAATTATTATTTACTTGCACAATTACAGAGACCTACAACTTGTTGTCTTTTCTCATAATTTTAGTGGCTCACTTGATAACAATACCAAGGTTGTATGCTATATAACATTGTTTTCTTTTTATGTATACTATACATTTTCTTGTTCCTTACCACTTTTATACAATCTTATTTTACACCTTTTAAATATATGTACAGGGTAGTCCATAAGTAAGGAAATATGTTTGTCTGTAATAAAAATGCCATTTTAATATATATATTTTTTAAATTTAGGCTAGCACAATAGAAAAGGCATGCATAAACATAAAAAATAAATTCTGCCATTTGTTCAATCCAATCACCATTTTGTTCTTTACAAAACTGTACTCTTTTGGTTACAGAGAGACATAAAGTAAGGCACGATTGCTCAGAAATGTTCTCAAATTCTCTAACTATTTGCTGTACGCTGAAGCTTCAACAAAGGACCTATGCTTATTACTAAATATTTTATCTTTTAAGAATCCCCACAAAAGCGATTACAGGATTGCTTAAATCTGTGGAGCATGGTGGTTATTCAATAAAACCCCACTGTCCAATCCATTGATCTGGGAACTTTTGATGTAAAAATTCGTGGCCAATTAGCATTAGCAGAGGCATTTGATGCAAGAAAGCAAGCTTATGCAGCATCAGCCAAAAAAAAAAAAAAAAAAAAAAACCACTTCCACTTCACCCCTCTGTTCGTTCAAAATACCTGTCCAGCTGAGCCTTAAACTTATTTAGGCTATCAACCTCTACCACAAGGGATGGAAGTCTGTTCCACCAACCAACCACCCGCTGGCTAAAGGCAAATTTCAGCACGTCTATCCTACATCTGTCTTTCCTCAATTTGAATTTATGCCCTCTCAGGTGATTTTTCTGAGCTAGAGGAAGAATCCCATCAGCATTGAGCATGCTTAAACCATTCAAGGCTTTATATACCTCTATCAGTTCACCTCGCTGGTGCCTAGTTTCCAGACACTGTAATTTGCAAAACTTAAGCCTTTCTTCGTAAGAGCACCCCTTTGTTCCATTCACTAATCTTGTTGCCCTTCTCTGTACTCGTTCCAGCAGCTCTACATCCTTCTTGAAATGAGGCCTCCAGACCTGTATACAGTACTCTAGGTGTGGCCTGACCATTGCCTTATACAATGGAATAATCACCTCCTTATCCCTGCTGGAAAAATTCCTGTATATCACTGACAATACTCCATGAGCTACTCTTGCAGCCCGTCTGCACTGCTCAGAGAACTTCATATCTGCCTGCACAACCACCCCCAAGTCCCTTTCATTCTCTACCACTGTCAGTGTAGTACCACAGAGTTGATACGTTGCTCTGGGGTTGCTGTTTCCCATGTGTAGTACTTTACATTTGTCAATGTTAAACTTCATTTGCCACCTCTCAGCCCATCTGCTCAACCTTTCCAGATCCTGTTGCAGCAGCATAGTGTCAGTAGTGTCCTTGACAACCCTGCCAACCTTTGTATCGTCTGCAAATTTGGACATTAAGCTTGATATACCATCATCAATATCATTTATAAATACAGAAAACAATAATGGACCCAACACTAAGCCCTGAGGGACTCCACTAATAACATTGGTCCACGATGAGCAGTGTCCATTGATTACCACTCTCTGTCTTCTCCCCCTCAACCACCCCTTTATCCATAGCAGCAATTTGCCTCCAATGTCACACTGCTCCAATTTGTGTAGCAGTCTTCCATGTGCAACAGTATCAAAAGCCTTTCTAAGATCCAAGTATATAATATCAAAGTTATTCCCTGCATCCAGTTCTTTTGTGACTGCATCATAGTATCCAATCAAGTTGGTCAGGCAAGACTTCCCCTTAACAAAACCATGCTGTGTCTGAGCTATAACTGAAGTCTTGTCTAAATGATCCTGCAGTGCTTCTTTAACCAGTGCCTCCATTAATTTTCCTGGAACAGAAGTTAAGCTCACAGGTCTATAATTACTTGTGTCAGCCTTTGATCCTCCTTTGTGAATTGGGGTCACATTTGCACATTTCCAGTCTATGGGTACCTCCCCTGAGTCCAAGGAAGCTCTCATAATTATGGCTAAGGGTTTGCTTACTTCCTTTGCTGCCTCCTTTAATATAACTGGATAGATCCCATCCACCCCGGGTGCCTTTCTTGTGTTTATCTTCAACAGTTTCCCCTCCACTTTACTCCCAGTTATTTCAAGATTCTGTAGCTTACTGCTAGAGTTGAATACACCTCTGGCATTCCCCTTGCTGAATAACTCCTCATGTGTGAATGTCGATGCAAAATATTCATTTAGTTTGTTAGCTACCTGAGCAGGATCATCAACACTTGACCCATCAATATCAAGTGGACCAATCTGATTCATCCCCTTCCTTCTAGAGTTTACATAAGTAAAGAACTCTTTGCTGTTTTTCTTTGCATCCCTTGCCAAGGATTTCTCGTAATCTGCCTTCGCCTGCCTAACCTGCTTTGTAACTTGGTTGCATATCAACTTGTATCTATCATAGGCTTCTGTGTCATAGGCTTCTGTGAATTTTTTCATAATAAGCTGGTGCTTCATCCTGCATAAAAAAAAGCAATGTTTAAAACTGATTTTGGATTGCATTATTGGAATAATTATATCTTTTAGCAATGTCAGGTGGTTTCCTCTTATCAAAATTCCTTCAAGGAAAAAAATCTGAACCATCTCTTGTCCATAAAATCCTTGTTAGAGAATAAATGGGGGTTGTTAAGATAAAAAAAAAAAGTTATTAAAACCCTTCCATCATGCAGTATGACTGATGTCTTTTGAGGTTATGATGGACATCATGGCGAGATCCAAACTTCCTTACATTTCAAAGGTACAGCTCTAAAACAGTGTTTGCAGGGTGGCTCCCAGTTAGTACATCGGACCGAACCTATTGGTAACTCTCTAGGCGGCTTCCAGATCAGCTAGTGTATAATCTGCCTACCGCTACTCTGCCAGATAGTGACTGGAGGGAGTCCGAGTAGTGTGTATGCGGGGAGCATTGTCGAGGCCATGTTATGTCAAGGATCTGGGTATATTCTTAACATGTGTACGCCGTATTCAAAAATTTCATTACTTCATACAGCATATCCCCCCCCCACTTTTCAAAAAGATCTAAACCTTCCAAACACTTCCTAGTCCATTTCACAAATATACGTCATCTCAGTTCTAATCTCAACGATGTCCATTTCCACTTGCAGTATGCAAACCCAATGTACTTTTTCTGACAGAATCTCAGTTATCGGTTGATTCAACCACTGCTTATTTCAGTTGCCCAAATTATTTGCTATATGATTCCATTCATCTCAAAGGTGGTACTTGGTGCATATATCCCTTCTGATATTCCCTGTCAGAGACTTAGTAATTTGGAATCTCCTTTTTTCAACCTGCTCTAGCTTAAAATCTCTCTACCTGATTCTGTCAAATTCATCTGTTGTCTCTACCGTTCTCCCAACTCCACTAATCACTTGGAGCTCTTTGACTTTGTCTCTTTGCAAATTGACTTTCTCCAGTCCAACTTTCCTAACAGTGAGATAAATTTCCTTCGTGATTTTAATGTTCCCAACTTCAGCTGGCTTCCATTCTCTGGTAACGCAGACATAGCTGGTCGAGATGCGAAGGCTTTTGCAATTACTAATGACCTGGAACAGATTGTTCACTTACCTACCAGAATACCGGACAATCCTAACCATACAGCCGACACGCTTGATCTTTTTCTAACAACCAACCCTTCTAAGTACACGGTTGAAATGAATGGTCCTTTAGGCAACACAGATCACAACTTAGTGATTGTCTCTTCTCCAATGGAGCCTTTATCTCATGACTATTCCTAACCTCATGTTGTTTGGCATTACAAGAATACAAAATGGGATGACCTGCGAGATTTCTTTTCTCCTTTCATTGGTCAGATTACTGTTTCAAAACTTCTGATGGCAATATTTGCTCAGATCGTGTCAGTGAAATTATTCTTGTAGGAATGGAATCCTTTGTTCCACACTCCACTTTAAAATCTCGTCCTTTATCTAAACCTTGGTTTTCCAATAAATGTGCTAAGCCTGTTCAAGAGAAGAATGCTGCATATTGTAATGGCTTGTTTCTAATTCTTCAGTTTCATTTTCTGCCTACACCAGAGCTTGCAGCAATTGTAAAGCAGTTATTAATCAGTCCAAACTAGATTCTGAACAGACTAAGAGTAGAAAACTTGCTTTTTGCCCTAATGGTAGCCAAGCATTCTGGTCTCTTGCCAAAGCTATTGGCCGCAACTTTTGCCCATCTCTGCTCCCATCTCTGTCAAAGCCAGATGGTTCTATTGTCACTTCAGCCAAGGATAAAGCTGATCTGCTAGCAACCCAATTTTCTTCCAACTCATGTATTAATGATCTCGATTAAACACCTCCCACCATTCCCAACATGCTCCATTCAATGCCTCCTGTGGTCTTCCGTCAAAAGGATGTCAGAAAGATTTTGACAAATCTTGATGCTAAGAAAGCTTCAGGTCCTGATGGTATTTCTCCACTTGTTCTCAAAACCTGTGCTCCTGAACTTACTCCTGTTCTTTGTCGCCTTTTTTTTTTTCACTTTCTTATTCCAAAGGTGTTTTTCCTTCTGCTTGTAAATTTGCTCATATCTAGCCAGTTCCTAAAAAGGGTGACATTCCCTCCAATCCAATTATCGTCCCATTGCAATTACTTCTACTCTTTCTAAAGTAATGGAGAAATCAATTAAACGCCAACTCTTAAACTACCTAGAATCCTTCCATCTGATCAATGATTGCCAGTATGGATTCCGTCACTGTCGATCCACTGCTGATATTCTGGCTCATGTTACCCATTTACGGACAAATTCAATGGAAAAGTTTGGTGAAACACAAGTAGTTGCTCTTGATGTCTCAAAGGCTTTCGATTGTGTTTGGCATAAAGGTTTACTAAACAAGCTTCCATCTTATAGTTTGCCAACTGTTTTTTGTAATTGGTTATCCAATTCTCTCTCTGACTGCTCACTGAGGGTGATGGTAGATGGCTCTCTGTCTTATAACTTCTCCAGTAACTTCTCCACTAATGCGGGGCAGTGTCTCCCAAGGTTCAGTTCTTTCCCCCACTCTTTTCCTCTTGTATATTAATAACCTTCTTCCATTGACTGAAAACCCTATCCATAGTTTTGTCGACGATAGCACATTGTATTCCACTTTCCAGTTTGAGAAACCTTGCCGTGCTCAATCAACTACAACTTCTCGAATATCCACTACCAATTCCTTAAATGCCGATCTCCGTGTAATTCTGCAGTGGGGCAAAGACAACTTAGTCGATTTCAATCCTTCTAAAACTCAGTCTTCTCTTATATCTCGCAAAAAGGATTCTTCAGCTCCTATGCTTATCTTTGGTGACATTCCGATTTCTAGGCAAGATCTCTCTTTTGGGGATTACCCTGACTTCTAATCTCTCTTGGCACAAGAACATTACAAATATTGTTTCCTCTGCTTCTAAATAACTTGGTTTTTCTATTTCGCCCTTTGCATTACTTTTCTTCCACCTGTAAAATTGTAAATCCGCCCTAGCATGCAATATTGTTCCCACATCTGGGGCAGTACCCCCCAAACCTCTCTCAGGCTTCTAGATTCCATTCAGAAGAGGGCAGTTAGGTTAATTAATGACTCCTCTCTAACAGAGTCTCTCCACTCGCTCTCTCATAGATGTACTGTTTCTGCTGCGTGCCTTTTCTACAGATATTTCCATGTTCTTCTGAATTTGCTTGTATCCCTCTCTCTCTTTCAAAACAGTCCGAACACATGCTGTCACCAGCCAACATCCATTTACTGTCCAACTTCAAACTCACAGAACCACTTTTCACCTTCCTCGTTTATTCATTCAACTGCTGTTTTCTGGAACAACTTTCCTTCATATGCCCAAGGCGCCTCCGTAGCCAGGTGGGAAGGAGCAGTAGTGCGTAGCATACGCTTCTTGATTGGACCGGGGTTCAAACCTGTCACCACCAAATATGGAGGATGCGGAAAGGTTAGGGAATGACCACTGCATATTCCCGAAGCAATATAGCCTTAGTTGCTAATGTTCCTAAAAACCAAATAACAACAACAACATCATATGCCGATCTCTGCTATTGATCTAAAATTACAGCATACAGAAGTTCAAGTCTAATATCAACAAATATCTTCTTTGGTCTTCTCAACCTCCAATCCAAGCACGGTACTAGTATTATAGGTTCTAGCACCTCTCATGTTTGGGGTTTTCATAAAAAAAAAAAAAAAAAAAAAAAGTTATGATTAACAGTTCTACTTTAAATATGTCTTCATCAGTCCACAAAACACTGTCAATATCTGGGTTTGTAACACTCAATGACAAAAACTGCGACGTGTAAAAATTATTATGGGAATCCTATAGTCTCGAAACTTGATACTAGACATGTTGGACAGACAACTTGTGTAGTCAAGATTCACTAATATCAGCAGGTCTCATCTACACAAGTAGTCTGTCCAACAAGACAAAAACTGTTTGACAAATTCCAATCTTTTACATGGGTCATACTCAATTCAAACTTTGTAGAAACAAGGGATGATAAACATTGCATTCAAGTTCCTTTTATGTTTCTATTTAACACATACACTGCCACTTAGAGAGAGTGTCCAATGTATCTTAATTTTCATATGATGATAAACATCAACATCCTCAGCATTTTGAAAATTCGTAAATGATGGTTGAAAAGTAAAAATTTGGAGTTCATAGCTAAAAGTAAATATTTACTTTTGTGCTGAGGTGTAAATAAGAAAAAAAATCTTAAAATTTTATAAGTCTATTCGTGTACATAAATTAACATCAAAACAATCAAAAAACAAATAAAACTGTGTACTAAGTCTATAAACAAAAACCAAACGCTGCTGCAAAGAGTTCAATTGGTGTGCCAAAATTTGAGTAGTTGCTAATTTCAAGTGTCTTTACTTTTATGGCATTCATTTATTGATCACTTAAGAATGACTACCCGTATATACATTACGGCACAGCACTTGATTGCCTTTTGAACTCATATAATGTATGATGGTATATCACGTCTAGTACCTTTTGATGCTTATGTGTGTAAATGCAGCAAAAATGGTAAGCTTCTTTTAGGTATTTCATGTTCCAAACTTTGTTCTCTTTGAGATTTTTTTGAACTTCTTTTGATATCCTCTTTTACAAGTTTCAAATTAGAAACAGTACACAGTCTACCAGGTTCTGGTAGACACTGTGTACTGTCCCCAATTAATCAAACTTCTTCACAATTTACTTTAAAATCTTTATTGTGGGTTGTTTATGTCCAAAAAAATTCTTAAACTGGTAACTTCTACAGCATTTTCATATTTTGAATGCTTTACAATTTCAGCCCTCTCCTTCCTTGTAAGGCTTATGTAATAATTATTCTGAAATACTAAAAAAAGATTATAAATTAATTTTAAAACAACTTATATTTGCATCACAGCAGTTATTCAAAACATTCCTTACTTATGGACCACCTGAAACACAGGATGGTTATAATTAAAGTGCATTGCTTTGGCCAGCTGTATATACAGTGAATTTCCCAGATATGAAATTTAGAATAAATAGTGTCTAGACCACTGCTACTCAACCTTTTATGCTGAAGGACTTGATTTGAAATTGAGTTCCAGGTAAGGAAATAGGTGGTTTAACGTCAGTACAGCCTTCTTTGAAAAATAACTTAAGCAAACTGTGCCATTTAAGCCTAATAAGAAAATAACGTATAGTTTATATGTAATTTAATTATGAATATCAATTAAAAAAAATTTTCATTATTGCAACAAACAAAAGTGATTTCAAAGCACATGCAGCTGTGTGACATGTATAATACATAATTACTACTGTAAGAATGTAACAGGTACCATATAGGTACTCAAAGTGTGTTAAAACTTTAGCATAAAAGTACTAGGCAGGAATTAGGCCAAAATAAAGACTAAGATAGCCTGTGCTGGTTTGCTTTGTTATACCCTAGAAATAAACATAAAATTAGCAATAAAATAGAATAAAATAAAATGATTATGCGGCTAATTATTGATAATTGGATACACCGAATGGCACTTTTTCGAGAGCTAACACCATTCACAATATATCCCATCAATACTTAGCAAGGCTATCTGTTTCTTATTGTTACTTGCCTGTTTAACTAGGTCCAAATAATAAACTTTAAGGTAATCTATACTTAAATTTAACAGCAAACAGGCAAGATAACAGTTGGCCCGACAGATACCTTTGAAACAAAACTGAAAATAATACAGAAAATGAGTGTCAACCACAATTTTCACTTGAGTTGTGGTGTTTTTTATTTACATTTATACATGTGCAAAAGAAGCTTATGCTGACATAAGGAGAAAAGAGATAACAATAAGTACTTTACTTATAAGAATAAGTTTTTCTTATTCAATTTTTTCTCTTGCATTAATCTAATAGATCTTGAGGTATAAAAATTTAGAGTTGACACACACACACACACACACACACACACACACACACACACACACACACACACACACACACACACACACACACACACACACACACACACGTGTGTGTGTGTGTGTGTGTGTGCGCGCGCGTGCGTTTGTGTGTATCTCTTTCCTTTAGATTAGTGGGAGACTGAATATTAACTAGATAAATCTTCTCCTTGCCCATAACCAGAAAGATTCGAAGAATGAGATGGCAAAATTCCAGAAAATTATGTGATCAATTGAATTACCTGTTGTGAGTGGCAGTCTAGTGTATGATGGTTGCACATATAAGCAGATCTATGCAAATATTCTCTCTCTCTCTCTCTCTCTCAAGCGTGCAGAAATCATAAAAATGTCAGAAAAGATCACGAATGATTGAAAAATGATTTCAGGAAGAAATCAGTACAAAATTTGCTGTAAACCCAAATATATATAATAATGTAGATATTGGAGAAGAATTTTGCCAGTTTTGCTCCATGGCATTCCCCCATTTTTAAAGATTTAAAAAATATTTTGGAATTCAAAAGTACATCATCATCAAGGGTGTCAAGACTAATACTCAAGATTTCTAAGAGGTACAAGCTAAAGGCATATAATGATATATGCACCAACATCAAGCCATGATAATGAAGAGGTTGAAGAAATGTACACCAAAATTAAGAGTCTTCTAGATGAGCAGAAAACTCACTACACCATTATTATGACGGACTTCAATGCTAAGGTTGAAAAAAGACAAAACAGCGCAGAAAGGGGAATTATAGGAAATTTTGGAATTGGTGAAAGAAATGAAAGAGGTGAAAGACTTGTGGAATTTGCAGAATCTCAAGGATTGTCAGTAATGAACACTTTTTTCAAGAAAAGAGTGAACAGAAAGTGGACATGGAAGAGTCCAAATGGATTAACAACTAATGAAATCGACTTCATCCTCACTAACAGAAGATATATCGTGAATGATGTTACCGTCCTGAATAAGGTAAATGTTGGAAGTGATCGCAGAATGGTAAGATGTACACTTGATATAGATGTAGGAAAGGAAAGGAAAAAACTGACTAGAGTAAATAATACAAAGGTCTTTGAGATAACAGAAGAAGAGAAAAAGCAGTATGTACTGGAACTTAAGAACAAGTTTGAGCTTCTGCAGACTGCTCAGGACCAAGATATCAACGAGGAATATTACAACTTTCTGAAAGTGATTAAGCCCAAGAAACCTATACGGAAAAAGAAATCCAAAGAAGAAAAAATTAGTCAAGAAACACTTGTTATGATGAACTGAAGGCGAAAAATGAAGAGCAAGGTAAACACTGACAAGGAAAAAATTGAGTATACTGAGTTATGCAAAGCCATTAGAAAGAGACTCAGAGAGGACATAAGAAGATTTAACACAAGAAAAGTAGAACAAGCATGTAGGGAAAACAAAGGATTTAAATCAGCAGCCAAGTGCAGTAATACAGAAAGACAAATAATACTGAAACTGAAGAATAGCGATGGTGTACTTATAAACAGCAGAGAAGGCATAATTCAAACAGCAGAAGACTACTATAGAGAATTATACAAGGAGAGAGGGAATGATACCAGCAGTGGGGAAGATGGATTGCAAATTAGCAACACATACAACATACCCGATATTCTTCCTGTTGAGGTAGAACGTGCATTGAAGAAAATGAAGAATCAGAAAGCCCCGTGGAAAGATGAAGTTACTGTAGAGTTGTTAAAATTGGGAGGAAGAGACAATACAAAAACTGGCAAGGCTCTTCACAAAGTGTATTAGAAAAGGTGTGACAACTAAGCAGTGGAATAATGCAATCATAGTTTTGCTGCATAAGAAAGGAGATAAATCAGAAATTAGAAATTATAGACCAATTAGCTTGTTATCCCACATCTATAAGTTGTTCACAAGGGTTCACAAGGTTCACAATTGTTCACAAACAATATTTGATGAGAATCAACCGAAAGAGCAAGCTGGCTTTAGGACAGGATTCTCAACTATGGATCACCTTCACGTAATATCACAGCTAATGGAGAAAGCAAATGAATATAAAACACCATTATGCCTGGCATTTGTGGATTATGAAAAGGCATTTGACTCCATTCAGCATAAGGCAATGTTTTGGGCACTGGAAAGACAAGGCATAGATACCCCACATATTATGATTTTGAAGAAAATATATGAGAGTGCTACCTCCTTTATTAGACTAGACAAAGAGAGTAGGAAATTTAAAATCGAGAAAGCAGGTCGACAAGGAGACACAGTATCTCTGAAGCTGTTTACTGCTGCCCTTGAGGAAGCTTTCAGAAGATTAGACTGGTCGCAGAAAGGAGTCAATGTGAACGGAGAGTACCTAAACCATTTATGATTTGCAGATGACATTGTGGTCATAAGCCAAGATCCCAAAGAATTAGAGGAAAATCTTAATCAGTTATGCACAGTTAGTAAGGATTTTGGACTAAAGATGAATATGGCTAAAACAAAAGTAATGATGAAAAAGTATGCCACAGAAAGGGAAATAATGATTGAAGGAGCAGTAATTGAAAAGGTGGAGTCACATACTTATCTGGGACAAGTTATTAGCTCTAATAATGATGAATGGCTGGAAGTCAAAAGAAGAATAAATTTTGGATGGATAGCATTCAGGAAATATAGTCACATACTGAAGAGCAATATCTCAGTTTGTCTGAAACATAAAATAATGAACAAATGTATACTCCCCACCATGACTTATGGAAGTGAAACTTGGGCACTCACCAAAAGAATGGAAGAGAAGCTGAAAACTACACAGCGAAGAATGGAACAAATTATATTGGGAATCAGACTGTTAGATAAGAAGAGAAATACATGGCAGCAAACTCAAGTAAAGGACATTCTTATCAAAACTAAAGAACTAAAATGGTCTTGGGCAGGAAACACAGCTCGAAGACATGATGACAGATGGACTAAGAAAATAACAGAATGGTACCCAAGAGGAGCTAAGAGAAAACCTGGAAAACAACAACAGAAATGGACATATGAAATTCATGAGTTTGTGGGTAGTAAATGGATGGCCAGTGCTCAAAACAGTAGGAACTGGAAAGTTGCTGGAGAGGCTTTCATCCTGCAGTGGATTGAAAATGGATGATGATGATTCCCCCTACATGACAAGTATGGATATTTAAACCACCAATTAACTGAAAATGAATATCATTCCATAGGAAGTTCCAAAGCTATGTCATCCACCTTCAACTTCATCCTGATCAGAAATTGAACAGAAGAGTTGGTGCATTGTTAGGCATCATATAGAGTTAACTTGTTCAGTGTGAATCCTATAAGAAACCATTGCAGGAGCACTTTAGAGACATTTGCCTGTGGAATATCCAGGTTTTATAATACCATTCTGGCACTAATGGATGAGTACATTTCATTTGGTGCCATTAGATGGTATGTCCCACACTGGGAAATAAGCATGTTTCTTTAAATAACCTCATCATTTTGTGTGATCCATTTGGGGAAAAAGTACCCTTTTTAAGGTTTTTAAACAGCAGTATTCCCAAACTGCAGCCAGTACATTATTGTTTTGGTAAAAGAGCTTTGCCAACAGGCGGGCTTTCATATGCAGTACCACATTGATTTTTGCTAACTACTGTGGTCTCATCTGCTTTTTTTATATCTGAGATGTTGCCTCACTAGTCATAGCATTAAGATTTACTTTGCAAACTGACTGCATGCAGTGCCATATGCAGCAGTGTCACTTTTTGGAACTTATCTTTATTTTTGTGAAATTAAAATTGTAAAATTTTGTTGAAGGTCTGGCCCACCCCCAACAAGGTTTTACTCAGCTCATGAAAGAATTTGGAAAATTATTGCTAGTCAGAGTATACATTCTAAAGGCCATTCTAATATATGGAGCTATAGCATCACATGATATCAGTCTGTTTCAAGGCTGTTCAGATATCAGCATGCATCCTAACAATGTCATCAGAGCTGGCCCCAAAATTTGGGGGCTCTGTTCAAGAATTAATTGCAGGGCCCTAGGGTCCAGTGAAAAACTTATCTGGGGTGTTTTTTAATAGTGATTTTTTTTTAATTTTTCAAATTTTACAGTAATAGTTAAATATTAAATAGTTTCAAATTTTACAGTAAAAGTTAATTAAATTATATATTATACTGAACAAAAATTTAAATTATGAATAATATTCAGTACGTTAATCAACAATATTGTTTTGAACATTTGAGCATGGGGCCCTGTTCGACAGAACTGGCTGAACATGCTTGTGGCTGGCATTGGTTGTCATAAGGAAATGTATAAAATAATAAAATTCACATGGATAATATAATTTACTAATATAATTGTAACAGATATTTTAATTTTTAACTTCTTTTATTTCTGCTTGTAAAATTAATACAATGAACCCACTGGACAGATAATAAAGGTATTTTTAACCAGGCAATATTGTCCCCAGGTTAAGCAAAAACTCTCATTAAAACTACTATGTTTAATTAGCAATAAGTTATTCTTACTTTCCATCATGTGAAAACTTGATTACCAAACAGTTCTGAGACTGATTGTGCAAAGTTAGCATGAGACTGTTGGGAATTTTACATGCTTGTCCAGCTAGTCTAGTCCATTCTGAAGAAAAACTGTCTCTATAAGTTGATGAGGTACTGCAATAAAAAGAAAAAAAAAAAAAATACAAGTCTCTACTTTCTCTCTCTTTCGCAAAATTTTTGAAAAATTATATGGGTCAAATACTGATTAAAATTTAAAAACTCCACATATAATAAATTAATATTCCATAAACTTTCTAATGATAAAAAAGATTATAAAGAGCTGATTGAAAGATATCTAAAAATAAAATGGACGAAAATATCAACCACAACAACTAATCAAATCATCATTCAAATAACTTGGTTTTATTCAGAATGGCTTGGCTCAGTAACATTAGTATTTCTCTCAGAGCTTTTCACTCACTAAGAAAATGTTTTCCCCCCTTTTTATGGCTGATATGATTTTTAAAGATCATTATGATTGTAGATATGATCTTTGATAGATAATTCCATAGATGTTCATTATGATTTCAAATGAAACACAGACTTTTGGAATAAATGGTTCAGATATGCACCTAATTAAAAATTATCACTTGTGGCATTGAGGTATACTGGTTTCATCATGTTCCCAAGCAAGACATAGAACTCTGCTTGCTGCTGGTGAAATCAATTTGTCTCATCATCCAAGTGAAAGTAAATACTTTCAAATACCTAAGATATAGTATAGAAGGGAAACAGGCTAGATGTCATGGCTTCACATCTGTATCACAACAGATTAGTTGGATATCAAGGACTGTGTGAGATTTTGTATTGCACGGAGTAATACTATGCCATGCTTCAAGCTGCCTGGTTGTTTTGCCTTTATGGCTAACTATAACTGCTATATTGTTTTGTTTTGCTGTAGTAAAGCATTGGTTAGCTGGGACCGCTTTATGTAATAAATATCAATGAGTATCAATTGTGCAGTAAAGAACATTAATTGTAGCCTCATAGAGCAACCAGGCTGGTTATTCAATCTCTGCATTCAGAAACTATTCTAAATGTATGTTGCATATGCAATATTTTTTACTGATCATAAAGGACACTTTTATTTGTTCTGCAGGTGTGGTAATCAGTAAAGAATAATTCATTTTGCATTTGTCTGAATTGTTTATTCCAAAAGTCTATTTTTTTAATTTTTTTTTAATGAAAACCCCAAACATGAGAAGTATTAGAAACTGTAGTACTCAGTACTGCACATGGGTTGAAGGTTGAAAGGAGATATTTGTTGACATTAGCCTTGAACTTCTGTAGATTATAATTTTCAGAAAATACATATGAAGGAAGATTGTTCCAGAAAACGGAAGTTGAATGAATAAATGCAGAAAAAGAAAAGCTGGTGCTGTGAGTTTGAAGCTGAAAAGTAAAAGGATGTTGACTGGTTGTGACACACTTTGGCAAGAAACATGTTTGGACTGCTTTGGAGACAGAGCAGGAATTAGAGAAGCCAATTCAGAGGAACAGTGCCAATGGAAGTATCTACAGAAAAGACATGCAGCAAAAACAGAATGTATATAATACAGACAGTGGAAAGACTTTGTTAGAGATGAGTCATTAATTAACTTAACTGTCCTTTTTTGAATGGAATCTAGAAGCCCAAGAGAGGTTTGAGGACACTGCCTCAGATGTGGGAACAATATTCCATGATAGGATGGATTTGCACACAGCGAGCAAATTGTGAAGAAAAGTAGCACTGGGAAAGAAAAAGGAAACCCAGTTTTTCAGATGCAGAGGAAGCAACATTTGTGATGCACTTATGCAGAGAGAGAGAGAGAGAGAGAGAGAGAGAGAGAGAGAGAGGGAAAGGGAGAGGGAGAGAGAGAGAGAGAGAGAGAGAGAGAGAGAGAGAGAGAGAGAGAGAGAGAGAGAGAGAGAGATTAAAAGTCAGGGTAATCTCCAATAGAGATAGATGGTCTTGCCTAGAAATCAGAGTGTCATTGAAGATAAGCATAGGGCAGAAGAATAATTTTTGCAAGATATCAGACAGGACTGAGTTTTAGAAGGATTGAAATCAACTAAGTTATCTTTTCCCCAGTGGAGAATTACCTGGAGATCAGCATTTAAGGAACTGGTAGTGATATTTGAGAAGTTCAAGATGTTTGTGCAGGTAAGGTTTCTCAAACTGGAAGGTGAATTGCAAAATGCTATCATCAGCAAAGCCACTGATAGGATTTCTGGTCAATGGAAAAAGGTCATTAATATACAAGAAGAAAGGAGTGGGAGAAAGAACTGAAGCTTGGGGAACACCAGCATTAGTGGAAAAGTTAGAACACAGAGAGCCATCTACCATCACACGCAATGAGCAGTCAGAGAGAAAACTGAATACCCAATTACAAAAAAAAAAAAAAAAACCCAGCTGGCAAACCCATAAGATGAAAGCTTATTTAGAAGGCCTTTATGACAAACACAATCAAAAGCCTTTGGAATGTTAAGAGCAACTGCTTGAATTTCACCAAACTTTTCCATTGAATTTGTCCATAGATGGGTAACAGAAGACAGAATACCAGCAGATCGACATTAACAGAATCCATACTTGCAATTGTTGATCAGATGAAAGATTTCCACACAGGTTAAGAGTTGGCGTTAAATTGATTTCTTCATTACTTTAGGATGAGTAGAAGTAAGTGCAATCGGACAATAACTGGATGGGAGGAACTTGTCATCCTTTTTAGGAACTGGCTGGATATAAGAAAATTTCCAAGCAGAAGGAAAAACACCTTTGGAATAAGAGTGAAAAAAGGCGACACAAAACAGGAGTAAGTTTGGGAACATAGGTTTTAAAAACAAGTGGAGAAATACAATCAGGACCTGGAACTTTCTTAGCATCAAGATTTTTCAAAATCCTTCTGACATCCTTTTGATGGAAGACCACAGGAGGCATTGAATGAAGTGCAATGGGAATGGTGGGAGGTGGTTTACCAAGATCATCAATACACAAGTTGGAAGAAAAATAGGATGCTATCAGATCAACTTTATTTTTGGCTGAAGAGGCAATAAAAATCTGGTTTTGACAGAAGACAGGAACAAAACTGGGCAAAAGGTCCGGCTAATAGCTTTGGCAAGAGACCAAAATGCTCGACTACCATTCGACAAGAAGCAAGTTTTCTTCTACTCTTATGCTGTTTGAAATCTAGTTTGGACTGATTAATAACTGCTTTACAATTGTTGCGAGCTTTGGCGTAGGCAGCAAATTAACCTGGAGATTTGGATGCAAGCCAATTGCAATATGCAACATTCTTACCTTAAACAGTCTTAACACATTTATTGGAAACCCAAGATTTAGATAAAGGACAAAACTTTAAGGTGGGGTTTGGAAGAAAGGATTTCATCCCTACAAGAATTTCACTGATATGATCTGAACAAACACTGACATCAGAAGATTTGAAGCAGTAATCTAACCAAGAAAACGAAGAAAATAAATCTTGCAGATCATCCCATTTTGCATATTGGACTTTGTTTTTCTCAAACCAGGTTTTTATGCTGTTCATTATAGGGGTGGAGCACTGTTGTGCTTGAACATGGATAGCTCATTTTCACACCACCAGAACTTGGGCAGAATTATCAGTGTATACCTTGGCACTGATGCTTTTTGGCACTACAAGTTCAAGCAGTTCAAGTCCGAATCACAAGAAGAACTCCCCACTCTGGACAACTGTACCCTTTATAATTCATTTCATGAGGAAAAATTCCTCATTTCCACAAATTCCATGATATGGGGAAAAAATGTCCAAGTGAAACTGATAGAGATGTATTTCCCTTGTGCAAGAGGAGAGTCTTTAAACTGTTGTTTTCACAAGTCAATGAGAAGCAGTCACTGTTAACAGATATACCTGTAACCTAGTCATCATCAAATCACTGATGTTACTGGAAAAAGAAAGGTCACCTGTCATAGAGAAAAGCTAAGATAAATTTTTCTGTAGATTGCATTAAACAGATATGTTTATATCCTTTGCAAGCAAGTTCCATCCTTGTAATATGGACTCCAATTCTTACTGACTCTTCAACAATTTTCAAATCTCAAACCAAATTATTCAGTTCAGCTTGAACAATCAAGTGCAACTGTTTTTCTTGGGATAGTAAATATTCTTTTATCATTATCTGACAATTTCTTGTGAAGTGGGTCTTCTTAACAAGATGCAACAGGTTCATCCAAATTCCTACTTTCAAGTTACTTAGGAAATAACATATTTTCAGTGGCCTACTGAACTGCATGACAGCAGGCAGACTGGAGTAGAGAATTTTCTTACTTTAAAAGGAAAATACAGATCTTAATGAAACAAAATAACAACCTTCAAAAATGGTCTCTTTGCTCCTCTCATCAGGTCATGAGCACTGAAAATAGTATAGATGTATTTTTAACAATTGAAATTAAAATAAAATTGAAAATTAAGAAAATTAAAACCACAAGGCTGCACACTAAAAGGACCAACATAATTAAACGATGTAGACTGAATGATTTACATATAAACTTACTGCAGCAACCCTCATAGCACAAGTCACTGTTATAATTTTCATATTGCTCATTTACAAGCATATGCCAAGATATAATGTAATAATTGAACCATTCCAAATCAGCTAATGTAAAATGGTACTATCATCTTTTGCAAGGTGAACTATTGAAATTAATTTTTTGCCTCAAGGCACTTTTTTTCTTATATGAAGCAGCCAAAATTTCTCAAAAACCCGACACGAAAGAAACACTGAAAACAACATAAGAAATAACTGTCATCATATGAGAAAATAACAAATGTTGAATGGTTATTTATTACATTATAAAAAATTTACTACATTACTGAATCATAATTCATCAATCACAATAATTCTATATTCAACAAAGACCAAGGTTTACCCATATATCTAGTTTCTGAAACAGTGAAGATATGATGAATGCAAGGTGACTGCAGAACATCAAGGCTACAAGGATCACCAAAAGATAATTCATACATGGGTAACTAGAGCTCTCTTGCTCTCTCTCTCACAGATCCACCTTAGCCTAGGGAATCATAGCCTGACTTAAAGTACATATAAGAAAGCTCACATTCGTGACAGATCATCCAAATGTTCACTACAGAAGGGATAGCATATTATTAAAGTTAATGAATTAATTTGTTTTTGCATGTTTATTAATTTCATTGTTTCCATTCCTTTCCTTTTTTTTTTGAATTGATAAATAATTACTTACCACTCAGTGATTTTGAATTGTTCCTGTGTGAAGTTGGCAAGCTGTGATTTCAATTCACAGAAAATAACAGCAAGAAATGCAAACATGTCACTTTCTATCCAAAAATAATTAAAATTTAACACCACAAGTTAATAATAATTGGTTCTGTTAAGGATGGTAAATGATTACCAACACATATCTTAGAGATCAACAGAAAGCATTGACCAATAAGAAATACTGCAAGAGGTACAAAGGAGTCAATTAGACAAATGGCATCTCCCAGGAAACACCAATGAGCATTCCAGATCAAAAGCATTGATATTTGGTTATAGATCACAAAATTCATAGTTCCAGATAACATTTTCTAAAAAAAAAAGAGAAAAACATTGATTTACTGTTAGTTTAATCCTCCAGTGAAAAATTTATTTTCAGAGAGTTGTGTAATAAATTTTTTTTTAACTATTGAATTCTTTTTGGCACCAATATACTTGAAAAATTTTACAAGTTCAAATATATCATCACTTTCATAAAAATCTTGACTTCAACAAAAAAATTTATATGCTATAAATAAATCATAACACAGTTACTTTGATTTTTTAATATTATTCTATCCTATTCTATAGACCTGATAAGGATTTAAAACTGGATCCACAAACTGTTTTGCAGTTACTCTGTGGTGAGTTGGTTGGCTATTTGTATTTCTTGGATGACTAATTTCTACAGCAGCATGTTAGATTGGCAACAGGAGAAAGCAATACTCTTGATCTGCTTATCAGCAGTGATTCTTCAAGCATTAAGAATCTGCAGATAAAATAAACACTGGGTGGCAGCAATCACGGTTTAATAATGTGGAATTTAATTCAAGACATAATTACTATCAAGGGTAAAGAGAAAGGCATTTGCTTTTGCAAATTCTAAATGGGAAGTAATCACGGAAGCTACTAAATTTTTCATACCAACAAAGAAATACTGTTCAAAGCTTCGACCTAAATGAATGACAGATGAACTATCGAGAAGAAAAGTGCATGGTATGGATATAAATTATCAGGTGAACAGAAGCCTGAGGTAGATATAAATTAGTGTGTAATCAAGTCACAAAGGAGGTTAGGCAGGCTAAGGCAGATTATGAGAAATTTCTGGCAAAGAAAAAAAAAGCAAAGACTTCTATGTTTATATTAGCATTAGTAGAGCATATGATGCAAGAAAGCTAGTTTATGCAGCATCAGCCAAAAAAAAAAAAAAAAAAAAAAAAAAAAAATGCTCCCATTTCACCCCTCCGTTCGTTCCAAATACCTGCCCAACTCAGCCTTAAATTTATTTAGGCTATCAACTTCCACAATAAAGGATAGAAGTCTGTTCCACCAACCAACTACCTCCTGGCTAAAGGCAAATTTCTACACATCTATCCTACAACTGTCTTTCCCCAATTTGAATTTATGCCCTCTCAGGTGATTATTCTGAGCAAGAGGAAGAATCCCATCAGCATTGAGCATGCTCAAACCATTCAAGGCTTTATACACCTCAATCAGATCACCTCACAGGTGCCTAGTCTCCAGACACTGTAATTTGCAAAACTTAAGCCTTTCTTCGTAAGAGAAACCCTTTGTTCTGTTCACTAATCTTGTTGCCCTTCTCTGTACTCATTCCAACAGCTCTACATCCTTCTTAAAATGAGGCCTCCAGACCTTTATACAGTACTCAAGGTGTGGCCTGACCATTGCCTTATTTTTTATTATTATTTTTTTTCCGTAGTTGTTGGCACATAGGCTTCTGTGGCCATAATGCACCTCCCAAGGTTTTTGCAGTACTTTGATCCAAGCCCGAGGCGGGAATCGAACCCGCGACCTTTGGGTTGCCGGGCAGGCACTTTACCCACCCGGCTTGACCGGTCGACAACCATTGCCTTATACAAGGGGATAATCACCTCCTTATCCCCGCTACAAAAATTCCTGTATATCATTGACAAGACACCATGAGCTACTCTTGCAGACCGTCCGCACTGCTCAGAAAACTTCATATCTGCCTGCACAACTACCCCAGGTCCTTTTCATTTCAACGTATCAACTCCGTAGTATCACAGAGTTCATATGTTGTTCTGGGGTTATTGCTTCCCCATATGTAATACTTTACATTTGTCAATGTTACACTTCATTTGGTACCTCTCAGCCCATCTGCTCAATTTTTCCAGATCCTGTTGCAGCAGTGTACTGTCGTTCGTGTCCTTAACAACCCTGCCAACCTTCATATCGTCTGCAAACTTGGACATAAATCTTGATATACCATCATCAATATCATTAATAATAGAGAAAACAACAATGGACCCAACACTGAACCCTGAGGGACTCCACTAATAACATTAGTCAGTTTGGTGTGACATAAGCATTGGGAGATCAAAATTGAGAGCAAGAGTATGTTATAGGCCTAATGACTCTGATGAGTATAATAAGAAACTGTACAGGAAAACAGAGTGGTCCAGTAAATCAGAGAGTGTTATAATGGGAGATATTTCCCAGATATTGACTGGAATTTGTGGGTTGGTCACTCGCACACACTAGCAAGGCTTTTGTGGATTTATTGGATGATTGTTTTCTACATCAGCATGTTCAGAAGGCAACTAGAGGGAATAATATTCTTGATCTAATTATCAGTAGTGATTCTTGATGCATTAAGAATCTGCAGATAAAGGAACCACTGGGTGGCAGTGATCACGGTATGCTGAAGTGGGATTTACTCAAAGAGGTAACTACCATCGGGGGTAAAGGGAAAGGTTTGTGCTTTCGTAAAGGCGACTACAATGGTCTGAGACAGTATTTAAATTCTATATGGTGGGACCAACTGATGATGTTACCAACAGCAAATTCAAAAGGGGAAGCATTCAAAGAATTTATCTTGGAAGCTACTAGGCTTTACATACCAACTAAGAAATATTGTTCGAGGTTTAGGCCTAAATGGATGTCAGATGAACTAATGAGACATATGGCAGAGAAGAAAAATGCATGGGATACATAAATTAATGGGTGACATGGAAGACTATGATAGATATAAGCTGGTCTGTAACTAAGTCACAAAGGAGATTAGGCAGGCAAAGGCAGATTATGAGAAATCCTTGGTAAAGGATGCAAAGAAAAACAACAAAGAGTTCTTTAACTATGTAAACTCTAGAAGGAAAGGGATGAATCAGATTGGTCCACTGGATATTGATGGTTCAACTGTTGATGATCCTGCTCAGGTGGCTAACAAACTAAATGAGTATTTTGCATCTACATTCACCCATGAGGAATTAATCAGGGAGGGGAATGCCAGAGGTGAGTTAAACTCTGGAAGTGAGCTAGATGATTTTGTAATAACTGAGAGGAAAATGGAGGAGAAATTTTTGAAGATAAACATAAAAAAGGCACCCAAGGTGGACGTTATCTATCCAGTTATATTAAAGGAGGCAGCAAACCTTTAGCCATAATTATGAGAGCTTCTTTGGACTCAGGGGAGGTACCCACAGACTGGAGATGTGCAAATGTGACCCCAATTCACAAAGGAGGATCAAAGGGCGACACAAGTAATTATAGACCTGTTAGTTTAACATCTGTTTCAGGAAAATTAATGGAGGCACTGGTTAAAGACGCACTGCAGGATCATCTAGACAAGACTTCAGTTATAGCTCGGACACAGCATGGTTTTGTTAAGGGAAAGTCTTGCCTGAGCAATTTGATTGGATACTATGATGTGGTCACAAAGGAACTGGATACAGGGAATAACTTTGATATCATATATTTGGATCTTAGAAAGGCTTTTGATACTGTTGCACGTGGAAGACTGCTGAACAAATTGGAACAGTGTGGCATTGGAGGCAAATTACTGCTATGGATAAAGGGATGGTTGAGTGGGAGAAAACAGAGATTGGTAATTAATGGACACTGCTCATTAGCATTAGTAGAGGCATATGATGCAAGCTTATGCAGCATCAGCCAAAAAAAAAAACCAGCTCCCATTTCACCCCTCCGTTCGTTCCAAATACCTGTCCAGCTCAGCCTTAAATTTATTTAGGCTATCAACTTCCACAACGAAGGATGGAAGTCTGTTCCACCAACCAACTACCCGCTGGCTAAAGGCAAACTTCCGCACGTCTATCCTCAATTTGAATTTATGCCCTCTCAGATGAGTATTCTGAGCAAGAATCCCATCAGCATGCTCAAACCATTGAATGCTTTATACACCTCAATCAGATCACCTCACAGGTGCCTAGTCCCCAGACACTGTAATTTGCAAAATTTAAGCCTTAGTACCACACAGTTGATAATAATTTATCAACTGTGTGTTACTACACTCAGGGTAGTGGAGAATAAAAACAACCAGGAGGGAATTGTGCAGTCAGACATGAAATTCTCTGAGCAGTGTAGATGTGCTGCCAGATAGCTCATGGGGATTTGTCAATGATATACAGAAACTTTGCTAGCAGGGATAAGGAGGTAATTATCCTTTTATATAAGGTCATGGTTAGGCTGCATCTTGAGTACAGTATACAGATCTGGAGGCCTCACTTTAGGAAAGATGTAGATCTGCTGGAATGGGTGCAGAGAAGGCAACCAGACTGGTTAAGGGAACAAAAGGTTGTTCTTACCGGGCGAGCAAGAGAGGGGGGGGAGAGAGAATCTTTTATTGCAACAACATTGATCGTAGCTGGTTACAAGGTTCAAGCTTCACGGCCAAAAGCCAAGGGTTTACAGATAAGAGGTATTAAATAACATAACATATTAAAGAACAAAACAAGACATTAAATGATATAGGGTGCCGTTAATTTACATAAGACATTAAGGTGACGAAAACTGGTATTAAACAAATTACATTACAAAGATGGCATACCATGAGATTTATAACATTAAACTTAAATAAACCAAATGACAACTGATACACATATGATTTACAGTAATGATTATTGTCCTCACAGTTTATGGGAGAGAGCAGCAAGAGAAAGGTGCCAGGCTCATTTTCCGTTATGCTCATTAGTTAATTAATTCACAGGGATCTCCAAGTGGTTATGAAGGGTATGCTGTCTTTGGATGTGAAGAAAGAAAGCTTTTCCTTGGTACACTGTTTGAACGAACGTAGAGTATTCCTTACTGGGAGCACCAGTGTAGTTTCACTTCTGTTTAGATGGCTGCGATGGGTTGTAATGGTTTGTCAAGAGATGGTGTGCCACATCTCCTGAGGGCGCTATTCCCTATTTTAGTTAAGGGGTTTGGTGATTGGCAGATGCAGCTGACAGTTCGTGGTCTAAGGGGTGTGTGGACCCAAATATCCCATGTCTATATCGTCAGCTGACAGCAAATTTCTGAAGGTCGGCATCGATGTCCTGGATCCGTGTATGGTAAACAATCTTTTGACAGAAAACAGAAAATTTTGCCAAATAAATTTATTTCAATGAGAGATTTGGCACTCATTGTTCTCACCATTTCAAGGAATAGTGGCTCAAATTTCAAACTCTGCAAATTCCTAATTCAGCTTCTAGATTTATATCAATGAGGCAAGATCAGTTCTTGGACTTCAGCTGAGTCATAGAAGAAAACAGTGACTTGCACAGCCACACAGTCTCAAAACAATATGACAACAATGGCTTTCAGGGAAGGATAATACTGCTCATCTTCTAACAGGTTTTTTTTTTTTGCCACATGAAATGTCAGAGATTCATTGTGAATCTGCAGTTTCAATTGCTAGCTCTGTAAAATATAGCATGTCAATCTTGAATTTTTGCTTGTTCATGCTAACAAATTCACAAGTTCTTTGGATGGCTTCTTCAATACTGAAACTAAATGGATCTTTAAATGAACTAAAATGCCAGGTTGAAGCCATCAGAGTCAGTAAAATGCTGGTTAAATTTCTGCATCAAATTCCTGAGCCAATCCACATATTGCTGAAGCTTTTCCAGTCTAAAATTGACATCTCTGGTCTTTCCAAAATAGCTTTCCAGGGTGGAAAGTGGGTGAAATCCTATTTTTGTATTTGAATCAGCATCGGATTGATTTTTGATTTAAACTCCTGAATGATTTGAAATTGGTCGCAAATGAGTTTTCCTTTTCCTCGCAATTTAGTTTTCAGCCCATTCAAGTGACTCATTATGTCATTAAAAATTGTAAATTGCATTGCGATCCTTCACTCTCAATGCCTGAAAACATTTTAGACTGTTCTTTTTCAACGAGAAACTGGTGAATTTGAAGATACATGACAGCAAACCACTTTAAAACCTTTCCACAACTCAGCCATCGAATATTTGTATATAAACAATTATCAAAATCACAGTTACCTAATTCTTTGAGCGATTCCACAAACTGCCAATGAACAAGAGCGTTATTGCTAATTCACAATTTCAATTACTGCTTTCATCACATCAAGTAGCGTTTCATTCCCAACCATTTGTAAACAGAGACCTTCTTGGTGAAATATGTTTGTCAAGCACTTGTACAGAAACGCAACAAATCTTGATTTTTTTGCTAGCCACTGATGGGGCTCCAACTGTTGTAACTGAAACCAACTTGGTCAAATCCAGGCTAAATTTTTTTGCTACCACCAAAAAAAAAAAAAGTGTTGAGCAAATCAATCGCAGACATGTCCTCTCAGACCATCTGTCAGCAGCTCTTTGAGTATTGTGGTCACTTGACACATATCGAATCCAGAAAACAAACTGTGCAGTGTTACTGATATTGGTTGAAAACAATAGTTCTCCGACTTGGATGAAGGTTTTGAAACTTCTGCATGATACTAGCTTTCACTCTTGGTTCATAATCCTGTAGCAAAATTTCCATAACTGAGATCAATATTTCTTTCACCAATTCTGTGTCTGCAAATGGTTTCTTTTTTTAGCTAGGATAAATGCAGATTTATAGCTAGAAAACATTACCAGTTCAGATAATGAAAGGAAGTATTTGAGGTTATGCTGATGCTCAAGAACAGATGATTTCAATTGAACAACTTCCCTGGAGCCTTTTTGAGTGCCAGGTAGGAACTTGCCAACAAATTCATCGTGCACCTTTTTGAAATGCTGAACATTGTACTTCTTGTTCTCTGGAAAATCATCTTGCAAAGAAGGCACACCAGTTTTTCATTCATCTCCATCACCGCATAATCAAACACCCAAGTTTCCTAGAAGCTTCACAGAACAGTCTTCCGATCTCTTTTTTGATTTGAAGAACTGTTCACTGTTGAACCTGCTTGGTCATTAATGATTTCAGGAGGACTTTTATCACACTTCTTCTGTTTTGCAGTTCTTATCACAAATTTATCCATGTCTGAAAAAAAGAGATAAAGTAAATATATTACAATTTTGCCTGTACTGGTGGCTAATTATAGTATCAAATTAGTAATGCCGAACTTGCAGAAGTATTTCAGCTCGTGAAAAACTGTAATTTTGCTTTACAAATGTACAACATTCTTATGAATCGCCTTATAATGCTATGGAATAGATGAAATACCTAATAAAAAGTGAATCAATTGAGAGAAAAACAAAACTATAATTTTAGTCAACTAGGAAATGATGATGAAACCCCCGGTATTCTTCAATATGCCTTGAAATTATACTGTTGATGCTAAAGAAATCAAGATCATGTTTGGTTTTTAGGAGCATTAGCAACTAAGGCCATATTGCTCCGGGGATATGCGGTGGTCATTCCCTGACCTTTCCACATCCTCCGTATTTGGTGGGCATGGGCTCGAACTCCAGTCTAATCAAGAAGTGTGTGTGCTACGCACTGCAGTATGGGTTATGAAGAGCAGCGCATCACTGTGATGCTATGCATAACTGCCGATGGCCAAACATTGCCACCATATATAATTTTAAACCACAAAACAATACCAAAGAATGAGACCATCCCTAAAGATGTTATTGTGTGAGGACAAAAAAAATGGATGGATGATGGCTAAGCTGATGGATGACTGGCTAAAAGTCATCTGGAATAGACATCTGGGTGGTCTGCATAACCCACCTAGTATGTTAGTTCTTGAAGCATTTCGTGGCCATTTATCTGAACAGTTAAAGAATATGGTTGCTATTCCAGGTGGCATGACTAGCCAACTGCAATCCCTTGACATTTCAGTCAACAAACCATTTAAGGACTATTTGAAGAAGGAATATGAGTCCTGATTGTTGATTGAAAACCTTCCGTTGACACCTTCTAGTAAGATAGAGAAGGTGCCAGATCAAAACTTGTAGAATGGGTGTCAGTGGCTTGGAAGAAAATCCTGAAGAATAGTGGAGCACTCTTTTAAGAAATGCTGCATCACTGAGGCATTAGATGGTGGTGAGGATGATATTGGGGGGAAAACAGACTCTGAGTCAAAAAGGGATTTAGAAAAATCAGACTCTGAATGTGAAGAAGTTTTAGACTCCAATACTACAAAAGCAATTGAAGTATAATACATGATAAAATGTCAGTAAATTGTATTCTGTTGAAATAAATTTTTTGTCAATTTATTTCAGTGTTTCATTTTTTCCTTGTTAGGGGGTACTGAAAATAATGGTGCATCTTACAATCAATAGCATCTTAGGATGAATGAAATACAGTATTATTTAAGCAAATAAATAAGATGCAAATAGTACATTTACAAATAATAGCTGTTAAAATAAAACTAGAAAATAAAATCGTTGTCAACTAGAAACCCTACTCAGATAAGCTCAGACCAAGTTTCTTGAATGAAGTTGTTTGACAAAATCAGTAAAGTTGATAAAAGAGTCAGGGTTTTATATGTTCAATATATGGAGTTAGTCGTTCAACGGGCTAAAATTTATCATGGTTTGTGTGGTTGGTATTGAATTTAATAAATTTAACAGATCTGAGAGTTCTGGTAGGTATTCAAAAGGTTAATACAATGGTTATTAAAATTTTATGCCAACTTCTTGTCTTTGCATATTAAAGGGATTCATTCTACATTCACTTTTATTTTTACTACTCTTTATTTTATTAAAATAAAGAGTAGTAAAAATTATTATGATGGTGAGATACTCCATCAATCTGCAAAATATATTTCATGACTCTAGTTTGAATGTTTTCAATTTTGTCAGAGAAAGCAATGGAAATCAAGTTCCACACAGGAGATCCAAATTCAAGAATGGGTATGACTAAGGCTACAAAAAGAGATCTAGTGAATGCAGATCTATAAAGAGGGGAAGAAAAGCACTTTTCATACTATGGTATTTATGTTTAGCAAAAAAGGTTATACCTAAAGAAAATACATGAAGTTAAAAGCGTAGTGCAGGAAAATGAATGCAATACCATCCTGAAAACATTGCATGTTACTGAGGAATCAAATTTTTATTTTTAAATAAATTTCAATTTTAAAATGTAACTTTCCAAACCTAAAATAAATGCTGAAAATTTTTAATAAGGTTATCGAATTTTCTACTGTTGAGAATATTCATCATTTTAGCATATCATATTAAATGCTTCAAATATATTGTTTTATTTAAAAAAAAAAATTCCTAGAATTTTTCTTTAGTAATAGTAATTATAAGCAAAATGTCATCACCAAAACATCATCAAAAATGTACCTAAGTGAATTATGAGATGAAGCCGTTCCATTGGCATTAAGCTTCCTGTTCAGTTCTTCCATTGTTGTTTGACCTTTTTCCTTAAAAGAAATTGCCGTTAATAATGCTTATTAATAAGTATATTTAATAAAATTATTCTGTATAAAGTATATTACATATTATATACAGAGTGTTTCATTTAATGTGCACTAGCTGCAGTGGCAAAACTACAAATTCTGGATGCTGCTGTCTGCAAAACTACAAATTCTGGATGCTGCTGTCTGCAAAACTACAAATTCTGGATGCTGCTGTCTGCAAAACACTTGACAAACTTTCTGCACTGTAATGTATCCATCAAGCTCGCAACTGCTCTTTAGAACCATTTAAAAGGTAACAAAGTAATGCCTCCCAATTTGTTGTTTTCAAATGTGGCACTGTAGTTCATCACATATCACTGAGTGGACACTAGAGGTCTCTATTTTCACCATACTGAGTGGCACTGTGATCAGTCTTGTGAGTGCAGCACACGGATAGTTCAAAATGGTGGATGTTACAGATATACATATCAAGCAAAGAGTGGTGGTCGAATTTCTTACCAAGGAAGAAGTGATGCCTAATGAAATCCATACACATTTCAAAATAGTTCATGGTGACAATACTGTAGATGTGAGTACAATCAGACATTGGGTAAGACACTTTAAGAGTGAGGAAAGTGACACTGTTGACAGGTCCTGAAGTGGCTGGCCAGTAGTGTCAGTGACAACAGAACAAGTGTGAGAGCGATGCAATTATCAAAGAGTATCATTGTATCATTACTTGAAAATTGGGTGATTTTCACGTTATGATAAGTTATGAAAACCTGCTGTGATAATCATCATAAAGGAACTAGGCTACTACAAGGTGGGTCCCAAAAATGTTGAAGGAAAGTCATCTGTATGGAATTTCTCCAGAGCTACGAGAGTGAAGGATAGGTTTTTCTTTCATGCATAGCCACAGGTGAAGAAACCTGGGTCCACCATTATGATTCTGAAACGAAGAGAGAGTCAATGGAATGAAACCATCAAAATTCACTGGGCAAGAGGGTTTGGATTCCTTTCTGATTGTTCAGCATGGTGCTTTACTAAGCGGCTGGTTTTATAGGATGGGCCGCCAGAACTATCCTAACCCCCAATACAAACGGAAGGCTGCAGCTGTTGTTGGTTAGTGGGTCCATCGTGCATATAAGCACAAATAGGACAGTAGACCCAGGCCGGTTACATCTTGCCTGGGGACGAGAATCAGGTGGAAGCTGCCCAGGTGTTCACTGCTCCCTGGTGGTGAAGTGGCCTAAAGTTTCTATACCAACACAGAGAACAAAGGTGGAGATGAGCTACTGCCTTGGAGCCACCACGACACACACACACACACACACACACACACACACACACACACACACACACACACACACACACACACACACACACACACACACACACACACACAGGATGATGGAAATGTATATACTGTGTGTATTAATAAATGGGGGGAAAAAAATGGAAATGGACCTAGCTGGGTGAGGCTTACAAGTAGTGCCACTGACCATCCTCTAGCGAGGGGATGCCCCGATGCACCGTAACAACCCAGCATTACAGTGCATCGGGGCCGTAACGCTGGGCTGTTATTTTCATCAGCAATATCTATATCATTAAATTTTCCATTTATTTGTGTTCTAAGTTTTTTTGTCTTTAAGGGCTATATTTTGCTTCACTAATCTGGATTATCATTTAATCCGGATGACCTCTCCCCCAATTTATCAAGATTGGCGAGGGTTTACTGTAGTTTATTTGGTGGTTAATCAATTTCTCCATTATGTTAGAAAAAGTAGAAGTGCAATGGAACAATAACTGCACGGGAGAAATTTTTAACCCTTTTTAGGAACTGAACTGGCTGGATATGAACAAATTTCCAAGAAGAAGGTAAAACACGTGTGAAATATGAAAGTGCAAAAAGGCGACAGAGAACAGGAGTAAGTTTGGGAGCACAGGTTTTAAAACAGGAGGAGAAATACCATCAGGACATGGAGCTTTCTTAGCATCAAGATTGTTCCAAATCTTTCTGACATCCTTTTGACAGAAGACCACAGGAGGCATCGAATGAAGTGCACTGGGAATGGTGGGAGGGGGTTTACCAAGACCATCAATACACGAGCTAGAAGAAAAGTAGAATTTTACCAGAATGGTTGACTAACATTTGACGAGAAGCAAGTTTTCTACTCTTAGCATGTTCAAAATCTAATTTAGAGTGATTAATAACTGCTTTATAATTGTTGCAAGCTGTGGTGTAGAGAGAAAATGAACCTGGAGTAATTAGTAATTTGGATGCAAGCCAATTGCAATATGCAACAATTTTTATCTTGAACTGCCTTAGCACATTTATTGGAAAACCGATTTTGATAAAGGACAAGACTTTAAGGTAGATTGTGGAATAAAGAATTTCACTGATATGATCTGATTAAACATTGACATCAGAAGATTTTAAGCAGTAATTCAACCAAGGAAAAGAAGAAAATAAATCTTTCAGATCATCCCATTTTGCATTCTTGTAATGCCAGACAACATGACGAGGAGAATGGTCAAGACAGAAGGGCTTCATTGGAGAAGAGACCATCACCAAATTGTGATCTGAGGTGTCTAGAGAACCACTTGCCTTGACTGTGTATGTAGAAGGATTGTTTTTAAGAAAAAGAAAAGTATGTGTTTAGGACTATCAGGTATTCTGGTAGGTAGATGAATAATCTCTGCAAGTTCATTAGTAATTGCAAAAGGCTCAGCATCTTGACCAACTAGGTCCGTGTCACTAGAAAATTGAAGCCTGCTGGAGTCCTGAACATTAAAATCACCAAGGAAAATTACTTCTTTTGTAGAAAAGCTGGAATGGAGAAAGTAAAAGAGTTCCAAGTAATCAGTGGAGCGGAGCTGGGAGAATGATAAAAGCAGCAGATGAATTTCACAATTTGGGGTAGAGAGATTTTAAGCTGGAGAAGGTCGAAAAGAGGAGATTCCAAATTACTGAGTCTCTGACAGGGATTGTCAGGGCAGACAAATGCACAAGTACCACCTTTGAAGCAAAAGGAATTATACAGCGAATAATTAGAACAACTGAGATGGGAACCGGTTGAATCAACTGATAATTGGGATTGTTAGAAAAAGTACACGGGGTTTGGCAGACTGTAAGTGGAAATGAGACCATGTATATTTGTAAAATGAATGAGAAAGTGTTTGGGAGGTTTACATCTTTTTGCAGATAACTTTGTTCTATTAGTTTGACTATTCATGTATTCAGCAGTAAGGAAAGCTAGGGAGGACATGTCGTATGAAGTGATTAAGTTTTTAAATATGGTGTACATGGCAGGATATAACCAGCTCCTTGACATAACATGGCCTTGACAATGCCCCTGCATGCACACCACTTGGACTCCTTCCAGTCACTATGTGACAGAGTAGAGGTAGCGAAATTATACACTAGCTGATCCAGAAGTCTCATATAGAGTTACCGATAGGTTCAGTCCAGTAGACTATCTAGCGGTCAGCTGCAAACACTATTTTAGAGCTGCACTCTCAAAATGTAAGGTTGGATCTCACCGTGGTATCCATTATAACCTCAAAAGACATTAATCATACATCATAATGAAAGAGATAAGGGGTTGCTGGAGCTTTGCTCTGGAGATTAAACATGGGTTGCATCGCTTTAAGCCTTTAATAAGAAAAGTGGTGGTATTGCACCGGTTGATGTAACACATCAACCTGGTAACACAGAGAGGTGGGGCGCCTCCGTAGCCAGGTGGGAAGGAGCAGCAGTGCTTCTTGATTAGACCGGGGTTCGAGCCCGTCACCACCAAATACGGAGGATGCGGAAAGGTCAGGAATGACCACCGCATATTCAAGGAGCAATATGGCCTTAGTTGCTAATTCTCCTCAAAAAAAAAAAAAAAAACAGAGAGGTGGCATTCCTCCATGTGGGGTGAATGCCACACTTTGACCCCTGCTTACATTGGTTCTCAGCTGGCTGGTCAACTCCAGTATACTAGGTACCATATCTGAGGACTAGCACATGGAGGTTATACCCAGGGTTACTAACAATCTCATCATAAAGGTGCAAGCAGAGGATTTGAATGTCATAGAATTGACCAAACTTTAATGAAATTCAGTACACTTGATTGAAGTGGCACCTGAATATCAGTTCCATCAGCATTTTAGACTACCAGGTAGAAAAGGCCAACTTTGCATACCTGAAAGAATGTCTGCGACAGCCTCAAGGACCAACAAGGAATTGCATCATGTGTGCAAACTTTATTTCATGCTTGTTATCGGATGATCAAATGGTTTAAAAACAGACTAGGCACACTGGTGATGGACACCCTTCAACGTCACAAAACGAAGAAAATCTCAATTGAAATGATAGGTGAGTGACTGTTGTTGATATTGGACTGTCATAAAGTTGGACTGTCTATAGGTTCAGTACAGACAATCCTGATGCAAGATTTATGGAGGGGTCATGTGTGTGCAAACTTTATTCCATTCTTGCTATCGGATGATCAAATGGTTTAAAAACAGACTAGGAACACTGGTGATGGACACCTTTCAATGTCACAAAACGAAGAAAATCTCAATTGAAATGATAGGTGAGTGACTGTTGTTGATATTGGACTGTCTATAGGTTCAGTACAGACAATCCTGATGCAAGATTTAGGGAGGGGTCATGTGTGTGCAAACTTTATTCCATGCTTGCTGTTGGATGATCAAATGGACTATAGGTGATTTGTTCAAAAAATCTACACAGGATCCTAGCTTTCTAAGAAGTGTCACTGGGGATGAGAGTTATGTGTTCACCTATGGCCAAACACTCCAAGACCAAGGTGGAATCATCCAAATGACACACAAAAATGTTCCAATGGCCCAAGAAGTCCTGTGCACTAAAATCTAATGTCAAAGTCTTGCTGATTGTTTTTCGATGATGAGGACATAGTGCACACAAATTTGTGGCTTGAGAGGAGAAGTATTACTGCTGCTTACTACATTGAGATTTTTGACACATTTGCATGAGAATGAAAGGCAAAGATGAGCTCAAAAATTGAAGGACAGCTAAATCCTGCACCATGACAATGTGCCCAGTCACACAGCGATGGCAGTTCAGCAGTTCTTGGCTGCAAACAAAATCAGTCATGCAGAAGCCTCCCTATTCCCTTGATCTTGCACAATCTGACTTCTGTCTGTTCCCTAAGCTGAAAATGGGACTTCGGGGTCATCATTTTGCTATAGTGGATGACATCAATACTAAAAGACGTCCTATGTGTACTAAAAAAAAAACACGATTTTAAAGAATTTTTCAAAGCTTGGGAAGACCAATGGAGCAAGTCTGGGTGTGTGTGTGTGTGCGTTATGCAGAAGGAATACTTTGAAGGTGATTACGTTAGCAAACGTTCACTCAAACTTTTCTAGTAAAATTCCAGCAATTTTTTGAATGTACCTCATAGATAGTGCATGTATGTAAAACTGTATGTCAATCTGGTTCTCAATGAGCTCCAATGGTAAAGGTTTGCATTTTTTTTTTATTTTTAATATTTCATCCTTAAAATTATCAGATAAAAAGAAAGGTTAGATCTCGAGTGATGCTGTTTTAAAAAAAAAATAGCAGGATGGTCACTGCATTAGAAGTAATAACGCTCAGTGAATTGAACTCTGAAATCAGAAAGCAACTGGAAGGCAATTTGCCTATAATTCTTAAGGAAAAGAGCTGAATAGGTGCTGAAATTAAAAGTGCAGCTTCCCATTGCAATCAACAATTATGAGAAAATGTGCAAGATTTGCGGCTGAGATTTAAAGATATTTGATTTTTTTGGATTTGAACCTAAACAAAACACTACATGCCTTTAAATTTTCCACTGTTCAGGTTAAGGCTGTGGGTCCCTTTAGGACAGTGAAAGACCAGCATGGATATAGATCAAAGGATAAAGTTTTCGGTGTAAATAAGAACTGGTTTATGCATTTCAAAGTTAGGTATATTTTGTGTAACATCAAGGTGCAAGGAGAAGCTATTAGTGCTAATGAACAGGCAGCTGAGAATTTTTCTAGGAGATCAGCAATAATCAATGAAAAGGGAAACTATTGTTATACCTCCAATGCTTCAATGTTAGCAAATCACTGTTAATGAGATTGGACTTTTTTTGTAAGCAGAGTCCATCAAGAAAGAACCTACATCAGCCAGAAATAAAAACAAATTAATGCCTGTTTATAAACCAGGAAAGGAAACTAACCCTTTTCCTTGGTTCAAATGCTGCAGATGATTTCAAGCTCAAACCCTTGCTTGTTTATCATACTGAAACCTAGTGCTACTATATGTTTTACTTGTTTGCAGTATTTTTCAAGTGCTAATACTAATGTCACATACCTCTTGCAATGGAACCATTGATCTTAGTGCAGGTTCAACATCAGATGGCACACTAAGTGGTTTCACAGTAACATACAAAGTGGAGGGATAATACATCCTAGGAAAACTAGACCACCAGCTAAATACCTGCAAAAAAAAAAAAAATCCTGTGTACACTTATATATCTTAAACTGAAGAAGACAAAATAATAAAGCTTACTGATATTAAATACAGGATTGTTAAAATTAAAGTATCCCTATGTAGAGGGCTCTGGAGCGAGTTGTAAGACTCATACTGAAGAGAAATTTGGACAACAGATACAATAAAGAATGTGCTCGCCATTTATTGGGAAAAAAAATAATTTAGTTATAAAATTTGTCACTGTATACTACGTAACTATCTTAGTTACGATTATGCAAATAACTTACATTATTTTCATAATCGTAAGTTATTTTTTTGACACAGCGCCACTACTGTACTGTATAAAAGCAAAGCAGTTTCTTCAAAATCATACAGTAGATGTTTGCCTGCACTACAGCATCAATGCCAACAACGTTGCAGGAAAAGGCACTATTAGTGAAGCTGTACTATCAGAATAGCAACAATGCAGCTGCGGCTATCAGAGTATTCCGTGGTCAGAAGTGCATAAGGCATGGACCTATGACTGTTTGTGCTGTCCGAAAAATGATTGCGAAATTTGAAGCGACAGGACATCTTGGTGTTCAACCAGGTAGAGGTCGAAAACAAGTGGACTCCTCTCATGTTGAAGATGTGTCTATGGCTTTATCAAGTCAATCTCCATGTGGTAGTGCAAGTGTGCCAGCTGTTTCTCGTAAAGTGGACATGCCATATTCCATGGTAAGGCTAGTAATGCGTCAAGTGTTGTGGTACTATCCTTACAAGATGCACATGCTATAGCAGCTAAGGCATGGTGATGCAGATATTCATTTCACATACGCACTTCAGTTTCTGGCATGAATGACAGTGGATATCACTTGACCATGGAACATCCTTTGGAGTAATGAAACCCAAACTTCTGCTTAAATGGAAAAGTGAATATGCACAACTGTCACATTTGGGCAACAGAAAACCCTTGAGTTATCCAAGAGGTCCCATTGCATTCTCAAAGGTGACAGTGAGGTGTGGATTTACAGCCACATTCATGATTGGGCCATATTTTTTTGAACAGGTAACACCGACTGGACCCCGCACCTGTTCCGTCACTGGACAGCAATATTATGAAATGTTTGCAAATTTTGAAATACCAGAGCTATAACAACGTGGGTGCCTTCAGGATACCATATTCATGCATGCAAGATGGTGTCCAAAGATTGCTAAGGCAACACTTTACAGACAAACTGGTCATCAGCTGTTGTTTCCAGACATCTTGGCCACTCCGATCACCGGACCTCACCCCATGCGACTTCTGGTTGTGGGTTTTTTTGAAGAACCAGATGTATCAGGAAGGATGTCAAACTCTGGCAGATCTGAACGACAGCACTAGACATCGTAAGCTGGCTATTCCAGTTGATACATTACGTTCTGATATAGAAAATGCTGTTCTTTGAATGGGAACTGTTGTTGACAAAATGGAGGACAGACACAGTGAACAACTGTGGCACTGTTCAAGTGATTTGTATTGCCACAGCACCATATAGTGACAAATTTTGTAACTAATTTTTTTTTTCCAATAAATGGCGAGCGCATTCTTTATTGTACCTGTTGTCCAAATTTATCTTTGGTATAAGTCTTAGAACTCGCTCCAGAGCCCTCTATATAGGGATACTTTAATTTTAACAACCCTGTATCAGAAGATGTCTAAGTTTTGATGCCTTTAGGATTAAGTCTGTTGCACTTGATTCTTAAGTTGAATTCATTGCTTTTTTTCTATATCTAAGCCATATATGTTTTTGGATGAACAACATCTTGTTTCGACTTTATTTATGCAATTGTCTCTTTCTTTCTCTGATTTTTAGGCAATATATTTGTTTGTTATTTGGTTTTTAGGAGCATTAGCAACTAAGGCCATATTGCTCCGGGGATATGTGGTGGTCATTCCCTGACCTTTCCACGTTCTCCGTATTTGGTGGTCACGCGCTAGAACCCCGGTGTAATCAAGAAGCATGTGCTATGCACTACTGCTCCTGCCCGCCTGGCTACAGAGGCGCCTAGGCAATATAGGGGAATGTTAAAAATCCCTTGTTCTGAGTGCCCGAGTACAAAAGCATGTCAAGTTGAGTATTTTTTATGTATAGCGACAAACTGTACTCCTTTTTTAAAGGATATTAATTTCATCATTGGTGAGAGGTCTGCCACACAGTGGTCATGAACATGTTTATTCGGAGATAGTGTCCCCTCATTAAGGTCAGGATTGAGGTGGGAAATTGCCAATAGGGCTGGGAGATTCATGCCCCAGTCCCCACACACTTCCCTATAAATTTTACATTTATGAGAAAGTGGGGTGGGCAAGATCCTATTCTCAGAATTTTTTTGGGAGATAGCTGTCTGGAAGATTAGTGGCGTTTTGCCAGTTCTTATGAATTAGTGTTATCTATCTTATACTGAATTAACACCCTTTCATTGGGATCAGAGATGGAGAAGGGGGGGAGCTCAGAGAGTGTTGGGTAAAAACACTGAAAATCCCAGGACAAGGAAACCATTTACACTAGATTTAACACAGGCACTTAAAAATTCAACAGAGGTCATTACAGAAGCATGGTCAAAGACAAAGAGAATCTCTCATCTTTGGGGGAAAAAACTTTACAGAAAATTAAAAAAAAAAACCCAAATATATAATTGCCAACTTTTGAATTTCAAAAAGCTGGAGATCACACATTTTTTTTTTTTTTTTTTTTTATGTGAACCCCAAACACGAGAGGTATTAGAACCTACAGTACTTAGTACCGTGCTTGGGTTTGAGGTTAAGAAGACGAAAGAAGATATTTGTTGACATTGGACTTGAACTTCTGTAGATTGTAATTTTCAGGAAATACGTATGAAGGAAGGTTGTTCCAGAAAACGGCAGTTGAATGAATAAATGAGGAAGATGAAAAGTTGGTTCTGTGGGTTTGAAGTTGGACAGTAAATGGATGTTGGCTGGTGGCGGCACGTGTTCGAACTGTTTTGAAAGAGAGAGCAGGAATTATAGTAGCCAATTCAGAAGAACAGTGCCCATGGAAGTATCTGTAGAAGAGGCATGCAGCAGAAACAGTGCATCTATGAGAAAGCAAGTGGAGAGACTCTGTTAGAGATGAATCATTAATTAACCTAACTGCCCTCTTCTGAATGGAATCAAGAAGCCTGAGAGAGGTTTTGGGGGCACCACCCCAGATGTGGGAACAATATTCCACGGCAGGGCGAATTTGCGATTTATACAGCTGTTTGGAAGAAAAGTAATGCCAAGAGCGAAAGAGAAAACCAAGTTTTTTAGATGCAGAGGAAGCAATATTTGTAATGTGCTTGTGCCAAGAGAGATTAGGGTAATCCCCAAAAGAGATATATCATTTTGCTTAGAAATCTGAGTGTCACTAAAGATAAGCATAGGAGTAGAAGAATCCTTTTTGGGAGATATAAGACAAGACTGAATTTTAGAAGGGTTGAAATCAACTAAGTTGTCTTTGCCCCACTGGAGAATTACCTGAAGATCGGCATTTAAGGAATTGGTAGCAGATTTTCCAGAAGTTGAAGCTGATTGAGCAGGAAAAGGTTTCTCAAAATGGAAAGTTGAATGCAATGTGCTATCATCGGCAAAACTATGGATAGGATTTCCAGTCAATGGAAGAAGGTCATTGATGTGGGGGAAAGAACTGAACCTTGGGGGACACCGGCATTAGTGGAGAAGTTAGAAGACAGAGAGCCATCTACCATCACCCTCAGTGAGCGATCAGAGAGAAAACTGGATAACCAATTACTAAAAACAGTTGGCAAACCATAAGCTTGTTTGTAAGTAGAAACAGAACAGGTAATTTTACAGAAAAACGACGTTTTAATTTTAAAGACCATACTACACTAGTAATTAAATTTTACTGGAAAACACACATTTTATATTAAAATAAATACACCCACAGGATTGTTCACTGATAGAATATGTCTTTAAAAATTAGCTTACCTAACAATTTTCTATCTGTGGATTTCTGTATGGATATTCTATTAGACATCAACTTTATGGCTTTAAGAAAGATACTATTACACACTTTGCCCTCTTCAGAAATGTTGAGTCAAAGTTTTGTTCATAACTATGGCGCTGCTGCCTGGGCTTCTTTGTCAGGAGCATTTCCAAAGCTCCACTAGAAAGAGAAGATCTAAATTCAGTTTTTATTTTTCCAACCCAGCTGAATATTCACTCAGCACTACTATAAGGAATTACTAAAATGCCAAGCATGACTTGAGATAATTTGTTATATTTCAAGCTTCCTTGTGTACTTCTCAGTTCTTCGACCAAGGACCACTGTAACATCAATACTGTCTTTTCTCATAATTGTTTGTTTGTTATTTGGTTTTTAGGAGCTATTTGTTATTGTTATTTTGGTTTTTAGGAGCATTAGCAACTAAGGCCATAATGCTCTGGGGATATGCGGCGGTCATTGCCTGACCTTTCCGCATCCTCCATATTTGGTGGTCACGGGCTCAAACCCCGGTCTAATCAAGAAATGTGTGCTACGCACTGCTGCTTCTGCCCCCCTGTCTACAGAGGCACCTCTCTCATAATAGTGTCAGGTAGGTTCTTACACTTAAGCTGACAGAACTGATGCTGAAAATATCTACTATTTCATCTATTCCTTTATCTTATAATCACTAAGGAGTATGGGGAAATATGTCCACAAAAAATTTGAAAATGATGTACTGCCAATGATGAAATTTATGCTACCTCAGCATTTATAAGAATATCATTCTTACATGGGAACTTGTGCACCATGTAGTCACATGCAGCCATAAAGTACTTCTTCACTGAGCAAAAGAACAGAATCTTCTCCTCTTCATGACCTTGGCAGTAGAAATGCCTCTGACTAAGTCAGAATCATCAATCTGGTGTTGTAATATTACAAATAAAATCTTCCTTTGCATCTAATATTACAAGGACTTTGTAATATTAGATAAAGGGGAAGATTATACACCTCCTTAATGATCCTTCACTTATGATCCCTCAGAAAAAAAAAAAAAGATTCCACAAAAGCATTAAAAAAAAAAACAGACTAAACAGTTTTTGAAGAGACTTCTCAATGAAAATAAAATCAATGAAATCACATTCAAAAAGAAGAATCCCAACCATCTGTAAGCCCTCTTACATCTTTGCAGATGTCAACTTACAAACAAGGCTTTCCAGTCAGGCTAAACATAAGCAGAAGGCAGTACCCAGGATACAACTTAGCCCAACGGCTGAGATTTTCTTTTTCTGTTTTCTTCTGTCACCCCATTACCATCAAGGGTAAAGGGAAGGGTTTTTGCTTTAGTAAAGGTGACTACAGTGGTCTCAGACAGTTTTTAAATTCTATACAGTGGGATCAACTGATGATGTTACCAATGGTGAATTCTAAATGGGAAGCCTTCAAAGACTTAATCTTGGAGTCAACTAAGCTTTTCATACCAACTAAGAAATACTGTTCAAGGTTTAGGCGTAAATGAATGTCAGAAAATTAATGAGGCTCATGGCAGAGAAGAAAAATGCATGGGATGCATTTTTATTCTCTGCCATGGCAGATATAAGCTAGTCTGTAATCAAGTCATAAAGGAGGTTAGGCAGACCTCTGCCTAAGAAAAGAAAAGAAAAAAAAGCAAAGAGTTCTATACTTATGTAAAATCTAGACAGAAATGGATGAATCAGATTGGTCCACTTAACATAGATGATTCGACTATAGATGATCCTGCTCAGGTAGCTGATAAATTGAATGAGTATTTTGCATTTACATTCGCACATGAGGAGTTATTCAAGGAGGGAATGCCAGAAATTTATCGAGCTCTAACAGGGAGCTAAGTGATTTTGTAATAACTGAGAGCAAAGTGGAGGAGAAATTGTTGAAGTTAAACATAAGGGGGGCACCTGGGGTGGATGGGATCTATCCAGTTATATTAAAGGAGGCAGCAAAGGAAGTAAACAAAGTGAGCCATAATTATGAGAGCTTCCTTGGACTCAGGGGAGGTCCCCATGGTTTTTAGGTGTGCAAATATCTCCAGTTCAGAAATGGGGTTTAAAAGGTAGTAGTAGTAGCAGTAGTAGAGGCATATGATGCAAGAAAGCAAGCTTATGTAGCATCAGCCAAAAAAAAAAACAAAAAAACCCATTTCACACATCCATTCCCTCTAAATGTTTGTCCAGTTCCTCCAATTTGTTTATGCTATCAATTTCCACGACATTTGGAAGTTTGTTTCAGCAATCAACTGCCCACTGGCTAAAGGAAAATTTCCGCACATCTATTCTACAACTGTCATTCCTTGATTTCAGCTTATGCCCCCTCAGGTTTGTAATCTGAGCAAGAGGAAGAATCCCATCAGCATTGAGCCTGCTTAATCCATTCAAGGCATTATACACCTCAATCAGATCGCCTCGCAGTCTCCAGACGTTGCAATTTGCAGAACTTAAGCCTTTCTTCGTAAGAGCACCCCTTTGTTCCTCTCACCAGTCTTGTCGCCCTTCTCTGTACTCATTCTAGCAACTTTACATCTTTCCTAATATGAGACTTCCACACATGACGTGTGACCCCTCACATATGGCACAGCCACAGGCTTCATCAAACAATTAACTATTGCATCACGCAGTTTCATATACATGACTGTCAGTGTATGCCCTCATGTTCCACACTCTTTACTGTCAGTTTGACTGATGAAGGTTACCATAATAATCGAAAGCTTTTATACTGCATGTATTTAATATATGTGTGTTTTACAATTAGTATTAAACCCATCATTATTTATTGTCTTCCGTTTCACTCTGTGTCACACAATAATCCACAATAATAATGAATCCAGAGCGCACAGGCCTCTTTAATCATGTTGAAATGCAAATTAATGAGAAGCATGAAAATCAAATTCATCCCTCAAATTCGTCCCAAGACAACCTTTAAAAAACCTGTAAAATTCATTCATCTTGCCAAATTTCCCACAACTACATAAATATGTTCAAAATATTGGCATGAAAACAAATAGTAAAAAGAGGAAATATAGGAAAAATTATATTAAATTTGGTTTTTCATCTCTTGGCAATGAGGACTATGCACGCCTACAATGTGTCATTGGCAGAGAAGTTCTGGCCAATAGCAGTTTGAAACTTTCCCTCTTGCCTCGTCATTTAGAAACAAAACACAAAAATCATGCAGCAAAGCCAGTTGATTTTTTAAGTGGAAATTGCAAGAAATCAAAACATCTAATATTGATTTGTATATAGAAATCGAAAATCAAGGCAGTGAAATAGCACTTCAGGCATTATACTTAGTAAGCTGTAAAATAGCAAAAGCTGGGCAAGCCTGTACTATTGCAGAAAATTTGATTTTGCCATGTGCTAAAGCTATTGTCAGGTGTAAGTTTGGTAATAATTTGAAGAAATTGGATATGATACCCTTTTCCAATAATACAGTGTCTCACCAAATACATGATATGTCTGAAGATGTTGAATCTATTATTATTACAGAAAGAGTAAAAAAAGTACATTTTATGCTTTGCAATTAGATGAGACCATGGATGTTTCCAATCTAGCCAGTTTAAGTGGAGGAAAACATGCTGTAGGACATTTTTCATTTAATTAACTCATATTTTGAAGGAAAAACAAATTGATCGGTCTTTGTGTTGTGGAATTTGTATAGATGAAGCAAAATGAATGAGAGGAAAATTTGCAGGCCTTATTATTTGCTTCAAAAATATATGTGCTAATGTCTCATGGAGACACTGCAGTCCTAAACAAGCTCTAGCGTCGAGACGAATGTCTCAACAACTTAAAAGTGTACTTGATGATACTGTCAAAATAGTTAACTTTATAAAATTGATATCAACAAATTCGAGACTATTCACTTCTTTATGTAAAAAAATGGGCAGTGAGCATGTAACTCTTTTAACATACACATGCGGATATTAGATGGCTGTCATGTGGAAAAGAAATTACACATTTGTTTGAATCAAGACAAGAATTAATTCTTTTCTTTGTGGATCATACTTTTCATCTCAGTGGGTGTACAACAGACCAAATATGGCTTCAAAATTTAGCTTATTTGTCTTATATTTTTTCGAAGATAAATGAACTACATTTATCATTATAAGGGTGCAAATACAACGGTTTACACTGTTCAAGACTGAGTGGAAAGTATGATAAAAAAATGTAAATTTTGGGACGACTTTATTGATAACAGTACAGAGTGCTTTAGCACTTTACACAATTTTTTAACTGAAAATGAACTGACTTTGGACAAAGCTGTTAAAAAATCCATTAAAGAGCATCTCAACTTCCTATAAGTTACTTTTAAAGAGTATTTTCCAGAAATATCACAAAATCTGAACTAGATTCGTAATCCATATGATGAATCTTTTGTGGCAATGGCTAACCTAAAACTGACAGAAGAAGAAAACCATTTTTGATATATCAACAGCATTTGAACTTCAAAACTTATTCAAGACTGAAAATCTTATAACCTTTTGGCTTGTATTAAAAACAGAATATCCATCATTTAGTGAAAAAGCTGTGAAAATCCTGCTGCCATTTTCAACTACGTATATGTGTGAGAGAGCTTTTGCAATTTATACCTCATTCAAGCTGCAATACAGGAACAAATCTGATGCAGAACCAGATTTGATGCTCTGTCTGTCTTCTGTTGAATCAAATATTTCTACTTTATTCGGCAAAAAAAACACAAACAAACCCAAAAATCACATTAAATTTATCATTTATTTGATTTATAACTACATATTAATATTATGTTTAAGGATTTTATTACATATATTCTGTGAGACATATAGTCGTACAAAAGTAAAAATTTGCTATCAGTGAAATAAAGGAAAGATCTTGTATGTAAAAATAAGGCTAGTTGATTAGCTCCACAGAAAAGGAATGTAATACAAATCTGGCTAGAATTCAGGAAACACTTCTCAGAAGTCAGGAGCTGTTTGTTTGTTATTTGGTTTTTAGGAGCATTAGCAACTAGGCCATATTGCTCCGGGGATATGCGGTGGTCATTCCCTGACCTTTCCGCATCCTCCGTATTTGGTGGTCACAGGCTTGAACCCCGTCTAATCAAGAAGCATGTGCTACGCACTGCTGCTCCTTCTCACCTGGCTACAAAGGCACCCAAATTCAGGAGCAATGTCTATTCGATGTCTATTCATAATGGTTATATTACATTTTTCAATATGTCAAGTGGCTCCTGTAGCCCTTCCAGATCCCATATTTACTCCAATTTTTACTTTATATTATTATCTCGCTCATTAACGAATGAGATTAAAGACTAAGAGAGTGAGATACAGATAGAACAGTTAAGGAACAATTAAGATCGAAGAAATAAGCTTTTGAAATGAAAAGAGCAGAATGATTAGGACAAATTGTATGAAAAGAACAGACTTGAGATAGTGGAAAATAAGTAGCTCAATGAGTACTAGATATAATTTTAGTTCTATGTTTCCCAGAGAAAGGAGTGCCCTTGACTTAAACGAATCATAAAGAATGGCAATTGAAAGAGTTTCCAGTGAGAAAGGCAGGGAAGGAAAGATACTTAGCCCGAGGAGCTGACAAATAAATTTGTATAATGCCGAGTCGTTACATTCATAAGTTTCTTACATTTACCTTGTGCAATATAGTCAAGCTTTTTAATGAGTGAGATAATATAAATTAAAAATCAGAGTAAATATGGGATCCAGCAGTGCTACAGGAGCCACTCGACACATTAGAAAATGTAATATAACCATTACAAAGGCAATATTTCCTTCCATCATGGCTGGAGCAATCTTAATTCAGGTCCTTCTGCACCATTAGTAGGAGTCATATCGAGAGTAAAAGGAAGAACTTATGGAGAGGGAAAACGTACATTTAGGAATGGACCTTCTTAAAAGAATTAATGTAAGTTCTATTAATGTCTTTAATAATTAAATAAAGGCAAGGAGAAATGAGGCAAAAATAGAGAAATGATTCATGGAAGAAATATAATATATTTCTTCCACCCCAATCATATGGAATATTATGTGGAATTTTGGCACGAAGAAGAGAGTAGTGCGTGAAAAAGGAGAGCGTAGTTTTGTTTTTTTTTTTTTTTTTTTTTAAGGAGCATTAGCAACTAAGGCCATATTGCTCCGGGAAATGCGGTGGTCATTCCTTGACCTTTCCGCATCCTCCGTATTTGGTGGTGACGGGCTCGAACCCCGGTCTAATCAAGAAGCGTGTGCTATGCACTGCTGCTCCTTCCCACCTGGCTACAGAGGCGCGGAGAGCGTAGAAGGATCGAGAGAGTCCAGTAGCTAACCGGGGAATTGAGGTCCATAAGAAAGCTTCAGAAATATAGATATAGTGCCGAGTCATTACGGCCATAGGTTTCTTATATTTACCTTGTGCAATATAGTCAAGTTTTTTAATGAGTGAGATAATAATATAAAGTAAAAATTGGAGTAAATATGGGATCTGGAAGGGCTACAGGAGCCACTTGACATATTGGAAAATGTAATATAACCATTATGAAGGCAACATTTCCTTCCATCACGGCTGGAGCAATCTTAATTCAGGTCCTTCTGCACCATTTTAGGAGTCATATCGAGAGTAAAAGGAAGAAGTACATTTAGGACTGGAACTTCTTAAAAGAATTAATGTAAGTTCTATTAATGTCTTTTCAGGATAATTTTAAGTTAAACTAAGTTAAGAAATTAATAGTACAAAGGAGGGCATTAACTTAATTATTAAGTTGATTAAAATTATTATTATTATTTTTAGCAATAAAGGTTATTAGGATGATAAACCATAGATATACATTGCAGCTTAAAACAATATAAGAGAATGTTTAAGATAGTATGTTAAAAAGCAGCAATATATGAAACAGGAATTATTGACCATAAGTTGCATTTATCACCATGAAAGTTTGAAAAATTTATTGTGGCAAAGGACTGAATCAAAAGAGACTGTATTTAACTTTGTGATGATTTAACAATTTCAGTATTAAGGAATATGTACTTAGTTAAAGCTTAATAAAAAGATGGCACTCACCTAAATAATCTGTTATGGTTATTTGAATTATGAAAGTGGTGTGGGAAATCTTTGATTAAAACTAAAATCAGAAGTTAAGAATCTTGATTAAGAAAGCATAATTTAAAAAAAAAACTTATCCCAGAGGAGGGGGAGGTGCACCCCATCATCCTCTAGTTGTCAATTACAATACTGTATAAATAAAATATCTTAAAATTAAAAAAGGAATAAGGTCAATAGTCGTGAACGATGGACTTTCGATAGATTCATCTTCAGTTGGCGTTAAAATGAAGAGCAGAAGGTTGCTGTAGATCCTAAGTACCCGAAATGTTTTGCTGGACATGTGGTAACTTAATTCAAGTGAGATTCCAAATGGAAGACAAGGAAACCGGAAGTTGTGTGTTTAAGACGTCAAGATCGGTGTTGAGACGGTAGCATTCTATTATGAGGATTTCGTATAGGAGTTTATAGTTTGAATTTAATTTGATAATGGTTATTGTGGCATCAACTAAGGGGTTATGGTTATGAGTGTGTACGTGCTGAGACAGTTCAGTATTTCCTTGTGTCTGGAAACTATTGACATGGTAGTAGGTGTGTGTGTTTGCGATGGTGGAGTTAGTTAGTTAGTTAGTTATTTGGTTTTTAGGAGCATTAGCAACTAAGGCCATATTGCTCCGGGATATGCGGTGGTCATTCCCTGACCTTTCCACATCCTCCGTATTTGGTGGTGACAGGCTCGAACCGCGATGGTGGATGATCCAAATTTATTAGTAGTGGTCCCAATGTAACATGCGTTATAATTGGGTTGACATTTGATTAAATAAACTATGTTATTGATGTCCTTAGTGTCATATATGCAGTTTTTAGAAATAAGTTGAGTGTTTCATTTGAAAAGGAGGAAGAGAGAAACCTTGTAAAATTTTTGAATGAGATATTATGAAATACTTGCTTATTTGTAGTACTTAAAAATGTGTAAAATTTTGTGTTAATAATAGATGATTTGGTGATAATTATTGGTGTCCTCGTAATTGCTCATAAGCTATTGATATTTTACACATTTTCCCAAAAAGAGAAAAGTAGTAAATCACATTTATTACCCAAATATCTTGGACCTTCTGACCATAGAAAGTAGTCAGGTAGCTTGTGGGCTGTGGTAAGGGTTATAAAAATTATAACTAATAATAAACAAAGGTAGAATAAAGTAATATAAAATTAAATATAAAGTAAAGCATTGCCAATGAAAGAAACCACATCTACAATTCCTTATAATTAGTTTACTATCTTACAGTATATTGTGTTAAATAAATATGTTTTCCATACTAAATTTTTTTCAATCTCAAAGACCATTGTTATATATAATTTTACATTATTATGCACTATTGCTTATAAAATGTAGTACTGGAAATATTTTATAATAAAAATTCAGACTAGTATACAATTTCAGAGAATATAAGCATACAAATTCACGATAAACATATTATGTTGAAAGGGGTTCGCGAGTCAAACAAGGTTGGGAACCCCTGCCTTAGAGCAAACAATTTGAAGCTCCAAATTCAGATTGATGAACACATTCAACACACAAAACATGGGAACAATGGTTAACAGGCATTGAAGTTGCACATAAAACCATCTGTGAGGACAAGGCTTTTTTCATCTCTTATCCAAAAGTACTGAATGTTGCATATCAGCAGAAGAATTATCAAAAAACACTTAACAGAACATTGGTAGGGTCTTCTACCTCTTCCCTACTTGGATAGCTCTTCTTCATAGTGACCATGATAGAAGCACCAGAGCAGAACCACAGGTTAAATCTACATACAGTCGAAGTTCTATATAATGACCCCCCCCCCCCTCCTCGGGAATGAGAAAAATGATTGTCATGTCGGAACGACGTTCTATCAATAGTTCATAAAATCAGCAACGAGACAAGTAAAACCTTGAAGATTTAATGCAGTTCTACTAATACAATATAGTATAATCTTATTTATAATATTTATTACAGTATTAAACATGAAACTTATGATTGTAAATTTTGCATTGATTGTAGAGTGCAGTGAAGTAATCAAGACCCAACAAGAGAATTGTTTTATACTTTAAAATAATCTGTCAAAAAACATACTGTTTCAATGGTTGAGCATTTTTTAAAGAGAATTATGAAGGTGTGCAATAGCAGTTATTTCACTTTTGCAGTTAGGTGCTTAAAAAAAAAAAATATATATATATATAGACATGCAAATTCCAATCCTTGATGTATTGAATCTTCTTCAACCACAATAGGTTCCTCTTCTTTGTCACTACAAATTTCAGAAGATTCCATTGTCTGCAATGAGTTTCTCTTCATTCATGCATATCCTGAAACATTAAATGTTCACATCCATTTCTGTGTAATCTTTTAAGCTTAAGTTTTCCTGTAAGTTTAGGTGATGATGCATATGCCCAAATATTTCTTTTCTATTATTGGACTGTTCTTCGCAATTAATAGAGGAAGAAGCACGCAAAACTTTACACTTTGCATCATTCAAGGTGGTAAATCCAGCATGTTTGAAGCAGTTGGTGATCACTTTTTCATCAACTTCATCCATGCTGAAACACATTGCCTGCAAGATGCCGATTTTGTATAATTTTGTTTAATAGCATTCTTAGGTAGTTTTTCTTAAAACACTGGATTACCCCTCGACCAAGTGGCTGAAGAAATGAGGTTGGCATGTATTCGACAGTGATTGCATAGAGGTCATTTATTTGACAATGAGGGGTGCAGTTATCCACAAACAGCAAAATTTTTCTATTCTTCTCGCTCATCCTGCGATCTAAGTCTCTGATCCATTCTTCGTAGATTTGTGATGTCATTCAAGCTTTAGGTGTAGTCGGTAATGTCTTCAACCCTTTAAAGCATCGAGGCTTCTCAGCTTTCCCAATAATTAAAAGAGTATGCTTCTCTGTGCTGGACATGTTTGCTACTAGAAGAATGGTAATCCGTTGTTTGGCCTTTTCCCCACCACTACCTTTCTCACCTTTAAATGTAAATGTTTTATGCGGTAGCAATTTAAAAAAAAAAAAGAGTTCGATGTGGTTATATGTCAGCAAAACATTTTTTAAAAGATTTTCCTTCCATTCCTTTGTAGCGTCAATGTCCATGGCTGCACTTTTGTCACACTTTTTTGAAAGACCGGCCATGACCAGTCTCGAATTTCTGGAACCATCCATCTGAACTTTTAAATTCTTCAATATCCATTTGATGCACAGAGGATTCTGCTTTAGCTTTTAAAAGATTACTGTCTATTTTTTAGCAAGCATCATCATTAGCCACTCCAAAAGTACCTTTTCAAGGTCTGGATACTTTACCTTTTGTGCTCAAATCTTACCCAGTGCAGCAGATTTCTGTAAACGGTGAAGGTAAAGAAAGCCTGCACGAGAAGCATGCAAAAGTTCAATGGAATTTACCGGTAAAAGTACTTTGCCATAACGGCATTTGTATTGTTGCTTGCTCAGTAAACATACAGTGAGTTTATCGGTCAGGAGTAGAAATTGAACCCCATGGGAGATTGAAACCCTTCCGAAGTGGAGAGGGTAACCTGACCTCTTTCTTTAGAATTACTGGTGGACTAGTGGATAAATTGTTTATCAAAAAAAAAAAAAAAAAAAAAAAGGCAAAGGAAGCCCACACGAGAAGCACGGCAAACTTCGAAAATGTTTACCGGTGAAACTACGCTACGAACATTTTTTACGACGCCAGAACTTCCAATATGGCCCTGTTCGTGATTCAATTAGTTAATTAAATTAGTGATTCTAAAGAAAAAAGGTCAGGTTACCCCCCCCCCCCACTTCTGGAGGGTTTCAAGCTCCCGTGGGATTCAACTTCTACTCCAGACCGATAACACCCACCATCTGTTTACCGAGCGAGCAACAATACAAATACCATTACGGCAAAGTACTTTTACCGGTAAATTTCATCGAACTTTTGCATGCTTCTCGTGCAGGCTTTCTTTACCTTAGCCCTGTAAACTTTCAATCTTTTTCTGATCTTTCAGAATAGCGAACGGAGTACTCTTAGGAATGCTGAACTGTTTGGTGATGCCAGTCTTAGAATGCACACAATCTACAGCTTGACAAATCCCAATTTTATCTGCAATTGGCAAAGCTATCCACTTTCTTTGAGCCATACCAATAAACATACACTCTAACTAATGAAATCAACCTCTAGCCGATATTCATTTCATTACTGAACTGTGAGAAAAGAGCGTGGGAAATCTTAACAAATGAGTTCTCACAGTCAAGCTGCAAGCTCGTCAATTACATCAATATACTTGAAGCATTCTGTCATTTTCATTTTTAAATGCGAATATTGTAATAAAAAAGTAAATATTTATGGCTGTTATATAGAAATCCTTTTATTTTCAAAGTCGTTATACTGAATGTAAAATAACATTAGGTTAATGAGAAATTGGCTGGGACCAACCACATAGGACGTTATAACGTGTTGGGACATTAAAATGAGGGTTACTATAAAGAGCTTCGACTGTATAGAGCACTCTAGAAAACTATCAGTACAGCACAGGTAGTGGTTTCAGGTGATAGCCAGAGTGAATAACAGCCACAACCATAACATCACAATCAACGAGGAGAATGATTCACATTATCCATCTCTTCAACCTCTCTGCTCAACAACTTGCATAAAAGAGGGACTTTTGAAGAATTTTATATATTTTTTTTTCACACCATGCTTGAACCAGTTTCTCAGGCAAGAGTTGCAGCCCTACACCCCAAACCAATAGGTTTTTTCATTTTGCAAAACAGGCAAAATAACTATAGGATACATGCAATTTTTTTTAATATACACAATAAACTGATGCCTCATAGTTTATTGTGTGTATATAGTTTCAGCAAAAACGAGAAACATAGCTACTCTTATTGCTGAAGGAACTAGAGGAATTATTGATACAATAATCACTTAAAATTACAATAGATACCTTTTGACTACTAGTTAAATCTATCTTAGGTTCTAATTAAATCTTAGGTTCCAGTTGTAACTGAGATATGTGGAGGCGCTAATGATACTGAGCTTCAGTTTCTAATATATTTTAGCCACAGTGTATATTTCGTATGCAAGATTCATTTGGATCAAATTGTATTCGACATTACCAAGATGCCACATAAACTGTACTGGAATATTATTTAATGAAATACTGTAGCTAAGTTCAACTGCAAATGGAATACAAGACAGTTATTAGTATTCAATTTTTTTAAAAATTTCATTAATTTTTATATTACCTCATTTACATCACACTGATGAGCTCTCTTCTGAGGGGGATTAAATAACTGTAATCTTAATTGTTTTCCAATATTAAGGATCCCATTTGCTCCACGAAGCTAAAATAAAAATGGAATCATAAAGGAAAAGCATCCTCATCATCATTAGTATTAGTTGCTATAAGGTTAAAGGAAAAGCATCCTCATCATCATTAGTATTAGTAGCTATAAGGTTAAAGGAAACCAGGCTTTTGTTGCACCAGCCAAAAAATAAATAAATAAAAAATAATTTTAAATAAATCAATAAATAAAAGTAACTATGTGAATCCTTTCTCACAATGGGTACCTATTCAAACTGCCCACTGAATTTCACCCTCAACCACTAACAAATTAAACGTATTTCAGTAATTTCTCGAAAAGTAAAACTCATTGGCTAAAAGAAAACTTCACGCAATCCAGTTAAATTGTCCTTCCTTGTGATTTTAAGCTATGACTCCTGGTTCTTGACCTTTTATAACATTGAAAATTTGGCCCCCATTCATTTTACTTACCCCTCTCAGAGTCTTACAGATTTCAATTGGGTCCCCTCTAAGGTGCCTAGTTACCAAGTACTGTTGGCCATTTATTCAAAGGCTTTCCTTATACAGATGCCATTTACCAATCTCACTAGGCATATTGCCAGTCTTTGAATGGGCAACGAGCCTGAAAGAAGTTTGATATCTTTCTGAAGTGCAGTTTCCATACTGAATAGAGCAGCATTTCTCAAACTGTTTTCCAAGGAACACTAATGTTCCATGGGATGTGAACAAGTGTTCCGCAAAAAATCGTAATTATTAATTAAAAAAAAATAAAATAAATAAATTTTGCATATTTGTAGCGTACACCACTTTTGTATCATTATAATTTTTTTTCGGTTATTAATATACTAGCATAGACTAATAATCAAATATACTGCGGAACACTTTATTTTGGCGGGCTTTGCAATGAGGTAATGACACCTACAAAAAAGTAGAAATGTGGTGATCTAGTATGCCATTCATATGCGATTTAGCCTGGAGTACATGGGTTGAAAGAGAGGAGGTTGTTGTTATTTGGTTTTTTAGGAACATTAGCAACTAAGGCCATATTGCTCCGGTGCGGTGGTCATTCCCTGACCTTTCCGCATTTGGTGGTGACGGGCTCGAACCCCGGTCTAATCAAGAAGGGTGTGCTACGCACTGCTGCTCCTTCCCACCTGGCTACGGAGGCGCCAAAGAGAGGAGGAAGCAAACCGATATCATAACTAAACTCACTTTCTTGTATAAATTTTTTTTTGATAATCATTAGTATTTTGAAATATTATTATTAAAATATGTGACCATAGATTTGTGGTTGAAAAAAGGAACTTTAAAATGAGAAGCAAGGTACTTCTATAGTGTAACTGTGGTCAATGAAAAACGAACATAATACTGTCACACTTCAAAGTGAGGATGACCAATCGCAGCCTTTTGTTCCCAAAAATCCAAAGTGAAAGAACAGGAACCAACTAATAAAGGACCAAAACGAAAGTATAATGACAGTTATTTGAATTTCGGCTTTACATGTGTTGGAAATAAATATGCTCCTGATGCACAGTGGTCATATGTAATAAAATATTAGCAAACAGTTCTTTGGCTCCTGCTAAACTTGTGTTTCGTAAGTGTTCTGTGAATATGTTGTGAGATGAAAAGTGTTCCGTGAATATGTTGTGAGATGAAAAGTGTTCCGTGAATATTATTATCATTATTAGCCATATGGTGCAAGGAAGCCTGAGGCTTTCGCTACACCAGCCAAAGGGAAAAAAAAAAAAAAAATCCCGAGTTACCCTGAGAGAGAGAGAGAGAGAGAGAGAGAGAGAGAGAGAGAGAGAGAGAGAGAGAGAGAGAGAGAGAGAGAGAGAGAGAGAGAGAGAAGAAAGGAATCACCAAGAAAGAGAAGAATGATGATATCCAGCTCAAGACCTGGGTTTGCCAAGCCCAGCCCATACTCAGCAGATGTGAGCCCCTGTTGTGAGATGAAAAGTGTTCCATGACTAAAAAAGTTTGGGAAACGTTGGAATAGAATATTGCAAGTGCAGTCTTACAATTGCTTTGTACAGTGAGATTATAACCTCCTATCTCTGCAAGAAAACATTCTATAAATCACTGATAGGACATCATGGAGCTATCCTTGCCACCTGTCTGTTTCACTGCACAGAGAATAACAAAGCACCCTATGAAGTGTATATGTTATTTTGGAGTTGCTATTCCCCAAGTGAAAGACCTTGCATTTTGCTGCATTAATATGCAGTTGCCACTCTACAATCACTGAAGCCTATATAAGTTGTCCTGAAAAAGTGCTGCCTGGCACTGTTCAATTATTCTTCCATCATCATCATCTGCAAATTTTGAAATCATACCATGTATCCCTTTGTTAATGTAATTTAAGAAAACCAGAAACAACAACAGTCTGAGTGCTGATCTTTGGGACCTACTTCTTACATTAGGCCAATCTGAAGAGTAAGTATTAATCATAACCCTTTTTTCCTCCTGCCCTGTAGCCACCCTGCAATCCATCTAAGGATTTTCCTTGTGATCCCAACAAGCTGGAACTTGTTGGGAACGCAAGGAAACCTATCACTTGAAACTCAGTCAAATGCTTTGCTAAAATCCAAATAAACAATGTCAAAATCATTTCTTACATCCAGCTGATGAATGATTCCATCAAAATAGATAACCAGGTTAGTTAAACATGATTTTTCCCTTTACAAAACTGTACTGTTTCCTTCAGAATTTAATTTCTATCTAAATGACTCTGTACTGATCCCATATTCATTGCCTCCATAATTTTCCCTACCACTGAAGTCAGACTGACTGGTCTGCAGTTATCTTTTTGCTCTTAGAACAGCCTTTATGTACTGACGATATGCTGACACTTCTCCAGTCCAAAGGAATCTTTCCTGAATCGAATGATGTCCTCATAATTAATGATGCAATGTACTTTCTTGTCACCTCCCACAAAATTTCTAGGTATATACCATCAACTCCAGAAGCCCTATGCCTCCCAGCTTCACTCAAACAGATTATCATCACTGTGAAGGGTCTTTTTTCTTTACTTATATAAACTCTAGAAGGGGATGATTACATTGGTCTGTTAAGGCAAAGAATGGTTTAACTGTTGTTGATGATCAGGCTCAAGGTGCTTAAAAACAATAGATATTTTGCATCTATGTTCACACATGAACAATTTTTTAGGGATGGAGATGACTGAAGTGTAACAAAATCTAATAGGGAGCTAAATGATTTTGTGATAACTGAGAGGAAAGTGGAAGAGAAACTGTTACAGCTAAATGTAAATAAGGCAACTGGGGTGGATGGGATCTATCCAATTATATTCAGTGAGGTGACACAAGATATAAGCACACCTTGGCCATAATTCTGAGAGCAGTGTTGTTTTCAAGGGACGTCCTATAGACTATAGAAGTGTGAATATTCTCCAGTTTACAAAGGGGAAATCAATGGGTGACGTTGATTTCCCCTTTTGTAATCTGAACAAGTGGAAGGATCCCATCAGAATTCAGCGTGCTCAACCCATTCAAGGTCTTATACACCTCTTTCAGATCACCGCGCAGGTGCCTAGTCTCCAGCCACTGCAATTTTCAGAACTTAACCAAGAGAGGCTTAAGTTCTGCAAATTGCAGTGGCTGGAGACTAGGCACTGCGTGGTGATCTGATTGAGGTGTATAAGGCCTTGAATGGGCACGCTGAATTCTGATGGGATCCTTCCACTTGTTCAGATTACAAATGGCATAAATTCAAATTAAGAAGGGACAGATGTAGAATAGATGTGCGGAAATTTGCCTTTAGCGTGGGTGGTTAATTGCTGGAACAAACTTCCATCTATTGTTGTGGAAGTTGATAGGTTGAATAAATTTAAGGAGGAACTGGACAGGCATTTGTAGGGAATGGTGTGATTTTTTTGGCTGATGCTGCATAAGCTCATACACTTGCTTTCTTGCATCACAATGCCACTACTACTACATGAATAATTACAGACCTGTTAGTTCATGGGAAAATAATGAAGTCACTGTATAAAGAAGTAATGCAGGATCATTTGGACAGGAATGCAGTTATACTACAGTCACAGCATGGATTTGTTATGGAGTGATCTTGTCTGAGCAATCTGAGTGGATACAATGATGTAGTAACAGAAGTACTGGATGCAAAAATATAATTTTAACATCACATACTTAGATTTCAGAAAAGCTTTTGACAATGTTCGACATAAAAGAATACTATACAAATTGGAGCAGCATGGAATTAGGAGCAGGTTACTGCTGTGGATTAAGGAATAGCTGAATGGCAGAAGACAAAGCTCCAATTTGAGGATACAAACTGGAAAGGCAAAGAATTTTGAGCTTTTGGAAAGAGATAAGTTTTTGGAAAATTTTGCAGTTTTTTTAATTAATTAACATATTAAATTGTATTCAAGAAATATTTTAATAGTCCTAGTCACATTCATTAGCTTCCTTTTAGCTTTAGCTAGAGATTCTGTAAGTTAAGACATAATATTTGTAAAGCTTTTGCATTGTAATTGGGCACAAATATTGTATCACACAGCTAGTAGCATAGTCCATGGTAGTGGAAATGTAGGGTTTTAATTGTGGTAAATAAGTAGCTTGTAGGTACTAATCACGTAGGTTGGTATATTTTTTTTTTTTATTTTTAGCTAAGAAATTTTATTTCTAGTAAGACAATAACTAATTTAAAACTCTATGAATAGCATAGCATAATACATACAACATAATCTTGGGTAGTATTCGTATTAAACTGAATTTAAATGAAAACCACGCCACAGACTATTTGTAATTTCAGATTAACATACTGAATGTGTTTTACTACACTCAGGGCAGTGAAGAATGAAAAAGATCTGGGGTAATTGTGCAGTCAGATATGAAGTTTTCTGAACAGTGCAGACAGGCTGCCAGAGCAGTTCATGGGATAATATCAATGACATACACGAATTTTACTATCAGGAATAAGGAAGTGATTATCTCTTTATAAGGCAATGGACAAGCCACACCTTGAGTACTACATACAGGTCTGGAGGCCTCATTTTAGGAAGGGTGTAGATCTGCTGAAATGGGTACAGAGAAGGGCAATGAGATGGGTGAAGGGAACAAAAGGGTGGTCTTACCAAGAAAGACTTCATTTCTGAAAACTGTAGCATCAGGACAATAGATTTGCGAGACAATCTGATTGAGGTGGTTAAGGCTTTGAATGGACTGAGCAAGCTGATGATTCTTCCTCTTGCTCAGGCTACACATGTGAGGAGGTATAAATTCAAATTGAGGAAGGATGGTTGTAGAATAGATGTATCATTAGTAAATATTGAAAATTTGCCTTTGCCCAGTGGGTTAATGATTGTTGCAACAAACAAACATCTGTTGTTGTGGGTAGTCTGAATAAATTCAAGGAAGAACAAGGAAAATTATTGGACAGGATGGACATATAATGTAGGATTTTTTTTTAGTTTACTTTATAAGTTTGCTTTTTTTGCATCACTACTGCTAATACTAAAGAGTGGCACTGCTCTTCTTGGAATACAGTAATTAGTGGAGTTTCCAGGGTTCAGTACTAGCCCCCATTTTTGTTTTCAATATTTACTAATGATACTGATGAATGCATATCAAGCATATGCAGACAAAACAAAGGTTGGCAGTATGGTTAATGACACTAATCAGAATAAACTGTGACAAGAGCTAGAAAAATTAGGCAGAGGGGCTGAGAAGTGGCAACTGAAATTTAATATTGACAAATGCAAGGTACTGCATATGGGTAGCAGTAATCCCAGAATAAAATACCAATAATATATCATTCTTCACTAGCCAGAGTTTGGTATCACACTCAGAGTAGTAGAGAATGAAAAAGACCTGGGGGTAATTGTGCATCAGACACAATCTCTCAGCAGTGCAGATGGACTGCTAAGACAGCTCATGGGCCGTTTGTGAATGAAATACAGAAATTTTTCCAGCAGGGCCAAAGAGGTGATTATCCCACTGTATAATAGAATTATTAGACCACACCTTGAGTACTGCATACAAGTCCAGAAGCCTCATTTTAGGAAGGATATATCTATTGGAATGGGTGCAGAGAAGGGCAGCAAGATTTGTGAGGGGTTTGGGTTTGGTTTGGGGTTTATTGGCGCATTAGCAACTAAGGCTATAATGCGCCAAATCCAATTTGTGAGGGGGAAAAGAAGGTTATGCAAACTGCAGTTTGGAGACTAGGATCCTGTGAGGGGATCTGACTGAGATGTTTAAGACTTTTAATGGACTGTGTACGATTAATGCCGATGGCATCCTTAGTCTTGCTTGGACAGCACACATAAAGAAGCACCAATCTGAACTGTGGAAAGATGGTTGCATTAAAAAGGTGCAAAAATTTCCTTTCAGGCAATGGGTAGTGATTTTTGGAACAAACTTGTCTAATGTTGTGGAAGTGAGTAATTTAAATAAATTGTAGGAAGTACTACACAAAGTATTCTGTATTTGGCTGGTGCTGTATAAGTTTCTAGTGTTGGTAATGGTAAATGATGCTTTCTTGCATCATTTACCATTACCAATACTAAATTCATCCACAAAATCAGCTGGGTTATCTCAAGACTTTTCTGCATCCATTACGCAAGTCTAATCTGATTTATTACATTAACGAATTGACACACCTACACTATTATATCACGTGTTATATTATGTAATTTATGTTTGAAATGATACAATTCAAAGGAATTGAACAGCCTTAATAGGCGGTTCAATGGATATGCCAAAAACCTATTTATATCTATGTTTCAGGGAACTCACCATTTCCCATTTTCAGGCCCTCTTCCAAGTAACTAATCTGATTTGTTTTTTTATTCTTTATGTATATGTGAAAAACTTCTTGTTTCTCTTCTTTGCTCTCTTAATCAGTAATTACTCATCATCAGCCTTTGCCAGCCTGATTTTTCTGGGTACTATTACAGACTTAGTACTTTTCAGTCGCTCGGTAACTTTCCCATACCATCTTTTAATGTCTTATTAAACTGGCAAGCTAATTATTTATCCATCTTGGCATCATTATCTTCATGCAATATTTTCTTAATGTTCATCATCACCAGCCATTTTCAATCCACTGCAGGATGAAGGCCTCTCCAGCAATTTTCCAGTTCCTTCTGTTTTGTGCAATGGCCATCCATTTACTACCCACAAACTCATGAATTTTATCTGTCCATCTCCATCGTTGTCTTCTAGCTCCTCTTGGGTACCATTCTGTTATTCTCTTAAGTCAATCTATCATCATGTCTTCGAGCTATGTGTCCTGCCCAAGACCATTTTAGTTCTTTAGTTTTGATAACCCCGGGGGCTCACATCTGGTGAGTATGGGCTTGGCACACCCAGGGTCCTGAGTTGGATGATGGATATCATCAGTCTTCCCTTTCTTGGTGATTCCCTTCCACTTTTCCTCTCTCTCTTTCTCTCTCTCTCTCTCTCTCTCAGGGTAACTCGGGAATTTTTTTTTTTTTTAGCTGGTGCAGCATAAGCCTCAGGCTTCCTTGCACCATATAACTAATAATAATAATAAGAAGAAGAATAAGAATGTCCTTTACTTGAGTTTTCTGCCTAATCCACGTGTTTCTCTTCTTATCTAACGGTTTGATTCCCAATATAATCCGTTCCATTCTTCGCTGCGTAGTTCTCAGCTTCTCTTCCATTCTTTTGGTGAGGGGCCAAGTTTCACTTCCATAAGTCATCGTGGGTAGTATACATTGGTTCATTATTTTACTTTTCAGACAAATTGGGATATTGCTCCTCAGTATGTGACTATATTTCCTGAATGCTATCCATCCAAAATTTATTCTTCTCTTGACTTCCAGCCATTTATCATTATTACAGCTGATGACTTGTCCCAGATAAGTATATGACTCCACCTTTTCAATTACTGCTCCTTCAATCATTATATCCCTTTCTGTGGCATACTTGTTCATCATTACTTTTGTTTTAGTCATAGTCATCTTTAGTCCAAAATCCTTACTAACTCTGCATAACTGATTAAGATTTTCCTCTAATTGTTTGGGTTCGTGGCTTATGTTGTTGTTGTTGGTTTGTTGTTTAATGGCAAAAGGGCTGCTAAGGCCATATTTTGCCTGATTCTATTTACTACTACTGCAGTTGAAATGTTAAAATCTGTTTAATGATCATGTCTGCTTCAAGAATGCAAAAAACTCAGCTAGATTTGCATTGTCTCCAATGAGATGAGATAATGTTAAAGGTTCTTGCAGATGTGAAAGCGACGTGAAAATTGTGTTTCGAGCATTAACGTATTGGTTAATTTAGTAGGATATGCTTCACCGTAAGTGCAGTCTGACAATATGTACAAATAGGCGGGTCTTCCCCCACGAACAGATAAATTGATCTCATGCTTGATGTCCACAACTGAGGTTCCCATTTGAATTGCAGCAGCTTATTACTGCCTGCCAGATCTGCAACCATTTTGATTCACAGACGTTTTTTATAACTGACTTGTAGTCTGTATACAGCACTTAGTAGTTAGGAGAGCACACAGTGATCAGACGTTTGGCGGCTTGATCTGCATGGTCATTTCTTTTGATGCCTACATGACCTGGTATCCAACAGAACGTAACTGATTGGTTGGCAGCATGTAACACAATTATCTGTGATCTGATTTGCTTTAAGACAGGGTGGATTGGGTTGGATGAATTTTTTAGCGCTGTTATTGCACTCAAAGAGTCAGAATAAATCATTGTTTGCTTACAGGACAGATCAGTTATGTGATCTAGAGCTATCTTTATAGCAAAAAGTTTGGCAGTATAGACACTGCATTCCTTCCAAAGGGACACAGAACTAAAATAAGATAGTGGAAACTGCTGCTGCACCTACTATTGCACTTGTTTTTGAGCCATCGGTATATGTGTATATATATATATATATATATATATGAAAATACTGAGAATTTTTAGCTACATGAGCAGCATGGAGTTTCCTGATGGTAGGATCTGCTGTCTGTTTTTTCCCCCCATTGTTGGAAAGAGAAATCACAGACAAGTATATAACTAGACTATTGAGGTTCATGATAACTGTAGTAGCCTTATTCCAATGGGCTTGTTTTCATTAGGTTTGTTTTCATAAAAGGTGGTCCACTGGGGCTCAAATAAGTATGGCCAGGTAGGAAGAAAGGGAAGACTGTATTTTTGCTGCATACTTCAGTGGCAACATTTTTCTCTGAATATGGAGTGGGGTTCGTGCACCTCTATATATAGACTATGTACAGGGGATGTTCTGAATGCTCCTAACTAAAGCAATCCTTAGAGCACTATGATGGATAGTGTCTAGCCGAAGTAGTGCACTTTTCCTGGCCGAGTCATAGATTGGAGCTCCATAATCCAAGTGAGATCTAATTAAAACCTGGTATAATCGAAGCAGAATGTATCGGTCAGCACCCCACGTGGATGAAGATAGTACTCTGAAGATATTCAATTTTTTTAAGCAAATGGTTCTCAGATATGTGATGTGCTGTATGAAGTTTAATTTATTGTCCAGGATTAGACCAAGAAATCTAATACTATTGGAAAGAGGTATGGTAAAATTTTTAAGTTTTAATTCAGGCTTGGGGTGGATCTTATGCTTTTTACAGAAATGAATACAGTTTGATTTTTGTGCTGATAAGTGGTAGCCATTCCGAAACATCCACAGCTCTATTTTGTTAATTGAGATCTGAAGCTGTCTCTCGATAGAATTCATATTTTTCCCTTGGTATGAGATCATGAGATCATCTGCATAGTGATATAATTCAACTGTACTTGGAATATCATGGATGATATTGTTTATTTTAATTAAAAATAGAGTAGGATTCAAAATAGATCCCTGAGGAACGCCTTCCTCCTATATATGAATTTTAGAAAGAACATTTTGATAATGAACCTGAAAGGTTTTGCCCTGGAGAAAGCTTTAAATAAACAAGGGAAGCCTGCCTCATAGTCCAAAGATATGAAGATCCCATAGAATACTGAAACGCCATGTTGTATCAAAAGCCTTTTCTAAGTCCAAGTTACCATAACTAAGTGGTAACTTGGACTTAGAAAAGGCTTTTCAAAGATCAAACATCAGAAATCCTTTTGTCAGAAATAACCATAACTAAGTGGTTATTTCTGACAAAAGGATTTCTGATGTTTGATTCTGCTTTAGTCATCATATCAAAAGTAGATCTGTTTTGCCGAAAGCCACACTGATTTTTATGCAGAATGTTGCGTGACTCTAAAAACCAGGTGAGGCGTTTGAGAACCAATTTTTCCAGTGTTTTTCCTAAACAACTAGTTAAGGAAATTGGACGATAGCTAACTGTATTAGAGAGCGATCTTTTCCTGGTTTAGGAAAAGATCACTCTCTAATACAAGTGAATGTCTCCAAGAGAGAGGATAAATATTTTCCTGAAAAATTCTGTTAAAAAATATTAGTAGACTTTGTAAAGCTATGTCATTCAAGTGTTTCAGCATAATATAAAATATGCCATCCGGGCCAGTCACACTATTGGGTGCTCTGTTAAGAGCTTCCTTTAACTCAGATATTGTAAAACGTTGATTACATAGGAGAGACCAGTGTTGAAATTTACCTTGTGTTTTTTTGCTGCCTCTTTAATTTTCTGGAATGAAACACCATATGAATATGCTGCTGAAGTTTTAGCAAAAGCTTCAGCGAAAGCGTTTGCTATGTCTTTGTCTTTGGGGGAAGACGGTTCTTGTCCATTACAGATCAATACAGGAGAGGATGGCAATAGATATTTGCCATTTAGATGTTGGATTTTCCTCCAAATTAATCTAGTATCGGTGTTTTTTTTGATAGTGGATGTGAACTGTATCCAAGAATCTTGTTTGGCCTTTCTTCTTATTTACCTTGCTTTAGCATTGAGTTTCTTATAGTTTATAAGATTAATAGTAGTGGGATGCTTGTGGAAAATACTCCAAGCTTTATTCTTTTCCTTTTTAGCTCTATTACATTCTTCATTCCTCCAGCAGTTTTTGCACCTGTGTGAACACGTAGACGACTGAGGAATAGCTTTATCAGCTGCTGCTAGTATTTGTTTTGTAATATGGTCAGTAGCTTCATCTATTGATTGATTCTGTATGTAGTGTTTATCTAAAGTGGTACTTAAGGAGAATGTTATCCAGTTTGCCTTTGAGAATTTCCACCTTCTACGAATTACCGGATAGTTAGAGATAGCTTGAAATTTGAAAGTAATAGGGAAATGATCACTATTATGTGGATTTTCCAATACTGCCCAATGTATACTTGAGTACAGAGCAGGGGAGCAGACAGATAGATCTGTGGCAGAAGTATTTCCTGTAGGAAAATGCACGAGTATGTGCACCTGTGTTCAGCACAGTTAGATTATGTGTATGTCTAGTAATGTTTCTATTAGCTGCCCTCTTTTATCCATATGTAGACTTCCCCACAAAGGGTGGTGTCCGTTAAAGTCACCCATCAACAAATAGGAGGTGGTATCTGGGCAAGGAGATCATCAAATTCTCTGAGTATAAATATTTGATTAGGGGGAAGATAAATAGAAACAAGTGATAAAATTATTCCAAATTATATGTGTACAGCAACAACTTCTAGATTAGTTTGAAAGGGAATTTGCCTAGATGGAGTATTAACAGATCTAAAACCACTACACCTCCATGCACTGCAGTTGTTGCATTCCTATCACGTCTGTACAAAGTATATATTTTTTTATAGAAGGTGTTACTTGTGGAGTTAAAAAAAAAAGTTTCCTGTAAGCAAATACCTGCAGGATTAAGATCTCGTATTAGGTCATAGAGCTCATCTGTATTTGTACATAGTCCTCGACAATTCCACTTTAAAATGCACTGCATTATTTAGGCTTAGTGGTAAGGTGATCTGGTTGCTTTTTAGAGGCAGTAGCCTTACGGCGATCTTTTTTTGGAAAGTTAGGATGTCCAGTGTCCATATCTTCTTCAACATAAATTTCTAATACAGGTTCTTCTTGTGTTGTGTCATCTATGTCCATTACTGTAGTATTCGTTTGTTTCTTAGCAGAGGATTCAGCTTTTTCCAACGTGGTCTCACTTTGGGACTTGATGCCACTAGTAGAGGGGTGGAAATGGGAGTATTACATGTTTGATCTTTATTGTTTTGCTTAACAGATGGCTGAGGAGCTGAAAGCATAGCTCTAGCCCATTCAGCAAGCGATTTGTCAGGTAGAATTGAGTCATTGGTTTGAGTTGCAACTGAGCAACATTTCTTTATGACATTAGCATATGTACGTGCTGGATCATCTTTCATTATTTGTCGTCTGGCTTCTTGATAAGTCACCTTATGTTCAACTTTATATTTCTGTATTGTTTTTCCAAGTTTCCATAAATCGCCGTTTTTTGAATATGCAGGATGATCCCCCCTTGCAATTTGGGCAAACTGGAGATGCTGCAATACAATCTGCTTGAGCATGTTCTTGGGAACCACATTTTGGGTATACATTGTTTCCTCGACATGTTGTCTGAGAGTGTCCGAATTTTTGGCACTTATAACAGCATATTGGATTTGGAATATAGGGGCGGATATGACAATTTAGATAACCAGCTTTAACAGTATTTGGTAAGTTGGCGTATTGAAAGTGAGTATTATACTACAGGTTGGAATGAGATTGCCATCCCTATGAGTCAGAATTCTCTTAGCTTGTATGACCTTTTGATCTTTCATTTCTTACACATGCTCCTCTTCTGTTACATTCAACAGATCCCATTCAGAGATAACACCTTTGGAACTATTTAGGGTTGTGTGGGGTGAGATTTTAACAGGAATTCTCTCAAAGGTTGTAAGTTTTAACAACAGTTCAGAATGTTTAGGCTGTGTCATTTCAACTAGTAAATCCCTGATTGTAACCTTTTGACCATTTTAGGTGATCCGGCGGCATTTTCTAGGAATCTCTGTATCATAAATGGAGAGAGTTTACTCACTGGTTGACTAGACAATGAATGGATTATAAGAAAGGTTGGATACTCTGTTTGATCATTGTCTTTTTTTTAAGCACTTACTTTACGCATTTCCTTGATCAGAATTGTACCGATCTTCGGTATTTGAGCTCGAAGGCTCTAATGCTGGATAGTTTTCTTTATCCATGTCATCTCCTTTTCTCCCTGGGGGATTAGCTTTTCGACCCAGCCCTGCCACGGGAAGGCAGGAGCAGTGCCACTTGTGGCCAAGCGTAGGAGTTAGTACAGTTAGTAAACTAAGAAAAAGTAAAGAAAAAGGTGCTTTCCTTTTTCTGGCTCTCTTTATATACTTTTAAAAAGTAGAGCTAATTAACAAAAGGACTTATAAAATGAAGTAAAACAAGAAAAAACTCGGTCGCTCTAGAAAACACAGTCTAGGAAAATCACTCTATGAAGTCGCAGATCGCTTGGCACACGGGGCCACATGGCTTATGACCACAATGTCATCTGCATATCATTTACTAAATGGTTTAGGTACTCTCTATTCACACTGACTCCTTTCTGTGACCAGTCTAATCTTCTGAAAGCTTCCTCAAGGGCAATAGTAAACAGCTTCAGAGATATTGTGTCTCCTTGTCGAACTCCTTTCTCAATTTTAAATTTACTACTGTCTTTGTCTAGTCTAATAAAGGAGGTAGCATTCCCATATATTTTCTTCAAAATCATAATATATGGGGTATATATGCCTTGTCTTTCCAGTGCCCGAAACATTGCCTCATGCTGTATGGAGTCAAATGCCTTTTCATAATCCACAAATGCCAGGCATAATGGTGTTTATATTCATTTGCCTTCTCCATTAGCTGTGCCATTATGTGAAGGTGATCCATAGTTGATAATCCTGTCCTAAAACCATCTTGCTTGCTCTTTCGGTTGATTCTCATCAAGTATTCTTTCTAATCTGTTAGTAATGACCCTTGTGAACAACTTGTAGATGTGGGATACCAAGCTAATTGGTTTATAATTTCCAATTTCTGATTTATCTCATTTCTTATGCAGCAAAACTATGATTGCATTATTCCACTCCTTAGGCATTGCACCTTTTCTAATGCATTTTGTGAAGAGTTGCCAGTTTTTGTGCCATGTCTCTTCCTCCCAATTTTAACAACTCTACAGTAACTTCATCTTCCCTGGGGCTTTCTGATTCTTCATTTTCTTCAACACACGTTCTACCTCATCAGGAAGAATATTGGGTATGTCATATGTGATACTAATTTGCGATCCATCTTCCCCACTGCTGGAATCATTCCCTTGCTCCTTGTATAATTCTCTATAGTAGTCTTCTGCTATTTGAATTATGCCTTCTCCACTATTTATAAGTACACCATTGCTATTCTTCAGTTTCAGTATCATTTGTCTTTTTTGTATTACTGCTCATTGCTGCTGATTTAAGTCCTTTGTTTTCCCTTAATGTACTTTTCTTGTGTTAAATCTTCTTATGTCCTCTCTGAGTCTCTTTCTAATGGCTTTGCATAACTCAGTATACTCAATTTTCTCCTTGTCAGTATTTATCTTGCTCTTCATTTGTCGTCTTCAGTTCATCGTGACAAGTGTTTCTTGACTAATTTTTTCTTCTTTCGATATCTTTTTACCTATAGGTTTCTTGGGCTTTATCACTTTCAGGAAGTTGTAATATTCCTCGTTGATATCTCGGTACTGAGCTGTGTGCAGAAGCTCAAACTTGTTCTTAAGTTCCAGTATGTACTGACTTTTCTCCTGTTCAGTTATCTCAAAGACCTTTGTATTATTTACTCGAGTCAGTTTTTTCTTTCTTTTCTTACATTTATATCAAGTGTGCATCTTACCATTTTGTGATCGCTTCCAACATTTACCTTGTTCAGGATGGTAACATCATTCACGATATATCTTCTGTTAGTGAGGATGAAGTCGATTTCATTAGTTGTTAATCCATTTGGGGTCTTCCATGTCCACTTTCTGTTTGCCCTTTTCTTGAAAAAAGTGTTCATTACTGACAATCCTCAAAATTCTGCAAATTCACAAGTCTTTCACCTCTCATTTCTTTCACCAATTCCAAAGTTTCCTATAGTTCCCCTTTCTGTGCTGTTTTGTCTCTTTCCAATCTTAGCATTGAAGTCCTCCATAATGATAGTGTAGTGGGTTTTCTGCTCATCTAGAAGTCTCTCAATTTCGGTGTACATTTCTTCAACCTCTTCATCATCATGGCTCGATGTTGGTGCATTAATCATTATAACCTTTAGCTTGTACCTCTTAGAAATCCTGAGTAGTAGTCTTGACACCCTTGGTGATGTACTTTTGAAATCCAAATGAATTCTTAATGTTACATGTGCATTTATGGCTTTTACGATTATTGCTTTAAAGATATTCTACAATGATAATGTATTAACTCTCTCTTTCTCTGCTATTTTCCCAGTTGATAGTTTCCACATAGCATCTTAAACTGTAATAGTCCCTTTTCCTGAAATCTAACATTCTATGCTTTTAGCAGTTGCAACCTCTTTCTCTATCTTCCAACTAAGGACTTGCACGATCACTTGTTGCTAATGATTTCTATACTGTGAGCCCTATAATGTTTATTTTGCTTGTGGGTAATGATCACATCTAGAATAGTTTTACCCCTAGTGTTTTCTATAACGTGCTGATGCAAGTAACAGCCACCTAGTTTATTTTAAAATTTTGTCTTACCCCCCAGTGAGCTTTCCTTACACATGTTCAGCAATGGCTGAACATGTGTGGCTGCAAAGGAAACATATAAATCCCCACAGGGCAGATATTATCAAATACAAAAAGGAGCAGCAATGCTGATGCTCATTAGAGTCAATACCTATAAAATGCCAAAAACAACTAATAAATAGAAACAGCAGCACCTATATACATCCTATTTTGAGTTGCTAATGCTTCGCCATGATACAATCCAATGGAAAGTAAGCGGAGAGGTAGGGTAATGGGTTTTTTTTTTTTTTTTTTTTTTGATTTGGTAGTTGTTGGCGCATCGGCTTCTGTGGCCATATTGCACCTCCCAAGGTTTTTGCAGTACTATGATCCAAGCCCGAGGCGGGAATCGAACCCGCGACCTTTGGGTTGCCGGGCAGGTACTTTACCCACTCGGCTAGCCCGGTCGGCTAGGGTAATGGGAATGAACAAGTTGACAGAGTGATTGAGTATGGTAATGAGAATATTATGACATATAATAATAGTTATAATGGATAAGTAAGTAACATGTTACAAGTAATATGTTGATGCAAGCGATGGAAATAAAATTATGTTTCTGAGAGGCATGTGTGGAAAGACCAGGAGAGATAGAGTACGAAACATGGCCATTGGGAACGCATATGAGAAGAATGATTACAAGAAATGATTGAGAGAAAGAGACTGAGATGGTTTCATAATGTAAAGAGAATTGAGAATAACAGACTGCCAAAGCAGATGTTAGAAATGAAAATAGAGGGTAAAAAACCATAAGGAATGCCAAGAAGATGGCAAAAAGAGATGTGGAGAAAGGAGGCATATGCTGGGAGGAGTTGGGGAGGGAGAGAGAGAGAGAGAGAGAGAGAGAAAGAAATGGTGGGAAGATAGAGCTAAGTAGAAAAGACTTGTTTCTTAATTGACACAGCAAGAAGCTGGAATGACAATGGATAAGTAGGTAAGTAAGTATATAATAATAATACTGAAATTAAAAGATAAATTTTGGATACAGTATGGTTGGTGTCTTAATTGAACTGAAATGTATCGTGTTCTTGATCTTGAAGGGTTCTTTCAACATGCACATAAACTGGCGATTCTGTGTGTTACTATTGTCTAGATAAGTAGTAGTAATGGAGGCATGTGATGCATGCAAGAAAGCAAGTGTATGAGCTTATGTAGCATCAGCCAAAAAAAAAAAAAAAAAAAAAAACAATTTCACACATCCATTCCTTCTAAAAGTTTATCAGTTCCTCTGAATTTATTTAAGCTACCAACTTCCACAATGACAGATGGAAGTTTGTTCCAGCAATTAACCACCCGCTGGCTAAAGGTAAATTTCGGCACATCTGTTCTACAACTGTCTTTCCTCAATTTGCATTTATGCCCCGCCCCTCAGGTTCGTAATCTGAGCAATTTTTAGAATCCCATCAGAATTCAGTGTGTGTTCAACCCATTCAAGGCCTTGCCTTATACACTTCAAGTCACCAAATACGTTGTTACAAATAGCAACTAACAACAGCTGATTAAGCATGTATCTTTGTACCTTGCAATTGCAAGATACAAAGTCAATCCTCACACTTTTTTTTTTTTTTTTTTATCATGCCTTATATATGTCTGAGAACCAACAATGCCAATGCTGGTTAGAAGCTAGTTTGATACTGAATAAAATAGTATTTTATTTCCATAAAAAGATACTTTTCTATTATAAATAAAATTAATATTACTAAAAAAATGAAGTGGTATACACAAATGAGCAAAATTAATATTGTTGAAAAATAATAAAATGAACATAAATATCAAAATTATACCTTCAAAAATGCCCATGCAATTCTATGCCAGCCTTTTTCTTGCTGAAGTCTTCTGGGTGTAATATCTGGTGCAGATGGGCTGAGGAAATCAATGACCTGAACATAATTTAACAATCTTCATCATTATATAAAAATTATATGAAAAAAAATCTTTGTGTAATAATTTAATTTTTATCTGAAAAATAAAGCTTATTATCAAAGGTTCTAACACTTAATACATTTCAAATATCTATCCTAATTCATAAGTAATTTGGCTTAAGTAAGGGCGTTAGTTTTACCAAACTGGATTAAAACCATTTACTGTCCAAACAAATGGAAGAGTTAATCATGGTGAATTTTCAGGGAACAGTGTGTGATAATTCAATGAATACTTAACCTGGCCAGAGGCATGAAAAGGATTGTTCTTCCTCTAATTCCACTGGGTCCCTTAGACCCCGACATGCCTATATTTGAAAAATCAGCTAAAAATAATTAAATATTGTTCACTTTTTTTGATGTCACCTTTATTTTCAATCTTTTCTGAACACAACTGCTAAAATTTCATTTTTTATATTAAAAGCATATGTTTGAATTAATTTTGGAAATTAAAACTCCCTTTTAAACCAGCTGGCAAGCAAAATAAAAATTTAAAACCCACCACTTTAACAAACACCTGCAATCAGATGACAGCCTGCCACTAACAGGACTGCTTGCTGCATGAAACATAAAGCCAAAATGGCAACAGTTTGATTCCCAACAATGCTTCATTGTCACAAAGCTAGAGAGCGTTACTGATTGTAGGAAAAAGTGCAGCAGTAAATACAAGTTGCTATCAATAAATGAACCTCAGTCTAATCAAAGAGAATGTGTTACTGCATTCCCACTCCTGACCACTTGACTACGGAGGCTGTCACATGCATATAATTAGGTTTAACTTAATTCATGAATTTTTCCTAATTGTGCAATAATTAACAGAGATTTCTGAAATTTTCAGTGGAGAAATCAACGAAAGCATTTTTAAAAATAGCTTTTAGGAGTTTCAGCTGTGTGAATGGAGTAGATGGAAGAGCATGAATTGCTGAAATATTGTTTGGAGTCAAAAATCAAACCCCATGTGATTAATAAAGGGTTAACCCTTTATTAGTCACATGGGGTTGATTTTGTTTTTTTGAAATACTTCTATAAATGAATCTTAAGATGCACACAGGAATCTAAAGTGTTTAGTGTGCCACTACATCCCCACATGACTGGTGAGCCAATTTACATCTCAAGACAGAGAGACATAAATGTTTAGAAATAGCTGATTTCATGTTTTCATATTATAATTTAATTTATAGCATTAAATATTTCTGGTTATTGTTTTAAATTTCATGTTTTCTGTAGAAAAATTAGTGATTCTAATAATATTTAACCGTACAGTTAGAATAGGTTCCAAAGTAATTTAGTTCAATACCTGTATTAAGCGCTTGTTGTTGAACGCAAGTTTTCATATATATCATAACAAGAATAAATTGCAATTCAATTTACAAATACATGGTCTCATTTCAAATATAAATAACATCTATTTCTATCTTCAATCTGCTAAACTTCAGTTAGTTTCTTAATGGAATCTCAACCACCATTCAAAAAAAAAAAAAAAAAAAAAAAAAACCTACTCCACAAAATACAGCCTAAATACCACTACGAAAAGCCATCTTGTCAAAACTGAGAAACAAGATACATGTAGAAGATGCTATTTAAAAAAAAAAAAAAATCCAAAATAAGAAACCACTTACTAACAATTTAAGTAATAAAACATGTATTCAAAGAAAAGGAACACATACATGAAATATCTCAAAAGTAATGCATATTTTTCATGGGAAAGAAGCTACATATGCAAACAGTATGAGGCAAAGGCTAAAATTATACAGAGAAAGCTTTTTCACAATTTTCATTTTGCAAGAGCTATCTATAAAATTTCAAATTGGAGGTAGAAAACATTAACTGGGATAACGTTTCAGGCGAAGCTGTAAATGAGGTATGCAACATCTTTATTATGCTTCAGGTGAGATCCCCAAAGATTGGGGGGAAGAGGGAGGGGTGGTTATTAATGGCCATTAAGCTTCACAGACTAATGTTTATTAGTGGAGTTTCTTAGAGTTCGGCGCTGGGGGCCTTTACTGTTTTCAATATTATCAACAATACTGAGGAAGCCATATCAAGTTTAACTTCTACATTTGCTAATGATAAAAAGATTGGCAGGGCAGTTAATGATAAGCAGGGTATGATACTCCAAAGTGATCTAAATATATTAGAAAGTAGGGCTGAAAACTGGCAACTAAGATTTAACACTGATAAATACAAAGTACTGCTTTTAGGTAGCAGTAATGACAGAATAGTATATAATTTTGGCTGTATCCCACTAATGTAATGAAGAGTGAAAATGGCCTTAGGATAATTGTAGAGTTCAACATGAAGCACTCTGAACAGTGCAGACAAGTTGCAATGCCTGCTTATCTGCACAGTAGTTATCCCACTGTATAAGGCAATGTTTAGGCTAAATCTTAAATACTTCATAGGTTTGAAGGATGTAGATCTCTTGGAACAAGTGCAGAGAAGAGCAACAAGAGTAGTCAAGGGCACAAAAGGATACTCTTACCAAGAAATGTTTAGGGTCTGTAGATTACAGCATGTGAAAACTAGGAAGCTACAAGGAGACTTGAATGAAGTGTTTAATGCTTTAAATGAATTGAGTAAATTAAATGCTGATGGCATCCTTACTCTTTCTCAGATGACACACACATAGTAGAGATATAAATTTGGTTTCAGCCAGAGAGTAACTGACTGTTTGAATAAACTTCCACTTGGTGTTGTGGGAGAAAGTAGATAATTTTAATTAATTTAAAGCAGAATTAAACAAATTATTAGGGATGGTCAAATGAAGTGGATAGTGGCTTATTTACTTATGTTTCTTATTTGCTGATGTTGTATAAGCTTGCTTCCTTGCTTCATTTTTCCATTATTAATACTAATACAGTACTTCTAATGAAATGCATGTCTTGAAAGAATCTACTACTCCCACCGAGAAGTTTGGAAACACAGCATATGACAATAGTTTCGTTAATTTTTTTTTGAAATTAGCTATGAAAATGTAAGGCTTAATATAAAAAATAAACACTAAAAGTACTTTAAGAATTTTATTAAGCATTGAAAAATTTACAGCAAAAAAATAGTGAAATGATTAATACAAGATTTTATCACTGCTTTACATAGTTTGCATGGCATTCTGGTGATTAATTTTATAATAGTATCTTGACAAACATTATTCCAAGCGATCTTCAAGATCCCCCAAAATTTTGTGAAAGTGGACAGACTTCACTGACTTGACAATCTAGATCAGTGGTGTCCAACCTATGGCCCGTGCAGAAAGTGAACTAAAGTGTTTTCTGTATTTATAAATGATATTGATGATGGTATATCAAGCTTAATGTCCAAGTTTGCAGACGATACAAAGGTTGGCAGAGTTGTCAAGGACACTACTGACACTATGCTGCTGCAACAGGATCTGGAAAGGTTGAGCAGATGGGCTGAGAGGTGGCAAATGAAGTTTAACATTGACAAATGTAAAGTACTACACATGGGAAACAGCAACCCCAGAGCAACGTATCAACTCTGTGGTACTACACTGACAGTGGTAGAGAATGAAAGGGACTTGGGGGTGGTTGTGCAGGCAGATATGAAGTTCTCTGAGCAGTGCAGACGGGCGGCAAGAGTAGCTCATGGAGTATTGTCAATGATATACAGGAATTTTTCCAGCAGGGATAAGGAGGTGATTATTCCATTGTATAAGGCAATGGTCAGGCCACACCTAGAGTACTGTATACAGGTCTGGAGGCCTCATTTCAAGAAGGATGTAGAGCTGCTGGAACGAGTACAGAGAAGGGCAACAAGATTAGTGAATGGAACAAAGGGGTGCTCTTACGAAGAAAGGCTTAAGTTTTGCAAATTACAGTGTCTGGAGACTAGGCACCAGCGAGGTGATCTGATAGAGGTGTATAAGGCCTTGAATGGTTTGAGCATGCTCAATGCTGATGGGATTCTTCCTCTAGCTCAGAAAAATCACCTGAGAGGGCATAAATTCAAATTGAGGAAAGACAGATGTAGGATAGACGTGCGGGAATTTGCCTTTAGCCAGCGGGTGGTTGGTTGGTGGAACAGACTTCCATCCCTTGTGGTGGAGGTTGATAGCCTAAATAAGTTTAAGGATCAGCTGGACAGGTATTTTGAACGAACAGAGGGGTGAAGTGGAAGTGGGTTTTTTTTTTTTTTTTTGGCTGATGCTGCATAAGCTTGCTTTCTTGCATCAAATGCCTCTACTAATGCTAATGCTAAAACAGCATTTCAAATTTTGTTAATTATCAAAAACATTTTCTCATTAAATGTTATGTTCAGTAAATGTAATTGTGTATTGTACTTAATAACCTCCATGGGTATAATAACCTCCTGGGTATAACCTCCATGCACAAGTACATGGTGGGTGACCACCCAGGTGTGAACCAATGTAAGCAGGGGTCGAGGTGTGGCGCCCACACCACATGGAGGAATGCTGCCCCCTCTATGTTACCAGGCAGTACTAGGTGGTAGATGATTCTCATCAACCGGTGCAATACCACCACTTTGCTTTTGGAGGCTTGAAGTGGTGGAACCCATGTTTACTCTCTACAGCTAAATTCTGGTCAACCCTTCCCTATCTCTTCCCTCATGCAGTATGATTGATGACTTTTGAGGTTATGATGAACATTGTGGCGAGATCTAATATTCCTTACAATTCGAGGGTACAGCTCTAAAACGGTGTTCGCAGGCCGGCCGCTAGTTAGTACACCGGACTGAACCTATTGGTAACTCTCTAGGAGGCTTATCGATCAGCTAGTGTATAATCCTGCTACCTCTACTCCACCAGATAGTGACTGGAGGGAGACCGAGTAGTATGTATGCGGGAAGCATTGTTGAGGCCACGTTATGTCAAGAATCTGGGTATATTCTTACCATGTGTACACCATATCCAAAAATTTCATTACTTCTTACAGCATGTCCCACCCACTTTTTCTTACTGTTGAATACACCATGAATTGTCAAACTAATAGAGCAAGCTTATCTGTGAAAAGATCTAAACCTCCCAAGCACATCCCAATTCGTTTCACAAATATAAGTGGTCTCAATTCTAATCTCAACGATGTCCATTTACACTTGCATTCTGCCGAACCCCATGTACTTTTCCTGACAGAATCTCAGTTATCGGTTGATTCAACTACTGCTCATCTCAGATACCCAAATATTCATTGTATGATTCCTTTCACCTCAAGGTTGGTACTTGTGCATATGTCCGTTCTGATATTCCCTGTCAGAGACTTGGCAATTTGGAATCTCCTCTCTTTGATCTTCTCTGGCTTAAAATCTCTCGACCTCAGTGTGTCAAATTCATCTGTCATCTCTACCGTTCTCCTAATTCCACTAATCACTTGGAGCTCTTTGACTTCCTCTATTTGCAACTTGACTTTCTCCAGTCCAACTTTCCTAACAGTGAAGTAATTTTCCTTGGTGATTTTAATGTTCACAACTCCAGCTGGCTTCCATTTTCTAGTCACATTGACCCAGCTGGTCGAGATGCTGAGGCTTTTGCAATTACTAATGACCTTGCACAGATTGTTCATTTACCTATAAGAATACCGGACAATCCTAATCATACAGCCAACGAGCTTGATCTTTTTCTCACAAATAACCCTTCTAAATACATAGTCGAAGTGAGAGGTCCTTTAGGCACTTCAGATCACAACTTGGTGATTGTCTCTTCTCCTATGGAGCCTTTTATCTCATGGCTATTCTCAACCTCGTGTTGTTTGGCATTACAAGAATGCAAAATGGGATGGTCTGCAAGATTTCTTTTCTTCTTTTCCTTGGTCGGATTACTGTTTCAAAACTTCTGATGTCAACGTTTGCTCAGATCGTGTCAGTGAAATTATTCTTGCAGAAATGGAATCCTTTATCCCACACTCCACTTTAAAATCTCGTCCTTTATCTAAACCTTGGTTTTCCAATAAATGTGCAAAGGCTGTTCAAGAGAAGAATGTTGCATATCGTAATTGGCTTGTTTCTAATTGTTCAGTTTCATTTTCTGCCTACACCAAAGCTCGCAACGATTGTAAAGCAGTTATTAATCAGTCCAAACTAGAGTTTGAACAGGCTAAGAGTAGAAAACTTGCTTCTTGCCCTAATGGTAGCTGAGCATTCTGGTCTCTTGCCAAAGCTATTGGCCACAACTTTCGCCCATCTCTGATCCCACCTCTGTCCAAACCAGATGGTTCTGTTGTCACTTCAGCCAAGGATAAAGCTGACCTGCTAACATCCCATTTTTCTTCCAACTCATGTATTAATGATCTTGGTAAAACACTTCCCTCCATTCCCAACATGCTCCATTCAATGCCTCCTGTGGTCTTCCGTCAAAAGGATGTCAGAAGGATTTTGATGAATCTTGATGCTAAGAAAGCTCCAGGTCTCGATGGTATTTCTCCACTTGTTTTCAAAACCTGTGCTCCTGAACTTACTCCTATTCTTTGCCGCCTTTTTTCACTTTCTTATTCTAAAGGTGTTTTTCCTTCTGCTTGGAAATTTGCCCATATCCAGCCAGTTCCTAAAAAGGGTGACAAATCCCTCCCATCCAATTATTGTCCCATTGCAATTACTTCTACTCTTTCTAAAGTAATGGAGAAATCAATTAACCGCCAACCCTTAAACTACCTGGAAACCTTCCATCTGATCAACAATCGCCAGTATGGATTCCGTCAGTGTCGATCCACTGGTGATATTCTGGTTTATGTTACCCATTTATGGACTAACTCAATGGAAAGGTTCGGTGAAACACAACTAGTTGCTCTTGACATCTCAAAGGCTTTCGATCGTGTTTGGCATAAAGGTCTTCTAAACAAGCTTCCATCTTATGGTTTGCAAACTGTTTTTAGTAATTGGTTATCCAGTTTTCTCTCTGATCGCTCACTGAGGGTGATGGTAGATGGCTCTCTGTATTCTAACTTCTCCACTAATGCCAGTGTCCCCCGAGGTTCAGTTCTTTCCACCACTCTTTTCCTCTTGTATATTAATGACCTTCTTCCATTGACTGGAAATCCTATCCATAGTTTTGCCAATGATAGCACATTGCATTCCACTTTCCATTTTGAGAAACCCTGCCCTGCTCAATCAGCTTCAACTTCCCGAAAATCTGCTACCAATTCCTTAAATGCCAATCTTCAGTTAATTCTCCAGTGGGGCAAAGACAACTTAGTTGATTTCAACCCTTCTAAAACTCAGTCTTCTCTTATATCTCCCAAAAAGGATTCTTCTGCTCCTATGCTTATCTTTAGTGACAATCCGATTTCTAGGCAAAATGATATATCTCTTTTGGGAATTATCCTGACTTCTAATCTCTCTTGGCACAAGCACATTACAAATATTGCTTCCTCTGCATCTAAGAAACTTGGTTTTCTCTTTTGCTCTCAGTGTTACTTTTCTTCCAAACAGCTGCTCACTCTGTATAAATCGCAAATCCACCCTACCATGGAATACTGTTCCCATATCTGGGTGGTGCCCCCAAAACCTCTCTCAGGCTTCTTGATTCCATTCAGAAGAGGGCAGTTAGGTTAATTAATGATTCATCTCTAACAGAGTCTCTCCACTCGCTGTCTCATAGACGTACTGTTTCTGCTTCATGCCTTTTCTACAGATACTTCCATTGGCACTGTTCTTCTGAATTGGCTTCTATAATTCCCATTCTCTCTCTTTTAAAACAGTCTGAACACATGCCGCCACCAGCCAACATCCATTTACTGTCCAACTTTAAACTCACAGAACCAACTTTTCATCTTCCTCGTTTATTCATTCAACTGCCGTTTTCTGGAACAACCTCCCTTCATACGTATTTCCTAAAAAGAAGTTCAAGTCCAATGTCAACAAATATCTTCTTTCATCTTCTCAACCTCCAACCCAAGCACAGTACTAAGTACTATAGGTTCTAATACCTCTCATGTTTGGGGTTTACAAAAAAAAAAAATAAAATTTTTGAATATTTTCAATTTTAGGTGTATCATTATATTTATTTATTCACCTTAATATTGAAAAGCAGTGATCCTTTTCAAGTTGTAAATTTTCAAAAGTAAGCATTTAAAAGCAAAAGTAAGTAATATTTTTATAATTTTAATAAAATCTAAAAAAAAAAAAAAAAAATCACTGACAGACTTGTTGCACATAAAAGTCTTGGGAATTTGCATTTTTTATACATCGCCTGAAAATAAAACACGGTAACATCAAAACAGAAACTTCCTTTTACATGTAAGATATGGAAAATGTAACCCACTAATTTTTCTCGAATCACTCAGTGTGGCCCACGAAACAAATCTAACTTTGAATATGGCCCCTGTACAGAAAAAATTTGGACACCACTGGTTCAGGTGATCACATAAATAAAAAATCTATCGCATGAAATCGGGTCACTGCAGTAGCAAAGCCATAATTTGCAATGGCCCCCTCCTGTTCGTTAGTTGCTAGAAAGTCCCTACATAGCTTACAGCCATGTTTTGGGTCATTATCTTGTGAGTTCCATTTATTTTTCTTGAAACACTCATTTCTGATCAATTCCTTTATTTCTTACTCAGCTTTCAGCTCCACACTTAAAAACACCTTACATTTTATTTTTAAAAATAGTTAATTTTATCTTTTGGATAATATAAGGATGTAGCTGTAAAGTCACTAATCATTTATTATGGCGCATTCAATTTACCAACAAGAGAGAGAAATTTCCTCCCTCCACACAAGAAAACATCATCATCACTGCTTTCACAGTTTAGATAGGATATTTCACATGTGTATGGATATAACTACTAGCTTATATTACTGCACTTTGTATTTCTTTCATGGTCCACTATTTTGAGGAGTCTCATAGTCCACTATTATAGTGGATTATGAGACTTTTTTTTTTTTTTTTTTTTTTTAGTTTTTCAATTTAAAACTGTTTTGCTTTAATGGCAAATTTCCTACCATCAATTATAAATTTGAAATCCATCTTTTTGGCAATATCAGGTGACTGCTGACATATTCTAAATATATATTTTTAAATATTTAAGCAATTTTTAAAAAGGATACCTCTCTGTGTTAGAAAATTTAGGAAATTTTAACTGAACATTAAAAGTAAATCAAATATTTAAATATGATTCTGCAACTTCAAGTAAAATGCAGAATCATGCAAAGTGCACTTTTGCTGATGGTAAGAAACTAAAATATGATAACTGTGTGAAAAATGTGACTAAGTGATAAATTGGTAAAACAGATTTGGATAATTTGAATAATGATAATGACAGAAATGATAATTTACTAAATCAAAAACTAGTTACCTACAGTACTATGCATTACCAGTCTCTTCATATGTTCCTAAAAAAAAGATGTCTTGTTTCTTTATTTAATAATTCTTACCTCAAAAAACAGAAAAACTTGAGGATCCTCCTGAATAAAATATGCAAAACTCTCATTAAAAATGAGCTGTTCTTCCCAGGCTGGAATTAATGATCTGAAACAAAGTTATGTAGTATTCATTATATATTCATTTTAAAAATATATTATTTTTGTCATTACTTTGGTATACAATTATCTATTGTATATATTCTTGTGTTGTGTCCCTAACAACTATTTATATTATCATCTTAAGTGCTTAATCAGGAAGATGTATTCAATTAGTAGCAATTTTCATAGGGGATACTATCATATGTTATTAATTTATGTGGTGTTTATGTTAATTCTGTAATTAGTTTTTTTGATAAAAATTAGATCATAAAATTCACTTGTTCTTATAGCCATTGATAGGATGGCCTTTAATGTTTCTATCTGTACCTGAAATATTTATTATTAATGTATTCAATGTATTTATATAAGGCAAATAAACATTATTATTTACTTATATCATTTTAGCACATATGCAGTTCTTCATGAAAGATATTCTAAATATTGTACATATAGCTTTTATACATATCCTGTAAATGGATATATATAAAAGCATATCCATTTACAGAGGGAAAAAAAAAAAAAAAACTACAGATAACCCTCATATAATGTGGTAGTTAGGTTCCTATAAAATCTCATGTAGTGTGGGACTAAGACCAGTACAAAAAAGGGAGGGTTATGCTTCAAAAGCTAACAAAAATAAAAAAAAAAAAAAAAAAAGGAAACTTAATTTTTATTAAAAAATAGTAATAACTGAACAAATGTCTTACAAACTGTGATGCATATATGTTAGATATATGTACATTCATTTAACTTTCTTCCTCTTCATCGCTGCTAAGCACAATCAAACAAAAACATTTTTTCTATTTGATTTCTCTGCAGAATATCTTCACTGTCTGAACTTTCTTCTGCAGCATCTAGATTTTGTGTATCTTCTGCTCTCTTTAAAAAATAGAGCAGAAGATACACAAAATCTGGGTTTGTTTGCTTTTGCTTGATAGAACTTTGTAAATTTCATGAATTTACAAAGTTCTATCAAGCATTTTTGAAGCTCCCTTTAGAACTTTGTGCTCCTTTCAGTCGAAGGATCTGCATTCAAAAAATAAGATCCTAATTGCTCGGCTAAGTTTATGCCTTCCCATATGCTTTTTAGTGTAAAATTTGCTGGCCAGGCTAGCCAGGTGGGTAAAGTGCCTGCCTGGCAACCCAAAGGTTGTGGGTTCGAATCCCGCCTCGGGCTTGGATCAGAGTAAAATGCAAAAACTTTGGGAGGTGCATTATGGCCACAGAAGCTGATGTGCTAACAACTAACAAAAAAAAAAAGTGTAAAATTTGGAACTTCAATTTTCATCTGCGCTATCGTTCTCTGAATTGACTTGGTTTACCTCCAATGACATATCCACCAAATCGTGTGACGTGGTGCATTATAACCATGGTTGTTTATGCACTATAAAAATCAAAACCACCAACTCCACTTCGCCAGCCTCTTTTTTTTTTTTTTATCAGTAATTCTTAAACATCTACAGTAGTCATATCATCAAAACCTTCCCCTCCTACTGACTTATCACACCGATTCTGTTTTCTGCAGTTCGATTCAGTCAGTTCAAACATTCTGAGTACTGTAATTACTATTAATAGCGGCAAATGATGCAAGAATTTTCATCTGTGCTATCATCTGAATCAATTTGGTTTACCCCTGATGCCATTTCCACCAAATCCGCTTCGCCAGCCTCTTTTTCTACCAGTAATTCTAGAATGTCTTCAGTAGTCACATCATCAAAACCTTCCTCTCCTACCGACTTAGCAAGTTATACTATCGCACCGGTTCTGTTTTCTGCCCATTTGACCGTATTTCCTGAATGAACTGACTCTGGCCATACATTTTTCCAACACACATTTAATGTCGACAGTTTTACTTCTATGAGCAATAAAACTATGATTCTGATACAGTCCACAATTGAAAAATGGTTCCATGCCTCCATCACTTCAATATATTCGGAATAGATATTCAATGAAACACCCTGTATAATAAAGTAAGTTTGGATTGTTCAAACACTTGTTTGAAGACATTTTACTCACTGTTCAGAACAACTTTGACACAATAACCTCAAAAATAAAATAAGCTCATACTGGTAAACACTGCTGCATGGAGTCCACAAGAAACAAATGCTGCAGGCAGTGTTGCTAACATGTGAAGATTTAGTTTACAAATTCCTAGTGTTTACTCCTAACTCAATGCATTCAATAATATAACTCATGACATCAACTTAAATGGTTTGTGAAAAAACAGTATGTGATAGAAAAAAATGATATTTCTGAAATCAATGTAAAAAATGGGTTAAAAACAGCTGTTAGTTTACAAATATCAAAACCATGGATTGGTGTAATTTAGCACTGCAACAAAACTGTACCACATCAAGCAACATAATCATATGTGCTTTCAGTTATGCATTATTAAAGACACTCAGATTAACAAATTTAAACTATGGAACAGTACTTCAGCTATGAATATTCATGGACTCCGATTTCTTTTAGTTCAATGCAAGCATTTCAAGATAAAATACACACAAATATCATTTTTAAACCCCAAACTATTTGAGAAATGAGAAATCAGGGTTTTTTTTTTGTTCCTTCTTCATTATATCTCCAAATTGTTCCTAGAGTTCACATTAATCTGAATTGCAACCATCTAACAAAAGATACCAACACAGCCCTTGCAGCTAATACAGTGACACCATTCTATCACTATTCTTCTACATTATATTTTCGCCAGATGTGAGCCCCCAGGGGCGCACACCCAGGGTCCTGAGCAGGATATCATCATTCTTCTCTTTTTTTGGTGATTCGTTTTCTCTCTCTCAGGGTACTCAAAATTTTTTTGTCTAGTGCAGCATAAGCCTCAGGTTTCCTTGCACCATATGGCTATTAATAATAATATATGGAGAAGGCCCAGGTAGAGGGCTTTTTTTTTTTAAATGCTACAGGTTGAATCAATTCAACTTGGGCAAAGGCTGCATATTTTTTTTTCTCCCGGAAACTCAGGTTTTTCATTACATAAAACAAGAAAATTAACCATAAAAAATGTCAATTTATCCGGTATCTCATGGCTTTACTTGACCCAAAACAAATCAACAAAAAAAAAAAGTAACGGCACAAAATGCTATCTCAGTTACTTCATAATGGTTTATTTATCCTCTTTTCACTACGCAAATAATCGAATATGAAGCTTTATTCATATCAGCGCATAAGCAAGTCAAACATGCAATTAAAAACTATTTAAACAACAACAACAACAAAAAAAAAACATACTTTTTTTGCTTAAAATTGAATGGCTGTGTCATGACAGGCAGAATATAGTCTACTCCATCCCATTGATTTTCATAGAATGATGTCACAGATCTATCTCTACAAAAAAAAAAATAATAAATAAATAAATAAAATAAGCATGACAAGGTAAATAAAATAATATTAAAAATATTTTAATATGACATCATATAATATGTCTTTTTTTTTTTTTTTTTTTTTTTTGATTTGGTAGTTGTTGGCGCATCGGCTTCTGTGGCCATATTGCACCTCCCAAGGTTTTTTGCAGTACTTTGATCCAAGCCCGAGGCGAGAATCGAACCCGCGACCTTTGGGTTGCCGGGCAGGTACTTTACCCACTCGGCTAGCCCGGTCGGCATATATAATATGTCATCATACAATATGTCAACACACACTATTATCATTTCACGGGTGCTCACATGTAAACATGCCAAATGTCAAATGTGTGAGAGCTATATTTCTCATTTAGTTGTATTGGTTGGAGACTATGCATGCTTATGTATATAGCTTAATTAATACAGATATATATAGATACTAATTGATATTTCTGTTCACAGACTTTTTTTTCTTTTTTTTTTTTGGATTGCAAAAATTAAAACAGTAATAAGACTAATGGGAGAAATAGCATAAAGGCTTAATTTTCGGTACTCACCTCAATTGATCTGCTTTGTTACATGATGTTAAAGTGGAATAGGATTAAAACTAATTAAGAATTTTGGTTAAAATTAATAAATAGAGACGTAAACATTAAAAGATATGCGATTAAAAGTAGCCCCGGGAAAAAGAGGTGCACCCAAACTTATTCCTGGTTGTCTTGTATAAAATATTAAAGTGAAGGTTAAAAGCAGCCAATAGCCGTAACAAGAGACTTTTGTATAGACGCCTTCAATTGGCAATGATAGATGTAAGAAGAATTATGTATTTAAAGAATCTGATTTCCCTTGATGCGTTGTGAAACACATGGGAACCTCACATGTGACAGGTTCCAGGTGAAAGATTTGTCGGCAGTTTTGGGTTCAAAACATTAAGTTTAGTATAATGGTGACACCATTCTATAACGAGTGCTTCATAATGAAAGGTTTTGTAATTGGATTTTAAATTAATAATAAGAACAGCTGAATCAATTAATGGGTTGTGGTTATGAAGGTGAACGTGTTGAGTGAGTTCAGTGCTAGTGTGATCTGTTTTGAAACTATTGTAGTGGTAGTATCTGAATGTGTTGGAAGTCTTTATTGTACTGTATTTTGCAGATGTGCAAATATCAAAAAAAAAAAAATATTGGAATATAGCATGTGTTGCATCCTGGTTGTCTGATTTGATTTGATTTGGTATTTGTTGGCGCATCGGCTTCTGTGGCCATATTGCACCTCCCAAGGTTTTTGCAGTACTTTGATCCAAGCCCGAGGCGTTAATCGAACCCGCGACCTTTGGGTTGCCGGGCAGGTACTTTACCCACTCGGCTAGCCCGGTCGGCTTCCTGGTTGTCATTGTCATTTATTTAGTAAAACAATATTATACACGTCGCTTATAGGGTAATGGTGTGTTTTTTTTATAGGTGTTAAACATAGATCCTAATTTATTATACAAAGAAAATAGAGTTATATCAGTGTTGGCAAATATTTGACGAAGTTGTTGAGCAAGTCTATAGTGGAAAGGGAGGACAACGTGTATTTTGTTTGTTATCACAGTTTGTGTTGTGTGGATTATTAATTCTCTGTTTGGCAACAGAAATTATGTGAAGGATTGGTTGTAAGGGATATTGTCTAGCAATAAACTTCTTTGTGAGATATTGGAGTTCTGTAAGTAGATAGTCATGTGAAGAACAGTATTTTATGGCATTATGAATTTGATTATAAAGGACATATTTTTTAATACTAAGTGGGTGGTGCGATCAGAAATGTAGGTATTTACCTGTGATTGTTTCTTTTCTATAGATTTTAGTTCCTAATTTTGTACCTGTTTTATATATTGTGAAGTTAAGGAAATTAATTTTATTGTCTTTTTCTATTTCAAGAGTGTATTTAAGACTGTCATGAATAGTGTTGAACTTAACAAAGAGATTGTCAATGGAAGATTTGTCTCCCATTAACAATATGTCATCGGCATAGTGCACGTACGAGTTTATCTGTGGGAAACAGTTGAAGTACTTGATTCTCAATGGTGGCTAAATAGATTTCGGATGGGGGGGGGGGGGGGCAGAGATTCCTAGTCCCATATATTCAGGACAAAATATTTGTTCGAATATTTTGTCCTGAAATCAGAAATGTCTGGCATCAAGCAAAGTCGAGGTAAGTTCTAAAATGCTGTTTATACTAAGGGAAATGCATTTGATTAAAGTATCATCAGCTGCTAGGAGTTCTCGTAAGGATTGTAATGTGAAATCTAAATGTACATTAGTGTATAGGGAAACAATGTCGAAAGAGGCTAATATATGTCCTTCAGAAATTGTAGTGGAGTTTATGCATTCAAAAGCTGGTTGGTGTTGAAAACTCTAAATTTTGAGAATCTTGTGAGGGGTGATATGATTTTTACCAAGAAGGTGGAAAGACTGACAAAGGCAGATTTGCTGAAGGAAACAATTGGTCGTAAGGGGTGGCCGGGTTTATGTAATTTTACGATACCAACCATACAAGGAAGGATATTGCTACAGATGCCTTGTGAGGTTCCCATGTGTTTCACAATGCATCAAGGGAAATCAGGACTCTTTAAATACATAATTCTCCTTACATCTATCATTGCCAACCGAAGACGTCTATATGAAAGTCTCTCGTTACGGCTATTGGCCGCTTTTAACCTTCACTTTAATATTTTATACAAGACAACCAGGAATAAGTTGGGCGCACTTCTTCTTCCCGGGATACTTTTAATCACATATCTTTTAATGTTTACGTCTCTATTTATTAATTTTAACCAAAATTCTTAATTAGTTTTAATCCTATTCCACTTTAACATTATGTAACAAAGTAGATCAATTGAGGTGAGTACTGAAAATTAAGCCTTTATGCTATTTTTCCCATTAGTCTAATTCTTATACGGTACTTTAAGAGGCCCTATCAATCACTTAAAACAGTAAAAAGATAAGCAATCAATAACAACAAACATTGGACACGCAAATTGCACAAGTGAGATAGGGAGTAACAAGGTTACGAAGCTTAAAAAATGTCAAACGTGTGAGAGCTATATTTCCCATTTACTGTAGTTGTATTGGTCGGAGACACACTGTTGTCATTTACTGTATTCACAAAATAACAGGTGATATTGTAGGCCAATGCACATTTTCAGGCATTCACATTTTTCTGTTTGAACAGAAATTTCGTGAGGCACTATAGCCTGAGCAGAGGAGCACATTTCAGGAGATCACTACCATAAAATAATAAAAACAATTTGCAGTTCCCAGTTTATTGGACATTCCTGTTAGTGCAATCTAATCGTAAATGGGTAAAATTCGATTTTATTGCATTTACGATAATACCGACAGCTGGAATTCTTTGAGTTTTTACGTTATTATGGTGAAATATGTTTCCCTTTCCATGAAATTTTCAATCATATAAAAAACATAAATAAATTTTCAGAATCTTCTCTTTATTGCTATTTTTTAAGCTTTCTAAGCTTGTTACTCAGTCTCACATGCAATTTGTGTGCCGTGTTCATCGTTATTGATTGCTTATCTTTTTTGTTGTTTTAAATTTTACAATAAAAAAAAAAAAAGTGAACAGAAATATCAATTAGTTAGTATGTATATATATCACAGTATTAATTAAGCTATGTACGTAAGCATACATAGTCTCCAACTAATACAACTAAATGGGAAATATAGCTCTCGCACAATTTAAATGTTTACATGTGAGCTCCCACGAGGTGATAATAGTGTGTTTCCACTTAATATCTATATTATGTGAGTAATGACAATTATATAGTACTTGTATAATACTAAATATCAACAAGAAAAATAAGCCAAGAAGCGCGCGCGCACACACACACACACACAGGTATTCAAAGAAAGTGCCCCTTAAAATTGTAATTGTCGTCCGAATTACGTAAGTATATAGCAATATTTCTTACAGATTGCATCAGATAAAATTGACATGCATAATTGATGATGTAATATTGCATCAGCTGTTACTTTCTGCTATATAAGCACGCTCTGCTAGAGTTGCAGTCATTCCTTGCTTGTGTCAGGATGGCGAGTTATGTGTAGTTGACGCCACAGAAAGAGTGCTATTGTTGCTTGCTTTATGTGAGGAAGGATGTTTTTCCCATCATATTGCTTATAGTGTCTTGTAATCAGTTGATAGTGAGTAGATTTCTTTCCAAACTCAAGAATACTGGTTCTGCTGATAGAAAAAAAAAGGAATCGGATGCAAACGAGTCTCTACATCAAAACAGGACTGTGTTTTGAAGTGCTTATGGCTTAAAAACCGTAAAGCTTCTTCGTCTGAGTTGAAAAGAAAATAGGAAGAACATACAGGAGTGGTAGCAAGTGCAGGAACAGTCAGAACACACCTCTTCAAAAATGGACTTATAGCCCGTCGTCCTAAGAAGAAGCCCCTCCTCACACAAAAAATGAAAAAGGCCTGATTGATTTGGTTTAAGGAGCATGTCAAATGGATCCCTGAGCAGTGGAAGTCAGTTATTTTCTTGGATGAGAAGAAATTCAACCTGCATGGCTCTGGAGACAAACGATTCACCGTAGACATGGTGAAGAATACAATCCAGACTGTATGGTGGCCACAGTGAAATTCCACAGCAGCCAAATGATATAGGGGTGCATTTTGTATCATGGAGTAGGTCACCTGCAGTTTATAAAAGGTTCCATATGTGTCAATGGATACTTGGCTATATTGGAAGGCAAATTGCTGCCAACCATTAGAGACCATTCCAACCTGCCAAGTAACTGCATCTTTCAGGACGACTCTGCTCCTTGTCATCGGGTGAAAAGTGTAACTAGGCACTTCTGTAGTTACTTCAGCTTCATTTCTGCATAAAAGGTCAACAGTAATGTGTCAGACCTGGGGGTAATTGTGCAGTCAGATATGAAGTTTTCAGAGCAATGCAGACAAGCTGCCAGAGCAGCTCATGGTGTGTGTTGTCAATGAGAAACAGGAACTTTGCTAGCTGGGTAAGGAGGTGAGTATTCCTTTGTATAAGGCAATGATCAGGCCACACCTTGAATACTGCATAGGTCTTATTGGAGGCTTGAAGTGGTGAAACCCATGTTTAGTCTCTAGAGCAAAGTTTCCGGCATCCCCCTCCCCCCATACTTCTCCTTCAACCCATGCACGGTACTAAGTACTATAGGTTTTGATACCTTTCGTGTTTGGGGTTTTCATAAAAAAAAAAAAAAAAAAAATCTGTCGTTGTGGAAGTTGATAGCTTAAATAAATTCAAGGAAGAACTGGACAAACTTCTGAGTGATGAATGATAGATGAATAGGAAACTTCTGACAGATGAGTGAGAAGTGTTTGTTTTTTTTGGCTGATGCTGTATAAGCTTGCTTTCCTGCATCAAATGCCACTATTAATATTAATGCTAATGCAAATAAATAAATATATATATATACGCACACTAGTATTCAAAGAAAGTGTATCACCCCTTAAAATTGTAATTGCCGTCCGAATAATGTAAGTATATGGCAATATTTCTTACAGATTGCATCAGATAAGATTGAATGCATAGGTGATGATATAATATTGCATCAGCTGTTACATTCAGCTATATAAGCATGCTCTGCAAGAGTTGCAGTCATTCTTAGCTTGTGTCAGGATGGCGAATAGAGTTTTTTTTTTTTTTTTTTTTTTTTGATTTGATAGTTGTTGGCGCATCGGCTTCTGTGGCCATATTGCACCTCCCAAGGTTTTTGCAGTACTTTGATCCAAGCCCGAGGCGGGAATCGAACCCGCGACCTTTGGGTTGCCGGGCAGGTACTTTACCCACTCGGCTAGCCCGGTCGGCGCGAATAGAGTGCTATCGTTGCTTTTATGTGAGGAAGGATGTTTTTCCCGTTGTATCGCTTATAGTGTCTTGTAATCAGTTGATAGTGAGTAGATAGGAAAAAAGGGATCGGATGCAAACGAGTCTCTACATCAAAACAGGACCGCATTTTGAAGCGCTTATGCCTTCAAAACCGTAAAGCTTCTTTGTCTGAGTTGAAAAGAGAATAGGAAGAACATACAGGGGTGGTAGCAAGTGAAGTAACAATCAGAATATATATATATATATTTATTTACTGCTATTTATTTATTTATTAATTATATGTATTATTATTATATATATATATAAACTTCTCTACACTTCCACCCGCTTACTATATATCTTTGCATTTTTATATTTTTGATACTTTTTTTTAAAAAAATATATATATAAATATGCATATACATGTGATATGAGTTATTATTCTGCATTACCTCAATCAACTAAACCACAAAAAATACCTTGCAGTCACCACTAATTTTAATTATAATGATTTCAGGAATTTTTCAGAATTTTATGAGTTACAAATGTAATGAGAAAAAAATAAAATTAAATTAAAAAAAGTTGAATTGAAATCAAAATATGAGATTACTAAACTGAAATCCTTTAAAACATCAAATTATAATGATATAAATTCTGAATACATTATTTTTAATATTACAGTTTTAAAGTGGCAAAATGCTAGTCTTCTAAAATAAAGCAATACAGAAAATTAATAATGTAATTTAATTAGCAACTAATTCAAATTACAATATTAATTTTCTGTAAAAAAGAAACCTCTTTGTATGAAGATTTACCTATGTAATTTCTTTAAATAGTTTCCACTTTCAGCATTAATAATATGTATTCTTACTACTGGATGAGAAATTAGAATATCTGGTTTCAATCTATCAGTATGATGGATAATGATCCCAAGAACCTGCTCATCATAAGAAACATCACTATCAATGTTTCTGGCTATTTCCAATCTGTTTTCTTCCTTATTTTCTTTCCCTTTTATGAAAGACAATATGCTAAACTTAGCAGATTTATCCAAATCCAGCATTCAATAAAACGAATATGTCAATAATAATAAAGGTATATTTAGTTAAAAGCCAATATTTTAAAACATGTTCTAAAGCTTCCAAAAATTAGAATAACACATAATATTGAAAATAAATATTTATACACAATATTTATGAACAAATAAACACACTTAGATAAATTATAGAATGTCTTAATGTACCGTTTGAAATTGACTCAAAGTTTGAATAGCATAAAGCTTAATGAGCGGTACTCACCTTAGATAATCTGCTATGTTACATGAAGTTAGGATGGAAGAATAATTTGAGGCTTAAGGTAATTTGAAATGATTTAAAATAAGTTAAAATTGTAAACACGGAATTAAAATATGCCCAAGTAAAGTAGAAGTGCACAACTTCGTCCTTGAAGAATTAATTTAAACTTTAAAATATGAGACCGGTGATGCCAAAAGTCATGAACGACCGACTTTCGTGTTAACGCCATCAGTTGGCAATACTAAAAGGAAAGGAATCGTGTGTTTTTAAAGACTTTCCCGTGATGCACTTTGTGACATGTTGGAATCTTAGGTGCATGAGATTCCAGACAGAGGAGAGGTTGGTGGGTAGTTTTGTGTTTAATAAGTTTGGTATTATGGTGGCACCATTCTATAATAAGAGCTTTGTATTGAAAGATTTTGTAACTGGATTTTAATTTTACAATTGTGATGGCCGAATCAACTAGGGGGTTATGGTTGTGAAACTGTACGTGTTGTGTAAGTTCAGTACTGGATTGACTAGTCCTGAAGCTGTTATAATGGTAATATGCTCGTGTGTTGGAAGTTTTTGAGGAACCGTATTTTGTGATAGTGCTCCCGATATAGCATGCATTGACAATTAATTAAATATACAATATTATTCATGTCGTTTATTGAGTATGTGAGTGTTTCTTTATATAATTAAACAGAGTTCCTAACTTACTGTATGAAGAGAATATGAGTGTGATATCAGTGCCTGCGAACACTTGGCGGAACTGTCTAGCGAGACTGCTGTGATAGGGAAGGATAATGCGCATGTTCTGTTTGGTGTTGTGTTTAATTAAGCTATTGGTATTATTCTTTGCAACGGAAATTACGTGTTGGATTAATTGAAGTGGATATTTCCTGGTGGTGAATTTTTCTGTGAGTTATTGTAATTCAGTGAATAAATCATCTTGTGAGGAACTGAACTTTATAGCATTATGCATTTGATTATAAAGGACGGCTTTTTTCATGCCACCCAAAAAAAAGGACGACTTTTTTTTGGGTGGCGTGACTCGAAATGTAGATATTTTCATGTGCGTGTGTTTTTCCTGTAAATCCTGGTTCCTAGTTTGGTGCCTATTTTGTACATTGTGAGATTAAGAAAGTTGATTTTGTTGTTGATTTCTATTTCGAGTGTGTATTTTAATTTGTCATGTATCGTGTTGAATTTAATAAAGAGATTATCAATTGTAGTTCTATTTCCTATTAAAAGTATGTCATCTGCATATCACATATAAAGTTTAATCCCAGAAGGGTAAGGTTGTTGTACTTGGGTTTCAATAGCGGCTAAATAGATTTCTGATAAGGGAGCTGAAATTCCTAGTCCCGTGGGAAGGCCAAATATTTGCTTAAATATCTGGTTTTGAAAACAGAGGTGTCTAGCTTCAAGTAAAAACGAGGTGAACTCTAAGATATTATTTATGGTAAGAGAGGTGCAATTGATTAAAGTGTCATCAATCATCAGAAATTCGTGTAAAGCTTGTAGTGTGAAGGGCAAATGTACGTTTGTATATAAAGAAACATCAAAGGAGGCTAAGATGTCTCCGCTAGTAATTATGGCAGAGTTTATTTGTTCGAAGGCCTGGTTTGTATTGCTGACTTTAAATTTTGAGAATCTTGTGAGGGGTGATATAATTTTAACCAAAAACTTAGATAAGTTAGCGAAAGCAGACTTGCTAAAGGAAACTATTGGTCTTAGGGGGTGGCCAGGTTTGTGTAATTTTGTGATGCCCAACATATGTGGGAGGATGTGTTATTGCGTTTAAATTAATTCTTCAATGACAACCAGAGATGAAGTTGTGCACTTCTACTTTACTTGGGCATATTTTAATTCTGTGTTCACAATTTTAACTTATTTTAAATCATTTCAAACTACCTTAAGCCTCAAATTATTCTTCCATCCTAACTTCATGTAACGTAGCAGATTATCTAAGGTGAGTACCGCTCAGTAAGCTTTACGCTATTCAAACTTTGAGTCAAATAAACACACTTAAAGTGTTACCATTGGGTTTTTAATCTTGGTTCACATCTCATGTATTTCATAGTTGAAAGCACTGCACTTGGCCTATAACACTATCCAACAGAAAAATCTTAAGTTTCAGTTAACAGGCAGCCAGATTACTCCTTTTCTCTTTCTTGTACATAATTAACATTTTTGATATTATATTCATTTTTAGCACAAGAGTTCTGCAATGTGTAACCAGTGATATTATATTTTATTATATAATTTGTTATATATTTACACATGTACAATTCTGAAGCAAGAAGTATAAACAGGTATAAATTTATGCTCACGAAAACCTGTGGTCATAATTCTTATCCCTTACACGGGGCTTAGAAAGAAAAAGAGCAAGGGAAGAGGGGAAAGTTAAAAGTAAGAAAGATGAGAAAGTGGGGGAAATTGAAAGAACTTTTTGAAAGATTCTCTAACAAAAGGAAAAAATTATTAAATTACAGTGCAACCTTGATTTAACGTGCCTTTTCATATTGCAGTTTCAGTATGATCATGTGCCCCAAAATGAATTATGAAAAAAAGTAGTGTGTTCAAAGAACTAGGCAATTTCATATTAGAAACTGGAAAAAATGAATACTGTATATAGTTATATCTATCGTACATCCTACTACCATATTTCCAAGATGGGAAATTAGCTAAAAATTGGCTGTATATTTGTTTTGATATATTTGGTATTGAGTTGCAGAGTAATTTTGTAAACAGGACTCATCAGAGACTGCTTAAAACTGTAGACACTCAGTTTCTCTCCTCGGCTAGAGATGCAATAAAAGAGCATATCAGTGTAATGATAATTATGAACAGCTACCTCTGGGAGGGGGATAAGGCCACCATTCATCAAGTGCTTTACATTAGTTACAAAGTAAAATTTTTAAACGACAGGTGACAAGTGATTTATGGAGAAATCACAACTTTACTTCAGCACTATGACAGGCCAGACAGTTTAATTTCAATTTAGTTTTCTCAAAACAGTAAATTCTACAACACTAGAAATAAATACATGACAAAATTAATAAACCAGTAGAACTGAAGTAATGGAAACCAAAAGAAAAAAATTGTACAGTTGAAAAAAAGATTATCGAAATAGGATATTTCAACGCAGGATATTTCACGAGTATTGAATTCCAGAAGGAACAATCTGTAGCTGGACAAAAGAAAAAGAAAATTTGCATTCATTCACAGACTTCACAGAAGATGAAGTAGGCCTCCAAAGAAAGAAAACTAAACTCTCTGATAATAGTGATGTGGACCAATGCTTATACAAATGGTTTCTACAGAGTGTAGTGAAGGAGCACTGATAAATGGGGTAATCTTGAAAACACAGGCACTTAAATTTCATAAGCTACTTGGTGGAGATGACACACTTAAAGCTTCTGAAAGGTGGCTTTGGAGATAGAAGGCTCATCATAGGATATCCCAGGTTAGTCTTGTAGGTGAATCTGCATTTGGTGACATTTCAGCAGCAGAAGCATTTCCTGAATTTCTGCCTAATGTGATTCAAGATGGTGAATTCACAGATGAACAGTTGTATAACTGTGACAAAACAGCCCCATACCATAAACGTTTTCCTCTCAACAAACCACTGGATACTAAAAAGTCATCCAACAAAACAGGCATGAAAACTAACAAAGAGAGAATTACTGTGTACAAACAAGGCTAGAAATCGCAAGCTAAAGCCATTGTGCATCAGTAAAAGTTGAAGTCCTTAGTGTTTTAAGCATGTCAAAATAAAATCTCTACCTCTGATTTAAAAAATAGCTCCAACGCTTAAATGAAGAGTGATATTTTGCTTTATGGTTTGAAAGCGAGTTGTACCATCAATGAGACACTACCTGCTTTCCAAAAACTTGAAGAAAAGGCTCTGTTACTGTTGGATCAATGCCCAGCTTTAGCTGATGTTGTGAAATCAAAAGATGGCAAAATCAGAGTCTCCTTTCTGCCAAGAAACACAACAGCCTGAATCAGGGCATGACTCAAGCCTTCAAAGCCTCCTATTGTGGTGAGCTACTTGCTGGTGTTGTGAACTCAGAAATTGAAGTTCTATAACTCTGAAAACATTAACACTGAAAGACATCGAATACAATATTGGATTAGTGTGAGAGAAAGTAAACTCAATGTCAATCTCAATGGAAAAATGTACTGGAAAAGATAACCTTGAATTAGCAGCATTTTCAGAACAAGAAGCAAAGCCTGCTTTTAATGTACTTGGTGGAGGTCTTGGAGCAAATGACATGGCTGCTTGGATTGAGGTGGATGAAGGAGCTCCAGCTGTACACTACTTGAGTGAAGAAAAAATTGCAGCCTTTGTGAACAGTGGGAAGACAATTGACAAACAGAAAGCCAGTGACATATGAAGTGACTCAGACGGTAATGTGGATGAAAAAAAAAAAGCATCAGAAATTAACAAAGTAATTGAAAACATTAATGATGTGATGTCATAGTTAAAATACCAGAGTGATAGTGAAGATCTTCATTTATTGCATCTGACCACTATTAAGAATTATGTACTGAAAAAATGCTGTCAAACTAAATTACATGACTCTTTCAGAATGGATGCATAAAATGTAAGTCCACAATAGCACTGTGTATTAGTAGAATATAAAGGAAAATGATATAATCTTTAATACTTTATGCCTTTAATCTTTAATACTGTATAATTCATAAAACATTAGTAAATAAAATATTTATTTACTAAGTAAAGCTTACTTATGTTAAAAAAACTGGGAAAAAAAATGGAAAAGGTTTTTCAACTATATTGCATTTCACTTATAATGTGGGTATTAAAGTTGTTGCCTGACACTCACATTATATCAGAGTTGGTTGTACTGTATTAATAATACAAGAACTTAACAAGGTGATTCCGTGAAATAAGGTGCTGATAAATTGTCAGAATATCACCACCAAATTCCAGTACACAATTTATCTGAATGTGTATTAATAAATAACAAATTTGTATATATACAATATTGATATTTACACACACACATATATATATATATATATATATATATATATATATATATATATAAAATAGATAATATAGAGGCAATATTAAAAAAGTGCAGAAAAAAAGAGCGAAGAAACAAAATCAAAAATTTTAAATATATTAAATATAAGGCAAATATAGCCAAAGTTATAAGCCAATAAATAATAAATTTAGACTGGTATCACCTGATCATAATGTATAACCTCCGTTAGAGGTGAGCACTTAAGCTTTCCTGTTTTTCAAGTTGCTGTATTAGGGTTTCCATGATATGATATTATTGCTTCAGCAGGCTGGAATGTTAGTGAATGTCTGTCATTGTCCATTGCGGTAATCTGCATTTACATTTGAAATGCAATTATATTCATGGCTGTTGCATCCAGTGTCCCTCTGATAAGAAAAAAAATATTTTTTTGTTGGCTAGTGCAATAGGAGAGATAGAGTACTGCAGCTTTTCCAATCTCTGTCTTTTCAGAAGGAGGATGGAATTCCTAAGCCCACTTTACAATGTCAGCATAAAAATATGCAGAGAAAACATCTTTGGGAAGTAGCAACCACTGTTCAATGGCCATCTTCACCTGGGAATCCTGGCAGCTGTCACCTTTTTTGTAAAACTAGGCAATGATAAAGTCTTGGTAGCAAATAAGTCCTTAGGATGAACAGCCTCTGCTGGGGCTTGAGTGGTGCTTTACAAAGCCTCGCCAGCAGGTCATTCAGGGTGGCACCTACGTGTGTTCTTCCCATAGGAAAAAATTCTACCCAGAGGTAGTTCCCAAGTCATGGTAACCTATCTTCACCCATATAAAAGAGGCAGCGCACCACCTGCATTCTCCTTTCTCTCCCAGATGATATTAAGGAAAGCCTCCATGATTTTGTTAAATTTACTTTAAGTCCCTGCTTTTTCAAGAAATTGTAGGTCCATTCTAAGAGACACTGCAGTCCAGTGGATGTAGTAACTGCAAGGATGAGGTCATCAATGAATGCCAAGGTTACTTTACAGTTACTGATATCATAACCAATATGCTTTGGCATATCCTTAAGGAGGGTCCAATACCAGATTAAAGAGAAGCAGATATAGTGGGTCCATTTGCCTCTTTCCTCATGTCAGTTGAATCTCCTGGCATTTTCCCAAGAACTTCAAACTCATAATACAGGATTTGTGCTTCTCTTGAACATACATCACAAAAGTTGTAGAAAACCGGTTCCTTCAAAGGGCTTCAATGACAGTAATATTTGAGGCACTATCGAATGCCTTCTGGATGTCAATCGATTCCAAATGCAAATTCTAAAGTTGCTCCTGGAATGGGATAGCATGGATTGAAGCAGAAAAACATATTTGGCAACTCCATCAACTAGAACAAATTCCTTTTGTCTAAGGTTTAAGGAGATCACTGACATAACCCCCTTGGCTAGAATTTTATGATACGTTCTTAATAATACAGGCGACAGAGTGATGGGCCTGAAATCTGCTGGATCCCTAGAGGCACTTTTCTTTGGGACAAAGATGGTATATGCCTTATATAAAAACTTAGGTAGTCGATTTGACCATAAAAATATATGAAAAAGATCTATAAGGACTTTCACAGGGATATGTTTCAGAAATACAGGAGGGACTCTATCTGGCCCTGGATCAAGGATCAATCACCACATTTGGGAATGATGCTCAGAGCTCAGAAGTGGTAATGGGCTTGTATATAACCCTCCCAACATCTTAATTTTTTTTCAAATATTCCAAAGAGTATGTACATAAATGCTGGAACTCCTCATCACTACCACAGAAGACTCCTTCCCAGAAAGTTATGAAATCTCGGAAACTAATAAAATCATTAGAGGCAAAAGCATCATCTAGTATATTGTGTGCACATCGCTTTCAGTTCTTCTGAAATAGTCTCTGAGTTTCCACATATTCTTTCTTTCTTTCTTTCTTAATAATCTCTTTGTAGAGCTGTAATCTCTGTCCAGTCCAACATTGTTATTTCATGGTCTTGGCCTCCTGATGGTAAAATTGACCATACAATAGTAATGTTCATAAATAAGTCCAATTGCTCAAAATCTAGTCTAGAATCTAAAGCTTCTACCAACGTACTTTTCAACATCCTATGATTGTACGAAGATTCTGGAATTTCAGCCAGTGATTACTCTGGGTGCAAGATAAATTGAGAAATTGCTTTTTTAGAAGAAACCATGAAGAAGAGTCCTTAAATGATAAAATATGCAAGGGAATCATGGATTGAACAAAATGGAGGTCACTTTGAACAGCAGCTGTAGGCGTTTTTCTTTTAGACATTGATTTCAGTTTCTTTTTATGTTCCAACAAACTACGGTAATGTTTAATATCTCAAAAATAAAGATTTTTGAGACATACGTGTATAGGAAAATTTTTTTCTTGTGTGTGTAAAAAGTACATAAGTTAAGAGATATAAGTAATAGAGGTAAAGAGATATGGGAAAAAAAATAAAGAAATAAATGGAAAAGAGTAAACAAACAAAATAAATCAAGGCATAAAAAATATACAAATAAAAACAGATAGGATGTTGTAAAACGTATAACCCCGGTGTCATTACTGAGAGGCAACTATCAAAAAATAAAGATTTTTGAGACAACATGTTTATAAGAAATTTTTTTTCTTGTGAGTAGTAATAATCCCTGGAAGTAGTTGATGACAATAGTGACATTAGAATATGTACAATATGCGTGTGTATATATATAAGTCAGGAGATATAAGTAATAGAGGTAAAGAGATACAGAAAAAGAGTAAAGAAATATATGGAAAAGATAAACAAATCATTTTAATCACAAAATAAATCACAGTATACATTAAAAAAATATATTAAAAAATGTACAAATAAAAATAGATAAAGATCGTATTACATACTTTTTTTTTTTTTGTTAGTTGTTGGCACATCAGCTTCTGTGGCCATAATGCACCTCCTAAAGTTTTTGAATTTTACTCTGATCCAAGCCTGAGGTGGGATTCGAACCCATGACCTTTGGGTTGCCAGGCAAGCACTTTACAAAGCTGGCTAGCTCGGTCGGCCGTATTAAAATAAAAATAAATAAATTTTCTGTTTATACTCCGGGATGACCAAACAGTCAGAGGAGTTAACAAGATAGACAGAATACAATAAACAGCACCGTATTCAGCAGTCATGGGCTTGAACCCCGGTCACTCAAGGCACGTGTACTTATGCACCCGCACGCCTGACCACTAGGCTACGGCGGCCCTTCCATACAACCCCAGTGTCATTATCAAGAGTCAACCATCAAAACTGCATGAAAAGAAGACAACAAAGTCTCTGTTTCTGAAGCAAAGCACATGCCAGGAAATAATAATAAAACAGAGAATTAAGAAATTAGAGAATTTAGAATGAATGTAATGAATTTAAAATTTATGCGGTTAACGCCAAAAAGAATATATACGGGGAGAATACAACAGTAGGCATGAGATTTATGGCTGACTCAACAGAGGAAAAAAAAAAAAGGAAAGTAGTAAAATAACTCACTGTAATCAATTGCAATCAAAAAGAAACCAAAACAAGCAATACAATGGAAATATCTGGAACATAAAAGACAAAGACAACAGAGACCTTAAGCAAAAGTGGGGGAAAAAAAGAAGTTGAAAGTGTGTACTTTGAGTCATGATAAATACAGCCCAGAAAAGGAAAAGAAGTAAATAATGCATGAACAAAGTATTTAGCAAGAAAATTTTTTATTTTTATTAGCAAGAAAAGGGTACTAAAACTTTTTGCTGCAATGGCATTTGAAAACATAATGCCACCACATCAAAAATGCAATAGCCTAGAGAAGGAGAAAAAAAAAAAAAAAAAGAAAAAAAAAAAAAATTAGTATAGGAAGAATATAGTTTCTTGCTATGTGTGCATAAAACTAATGGCTTACAAGAAATAAAAATAATATAGGAAAGTAAAAAGTAAAGACAGAAAAAATATCATCGCTCAGGAAGTTTGGGGTTAATATTGCAGCATAATCCTGTTTCTTTAAATGGGATGTTGAACGTACAAACACAAACTTCGAAAGACCCTGTACACATGCACACTAGAACTAGGGACCATAAATTCAATTCAAGTTGGGGAAGGGGGGGAGTTTAGACTGGATTGCAGGAAGTTTTATTTTAGTCAGTGAGTTATAAATTACTGGGATAAGTTACCTATATTATATGGGTGGTTGAGGCTGACAGTTTGGAGAAATTCAAAGGTCAGCTGTATAGTTAGCTAGACGAGGAGGGAAATGCACAGGTTGTTTATTTCCTTTTCATTTATTAATTATTTATTTTATGTACTATTTTACTTTTTCTTTTTTTTTTTTGGCTGGTGCAGCATAAGCCATAGGCTTCCTTCCACCATATGGTCATTACTAATACTAATACTAAAAACTATATGTGTATACAGTGAAACTTCCCTTTAACGGACAGCCACGGGGAACGAGAATGTGTTCGTTAAAGAGAAGTGTCCGCTAACAAAAAGTCTGAGGGAGAAAAAAAAAATTAAGAAAAAAAAATCGTTAAATTTAATGTAAAATTAAATTAAAATATATACAGATTTTGAACAATATTTTTGAAAATAATTTACAATTACATACACAAGAGATAAAGAAAAATCATTAAACGTTTAATGTAAAATTAAATTAAATTATATACAGATTTTGCACAATATTTTTGTAAATAATATACATACAATTGTGCTATGCATGTTATGACTTTATCTTAAGAAAAATACATACAGTAATCACTTATTTTCTTCTGCACCTTCTTCCGGCTGATAATTTTGTTTTCAACATTTGTTTGGAGTGAAGAAACCATGGAAAGTCCTTCGGTATCTTCTTCAGTGGTGAAAAACATTTTTAATCGATTGATTTGTATGAGTGCTTCTTCTATTTTCATTGGTGGTTCGTCTTTAATATGTTCTTCGACAGAATGACCTCCTTCCATTTCTTCATCCTCATGAAGGACTTCTTGAAAAATATCGATGACAATGTTGTTGATATCTAGAGCACCATCTTCTGTAGTGAGGTTCGAGTCTATATCTTTGTAGCCAGGGTCACTTGTAGCGGAAGTATCGTACATTATCAATAGATGTTGAAGTTCTTGTTCTTCTTGGTGCTCCACATTGCTGTTCACAACTTCAATTTTTGCGTTTGAGAAGCCAGACTTTACAAAACAGTTCACGACAGTTTGTTTTCTAATTGCGTTTACTGAAGAGGAAATCCACTGAATTGCATCTAGGATGCTGAGTTTCTTTGCAAGGTCACTCGCACATGTCACATCGTTCATGTTTGCAATGAGATGTCTTAAAACAAGTTTTCTGTAGTGAAGTTTAAAATTTTTTATTATCCCTTGATCCAAGGGCTGACACTCTGCAGATGTGTTTGGTGGCAGAAAAACGATTTGAATGATACAATTCAATGTGCAGGTGAGATGCAGCATTATCCATGAAAAGAATAATTTTTCTGTTTTGACGAATCATGTTTTGGTTAAAGTGACTTATCCATTCGCTCATGATATCTCGTGTCATCCACGCTTTTTTATTAGACTTCCAGTCAACATTCAAAAGATTCAACTTTATGCCCTTGAAACAATGAGGATTTTGTGGTTTTCCTATAACAAGAGGTTGTTCAAAGTCTCCCAGCATATTTGTACACAATAGTACAGTCAAGCATTCCTTAGAAATTTTTCCGCCCTTGCACTTTTCATTTTTTACACTCATTGTTCTTTCCGGAAGAACTTTAAAAAATAACCGTTTCGTCACAGTTGTAAATATCCTTAGCTTCAAAATCACGACATGAATCTTCCAGTTTGATGGTCCACTCTGTTACAACTCCAGTATCAACAGATCCACCTTCACCACTTACGGTTTTCCAAGAAATTTTATGCCGAGTTTTGAACTTGTCTAGCCATCCCACAGAAGCTCTGAACTCATTTACTCCCATAGATTTCGCAACCTCCCAAGCCTTTTCCCTAATAATAGGCCCATTAATCAGAATTTTTTTAGCACGTGTGCGACAAAACCACTCATACGTAACATTGTCAATTTGAAGTCCAACAGTTTTCGGGAATGATTTTTGAACCTGATCATTTACGTGTTGCCAAAATTGTTTGAGCAGTTCATTTTTTTTCTTTAGGATGTCGCTTACCAGCGTCTTCCCGATTTTGAATTTTGCAGCGAGATTGCGAACACTAACTTTTAAAGTTAAATGTTTACGAGAAGACATTGTGCACTTCACACGACACTGAACAAAACTGAAAACTCAAACTCAAAAGACGAAAGGCTGACAAAATCTCCCCTCCTGCACACACCGAATTCATCAGAAGTTTTACACGTGCCTTAAAATTCTTGAAAAAGGGTTTAGAACCACAACATAAACCTTGATAAAATTTCGAGAATCGGAAATAGAAAATAAACACACGATTGAGGCAATACATGGAAGAAACGTTCCTAGAAAAAGGGCCGTGAGCTCGCCTGCTGTCCGTTATGGGGAGATCAAATTAAGTGCTAATCTAAACGAAACAGTGCAGATTGCCTGTCCGCGTCCGTTACAGAGAATGTCCGCTAGACAGAAGCTGAAAACACGTTAAAACCAATAGAGGAGAGTTGGGGAATTTGAAAATGTACGTTATAGAGAGATGTCCGTTAAAGAGAGGTGTCCGTTAGATGTTTCACTGTATGTGTATATATATATATATACAGTGAAATATATATATATATATATATATATATATTGGTATTAGGCGAAGGATTGTTTATGAATTTTGTTGTTATAGATCGTTTATTGAGATCAGTACCGATTAATGCCATCTAAGTGTAAGATTATGCATTACATCGGCCTGTATTGATAAGTACTAGATATGATGGAAAAAATATCAGTTTGGTAAAGTGGTAGCAGTTTTGGGTGAGATATGGTGCAATATGTGGACGCCTTGTGCGTCAAACACCCAAGTAACGTGCATAGGCCAACGCCGGCACCATGGAGAAACCTAGAGATACAATATATAATAAAAGGTGAGCGTAAAACAAAAGATAAAACGTAGAGCAAAAAGATGAAAGCAGTAATGGGAGTGATATATGATAGGGCAAACTATAAGATAGAGCAAAATATATAAAATAATGAGGCAAAATTGTATAACAATACAGAGGCAAAATTATAAAGCAATGAGGTAAAAAAGGAGTCAATTATGGGTATGTAGATACATTATATATATACAGCAGGCCCCCGTTATAACGCGGTTCACTATAACGCTGTTCTTATATTATAACCCGTATCTGACTATAACGCTGTCACAGATCACTATAACGCTCTTTTACAGATTACATTTTTGACATATTTAACGAAATCGTTTCATTTGATGGAGTCGATAGCTTGAAAATGAATAGCAAAACAGCATTAAAACGTTTCCCACGCCGACTTGAGCAATTTTCCCACGCTCAGTGAACTTTTCTCTCACGCTAATTTAAGTACAGTCACTTGTTACGTAGTTCCGAGATCAACATTTTAAAAAATGATCAAATATATTGCTTGTAATATTTGCGTTATATGCATTTATCCGAAGTCTAGTTAGTCATCACTCAGTACAGTATTAGACATCGTGCGTAACGGACAGTTTACTTGAACATTATATCATAATTAATTCAACCAACGCAGTTATATTTTCGAAGAGCTAATAATGACTGACAGGAATGAAAATGCAACAACGTCTGGGCGCAGTACGAAGACTATAAATGTAAGAAAAAGACTGAATTTGAAAATTAAATTAGACGTTTTGAAGCGAATCGATTCCGGTCAACGACAAGCGGATGTGTGCCATAATTTAGGACTCGCAAATTTAACTGTAAGAACAATTATGAAAAAATAAAGAATTAATTTTAGCAGCGGGAAAGATAGCTGTTCCACTGCAAGCAACTAGGACTAGACCAGCTATTAGGATTGAAATGGAAAGACTAATTTTTTTGAAGATAATATTCCAATGCAGAATTCAGTTAAGTTAAATATTAAAAAGAGAGAGAGAGAGAGAAAGAGATTAGCCAATACGATGATCTGAAGAAAACTCGCCTAAAAAAAAAAAAAAAAAAAAATGTGGAACCAGTTAAAACTGGTAGAATAGATTTAAAATCCCGGGAGAAGCCGCTAGTGCAGATTAAGGAGCCGAAACTTTCAAAAAAGAACTTGTTAAAATTATTGAAGAGGGGTATTATGTGTTAAAAACTTCTCAACAAGTTTTTAACATAGATGAAGCACGACTTTTGTGGAAACGAATGCCTAAAAGATGTTTCATATTGAAAGAACAAAAAACATGCCAAGTTTCAAAGCGGCGAAGGATCGGTTGACTTTATTGTTGGGTGGTAACGCTGCGGGCCATTTAAAATTAATACCCCTTTTAGTTTATTTGGAAGAGGGCCAAAGTTCAACTCAAAATCCACACATTTTTCATGATTAAATTCATCCATTAAATTAAATCAATTAAATTCATTATTTTAATTGGAATTCTGTTTACTTTTGAGACGCAAGTAGTTACCACATAATTATACGTATGTAATGCAGAATATTTTATATGTGCAAATATTTGAATATTAAATATTTTGACCGACATTTGTGCATCTTTTCATTACCGTTTATTATTGATTAGGAAATATCCTATGGCACCGACCGCAGCTCACAAATACATATGTTACCTTATGGAAAAGCGGCGCTCGCTTAGCGCGGATTCACTTAGCGCTCTGTTTTTCCGGAACGAATGATCAGCGTTAAGTGGGGGTCACCTGTATATATATATATGATAATTAAAATAAATCTGATATTTAAAATAAAATAAAAAACATCAGCCAGTAGTACGGCAAAAATGTAGAGCTAAACGAAACGTAAAATAATATAAAATAAACAAACAGGGAAGGGAAAGTAAAGATAATAAGACAAAAAAGTAGTCGATAATCCCCTGTATAATTTAGTCATTAAACCCAATTAATAAAAACGATGTAAATTTTAAATAATGCCAATTATAAAAAATTTAGCGGTACTCCCCTTGAAGGTACCAGTTCCAAAAGACGTGAAATATCACCAAAAAGGGGTTAAAGAAACTACAAAAAACTAAAATATCAAAATGATAGACTGACCATTATGCCCCATATTGACAGAGGACCACGAGGCCAATAATGGTCATGGAATCGCTGCATTTCAATCATCATACAAGTCATTGCAAAGGCAGAAATATCGAAGAACCAAACCACCCTTCCATTCTCCGATAGATCAACCAATGCAGAGGATTTGTATGGCGGTGGTCCTTATGCAGCGAGAAATAATCTATAGAACAGACAGCACTCTTGATCAGAGCCACACCACTGACATAATGCAAGCTTAACCAGCTTATATAATAGAAAGAAAAGAATAGATGGCGGCACAGGCGCTGCTTATTTAGCATATCAACCTACTACTAACACTAATCTATATAATGTAATGTAAAAGTTAGGCAAAAGTAATAAAAATAAATAAATATAAATATGAAGCTATCATTAGAGGCAGCAAATGCACATCCTCCACATGAAGCTAATTATATCTGATAATTAAAATAAATCTGATATTTAAAATAAAATAAAAAACATCAGCCAGTACTACGGCAAAAATGTAGAGCGAAACGAAACGTAAAATAATATAAAATATTATTTTCAGGTACCTTCAAGGGGGGTACTGCTAAATTATTTATAATTGGCATTATTTTAAATTTACATCGTTTTTATTAATTGGGTTTAATGACTAAATTATACAGGGGATTATCGACTACTTTTTTGTCTTATTATCTTTACTTTCCCTTCCCTGTTTGTTTATTTTATATTATTTTACGTTTCTTTCTCGCTCTACATTTTGCCGTACTACTGGCTGATGTTTTTTATTTTATTTTAAATATCAGATTTATTTTAATTATCGGATATAATTAGGCTTCATGTGGAGGATGTGCATTTGCTGCCTCTAATGATAGTTTCATATTTATATTTATTTATTTTTATTACTTTTGCCTAACTTTTACATTACATTATATATATATATATGGTATATTAGTATTAGAAATATTATACACTATATTGCCAAAAATATCAAGACATCCCCATGATGTGGGAAAAATGATCTAGACACACATCATCCACATGTGAGGAATAGTTATAAAAGCAAAAAAGAAATTCTGTTCATGCTAGAGGTAAGCAAATCAATGAAAACATAGTAAACAGAGAGAGAGAGACAGATTTTCTGTTTATACTCTAGAGTGACCACATAATCAGAGGAGTTGGCAAGATAGAACACAAGAAACACAACCGTATTTAGTAGCCATGCAGACCTGAACCTCGGTCACTTAAAATGTGTAATTATGCACCCTTGTGCTTAACCACTTGGCTAGATAGGATGAAGCAGCTTAGCAACTTACAAAGGAAGACATTATAGGATGCAATATTAGCAATCAATCTGTTGTTGCCATTGCAATATCCCAGATCAATAGTGGCTGACATTACCAAATGGAAATGTCATGGTGCTACTACAGACAGAAAAAGTTCCAGAAGACCTCAGAAATTGACAGACAAAAGACTTGAGGCACCAAGAAGAGTGATACATGCATCCTGTCAGTTTTCATCAAATTTTCAACCAAGAGTTCAGGGAAGTCACAGGAATTGGTATTAATACAAAAAATATACATAGGAATTTGCATAGCATAGGATTTTATGGAAGGGGAAGAAATGCAACCAAGCATAACACTATGCAATGCACAGCATTGACTTTCCTGATGCACCACCTGTAATTGATCCTTGGAATGCTAGAAAGCTAGGCACCTCCGTAGCCAGGTGGGCAGGAGCAGCAGTGCGTAGCACACGCTTCTTGATTAGACTGGGGTTCAAGGCCGTGATCACCAAATGGCCTTAGTTGCTAATGCTCCTAAAAACTAAACAACTACTACAAAGTTAGAAAGCTGTGTTATAGAGTAATGAATCACAGTACACAGTTTTCATATCTGATGGCTGTGTCTGGAAGTGGTGCATGCAAAGTAAATGCTATTTAATAGTGTGTATCATCTCAACTGTGAAGGTCAGTTTTGTTTTGTTTATTTTGTTATTTGGTTTTTAGGAGCATTAGCAACTAAGGCCATATTACTCCGGGGGTATGCGGTGGTCATTCCCTGACCTTTCCGCATCCTCCGTATTTGGTGGTCACGGGCTCGAATCCCAGTCTAATCAAGAAGCCTGTGCTACGCACTGCTGCTCCTGCCCACCTGGCTACGAAGGCGCCGTGAAGGTCAGTCAAGGTTCTGCTACTGTCTGAGGTTGTTTCTTGTGGTTTGGTCCTTGAACTACTGGCTGTTCTTGGGACAATGAATGATATATGATACATTGATAATCTAGACAATTCCACTCTTCTTACACTGTGACAGCAGTAAGGGGAGGACTGTCTTTTTTTTTCAGCATGGCAATTCACCATGTCATACTACACAGCCTGCAGTGACTTGGTTTGAACACATGGGCAAGGCCAACATGCCTGCAATCAGTAACTAAATTAACTGCTGTGCTGCAGGAAGAATGGACCAAAATACTACCTTCCTGTTATCAAGAATTGGTTCAGGAACTGTCAATGATGATACGGTGTGTAATTAAGATTAAAAGGTGGCCCAACACATTATAAAAAATTGTATCAATAAAAGGCTCCTTGAAACATGACAATCTCTGTTACTTTTGGCAAGCATATACACATATAGCTATCTGTATACATTCATTTTATTTATATTTTTTGTTAACAATGATTTTTTTTTAATGATTTTACCTTCATTTGCTTCATTAACATCCGTGCTTTTAACTTGCTCATTCAATCTTGACCCTTTTCTAGTACTTCCCAATGTTAATGAGGATGATGGCAGAATATCTGGAGAATGTGTAGTATCATTATTAGAAACTACATCTTCATGTTTTATGTGGATCTGTCTTACAGGCGCTGATGAACTTGAAGTGTTTCCCCCATTTTCTATATTTACATCTTGAATTGGACCATTATTTTTTTTCTTTCCTTTAGATTTCCTTTTTGAAACAGGAGGAAGTAGGTCAGATTTCAATATATTACTGGATATGTTAAAAGTACTGTCTGTAGATTTTGGTTCTGAATGGAGAGGTAGTGGTTTCTTGAGGTTTTCATTCCTTTGCCGAAGGTCTGATTCAGCAGTAAATCCTAAATTTGAATTACCAACATGATGAAGAATTCTGGAATGCTTTTTATTTTGTATATAAGGAGAAACGTGCATTTCACTCATTCCAGAGCTGTGCAACAATGGTGTTTCTTCAACCTAAATGACAACAAAAACCTTAAATAATCAGATTACTATATATTAAATAGTTAATATTAGTCCATTATAATATTGAAAACCAGCTTTTAAAAATTATTTCAAAAAATAGACTAATCACATAAAATTCAAATAAAAAATCAGCTTGATTGAGGATCTGAATTTTTTAACCTTCCTATTTAAATTTTTTTAATGAATCTGTGGTGATATTGGTTGTAGTCTTGTAAGAGTATACTTAATAACCATAGTTCAACTAAGAATTTGGCAGTAAAAACCTATTTTATTTATTACAATATTCACTTTCAGCTTGTTAAGTGCAGAGTATTTTAAAAGAGATGAATAAAATAATAAAAAAAAAAAATCCCAAAAGGAATGTACACATGAAAATGAAAAACCGAGACAGACTTGTCAACAGCGACAAGAACCCCGGGCATCACTAGCATTTGGAAAAGAAGTAATTTTCTTACTCCTAGCCTTTCACAAAATGGAGTTTGAATGTATTGATGACTTGTTTAAAACTTGCAAGCTTTAGCGTACACAGAGAAAATTACGCTGGAAATTTTGATACCAACCGTGATATGCTATTTTCATAACTTGATCAATCTTAGCAAATGTGGTTTAGAGGGCTAGCTGTTTGCTTTGCAGGTAGGCAAATGAACAAGTGGTGCAAGCTGGTCCACACAACTAGAAAACTGAAGCCAGATGGGGTCAATGACATTAAAATCATCAAGGAAAATACTTCACTGCTAGATTTGGATTAAAGAAAGTTTAGCTACAAAGAAAAAAATTTTAAAAAATGTCCAAAAGTTCTGAGCAATTTGTAGATAGGAGTAAATATGAATTAAACAGAATAGAGTGAAGAAATTTTAAACCAAAAGATATCAAGAAGAGGAGATATTACTTAGGAAATCTCTAACAAGGAATATTAGATTGGTACATACACAAGTACACTTTTAAAGGGGAAGGAATCATAAACAAATAATTAGGATATATGAGATGTGTGATGGTTGAGGCAACTAATATTTCAGATTCTGTCAGAAAAAGTAGTAGTACTAGTAGTAGAAGAGGCATGTGATGCATGAAAGCAAGCTTATGTAGAATCAGCCAAAAATAAAAAAAAAAAAAAACCTCTGATTTCACATATCAATTCCCTCTAAACATTTGTCTAGCTCCTCCTTGAATTTATTTAAACTATCAACTTCCACAACAACAAACGAAAGTTTGTTCCAGCAATCAACTATCTGCTAGCTAAAGGCAAATTTCAGCACAACTATTCTATAACTGTCTTTCCTCAATTTGCATTTATGTCCCCCCAGGTTTGTAATCTCAACAAAAGGAAGAATCCCATCAGAATTGAGGCTGTTCAACCCATTCCAAGTCATATACACTTCAATCAGATCAACTTGCAGGTGCCTAGTCTCCAGAAGCTGCAATTTACAGAACTTAAGCTTTTCTTGGTAAGCCCACCCCCCCTTCATTCCCCTTGCCAATCTTGTTGCCCTTCTCTATACTTACTGAAGCAACTCTATATCCTTCCTAAAATGAGGCCTCCATATCTGTAAGCAGTGACTCAATGATTGGCCTGACCATTGCCTTATACAAGCCTATAATCGTTTCCTTATCCCTACTAGCAAAATTCCTGTATATCATTGACAATACCACATGACCTGCTCTGGCAGTCTGTCTGCACAATTACTCCCACATCTTTTTCATTTTCTACCACCCAAAGTGTAGTGTCACACAGTTGGTACGTTTCTCTGGGGTTACTTCTAGCCATATGCAGTACTTTGCATTTGTCAATGTTAAACTTCAGTTGCCACTTCTCAGCACATCTACCCAACTTTTCCAGATCCTGTTGCAGCAGTACACTACAATTACTGTCATTAACAACCCTGCCAACCTTTGTATCATCTGCAAACTTCGACATTAAGCCTGATATACCTTCATCAATATCATTGATAAATATACAAAACAAAAGTGGGACCAACACCGAACCCTGGAGTACTCCACTAATAAAATTAGTCCACGAAGAGTAGCATCCAATGATTACCACTCTCTGACTTCTCCCACTCAACCCACCCTTTTATCTATTCTAGAAACTTGCCCTTAATACCATACTGCTCCGATTTGTACAGATGTCTTTCATGCGCAACAGTGTCAAAAGCTTTCCTAAAATCCAATTACATATCAAAATTATTTTTTCATCCAGTTCCTTGTGACAACATCATAATATCCAATCAAATTTGTCAGACAAGGGCTTCCCTTAACAAACACATGCTGTGCCTGAATTATTAATGCAGTCCTGTCTAGATGATTCTGCAATGCTTATTTAACCAATGACTCCATTAATTTCCCCAGAATAGAAGTTAAACTAACTGATCAGTAATTACTTATGTCACCCTTAGATCCCACTTTGTAAATTGGGGATACATTTGCACATCTCCAGTCAGTGGGGACTTCTCCTGAGTCCAAGGATGTTCTCATAATTACGGCCAAATGTTTGCTTACTTCCTTTTCCGCCTCCTTTAGTATAACTGGATAGATCCCACCCACCCAAGGTTCCTTTCTTATGTTTAACTTCAACAATTTCTCTTCCAGTGTAGACGGGCTGCAAGAGTAGCTCATGGTGTATTGTCAATGATATATAGGAATTTTTCTAGCAGGGATAAGGAGGTGATTATTCCCTTGTATAAGGCAATGGTCAGGCCACACCTAGAGTACTGTATACAGGCCTGGAGGCTTCATTTCAAGAAGGATGTAGAGCTGCTGGAACGAGTACAGAGAAGGGCAACTAGATTGGTGAATGGGACAAAGGGGTGCTCTTACGAAGAAAGGCTTAAGTTTTGCGAATTACAGTGTCTGGAAACTAGGCACCAGCGAGGTGATCTGATAGAGGTGTACAAAGCCTTGAATGGTTTGAGCATGCTCAATGCTGATGGGATTCTTCCTCTTGCTCAGAATAATCACCTGAGAGGGCATAAATTCAAATTGAGGAAAGACAGATGTAGGATAGATGTGCGGAAATTTGCCTTTAGCCAGCGGGTGGTTGGTAGGTGGAACAGACTTCCATCCCTTGTCGTGGAAGTTGATAGCCTAAATAAGTTTAAGGCTCAGCTGGACAGGTATTTCGAACGAACAGAGAAGTGAAGTGGAAGTGGTTATTTTTATTTATGTTACATTCTTTTTTTTTTTTTGGCTGATGCTGCATAAGCTTGCTTTCTTGCATCAAATGCCTCTACTAATGCTAATGCTAATCACAAGCACATTACAAATACTGCTTCCTCTGCATCTAAAAAACTTGGTTTTCTCTTTCGCTCTCAGCGTTACTTTTTTTTTTTTCCAAACAGCTGCTTACTCTGTATAAATCACAAATCCGCCCTGCCATGGAATATTGTTCCCACATCTGGGGTGGTGCCCCCAAAACCTCTCTCAGGCTTCTTGATTCCATTCAGAAGAGGGCAGTTAGGTTAATTAATGATTCATCTCTAACAGAGTCTCTTCACTCACTGTCTCATAGACGTACTGTTTCTGCTGAATGACTCTTCTACAGATACTTCCATGGGCACTGAATTGGCTTCTATAACTCTCTTTCAAAACAGTCCAAACATGTGCCGCCACCAGCCAACATCCATTTATTGTCCAACTTCAAATTCACAGAACCAACTTTTCATCTTCCTCATTTATTCATTCAACTGCCGTTTTCTGGAACAACCTTACTTCATATGTATTTCCTGAAAATTACAGTCTACAGAAGTTCAAGCCCAATGTCAACAAATATCTTCTTTCGTCTTCTCAACCACCAACCGAAGCACGGTACTAAGTACTATAGGTTCCAATACCTCTTGTGTTTGGGGTTTACATTAAAAAAAAAAAAAAGAAGAAAAAAAAAAAGTTATATATTTTAAAATTGTTTCATTTTTGATTTAATTATAGTCAGACCTCATTTTTAATGAACTTCTTTACAAGGCAAATTTTTCTGAATTTCCCTTGGTAATTACATTTAAAATAATTTCCGTAGAACGAGGAAAATTTCCATATAATCTACGGTTTATGAGAGACTTAACTTTGTACGCATTGTTCCCGCCTCTGGCCTTTAGGCAATTTAGCAATTACAAAGTGCGAATAAAGGATCGAAGAGATTACCGTTACATAATGTTCTTCTTCTTCTTCTTCTTTGGTCCTTAGCTGGCGCTGGGGGAGGCGGTTGGCCACGCAACCAGTATGCTGCTGTAGGTGCCGCAGGGTTTCGGACTTGCTCTGTGATGTTCTTCCATACCTTACGATCAATGGCGTCAGTCCTGGCCTGGTTAAGGTCGAGACGTCGGCTCTTCAAGTCATTTTCCACTTGCTTGGCCCACGTTTTCCTAGGCGCGGTCCGTTGGATGCTCCATTGGGTGGGTCGTTGTCTCCAAAGGAGTCTGGATGGTATTCTGTTCGTGCCCATTCTACATACGTGGCCAAACCATCTAAGCCTTCGCTTCTGGATTTGGTCGGCAATGGTTGGTTGCTGTTGGCATCTGGCGCGGATGGTATCATTAGTGATGCGGTCGCGAAGAGAGATGCCCAAGATCTCCCACAGGCATCGCATTTGGAATACCTCAAGTTTGTTCAAATCTAACTTGAGACAAATCCATGTTTCCGATCCGTAAAGAAGAATGGGCAGGATCAAAGTCCGGAAGAGTCGGATTTTAGTCTTTGTGGAAATGTTGGTCCTCTTCCACAGACACCATTTGAGCGAGGCGAACGCAGTGGCCGCCTGTCCAATTCTGCTGTGGATTTCCATGGTGGATGCAACTTTCTTCTCCTGGACCAGCGACCCAAGGTATTTAAAGTTACATAATGTTAGTAGTGTCCATAAAACCAATGCAGCCACCTATTCCACCTACCAATAAGTTGTGCTAGTTAATATGCTTTCAATTTAGTCAGAGGATTATGGCGTATTCTTGACTTGGATAATATCCTCTAGTCAACCTGTGTTGTTCCCCTTTAGCATTAGCATTAGTAGAGGCATATGATGCAAGAAAGCAAGCTGATACAGCATCAGCCAAAAAAAAAAAAAAAAAACCCTTCCCATTTCATCCATCCATGCATTCCAAACATCTGTCTAGTTCTGCCTAGAATTTATTTAAGCTGTCAACTTCTACAATGACAGATGGAAGTTTGTTCCAGCAATGAACCATACACACTGGATGAAGGCATACTTCTGCAAATCTATTCTACAACTGTCTTTCCTCAATTTGAATTTATGTCCCCTCAGACAATTAATCTGGGCTACAGGCAGAATCCCATCAGCATTGAGCTTGCTCAAACCATTCAAGGCCTTATACACCTCAATCAGATCACCTTGCATAGTCACCAGACACTGTAATTTGCAAATCTTAAGCCATTCTTTGTAAGAGCAACCCTTTGTTCAATTCATTAATTTTGTTGCCCTTCCCTGTACTCGTTCCCACAGATCTACATCCTTCCTAAAATGAGTTGCCAAACCTGTATACAGTACTCAAGGTGTGGCCTGATGATTGCCTTATACAAGGGGATAATCACCTTCTTATCCCTGCTAGAAAAATTCCTGTAAAACAATGACAAGACACCATGAACTACTCTTGCAGACTGTATGCACTGCTCAGAAAACTTCATATCTGGCTGCACAATTACCCCTGGGTCCTTTTCATTCTTGACCACTTTGAGTGTTGTACCACGCAGTTGATATGTTATTCTGGGGTTACTGCTACCAAGATGCAGTACTTTACATTTGTCAATGTTAAACTTCAGTTGCCACCCCTCAGCCCATTTGCTCAACGTTTCTAGATACTCTTTCAGTAGCGTACTGTCATTAGTGTTATTAACAACCCTGCCAACCTTCGTATCATCTGCAAACTGAGACATTAAGCCTGATATACCTTCATCAATATCACTAATAAATATAGAAAACAACAATGGACCCAGTACTGAACACTGGGGGACTCCAATAATAACATTAGTCCACGAAGAGCAGTGTCCATTGATTACCATTCTCTGTCTTCTCCTACTTAACCATCCCTTTATCCATAACAGCATTTTGCCCATAATGCCATACTGCTCCAACTTGTACAGTAGTCATCCATGTGCAACAGTATCAAAAGCTTTCCTAAGATCCAAGTATATGATATCAAAATTATTTTTTGCATCCAGTTCCTTTGCAACCACATCATAGTATCCAATAAAATTGGTCAGACAAGAGTTCTCCTTAACAAACCCATGCTGTGTCCGAACTATAACCAAAGTGTTGTCTAGATGATCCTGCAGTGTTTCTTTAACCAGTGCCTCCATCAATTTCCCTGCAACAGAAGTTAAACTGACAGGTCTGTAATTAATTGTGTCACTCTTTGACCCTCGTTTGTGAATTGGGGTCACATTTGCACATCTCCAGTCCATGGATACCTCCCCTGAGTCCAAGGAAGCTCTCATAATATTGGCTAAGGGTTTGGTTACTTCCTTTGCCTTGTGAGAAGTTATTAAACTGCATTGTTTTATCCTTAAAGGTCGGTTATTAATGCAACAGAGTAATTTTAAATTAAATAAAGAAAATAATGATATCACTGATGATGAGGAATTGAAAGAAATTTTAAACATGCTACCTAAAATCGTGGAATATGGAAGAACTTTTGTCTCCATGGCAAGAGGCATGAGAGCCATGGTATGAAAAATGAATAAGAAATTTAAGTTTTCTAACAAAATATGAAATAAAAATTAATGATTTTAGAGATTTTGTCAAAGACAGTTTATCTTTAAAATTGAGTGAAATTCTCTTTTCAATCAAAAAAGCCAGAAATATTTTTGAAACCATTACAATTAGCAGTGCGACCTTTCAGCATAATGAATAATCTTAACAACTTTGACAATTAAACACATTGCAGATATGATGACCATACATCTAAATGGAAAACCATTCAATTCAATCCAAATCGTTACACCAAGTCTTTCCTCTGTAATCACTGCTCAGTTATTGGGCAAAGCAGAAAATCAGCAACAAATATTAATAAAGAAGTAAATTCTATACAGTAATTTTTAGAATAAATTTTTCTTGAATATTTGAGTAATATTTTTTTTAATGTAACTTTGATTTTTGTGTACCTTTTCTAGAATAGTTTGCATTTTACGTAATATTTGTTTTTATATTGTAGAATGTTTTGTGACAGTTTTTATCATTTGTGATATGAGAAATATTTCATGTTATTTTTTATCCGCAATATGAAAATTTTATCATGAAAAAAAAATGTATCCGTTATATTTCCCTAAGTGTAAAAAAAAATAATAAAAAAAGTTGTGTATTGCCGAGCATGTGCAGTAGTGGTTTTATGTGAAACATACTTTGCATTCCATTAAGGTATTTTGATTTGTATATATTGATTAAGAAATAAGAGCTTTTGTATTGTAAATATTTTATTGATCATTTGCAAATTTCTATAATTTCTGGAAGACAAGATATAATGGATTTATGATAACTAAAGTAATAGACGTATATATGCTACTGCAATGTATCTAAATGTCTCTGATAAACAGAGTCGATTGAGGTACCCAATCTTGTAGTTGAAATGGCATACACAGCTGTTGGGGGCATCTAACAATGGAATCTAACAAAAATGCAAGACAAAAAAAGAAACTGTTGACAAATATTTGTATTGTTGCAGTCACATGACAAATAAGTGTATTGTTGCAGTCATATGACATATAATTGTATTGTTGCAATCATACTTGCAGCAGGAAGTATGATTGTGATGACATATTATTCAAAAATTCTAAAAAGTTAGAACTCGACATATATCGTACTGGTCACGAAAAATGTGTCACACGTTCTAATCACACTAACTGTGAGTGCTCGGGAAGCGCCTCTGGAGGATGCTGCAGATGATGTTACTTCCGTAACTGATCAGATTTACTTGGTAGGTATCCTTCCGCACCGAGGATGTTTCACATCAAAAAGTCAGCAAAGGTTCAAGCCCATTGTTAAAATATTCACAACTTGCCACTTCCCACCTCCTTAATGTAACATGACCCTCTTTACCAGTGTTTGATTCATACCCACTATTCAGACTACCTTCCTTCACAATTGGCATAGTAGGGGCAGCAAGAGATATACACTAGATGGTGCAGATTCCTCACTAATGAGTTGCAATATACATGGTTGTTAAAATTAAAGTATCCCTATGTAGAGGGCTCTGGAGCAAGTTCTAAGGCTCATACTGAAGAGAAATTTGGACAACAGGTACAATAAAGAATGCGTTCGCCATTTATTGGAAAAAAATTTAGTTACAAAATTTGTCACTGTGTCACTATCTTAGTTACGATTATGTAAATAACTTACGATATTTTCATAATCGTAAGTTATTGCCACAGCACCACTACTGTACTGTATAAAAGCAAAGCAGTCGCTTCAAAATCATACAGTAGATGTTTGCCTGCACTATAGCAGCAATGCCAACAACGTTGCAGAAAAAGGCACTATTAGTGAAGCTGTACTATCAGAACAGCAACAATGCAGCTGCGGCTATCAGAGAATTCCGATGTCAGAAGTGCATAAGGCGTGGACCTATGACTGTTTGTGCTGTCCGAAAAATGACTGTGAAATTTGAAGCGACAGGACATCTTGGTGTTCAACCAGGTAGAGGTCGAAAACGAGTGGACTCCTCTCATGTTGAAGATGTGGCTATGGCTGTCGTGGATTTATCAAATCAATCTCCATGTGGTAGCGCAAGTGTGCCAGCTGTTTCTCATAAAGTGGACATGCTGTATTCCACGGTGAGGCTAGTAATGCATCAGGTGTTGCGGTACTATCCTTACAAGATGCACATGCTACAGCAGCTTAAGCATGGTGATGCAGATATTTGTTTCACATATGCACTTTAGTTTCTGGCACAGTGGATATCACTTGGCCATGGAACGTGGGCTTTGGAATGATGAAGCCTACTTCTGCTTATATGAACAAGTGAATACGCATAACTGTCGCATTTTGGGCGACAGTTATCCAAGAGGTCCCGTTGCATTCTGCAAAAGTGAGAGTGTGATGTGGATTTACGGCCACATTCGTGATTGGGCCATATTTTTTTGAACAGGTAACACCGACTGGACCCCCGCACCTGTTCCGTCACTGGACAGCAATATTATGAAATGTTGGCAAATTTCGCAATACCAGAGCTGCAACAATGTGGGTGCCTTCAGAATACCATATTTGTGCAAGATGGTTCACCACCCCACATCCACTGTTGTGTCCAAAGATTGCTAAGGCAACATTTTACAGATGAATGAGTCATCAGCCGTTGTTTCCAGACACCTTGGCCACTCCAATCACAGGACCTCACCCCATGCAACTTCTGGTTGTGGGGTTTTTTGAAGAACCAGGTGTATCGAGAAGGATGTCAAACTCTGGCAAATCTGAAGGACAGCATTAGACATGTTCTGGCTATTCCGGTTGACACGTTATGTTCTACTGTAGAAAATGTTGTTCTTCGAATGGAAACTGTTGTTGACCAAATGGGAGGACACACTGAACAATTATAGCGCTGTTCATGTGATTTGTATTGCCACAGTGCCATATAGTGACAAATTTTGTAACTAATTTTTTTTCCAATAAATGGTGAGCACATTCTTCATTGTACCTATTGTCCAAATTTCTTTTCAGTAATTTTTGGAAAAACAATATTTTCCAAAAATTCACCCTTAAACTTCATTAATCCGTTAATATCTTCCTGTGCATGTGAAATTATGCCATCTGAAGGAAATATTCAGGGCTGGCGGTAGTGTTTGTGGCACCCGAGGAAAACTTTGTAATGGCACCTAATTCATATTGTATCTTAACACACACACATACACTGTGCTGCCACTTTATTAGGTACATCCCTGCTGTGCACACAAATGGTTTGTCCCACAACGTTGCAAGTCATATGACCACAGTTGTGGATATAAATGCAGCAGAACATTTATATCCACATTTATATCCTTTGTAGTATCAGATAAGTATACAAACCGTAGAAAGAATGGGGAAAAGGAGTGATCTAATGGACTTCGAACGTGGCATGGTAGTAGGCGCAAGACATGCTGGACAAAGCATCTCTGAAACGGCAGTTCACCTGAACTTTTCACGCACCACGGTTTCAAAGGTGTATCAAGAATGGTGCAACGAACATAAAACATCCTCTCAATGGCACTTGTGTGGAAGAAAATCGCTTGTTGATGAGAGAGGTCATAGGAGGGTGGATAGAATTGTGCAAGCAAACAGACGGGCCACAATGTGCACATCACGTCAGAATACAACCTTGGTGCGCAGAACAAATTATCGCAACGGACCACTTGTCACACTTTGTCGAGAATTGGCTACAACAGTCGATGCCCACATCATGTACCTTTGTTATCAATGAAGAACAAGAGAGCACGCCTCCTGTGGGCACGGCAACACCAGCATTGGACTATCAAGGATTGGAAAACAGTTGCTTGGTCTGACGAGTCGAAGTTCCTGGTGCATCAAGTTGATGGAAGGCTCAGAATTTGGTGAAAACAACATGAATCCATGGATCCGTCATGTCTGACAACTACTGTGTGAGATGGTGGGGGCAGTGTTATGGTGTAGAGAATGTTTTCTTGGCACACGTCTTCTTTCTGGGCACATAGGTCCATTGATGCCCATAGATTCAGGTCTGAATGCCACATCGTACCTAAACATTGTTGCTGACCAAGTGCATCCGTTCATGTTGATAGTTTATTCTCAGTCAGATGGTTACGTCTAGCAGGATAATGTGCCGGTGCACAAAGCCTGAATTACTATGGAATGGTTCCAGGAACATGACAATGACTGTTCTTTGCTGCAGTGGCCCGCTCAGTCTGCGGATCTCAATCCTATTGAACATCTTTGGGATGAGTTGGAAAGGGCTGTTCGCTGTATGCCTACACCTCCGTCAAATCTCAAAGAACTGCGTGACACACTCATGTCTGCATGGTTCTCCATTCCTGCACAACATTTTCAACAACGTTTTCTTGTTCAATCCATGCCTAGACAAATTCAGACTGTTTTGAAGGCTAAAGGAGGCTCAAAATGCTACTAGGTAGGTGTACCTAATAAAGTGGCAGCAAAGTGTATATATATGCAGTAGTGCATCTAGCAGCACCTATTTTATGTGGTGCCAAAATAGGTTCTGTGGCAAGTGCCTCACTTGTGCACCCCTAGTGCCAGCTCTGGCAATATTTCATTATCTGCACTACTACTATTGTGCTATTGCCTCATTCTCAATAAGTCTAATTTGCCTGTATATGTAAAGGCTTCCACCTGCTATCAGTTTTTAATCAGCATCAATATGGCATACAAGCAGTTACCTCTGAGGCAAAAAAAGTAATTACTGCTCTTGATGGAAAAAAATTTTCTAATCGATATATTTCTAAAAGGTTGGCTGAAATTAGCATTATGTAAAGTACAAATGTAATAGTACAATGTTATAAAACTACAGAAATATATTTTGATGCAGTAGTTGTAACAAAATAAAATTCTTACACTTTATTTGCATGGCCTTGCAGAAGGCCTGCAAACCCTTGGCCTTCATTGGAAGCAGAGTGATACTTGACATTAGGACGTGGACCTATGTTTAACTTAAAAAGACAACTACCACTATCCATGGTGGTATCTCAGATTTTTAAATGAATAGCAAATTCATCTTTTCTGGTAATGCTATATGATCTAAAAAGATAGCTTAGGCAACACTATAAATAACAGTATCTGTCTCAAAGTTGAACATAAACCTGAGCTATAAGGTAGGTTCAATACTCAGTCCTTGATTTTCATGGAAACAGAAAGATGTATTTGTGATCGAAATTGAATGCAGGTAAAGGATATGAATTTCATTTGATTTCATCTATTGCACTAAAATATATCCTTGAAATCCTATAGCATCATGTTCTAAAGCTCAAAAACATGCTAATTAACCCCTATATTTAAAATACTTTTATTGTTATCTTTATAAAGATTATATTCATAATCTACATTTTTGTGCACTTGTTATATTTTTACTACCTTACTCATTAGCTACTGAACTCTAAGAGATTATGAGTGTTACTCATGTTTTTGTCATACGAGGTTTCAAAAAACCTTAAAACTTTAACTGACTCTTTCGGAAGGAAAGAGATTTTGGAATAATACTTATTTACATTATAACTGACAATTAAGACTACTGAAATTGCTTACCTTGTTAGCGTGGCTAAATTTCTGCTCGAAAATATCCCTATCCAATAAGAAAAAAATAAAAAATAACTATTAATATTGGGTGATTAAAGCTTCATCAAACAAAGCAAAAATTCTGGGGACAAATTTTTTAGTTAAAAAATACAATATTCCTTTTTTTGTGGTTCTCAATCTATGAGCTGTGGATCCCTGGAGAACTATGGACTTATTGCAAGGGGTCCGCAAATGCATATATGCACACCAAGCATTTTCAAATTGTTTATTTAGCTCCAACATGAATAAATAATACACCTCACACATATGAACTGCTGTTTTTTAAATGTACACTCTTGAAATTAATAAAATCCAAATTCATTTAAAACTATTACTAAATTCATAGCAGCTTCTTATTGTTATTATGTATATTTTCAATTAACAGCTATTAAAAGTATAATTACTATCATGTAGATGATAGAGCTTGTGAAAATACTTTCATATTAAAAAGGAGTCCTTGTACTCAAAATGGTTGGCAACTACTGGCTTTTGCCATTCAAAATCAATCTTTGATGATGCTATCACGAAATAGAAGCATGATGGTACTACTGCTGTTCAGCAACAATGCACAGAAGCTCATTCTATGTGACCACAGGACACTCAGAAAGGTAGTAAACAATCTCATCAGACATCGCTGCAAAATATTAACCACGAGTTTAAGGTATTAACAAGGGTTTAGGTCTGTACAAACACACCATGTATGGGGTTCCACAGCATATAAGGTGTGTGTGTGTGTGTGTGTGTGTGTGTGTGTGTGTGTGTGTGTGTGTGTGTGTGTGTGTGTGTGTGTGTGTTTACATTGGAGAGCAGTGAAAATCAGTTCTATGAAGTGATGAATCTCCCTATCTACACGTGAAAATTTGTTAATAATATTCATTGCTTATAAGTGTCACGAGATTATAGTTATGTGATACAGATAATTTGAATGAATTATATCTTTAATTCATCACTACAGTTTTTCAAATAATAGTTTTTTTGTTGTAAATGTTGTTACATTGTTATGTAAAACACATGGCTTACCTTGTGAAGACTTTCTCACTAATAAGGAAAGCAGAATTGGAATTTGGGGAGTAAAATGTGTACAGAAAGGACAGACAGAGAGAAGGGGTTAAGAAACACATGAAATCTAAGGAAGTGTATCCAGTTGACATGGGCGGACAGTGCAATCTTGAGTCAGTTTGGAGTGACATAAGCACTGGGAAAGCAAAATTGAGGTAGGAGTGTATATTATAGGCCTAATGACTCTGAAGAGTACAGTGAACAACTGTACAGAGAAATATAGTGGGCCGGTAAGTCAGAGTGTCTTATAATGAGGTATTTTAACTTCCCAGATATTGACTGGAACTTGTGGGTTGGTCAATTGCAAACTAGCAAGGCTTTTGTGGATTTATTGGATGACTGTTTTCAGCGGCAGCATCTTCAAAAGGCAACCAGAGGGAGTAATACTCTTGATCTGATTATCAGCAGTGATTCTTTATGCATTAAGAATCTGCAGATAAAGGAACCACTAGGTGGCAGTGATCACAATGTGCTGATGTGGGATTTACTCAAAGAAGTAACTACTATCAAGGATAAAGGGAAGGGTTTTAACTTGTGTAAAGGTGACCTCAGTGGTCTCAGACAGTTTTTAAATTCTATACAGTGGGATCAATTGATGATGTTACCAATAGCAAAGTCTAAATGGAAGCATTCAAGAAGGTAATGTTCAAGGCTACTAGGTTTTTTGTTCCAACTAAGAAATATTGTAAGGTTTAAGCCTAAATGGATGTCAGATGAACTAATGAGATATGTGGCAGAGAAGATAAATGCATGATGGGCTGAATATATTTTAATTAACCATGAGTTTAAGGTATTAACAAGGGTTTAGGTATGTACAAACACACCATGTATGGGGTTCCATGTATGGTAATCAAGTCATAAAGGAGGTTAGACAGGTGAAGGTAGATTACGAGAAATCTTTGTCAAAAGCTCTCAGCTGCCCACACCAATGCCAGAGCTTGCACTTGGTCATCACGCAACACAGCGGCAGCCCCCCCAAGGCAGAATGCGCTGGTCCCAAAGGAACTAGTAGTTGTTGGTGACTCTATTGTCAGGGAAACGGGAAACATGCCTTGTAAAAAGGATAGGTGGAACAGGACCAGGGTATGTCTGCCAGGGGCAAAGGGTGATGACGTTGTAGAGCGGATATCATATTTTAAGGGCACAAAAGGTGATATAGTTGTACACGTTGGCACTAATGATATTAAGAGTAGGAGACCGGCGGAATTACTTAACAAGTACAGATCACTGTTGAAAAAAAAGCCGTGAATTAGGGTTGAATTTGAAAGTGTCTGCAATTCTGCCCAGACACGATAGGAGGAAGTATATGATGAGAGCCCTATTGATCAATTCGGCCCTGGAAAGATTGTGCAAGGCTCAAAGGGGGTAGAATTTTTTTCAGAATGGTCTGTACTTGTTAACAGGAGAGACTGCTTCTACAGGGATGGGATACACTTAAATAGAAAGGGTGCAAGAATGTTTGCTGATGCTATCGAGGCAGTGTTGCGTGGGTCGGAAAACTGCTAGATTGGGGGGGGGGGGGATATAAGGACTAATAGATTTAACAGTAGCCACTGGCAGAGGTAAAAGTGATTCTTGCACTACTTCTATTGGAATGAGCAGCAGCAGCCTGGAAAATAAGATGCAGGATATTTCAGAGACTGCTGGGAATCACTGGGGTACAAGTAAACACATGGGTTGTGTTAGGGTAGCTAAGAAAAAGAACAGGTGCATGTATACTTGCGTGTACACCAATGCTAGGAGTTTAGTAAATAAATTTGATGAATTTGAGGAATTGCTCAAAACATCAAAGGCAGATATTGTTGGGATTTCAGAGACGTGGTGTCACACAGATATAAGGAATGCAGAACTGGAATTTGGGGAGTACAATGTCTACAGAAAGGATAGCCAGGATAGGAAGGAAGGAGGGGTTATCCTATTAGTTAAGAAACACATAAAATCCAAGGAAGTGAAGCCAGTCGACATCGCTGGACAGTGCAGTGTCGAGTCAGTTTGGTGTGACAAGCATTGGGAGATCAAAATTGAGAGTAGGAGTGTGCTATAGGCCTAATGACTCTGATGAGTATAATAAGAAACTGTACAGAGAAATAGAGTGGGCCAGTAAATCAGAGAGGCTTATAATGGGGGATTTTAATTTCCCAGATATTGACTGGAATTTGGGGGCTGGTCACTCACACACTAGCAAGGCTTTTGTGGATTTATTTATTGTTTTCTACATAAGCATGTTTGGGAGGCAACTAGAGGGAGTAATACTCTTGATTTGATTATCAGTAGTGATTCTTCATGCATTAAGAATCTGCAGATAAATGAACCACTAGGTGGCAGTGATCACAGTGTGCTGAAGTGGAATTTACTCAAAGATGTAACTACCATTAGGTGTAAAGGGAAGGGTTATTGCTTTCGTAAAGGCAACTACGATGGACTCAGACAGTATTTAAATTCTATACAGTGGGACCAACTGATGATGTTACCAACAGCAAATTCAAAATGGGAAGCATTCAAAGAACTTATCTTGGAAGCTGCTAGGCTTTACATACCAACTAAGAAATATTGTTCAAGGTTTAGGCCTAAATGGATGTCAGATGAACTAATGAGACATATGGCAGAGAAGAAAAATGCAGGGGATACATACAAATTAACACATGGCACAGAAGCCTATGATAGATACAAGTAGATCTGTAACCAAGTTACAAAGGAGGTTAGGCAGGCGAAGGCAGATTACGAGATATCTTTGGCAAGGGATGCAAAGAAAAACAGCAAAGAGTTCTTTACTTATGTAAACTCTAGAGTTTACTTATGTAAACTCTAGAAGGAAGGGGATGAATCAGATTGGTCCACTTGATATCGATGGGTCAACTGTTGATGATCCTGCTCAGGTAGCTAACAAACTAAATTAATATTTTGCATCGACATTCACACATGAGGAGTTATTCAGCAAGGGGAATGCCAGAGGTGTATTCAACTCTGGCAGTAAGCTAGAGAATCTTGTAATAACTGAGAGTAAAGTGGAGGAGAAATTGTTGAAGATAAACCCAAGAAAGGCACCTGGGGTGGATGGGATCTATCCAGTTAAATTAAAGGTAGCAGCAAAGGAAGTAAGCAAAACCTTAGCCATAATTATGAGAGCTTCCTTGGACTCAGGGGAGGTACCCATAGACTGAAAATGTGCAAATGTGACCCCAATTCACAAAGGAGGATCAAAGGCTGTCACAAGTAATTATAGACCTGTGAGTTTAACTTCTGTTCCCGGAAAATTAATGGAGGCACTGGTTAAAGAAGCACTGCACAATCATCTAGACAAGACTTCAGTTATAGCTCGGACACAGCATGGTTTTGTTAAGGGGAAGTCTTGCCTGACCAATTTGATTGGATATTATGATGCAGTCACAAAAGAACTGGATGCAGGGAATAACTTTGATATTATATACTTGGATCTTAGAAACGCTTTTGATACTGCTGCACAAATTGGAGCAGTGTGACATTGGAGGCAAACTGCTGCTGTGGATAAAGGGGTGGCTGAGGGGGAGAAGACAGAGAGTGGTAATCAATGGACACTGCTCGTCGTGGACTAATGTTATTAGTGGAGTCCCTCAGGGTTCAGTATTGGGTCCATTATTGTTTTCTGTATTCATAAATGATATTGATGATGGTATATCAAGCTTAATGTTCAAGTTTGCCGACGATACGAAGGTTGGCAGGGTTGTCAAGGACACTACTGACGCTATGCTGCTGCATAGCGTCAGATAAGTGGCAAATGAAGTTTAACATTGACAAATGTAACAAATATGGGAAACAGCAACCCCAGAGCAACATATCAACTCTGTGGTACTACACTGAGAGTGCTAGAGAATGAAAGGGACCTGGGGGTGGTTGTGCAGGCAGATATGAAGTTCTCTGAGCAGTGCAGACGGGCTGCAAGAGTAGCTCATGGTGTATTGTCAATGATATATAGGAATTTTTCTAGCAGGGATAAGGAGGTGATTATTCCCTTGTATAAGGCAATGGTCAGACCACACCTAGAGTACTGTATACAGGCTTGGAGGCCTCATTTCAAGAAGGATATAGAGCTGCTGGAACGAGTACAGAGAAGGGCAACAAGATTAGTGAATGCAACAAAGGGGTGCTCTTACGAAGAAAGGCTTAAGTTTTGCAAATTACAGTGTCTGGAGACTAGGCACCAGCGAGGTGATCTGATAGAGGTGTATAAAGCCTTGAATGGTTTGAGAATGCTCAATGCTGATGGGATTCTTCCTCTTGCTCAGAATAATCACCTGAGAGGGCATAAATTCAAATTGAGGAAAGACAGATGTAGGACAGATCTGCGGAAATTTGCCTTTAGCCAGCGGGTGGTTGGTTGGTTGGTGGAACAGACTTCCATCCCTTGTCGTGGAAGTTGATAGCCTAAGTAAGTTTAAGGCTCAGCTGGACAGGTATTTCGAATGAACAGAGGGGTGAAGTGGAAGTGGTTATTTTTTATTTATTTATTTATTTTTATTTTGTTTTGGCTGATGCTGCATAAGCTTGCTTTCTTGCATCAAATGCCTCTACTAATGCTAATGCTAAAAAGATTAAGAAAAACAGCAAAGAGTTCTTTACTTATGTAAACTGTAGAAGGAAGGGGTTGAATCACATTGGCCCTCTTGATATTGATGGTTTGACTGTTGATGATCCTGCTGAGGTAGCTGACAAACTGATTGAGTATTTCACATTTACATTCAAACATGAGGAGATATTTAGGGAGGGGAATGTCAGAAGTTCATCAAACTCTGGCAGAGAGCTAAATGATTTTGTAATAACTGAGAGCAGTAAAGTGGAGGAGAAATTGTTGAAGTTAAACATAACAAAAGCACCTGGGGTGGATGGGATCTATCCAGTTATATTAAGGAAGGCGGCAAGGGAAGTAAGTAAACCCTCAGCTATAATTATGAGAGCTTCTTCGGACTGAGGGAAGGTCTCCATGGGCTATAGATGTGCAAATATGTCCCCAAATTACAAAGGGGATTAAAGAGTGACGCAAATAGTTACAGACCTGTTAGTTTAACTTCTGTTCCAGGGAAATTAATGGAGTCTCTGGTTAAAGAAGTAATGCAGGACCATCTAGACAAGACTGCAGTTATAGCTCAGACACAGCATGGGTTTGTTAAGGGAATTTCTTGTCTGACCAATTTGATTGGATACTATGAAAACAGTACTGAATATGATGCAGTCAGAAAGAACTGGATGCAAAAAATAATTCTGATATCATATACCTGAATTTTAGGAAAGCTTTTAATACTGTTGCAAATGGAAGACTACTGTACAAATTGGAACAGTATGGCATTAAGGGCAAGTTGCTGCTATGGATAAAGGAATGGTTGAGTAGGAGAAGACAGAGTGGGAATCAATGGACGCTGGTCTTCATGGACTGATGTTATTTATCTCTGATGTTATTTGGTTTTTAGGAGCATTAGCAACTAAGGCCATATTGCTCAGGGATATGCGGTGGTCATTCTCTGACCTTTCCGCATCCTCCATATTTGGTGGTGACGGGCTCGAACCCCGGTCTAATCAAGAAGCGTGTGCTACGCACTGTTGCTCCTTCCCACCTGGCTACGGAGGCGCTCTTCATGGACTAATGTTATTAGTGGAGTCCCTCAGGGTTCAGTGTTGGGCTCATGTTGTTTTGTGTATTTATTAATGATATTGATGAATGTATATGAGGTTTAATGGTATCAGGTTTAATGTACAAGTTTGCAGACGATACGAAGGTTGGCAGAGTTGTTAATGACACTAATGACAGTATGCTACTAAAACGGGATCTAGGAAAATTGAACAGATGGGCTGAGAGGTGGCAACTGCATTTTAACATAGAGAAATGTAAAGCACTGCATATGGGTAGGAGTAACCCCAGAGTGACATATCAACTGTGTTTAATTCAATCAGAGTAGTGGAGAATGAAAAAAGACCTGGAGGTAATTGTGCAGTCAGATATGAAGTTTTCTGAGCAGTGCAGACAGTCTGCAAGAGTAGCTCATGGTGTTTTGTCAATGATATACAGGAATTTTTCTAGCAGGGATAAGGAGGTGATTATCCCCTTGTATAAGGCAATGGTCAGGCCACACCTTGAGTACTGTATATAGGTCTGGAGACCTCATTTTAGGAAGGATGTAGAGCTGCTGGAATGAGTATAGAGAAAGGCAATGAGATTGGTGAATGGAACAAAGGGTTGCTCTTACAAAGAAAGACTTAAAGGCTGCAAATTTCAGTGTCTTTAGACTATGCATCTGAGAGGTGTATAAGGCCTCGAATGGTTTGAGCAAGCTCAATGCCAATGGGATTCTTCCTCTTGCCCAGATTAATCACCTGAGTGGTCATAAATTCAAATTGAGGAAAAGCAGTTGTAGAATAGATGTGTAGAAATTTGCCTTTAGCCAGCAGATGGTTGATTGCTGGAACAAAAGTTCCATCTGTCATTTTGGAATTTAACAGCTTAAATAAATTCACTTCCGAACTAGATAAACATTTGAAAAGAATGGATGGGTGGAATGGGAAGGTTTATTTATTTATTTATTTTTTTGGCTGATACTGTATAAGCTTGCTTTCTTGCATCATATGCCTCTAATAATACTAATACAGTGGGGCCTCAACTTACAATGACATCGACATCCAATATTCTCAAGAACCGACATACTTTCCATACGATTGTTTATTTTAAGGACCAATGATATTTGCAGATACTAATGGCTTTTCGATATAGCTGTAACCATACATCAGTGGAAATTTCAGACATGCGGCTCACGGAACGTCACTCATACGATTGTTCTCAACCAATTAGCATTATTTTTAATTGTTCAACAGATGGCACACAGAACATCACTCGTACAATTGTTTCAGATCTATGACAATATGAAACTTAAAATCTAAATCAACCAGTGACAGTGCTGCATGCTTTGAAGACTTTAAAGCCAGCAAAGGCTGGTTTGAGCACTTCAAAAAAAGGGCAAATATCAAAAATTCTGAAAGGCATGGAGAGGCATCCAGTACTGATAAAAAAGCAACTGAGACCTTTAAAATCGAATTCCAAGAGTTTGCTGATCAAGATTATCTTCCCCACCAGGTTTTTAACATTGACGAAACCAACCTCTTCTGGAAGTGAATGCCCAGGAGAATGTACATCGCTAAGGATGAGGCTAGTTTACCTGGGAATAAGCCTATGAAAGATAGCCTCACTTTCCTGTTGGGTGCCAATGCCTCTTAGATTTTATGCTGAAGCCTTTGCTTGTGTATCATTCTAACACCCCCATTGTATTTAAACAACAAAAGGTCGACAAAGGCATGTTGGGAGTGTTTTGGCGCAGTAACAAGAAGGCCTGGGTTACAGGATATGTCTTCAATGAATGGGAGCTTGAAGTTTTCTATCCTTCAATGAAGAGTTATCTTGAGAAAAATAAGCTTCCTGCGAAGGCTGGATAAGCCAGGCCATGATCCCAACCTTGTTCAATCTCTTGAGGCACAATTTGACTTTGTTCAAGTCAAAAATTTGCCACCCAGCACCACTCTTCTTCAACCAATGGACCAGCAAGTGATTGCAAACTTCAAGAAAACCTACATCATGAAAATATTCGCAAGTTGCTTTGCAGTGACCTCTGATGAAAATGCTGTCACCCTCAAAGATTTTTGGAGGTCGAAGTTTAACATGCTGGATTGTGTGAGGCTGATTGTAAGTTCTTGGAATGATGTTTGCACTAGGTGTTTAAATTTAGCCTTGAAAAACATCTGGCCTTTAATTATCCATAACGTTTACGGATTTGAAGATGATGGTGCTTTGACAAATGATATTGTCACTCTTGATAAATCAATGGGTCTGGAAGTTGGGAAAGAGAATATGTTATGTTGTTGTTATTATTTGGTTTTTTGCAACTAAGGACATATTGCTACGGGGATATGCAGTAGTCATTCCCTGACCTTTCCGCATCCTCCGTATTTGGCGGTCACAGGCTCGACCCACGGTCTAATCAAGAAGCGTGTGCTGCGTACTGCTGCTCCTGCCCACCTGGCTACGATGGTGCCAAAGAAGAGAATGTGGAGGACCTTATTGATGCTCATGGGCATTAGCTAACAACAGAGGAGCTACAAGAGTTGGAAAAAGTTATGGAGAGTGACACTGGAGAGGAAGAGGAAGAAAAAGACAACCAAAAAGTGCCAGCTGAAGACTCATTGCTTGTTGGGAGTGTTTAAGAGAAGTTGTAAAAAAACACCCCGACATTGTAAACACTGAACTCATGATGGGCAAAATTGAAGATTAAGTCATTTCTTACTTCAGAAAGCTACAAAAAAGTCATCAAAAACAGTCTACTTTGGACAGTTTCTTTTCCAGTAGCAACAAAAGACTGAAAAGACACCTGACGCTTGATATAGAGTCCCACCACCACCACTATGCCACCATTGATTTCATCAGCTTTGCACTTCAAGTCTAAGGTAAATTCTAATTTATTGTTTGTTTTTTATTTTAAGATGTTTTATGACTATTTATTAAATAATATTTATAAAATACTAATTTTTAACATGTAAGAAATACCTATTTTATGTGTTGCTGGGGAATGAATTACAGGAAATCAATGTATTATTGGTTTCAACTTACAATATTTTCAACATACAATGGGTTTTGTGGAACAAATTACCATCAGATGCTGGGGTCCCCACTGTAATTAGTTTTCCTTTCACACAAGCATACCTCATCATGTGTAGCACCACCACAGGTGCATGGTTAGAGAATAAAAAAAAAAAAAAAAAAAAAAAAAAAGTTAAATGATTTTTATGAGAGTTACAACAGTCTGAAATTGTGTGCATGATGCTTTGAGTTATAATATGATATTAAGGATCTTAATATCCTTAAGAGGTTCATGAAAACCTCTTAAGGATCGTAAGAGGTTTTCGTAACCTCTACTCAGTAAAACTAGATACGTTTTACTGAGTAGAGGTTATGAAAACAAAACTTAGCTGATAGTTATTTGCACATGGATGATAAACTGCTTAGAAGATATAAACACATGGCAGTACTGTAAAATCAAAGAATAAGGGTTCACAGTTTAATTTAGCCCATTCTAAACTTATTTGGGCATAGGTAATGTTTCATAATTAAGTTGGGTGAGAAAGAGACGCAAGACAGTGAGTGATGAAATTATAGAGAACTAGTAGGGCCTCTGTAATTTCAGCACTAAAAATTGAATCTGGAATCTGGATTGTATCTTTATGAAATACAATTCTTCAGTATATTTCTCTGAACAAGACTCCTTATCTTAAGTTCTACTCTGATAAAACAAGCACAGTTATGCATTTGTTTCTTACAAAGGTGTTGACTGTTATCTTCACTATAATTTAAATTCCTTGGCAAGACAGCTGAAGACTTGTAGCGACATTGGGGAAACGTTTATGTTGTTGACGGTTTAGTTGAGATAACTAAGGATTTACAACTAAGGGGACAAAATACACAAGAAACTATACATTGTGTACAACACTATTCTTATCAGATGAGCGGGTGTGGAGGATGCTTGGAGAAATCCGTTGTTTAAGTGCAGTGCCAACAATGAAGTTCAGAGCAAGAGGTGGAGTTATGGTGTGGCCATGGGAACCATGAATGCTAATATCTTAACATTTTGGACCATTCTATGCTCCCTACAATGAGGCAATACTTTTCTAAAAACCCATGTTTGTTTCACCAGAATAATGCCCCATACAATATTACCATGCTGTTTGAGAATGGTTCATGGATATGAATGTACAAAAGTTGGAGTGGCCAACAGACTCCCAATTTAAACCCTATAGAATACCTACAGGATGAAGTGGAATGCTGGACAAAGGCTAATCCATTCCACATTGATGGTACAACTGATCACCATAGTGGCCTACCATTTGTTAGTGGAAAACACACACACACACACACAATGAATGTGTCTGGTTACTTTTTGCATGGTAGTGTGTATGAAGTACACTTCCATATTCTATTCTTCCTTTCTTCTACATTTCAGAAGGGTAATGTTATTAGTAAACTATACATTCAAAATTTGGAATCTGTCAATGTGTCCTATTTGACCATTCTTCTTTGAACCTCATTGGAGAAATTACACAGAAATAAGATTCACAAAAACAAATTTGCAGGCAATTAGACTAATCTATCAAGATTAGTCCATTTGGCCTTCTGTGGACTATAGCTTTAGTCAAATGTGTAGTCCACTGGTGATTGCCAGTAGAGAAAACATTCTCTAATGGGCCCAAACATAAGACAACTTCATTTGGCCCATACTTAAAATTATGCTCAATATAATCAGATATATAATAATGGTTTGAAGTCAAACACAGTAGGTAGGAGATGCATTTTTACTTGCTTGCATGTTTTGTTCTCTCTACCAAAGAGTTTAGCAATTTGTCTTCAGAACTTTTGCCAATCACTTAGCATTTGAGATCTTCAAACCAGCACATAGCATATCACTCATTCTAACTTTTTAAGTGGTATCAATTCAAAATGAAACATATACTAACAATCCTCTGATGAAACAAATCAGATCCCAACCAATCCAGTTATAAGACAGACAGATAGTATAATGTGTAATTCTGTTCAATCCCAGCTGATTCATTCTGAAATTCAGGAAGAAAAACAACCAATAAATTTGGATATGAATGAAATGAAGATCTTTGTAGTCCTGTTCAGGACTACAAAACCATCAAAAAAAGCCAACTAATACTACCACCAGTGACAAAATATTTGACAAGTTCATAATAATCTAAACTGTGGAAATTAAGATAGTACCTTCCTTCTGGGCTTCTAGTACTAGGCAAGTATGACAAGAAGTGGTCCTTGACAAGGTATGCATTAGACATTCTCATACACCTCAACTTTTTCTTTTTACTTGCAATGACCCTCCACAAGTACTCATTGCTACATTATTCTTAAAGTAAAACATATTTTACTTGATTTCCCTTGTTATCAGCAGAAGAGAAAAGATACCCACATGACCAAGTTGAACTCTTCGCCTTTCAAAAGAAGGACATATGTTTTTTATCTCATTTAATCAGTATATTCATCTTGAAATTTGCTTCATGAACGGGCGCTTCCGTAGCCAGGTGGGAAGGAGCCGCAGTACGTAGCACATGCTTCTTGATTAGACCAGGGTTCGAGCCTGTCACCACCAAATACGGAGGATGCGGAAAGGTCAGGAAATGACCACCGCATATTCCCGGAGCAATATGGCCTTAGTTACTAATGCTCCTAAAAAAACCAAATAACAATAACAAGCTTCATGAACAATATCATCTGATAGCCACATATGGGCATTATAGCCTTTGTGCTAAAATTACCTATATTAATAGCTACTTCTTAATATGAAGTCTGTGCAAAAAATATCCAAATTATGCACATTGTTTAAGGATAAGATTTTTTTTTTTTTTTGATTTGGTAGTTGTTGGCGCATCGGCTTCTGTGGCCATATTGCACCTCCGAAGGTTTTTACAGTACTTTGATCCAAGCCCGAGGCGGGAATCGAACCCGCGACCTTGGGGTTGCCGGGCAGGTACTTTACCCACTCGGCTAGCCCGGTCGGCTTTAAGGATAAGACAAAACATAATATGTTTAGATATATCTCATCTTTATCTTCATGCAGTAAGCTTTTTTCATTTACAGTTTGTTACTGTCAGCTGATAACAATGTTTTTCACCTCATATTACAAAATGTTGGAGTGCACTGAATAGTGTGTGTGTGTTAAATTTTGCTTTAAAATTTGAAAAATTACAAGTGAAAAATATGTGCTTCTTAAAATAGTACATGGGAATTATGCAATGTGCTGTACACAAATTCTCGATGGCACCATCATTTCAAGGGCGGTAGGAAATCTGTCAAAAGTTATCTCCAATCTGGACAGTCCTCAATTTCAACAAATGAAATCTGCCTCAAGTTCAAACTCTGGAGAGTGAAATGAAAATGATTAACTGTTCATGAAATTGCTAAAGGAATTTGTATCTCAGCAAATAATATCATCCATTTTAATAAAAACACCAAACATGACCCATTTCTGCAAAAGTTTGTTCCACAGCTGTTAACAGAGGAACAATGTGAATACCACCAGAAAATCACTTCTAATTTGTTTAAAGACTAATGTGACTTTCTGGTGGTATTGTGTACGGCATGTCTTTTGTATGCAATAAAGAATTCTTCTAATGGTGAGACATTTTTGAAATGTATCATAACTGGAGATGAAATGTAGATTTATGGGTATAATTTCAAAGCCCTTGTCCGGTGGAAGTTCCTTCTTCCCCTTGACCCAAAAACAAAGGCCATGTTGCTGGCAGTTTTTACTTGAAGGGTGTTGTCCACCATGAATAGCTGGGGGGGGGGGGGTAATAAGAGCTCTCTGTTTAAGTTCTGCAATGCCTTTGTGATGCAGTTCAAAGAAAAAGACCAGCAATGTGGAACTACAAAGACTGGTTACTTCACTATGATAATGTGCTGTCCCAGTTATCACTACTTTGTCAGAGTATTTTGGCCAAACACAGACTTTCTCAAGTACAGAAAACCCCATATTCTCTAGATATCGGGGTTTCTGTACTAGAAAGAACAAAGAATGACATTGATTTGATAAACAGTACCGTGCAACGTGTGATAAACAGTACAAACAATAAACAGTAACGTGATGGCTCAGCTTCCAGCGAGTTCAAAATTTACTTTCCAGAAGTGCTTTCAATAGGGGAAAGATTGCTGGGCTAAGTGCATTGCCTCAGAAGGCGATTAAGCTGCCCATCCTTTAAGTGCTTACTGTCACTATATCGTAGTCTAGGTACTTTTTTGAACACACCTCCTGCAATTTATTCTAACTGCAATATTGCTTTTTATATTTCTAGAGATTCCCCATCTTTATTTTCATGAAAAAATTTTCAATAACGTAAGGGATCTTATTACTTTCAACTGTCAATATATGAAATATCAAATTGTAGTTCATCAGCATGTGAGGCAAAACATTTTATTTTGGAGAAGCTTTATTAGCTGGAATTAGTCATTTATGAAATTGAAATATGATCAGTAATGGTGTTATGGTCTCTAAAATCATATATTTCTGAAAAATGTATTTTAATGTTTAGATGGTTAAAAAGTAAAAGACTTCATTCAATCTTTGAAATGTTAGATGCAAACAAACAACACTAAAATAAAATGCCCACAAGCTTTCTTGCTATATTGTGCTTTAGTATCTTTGTTTCCAAAGTAATAACACCATCTTTCAATCATAAGGTTTAGACAACTAGATGAAAATAATAAATTAACTCAAAAATTAAAAGGCAAATAACCATCAAAAATAGGTTATTAAACACTTACTTCTCAGATGTCTTCATAAGCTGCTGAAACTTTGCTTTGGTTTTCAGCTTTATAAATGATTCTCTTGTAGCATATGGGCTAGCTGTAATTAAGCAGCTAGGTTAACCTAAACATATTCACCAAGTTAAAAATATTTAACAAATAACCCAATATAAAAAAAAAACCTCTCATACATCCCATAGTTAATGGCATAACTATCAGAGGTAAGAGATTCACCCTTGTCATTTGTTTCAACAGGTATAACTCAAAATTTGGTATTAGCCACACATCAAGGTAGCTAATATCTTTTGCTGCATAATAAAATAAATAACTAATTAAAAAATAAATAAACCTACAAAAAATAATAACAAAATACACAAATAAAGAAACAATAAATGATCTATACAAGGTGTGACTATTAAATAATGAGACTGCATGTGCAGCCACTATACACCAAGTGCCACCAGTGAAACAAAGGCACAGCAGCTCCCTAGTTGTCTGCCAAGTTACATTCCAATATGCTCATTCACTTTGCAATGAGACAGGTCTTCATTACCTATTGTGTTTTTGCAGAGTCATGGAAAAAAGATTCAATCAACAAATCAACTTCAAATTTTTAACAAAAAAAAAAAGAAAACACTAACCGAAAGTTATGAGTTGTTTTGTCAAGTTTATGGGGATGATACTATGTCAAGAGCTCATATGTTTAAGTGGCATAAAAGATATTTAAAAAGAAGAGGCAGAAAATGATGAATGACCATGCCGCCCAGTATCTATGAAAACTAATGAAAAATTGGTGCACAAGGTAAGGACAATGATTAGAAGTGATTATTGTTTAAGCATTAGAATGATTGCATCAGAGCTCAATATGGGCAAAGAAACAGTTAGACAAATTTTAACTAAAAATTTAGGAAAGTGTGTGCCAAGATGGTGCCAAAAATTTTGAATGAAGATGCTTTGAAAAAATTGAAGATCCAGACTTTCTTAGTATTGTAATTACTTGTGATGAAAGTTGGCTGTTACAGTATGACCCAGAAACTAAAAGACAGTCAATGCAATGGAAGACCAAACAATTTGTCTGACTAAAAAAAGCAAGAATGTCAAAATTAAAAATGAAAACCATGCTTCTTGTTTTCTTTAATATTAAAGGAATTATTAGGACTGAATATGTCCCACCAAATGAAACTATCAATCAAACATATTACACTAAAGTTCTGATAAGGCTGCGTGAAAAAATTTGAAGGGAATAACTTGTAAGGTAAGAAATATTTCATTATATTTATTTTATTGCAAGTCTTGTTATTAAACAGCCACACTTTGTACGTTTCCTACCTCACATAAGTAACTATCCAGCTGACCTTAAAATTTCCCCCAGTTGTCAGCTTCAACTATTCCTTGAGATAACTTATTCCAGAAATTAACATGTTGGCTGAAAGGAAATTTCCTACAATCAAATCTACATCTTCTTTCTCTATACTTTGAATTTATGGCCTCTAGTTCTGGAATCATTTATAATAGTGAGAATTTTGCCTTCATTCATTTTACTATCCCATCTCAGATCTCCTCTAAGGCATCTGGTAGACAGGCTCTATAGCTAACAACATTCAGTCTTTCCTCATATGGGTGTCCCTTTGCAGATCTCACCAAGTGGGTCGTCTTTGGACCCTTTTCAAGGTGCTCAATGACTTTTTTTTTTTTAGGTGCAGTCTCCATACTTGAACTCAGAATTCAAGTGCAGTTTCCATACTTGAACTCAGAATTTCTAAGTGCAGTCCTACAACAGCCTTATGCAGTGAGATTGTGACCTCACTATATCTACAAGCCAATATTTGATAAATCAATGACAGGACATCATGGGCCTTCCTTGCTGCCTACCTACTTTGCTGAGAAAACCATATCATAACTTCCAAACCCCTTTCTTCCTCCACAGTTTTTAATTCAACCTACCAAGTGTATAAGATATTTTGAGGTTTCTATTCCTTAAGTGTAAGACCTTGCATTTTGCTGCATTAAAACATAGCTTTCACTTTTCTGACCATCTCTGAAGTCTATCCAAGACATTCTGCAAGCTTGTTGCTGATAATTAACCACTCTTCCAATCTTTATATCATCCTTTGTATCCCTTGCCTTGTATCCTTTTTTTGATGTCATTTATAAAAATCAGAAAACACAGTGATCCCAAATTAGATTCTCTGGAGACGACACTTCTAACATTAGCCCAATCTGAAGAGTAATATTAATCACAATCTTATGCCTTGCAATCCATCTTAGAATCTTACCCATGATTGCAAGCTTATACAGTAAGCTGCAATGGATTCAGGTATGAGATTATAAGTGCCAGGAAGCAGATCTTTGTGCTAGTAGAAATGGGTATGTTTTTTGGAAATTTTTACTGTCTTTTTGCTTAATTAACATATTAAATTGTGTTATCTTAGCTTCAGTTCTGCAAATTGCAGTGTCTCAAGACTAGGCACCTCCGGGGAGATCTGATTGAGGTGTTTAAAGCCTTGAATGGATTGAGTAAGGTGAATGTTAATGGTATTCTTTCAGTAAGTGAAAGAATACCATTAACACAGGAGGAGGCATAAATTCAAGTTGAAGAAGGATGGTTGTAGGACAGATGTGCAGAAGTTTGCCTTCAGCCAGCAGGTGGTTGATTGTTGGAACAGGCTTCCATCTGTTGTTGTTGTGGAACTGGATGGGTTGAATAAATTCAAAGGAGAACTAGACAAATTCTTGGAGGGGTGAACTGTTTTTCTTTTTTTCTTTTTTTTTTTTGGCTGATGCTATATAATCTTGCTTTCTTACAGATAGACTGAGTCAAATTCTTTGCTAAAATCCAAAAAAACAACACAGAAATTATTTCCTATATCCAGCTCATGAGTAACACTGACAGCTACAGATTTTCTCCTAACAAAGGAAAAATCTATGTAGCCTTCAGAATTCTACTACTGAAGTCAGACTGTGTGGTTGGTAGTTACACACTTCTCCTTCAAAAAACTGCCTTAATGTATTAGTGATACTCTTTCAAAATTACCGAGAATGATCCAACAACCAGAAAACATCCTAGAGGTAGGCTATGGTGGGAGACAGCTCGTTGATATGGAAGGCTGATGAAGAATGAAAAGAATCTGACAGTATAATAGGCAGGTCACATTAGTCAAATGACAATACAGTACAATAATAGTGTGCATCAGACCCTATAATGGATGGGATATAGGAACAGACAATCTCACCAAGTTCCACTCTTGTCAGTTAAAAACAAGCTGATAAGCGTGTAAGTTTACAAGTACAGTGGCTAACTCTAATAAAGGACAAATGAATGATGGAAAAAGGTTGACTAGTCTGACAAATTCCAGTTGTTCCATGTCGATGGCAGGACCCATTGTGCCAAGTGTCCCAACTGTGGGCTGATATTGGAACTTTAATGGTATGGAATGGATTTCTGTAGCACACACACTAGATCTCCTGATACCAGGATCAATATTTAAATGCCACAGTCTGCCTGAAAATTGTTTCCAATGAGATGCATTGCTTCATGTTCAGTGTTTATTCATCTGGCAATTGTTACTACTAGCAGAATAATGCTCCATATCACAAATGATTTCAGGCAACATTCTCTTATTATTGCTCTTTTTGAAACACCAGCAAATTATCTACTTCTTTAACAGAAGCACCTTTTCTTCAATCATAACTAGTATACTTGTAATAGAGAAAATGGGTTAACCTTATACTCTAATTTCAGTGTTATAAGCAAACAAGCATAGAATATACATGCGTTCAAAAATAATAGAAGTAACTAAGTTTTGTCTGATATCTGTATTACACAATATTACAATGGTAGTATTAAATATACAGTAATACCCCGACTTACGCGAACTCGGAGTTACGCGGTTCTTGATTTTTTTCGTTTGGCAACGCTGCCGCCCACTATCTTCAAGGTCGTTTTTCATATGTTATCGGTATACGGTGCGACGGCGGAGAATGAGAGCGAAAGATGAACAAAATTCAACTTTGCTGCTTTTATCTTTTTTTATATCAGTGAAGGGGAAACACATTTCACCATAATAACGTAAAAACCAACACAATTCCAGCTATCGGTATAATCGCAAATGCAATTAGATCGAGTTTACTACCAGTTTATAACAGATTTCACTAGTAGAAATGCAACTGGATTTTTATTGTTTTATGGTAGTAATCCCTAGAAATGTGAGGTGTTAATAGTGTATCTCTGCCTTTATGGTGTTGGTTATTCAGTTGCTACATGCGCGCAGCTTTGTTTATGCGTATCAAGCGTGCCTCCTCGTTTTGTAATTGTGCTTTATTCCCTAAAAATGAGTAAAATACTTAATTAAAAGGTGTGAAAAGGAAGCGTCCTGGTGAAGACACTGCAGATTCAGAGAGAAAAAGAAAAGCAATTAGCGATAAACAGAGGCGGACTGGTCAAAAATTCTTACCCGGGAAAATTTAAAGTGGCCTCATACTATGGTTTATGGCCAAAATCACACTGGCCCACCGGGGTTTCCCCGGTAAGGCTTATGGCCAGTCCGCCTCTGTCGATAGAGAAAAAATCTGAAATTGTGAAACGCTTTGAGCGAAATGAAAGACCATGAGATATTGCACATGCTACAGGCCTAAATGAAGCAACGACGAAAAGCACATGACAATTGCAAACTTGACAGGTTGAAAATTGAAAAGGGCTTAAAAATTTTAGAAAACAGACTCCAACGAAGAACGCGTTATAGCTACAAAGCAAGGAATAAAAAAATTATTAGCTTGCTACGAAGAAATTCTGCGTGAAAAAAGAACGCGCTGTGTCGTCAGACGAATTTGTTAGATTTTATGAAGCCATCGACATCGAAATAACTTTTTTACGTAAGTCATTTGTTTTTTTAATACATATTTTGTATTAATATGTATAAAGAACTGCAATTTTATTAATATTTTTCTTCTAAACTAGTGTTTTTGTTAGTCCTTGGTCCCAATTAAGCAAAATTTATATGTACAGTATTTATATGCAAAGTTGTACCCCGACTTACGCGAATTCGACTTACGCGATTTCCGTCGGACCCACCTATAGCGTAACTTCGGGGTATTACTGTATATTAAAAAATGGCCACATATTGTATTTCTTTAATTTCAAATAAATTTGATTTTGCCTAGCTACTTTTTTTTTTTTTTTTTTAATGTTGAAATTTCTTGATATCAGTGTAAAAAAATTATCAATCTGGAAATTAAGTCAAATCCACAGCCTTCCTAAAATAAGGCTTCTGTCTGAGTACAGCATAGGTCTGGAAGTGACATTTTAGGATGTGGAACAGATGCAGAGAAGAGTAATGATTAATGAGGAAAAGAAAAGGGTGCCCTTATGAAGAAAAGCTTCGGTTCTGAAAATTGCAGTATCTGGAGATTAGGCACATATGAGGAGATCTAATTGGGGCGTTTAATGTTTTGAATGGATTGAGTAAGCTCAATACTGATGGAATCCTTCCCTTTGCTCAGATTACACACAAGAAAACATAAATTCAAATTGAGGAAGGATGACTGCAGGTTAGATGTGTAGAAATTTGCATTCAGCCAGCAGGTGGTTCATTAATGGAACAATTCCACAACAGCAGGTGGTTCATGAACCCAATCCCACAACAACATATTTTTTTTTTTTTTTTTTTTTTTTTTGATTTGGTAGTTCTTGGCGCATCGGCTTCTGTGGCCATATTGCACCTCCCAAGGTTTTTGCAGTACTTTGATCCAAGCCCGAGGCGAGAATCGAACCCGCGACCTTTGGGTTGCCGAGCAGGTACTTTACCCACTCGGCTAGCCCGGTCGGCACAACAACATATGGAAGACTGTTGTATTCCATATGCTGTTGTGGGATTGAGTACCCCGGTCTACTGATGTTATCTGTCTCACCGAGACCTGGCTCCAGCCACATCAAGAGTCTCTAGTCACTGCTGACGCTACTGGATACAACACCTACTTCAAATCCAGATCTGTAATGAGGGGTGGAGGAGTAGCCTTGTTTGTACGTGACATAGCACTTCAAATCATCTCGGTCGCCTACTCAGATTCAGAGCTTTATGAGGCATTACTTGTCACTTTAAAAGTCCGCACAGTACTCTTAGATATAGCAGTAGTTTACATTCCACCTGTCCCTAGTCTAGAAATGATAAATAATGTAGTAGACTGGCTTCTCATCAAATTACATGTGTCAGCCACCCATATAGTATGTGGAGATTTCAACCTTCCACCACAGCTCAATAACTTGCTGGACACCATGTTAAATAAACTACAGCCATGCTCCATCTCTCTTATCAATAACCAACCTACAAGAGGCGAAAATAGACTTGACCTAATTCTGTCTTCTGGTAAATGTATAATTGATGTACCCCCTGAAACGTTCTTTCCATCAGATCATAGCCCAATTGCAATGCTCATAATGCTACCGTATGTGGACTTCAATGCCAAATAAAAAATTAAGAGCCAGCTTGTCACTTCACCAGCCTTTCTGGACCTAAATAACTGCTTATTTGCTGCCAGCTTTATCCGGTGGGAATGTCTATTCAAATGTGATGCCATATTTGCAACAGCTCTCTTAACCAGTTGGATCAATTCTATTACAGAATTTGCGGCTTCCAAAGTAGTAAGGATATCATCAAAATCGAAAACCTGGTGGAACTTGTTTAAACTAAAGCAAACTCTGCACAGAAAATGGAAACTGTCTAAGGACGCACAAAATAGAATTAACTACTCGAGGGCCAGAGCAATATTTAATAGGGAAAAATCTAGAGCAATCAAACGCTACAATGAAAGAAACACTTGACATGGGGAAGCTACCTTGATGCATACATAAAAGTTACACAAATCAGGGGCTTGACAAAGAAGCGTGGATGGACCACATCTGCAGATTCTCCAGCATATATCACGTCTCATGTTGGGGAGTTTGACTGGGATCAATTAGTTGACAATGAGATGGAGTCTGTTCTTATCACTAAAAAGGCACTAATACAGAGTATTAACTCCCTCAGGGCAACTAAGACAGCTGGAGTTGATGGAGTCCCCCACTTCATGGTAAAGTGTCTCAGCCCTTACCTAATTGAACCACTCCAAGCAATTTATAGCTCTATCTTTGCTTGCCAAGTTTCCCCCCTGAGAACTGGAATAAGTACGCTGTAATTCCAATGCCGAAAATTACAAAGCCTAACCTCATGGGGCACTATAGGCCTATATCTACTGCATCTACCCTGTTAAAAGTACTGGAGAAAGTTCTATTGCCAAAGTTGTCGAATCAGATACTGGCCAGGCAGCCTCAACAAATTCATTATTCAATAACTACAAGATCAACAATTACTAACCTCCTCACAGTTCAAGCCGCGATACTAAATGCTTTCCAAGCCAGAAAGGAAATTGAAATAATTTATGCCGATATAAAAGTAGCCTTCGATAGTCTGGATGTACATGCCTTACTTTATCTGCTCCAACACGCCTTCCAAATAAAAGGAAATCTGCTGAAGTTCCTACAGGCCCTACTTACTTGTCGGTCCATTTATTACCGTACAGAGAGTCAGATCCTCGAACGGCAACTCCATGCAGGAGTTCCACAGGGTGGAGTCTTATCTGGACTCCACTTTACCACCATGATGATCCTGTTCTGCAAGGGTAGGGATGATGTATGTACTTATGCAGACAATATTAAGATCCTAACACCCATCCAACCATCCATTACCAATAGTGCATTGTGTGACCAGATTAATTATAAGCTTCTGAATTTATTTGTGTACTTAGATAAATTTGGCTTGGCCCTAAATCCGCAGAAGACTAATCATGGTGTACTAGCTCAAAAAATTGCCTATGCTCGTACACCTGAAACTTAATGGCAAACCTATCCCAGTTGTTGAGACGCATACAGATCTGGGAGTAACATTTGATACTAAACTTATGTTCAAGTCACATATTGACCTGATTGTAAAGAAAATGAACTACTTACGTTGGGCAACAAAACAGCACCTCTTGCACATGAAACAGACAACAACCGCATGATATTTAAGAACTACAGTGTATTCAGCCATTTTGTATGCCACCGAATTGTGGGCATCAGCCACCCCTACCCACATTAGGAAATATATGTGAGTGAATTCTGGCTGCTGAAGTGGGCAAACCATAACAACTCCTCTAACCGTTTGGTTGTCCCGGAGTATAAACAGAAAATTTATTTATTATTTATTTATAAGCACCATCTCCCTCAACGGTTAAGGACCACGCAGCTCTCTGAACAGCTTAAACTGCAGTGTTTACCATACATCATTGCCTGGAAACAATTAATAACCACAATCAAAATGATGACTGGCACGATATCATCACCATGCTTCTGGCAGCTTTGTGAGTGGCACATCCTGCCATCTGCATTAAGAAGCACCAAATCCTTGAGAATGAAGACCAACAGACTAAAGATGGCCGACAGGTTTATACACGCCAGTCCGTTACAATCAATTCAGTGCCTAACACATATCGGAATTGACCTACTAAGGCTCATAGAAGATCCGAAATATAGGAAACAAACCGCAGTGTGGTTTGCTGAGGCTACTGTTGCCTAGTAGTTGTGTGAATTTCTGTCAAGAACTGTGTGTACACAAGTGAATAGTGTACATCTCACACAAGTTGATTCAGTGGACGTGATGTTAAGATGAACTTTTGTATTACAATTGCCAGGACTCTAGACAGAAATGTAGTGATGAGTAATGCAGTTTATATTTCATCTTTTCGTGTATATTTAACCTTTCTTGTATATTTTAACCATTCTTTTATTTACATTTTATGGTAATCCCCTGACATTTTTTGCCATGAAGGGAATTTGTCACTTACCAATGTACACCTATATTTTATATTTGGTAGGACAAATAAAGATTTATATACCCTGAATAAATTCAAGGAAGTACTAGACAAACTATTCGAGGAGGATGGACAGGTGGGAAGTTTTTTTTTTTTTTTTGGCTGATGCTGTATAAGCTAGCTTTCTTGCATCATTTGCCACTGCTAATACTAAGTCTGAAAATTGTCTGTATTTAATTAATCTCAATTCATTAATAGCAGTCCCTCCTCCATCTAATAAGATTATTGTTGATCCCTAAAATATATATACTTGCACATATATTATACACAGATATATATATGTATAGAGAGAGGGAGACTAAAAGACTTACACAGAGGAATTTCTTCTTCTTCTTTCATGTTGTCTTTCAGTCTTGCCATATCATGTCATTAAAAATATTATTTTAAAGAAAATACTGCTTGTAGAAGAAAAATATTCTCTTGAAAAAATGGACAAACATCTGAAATAATAATAAAAAACATTATGTTAACATACTTGTCACGTTGTGAAAATATTAAATGAAAAGAAAATATTCTGGAGTGAGTTCTGGTTATACATCAGTAGGCTTATTATATACATTTGGCCTAGTTGTTACCAACATAACCGAAATTGGGGTCGTATTAATGTCTGCATTTGGACATGAGTGCTTGTGCTTGCCAAAGTTAATTCTACCTTACTTGTTCCCTTGGTCCTCTTCACTCTATATTCTGTAATTATTTTTCAGTATAGTGTGTGTGTGTGTGTGTGTGTCCAAAAACCAGTTATATTGGGAAAATATATATAATCTAAATACACTGGTAACTGGGCACTTCACATCCACATGTGGCCCTCCTTTCATATGCAAATGTAAAAGCAAGGCCACCTTTCAATTCCATTTTAACTTTACCAAAACTTTGCCTTGGCACCACCACAGCAGGTTAATTTATTCCAATGAGCTACAACACACTGCCAAAAAATAGCTACATGAGATCCAGGCCTCTGTTACTCTTAATTTGTAAATATATACCTCCCTTATTCATTTTACTTACCCTGCACAGGGCCTTATACATACAGCTCGACAGCTATCCCCACTCCTAAACAGGACTGGCCTTAAGCCAATTTAGCCAACTGGGCCCTGCACAGGAAATAAAATCTTCTACTTGTTCTATGTGTACTACTGAATGCAGTGTAGCAAAGATCTTGGAATTTAACAAAATACAATGGCTCTTCAATAAAAGAATGATCATAATTTTTTTATGAACAACTGTACCGCTTACTATATGTTTAAAGATAGACATGATTCAATTATAAAAACCAGCAGTCCTGAAGCTCCAACCACTGCTGTCACCACAGAAACTATAAATATTGCTTCTGTAATCATGAGAGAAGATTGTTGTATAACAGTAAAGCAACTGGCAGAGATGTTGAGAATATCAGTGGGAAGCATACAAGGTATTCTCTATGACCACTTGCATATGAAACGTGTTTGTGCATGATGGGTTCCAAGACTACTCACACCTGAGCAACAGCAAGTTCACATGGCAGTTTGTCAGGAGCTGCAATGGATGGTTATTACAGATGGCAAGGTTCTGCTGCACAAGGTGATAATCGCAGATGAGACATGGCTTCATTTCAACCCAGAGAGTAACCAACAAAGCTCTGTTTGGAAGTCTACATCATTGCCAACACTGAAAAAAAAACAAAATCTGTGGATTCTGTGGGACAGTTATGGTCATCTCTTTTTTTGACATTCAAGGAATGGTTTACCAGCATGTTGTGCCACATCACATGACTATTATTGGACCTTACTACAGACCTGCACTGCACAGTCTGTGGGATCACATTTGCCGCAAACAACCACAGCTGCAAACAGGTGGATGGATGCTGCATCACAACAATATGAGACCTCACATTGCTCATACTGTACTTAGCCAGCATTAATATTAAATGTATTCCTCGTCCATCCTACAGCACTGATCTTGCACCCTGAGGTTTTTTTTGTTTTTTTTTCTGAAGTTAAAGGAGCTGCAAGGAAAATGTTTCTGGTTGTCAGAAAAAGTTACAAAGACATCAGAGGCAATTTTCAAACGCATGTCAAAAAATGGCTTCTACCATGTTTTTGAAGAATGGCTGAAACGTTGGAGTAATTGCATTTCATCAAATGGGGACTACTTTAAAAAGGACCATCAAAATATGTATGACTAATAAAGGTATGCTGTGAACAAAAAATTATGATCATTCTTTATTGAGCCCTCATAATAAGAGAATTTGCAGTGAGAAAAGCAAGAAAGAGTATGCTTTCAGTATAAATAGAAACAACTGTTAAACTAAAAGACATGGCTCTTGTCTTCTTGCATTTATGCAAAAAGACAAGAGCCATGATTATGTACAAATCTACACATGTTTAACAGTAATGGTCTATTGCAAAATAGTCCTTTGTCACACACATTCAATTTGTGCAATTTCTGTCATATGAAAAATATGACACAAATTGCATACATTCTTTTAATAATAATAATAAGAGCGGTCGGTTTGAAAAGTTGGAGACAGTCTCCCATGGAAAAGAGTGGAAAGAGTGTATGAGAGTGAAAAGAGTATCTCCAGTATGGCTACCACAACTGAAGGGCAAGGCCATCTGGGCCAACCAAGTGGAAGTGCTTCATGTGCAACTGCACTAGTAACCACCCAGGAGGGAAGAAGAAGCCAACACATGGAGGATCAAAATGAATATGTTCATCATGCGAGCAAATGTACAGGAGGTAAAGTGCCTGCCTGGCAACCCAAAGGTGGCGGGTTCGATTCCCGCCTCAAGCTTGGATCAGAGTACTGCAAAAACCTTGGGAGGTGCATTATGGCCACAGAAGACTATGTGCCAACAACTACCACAAAAAAAAAAAAAAAAAAAAAAAAAAATGTACAGGATAAAACTACACATTAAGTTGGTTGGAATGATTCCTCGACTGTTCAGGTTACCGAAAGGCAAATAGCAGACCAGAGACAGACCATCACCAAGAAGAACCTGACAGCTCATGCAATCTTGGAAAAAATTAAGCAGGATGTGAGTGATCAACTACAAGCAACAACAAATATAGACCCAACAGAACCAAAACTGGAGGAGGAACAGCAAGTGCATGACCTACTACCTGGAGTAGCTGAAGTTGTTGTTATTTGGTTTTTAGGAGCATTAGCAACTAAGGCCATATTGCTCAGGGGATATGTGGTGGTCATTCCCTGACCTTTCCGCATCCTCCGTATTTGGTGGTCATGGACTCAAACCCCGGTCTAATCAAGAAGCGTGTGCTACACACTGCTGTTCCTGCTCACCTGGCTACGGAGGCGCCATAGCTGAAGTGGAAACAGACGAGATTGCAATATCCAGAATAGAAGAGTGGAAGAAGGCCCTAGCAGAAGTTGAGGGAATGGACCGCACAAAGACCCACACCATACCATAGCAGAAAATGACAGAATCCTGGGGCAAGTCACAGACCACCTCAAAAAGCAAATAACACCAGATTATCTCAACAACAATGAAGAAACACTAGAAACCATCTGCACAGCCATTTACTGTGCTGCTGTAGCAGCCACCAGGGTTAACTGGAGAGAAACTAGAGACCAACATAACACAAAATGCAAACACAAGGAACCACCAGCCTCGGAAAGAAGGCTACAGCAGAAGACAAGAGATAAGAGTGAAGGTAGGCCAACTAACCTAATAGAAATGGGGCAACAGAAGTAAGAAGTTGATCAGAAAAGTGAAGGCCATCCTCAAGAAAGACAACATCCACAACAAACACGAGAACATAATCAGAGGATTGAAGAATACCTTGACACCTTCAAGCAGAAACTCCTAGTACTTGGCAAGAGACTTTGCCATTACAAGGAGAGAGCCAGAAGAAAACAGACAACAGGACATTTGATGAAAATCAGAGAGCCTTCTACAGGACAATCAGACAAGAGGAGAAGGAAGGCAATATATCCCCCCCCCCCACCAACCAGAAGGTGCTCCAAGAGTTCAGGGGGAAATCTGTGGAGCAGTGAAGTTAGCCATAATAGCCGTGCACCCTGGATATATCTAGAAAGGAAAAAAAAAAAAAAAAAAAAACCAAGAATGTACATGAGATGACAGAATGAGAGATTCGGGACGAAGATGTACAACAGTCAATCAGTAAGTCCTACAACTGGCGAACCCCAGGAATGATAACATCTACAACTACTGGTATGAGAAGTTCAGCTGCACAGGCACAGTGGAGCACTTCACCCAGATAATAATGCACCCTGACACAATCTTAGTCTGACTCAAGGAATCACCTACCTGAAGGCCAAGGACACCACAAACCAGGCAATGTACAGACCAATCACCTGTCTTCCAACAATATACAAGATCCTGCATAACTAAGGTGATATCAGACCACTCTGAGAGCCAGAACATTATAGCCAATAAGCACATCTGCTTATTGGCCATAATGTTCATCCTCTACTAGGGTCAATAAACACATCTGCTTATTGGCCCTAGTAGAGGATGCAAGGAGCAATTGACAATTGCTGCTGCAGTTATGGAACAAGCCTACAACAAGCACCGTATCCAGTACATGGCCTATATAGACTACCACAAAGCTTTTGAATTTATGCCCCATAGCTGGCTGACAGAACACAATCCATGGCAAAGAACACAATCCACTGAAGATATACAAAGTCAACCTGACACTGGCATGCTTCTCAGAAGCAATCATGGCAAAATGGAGGACCACCATCAAGGTCGAGAACATCAGGCCAGATCAATACCCATCAGAAGAGGAATCTTCTAGGGAGATGCCCTGAGCACACCATGGTTCAGTCTAGAACTCAACGCACTGTCTACCAGGCTCAATAACAGCAAGCATGGATATACCCTAAATGAAGGGAGGAAGAATCTGTACACCCTCTCTCACTTGATGTACATGGATGACATCAAACTCTATGCCGCAAATGAGAATCAACTCCAACAACTACTCCAGATCACCGAAGAGTTCAACACTGACAACAAGGTGCAATTTGGCCTAGACAAATGCAAGACCCATCCATGGACTGTATCAGGGTCATCCTGTGAGACAAAATTACCAGCTGAAGACCGGTGGAGAGATTTAAGCCATGACAGCGGGAGACATATAAATATCTGGGGATGATGCAGGCCACCAGATAGAATACAAGGAGGTCAAGGCCTGCTTCAATGAGAAATACCTTCAGAGACTGAGAAGAGTGCTAAAGTCAAAGCTGAATGGTGGGACCAGTGCTAAGGTACTCCCTCGGGATCGTATATTGGACCAACACTGGACTGGAAGAGATTATGAGATCGACCAGGATAATAAAGACTAAGAGCCACCAACACTACCCAAAGTTGGCCATCGAGAGACTAACAATAGCCCATAGAGAAGGAGGGAGGATACTGACTGACCTCATTGAACAAGAGAAGGTGATTAAGAACCTGTAGGATTACTTCCAAAAAACACAGCACTATAAAAAGTCATAAGAAAGAAAGACAAACGGGACACAACACTCAACCTCAACAAGGACAACACCCTTACACAGACAGAAGAAACAAAGACAGAAAGATTCACAAAGAACACAATCCACGGCAAACATTACAATGATCTCCATAAAGACTACATAAATAAGATGGCTTCCAACGCTTGGCTGACAAACAGAAGGCTCGTCACTGAGACCAAAGGATTCATGCTCACCATCCAAGACCAGGTAATCAACACTAGGAACTACAGGAAATAGATTACCAAGGGCCCTGGAGTAAAAGATGACACACATCAATGATGCTACCTGGCCCCAGAAACAACCTAGCACATCACTGCAGGATGCAGTGTGATCACCCAGATGGAGTACACTTACAAACATGACCAGGTGGCCAGGATAATATATCAGAAACTAGTGCCAAAAATACCATCTGATCAAAGAAAGCTTACCATATTACAGGCACTAACCTCAGGCTGTACTAGTGAGCTCTACTCGCACATTATACTGGGACCATGCCACCATAACAGCAAGATGATCCTGCACAGCAGACCAGACATAACCCTCATTGACAAGAAGGAAATGGCTACCTACCTGATTGACATAGCAGTGCTGACCAGCACCTCCAGAAAACATTAGGAAGAGAACAGGTGGTACTCAAACTTAAGAGAGCAAGTCAAAGATATGTGGTATATGGAACAAGCAATGACCATCCTGATCATTATGTCAACCATCAGATGGTGCCAAAGAGCTTCCATAAGAACCTAGCAACAATAGGCCTGCCAGAGGAAGCTTATGTGGAACTCCAGAAAGCCACAATCCTGAACAACTGTAGGATAGTAAGACAGTTCCCTGACCAACAGTATAATAGTAATCGGACACAACCAACAACCCCATGCACTTGGTACCAGTTCCTGTTGTGGAACTGGTACCAAGAAAAAGTTTTAAACAATAATAATAAAATAAAATATGTGCATACTACAAGGCTTTGCAAAACTGCCCTAAATAAGGCCCTGCACTTCTTATGGCCAATTCTGCTCTTAAGAAGCCTTTTTGCCAATGCTTTGCAGTCCACACCTAAATATTCCTCACAGGAATAATTAGAGCTCCTGCCAATCTGGTTATTTTTCTATGTACCACTTTTAAAAGTACCTTTTTTTTTGGTGAGGCCTCCAAACCTGAATACAATAATGCACAAAACATTCATGTGGAACTATATCAAAAGCCTTTCTAAATCTAAAAATAAATTATATCCAAGTTGTTCTCTGCATCTAATTCCTTTGTGTTCACCTATTACGCTAACCATCTCGAGCAAGCTCTCTTAGACAATGTCATGTACCACACACGATTGCATCACCTTAATGGCAGTATAAATACAGTTAGGAGCAGATTAAGATCGGTTGAGGCCCCGGGCGCAGAAGAAAATATTGGGTCCCTTAAAAAAAAAGAGAGAGACAGGGAAAATAAAAATACATGTTAACCAATTTTTTAAATAAATAAAAAAATATTATGTACTATTAATGTTTTATTTCCAATAAAATTTGAATATAATATATGTATAATATAATTAATAATAGCATAATAATAATCACAAAGTTTTGAACTAATAGTTGAACATATTAGTTCAACTAATTTGTTGCGGTTTTGCGTGGGCCCTTCAGAAGTCGGGGCCCAGGGCGCGCGCCCGCCGTTAAATCCGCCTCTGAATACAGTGCACATGCCACAAGCCCAGTATTCTGTGCTATTGCAATGGCTAAGTTTTTACAATTAAAAAGACAGAGGAAAAGCGTTGCTGCTGTATTGAATGCAGAGGAGCACATGAAATAGTGTGCAGATTCTGCACATGAAATAGCTAAAAGAAGTCACTGTATTAAGTCAACAGTGACACATTTATTATTAAAATTATCAGAAACTGGCAGTCTAAACCAGGGCCGAGTTAACGCTTTGACTGGGGGGGGGGTCACGGAAAAGGGGCCTCATTTTCAGTGTAAATGAATAATAATGTAGTGATAAAAATTTCTGATAATAATAATAAACCAAGAAAACAAGTAATATAAAAGCATTCTTAAACTTAACTTGTTAAGTGTTTAAATTTTATTCTTATACCTTTTTATCGTAAAATAAACAAGTTAAAAGTTTCTATTAAAATTGTTTTTATCATTATTTTTCAAGTCAAAAAACAAAACATTTTTGATCTCTTACTTTACATTTTTATCAAGGAATTATTATTCACAATATAAATATAAAAACCTATGTAGTATTTGTATTTATACGTATATGTGTAATATACACACACACAATAGATTTGATAAGTGTATGAGTAAGGGTGTGACCTATCAGGTGTAGTTATAATGGAAAAAATTATATAAAAATGTCTGAAATTTCATTACAATGAAATTTCAGACAATTTTTATTTTTTTCCAGTGCTGACCTGTCAGGTGTAGGAATGGAAAAAAACATTCATACACTTATCAAATCTATTTATCTATATTTCATTATGGTTGCTAGGTATTTCTGCTATTACTAGCAGTGTTCTAGATCTATAATCCAGCACAATATATTATTAATTTTTTTGTTCTTTTTTAGCCGTTGTGATTCTTCACTACAACTTATTAGTATTATTAATTATATATATATATATATATATAAAAGGGGCCTCAAATTTAAATATGGCCAGAGGCCTATTTCATCCTTAATCCAGCCCTGGTCTAAACAGAAAGAAAGGAAGTGGATGGCCATGAATATCACAAATTTCTGGTCCATTTGTGTGTCTGAAACATAAGGTCCTCGTTGACAGATCTCAAAACAGCATGGGAGGGGGATACAGGAATAAAGGCATCTACATATTGCTACAGTATGTAGATGCCTTTTCTCATTGGGATTAGTAGCACACACACACATTGCCCAAGGAAAAAAGCCAATTTAGATGCAAAAAATGAAAGCCCAACATCTAAAGTGAGGAAAAGAGCATGCTGGATGGTCTGAGGATCAGTGGAAATACATTATTTTCTTTGATGAATCAAAATTCAACTTGCATGGTTCGGACGGCCAGCAGACTGTTAATTGAAGAAAAGATAAATTTCATCCTGACTGTATCATCACCATAGTGAAACACTGCATTTCAAATAATATGGGTCTATATTTCACATACAGGAGTTAAACATCTTGAATTTGTGAAAGATACAGTGAATGTTGAGGTGTACAAGGTTATTCTTGAGGCAAAATTACTTCCCACAATTAGGGATCACTGTGGGGATATTGCCAATTGCATTTTTCAGGATGACTCTGTTCAATGTCATAGAGCAAAAACCATAAGTACTATTTCATAAAATTAGCATAAGTTTATAATAAAACAGGCCTACGTGCTCTGGATTCATAATGCGAAAATTTATTTTTATTTTGTTACACAGAGCATTAAAAACTACGATAAATGAATTAGCTTTCGGCTGGGTGGCAGCCTTCATCAGATTAAAATACTTTGAATGGCAGTTGGAATAGAGATGCACTGCCAGGATGGTGCGTGAGGCACGTGGTTAATTGTTTGTTGATGTTTGTGGCTGTGACGTATGGTGGTGACGTGGCCAGCGTTTGTCTATGGACAGAATTACTGCTTCTGTGATGGGGTTAAGTTGACAACCACTGTTCCTGTTCAACGAGGTATCCGAGCATTTTATATTTAACGATTCCAACCAGGTGCGCCTTAGGTAATGGTGGGACTTGTCCACAACCATTACCTAAGGTTGTGGATGCGATAGACCAGAGTGGTTTGGTCTATCGCATCTCTTGCCGTGACTGCACGAGTTGCTACTTCGGAGAGACTGGACGTCGACTCGAGAAACGCCTCTCAGAACATAAAAGGGCGATCCGTTTGGTGGATGTAGAACACTCAGCTATTGCCGAGCATGTCTGGACAACCCACCATGACATCGACCCACACCGCGATGTCGTGGTTGTGGACAAGTCCCACCATTACCTAAGGCGCACCTGGTTGGAATCGTTAAATATAAAATGCTCGGATACCTCGTTGAACAGGAACAGTGGTTGTCAACTTAACCCCATCACAGAAGCAGTAATTCTGTCCATAGACAAACGCTGGCCACGTCACCACCATACGTCACAGCCACAAACATCAACAAACAATTAACCACGTGCCTCACGCACCATCCTGGCAGTGCATCTCTATTCCAACTGCCATTCAAAGTATTTTAATCTGATGAAGGCTGCCACCCAGCCGAAAGCTAATTCATTTATCGTAGTTTTTAATGCTCTGTGTAACAAAATAAAAATAAATTTTCGCATTTTTTAGCATAAGTTTTAAATTTATGAAATGTCACATTCTTGCTTAAACAAATGTAATTTATTTCACTCTCTTTACTGTGCACAGCTGCAAAAATAGTTGAAGGATAAATCAATTTGTACAATAACATGGCCTGGGAACAGTCCAGATCTCAATCCAATTGAAAATTGTTGGAACAAAATGGGTGTTTCAGTAATGCAAAAGAAACCAAAAACACTTAGACAGTTATAGGAGACACTGATCTGAGATCATGTTCATGATCTCAGATCATGAGATTTCCCAGGAATACAGTCAGATTCCTGGGAAATCTGAGGAATCTGAGATTTCCCAGAACCTTATCCAATTGATGCCACAACATGCAGCAGTTATCAAAGCAAGGGATGGGCCAATGAAATATTACTGTGCATTTTGTGTTTTTATAGCTCCTTTTATAGAATTTTTGTTATTATATGAACCATAAGTTAAATGCTATTATTTTGGAGAAAAGTTTTTATTTCATTGTATATTTACCCATAAGACATAAAAGTAACTTTTTCTGCAATTTACAGTTTCATATGTGCACTATTATTACTTATGTTATTTTAGCTATTTCTAAAAGATCAGCTGCCAGTATAAAGACAAAACACTTAAAAATTGAGGTGATGCAATATTTTAAGCACTATTGTACCTTACCAAATTGGTCAAACAAATTTTCCTTTATCAAAACTACTTTGTGACTCATAACATTATTATCAAGGTTTAGGTTATCAAATTTAGTTTATTAATTAATTCTAGGAAAGTTGATTTAATAATGGCAAAATTGAAATTTTTAAAAGTTTCAATTTTGAAACTACCAGAACATTACAAAAATACCAGAACATTAAAAATTGAAATTTTTAATGTTCTGGTATTATATTGGTGAATAAAAATTCAATATGGCCAATATTTTCCTAATGCAACTCACTGCTGTTTACTTGAGCTTCTTAACTAAAGTTTTCCATGTTAACATCTTTTTTTTTTTTTTTTTTTGTTCTATAGCTCAGCACTCTACCAAAAATAAATGACACTGAAATTTTAACACAAGAATATCAAGTATTGCATTAAATTTGATGGTCAACTCTTTTTCTTATTGTACTGTAAATAAAATATTGTATTTCCAATATAATAACTGGAATATTGACTGGTATATGGAACATGGGCATTCTTTATACATGAATGTCAATGTTTCCCTCACCTTCCTGCCATCTGCCACTCATTTGGAAAGTTAATCAATTCAATTCACGTTGATGACTGGAGAAATTTTGAAGTTATCTTCAGTCAAGGCTGAAGCCCAGGGGCTGGCAACCTTTCCACTATATGAGCTACTTTAAAAATAAAAAAGATCTCAAGATCAAACCTATCAAAATTTTTTTATAAGTGTATTTCTATTTTAAATAAAACATTCTAGTTGCAGAATAATTATAATTTTTTATTATAAAAAATCCATTAGGTAGATAAAAATTTAGAAGTAAATTGGATAGATAATTAATGAGATTTCTAGCAATGGTGTACTCTAGAAAATTATATTTTTATTTCAGTGTGTAGTAATAAACTATAATACACTTTGTGATCAACCATTTTTCAACGCCTGCCATAGATGAACTCAGGTGGAAGGAGTAGGGTTCCCCATGAATTAATTCAGGTTCTTCAGTCTACACAACATGCAAACTGGCTTATGAACAAACTTCTGCAGACAAATGCACAATACAGATATAAGCAACAAGCATCATTCCATTCCTAGCCCTCACGGGTAGCACAGCAGTTGATTGCAATTGCAACTGTTCCACACCTGTGGAAAAAGTCTAGACTCAAACCCTAATGGGAAAAAAAACTTTATGGGCTTTTTTCACACTGACTGACTGTGTGGCCGAGTTGGCAGGTCTTTGCCAATGATGGTTGGTGCCGCCCCCCCCCCCAAAAAAAAAACTCTAATTTTTTTCATCCAGATCAGGTGAACTAACCAAAGAACACACATGCTAGTAGAGGCACAAGACTGTCATTGCATGAACTTTGGTTTGGGAAAATTCATTTGGTTTGGCAAAAAAAAAAACAAACAACAAGGAGATAATAAAATACAAATTACATGTTTTCCTCCTCACACAGGTGACCTTTGAATTTATTCAAACTGTCAGCCTCAACTACCTATGAGGACAACTTGTTTTGGTAATCAATGACTCTAAAATAAAACTTCCTACAGTATAATCTCAACCCCTGTAATTTGAATTTATGGCCCCTAGTTCTGGAATTATTTATAACAGTGAAAATTCCACCTTCATTCATTTTACTAATAAATTTCAGAGCCTTATAAACATCAATCAGGTCACCTCTAAGGTGCCTGGTTGCCAAGCTCTACAGTCCACATAATCAGTCTTCCTTATATGGTTGTCCTTTCAATGATCCCACCATTCGAGTTTGCCCATCTTTGGACCATTTCAAGAAGCTCAATGTCTTTTTTCAGATCAGATATCCAATACCCGAAACAGTATTCCAAATGTGATCTTACAATTGTCTTATACAGTGAGATTATGACCTCCCTATCTCTAAAGAATAATGTTCAATAAATCATTGATAGGACACCATGGGCTTTACTGGCTGCCTGTCTACACTGTTCAGAAAACTTCATATCTGCCCATATCGTACCTCCCAGTTCCCTTTCCTCCTCCACTGTTTTTAATTGAACTCCACAGGTGGGGTTTAATTAAAAACCAACAGACCTGTGAGTTTAACTTCTGTTCTGGGGAAAGAAAGCAATCACTAGTTAAAGAAGCAATGCAGAATCATCTAGACAAAACTGCAGGTATAATTCAGACACAGCATGGGTTTGTTAAGGGGAAATCTTGCCTGACCAATTTCACTGGATACTATGATATGGTCACAAAGGAACTGGATGCAAAAAATAATATTGATATCATATACTGTACTTGGATTTGATACTATTACACATAGAATGATTGGTGAGAGGAAGTACAGAGAAGGGCAACAAGATTAGTGAGAGGAACAGATGTTCCTCTCACTAATCTTGCAGCCCTTCTCTGTACTCATTCTAGCAACTCTACTTCCTTCCTAAAATGAGGTTTCCAGACCTGTACACAGTACTCAAGGTGTGGCCTGACCATTGACTTATACAAAGGGATAATCGCCCCTTCTCTCTGCTAGCAAAATTCTTATATATATCATCGACAAAACTCCATGACCTGCTCTGGCAGCCTGTCTGCACTTCTCAGAGAAATTGATATCTGACTGCACAATTACCTAGGTCTTTTTCATTCTCCACCTCCCTGAGTGCAGTACCACACAGTTGGTATGTTTCTCCTGGGTTACTGCTACCCATATGGAGTACTTTGCATTTGTCAATTTTAAACTTTATTTGCTACTTCTCAGCCCATCTGCCTAACTTTTCTAGATCCTGTTCCAGTAGCATACTGTCTTTACTGTCATTAACAACCCCGCCAAACTTTGTATCATCTGTAAACTTGGATAATAAGCCTGATATACCTTCATCAATATCATTAATAAATACACAAAACAACAATGGGCCCAGCACTGAACCCTGGGGGACTCCGCTAATAATATTAGTCCATGAAGAGCATTGTCTATTTATTACCACTCTCTGCCATCTCCCACTCAACCATCCCTTTATCCATTGCAGCAATTTGCCTCTAATGCCATACCGCTCCAATTTGTACAGCAGTCTTCCATGTGCAACAGTATCAAAAGCTTTCCTGAAATTCAAGTATATGATATCAGAATTATTTTTTGCATCCAGTTCCTTTGTGACCACATCATAGTATCCAATCAAATTAGCCAAGTATTAAATATTATCCAATCAAATTAGTAAGACAAGACTTCCCCTTAACAAACCCATGTTGTGTGTGTGTGAGCTATTACTGCTGTCTTGTCTAGATGATGCTGTATCACCTCTTTAACCAGTGACTCCATTATTTTCCTTGGAACAGAAGTTAAACTAACAGATCTATAATTATTTGTGTCACCTTTTGTGAACTGGAAATACATTTGCACATCTCCAGTCCATGGGGACCTCCACTGACTCTAAGAATGCTCTCATAATTATGACTAAGGGTTTGCTTACTTCCCTTGCAGCCTCCTTCACATTATAACTGGATAGATTCCATCTGCCCTAGGTGCCTTTTTTATGTTTAACTTCAACAGTTTCTCCTCCACTTTGCTCTGAGTTATTACAAAATTACTTAGCTCCCTGTTCGAGTTTGATAAACTTCTGGTTTGTTATTGTTATTTGGTTTTAGGAGCATTAGCAACTAAGGCCATATTGCTCAGGGGATATGCGGTGGTCATTCCCTGACCTTTCCGCATCCTCCATATTTGGCGGTCACGAGCTCGAACACCGGTCTAATCAAGAAGCGTGTGCTACGCACTGCTGCTCCTGCCCACCTGGCTACAGAGGCACCTAATATAAACTTCTGGCATTCCCCTCCTTGAATAATTCCTTATGCGTGAATGTAGATGCAAAATACTCATTCAGTTTATCAGATACTTGAGCAGAATCATCAATAGTCGAACCATCTATGTTAAGTGGACCAATCTCATTCATCTCCTTCCTTCTAGAGTTTACATAAGTAAAGAACTCTTTGCTGTTTTTCTTTACGTCCTTTGCCAAAAATTTCTCATAATCTGCCTTCACCAGCCTAACCTTCTTTGTGACTTGATTACAGACTAGCTTATACTTGCCATAGGCTTCTGTGTCGCCTGATAATTTATATGCATCCCATGCATTTTTTTCTCTGATACAAGCCTCATTAATTCATTCGACATCCATTGAGGCCTGAACCTTGAACAGTATTTCTTAATTGGTATGAAAAGCCTAGTAGCCTCCAAGATTAAGTCCCTGAAGGCTTCTCATTTAGAATCACCATTGGTAATATCATCAGTTGATCCCACTGTATAGAATTTAAAAAAACTGTCATCACCTTTACAAAAACCCTTTCCTTTACCCTTGATGGTAGTTACATCTTTAAGTAAATCCCTAATCAGTACACGTGATCACTGTCACCCAGTGGTTCCTTTATCTGCAACTGCTTAATGCATGAATAATCACATCAAGGTTATTACTCCCTCTGGTTGCACCTCAAACATGTTGCTATAGAAAACAATCCTCCAATAAATCCACAAAAGTCTTGCTAGCATGCAAGTGACCAACCCACAAGTTCCAGTCAATATCTGGAAAGTTAAAATCCCCCATTACACGACATTCTGATTTATTGGCCCATTCTATTTCTCTGCACAACTGTTCATTGTAACCATCAGAGTCATTAGGCCTATAACATATTCCTACTCTCATTTTCCCTTTCCTAGTGTTTATGTTGCACTGTCCACCCATGTCAACTGGATGCACTTCCGCAGAATTTGTGTCTAATGGCATAACCCCTTCTTCCTTCCTACCCTGTCTGTCCTTTCTGTACACATTGTACTCCCCAAATTACAATTCTGCACTGCTTATATCTGTGTAACACCATGTCTCTGATATCCCAATAATATCTGCCTTTGATGTCTTGATCAGCACTTCAAATTCATCAATTTTATTTACTATACTTCTAGCGTTAGTGTACATGCAAATATGTGCACTTATTCTTATTCTTAGCCCATGTGTTTACTTGTACCATGATGACTCCCAGTAGCCCTTGAAGTCCCCAGCAACTTGGCTGCTGCTCATTACAATGGAAGCACTGCAAGAATCACTTTCGCCTCTGCCTGCAGCTAACGTTAATCTTTTAGTCTTTGAATCCCCCCAATCTAGCAGTTTTCTGACCCACCTAATAGTGTCTCAATAAGTGTATCCCATCCCTGTAGAAGCAGTCTCTCCTGTTAGCAAGCACAGACCACGCTGAAAAAAATTCTACCCCATGAGCCTTGCACAATCTCTCCAGGGCCGAAATGATTGACAAAGCTCTCATCATATACTCTCTCCTATCGTGTCTGGGCAGAATTGCAGACACTTTCAAATTTGACCCTAACTCGTGACTTTTTTTCCAGCATTGACCTGTACTTATTATTATTGGCTACATGGTGCAAGGAAGTCGAGGCTTATGCTACACCAGCCAAAAAAAAAAAAAAAAAATTCCCCGGGTTACTCTGATACAGAGAGAGTCAAAGTAGAAGGGAATCACCAAGAAAGAGAAGAATCATGATATCCAGCTCGGGACCCTGGGTGTGCCAAGCCCATACTCACCATATGTGAGTCCCTGGGGTTAAATTTGTTAAGTAAATCTGCAGGTCTCTTACTCTTAAGGTCATTAGTGCCAATGTGTACAACAATATCATAAGGAAATAACTTCAAAATCAGCTGCTTTGATATTACATTACTCTAAATATCGAAATATAAAAAAACAAATACCGTATATAACATATAAAGAATATATATATATATATATATATAAATACTGAGATATAAATTTGAAGTGCTGTGATACATGCTTGTGTGTTTATTTTCAAATTATCTTATTTTATTGGTCATGTGAAATTAAAAAAAATACCAAATTTTTTAGTTTGTAATAAAAAATTTGTTCATTAGATCGTATGTATAGCTTAGCTTGATTTGTTCATTTAAAAAAAAATGATGAAAAAAAATGCATTCATAAAACATTTCTGTATATATACAAAGGGTACTAGGAAAGTTTTGCAATATGACGCAACAATGAATCACAGGAAGCTGCTTGTTGCTGCATGTTGAGACATGTTCATACATACATAGTAGCCGCCGCGCCAAGTCGATGGGCTCAGTTATTCATTAGTAGTGAGAGTGTAAAGTGCTTGCGATGGCATCGTGGTCACGAAATGAGATAAGGACAGTTTTGCGGTATAATTTCGTGCGTGGTTTAACCATAGACCGGTGCTTAGAAGAAATGACTCTTGCACTAGATGATGATTGTACACATCGTACAACGATATTCAGGTGGTATAGAGAATTCCAAAGGGGAAATTTCACTCTGGAGGATTCTGAGAGGCCGGGAAGGCCACGAACATCAGTTACGGAGGAAAACGTTACTGCTGTGAGGAAAATGCTTGACGAAAACAGGCGAGTGACCTACCAACAGATAGAGGATACTTTGGGCCTAAATGCACCAGCAATTCGTTCGATTCTGCAAGATCATTTGCATGTGAAGAAACTTTGTTCTCTCTGGGTGCCGCATCAACTGACTGAAGAGCAGATGACACGACGTGTGACTTGGTGCCGGGAGATGTTAAAAAATTTTGATAAGGGACAATCTCGGTATGTGAACAACATCGTGACAGGTGACGAGACTTGGCTGTACTATTACGATCTGCCGACCAAGGCTCAAAACAAAGTTTGGGTCTTTGATGATGATGACACACCTGTAATTGTCAGAAAATCCCGATCTGTAAAGAAGAAAATGATAGCTGTATTTTTCAAATCGAGTGGAATTGTGGAACGTGTCGTTTTGGACACGCAGAAGACAGTCACAGCTAAGTGGTATACTGAACAATGCCTGCCTAAAGTCATTGGATCTATGAAGAACCTGCGGCCAAAGTCAAGAATGGACACCTGGTACCTCCATCACGATAATGCTCCAGCTCACCGCGCCAAAGCCTGCACCAAATATTTGACCACGACAGGACTGAAACTTCTCGAGCACCCTCCATACAGTCCAGACCTTGCTCCCTGCGACTTTGCACTGTTCCCGCATGTGAAAATGAAGCTAAAAGGGAGGCGGTTTTCCAGTGATGAGGACCTTCTACGGGCTTGGGACAACGAGTGTGCTTTACTCCCTAGTGAAACTTGGCAGAACTGGTTTAAAGATTGGTTTCGGAGGATGGAGAGGTGTATTGAATGTAGAGGAAATTACTTTGAAAAAATTAAATAAACAAAGCTGTATTGCAAAACTTTCCTAGTACCCTTTGTATATTATTTCTTCCCAAGCAAAAAAGGTATATTTTATATTCAAATTCAGACCAAAAATCAATAATAAAAATTACAATAAATGCTGAGTGGTATTATTTAAAATAACAACATTGTAACTACTTTCTAAACTCTTTTATACTTTAAAAAATGAAAACCTGATAATTAATGAAATATTATATATCATTAAAATAATAAAATAATGACAAAGAGAAAACAGAAAAGCTCAAAATAAAGCAATAGTATTCCTAGGAAACCAAAATATTTTCAGTTAATATGAAAGTGCAAACTTCATGTAAACAACTTAAGATTTTTTATATTTACTATATCATGTATATTTTATGGACTGTAGAAATATAAGATATATCAGGGCTGAGAATGGAATAGAGTGCACCTGAATGTCATTCCGGTTCGTCACGAGCACCAGTACATACTTGATTATTAAAAATAAGATATTATATTAACCAGCTTTCTGTTTCACAAGATTTTCCCTTTCGACTGCTGTTTGATTTCCATATCTACTAGTAAGAAATCTCCAACTATAGTAAATAGCACTGATAAAGAATGATACATGATATAATGAGCCGACTGGGCTAGCCGGTTGGGTAAAGTGCCTGCCTGACAACCCAAAGGTCGCGGGTTCGAATCCCGCCTCGGGCTTGGATCAAAGTACTGCAAAAAACCTTGGGAGGTGCACTATGGCCACAGAAGCCGATGCGCCAACAACTACCAAAGGGAAAAATGATATAATGACTGTAAGTCATACATCATTGCTATAGCATTCCTAAGAAACTAAAGTATTTTCAAATTTAGAAGTGCAAGAATTTTTGCTATTTTTGCTATTTAAGACACCATGGCCAAAACAGCAGACAATTCTTTGTGAGAGTGTTACTACAGCAGTGAATTCTACTCCTAGAATAACAAATTCACACCAGAAACGGAACATACAATTTCATGACCTTCCCTAATAAAAATGACTTACACTGATGATGTTAGACTCCTATTTGCTACTTATATATATTTTTTTATTATTATTAATGAGTGACATTACACAATATACTTGTAAGGAAGTAAATCAATATTATTTAAAAAAAACAACACAGGTATCATCATTATCACAAGCCTTTATATAACATGATACTAAAAATGTTAGTGTAATATCATTAAATTAATTATAAATTTATTTTTTCGATTTGAATACTCCATTCCTACTCATTTATGCAATAGCATTAACAACCTATCACAATTGATAATAGCTAAAGAAGTATATTATATATATAAAGTGAGAAAAAACAAAGAATAATAATAATAAATAAAGTGAGAGAGGCAGAACATAACTAATACAATATGCTTAATAAGAAATAAATACAGTAATTACAATATTTCATTTATTATTATTATACTTTATTAGTTATCTTCCTCACTCTCTTTCCTTATTATAATTTTTTTTCTTGCTTTATTGTCCATGCTCCGGTACTTTTGTAAAATACAAATTTCGCACCTGTCACAAACAGTTTCGAGGGACCACACTTTGAGTAGCCCTGGCTAGTGCAGTTATGGAAGTGAAACTTGGGCGCTAACCAAAAGAATGGAAGAGAAGCTGAAAACTACACAGCGAAGAATGGAACGAATTATGGATGGATTAGACAGCAAACACAAATAAAGGACATTCTTATCAAAACTGAAGACAAACAGCTCGAAGACATGATGACAGCTGGACTAAGAAAATAACAGAAGTGGTACCCAAGAGGAGCTAAAAGAAAACGTGGAGGACAACAACGGAGATGGACAGATGAAATTCACGAGTTCGTGGGTGGTAACTGAATGGCCATTGAACAAAACAAACTGGAAAAGCTGCAGAAGCCTTCATCCTGCAGTGGAATGAAAACGGCTGTGATGAGTGCAGTCAAAGGCAGCAAATGCTAAACCTACGCAGAGCATGGGCAACAAAGTGGGGGAAACAATGTGGAAGATAGAGAGAGTGATAAAATGGGGATAGAAGATAAAAACAAAAGTATAATAAGAGATAATTACAAAATAAGGAAACTTGATAATTACTGATCACTTTTTTTTGGTAAAAAAAGAATGGTAAAACATTTTGTTTTTTTTGTACCTTCTATCACTCACTATTTCCTCCATATTTTAGCTATTATAAATTGCGATTGGTCGCTAATACAATTACAGAAATCGAGCACTATGCGACAGAAATAGTTTATACCTTTGTAGAAAATTCCTAAATTTCCAAATATATACATAATATTTTTTAACAAAGGTTATGTATATATATATAATTTAAGTTTAATTACAGCATATAAGTATCTGGCTATTAACATATATATATATATAATAGACAGATACTGTATACACAGTACCACAGAGTAGTATTTGTTTGCAAACACGTGCGTTACTACACAAAAGCGTGTGTTTGAAATCATGATTTTGGTACTTTTTATAACAACCTATTAAAATGCTTTCGTTTGCATTATATATGTTTAATTTTTTAACGTCCATACACAGTATTTCAGTACGTCTACGTTTATTAAAAATACCTCTTATTCGCTTTCACAAATATGGAATAAATCCGAGAGTAAATCCGAAACCAATTGCGTTCCATGAATACCAATTCCTTCGTACATACTGAGGCGGAAAGGACCATCATTATATCTGCTGATTTATTTTTAGTTGTTTTTCATCGTATATCTGTGAGTAGTAAAGTAATCTAAATTGTTACATGATTTATAACAGGTAACTATGCTATACAGATATGTGTTTCATTTTAATCTAAGAGTGAAATTTCAACGACAACAAATGTTTCTGTTTCAGTGAGAATCACGTTTTACTGAGTATGCGTTTGAACATTTGAGTAAACCGCTTTGTATTATAGGCGTGTTAGTTTATATTGATAGTGTGAAAAAAAAATATATGTCTTCCTTTTGATCAGTACTCATTCTGTGTGGCTGTTTTTAATTATATATCAGGAGTGGATTTCTTTTTTTTTTTTTTTAAGAACAGTTATTTGCATTTTTATAGTGTATCGTTATAAGTGAATGCCTATTTAGGCTTGATTAAGCCTAACACGTATACAGTATATGGTACATTGAATCAGTGTATGGCAATTATTGCTATAGTTTACAATTTTAAAAAGTGTTAAATCTAGCTACTTAAAAAAAAAACCCATTGTTTTGTATGCATACGTAAGTATATATATATATATAACTTTATACATCTGGCTATAGAATTAGGATGGATCAAATTGAGAAATTGTACCAAAATTATGAGATATTAGCCGATTCCAAGGAAACTATAAGTGACCATGAACAAGAGTATCGTGAAATTCTTGAAGCAGTGAAGGGAACAAATAATGAAAAGCGATTGGCATCTCAGTTTATTGCACGTTTTTTTAAAGATTTTCCTCATTTGGCTGATAAAGCAATTGATGCACAGTTAGATTTGTGTGAAGATGAAGATGTATCCATTAGAAAACAAGCAATTAAAGACTTGCCTAGTTTCTGTAAAGACTCGAAAGAATATGTTCCAAAGCTTGCTGATGTACTTGCACAGTTATTGCAAACAGATGAACCTTCAGAGCTCAATGTTGTTCATTCTTCGCTTATGACACTCTTAAAATTAGATGCAAAAGGTACTTTTACTGGCTTGTTTTCCCAAATTTTGAATGGAGAAGACTTGGTGAGAGAAAGGGCAATAAAATTTCTTTGCACAAAAATGAAGACTTTGACCACTGAAGTGTTGACTCGTGAAATAGAGGAATACTTATTACAGGAGTGCAAAAAGGTGTTACAAGATGTAACAGGTGAAGAATTTGTTACCCTTATGGGTATGCTTACAAGTCTTAAAGTAGCAAAAACTGTTCCTGGACAGCAGGCACTTGTTGATATTGTGACAGAACAGGCAGATTTGGAAAAGGACTTTGATCATGCAGACACAGACAGTATTGACAGATTGATGCAGTGTATTCGACAGGCATTACCATATTTTTCGCCATTTGTAAGTTCTGGACGCTTCATAAGTTATGCTTGCACCCAAGTTCTACCTTTGCTTTCAAAATTGCCAACTTTACATGAAGGAGTTGATACAGCCCTTGAAATCTTAAAATTACTTGCAGAAATGTCACCATATGCTTCTAATATGGAAAACAGTGAAGAGTGTTTGAATTTAGTTTATAAAAGACTCTTAGAATATATGCCACTACCACCTCTTGAAGAAAATACAGAAAATTCTTCACAGTCGGAAGAGCCAATATTGCAGCTGTCCTATGTAGAATGCTTGATGTATACATTCCATCAGTTGGCAAAGATTCATTCAGAATTTTTATGTGCACCAGATAATTCTGAGAGGCTAAAAGACTTAAAGTTAAGGTTACAGTATCTTGCTCAAGGAATCCAAGGATATATCAAAAAGTTGAGAGAGAGTTTATTAGGAAAGAAGGGGGAAGAATTGAAGACAGAAGAAAACAAATTGAAAGTCACAGCACTGCGTACAACATCCAATATTAATACACTCATTAAGGACCTCTTTCATAATCCTCCTTCATACAAGAGCACCATAACCTTATCATGGAAACCATCTAGTGTTAGTTCGAGTCCTTCAAGCAAATTACCCGAATCAACTTCAGCAGCCACAAAAAGAAAAGAAAAAACGCCAATTACTTTTGATGAAACTCCAAAAATGAAAAAAGGAAGTAAAAATGAGCGTGAACTGTACATACCTCCTAGTGGAAAATATAGCACAAAGGTGAAAAATTTTCAAATTCCTGCAAGTGAAAGAGGTAGAGAACGTGGTTATGGGCAGACAAGCAGAGGAAGAGGCCAGAGGTTTTATTGATTGAACAAATTCATGGTTGTACATTGAAAAAACCATCAGTTTCATTCTTTTACCATTGTTGTGATAAATGCCGTTGTAATACATTGATCAGTGTTCTGTTCACAATATACTAATAAATGTTATTCTTTATCCATACCAGAATTTTTATTTATTTTTGCTATCAAAACACAAATCATTTTAAAAGTAACATTAACTGCATTAACAAATACTTCAGATTTTAAATTGCCACAATTTATTCCAGCCCAATTAGAAAGCTAAAACAAAGATTCTTTTTTGAAACTGAAAATTGACAGTTTGGTTTTAATAAGTTTCCTGAAAGAGCTGATCTTTACAATATTTAATTGAAATATTTAAGACCTAGGAATATTTCGATAATTCAGATATAAAATTTTCTGATGAGTCAAATCATTTAACATTCAGTAAAACTGCAATAAGATTGGCTTATTCTCTTCCACTCCTTCTCCAACAGCATAAAAATAATAGATTTAGCAGTGTTATTTCCTGAATTGGTTACCAGTCAAAGTCATGAGATTGTGATTTATCTTGAATTTGATTGGGTTCGCTAGGTTAGGGCTACATTATATTTATTTTTTGGAAAGAGTGTATTTTTTGAATAAGAGGCACTTAGTGATCTAGACACCATTGTATGCTGTGTAAGTGCTCCTATTATGCAGTTTGCCTGCCAGGCTACCAAGGCACATTATTAAAAGTTAAAAAAGAAGTTGTGGAGGTCAAAGGCCAAGATGATGAATAAGCATGTGGGGGGCTCTCCACATTATTTTGGTTCAAGCTGTTATTTGCCCATCACAATAATAATGGATACAAAAGGCAAACAATGTGTCAGAATGGGAAAAATTGTTTGAATGAAAATCCTCTATTTGTTAAGGGTTGCATTTGTTGATGGATGCTTTCCAAAACTGCAGAGAATCTATTGAAGAAGATGAACATTCAGATTGATTTCAACTTCAAGCAGATGATATAGTTAATAAAGTGTAGGGAAAAATCCATTAACCATCCAAGAAACGATGAACTGGGAATCTCCTTTGGATAATACCAGGTGACTTGATTAAAACCTTGTCAAGTGTTAGAAAAATTGATTTCAAGATTGTTGAATGGTGACTAAAAGGTTCACTGTCAGGAACTGTGTGAGGAGCCAAAAAGAAGGGGTGGGAAATTACCCTAATTTCATCAATTGTTACCATTCATGAAATGTTTATTTCATGAATTATAAAATAAAATTCCAGTTGTTGTTTCAGTGAAAGTTACCAAACTACCCCATCCACAGGAAAGCACAACCAGTTTGGCCAATGTGAAGACTTTTTTTTTTTTTTTTTTTTTGACATTTTAAGAATTATTCATCCTGAGTTTGGTCAGATGATAAACCAGATATATCATAAAGAAGTTCTGATTCTGTTGAGGTCAACTGGAAAATGTGCACACTGCAGTAGATGGCAGAATAATTGCAGAACTCTAATCATGTCAGAATTTATCAACCCCAAGAAGGTGCAGTGTGTACTTTTGTTCGACTGCAGTCGTCAGTGGTACAAAAAATTCATGAAGGATTCCTGTTTATGCAATCATACCACTGGTCGAGGTGGTGACTGCTTAAAAAATAATCAGTAATGATGAAATGGAGCTGGTTCAAGAAAACTTTACACAAAGCCCAGAGAATGCCCTACAGAGTACAGTTAGCTTAACATGTCAAGGTCAGCAGTGTATAACCTGTTACATTGCAATCTGAAGATGAAACTAAAAGTTACAGCTTGTACAGAAGCTGTTGATTGCCAAGAAGGCCGAATTTTGTTGGTAAATTCTGCCACAGTTACAGTTTCACATTTATGCTACCATCTACAGCAGCACACATTCTCTGGTTGGTGAATAAAAACTTTAGGCTGAAACTATTTCCAGATGAAGACATCATCTGGAAATAGTTTCGGGTTTCTATTATGTACCTTATTCACACAATAGTTTTGTTTTGTAAAGGAAATTTGTGGACACCCTGTATTTGATGACATCTCAACCATCCAACAGAATGTAACAGCAGAACTCAATTGGTTCACAGTTGAAGGCATCCAGTGATGCTTCCAGAAGGAGTGGAAATGTTGGAGAACTTTGATATCAATGGGTGTGAAACTGCTTTGAAGGGGACTGCTTAAAAGAAAAGATCTATATACTGTAATATTATAAACGGTAGCATTTTCTTCTAACTTCCCTCATTCCAGAACCTCTTTATAATTAGGGGTGATTACTCATAGAGTATCACCCCTGAACAAATTCATAATGAAAGATACCCTGAATGTCAATGAATGTTTTTAAATTTGATCAAGTCATTTGTGCTTTAGATGCTGTGAGTTTGCTGAATTTCACTGCGATAACTAGGATTTTCTTTTGGGGTTAGGGTCAGTGACCACCTGACATGAGTCAGTGGAGATTCCCAGTTCATCAGAAGTTTCTCAGAATTAATTGCTAATCATATCGAGTTTTTTTTCTTCCTGCATTTTAAATGTTTTTTCATTGCTTGAAATTGAAGGTCACTTGGAGTGTTAATCATCCTTAACTGATTGTACTGTTGTTGAAACATTTCTGCTCCATTTTTCCTGTTCTTCACGCTCAACTTGATGCACACACGTTCCAATTTCATATCCATTACAGTTGTGACAGAGGCCTAAGACATGTCTGGACTTTGTGCTGCTCATTACTGGTTCGGTGGAATAGAGAGAGCAGCCTGAAACAGTAATGTAATCACTCTCCTACACTTGCTCATCTTCTTTGGACCTCTACCATTTCTTTTATAATAAATAGTCTTTGAACTTTTTTGATCACTCCTGTATATTTTTATATATACAGGAGTGAGTAGGTGAAAAATAATTTTTAAAAATTTGAATAATAGATGTCAAAGTTTAAAGGAAGAGGTTGAATCAAGCATGATAAATTCAGGGAGCCATGGGAGTGATCTTTCATTAACAGCACCCAGTCTATTTGTAATACATACATAGCCATATTCTTGAAATGGCCTTGGAAATTCTAGAAATATAGTTTAAGAAATTCTGTGCAAAAGACTTTCAGTAATACCGCTTTTCACCTCTCCAAAAATTACAGATGGATGAGAGAAAGAGTAATGATAAATAAAAAATAATTCCAAAAATTCAGTAATGCAGGTAAAGAATTATGGAATTAAAAAAAAAAAAAAACCCATGCATTTTGACAATTTGTGCTAGTATATGTAGGCACAATTATCGCCTTAGTAGCTGTTTTGCCAATATACCATCAAAACACTCAACTAGTACAGGAGTCAGCAGTGATGTATTACAAGACAGTTTCATTTAATCCTAACAGAACACTGCCAATTTCAAAATTAAGCCTTCATTTATCCCTGTTCATTTTGAAAACCCACTCACTCTCTTCCCATTTTTGCAAAATAACCAAGTATAGTAGTTTCAGAATTGGTGTATTAGGCCAATCAAGAAAGAAAGTAAAATGAAAGGCCTACCACTGAACAGCTATTGGCAATTGCTATCATGTAAATATAATTAAGATTTGGTTCAAAAGCTTTTAAGGTACTAATCAAGTATTAAAATGAATACATAATATGTAGAGGGTAAAATACATAATTGAGTTACAGTAACAGCAAAGAGAAAATGAAAAAAATTATAAATGATTGTCTGAAAGGAGAATGATAACTGGTTAGTCATGAGTAGTTAAAACAAATGTATTTATTTTGTTTGGTTTCTTATAAATGATTCTTGTTAAAATTATATAACAACTTAAATACTTTAAAGAGTTAGACCAGTTAATAATTAACTAAATAGATACACTGTATAGTAACTAAATATTAAGAGGTGTGAGTTTAAAATATCAGTTCAGTGAAATGTTGAATAATCAGCTTATTTGACACTAGTGCCATCAGTATATAACTGCAGGGTCACATCCTGCATGGGAAGTGGGGGGGGAGTTGTTGGTTTCAGCTCCTCCCAAAGAGATTTGATTTTAAAAAAAAACTTTTTGTCACAGAAGTGGTTTCGATTTCCAACCTCCCAGGTGCAATACTGTATAATTGAACATTGTGCAAGCCTGCTAAATATAGCTTAAGATTAATCAAAATCTAAGATAACATATCAAATACTGAAATAGTGATAGTCTATTAACATAGCCTGAATACTTAGCAAAGTAGATTGCATATACAAAATAAGTTGCCATTTATATTACCTGACATCACCATATAATGTCAAGGACTAATAAAATAGAAAGTGATGTGCTTTAAGTAAAAGTTACTTCATCTGATCCTAGTCCTTGATAATGCTGTAGGATGATAGGTGGTATAAATGGCAATTTTATATTGCTATGGACTACATTAGTAGCCCAGTATAATTTCAGTTCTTATTTTTTGTTATCTTAGATACAGATAATTAACCTATATATGGGTTGGCTGTAATTAAAGTGTATCTTTGGTTGCCTCTAAGTGGCAAACTATGAATCACCCGGAGATGAATTTAGAAAAGACTCATTCTAAACCATGTGAAAATGTAGGTTACAAAAATTGGGTAAATGGGGTTGGTCCTTGAGGTTGTCACAGACATTCTCTCAGATATGCCACACAAGCTGTACTTGCTACGTGGGAATCTAAAACGCTGATGGAACTGATATTCGGGTGACACAAAAGTTAAGTGGACCCAATTTCGGCAAAGTCCGGACGGTCTGTGACAGCCAAATCCTCTGCTTGCACCTTCACGATGGTGGGACTGTTAGTAATCCTGGGTATAACCTCCATGCTCAAGTACATGATGGGTGACCACCCAGGTGTGCACCAACGTAAGCAGGGATCGAGGTGTGGCGCCTCCGTAGAGAGGTGGGAAGGAGCAGCAGTGCGTAGCACACGCTTCTTGATTAGACCGGGGTTCGAGCCCGTCACCACCAAATACGGAGGATGCGGAAAGGTCAGGGAATGACCACCGCATATCCCGGAGCAATATGGCCTTCGTTGCTAATGCTCCTAAAAATCAAAATAACAAACAACACCACATGGAGGAATGCCGCCCCTCTATGTTACCAGGCAGTACTAGGGGGTAGATGACTCTCATCAACCGGTGCAATACCACCACTTGGCTTATTGGAGGCTTGAAGTGGTGAAACCCATGTTTAGTCTCTAGAGCTAAGTTCCGGTCAACCCTTCCCTATCTCTTCCATCTTCCAGTATGATTCATGACTTTTGAGGTTATGATGAACATCGTGACGAGATCCAATATTCCTTACATTTCGAGGGTACAGTTCTAAAACGGTGTTCGCAGGCCAGCCGCTAGTTAGTACACCGGATCGAACTTATTGGTAACTCTCTAGGAGGCTTCCGGATCAGCTAGAGTATAATCTTGCTACCTCTACTCTGCCAGATAGTGACTGGAGGGAGTCCGAGTAGTGTGTATGTGGGGAGCATTGTCGAGGCCACGTTATGTCAATGATCTGGGTATATTCTTACCATGTGTACGCCATATCCAAAAATTTCATTACTTCACACAGCATGTCCCACTAACTTTTTCTTACTATTGAATACACCATGAATTGTCAAACTAATAGAGCAAGCTTATCTGCAAAAAGATCTAAATTTCCCAAGCACTTCCTAATTCATTTCACAAATATTCATGGTCTCAATTCTAATCTCAATGATGTCCATTTCCACTTGCATTCAGCCGAACCCCATGTACTTTTTATGACAGAATCTCAGTTATCGGTTGATTCAACTACTGCTCATCTCAGGTGCCCAAATTATTTGCTGTATGATTCCTTTCGCCTCAAAGGGGGTACTTGTGCATATCTGATATTCCCTGTCAGAGACGGCAATTTGGAATCTCCTCTCTTTGATCTTCTCTGGCTTAAAATCTCTCTACCTCATTGTCAAATTCATCTGTCGTCTCTACCGTTCTCCCAACTCCACTAATCACTTGGAGCTCTTTGACTTCCTCTCTTTACAACTTGACTTTCTCCAGTCCAACTTTCCTAACAGTGAGGTCATTTCCCTTGGTGATTTTAATGTTCACAACTCCAGCTGGCTTCCGTTTTCTAGTCACACCGACCCAGCTGGACGAGATGCTGAGGCTTTTTCAATTACTAATGACCTGGCACAGATTGTCCATTTACCTACAAGAATACCAGACAATCCTAATCATACAGCCAATATGCTTGATCTTTTTCTCACAAACAACCCTTCTAAGTACACCGTCAAAGTGAGAGGTCCTTTAGGCACTTCAGATCACAACCTGATGATTGTCTCTTCTCCAATGAAACCTTTATCTCATGGCTATTCCCAACCTCGTGTTGTTTGGCATTACAAGAATGAAAATGGGATGTCCAGCGAGACTTCTTTTCTTTTCCCTGGTCGGATTACTGTTTAAAAACTGAAGTCAACGTTTGCTCAGATTGAGTCAGTGAAATTATTCTTGCAGGAATGGAATCCTTTATCCCACACTCCACTTTAAAATCTCGTCCTTTATCTAAACCTTGGTTTTCCACTAAATGTGCTAAGACTGTTCAAGAGAAGAATGTTGCATATCGTAATTGGCTTGTTTCTAATTCTTCAGTTTAATTGTCTGCGTACACCAAAGCTCGCAACAATTGTAAAGCAGTTATTAATCATACTATAATTTTTAGTGTTTTCCACCAACCATGGAATAAAACGAAAGACGAAAAACCCAAATTTTTAAAATATTTAATATTTACAATAAATGATTTACAAACAAAATATTACTGATAGTAATTTTAAAATAAAATAAAACAACTGTGATATACAGGATAATAATAAAATGCCGAATTTAAAATGCAATAAAATATACTGGGTTAAAAGCGCTAAAATACTAACTGAAGCTTTCAAAGGCTTCTGCCTTCTTTCTCAACAGTGTAATTTCTGTTCTGCGGTGCATCATTAAATACCAGCAGGTTCACGGTGCATCTCACGTGAACGTGTACTGTTCCCGTCAGAACCGGAAGTGGCTCGGGAGCGTTTCAGGCAAAAACGTTCATCCCCTCCAAGGATTACCGCCTCAAAGAGGGGATGAATGCGTGTGCCCCTATCTCTATTTATATTTTCTCAGTAGAACTAATTCGCAAGCTCTCGAGCCACTTGCAGTCCCAAAATCTATGCGCCCGATCAGTGATGACCGCTTCATCTGGGGAGATTTGATGTTGCTTCTCCCAGAAATGTTCAGCTACGGCGGATTTGCCATAGTCTGCATTTCTTATCGCATTTGTATGCTCCCCCAGACGATCTTTGAGACGCCGTTTTGTTTCTCCCACATAACACTCCCCACATTCCGGGCATTTAATACTGTATACGACCCCACTTATATTTTCATTTAAGACAGGGTCCTTCACCTGTGACACGATTGTGTGCAGCTTCCTGCCTGAGAGCTGCACACAACGTGTCTGGTAATTCCTTAATACGCGAGCTAAACGCTCAGATAAACCCGGATAGTAGGGAATGTATGCGGTGGCTATTGGCGTGAAGGACTCACTTCTACTCTGCCCTCCACTAATGTATTTCTCTATGATTCTCCGGGGGTAGCCACACTTCAAAAGATCCGCCGTAACACGTTCATACTCCAAGTTTCTATCCTCTGAGGTACTACAATGGGATTTTGCTCTATCCACTAATGCTCTTACTACACTGTTCCTGTGATAATTAGTCTGCGCTGAGTTGTAGTGTGAATATTGGCCCCTGCACATAGATTTTCTAAATACTTTTGTTTTCAAATGCTGGCCTTCTCTACAAATCAGCACATCCAGGAACGGCAAAACCCCTCCTTCCTCTACCTCAGAGGTGAATTGTATGAACGGGGAGAAGCTATTAAGAAAATTCAACGTATCATCCTCACTCCCTTCCCGAATAACTGAAAACGTATCATCAACATACCTTTTCCACACTACAACTCAGCGCAGACTAATTATCACAGGAACAGTGTAGTAAGAGCATTAGTGGATAGGGCAAAATCCCATTGTAGTACCTCAGAGGATAGAAACTTGGAGTATGAACGTGTTACGGCGGATCTTTTGAAGTGTGGCTACCCCCGGAGAATCATAGAGAAATACATTAGTGGAGGGCAGAGTAGAAGTGAGTCCTTCACGCCAATAGCCACCGCATACATTCCCTACTATCCGGGTTTATCTGAGCGTTTAGCTCGCGTATTAAGGAATTACCAGACACGTTGTGTGCAGCTCTCAGGCAGGAAGCTGCACACAATCGTGTCACAGGTGAAGGACCCTGTCTTAAATGAAAATATAAGTGGGGTCGTATACGGTATTAAATGCCCGGAATGTGGGGAGTGTTATGTGGGAGAAACAAAACGGCGTCTCAAAGATCGTCTGGGGGAGCATACAAATGCGATAAGAAATGCAGACTATGGCAAATCCGCCGTAGCTGAACATTTCTGGGAGAAGCAACATCAAATCTCCCCAGATGAAGCGGTCATCACTGATCGGGCGCATAGATTTTGGGACTGCAAGTGGCTCGAGAGCTTGCGAATTAGTTCTACTGAGAAAATATAAATAGAGATAGGGGCACACGCATTCATCCCCTCTTTGAGGCGGTAATCCTTGGAGGGGATGAACGTTTTTGCCTGAAACGCTCCCGAGCCACTTCCGGTTCTGACGGGAACAGTACACGTTCACGTGAGATGCACCGTGAACCTGCTGGTATTTAATGATGCACCGCAGAACAGAAATTACACTGTTGAGAAAGAAGGCAGAAGCCTTTGAAAGCTTCAGTTAGTATTTTAGCGCTTTTAACCCAGTATATTTTATTGCATTTTAAATTCGGCATTTTATTATTATCCTGTATATCACAGTTGTTTTATTTTATTTTAAAATTACTATCAGTAATATTTTGTTTGTAAATCATTTATTGTAAATATTAAATATTTTAAAAAATTTGGGTTTTTCGTCTTTCGTTTTATTCCATGGTTGGTGGAAAACACTAAAAATTATAGTATGAGTATACCCAACCCCAGAGGCCTATTTGAAGAACAGTTATTAATCAGTCCAAACTAGAGTTTGAACAGGCTAAGAGTAGAAAACTTGCTTTTTGCCCTAGTGGTAGCCGAGCATTCTGGTCTCTTGCCATAGCTATTGGCCACAACTTTTGCCCACCTCTGTCCAAACCAGATGGTTCTGTTGTCACTTCAGCCAAGGATAAAGCTGACCTGCTACGATCATATTTTTCTTCCAGCTCATGTATTAATGATCTTGGTAAAACACCTCCCACCATTCCCAACACCCTCCATTCAGTGCCACCTGTGGTCTTCCGTCAGAAGGATTTTGACGAATCTCGATGCTAAGAAAGCTCCAGGCCCCGATGCTATTTCTCCTCCTGTTCTCAAAACCTGTGCTCCTGAGCTCACTCCTGTTATTTGCCGCCTTTTTTCACTTTCTTATTCCAAATGTGTTTTTCCTTCTGCTTCTAAATTTGCCTATATCCAGCAGTTCCTAAAAAGGGTGACAAATCTCTCCAATCCAATTATCGTCCCATTGCAATTACTTTTACTCTTTCTAAAGTCATGGAGAAATCAATTAACTGCCAACTCTTAAACTACCTAGAAACCTTCTGTCTGATCAACGATCGCCAGTATGGATTCGGTCAGTGTCGATCTATTGGTGATATTTTGGCTTATGTTACCCGTTTATGGAAAAATTCATTGGAAAATTCAGTGAAACACAAGCAGTCTCAACATTTCAAAGGCTTTCGATCGTGTTTCGCATAAAGGTCTAAACAAGCTTCCATCTTATGGCTTGCGAACTGTTTTTTGTAATTGGTTATCCAGTTTTCTCTCTGACGCTCACTGAAGGTGATGGTAGATGGCTCTCTGTCTTCTAACTTCTCCACTAATGCTTGTTTCCCCCAAGATTCAGTTCTTTTCCTCTTGTATATTAATGACCTTCTATTGACTGAAAACCCTTTCCATAGTTTTGCCGACGATAGCACATTGCATTTCACTTTCCAGTTTGAGAAACCTTGCCTTGTTCAATCAGCTTCAACTTCTCGAATATCCAACACCAATTCCTTAAATGCCGATCTCCGGGTAATTCTCCAGTGGGGCAAAGACAACTTAGTTGATTTCAATCCTTCTAAAATTCGGTCTTCTTTTATATCTCGCAAAAAGGATTCTTCTGCTGCTATGCATATCTTTGGTGATATTCCGATTTCTAGGTAAGATGATATATCTCTTTTGGGGATTACCCTAACTTCTAATCTCTTGGCACAAGCACATTACAAAGATTGCTTCCTCTGCATCTAAAAAACTTGTTTTTCTCTTTCGCTCTCTGCGTTACTTTTCTTCCAAACACCTGTTCACTCTGTACAAATCGCAAATCTGCCCTACTATGGAATATTGTTCCCGCATCTGAGGCGGTGCCCCCCCAAAACCTCTCTTGGGCTTCTAGATTCCATTCAGAAGAGGGCAGTTAAGTTAATTAATGACCCGTCTCTAATAGAGTCCCTCCACTCTCTATCTCATAGGCATGCTGTTTCCGCTTCATGCCTTTTCTACAGATACTTCCATGGGCACTGTTCTGGATTGTCTTCTATAATTCCCCCTCTCTCTTTCAAAACAGTCCGAAGACGTGCTGCCACCAGCCAACATCCATTTACTGTCCAACTTCAAACTCACTGTAACTACTTTTCATCTTCCTCGTTTATTCATTTAAGTGGCGTTTTTTGGAACAACCTTCATACGTATTTCCTGAAAATTACAGTCTAAAGAAGATAAGTCTGATGTCAGCAAATATCTTCTTTCGTCTTCTCAACCTTCAACACAAGCGCGGTACTAAGTACTATAGGTTATGATATCACTCGTGTTTGGGCTTTTCATAAAAAAAAAAAAAAAAAAAAAATGGTTTGGAGGATTAAAATATGTGATAGCGGATTTTTTAGGGGAAAGAGTGTAAATGTAAAAAAATAAAATATATTTAGCATTTTATATACTTTGGCAGTGCAACGTTATCATTAGCCATATAGTGCAAGGAAGCCTGAGGCTTATCCTGCACCAGCCAAAAAAAAAAACATTTCCGAGTTACCCTGAGAGAGAGAAGTAGAATGAAATCACCAGGAAAGTGAAGAATAAATGATATCCAGCTGAGGACCCTAGGTGTGCCAAGCCCAAATCAGATGTGAGCCCCTGGGATAACATTTAAATTAAGAAATATTTATTTAACAATACATATATGAAATGTTTTATCGATATACATCGTAACATAGTAGCGAAGAATCGGTTTTATATCATTCAAGAATACCCATGAGGGGACATCCATCAATTTCAATACGGAGTTACACTCACGGTCAAATGACATGACCGTTGGGTCATAGATTTAAATTGTTGAATTAAATCGAATTTGTGTTCCTATTAGTCGTCCTCTTATATTTACTATTGAAAAGTGCTGGTTCATCAATTTCAACTTCGATAGGTATACCATTTTCTGAAATCTCCACTAGTTAACTATCTGAATGAATTATTGATATCATGCAGATCTCTCTGAGATCTTTGATTTTTCAATAACAGTGTTTTTATTGATATATAAATCAAGAGCAATGCGAACTTGAGACCAGTCTTTCGACCAGAATTATAGAAATATTAAATTTTGAGAACAATGTTCTACTGTCATCAAAAAATGATTTATGTCTAATACTCTTTGTTTTATGGCAAGATTTCTTACAACCCCATCTAAACATAGCAGTTTTGCATTTACTTTTTGTAAGCCGCATTTGAAGATTGCAAACTTCACAAAAAGCTGTATTTTGCAAAATGATCCTGACTCCTAACAGTCCTGGAAATCCCCATTGCCTTGCTTTCCAGACTACTGTTCAATTGCATTTCAATAGAAGCAGTGCAAGAATTACTTTCACTTCTGTCAGCGGCTACCTTTAATCTATTAGTCCGTGTATTCCCACAAGCTAGCAGTTTTCCCCACCCACCTAACTCTGCCTCGATAGCATCTGCAAAGTTAGGTGTGTTGGGAAATTGCTAGCTTGGGGGGATACACGGACTAATACAGTAACAGCCGCTGGCAGAAGTGTAAGTAATTCTTGCACAGCTTCTATTCAAATGCAATTGAGCAGCAGCCTGGAAAGAAAAGCAATGGTGATTTCCAGGACTCCTGGGAGTCATAGTGTAACAAGTAAATCCATGGGCTGTGTTAGGGTAACTAAGAGAAGAAACAGGGGCATGTATACTTGCATGTACATCAATGCTAGGAGTATAATTCATAAATTTGATGAGCTTGAAATGTGAGTCAAGACACATAAGACAGATATTGTTGGGATATGCTTGTTAACATAAGCGACTGCTTCTAGAAGGATGGGATATACTTAAATAGAAAGGGTGCAAGAATATTTGCTGATGCTATAGAGGCAGAGTTAGGTGGGTCGCAAAACTGCTAGGTTGGGGGGATGCATGATTAACCATATAGATTAACAGCCACTGGTTGAGGTAAAAGTGATTCTTGCACTACTTCTATTACAATTCAAATGAGCAGCAGCCTGGAGAGCAAGGAAACGGGAATTTCCAGTATTGCTGGGAGTCATAGGGGAACAAGTAAATTCATGGGCTATGTCAGGGTAACTAATAGTAGAAACAGGAGATTGTATACTTCCATGTACCCCAATGCTGGAGTATAGTTAATAAATTCGAAGAGCTTGAAGTGCTAGTCAAGACATCAAAGTCAGATATTGTTGGGATATCAGAGACATGGTGTCACACAGACATAAGCAGTATAGAACTGGAATTTGGGGAGTACAAATGTGTACAGGAAGGGAGGAGAGGTTATGCTGTAAGTTAAGAAACATATAAAATCTAAGGAAGTGAATCCAATTGATGTGGGTGGGCAATTCAATGTTGAGTCCGTTTTGTGTGACATAAGCACTGGGAAAGGAAAAATGAGTGTGTGTGTGTTATAGGCCTAATGAGTATAATGAGCAATTGTGCAGAGAAATAGAGCGGGCCAGTACACTGGAGTGTCTTATAATGGGGGATTTTAATTTTCCGGATATTGACTGGAATTTGTGGGTTAGTCACACACACACTAGCAAGGCTTTTGTGGATTAATGGGATGATTGTTTTTTACAGCAGCATGACGGGAGGCAACTAGAGGGACTAATACTCTTGATTTGATTATCTGTAGTGATTCTTCATGCATTAAGAATCTGCAGATAGAGGAACCACTAGGTGGCAGTGATCACAGTGTGCTGAAGTGGGATTTACTCAAAGAGGTAACTAACAGGGGTAAAAGGAAGGGATTTTGCTTTTGTAAAGGCGACTACGATGATCTGAGACAGTATTTCAATTCTATACAGTGGGACCAACTGATGATGTTACCAACAGCAAATTCAAAATGGGAAGCATTCAAAGAATTTATCTTGGAAGCTACTAGGCTTTTCATACCAACAAAGAAATATTGTCCAAGATTTAGGCATAAGTGGATGTCAGATGAACTAATTAGATATGTGACAGGGAAGAAAAATGCATGTGATACATATAAATTAACATGTTACACGGAAGCCTATGACAGTTATAAGCTGGTCTGTAAACAAGTTACAAAAAAGTTTACGCAGGCGAAGGTAGATTACGAGAAATCTTTGACAAAGGAGGTAAAGAAAAACAGCAAAGGGTTCTTTACTGATGTAAACTCTAGAAGGAAGGGGATGAACCTGATTGGTCCACTTGATATTGATTCAACTGTTGATCGTCCTGCTCAGGTAGCTAACAAACTAAATGATTATTTTGCATATTCATTCACACATAAGTTTTTTAGATAGGGGAATGCCAGAGGTGTATTCAACTGTGGCATTAAGCTGCATAATCTTCTAATAACTGAGAGTAAAGTGGAGGAGAAATTGTTGAAGATAAACACAAGAAAGGCACCTGGGGTGGATGGAATCTATCCAGGTATATTAAATGAAGCAGCAAAGGAAGTAAGTAAACCTTTAGCCATAATTATGACAGATCAGGGTACCTACCTTGAGTCCCCATGGACTGGAGATGGTCAAATGTGATCCCAATCCACAAAGAAAGACAGGTAATTACAGACCTGTTAGTTTAACTTCTGTTCCAGGGAAATTAATGAAGGCACTCGTTAAAGAAGCACTGCAGGATCATTTAGAAAAGACTTCATTTATAGTTGGGACACAGTATTGTTTTATTGGGGGAAGTCTTCTCTGACTAATTTGATTGGATACTATGATGTAGTCACAAAGGAACTGGATGCAAAGAATAACTTTGATATCATATATTTGGATTTTCGAAAAGTCCTTGATACTCTTGCACATGGAGACTGCTGCACAAATTGGAGCAGTGTGGCAAGGAAAATTGCTGCTATGAATAAAGGAATGGTTGAGTGGGAGAAGACAGAGTGGTAATCAATGGACACTGCCCTTCGCGGAATAATGTTTTTAATGGACTCTCTCCGGCTTCAGTTTTGGGTCCATTGTTGTTTTCTGTATTTATAAATGATGCTATATCAGGCTTAATGTCCAAGTTTCCAGACGATACGAAGGTTAGCAGGGTTGTCAATGACACTAATGACAGTACACTGCTGGAACAGGATCTAGAAAAGTTGAGTAGATTGTCTTTGAGGTGGCAAATGAATTTTAACACTGATAAATGTAAAGTACTATATATGGGAAGCAGTAATCCCAGAGTAAAGTATCAACTCTGCGGTACTACACTGAGAGTTGTAGAGAAAATGAAAAGGACCTGGGGGTAATTGTGAAGGCAGATATGAAGTTTTGTGAGTAGTGCAGACGGTCTGCAAGAGTAGTTCCTGGTGTCTTGTTAATTATATACAGAAATTTTTCTAGCAGGGAAAAGGAGGTGATTATTCCCTTGTATAAGGCAATGGTCAGGCCATACCTTGAGTACTGTATACAGTACTGTTTGGAAATCGAAATTGAGCATCTTCTAGATGAGCAGAAAACTCACTACACCATTATTATGGGTGTTGTTGTTGTTGTTTGGTTTTTAGGAGCATTCGCAACTAAGGCCATATTGCTCCGTGGATATGCGGTGGTCATTCCCTGACCTTTCCGCATCCTCTGTATTTGGTGGTCACGGGCTTGAACCCCGGTCTAATCAAGAAGCGTGTGCCACTCACTTCTGCTCCTGCCCACCTGGCTATGGAGGCACCTTATTATGGGAGTCTTAAATGCTAAGGTTGGAAACGACAAAACAGCGCAGAAAGGGGAGAATAGGAAATTTTGGAATTGGTGAAAGACTTGTGGAATTTGCAGAATCTTAAGGATTGTCAGTAATGAACACTTTTTTGAAGAAAATTGTGAACAGAAACTGAACAGGGAAGAGTCCAAATGGGTTAACAACTAATGAAATCGACTTTATCCTCACTAACAGATGATATATCGTGAATGATGTTACCGTCCAGAATAAGGTAAATGTTGGAAGTGATCACAGAATGGTATGATGCACACTTGATATACTGTATACAATTATACAAGGAGCGAGGGAATGATGCCAGCAGTGGGGAAGATGGATCGCAAATTAGGAACACATACGACATACCCAATATTATTCCTGAAAATGTAGAACATGCATTGAAGAAAATTAGAATCATAAAGCCCCTGGGAAGATGAAGTTACTGTACAGTTGTTAAATTTGGGAGGAAGAGACATAACACAAAAACTGGCAAGGCTCTTCACAAAATGTATTAGAAAAGGTGTGATGCCTAAGGAGTGGATTAATGCAATCCTAGTTTTGCTGCATAATAAAGGATATAAATCAGAAATTGGAAATTATAGGCCAATTAGCTTGTTATCCCACATTTAGAAGTTGTTCAAAAGGGTCATTACTAACATATTAGAAAGGATACTTGATGAGAATCAACCGAAAGAGCAAGCTGGCTTTAGGACAGGATTTTCAACTATGATCACCTTCACATTAAATAGCTAATGGAGAAAGCAAATGAGTATAAAACACCATTATGGCTGGCATTTTTGGATTTTGAAATGCCGTTTGACTCCACCGGCATAAGGCAATGTTTCAGCCACTGGAAAGACAAGGCATAGATACCCCATATACAGGGTGATTCACTACGAGTGTGACAAACTTGCAGGAGGTGTAGGGGACACAAAGACGAATCGGAATCACATAGCATTGCAGTGTCCTAAATGCCTTCTTCATGCGGTAGAGGACGTTGAACGGGAGGTCGCGTGAACATCAATCCCGCTGGCAGTCAGCATTTGCGAACCGTTTCTGTTGAAGAAACGAAGTAGCAAAAGTCCTCCGGAGTGGATAATCTGCAGGCTCCAGTGATTGGACGTGTTGCAGATGGTATGAACTCATTTGGTTTGTTGACAGTATCCTCCATACAGTGGATTGGGAAATACCCAATCGTTGCCCTATCGCTAGAGTACTCGTACTCGGATTGCCTTCTGCAAGACGTAGGACATTCTCCTCATTGTCTGGCTTCCTCGCGTTCGCTCTCGATTCATGGTACCTTTCGTGAAACAACCAGTCTCACGTAACCTTCTGTGCACACGTACGAAAATCGTATAATGAGGAGCATGCCGGTGCGGGACACGTTCCTGGTACAAGCGCAGAGCGGCGCACCCGTTACAGTCCGCAGCTCCATACGCAAGGTGCCTGTTGGTGAGTTCAACATTTGAATACTCGTCCATCCTACTGCCTCGGGAACCGGTTCGCAAATGCTGACTTCCAGCGGGATCGGTGTTCACGTGACCTCCCGTTCAACGTCCTCTACCGCATGATGAAGGCATTTCGGACCCTGCAATGCTATGTGATTCCGATTCATCTTTGTGCCCCCCTACACCTCCTGCAAGTTTGACGCACTGGAGTGAATCACCCTGTATTATGATTTTGAAAAAAATATGCGAGAACGCTATCTCCTTTATTAGACTAGGCTAGACAAAGACAGTAGCAAATTTAAAATCGAGAGAGGAGTTCGACAAGGAGACACAATACCTCCGAAGCTGTTGACTGCTGCCCCCGAAGAACCTTTCAGAAGACTAGACTGGTCTCAGAAAATAGTCAGTGGGAATGGAGAGTACCTAAACCATTTACGATTAGCAGATGACATTCTCGTCATAAGCCACGATCCCAAAGAATTGGAGGATATTCTTAATCAGTTACGGACAGTTAGTAAGGATTTTGAATTAAAGATGAATATGGCTAAAAAAAAAGTAATGATGAACAAGTAAGCCACAGAAAGCGACTTAATTATTGAAAGAGCAGTAATTCAAAAGGTGGAGTCATATACTTATCTGGGACAAGGTGGAGTCATATACTTATCTGGGACATGATAAATGGATGGAAGTCAAGAGAAGAATAAATTTTAGATGGATAGCATTCAGGAAATATAGTCACATACTGAAGAGCAATATCCCAGTTTGTCTGAAACGTAAAATAATGAACCAATGTATCATCATCATCAGCCATTTTCAATCCACTGCAGGATGAAGGCCTCTCCAGCAACTTTCCAGTTCCTTCTGTTTTGAGCACTGGCCATCCATTTACTACTCAAAAACTCATGAATTTCATCTATCCATCTCCGCCTTTGTCTTCCAGGTTTTCTTCTAGCTCCTCTTGGGTACCATTCTGTTATTTTCTTAGTCCATCTGTCATCGTGTCTTCGAGCTATGTGTCCTGCCCAAGACCATTTTAGTTCTTTAGTTTTGATAAGAATGTCCTTTACTTGAGTTTGCTGCCTAATCCATGTGTTTCTCTTCTTATCTAACAGTCTGATTCCCAATATAATTCGTTCCATTCTTCGCTGTGTAGTTCTTAGCTTCTCTTCCATTCTTTTGGTGAGTGCCCAAGTTTCACTTCCATAAGTCATGGTGGGGAGTATACATTGATTCATTATTTTACGTTTCAGACAAACTGGGATATTGCTCTTCAGTATGTGACTATATTTCCTGAATGCTATCCATCCAAAATTTATTCTTCTCTTGACTTCCAGCCATTTATCATTATTACAGCTAATAACTTGTCCCAGATAAGTATATGACTCCACTTTTTCAATTACTGCTCCTTCAATCATTATTTCCCTTTCCGTGGCATACTTGTTCATCATTACTTTTGTTTTAGCCCTAGTCATCTTTAGTCCAAAATCCTTACTAACTGTGCATAACTGATTAAGATTTTCCTCTAATTCTTTGGGATCGTGGCTTATGACCACAATGTCATCTGCAAATCGTAAATGGTTTAGGTACTCTCCGTTCACATTGACTCCTTTCTGCGACCAGTCTAATCTTCTGAAAGCTTCCTCAAGGGCAGCAGTAAACAGCTTCGGAGATATTGTGTCTCCTTGTCGAACTCCTTTCTCGATTTTAAATTTGCTACTGTCTTTGTCTAGTCTAATAAAGGATGTAGCACTCTCATATATTTTCTTCAAAATCATAATATATGGAGTATCTATGCCTTGTCTTTCCAGTGCCCGAAACATTGCCTTATGCTGTATGGAGTCAAATGCCTTTTCATAATCCACAAATGCCAGGCATAATGGTGTTTTATATTCATTTGCTTTCTCCATTAACCTGTGATATTACGTGAAGGTGATCCGTAGTTGAGAATCCTGTCCTAAAGCCAGCTTGCTCTTCGGTTGATTCTCATCAAGTATTCTTTCTAATCTGTTAGTAATGACCCTTGTGAACAACTTGTAGATATGGGATAACAAGCTAATTGGTCTATAATTTCCAATTTCTGATTTATCTCCTTTCTTATGCAGCAAAACTATGATTGCATTATTCCACTGCTTAGGCATCACACCTTTTCTAATGCACTTTGTGAAGAGCCTTGCCAGTTTCTGTGTTATGTCTCTTCCTCCCAATTTTAACAACTCTACAGTAACTTCATCTTCCCTGGGGCTTTCCGATTCTTCATTTTCTTCAATGCATGTTCTACCTCATCAGGAAGAATATCGGGTATGTCGTATGTGTTGCTACTCTGCAATCCATGTTCCCCACTGCTGGTATCATTCCTCGCTCCTTGTATAATTCTCTATAGTAGTCTTCTGCTATTGAATTATGCCTTCTCTGCTGTTTATAAGTACACCATCGCTATCTTCAGTTTCAGTATCATTTGTCTTTCTGTATTACTGCTCATGGCTGCTGATTTAAATCCTTTGTTTTCCCTTAATGCTTGTTCTACTTTTCTTGTGTTAAATCTTCTTATGTCCTCTCTAAGTCTCTTTCTAATGGCTTTGCATAACTCAGTATACTCAATTTTCTCCCTGTCAGTGTTTTTCTTGCTCTTCATTTGTCGTCTTTGGTTCATCATGACAAGTGTTTCTTGACTAATTTTTTCTTCTTTGGATTTCTGTTTCCGTATAGGTTTCTTGGGTTTTATCACTTTCAGAAAGTTGTAATATTCCTCGTCGATATCTTGGTCCTGAGCAGTCTGCAGAAGCTCAAACTTGTTCTTAAGTTCTAGTACATACTGCTTTTTCTCCTCCTCTGTTATTTCAAAGACCTTTGTATTATTTACTCGAGTCATTTTTTTCCTTTCCTTTCCTACATCTATATCAAGTGTACATCTTACCATTCTGTGATCACTTCCAGCATTTACCTATTCAGGACGGTAACATCATTCACAATATATCTTCTGTTAGTGAGGATGAAGTTGATTTCATTAGTTGTTAATCCATTTGGACTCTTCCATGTCCACTTTCTGTTCACCCTTTTCTTGAAAAAAGTGTTCATTACTGACAGTCCTTGAGATTCTGCAAATTCCACAAGTCTTTCACCTCTTTTATTTCTTTCACCAATTCCAAAATTTCCTATAGTTCCTCTTTCTGCGCTGTTTTGCCTTTTTCCAACCTTAGCATTGAAGTCTCCCATAATAATAGTTTAGTGGGTGTTCTGCTCATCTAGAAGACTCTCAATTTCAGTGTACATTTCTTCAACCGCTTCATCATCATGGCTCGATGTTGGTGCATAAATTATTATAATCTTTAACTTGTACCTCTTAGAAATCTTGAGTATTATTCTTGACACCCTTGGTGATGTACTTTTGAATTCCAAAATGTTGTTTTTAAAATCTTTATGGATCAGAAACCGAACTCCACCTTCACTCCTGCACTGTTTCCATTGGTGTACAGCAGATTTCCACTTGATAAACTTATAAGTGATTCATTTCTTCTTCTTGTTTCAGCCAAACCGATGATATTTCCAATTCACATTTTCTAATTCCTTTTCCAGCTCTAATATCCTGTCTTCACTGATGAGTGATCGTACGTTCGTAACAGGCCAAGTTCAATTTCCGTGCATGGCAGCCTGGTCGTACCCAGAGATTCTTAGCACCCTCTGCTTCCACTCTGATCCTCTCGCTGCCGTAAGAGGGAGAGTGAAAGCTGCTGGGGACTGAGGGCCATTTGTATTGTTGTGCTCTCATTGCTGGAGGGTTTGGTCTTTTCCTATTCACGCTGACCAGGCGTCTTGAAGAGAACCACTCTACACGTTCGTTGCCACCTAAGTGGACGTAACAGGGCTTACCATCGAGAAGGTGTGCATGAGTGGATTTTAGGGAGGCAGGCCAATCGGACTTCTCCTAAATCTTCTGTAATAGAGAGATATTGGATCCATCAGTGTTTTAGGCTGAGTGTCTGATAACACACAGGATACCTGTTCCCCTCTAAGCCCCCTCTAAACCAATGTATACTCCCACCATGACTTATGGAAGTGAAACTTGGGCACTCACAAAAAGAATGGGAAAAGAAGCTGAGAACTACACAGGGAAGAATGGAACGAATTATATTGGGAATCAGACTGTTAGATAAGAAGAGAAACACATGGATTAGGCATCAAACTGATGTAAAGGACATTCTTTCAGAACTAAAGAAATATATTGGTTCTGGGCAGGACACATAGCTCGAAGACATGATGACAGATGGACTAAAAAAATAACAGAATGGTACCCAAAAGGAGCTAGAAGAAATCCTCGAAGACAACAATGGAGTTGGATAGATGAAATTTGTGAGTTTGTGGGTAGTAAATGGATGAACAATGCACAAACCAGAACGAACTGGAAAGTTGCTGGAGAGGCGTTGATCCTGTAGGATTGAAATGGCTGATGATGACACAGGTTTGAGACCTCATTTTAAGAAGAATATAGAGCTGTTGGAACGAGTACAGAGAAGGTAACAAAATTAGTGATTGGAACAAAGGGTTGCTCTCATGGTGTTCGCAGGCTTTCCCGTTATTGTGTACTTGCCGGATAACCTTTTTCACCTAAGGATTAAGACAATCAACTCATACAAATACTCAACATTCAATGTATAAAATAAAGCTACGGTCAGGACTATCACTAGCATTAGTATTCCAGGAAACCTGGGTTTGATATGATCGGCTAGCGATTTAGTTATTTAGTTTTTTATCTCGTGCCCTCAATCTTATCCTGATATATGGAGCATAAATCCGCGAAACAAGAAGGCGCTGTGGTCTCCACTCTGCTCCTTTCAGATGATTAGACTTCAGAGCGGCCGCAAATGGTGGTTCTTTTACAATAACTTATTCAGTGACTTATGTGTAACTAGAGAATAGTCAAGAGGCAGGAGTGAACAAACAATACATGATTTATTGGATATAGACATATATGATACAAATGAATCAAAGCAGGCAGTGGCTGGTTGCTTCTCAGCATTAAGGAATATGTCTCTATACCTTATTCGCGATATACTGAAGATTGCATAATATACCAAACGTTAAGATATATTTGGCACATGTATATTAGTGATTTGTGTTTTTCGTGAGGCCGTAATTATGTATTCATTGCTCGTACTAAAATGCGTCAATAGGCATCTCGTTGTCCGAATATCTAGGCAACTGTGTAGAGTTGACTTGCATATTTACCAATATTTGAGAGTATTCCATTTAATAGTATTAACAATAGGAAAAATGTTGTCATGTAAATCTGACTGATAATACTACATTTAATAGTATTAAGAATAGGTAAAATGTTGACACGTAAATCTGACTGATAATACTACATTTAATAGAATTAACGATTGGTAAAATGTTGACATGTAAGTCTGAGAGGAGGAATGTAATTGTTGACAGTCTGACAGAAGGGGGTAGGTCTTATTGTTGGGTCGTTCCGTTTAATTTACTATTAAAGTACAAGCAAACTTACCAGAAAATATCTGCATCCCTCCAGAGTTTGAAGGCTTTTCAGAGCGTTCCATAGTACGTATAATTCTTTTCTCCAAACACTACTTCGATTACAATCAGTCACCACTTCCACAACAGACCAGAACGAAAAACAAAACTCTCTCTGAAGAACGAAATCCTCTTTTCTGCCGTCTACAAATATATATCGCTCGCTCCCTCTCCTAAATTTGAATCCTCGTATTGGTCAAGAGATTCATTTTGAGGGGGAAAGAAAAACGATTGTCTTGGAAACCTGACCCAATTAAAAATAGAATCTTGTGGATAAAAAGAGGAACTTCGCATCTACATGAGGCGGCATATCCAGATTGTTCAGCATTGGTCACTAAATCTACAGTCTCTTATTCGTACCAATCTACAGAGGACAATCGCTTCGTAATTAGGAAGTTCAGGTTAGCATTAGCATTAGCATTAGTAGAGGCATTTGATGCAAGAAAGCAAGCTTATGCAGCATCAGCCAAAAAAAAAAAAAAAAAAAAACCACTTCCACTTCACCCCTCTGTTCGTTCCAAATAGCTGTCCAGCTGAGCCTTAAACTTATTTAGGCTATCAACCTCCACCACAAGGGATGGAAGTCTGTTCCACCAACCAACCACCCGCTGGCTAAAGGCAAATTTCCTCACGTCTATCCTACATCTGTCTTTCCTCAATTTGAATTTATGCCCTCTCAGGTGATTTTTCTGAGCTAGAGGAAGAATCCCATCAGCATTGAGCATGCTTAAACCATTCAAGGCTTTATACACCTCTATCAGATCACCTCACTGGTGCCTAGTCTCCAGGCACTGTAATTTGCAAAACTTAAGCCTTTCTTCGTAAGAGCACCCCTTTGTTCCATTCACTAATCTTGTTGCCCTTCTCTGTACTCGTTCCAGCAGCTCTACATCCTTATCGAAATGGGGCCTCCAGACCTGTATACAGTACTCTAGGTGTGGCCTGACCATTGCCTTATACAATGGAATAATCACCTCCTTATCCCTGCTGGAAAAATTCCTGTATATCATTGACAATACTCTATGAGCTACTCTTGCAGCCCGTCTGCACTGCTCAGAGAACTTCATACAACCACCCCCAAGTCCCTTTCATTCTCTACCACTGTCAGTGTAGTACCACAGAGTTGATACGGTGCTCTGGGGTTGCTGTTTCCCATGTGTAGTACTTTACATTTGTCAATGTTAAACTTCATTTGCCACCTCTCAGCCCATCTGCTCAACCTTTCCAGATCCTGTTGCAGCAGCATAGTGTCAGTAGTGTCCTTGACAACCCTGCCAACCTTTGTATCATCTGCAAACTTGGACATTAAGCTTGATATACCATCATCAATATCATTTATAAATACACAAAACAATAATGGACCCAACACTGAGCCCTGAGGGACTCCACTAATAACATTAGTCCACGATGAGCAGTGTCCATTGATTACCACTCTCTGTCTTCTCCCCCTCAACCACCCCTTTATCCATAGCAGCAATTTGCCTCCAATGTCACACTGCTCCAATTTGTGCAGCAGTCTTGCATGTGCAACAGTATCAAAAGCCTTTCTAAGATCCAAGTATATAATATCAAAGTTATTCCCTGCATCCAGTTCTTTTGTAACTGCATCATAATATCCCGTCAAATTGGTCAGGCAAGACTTCCCCTTAACAAAACCATGCTGTGTTTGAGCTATAACTGAAGTCTTGTCTAAATGATCCTGCGGTGCTTCTTTAACCAGTGCCTCCATTAATTTTCCTGGAACAGAAGTTAAGCTCACAGGTCTATAATTACTTGTGTCAGCCTTTGATCCTCCTTTGTGAATTGGCGTCACATTTGCACATCTCCAGTCTATGGGTACCTCCACTGAGTCCAAGGAAGCTCTCATAATTATGGCTAAGGGTTTGCTTACTTCCTTTGCTGCCTCCTTTAATATAACTGGATAGATCCCATGCACCCCGGGTGCCTTTCTTGTGTTTATCTTCAACAGCTTCTCCTCCACTTTACTCCCAGTTATTTCAAGATTCTGTAGCTTACTGCTAGAGTTGAATACACCTCTGGCATTCCCCTTGCTGAATAACTCCTCATGTGTGAATGTCGATGCAAAATATTCATTTAGTTTGTTAGCTACCTGAGGAGGATCATCAACAGTTGACCCATCGATATCAAGTGGACCAATCTGATTCATCCCCTTCCTTCTAGAGTTTACATAAGTAAAGAACTCTTTGCTGTTTTTCTTTGCATCCCTTGCCAAGGATTTCTCGTAATCTGCCTTCGCCTGCCTAACCTCCTTTGTAACTTGGTTGCATATCAACTTGTATGTATCATAGGCTTCTGTGTCATGTGTTAATTTGTAAGTATCCCATGCATTTTTCTTCTCTGCCATATGCCTCATTAGTTCATCTGACATCCATTTTGGCCTAAACCTTGAACAATATTTCTTAGTTGGTATGTAAAGCCTAGTAGCTTCCAAGATAAGTTCTTTGAATGCTTCCCATTTTGAATTTGCTGTTGGTAACATCATCAGTTGGTCCCACTGTATAGAATTTAAATACTGTCTCAGTCCATCGTAGTCGCCGTAGTCGCTAAGTAAGGAACATACCTTTGAGGTTTCACCTCAAAGGTATGTTCCTTACTTAGCAATACTCCAATTTCTCTGCCGAGAATTAGACTTTCTCATTGTTTTAATGAAATCAGCGACATTTGTCCGAATCGATCGAATGACGATCTCTTGCTGTCCTTTAGCCGGACTCACAATACCGGACTCACAATATTGCTGCATCCCAAGTTCGAAGTCAAGGTGTGTATATCAGAACAGACAAAAATAGCTCACTACATGTAATGGTTATTATTCTCTGAGTATAGCAGTGGCAAAAATATAGGGAAACTTGTTGATGGGAATTAAAATAAGAAATAAAACTGCACGCATTTTGTTATAATGCTCAATGCGGTTGGGATTCTTCCTCTTGCTCGGAATAATCGCCTGAAAGGGCATAAATTCAAATTGAGGAAACGGGGTTGTAGGATAGATGTACCGAAGTTTGCCTTTAGCCAGCGAGTGGTTGATTGCTGGAACAGGCTTGCAACTGTCGTTCTAGGGGCTTGATAGCTTGAATGGATTCAAGGCGGAACTTGACAAACATTTGGAGCGAGTGGATGGGTGAAATAAGAGGTTTGTTTTTATTTTTGGTTTATGCTCTATAAGCTTGCTTTCTTGCATCATGTGCCTTTGCTAATGCTAATATCAGAGACGTGGTGTCAACAGACATAAGCAGGGGAGAATCGCAATTTGGGGAGTACAATGTGTACAGAAAGGATAGACAGGACAGGAATAGGGGAGGGGTTATGCTGTTAGTTAAAAAACATAAAATCCAAGGAAGTGCATCCAATTGATATTGGTTGACAATGCAATGTTGAGTCTGTTTTATGTGATATAAGCGCTGGGAAAGATAAAATAAGTGTATGTGTGTCATATGCCTAATGATTCTGATGAGTATAAAGCACAATTGTGCAGAGAAATAGAGTGGGCCAGTAAATCAGACTGTCTTATAATGGGGGATTTTAATTTCCCAGAGATTGACTGGAATTTTTGGTTTGGTAACTCACACACTAGCAAGGCTTTTGTGGATTCATTGGATGATTGTTTTCTTTAGCAATGTATTCGGGAGGAAACTAGAACGAGTAATACCGTTGATCTGATTATCAGTAGTGATTCTTCATGCATTAAGAATCTGCAGATAAAGGAACCACTTGGTGGTAGTGATCACAGTGTGGTGATGTGGGATTTAATCAGAGAGGGAACTACGATCAGGGGTAAAGGGAAGGGTTTTTTGCATTCGTAGACGTGACTACGGTGGTCTGAGAGAGTATTTAAATTCTATACGGTGGGACCAACTGATGATATTACCAACATCAAATTCAAAATGGGAAGCATTCAAAGAATTAATCTTGGAAGCTACTAGGCTTTTCATACTAAGAAATATTGTTCAAGGTTTAGGCCTAAATGGATGTCAGATGATCTGATGAGACATCGGGCAGAGAAAAAAAATGCATGGAATAGATATAAATTAATGGGTGAAATGGAAGCCTATGATAGATATAAGCTGGTCTGTAACCAAGCCAGAAAGGAGATTAGGCAGGCAAAGGCAGATTATGAGAAATATTTGGCAAAGGATGCAAAGAAAAACTCTAGGAGGAACCGGATGAATCAGATTGGTCGACTTGATATCGATGGTTCGACTGGTGACGATCCTGCTCAGGAAGCTAACAAACTAAATGAATGTTTTGCATCTACTTTCACACACGAGGAGTTATTCAGCAAGGGGAATGCCAGAGGTGTATTCAACTCTGGCAGTAGGCTAGATAATCTTGTAATAACTGAGAATAAAGTGAAGTAGGAATTGTTGAAGATAAACATAAGAAAGGCACCTGGTATGGATGGAATCTATCCGGTTATATTAAATGAGGCAGCAAAAGAAGTAAGCAAACCTTTAGCCATAATTATGACAGATCCCTTGGACTCAGGGTAGGTACCCATGGACTGGAGATGTGCAAATGTGACTCCAATCCACAAAGGAGGATCAAAAGGAAACATTGGTAATTACAGACCTGTTAGTTTAATTTCTGTTCCAGGGAAATTAATGGAGGCACTGGTTAAAGGAGCATTACAGGATCATCTAGTCAAGACTTCGGTTATTGCTCTCGAACGTAGCATGGGTTTGTTAAGGGGAAGTCTGGTTTGACCAATTTGATTGGATACTATTATGTAGTTACAAAGGAACTGGAAGCAAAGAATAATTTTGATATCATATATTTGGATCTTAGAAATACTTTTGATACTTTTGAACTTGGTAGACTGTTGCACAAATTGGAGCAGTGTTGCATTGGAGGAAAATTGCTGCTATGGATAAAATGATGGTTCAGTGGGAGAAGACAGAGAGTGTTAATCAATGGACGCCGCTCTTCGTGGACTAATGTTATTTGTGGAATCCCCTACTGTTCAGTGTTGGGTTCATTGTTGTTTTCTGTATTCATTAGTGACATTGATGATGGTATATCAGGCTTAATGTCCAAGTTTGCAGACGATACGAAGGTCGGCAGGGTTATTAATGACACTAATGACAATACGCTGCTGCAACAGGAGCCTGAAAAGTTGAGCAGATGGGCTGCGGGTTGGCAAATGATGTTTAGCATTGACAAATGTGAAGTACTGCATATGTGAAGCAGTTACCCCAGAGTTATGTATCAACTGTGTGGTATTACACTGACAGTGGCAGAGAGTGAAAAGCACTTGGGGGTAATTGTGCAGGCAGATATGAAATTTTCTGAGCAGTTTAGACGGTCTGCAAGTGTAGCTCATAGTGTCTTGTGAATGATATACAGGAATTTTTCTATAAGAGATAAGGATGTGATTATTTCCTTGTATAAGGCAATGGTGAAGCCATACCTTGAGTTCTGTATACAGGTCTGGAGTCCTGATTTTAAGAAAGATGTACAACTGTTGGAACATGTACGAGAAGAGCAACAAGATAGTGAATGGAGCAAATGGTTGCTCTTACAAGGAAAAGCTTACATTTTGTAAATTACAGTGTCTGTAGACTAGGCACCTGAATGGTGATCTTATTGAGGTGTATATAATCTTAAATGGTTTGAGCATGCTCAGTGCTGATGTGATTCTTCCTCTTTCTCAGAATAATCGCCTGAGAGGGCATAATTTCGATTTGAGGAAAGACAGTTGTAGGATAGATGTTTGGAAGTTTGCCGTTTGCCAGCGTGTGTTTTGTTGTTCCTCGAAGAAACTTTCGTTTTTCGTTGTAGAAGTTGATAGCTTAAACAGATTCAAGGCAGAACTAGACAACCATTTGGCGCGAGTGGATGGGTGAAGGGAGAAGGGTGTGTGTGTGTGTGTGTGTGTGTGTGTGTTTTTATTTATTCATTTTATTATTTTATTTATTTATTTTTTTTTTTTGGCTGATGCTATATAAGCTTGCTGTCTTGCATCACGTGACCTTCCTTGCTAATGCTAATGTGATTTTTCGCCAACCAAGAAATCGAGTGATCATTATTTCTACTGCATTAATTCATCAATTGCATTGAACTGTAGTTGTTATTTTTGACTTCTTCTTCCTCAGAATAAACTATATTTGATATGCAGTTTGGAAGTTGTTGTATGGACATGAAATATGGTTCCGAAAAATTTTTTATGGTACCCATTAATAGAATTTAACCCAAATGAAAATTTAAAAATTTGGCTGGTTAATTGATAAAAATAACGGATTTTGAGCATGCGGTTAGTGGAAAGTTTTATTAAGAGTTGGCATCACTTGGTCCAAGTGTGATCTGAAGATTATCCAAAGTCCTTTTCATTTACCACAGCCCTTAGTGTAGTACCACACAGTTGTTTCTTTACCCTGGGAATACTGCTGGACATATGCAGTACCTTGCATTTGTTAATGTTAAACTTCTATTGATATTTTTCAGGCAGTATGCCTAATTTTCTAGATCTTGTTATAGTAGCATAACTTGATTACTGTCATTAACCATCCAGCTGACCTCTTTATCTTCTGCAATCTTAGCATCTCCATCAGGCATTAAGCCTGATTTACCCTCATGAATATCATTAATGATTACAGAAGAGAATAATAAGCGCAGAACCGAACCTTATGGCACAGAGTAGTAACATATCTTACTTCTCTGTCCCTACGGGAATCCATTAAAAATATTAGTCCAAGAAGAGCAGTGTCCATTGATAATCACTCCCTGTCTGCTTCCGCTCAATCATTCTTTTATTCATTGCAAACTTTCTCATAATGCTACAGTGGTCCAATTTATACCACAGAGAAGTAAGATCTGTTACTATTCTGTGATTTTACACCAGTCTTTTATGTGCAACAGTATCAAAATCTTTCTTGAAATCCAAGTATGTGATATCAAAATTATTTTTTTTTGATATCCTATTTGTAAATCTAGGTATCGCTGGTCAAACAACGGAATTTATAGATGTTTAGGTGGCGTTAGTTAAATACAAAAAGGAGGTAACTGCAAAGCAAATGTGTTGTATTTTGCGATGTCAATTTTCTGCATGTTTTTTGTTGCGCAATATTTTTCCTTT